>NC_089821.1:149096530-150314030 GCF_035046505.1 Tiliqua scincoides | reverse complement strand
CAGAAGTAAGTCTCAGTGCATTCAAGTGTGTATCTAGGATTGCATCCTAAATGTGTGCCACTGAACTTCTTTTCTAGTCAAATATTGCTAGTCAGTTCAACAACTTTTGCTTATTTGGAAAACCTTTGAGATTTAAAAGCAACATGATGATTCTTGTCAAACATAAGTTGGATCCCATTCAATTCCAGGTACTGGACTATTTTCTGGAAATTTTTCTAATTTGCCAGAAAACTCATACCCATGGCAGTATTTGAATAATAGCCCTTCAGTCCATGGGATTAAAATGATTTCTAAACTTGTTTTTTTAATCTACATTCCCAAGAATGCTTAAGAAAGATCTTAGTGCTAATTTCTTTCACTTAAACAATGTGTAGGGAGATGAGGACAATTACGAGCCTTTGTAGTGCCAAGGTATACACTCTATACACAAGTAAGATACCAGCTTTGACTTGGCTTATTGTTTGCATTTGGCCATTCCAGATAGGACTGAAGGGTCTGAGGCTTTGCTGAAGATACACATTATTGAATTTGCTGTGTTCTGTGGGGAGAAAAAGCCTTTCCTCTTTTTGCGTTTACTATCAAATAAATGCATAGCAGTGCATGTTGGGTTAGGTGCGTTGCAATAGCAAAATGGTCATAAGAACAGCCCCACTGGATCAGGCCATAGGCCCATCTAGTCCAGCTTCCTGTATCTCACAGTGGCCCACCAAATGCCCCAGGGAGCACACCAGATAACAAGAGACCTCATCCTGGTGCCCCCCCTTGCATCTGGCATTCTGACATAGCCCATTTCTAAAATCAGAAGGTTGCACATATACGTCATGGCTTGTACCCCGTAATGGATTTTTCCTCCAGAAACATGTCCAATCCCCCTTTAAAGGCGTCCAGGCCAGACGCCATCACCACATCCTGTGGCAAGGAGTTCCACAGACCAACCACACGTTGAGTAAAGAAATATTTTCTTTTGTTTGTTCTAACTCTCCCAACACTCAATTTTAGTGGATGTCCCCTGGTTTGGTGTTACGTGAGAGTGTAAAGAGCATCTCCCTATCCACTCTTTCCATCCCCTGCATAATTTTGTATATCTCAATCATGTCTCCCCTCAGGCGCCTCTTTTCTAGGCTGAAGAGGCCCAAACGCCATAGCCTTTCCTCATAAGGAAGGTGCCCCAGCCCCGTAATCATTTTAGTCGCTCTCTTTTGCACCTTTTCCATTTCCACTATGTCTTTTTTTGAGATGTGGCAACCAGAACTGGATATAATACTCCAGGTGTGGCCTTAACATCGATTTGTACAGCGGCAGTATAATATTAGCTGTTTTGTTCTCAATACTTTTCCGTAGAATAAACCGAATAGAATAAACTGTCATAGAATAAACTGCGTTTTCAGGGAGTCCCAAGTGAAGAATTAGATTAACTAGGAAACTGACTATAATAGGTGAGTAGAGATTCCTGCTAACCTGCTCTTTGACATAATTCAGCTCAATAGCCAAAAGCAACGCGGAGCATTTTCAGGCTGCCTGTGCAGCAACAGATAATTATCATACCATACTGATGTTTTGATTGTTGGCTTTACTTGTTGACTAAGCAAAATAGCATCGATACTTGCTTTGAAATATGTATGTTTTGACACAACAAGAATAGAAATTGGAACTGAGTATCCAGTGTGGTGAAAGGAAGAAAACAAGTTTGATATGAAGGGAGAATGTATGTCCCCCACTTCCTTCATAGAAAAATTGAGAGCATCAGTCATTTTACCCCAAGAAACTGGAGCAAGTTTAGAACTGGAAGATGCAGAAAATTGCATTAAAGAAATGAACTGCATCGTACTGAGTGTTCAAGAGCATAAGATCAGTTATTTGCAATGGGCATTGCTATATTCAAGAAAATTAGATGCAGTTACTGTTCGTACGAGATTTCTGCTGATGCAGACAGTGGTCCTCAATTTCTGCACTCAACAGGTAGTATCCAGAGTTTCAACACATTGTTGACACTGTGCCCTTTTGTCATCCATTCTCACGACATGACCAAGCCAACGCAGGCGTCTCTGTTTCAGCAGTGCATACATGCTAGGGATCTCCTCTATGGAGAACTCGTGCAAGGAAAGCGCCCTACAGGTAGACCACAGCTGCGATACAAGGACATCTGCAAGAGGGATCTGAAGGCCTTAGGAGTGGACCTCAACAGGTGGGAAACCCTGGCCTCTGAGTGGCCCGCTTGGAGGCAGGCTGTGCAGCATGGCCTTTCCCAGTTTGAAGAGACACTTGGCCAAAAGTCTGAGGCAAAGAAGGAAGGCCCACAGCCAGGGAGACAGACCAGGGACACACTACACTTGCTCCCAGCGTGGAAGGGATTGTCACTCCCGAATCGGCTTTTTCAGCCACACTAGACGCTGTGCCAGAACCACCATCCAGAGCACGATACCATAGTCTTCCAAGACTGAAGGTTGCCAACAGGGGGCCCTTTTGTCAATGTGACAGCACTGGGTGTTATCTATTGTTTTTGGAAATGAAAAACTTTTCATTATGAAACATTTTCCATCTCACACCTCTGTTTTTATGATTTGGGAACCAGAGTTGGATGAATGAGAGAAATGTAGGGAAGGGTGTGAATTACTGGTTTTGGATTTAGAATTGCAAGAAGCAACTACTGGGACAAATCTAGAAGACGGGGGGGATGCTTGTCTTCCCATCACAACATAACCTAATCTGACTTAATTTCCCTTTCTCTTGTATTTAGCATTTAAACATTTTTGGTTAAACATTTTGGACCCTATCTGGTGTAAAGATTATAGGAAAGTTTTTTGTTGCAATCACTGTTACCCCTTGATTTTAAAATGGTCATAGCAGGTGAGACAATCTCTCTGGAGTTCGATTTGGAGAATTCTATAGAAAGTCTCTTCAGGCCACCAGTTGTCAGTCCTTAACTCAGGATAGGAATAATGCTTATACAGTATTTGAAAAGTCTAATATCTCAAATCATATGAGCACAGCAGTTCCTGACTGTATTGGTAGGACACCAGCAACTACTTCCTGTTCTTGCCTCACAGCACAGTTGTGCTTGCAAGAGCAGTTAATATAACTATGGCACATAGAGGCCATTGTCCTCTCAGCCCCCGTTATATGCCCAACCTATCTGCTAATACTCAGTGTTTCTTGGGTATTTTCTCACATGATTTACAGATATAAAATTTGCAGGTATAATTTCTTAGTGTTACAACTTTCAAAACCAGTTCTAGGCTCACAAAAATAGTTTGTAAAATCTCTGTGGACCATGTCTAACAACTGAGGTGCAAAACTTTTTTGTAATCTGTGAAAAGCAGCTAAACTTTTTAATAGCCACAGTTCAGATGTTCTTGTAGCCCCAGAGTATTTGTAAAGCATTTTTTATTCCTGTGTGTCATGCTGCAGTGTTGGATTTGGTAATTTTTATTCCAGGATTAAGATCCTTCCAGCCCTCTAGCTATAACCTAGAACAGTACTGCTTGAACCCCGCCCAGGTGCCGGATCTGGGGTTTGGATGAACCCATCTGCCCAATGAGCAGATCTTTCCATTCTGCTCCTACGCAGCTTGTTGCCTGGGTAGACCTGGGCACCAGGACACTCTGGGCAGTGGTGTCTGCCTGGACATCCTTTCGCACAGCCTTCTGGGACACTGGGCAACAGATGTGACTGCCCAGAGCATCCTGGTGCCCAGGTGTACCCAGGCAAGGAGCCATGCGAGGGTGGAACAGAATGCTGTGATCTGGATGAGGATCGCATTCCGGGTGCATAGTGGTTGCGAGTCTGGGCACTGCTGACCTAAAATTTTAATGTGTGATAACTGGCTCAATTTATTTGCACTGCACAGAGACCATAAACTGATAAAGTAGTAGTTTAAGTGACTGCTTTCCCTATACAGCAAATTTTTCTCATTCAGTTCATTGCTGTATTCATACATTTGTCAGTTAAAGAATTAATGTAATCATTTATAGCTAAATTCTTAATAACCAATTAAAGCGATCTCCCACAACCCATTAGAGGTTTTTTAAAATTAAAAAGTAGGAAAACCATCAATGCATTTACATTTTTCAGTACAGGCTATCTTTTCCATATATTAATAAAGGGGCAGCCATGAATTTACTTGAATACGAATCCTAGTGTATGCAAAACAAACTTGTTGTAATTCAGTATACAATAGCATAGTTGGATGTCTTGCCATAAAGCTGAAGCGCTAACTGAATAAACACAGTGTGGGGGCATGTGTATGTGTGAGAGGTATTTTGTACAATGCAAGGTTGGTTCATGCTTTTACAGTCCAATCTTATGCCAGTTAGCATTGGCAGAACAGGCATGTGCACTTGTTGCAAACGTGCCATAAGGCACATTGTGGCAGCATGGAGGCCTGGCAGCAAGGTCTGCACCAGCCTGCCACCCCCACTCTAAGGCCTGTGTCCACTGGAGCAAGTAGGCTCTCTGAGTATGGAGGTGGCTGCAGCTACTGCTGCATTCTGTCCCCTCTCCCGGGCCTGAAAGCATAACATGAGGCAGCCTGAATTTGCACCAGTGATACTGCTGGTGTGGATCCAAGTGGCCCCATAGAGGGCTAATGTCATAGAGGACAAATGTCACCCTGAGCAGACTCACAACAGCCTCTGTTCTTGTGCTGGATGCAATGTAGGCTGCACCAGCCCTGCTGGATTACAGCACGGGACTATTGTTAGGTTTGGGCTGTTAATGTAATAAAATGAGTTGAGCGTTCTTTTTCCTTTAAAATTTTCACTTTAAAATACTGGCTTCTCTAGTAGTTCTTGTCTGCATAAAATTAAAGCAGACAAGATGGAAACAGGTGTTTGTATAGGCCACTAAACTCTGGAGTTGTGAATAAGGTTGCAAGTAGTGCTTCCCCATGTTCAGCTCCAGTTCTCTTGTCCCTTCTGTGCTTTTTTTGTATGCTGAAACAGCTCCTGTGGCTCTTATGTGGAAATACCAGAGATTGAACTTTGGACTGTGTGCATACAAAGCATGTGTTTTAGCCATTGAGATACAGGCCATTTCCAAAGCTCAGGATCAAATAGCCCTATATTAAGAATTCATTTGTTGCACAGAAATGTTAAATTAACCCTATATTGAGTTCTCTTTCCTGTAATCATTACACTAATATCCAGAATGTTACTATAGAAGCTAAAAATCAAAGTACAGGTCCAGCCTTGTTACACACTGATTTTTATACACAAATTTGACTAAACAGGAATGGCCACTGCAAATGAGAAGGAATGTGCTGATCCCAGGAGAAGGTGAAAAATGCATCCCTTTAAAATCGGTTTAAAAAAAAACTGAACAGTTCTTTAACAATAGCCTCCTTAATGAGAGAGAGACAGAGAGAGGACAGCTGGCTGACAATCCATCAATCCTTCTCTCTCCAGGCGGCCTCTCCCTTTCCCCTGAGCAGGTGAAACAAAGGTGATCACTTTGCATTGGTGAACGGAGGGGCTGAGAGAAGTGCCTTTCTAAGCACTTGGAGGAGGACTGATTGATGATTGTCTTTTTAGGGAACTTTGTTTTTTAAATTGATTTGCTATAGTGCATTTTTTTGCCATCCTGTGAGTGCTTGGAGAGGAACCCACACAAATAATGAGGCTCAATCTGTACATATTTACTACTTGGATAAATTTTATTTTGACCTAAAACTTTTCAAGGTGGCTTATAAAAAAAAATTGCATTGAATTATCTGATTTTTCCCTCTGCTGCAACTAGGTAGAATAGTAGCAGACAGATGCAAGTGACAGATGCAGTTGTAGGAAGGAAGGAGCCAGATAATAGTTTGCCTCAGCCAGGCTGAGGGAGAGAGTCCAATTCTTCTCCCCTCCCCCAAAGCTCTCTGAGGGGCCAGATAGCCATCATCTCAGGCAGGTCAGTGAAGGGGTCTGACTTTCTTGAGCACTGCCAACCTCATTAAAATCATTACATTTTTAATCCAGTACCTTTCTTAGGCTTGCAAACAATAAATCTGGCTTTGTTAAAAACAAAGCAGGTTAAAATGGAAGGTCCAACGATAACTGACCAGCTTACAAATGCAAACTGATATCTTTGTTTCTGGTGCAAGCACTAATGACCTACATGTAGATGACTGTATCTAAATTTCAGACTAGATTTTTGCCAAATTATTTGAGTCTTTTTCAATACTCTATTGTACAAAAATTTTATTAAGAAATTGTAGGACGTTTAAAGTGATGGTTTCTTGAGCTGGAGTAAAGAAAAGAGACAGTAGCATGGAGTTTAGTTTCCTGTTTCCTGATCAGTAATAATATTATGCACTTCTTTCATCTTTTATCAGAAGTTGTCCGTGCGCATCTGAAATGGAGAGTGTCTTAGTGCAGTGGTTCTCAGACCTCTTAGCGGTGGGACCCACTTTCAGAATGACAATCTGTTGGGATCCATTGGAAGTGATGTCATGGCCAGAAATGCCATGATTCTGGCTTTTAGGCTTCAAACCTAAGCTGAGATCAGCCAAAGATCCCATTCCATAATGCACTTGTGCTGTGATTTTGTATAGCTCAGAATTCAAACATTCCTCGGAAGTCAAAACACAACACGGATCCTTCTCCAACCACAAAATCCTCACCACTCTTTAGCATCCCATCTTTCCACATATTCAGGGTAAAGCACCATGCCTTTCCCAGCAGAAATCCACCCTGCTCAGCAGTTCTGTAACTTGTATTTTCACCTCTGTATTTTCAGTGAGTGCTAAACTAGGTGCTATGCAACTCACCTGAAATTGGCTTGCGAGTCACCTAGTGGGTCCTGATCCACAATTTGAGAAATGCAGGATCTGGCAACTGAAATGCTTGATTTGGTAAATTCTTTGCTTGACTAACACAGTGTGCTATAAAGGAATGGCTCTTGGCAGACTATTCAGAAGCTACAGTAGTGAAAATGCAGTAGTGGGGTTAGCTATAGAAGGCACATCAAACTATGTTGAAAAAACACTTCACTAGTTGCTGCCTCACTTCTGAGCACAATTCAAGATTGTGGCATTAAAGTGGTGAGGGGAAAGGCAACGCATTTTTGTTTAGAGACTTCCTGTAGTACTCTGGTTAGTAGTGGTCATGAATTGAGTTAGGGATAATGAGGATAATCTTGAAGGTTTGTGAGAGTGAGGGTGGTAACCTAAAATTTTCTCAAATACAAGCTGTTCTTTTCTAGACTAGAAAACTGAAAGATCTTTTGTATTGGTGATAATGTGACATGCATATTGGAGTGGGAAACAAGGCATCATTTTGTTGGGGCAGTTGATGAGAGAGCCCCTTTGAGACAGGCCTTATATTTATATTTTGTGAGTTGAGTCTATTTAATTGGAGATTCAAATTGCTGTGCAGCAGTTCCATTTGTGTGTCATTAGTTTGTAAATAAACTCCTACTTCAGTGAATGTTTCCTAAATCACTGTGTTCATTCAAGTGTTGCTCTCCTCAGAGTATGACTGTAATGTGTGCTTCCTCTTGCATTTGCTGCTGCCATGTCCTTGGATGCCCTTTTCTGCTGCTTTTGCCCTTTCATATTCACCTACTATTATACTATCTGCATATAGCCCTTCTTTGTCTGTGCCACTGAACCAGCTTTTTCAAAGCTGGAGCTCTTTAAATTAAATTAAATTAAGTACTCTTTAAATTAAATTAAGTACTTGTGATGGGTGAGTTTGAGAGAAGGTGGCTTTGGTGTATTATCCTGTCCTCAGGTAGCTGATGATAAGAGGGGAAACTTTTGTTGCATAATACATCACCTGTCCTCAGACCACTGTTGAGAAAGGAGTGGCTCCATGTTGAACATCCCTTATTTCTAGTTATCCATTGGCCAAGCCTGATATACGTTGTTTTTTTACAGGGTGGAGTACATAGACATGTATGTGTGTGTTCTGCAGTCTAGCAAATGCTACAGTGGTCTGGTAACCAAAGTGGATGGGAATGGGACTGTTCTCTGCTTTCTGTTTTGACCAGCAGTTGTCACTCAGCCTAGCTTGCATGGGTTGAGGGAGCAGCCAAATGACCTAGTGACAGTATTGTACTTGTGTATAAGATTTGTAACATATGATCAGTATGTTCAAATGGAAGAACTTGGGAATGGGATAAAAGTCTCTTATGAATTCCTTGGCTGGCTGTAAACATCCTTGCTTTTGAAGTGAACATACTTTACAGGGCTTCTCATGCACCTAAATGTTGATGATTTACAGACCTGCATATTGTTTTCTTAAAGCAACAATCTAACAATTTTCTGTTACCCCATAGATGTTTTGCCATTAGCCTGTGTTGCAGTTGCACTCCTCTTTTTATTTAGTTTGGTCATACTCAACTGTTCTGAGCTGTAGTTATCAGTGCTTAAGTGTGTGATTACTATAGCCAATTGAGGATTCAGAATCTTCTGAATAATTGATAGTATCTAGAGATCAGTTTCTAGAGCAGTGAAACTACAGAACAGTGAAAGTTAATCTCAATCTTGATTAAGACAATATGGCTCTGATATTGGTCCTCTTGATTTCAATTTCTCCTAACTACACAGCTTTCTTATGTGACCAGCAGGTGGCAGTGATCTACAAAATTACAACTGGTATTGTGTTAAATGAAATGTTAAGTAATTGAGCAGACTATCCTCAACCAAGAAAGTGATTTTCATGCATACTTGAGTAACTAGGGATGATGTGGAAACAGGTTTACATCTGAACTAACTGCAAAACAGCATATGCTGCTAGTTCATATTATATCTTGAGTGGGAATGTGGATTGGATACAAGATCCTTTTCTTTGAATTATGGGGTAGATCTGGAATTTCTGAAAAGCTAAGCAAAATCAATCCTACTCACTGTCAGTGCAACAGACTAAACCTGTTTTGCTATTGTCACTGAAAGTCACAGTCAAAGTCACTGAAGCCTATTGTCATAGACTGGTCTGGTTAGCACTTCGTTGCCACTCTTGCACATGTTTATATGTACTGCAAAGTGCATTTGCAGTATAAATGCTATATTGGGTTGTATGTACAGATAGGGACACTTACATGAAGAAGTATGCACAGATAGTATCCATCTCCTGCTACTGTGTGTGTCATGTTATGTCTTGACACCATTAAATCAGTTACCAGTGTCTCAATATATTATATAAAAGCCTTACAGTTGATAGAACCTGTTGTGAATATCTGTTCAGAGCAGCAAGTGAAGTATGGTCACCGTAGTAGTGAGAATTAGCTTTGTAAAAGTTACCTGCCAACAGAAATTTTTGCCCATCCTCTTAAGTGGTGGCAGTGACAGTGGTAATGTTTTATTTATTCTGTTACCAGCTGGCTGTTTTTAATCTGCTTTTCTTGGTTATTCTGCCTTTTGTTTTGTTTTATGTATGTTTTTTTTTTATTATGTTTAACTTTCTTGTAAACCGCCTCATATGCCAGGTTCTTAGCCTGGGGAAAGGTGGTATATAAATCTTCTATATAAAAAACAGGGCTAAAAATAATACTCTTGACACCAGCATGGCTTCAGCTATATGGCCACATTGGTGAGCAGTGTTAAGTGCAGAGTTGATATTTACCAGTTGCCTATGTGGTCCTGGTAGCGTCATTTCCCAACACACTCTAAAGAGCTGGCTGCTGGGGAAGTTAGCCCTTCAAGTACTGATAAAAGTAAGTAGAGGAAAATCTCACCAATGCTACTTGCTGGTCCATCTGTTTTAGTTTGCCAGTAATGACCAGGCAGGTACTTAATACCAACTTTGTAGTAAAAGTTGAGTTAGTTTTATGAATGTACACTAACAGTCTTGATAGTCCTATCATTTTCATAACGCAAATAGAAAATCTAAATTTTTCTATGAACATGGGAGCTTGCTAGTTCCTAGGAGATGGTGCTTACAGATGGGCAGCCCAATCCTGAGCTGCCCGCGGCGTCCAGGCTCAGTGGCACTGAGAAGGGCTGCCGCCGGATACTGTGCCTCCTGGGTTACCGCAGGAGGCTCCTCAGGAGAAGGGGACTTCCGTCCCCTTCCCCCGAGTAAGGTAAGCAGCCCCGCAATGGGCCTGCTCACTTTACTGCTGACCAAAAGGTTGGCGGTAAGGTAAAGGCACTCGTGTAGATGCAGCCGTACACAAGCACCTTGGATCCTGCAGAGCAGAGCTCCCCTGCCTCCAGCCCACCCCCTGGCACACCTCTCCCCGCCCTCTCTCCACCCTCCTGCTGGCCTCCCCCCTCCCCGGAATACCTCTTCCCCGTCCCTGCCTGCAGTGCTGCTGCTGTTGCAGGTGGTGGAAGGAGAATAACCAGATTGAAGGGAGGTTTCTGTTTGTATAGTTTTGTTCTCTTTTTTCCATTTGAAGTTGCACATATTGTGTGTTAAGTGTTTTTTTGCCTAAACCTAGTTTCTTTTCTTTCCCTTTTAGCAATGGCACCAGCATGATATCATTGATCATTCCCCCCAAAGACCAGATCTCACGAGTAGCAAAAATGTTAGCTGATGAGTTTGGTACAGCGTCAAACATTAAGTCCCGAGTCAATCGCCTTTCAGTCCTCGGAGCTATTACATCTGTACAGCAACGACTAAAACTTTATAACAAAGGTAAAGGTTCTGCTGGTTGCACTGTGTCTATTTTGACTTGTGCTTCAACGTCTTCTAAGATTCCACCCTATGTTCTTTACAGTACCTCCAAATGGTCTGGTTGTTTACTGTGGAACAATTGTGACAGAAGAAGGAAAAGAAAAGAAAGTGAACATTGACTTTGAACCTTTCAAACCAATAAATACATCATTGTATTTGTGTGATAATAAATTCCATACAGAGGTAAGAGCCTTGTGTTTTTATCTAAATTGTTGCTTTGGTGATATACAACGTGATATGTTTTTGTAACCAATTTACTTTGCTCATGATTTGTAATGGACTTCACTAGAAGAATAACTTAGTGCTAATTGTGCACAAACAGCAACAACTATGGTTTTCTGTCCAAAAATCTGGATTTCTAATTCTATATGCATATAAGAATACAAAACAGGAACATTTATTTGCAACCAAGCGCCCAAACTGTCCTAGAAGCAAGAGCTGATTATGTAATGAGGATTGTTTCTGTGAGACAGGACATAAATGTGCATTTTGTTTTGTAGGCAGACATGCACATACTGTGAGAACTAAGCAAATTGTAGGCTCCCTCAGTGGTCCCAGGATAGCTCAATCTTTGCTTGTGGAAAACTGCTCTTCTTGATAGCAGGCAGGATTGCATTAATTATAGCTTAATAGCTATAGAACAGCTATAATAGAATAGCTCTGAGGAGGAACTCCCCCTTTGCTTCCCCAGACTGGGCTTGCCCAGGTAGCAGATTGCAGGGTCTGAAACTTAGCTCCTTCTTTGCTTTCTTGAATATTTTTTCTAGTTAGCTCCCTTCCTCTCATCTTGGATAGGGTATTGGGGAAAGTAGTTCCCTTCAACTTGCCTGGAGAAACTTCCCCAAGAAGGAAACCCAACCCAAACTGAGCCTGGGGAAGGGACAAGGACCTTTACCTTTGTCTCAGCCACTTGTTTCACCCCACTCCCACCAGCAACAGGGAAGGCTGAGGCTTCAAATCCTCTGAATAGCCCCACCCACCCATGGCAGTGAAAACTTTGGCCTTGCTGCTTTTGTGGCCCTGAATAAAGAAGGCAGTGCCTGGATCACTTAAAGCCCTGCTTTGGTGCGTGATACAATTTATCAGCACAGACTAGCCCTACACCTCTAACTGGGGCTGTGGGCTGTAATGTCCAGGTCAGTATGTATTCCCCCCAACTGAGGTCCAACTGATTTCAAAGGTGGTACAAAAATCCTTAACCCGGGGGAAGGGGTCATAACCCAGCTACAAATCCTGCATCTAGCCATGGCCTACTTTTGGGGAGTAAATGCCTCAGACATGAGAGTGGCAGTTCCATTTCAAAGATGCTGAGCAGGCTAGGCTGGGTTTTAAAGCCCCTTTCCCCTATCTAGGGATTCTCTTCCCATTTATACACCCTGCCTCTGTTGCTAGTTTTGACTCACGGTTGTTTAACTTCCTTTTGTCCCAATCTGGTCCATCCCAGTGAGGGGATTTGGCATGCCCTGGATGTTTGTAGGGCTCTGAGGTTTTTACCTGTCTGGGATTCAGGTTTTTAGGAAGTCCAAGAGCATGTTTTGTTTCATTTAAACCTTCTAAATTAGGTTGTAGGATTTGTCCTACTATGATCTAATCCAGATGGTTTAGGGCATTCATTGAGCTGGCCTATTCAACCTGGTGGAAAGAGGCTTCCTCAAGGATTAGGGCATATTCTGAGGGGAACAGCAGCATTGGCGGCTTATTGCGGTTGTCCTATCCCAAAAACTGTGTGTAGTGTGGTGACCTGCAGGTCAGTGTACACCTTACCAAGCACCTCAAAATATATGTCTTTGGGAGGTGGTTGTTAAATGTGATGCGTGGGGCTGTTGTGTAGTTCCCACCTTAAAGGATGTACTGCTTGGAATATCCCATGTGCAAAGACTGAGCCACCTTGGAATCACCAGAGCATGGTGTTTCCTGTGCCTTGCCTGTGAATTCTCCTCTTTCATATTTCCAGGGTAGTTCAGTCTACCTGCCCCGGTAGAATCAAGGAGCACACACTTGGGTATGTTGGTTTGGGAGAGCTCATAGCCTGAGGCATGGACTTAGGCAGTGCAAGTCCTGTAGGTTTTCTGTAGTAGGATATGTTGTCTATATAGGTTTCTTTCAGATTTCATGATGGATTTGTTACTGTGACTACTTAAGGGGCTCCTGCTGCTCAGTCCTTTTGGGGCAGAAGGGGAGACCCCCCCCCCATTAGAGTTGTTAGAAACATAAGAACAGTCCCACTGGATCAGGCCATAGACCCATCTAGTCCAGCTTCCTGTATCTCACAGCAGCCCAACAAATGCCCCAGGGAGCACACCAGACAACAAACACAACCTGCCTCCTGGTGCCCTCCCTTGCATCCAACATTTTGACATAACCCAGTTCTAAAATCAGGAGGTTGCACATACACATCATGGCTTGTACCCCGTAATGGATTTTTCCTCCAGAAACCTGTCCAATCCCCGTTTAAAGGCATCTAGGCCAGATACTGTCACCATATCCTGTGGCAAGGAGTTCCACAGACCAACCACATGCTGAGTAAAGAAATATTTTCTTTTGTCTGTCCTTACTCTCCCAATACTCAATTTTACTGGCTGTCCCCTGGTTTGGTGTTATGTGAGAGTGTAAAGAGCATCTCTCTATCCACTTTATCCTTCCCATGCATAATTTTGTATGTCTCAATCATATCCCTCCTCAGGCGCCTCTTTTCTAGGCTGAAGATGCCCAAACATCATAGCTTTTCCTCATAAGGAAGGTGCCCCAGCCCAGCAATCATCTTAGTCACTCCGTTATGCACCTTTTCATTTCCACTATGTCCTTTTTGAGATGTGGTGACCAGAACTGGACACAATACTCCAGGTGTAGCCTTACCATCGATTTGTACAGTGGCATTATAATATTAACTGTTTTGTTCTCAATACCTTTTCTAATGACCCCAAGCATAGAATTGGCCTTCTTCACTGCTGCCGCACATTGGGTCGACACTTTCATTGAGCTGTCCACCACCACCCCAAGATCTCTCTCCTGATCTGTCACAGGCAGCTCAGAACCCATTAGCCTATATGTGAAGTTTTGATTTTTTGCCCCAGTGTGCATGACTTTACACTTGCTTACATTGAAACGCATCTGCCTATTCGCTGCCCGTTCTGCCAGTTTGTAGAGAACCTTCTGGAGCTCCTCACAATCACTTCTGGTCTTCACCACTCGGAAACATGTGACTGTCTGCTGCCAGGTGGAGGATTTTCTTGAATTCTGAAACATAACCACCCTGAAGCCACTGAAGAGAATTCCAGGTTTTTTTCCATTGTTAAAGAGAGTAAAGGTCACCCAAGTAGGATTGAGAACTGTTCCGGTGAGAAAATGTAATCTTCTAGGATTACAGATTGATTTATCAGTCCCTGCCTTCTAAGCCCATAACGGTAGATAAAATTATCAGGTGTGTCATCTATAATGCTTAATCTTGAAAGCAGAAATTTCCCATAGGTTTTTATAAAGATTTGTGTCTTAACCTGTTCGCAAAGGTTGAACCACCATTGGAAACCGTGTTCTACTTGTGCAAGGAATTCTTGCATGAGCTGAATGCTCTGGGAATGGAACAAGTTCTCACAACACCCCATGCTCCACAGTACAGTTCCAAGAAAAGTAATCCAATTCAAAATTGGTTCCCAACTTTACTCCAGAATCATCTTGCACTAATGAATTGTTCATTTGAACAGTCTGAACTGCTTGTGCAAACAGTGTAGGAGAGAGCCGCAAGATCGTGGCTTTTCTAGTTTGAGGGGGTGGGGACATTTCGAAGAGAGAAGAAAATGTATAAAGGAGCTGCCCAAGGCTTGATCTTGGCTCTTTTTCTTAGCACTATATTTTTCAAGTTGCTTGTAGAAAATATTCTTTCAGCTGCCTGTCTCCCATCCCTTGTTTCCAAATGCCTTAGCTATCATTTGATTGTCCTCTCTTCAATATTTGCTCCATTCTATCCCTCGCTACCCTTACATATTATAATCTGAACCAATTTGGCAGCACCTTTCTAGCAAACTTAAAGAAATGCTGCATGTTGAGCAGCAAGTAACAATCCATTTAGACAGTTTGCATTGATGGCAGTTCAGATTCTAAATCAGGGGTGCTCAGTAAGTCGATCGCGATCTACCAGTTGATCGCCAGGCAAGATGAGTAGATTGCAGGCTTCTCTCCCGTCCACGCATTCCTGGAGTGAGCCCCGCCCTGGGTTTCCCTGTTTTTGCACTGGTCTGTATAGAGATCTGCTCCCCCCCCCCCAGTTGTATTGGAATCCAGGAAGATCTGGTGAGGAGGTAGATGTGGTGTCAGCAGTGGCCCCTTTAAGGGTAAGGCCTGGGCATCCAGCAGAGTGTGCTGCACAGCTGCAGCCACTTGAAGGCAATAGGGCCTTCAGGGATATAAGAGCACCTGAGGCAGGAAGGGCTCCACTTATTTATGTGAGTCAGCCTTTTCCTACAGGAAGATCATTAAGTCCAAGTACCATTCCACCATGACTGATGAACATTTGGAAGTGTGCTTGAGGCTGTCAGCAGCTACTATCTGGACTATGCCTCCTTGGCTGATTCACTTCAGTGCAAGTCATCAAAGTAAACTCAAGTAATTACAAAAAATGTTTATAGTTAATTATGTTGTGTTGTGCAATATTGGCTCATGCGGTTATGCAAGGTACACCAACATACATTGTACACATAAATGTTATATGTTATGATGGCGTGAACATTGTAAAAAAAAACTCTGGTAGATCTCCAGGCCTTGCTGGGTTTCAAAGTAGCTCTCGAGCCAAAAAAGTGTGAGCACCCCTGTTCTAAATGAATCTAGCTAATGGTGGGGTGTTTTTAATGAACTTGGGCTGAGACAGAAGAGATACTTGAGGTTTGAAGACTGAAATGGATCAACTAATTTCTTCAGGAGAACGTCCAGCTTGCTAATTCTAGATTACCAGCAGTGTCTGTTCTAGTGGCTGTCTGCTGGTATTCATTTGCATCTTTTAGATTGTGAGCCCTTTTGGGACAGGGAGCCATTTAGTTATTTGATTTTTCTCTGTAAACCGCTTTGTGAACTTTTAGTTGAAAAGCGGTATATAAATACTTTTAATAATAAAAATAATAATAATGGATGGGTTGTATAGACATTCTATTTGATTGTCGTTGGTTCTGTTAACATCAGCGTCTGTTGTGTTGACTTTCAGGCCCTTACAGCGCTATTGTCCGACGACAGCAAGTTTGGTTTTATTGTAATAGATGGTAGTGGTGCACTTTTTGGAACTCTTCAAGGAAATACTAGAGAGGTGCTGCACAAGTTCACAGTGGATCTCCCAAAGAAACATGGTAATGTAGAGAAATACCCCAATGATCATAAAGGGTAGATGAAAGGGAGAAGGATAAGGTTTGGGGATGATGATGTAAAAGAATACTTGCGAAGTAATTCTGTGATTGGGGTGGTGGAGACTACAAGCCTAAACATTGTCTTGAATATGTTCTCTGACTGCAGTACAGTTACACTGTACATAGATGAGGATACTGTGGAATAATTAAGGATAAATGGGCTTTGACACCAAATACAAGTTTTTAACAAAGAGTCTTGACTGCAAGCTTAGTGCTGCACTGTTGTATGAGAGCCGGTAAGTTTCTGCTGAGCAAGAAATTGTACCAAGAGAAGCAAAAATGAGACATTCAAGCAGTTCAGTGAACTTAGTTTCAGAATACTTATTTCTCTGCGTGTAGGGGAGAATTCTACTTTTGCTGCAGTTGTGTTGCTGCTGTACAGCACTGTGTAGAATATAAGCAACTTGCTTAATTTTTTTTATTTTACTGAAGATTGATCTGTACTTAAAGGACTTTAGCCACAATTCAGCACAGATGTAGACATGCTTAGGTCTCTTGAAATAAACAGGGTAGCTTACTCACAGAAAGTGCCTCTGCCTAATTTTTGATAATGTCCCCCTAGCTTCCAGGTGTGGTTCATGGCAGGGAGTGAGAAAGATCTTCTTGTGCATGTCTAGATGTAATCCAGTTTTTCTGGGCTGGATTGTAACTTGCTCTCTACAAGGTGAAATTAACATAACCAATTACTATTTTGTCCATGTACTATTTTATGATCATGAAATGTAGAGATGTTTATTTCTTCTAACATAGGTTTACAGCCTAAGTCTTACTGAACACAACGGGCTTAGAGTCAAATATAGGTGGGGCCTCCGTATCCAGATGATCCCCCTGACCCACAATGAGCCAGACTTGGCCTAACCTGAACCCTTTGAAGGCAACCAGAGCTGCACTCTGGTTGCCTCTGGAGGGCTTTCTGAAACTTCCGTCTGCCCACAGCCTCTGCAGGCTTCAGAATGGCTGTTATGGCCCCAAAAATGTTGCTGCCAGTTTCTCTTAGGAAACTGTTTGACGTCCACAGGCAGATGTGTATGGCCTCTGTGGGCTTCAGAAAGCACTACAGAGGTGACCGGAGCACAGTTCTGGTCACCTTCAGAGGATTTAAAGGACCGAAACAGCGGATTTGCTTATCTGGTTTTCAGTATCTGCGGAGATCCAAAAATGCATCCCCCATGGATACAGTGGTCTCACCTGTAACACTGTTTTCAAACACCTCTAAATAGAAGCTTAACTGTATGTGAGGAGCCCCTTCCATAATTTTCAAACAGTGCAGTTGTAGACATAACTGCTGAAACATGCCTGTGAATTTTAATATGGGAGCTTGTGCATGAAACTTGGCCATGGTCTAACAAACTTGTGGCTCATGGAGTTAAAAGAGAGGGAAGGATATCTAACTCTTCATTTCACTAGGGGAGAGAGATTTGAAAACAAACACAGCTTTTTCAGCTTGGCAATATTTTTTATTCTCTTAAAGGAAGAGGAGGTCAATCTGCCTTGCGTTTTGCTCGTTTGAGAATGGAGAAGCGGCACAACTATGTACGGAAAGTAGCAGAAACGGCAGTACAGCTGTTCATTTCTGGTGACAAGGTGAACGTGGCTGGTCTTGTGTTAGCTGGATCAGCAGACTTCAAAACTGAACTAAGTCAATCAGACATGTTTGATCAGGTAAATGGAAGTGACCTTGTGCTGGTAGTATGTGGTTATGTAACAGATGTATGCCTAGTGCCTCTTCAGTAACCACTTGGTGTTGGTTCTTCAGTGCATAGACATATTAGGTTTATAAAATGGGAAATCAGTAACTCTGAGAAGGGGGAAACAAAGAAGCTGTACAAGCATTGAAATCCTACTTCTTGACCACCAGAATAATTTGGACAATCTTCCACTGGACTCAGTATCCACATAATTTTGCTCGCATTTGCATTCACTGAACAACTAGGAGATCTAATATTGGAATAATGGTAAACGACCACGGTTTACTAGGCAGGATTTCGGTTTCTTTCTCAAGTGAAAAGCTAGGTGTGTTAGCAATCCAAATTCCCCTGAATTTGATATGGGGGGAGCACCTGCTATCTTCAGACATAGTGTCAGCATTAATGTCTGAGGTTCTGAATTTACTTCCAACATTGTAACATTTTTCAGCCTCTTAATTTAGCGTGTTTATATACTAATTCTTCTGACACTTGTGTTTTGTATTTATAGCGATTGCAGTCCAAAGTACTAAAGCTAGTAGACATCTCATATGGTGGTGAAAATGGATTCAATCAAGCAATTGAATTGTCCACTGAGGTCCTGTCTAATGTGAAATTCATTCAAGAAAAGAAACTAATAGGTATGAATGAAATAACAATCTAACCTTCCTATGCCACTTGCAATATAAATGTACAAAAATATAATATAAATGTACAAAAATGTTGGAATATAAGTATTGTGCATCAGTCATAGAAGGTACTTGTCAACATTGTCTCAATAGAAAATATTACTGACAAATGTGGCATCTTTTTTATTGGCTTAACAGGTAGCTTAAATTTCTGCAGTCGTCCAAGAAGCAAATTGGGCCTTGCTTTTAAGGGCATGGGATGGATATCAACCCTCAAACTGACAGTTTTGAAATTGCTTATGCCTATGAATGTTCTTGCTAAAAAAAAAACACCCTGTAGATTAAAGGTCCATCTACTGTAACATCCTGTTATTTCACAGTGACCAGCTAGATCAGGGATGTCAAATTCGTTTCATACTGAGGGTTGAATGGGATTCATGATGCCTGCTAAGGGTCGGAAGTGATGTTGTTAGGCAGGAAGTGATGTCATTAAACAATTCATAACCAAAAATAAGCACTTTTTCTCACTTAGGAATTCATTAACTGTAAATGACAGAAAACACGCAAATCTTTATCATAGTTCACAATATGGGAGAGCCCAATTTTTGTGGGGATTGCCCTTTTAGCAGTAACAGCTCAGCACTGCTTAGCATCTGAGGGCCAGATAAAGCTTCTGCCGGCCAATCCGGCCCCCAGGTCTTATGTTCGACACCCCTGAGCTAGATGGTTCTAGAAAGTTTGCAAGCATGATATAAAGACCACAGCTGCCACCCCTCCCCCCTGCTCTTACTGTCTAGCAGGTATTTGGAAGCATACTGCCTCTGGCAGTTCCATATAGCCATCATGGCTACAATCTCTGTTCTCTTATTCCATGGCTGAAAAGGTTAGTCAGGAGCCTTTGGTAAGGGACTTTGTAAGAAGCTTTTTCAATTATACAGGTTGAGCCTCATTATTCCTGGGTTCCTTTCCAAGTACTCAAGTGGATGACAAAAAAAGACACTATAGCAAATCAATTTAAAAAACAAGTTTCTTTGCTCCAGTGACTTAAAAACAGCCTTGCTAACTTTTGTGATGTAAGATAAGAGTCATTAAGAAGACACCAATGCAAAGTTATCACCTTTCTTTTTACATGCTCAGGGGGAAGGAAGGTGTCTGCTGGAGAGAGAAGGATTGATGGATTGTCAGCCAGCTGCCCCCTCTCTCTCATTAAGGAGGCTACTGTTACAGTTTTTTAAACTGATTTTAAAGGGGTGCATTTTTCCCCTTCTCCAGGGATCAGCACATTTCTTCTCATTTACAGGGGCCATTTGCGTTGAGTCAAATCTGTGTATAAAAAAATTCATGTATAAATAGGCTGGACCTGTATATGAGAATATATGTCCATCTTACAATTCAAAATTTTGAATGTATACAGTGGACCCTCAGTATCTTTGGGGATCCATTCCATCCATTTGAAATCCTGTGGATACCAAATTCTGCAAATGATGAAATCCACAGGGGAGACTGCATGGCACTGCAATTACTTACCGGGGGGTTGCACCCTTCCCTCCAGAGGTTGTTCATGGCTTCCCGGCCTTCTCAGAAGCCTTTTAGATGTTTGAAGGCACTTCCAGTTTGTACTAGTGAACCAGACGTTGCTGGCCTGAACCAGCAGTCTCCTGGCTCTATCCTGGAGGTCCTCTGAGGCCTTCCAGCAATGGGTTCAGCATCTGCTGTTGTTCGAATTTGCAGTTGCCAAGACCTACTAATAAGGAAGACCCACTGTATTGCTTGGACTGCATGTTCAAGCTTGGATGGTTTGTGTGGTGTCCTGTGTTTGTCCTCTGACACCTTGAGCATACACACTGAAAGCACCGTTATCTCTGTTTTGGTTTGCAAACAGGAAATAAACTTCTATCTAGTATTTGGGGGAGGGCATAATGGGCTCTAGAAGTGGAGAAACTTTCCAAAAAAGTCAAGTGGATTGATATGTAAGGCATTCTTTGATCGTATATATTCCTGTGTTCAGCTTTTCTTTCACTTAAGCTATCTTTCTGGTCACTAAAAACAGTCCAGGAAAATCTGTTCCCATGACCTTCTTGCTGCCCACAAAATGGAAGTATCATGTTGTCTTATCTCTGAATTGGGTCCAAGTAACACTTATTTGTTTTCTTTGAGCAGTGGCAACCTCATTGCTTCATTAGATGAGTTTGAGCACAGTTGTTTCTGTTCTCAAAACAGTAATGATAAATGTCATAGTCACTCCTGTCTGTTTTCTGGTTTATTCTAAATGTAGGCCGATACTTTGATGAAATCAGTCAGGACACGGGAAAGTACTGTTTTGGTGTTGAAGACACTCTAAAAGCCTTAGAAATGGGAGCAGTAGAGATCCTGATAGTGTATGAAAACCTGGATATAATGAGATACGTTCTCCATTGCCAAGGCACAGAAGGTATGCGGTTTCCCCTACCTAGGTAATTGAAGTGGTTTTGCTTTAGTAATGAACTCTTGCAGGGGGGGGTCTTCTGATGTTACTTTTTACATACTAGAGATGGTTCCTTAGACTAACTTAGATTAAGAAAGGATGCAAATGTTAAAAATAAGCAAGTTCTTTGAAACTCATCGGCCATCTGTTGCACTGATCACTGCTGCCTTTTCAACATTCCCATTTATCCATTCTAGAACTTAACAAATGTGTACTCATTATGAACTTGACTGTCCCTGACTTAACTTCTCGCATCTAGTTAGCCTTTCCTCACATCTGGCTCATGAAGACAACATCATAGTTGTTACTTATCTCTTCAGAACACAATTATTTTAATTTTTATTGATTGAATTCTTGATTTTGCACTAATCAGGAACTTGATGCATCTTAGTGTGGTTTGGGAAATGTTGTTCAGGCTCCTGTGCTTTTTTCTCTTCTCTCCCCCCCCCCCCACCCCAGAAGAGAAGATTCTGTATTTGACACCAGAACAAGAAAAAGATAAATCTCACTTCACAGATAAAGAGGTATTTTGAAAAGCTACATCCTTTCTTCCTTAGCTATGAAACAAATGAGGTGCCTGGAGCAAGTCTCTGTCTCTAAATAATATGCCTCACAGGTTCATTGTGAGGATAAAATGGAATGATTCATGTACTTCATGCTGAGCTCCATGGTGGAGGGCAGAATACTAATGTGATATATTAGTAGAAAGCTGTTGTGAAGAGCTCCATTGGCTGCTGGTTATTCTTCTAAAGATTCAAACATGTTATGCCAAGTGATTGTCCATTTGACTGCCTTGCATGGAATCTATAGTCTACCTTAGCAATACAGCAGAAGTGGGGGGAGTCTTTCAGAAACTCAGGATTTCAGAAACTCAGCACCCTTTTTGCTCACTTTCAAATACATGTGCTGTTACTCAATTCTTCTGTGACACAGAGCAGGGGTCTCCAAACCCCGGCCTGGGGGCCAGATGCGGCCCGTGGCAAGCCTCTATCTGGCCTGAGGCAAGCCCCTGAAACCCCTGGCCCACTTTGCCGAACATGACTGGAACTATGCTCTGGTTGCAACTGGAGGGTGTTCTAAGGGCTAGAGAGGTTGAATGAATGAGCCCATTCATTCATTTATTCATACATCTAAGTTCTATCTCTAATTTTTTTATATTTTTTTTCTGCACTCAAAACTGTGCCAGTCATTTGATGCGGCCCTCTGGCCAAAAAGTTTGGAGACCCCCGATATAGAGGAACTTGAGCTGCTTGTTAAAGTAATTGCCAGCAGAGTGAGGACCAGCCTAGCAACCCTGGTGCACCTTCCACTGCTGTCCCATGCCCTCAAGAAATGCATCAGTTCAGGCCCTGCTGCTATTTCTGAGAGCTTGCACTGGTGGACTTAGGCTAAATTACCTTAGGCCCAATTGGTTTGCAAGTTGCCAAAGGAAATGGGCCTAATTGACCTGTGCGCCCTAGACTGTTCTCTAAGTAAGCAGATCTAGCTGAAGAGTTACCCCTCAAGAAACTTAAAATGTATTGCTTCTGTAAAGGAGATACACTGGCATTTTATCAGAGAAAGGAAAGTGGATATGAGGAAAGGAGTAATTTTTCATTATTTTATTGTAGTTCATTTTGAGTACTTAATGGTCTGAACTGCAGACCAGAGAGAGAGAGAGCCCATAGGGAGACTAAAAATTATGGTTTGGTTGAGCACACTTGTTGCTGAAATGAGGCCTGTGCATCTAGATGAGGGACTATAAGCTTTGAATATTTGTTAGTTGTGCATGTTGGGTGGAAAACAGTATAATAATTCAGCAAGGTTACTGTGATCCTAGTGCAGTAAAAAGAAAGTTAGCATGTGAGCTGTAGCCTGCAGAACATAGCATTATTTAATTGCTTCAATTTTCCTCTTCTCTAGACTGGACAAGAACACGAGCTGATAGAAAGCATGCCTCTCCTTGAGTGGTTTGCTAACAATTACAAGAAATTTGGAGCTACTTTGGAAATCGTGACAGACAAGTCACAGGAAGGATCTCAGTTTGTGAAAGGATTTGGAGGAATTGGAGGTAACATGGCAGAGTACACAATTCGTTTTTTCACTAGATTTTCCATCAACTTATTGTAAATATATCTGTGTTTCTGCCAGGCAGGATAATTTCTGTATCTGTGTTTATGCCAGGCAGGATAATTTTATTGTTATTCTAGAGTTCATGTGATCTGTTAAGTGTCAGCCACTTCTGCTTTGCCCTGGCAAATGACTCAGCAATACCATATTTGTATCTAGAGGATATTTGCAGTTTGGTGGTTAAAAATCTGTCCCTTTTTTTATCTAGAATATTTCAGTTTTCTGAGGTGATGCCCAACAGTGGTGGTTATCGGTTTCTTGTAAGATTTTGCCAAACTGTAGGTCACAAATATTAAAAGACCATCTAAATATCAGTTTGTAAAAGTGTTTTATTTTTGAGCTTATTTGCCTCATACACAGTATGTCAGACCTTTATCAGGTGGATATCTTGAATAGTCTTTTGATACATGCTCAAATGTTCTAATGTTTTCAGGACACTCTTGGAGTAAGTGCTATGTGTAATCGGCTTGTCTGCTTAGGGAGAGAGAAAAACAAAGTGGTGGTAGGAAGAGAATAAGATTCTCAACAGATTCTGTTGTTGAGGAGAATTGCTCATGTTAGGTGTTAGAGGTGGCTGTTGGAGGAAGTCAGTGTGGACAATGCAAGAATGGTCTTCAAAAAGACTGTTAGCAGTGTGGGATATTCATTACCCCAGAATTTCAACCTGGTAATACAGTTCTGTCCAGCATTTTATCCAAAGTTTGTGGGGTGGGATCCTTCTTAAATAAGAGTTGTAGAGCCAAAACATGTATTTTCTTCAATGAAATAAAGTGTTGGAAAGGACTTTTAGAATAGGCAGCATGTTTTTGTATTCACATTCCTACTGGAGAGAGCTGCGTGAATCAAAACCATTCAGTATAAGTGATGTCTTATTCAGCATTAGAGTATGAGAAGTTTTGTGCCAAGTCTTTTATATAATGGGAGGTGATTATAATATCTTCCTTCTGACATTTATTTCTTCAGGTATCTTGCGGTACCGAGTAGACTTCCAGGGAATGGAATACCAAGGAGGAGATGATGAATTTTTTGACCTTGATGACTACTAGGTAGTCGACCTGGGTCTGGCAAACTGTGCCTCACCCCTCCAGCATCCAACCCAAGGAGAAAACTCACAATGGAAAACAAAACAGATCCCTGCCTTAGAATTGGAGTATTTCCAGAACTTTATCCAGAAACACCGGGTTTAAAAAAGCAAGCAAGCAAGCCCTACTGATTTGTCATAGTGTCAGTACAGCAGCAATCTACTAAGTTTCTATAATGCCATTCTGGACTAATTTAAAAAAAAAAATCCCAGTTTTTACTTTTACTTAATGGTGAAATTGGTTGCTCTTGTATTTTATGAAAATGATTTTTTTAACCTTCATGCTACATTAACTGCTGTAAACCTTCATTTGAAAAAAATTAATAGAAAGATTATACTGGTTTGTTTCGTATTTTGATTGGAGACAATTTATTGCTGCGTTTTGCAGTGACATGACCCATTTACATGGCGTTCTTGGCTTAGACTGCAGAAGAAGAACCTTAGGGAGATGATGTTCCATTGTTCTTTGTCTACAGTGGTGGAAAGTAATAAGGAATTGAGTTCTGTGGCATGCCAGCTTGAAAGGTGTGACTTGCACATTCAGAAAGTCTGGGAAGTTCACCCATTTTTGTCCTTAGACTGTAAAAGCACTGCTTGTATAAATTGGGAAGTATGTTTAATAGCAGTTCAAATGCCAGGGTCTCGGCAGGCTTCATGGGGGTTTGAGTTGTGTGGCCTTCATTCTTCCCTCTTGTCAGTCAATAAACAGTTTCCACAAGCAAGCTAATACTATTTATGCTTGGCTCTGTTCTTTCTGGGGTTTGGGGCTTTTAGGTTTTTTGTTTTTTGCTTTGGGAGACTGCATAAGATGCCTTGGTGGATCAGCAAGTCAAAATTTCACAAATTGCTTTAAATGCAAGTAGAAAAATGTGACTGACTTAAAACCTTGGCACTGGTTGCTGTGAAGCATCTGTAGAAATTGGTAAGTTGGATTTTTGTAGAAGCTTGGCGCCAAAGGTTCACTTTCAACACTGTGGCATAGCACATGCAAGGCAGATAGCTGAACTTTCCTGCATTTCCCTGGGACTGGCTGGTTTTCTAAAGGATACTCTATTTTAGTGCCTAGCTCTATTCACCTTTCCCATTTGTATTGGTCAGAAGCTCCCCAACTTGCAAATTTTGCATATCGTTCCAGTAATCCTGTCTCACTTGAATTTGAAGGGAGAGTTTGTCTTAACTAAGCCTTCTCATCACAGTGTATTAAGAGGTCCAAAATGACTTTCTGTCGATGTGAGCAATAGAATTTGTATCTTTTTATAACTTTGCAAGCAGGCTATGTTTGCAGTTGTCCACTAGAAGTGATCACATTGGGTAGTGTCTCTTACAGAAGCCCTCTGTGAGTCTGGTTATGCAATTTGACTTGTGGAACGCCTGATCACAAGCATCCTGGTGCTCTTCGAAGCAGTACACTTTGATTTTGCCATTGTAAATGGGTCTGCTGTGACATGACAAGAGCAGAAAAATTGGGTGTAAATTTACATTTTTGAATATACTGCTTGTTTCACATTTAGGGTATGCAGCTCCTTTTTTTGTAGTTTTATTTTTACTATTTAAGTTTGGAAATGATGCCAAATTTTTGTATCTCTTCAATCAATGTGTTATCTCTGGTGATATATATTGCATTATATATTGATGTATATATCAATATATATTGATATGTATTACACTTACACAAACACATTAAAAGGGTGAGAATCCTAGCCTTTTACATACTACGTAGCCTCTTCAGAGCGCTCCCAAGCAGTGATATCTTGGTGTTGTGATGTACAGAAATGGAGAAGAGTATTAAACCATATTTAAGAATATATCCTGGATTCCTGATTTTATTTTACTTGGGGGAGGGTTGACAGCATTGGCTGTCGTCAATTTCAAATCATTCTTAGCAGAGCAGATATTCTAACAGATAACTGGCACCTGATCCTAAACATACACCAACATATCTGTCTGTCTGAATCAGTGGTGGAGTAAACACCAACAAATGGCTTGCTTCTGAATTCAGCACCTAAAGGCTGAATTTTAATCTCTTCAGCAAATGTTCCTTTGCTGCTTAGCCCTCATAACTGAAGAACAATCTCTCAAGTACACATCTTGCTAAGTGGACTCTTGCCCATGAATTCTTATGCGACGTTAAATTGCTTTGTCTTGAAGGCTCTTCAAGAGGCGCTTCAATAGCTATCCCTGTGGAATTGGTCACAAGGATGGAGCCTACAAGCTTCTTTGCAATGTTTTTCACTAGGTTTTAGTCATTATCATGATCTAGATCATATTGACATGTTCTTTTCAGATCCCCTGCCTGTTAGCAATATTAGTCAGGCCACAAGAATTTAAATAGATAATTGGATTTGGCACAGAAGCACAGTCCATCTTGTAATTACCTTTTTCTGTGCTTTCCCAAGTGACTGAACAGACTCACTTAACAGGCAATAAGCTCTGTGCCCTGTGATCATATACTGCATAGCCTTTTCCATGCAAGCGACTCTGACTTCTAGTAGGATATGTAGAAATCTGTAGCCACAGATGTAGTTAGTTAAGCCCTATGTAAGCTTCTGTCTCAGTGGCCATTTTTTCTCCATGTGAATTAGATTGTGTGCTGTTAGGCATAAGGGGAAAAAGTATCATATTATGCAGGAATATTGAGGATTAGGATGCTTGGGTGAGAGAGATGGTTCTGGAGTTAGGAGTGGGGCTTAAGTAGCACAGCCCAGATTACTTGAAGGAGGCTCTGAAGCAGGGGGCCTGAGAAACATTGGTGGATGAGTCAAAATCAGCAAGGAGTTAGGAGTGAGGAAAATATTTTGCAGAAAACTACAACACAATGGAGTCAATGGCATGTATCAATACTAGGGTGTGTGAAGGTAAGATCTTCTATTGCAAGTCTTTTTTTCCCCTTTTTTACATCTATCAATCTGTAAGTGTTTCCATTTGTTATGAATGGCAACTTCTTAAAATTACTCTTTCCCATTCCCCATCCCCTTTTGTCATGTTTTGCTAGACCAGGGGTCTCCAAACTTTTTGGCCAGAGGGCCACATCAAATATCTGGTGTGGTGTGGAGGGCCAGGAAAAAATTTTAAATATAAAATTTAAATAGAGATGGAACTTAGATGAGTGAATACATGAATGAATGGGATCATTCATTCAACCTCTCTGGCCCTCAGAACACCCTCCAGATACAATCAGAGCATAGTTCTGGTCATGTTCAGTTGAGTGGGCCACAGGCTTTCAGGGGACAAGAGGTTGGCCACGGGCTGGAAAGAGGCTTGCTGCGGGCCGCATCTAGCCCCCGGGCCGGGGTTTGGAGACCCCTGTGCTAGACTATAAATTATTAGGAGAGTTATGTAAGTGGTAATTCATACTGTGCCTGGGTGTTAATGTTAGGCACTCTCACTGATTGTAAATGGAAAACTGCACTTTCAACATACAGACTGACATCTATACTAATGATATGAGGTCAGATATGTTTGTCCTTTTCAGTGTGATACAACAAGTAGACAGTTGTGACACTGGCAAGCAGCATTTTATCTGAGAAGCGAACAAGATGTGGGAGGCAATTACACAAGATCCCTCTTTGGTATGCAACCAGCTGTGAAGGGAACTAAATCAGAAACTGCTGGTGACATGGCTATTTCAGCAAGCATCAAACTTCACAAGCTCAGAAGGCATCTCGATTCTGAAATGGTTGCTTATTTCTAAAATGGCAAACTATGTGCAGGAACTTAAAATGGGTGGAACAGAGAGCTCAAGTTGACCACAGTGAACCAAATCAAGCCATGTGCTGCTGCTGTGCTGGCAGCAGTGTGTTAGGCCAAAGGCCTCCTACAGCACTCCCCACTTGATGAGTTAGGCACTACTACCCTATACTAAGAGTTCATAGGCTAGTCTGGCCTAGACAGTGGGCTAACCTGATGGTGTGGACCCTGACCCCTGCCCAACTTGGCTGTTCCCTGTGCTACAGGAGAGTTTGCAAACTGAAACACAGCTTGGTACTGAGCAGGTTAACTGTTACTTTTTATATGATCCTTTTTCATGATTACTAACCTCTGACGTGGAACATTCAACTCACCATATTCTTCAATCCAGTGTTGCCTTTGACTCGCCTAAAGTCAGCATGAGGTTTGTTACCCGGAGTGCTAGATCCCAATTTAACACTCTGAGGGAAGGTATAGCAGGTAACAGCTTGTTTATTGCTGGTACCAAAGCAAGGAGCCCAGTTGCCTCAGATCATGTGCAAGTGTAGCTAAACACAGCTAGCTTTTTATACTCATTTCAAACATAGACAAGCATAGACAAAGGGTCCTGTAAAATTCCATCCCTGCCATACTCAAACACCCCCTTTACCCCTCCTTTTAGTTGTTGCTTTGGCAAGATAACACAGACCAGCTCTGTCTGGTCTTCAAGGACTAAGGCACTAGAGAGCCAGGCACTGGGTCAGGGGTGGCTCACAGCTTCCTGCTAACAAACATTTTAGTGCCAGAGTCAGAACTGATGTTAAAATGGTGTTAATTTGGCCAGAGTCTAGTGAGAGCTCTTGGCTCATGGCATCACAGGATCAGTTAAGATTGCTGTCTTCCTCTACTGTTTTTGCTGTCTCAGTTTAGACCACTGAAAGAAACGGTAAGCTTGTAAGGAAGAATTTGGGGACTAGAATGTATGAGTGACATTCAACAGTGAAATTATGTTCACTGTTGTATCCTACTCTGGTCCTGGCAGCGGAAGAACTGTATGCATGCAACTTTAGCAAAGGTGAGCTGACGACTACTTAATGCTTGGTGTGTTTACTTAGTGTGTTTACATAGATGTGCACTATAGTAAAAATATAGTCATTCCCTACCCTGCCAGACCTTAACTTGAACATTAATTCCTAAGCATCCCCAACTGAAAATGATCCAGGCTTTGTGCATATGCACCAAGTAAAAATAAACCAGCTGCTGCTTGCAGGAGGGGAATTCTGAAATCTGCAAGATTGCTACTTGGGGACTGTAGTTCAGCAGTAGGACACTTGCTTTGTATCCAGAAAGCCCCAGGTTCTATCATTAGTACAGTACCTCCACCTATTGCTAGGAAAATCTCTAGACCTGTGCTTCCTAACCCTTTCTGGGTCACGGCATCTTTTGAGAATCTGATAGAAGTGATGGACTCCCTCCCCAATGTGTGCACACAAAATTTTGTTTGCATCTGTTTCACGGACCCCTCCTGTAGCACAAGGGTGGTAGCAAGGAACAGCCAGGTTGGGCAGGGGTCAGGGCCCACACCATCAGGTCAGGCCACTGTCCATTAACCTCAGGTTAAGAACAACTGCCCTTGCCTGGAGAGCTAATCATTGCAGACAAGAATAAATTGGGTGGACCAATATCTCTCACTTAGGGTAAGTCTTGTACATACTTTTTAGCTGAATTGGGAAAATACAATGTGCTTATCAATCTAGTGTCCACCCATCCCTTTATGTATCCCTCTCCAATAACCCCACCAAGCAAAACTCTAACTCTTGTTTCTCTTCCCTTCCAAGGATGTCAGTAACCTAAGTGACATGATGTCATAGTACTAGCCTTATGATGAAAGGCAACCTTGCCTCTTGTTCAGTAGTACTGTGTACTTTCTGAGGGAGGAGCCAGAGGTCTATACTTGGCCAAGCATTTCTGAGGTAAGGACTTTGTGGGTTGGCTATGAGCTTTTCCTAGGGCAAGCTTTCCACTGGATATCCAAGGTTAGCAACACTGTATGGTATCCAGGACAAGTAGCTATATAGACATTGTTCCCTCAACAGCTACAATAACACTGGAATCCTGTACATACTTAATGTGGAAGTACATTCGACTGAATTCAGTGGAGTTTGTTTAAGCAGGCATCATTACACTGTAAGTTACTGAAGTGGAAAGTATCACTGAGTTTGTAGGATGAAGGTCCAGGGTCCTCTGTACAAGAAGACCTTACAGAATGACTGCTCAGTATGTTGGTATCTCCACAGACATTATCAGCCAGTGTCCTTTAACACAAGTGTCCTTTAACAAGCCACAAGTATAAACACTTGCACAGCACTTCACATCCATCATCTTGATCTAGTCCTTAAAACAACCCTGCCAGATGGGGGGCTGAAGTACAAGGCTGGGCCTAAGGCCACTTAGTGACAGTTCATGGCAGAGAAGAGAGTCCAACTGGGGAAGTCACCGTTTCTAGTGCACAACCTGCAATCCCATGCACAATTACTCAAAAGCAAGCTCCACTGAACACAGGGGAACTTAACTTCTGAGTGAACATGTATAGAATTTTGCTGATTGTCACTCTCCTACACCAGCTCTACTGAACTAGGTGGTTTGAATGACTCAGTATAGGCAGCTACTTATAGACTCTTCAGGCTTCTTTGCAGTGGTTTTGGTTGTGATGTTATCAAGTATTATTATTAACAGTATTTATATACCGCTTTCCAACTAAAAGTTCACAGTATCTTGTAGTTCTTTTGGTTACAACATGAAGTTCAAAATTCAAGCACTTTCATCACTGTTCAGCCAGTGAGGATTTTCTTTCTATAGTGGCTTCTAGAATTGGCCTAGCTGTTTTTCCTTTCGCATAGCACTAAATAATGAACAACAGAGGAGTAGATACAGCTCCCCCAAAACTTCATGAAGTAGGGGAACAGTTCTGGAAATATAGTTATAAAGGGAATAAAGAAGTAAGAAACAAGCCACTTCCTTGAGTGCCTGGTCTCCCACTTTTCTGCAGTCTGATATGAGCAGATGTGGCTCTCCCTGAAAAGGTTAGCAGGGGCAGGGAGGTTCTGCACCAACTTCTGCTGTGCTTACTATTTGACAGTTAACCCAATACTTCTCAGAGGTCCTGCTGCTGCAGCTAGCTTGGGCAGAGGCTGTGAAACCCTCAACCCCCCCTTTTTCCAAGGTGGTAGAGTGCCATAGACTTGTGTCCCACAATGTTGTTTTGTGAAAGGTGAAGGCTGGATAAGCCATTCATAGGGGTGCTTGAAAATAGTTTTATTTTTTAGCAGATTTCATGATGAAAAAGGCAGCAAATGACGTTACGTGTTTTTATTTCAAGTTCTCACTTTTATTAATTTTAAATGTGTACTAGGTAGGTGACAAGGGTGGTGCAGTGTTAGCAGATGCAGCCACTGTATTATTTCTAACTGGAAAAAATAATCTATTTTAATCTCTGGAAAAATATCAAACCCCAAAATGCTGTGTTTATGTTTTTAATAAACCAACAAAAACAAAAAACCCACCTCTGTCACAGATGTGACCAATGGATGACAAAGCAAGATGTGACTTACACTATATAACCCCAAAATTGTTTGTGTTGAATTTTTGATGTTTCTTATACAATTGAGAGGTGCTAATTCCAATGGTAAGCTTAGTTTTTTGTATCAAAACTTTTTTAGTTACCTTAAATTTTGTGGTTTTTTCTATCCATTATTGCCCAATGCACTGTAATACACAACAGCATAGTGTACATTACACTAAAATATTGCTGCTATGCCAAAAACATTTTTGAAATCTCTGCACCAATATTAAGATAAGCATGAAATATTTTGATACACAGTGTTTTTAATCCTGTTAGGCTTCGTTTTTCTTTAGTCAACAGCAGCCGGATCAGGACCATGGCAGGAAAATAGGGTTAATGCCCCCTAACTCCACTGTTTCAACCTGCTTTCTACTAAGGAAAAACTATTAAACCTAACACATACTCTGACCGCTCAGCAGCATTATACTTTTCAAGGTTGCTTTTCGATGCAATGAACTAATAAAGGCCCAAATCCTAATCAACTTTCCAGTGCTGATACAGCCATGCCAACAGGGCATGCACTGCATCCTGTGAGGAGGAGGGGTGTCACGGAAGCCCCTTCAAGGTAAGGGAATATTTGCTCCCTTGGGGCTGCATTGCTACTGCCTCAGTGCTGGAAAGTTGGATAGGATTGAGTCTGAAATGTATTATTTTGTCTCAATAAATGGAATTCAGTAGGATAAATTTTTGTGCCCGTTTTTGTGCCCGTTGGGTAAAAAGGCGGGGTACAAATTAATAAAATAATAATAATTAAAAAATAATAATAATAAATTTAGGACATTTCAGAGACTAGAACTGACTGAACACAAACTCCTTGAAAATGTAATTATAAAAATGACAAATGATAGGTTAAAAATCAGAACACTGACATCACAGCCCTATGCATAGCTTCTCAGAAGGAAGTCCCACTGAGTTCAACCTATTCCAAAGCAATCTTCTATAGCAGGCATGTCCAGCTTCGAACAGGTCGTGATCTACTTTTTCCAGCCAAAAGTGCCGGTGATCTACCACCATGAAAATTAAGTTTCATATTAGTTTCAAATTAAATTTTAACCCAATAAAGTTGGAGGATTCTCCCCCCATTTTTAATGAACCTTCTGTCATTTACTTGGATGTGATCAGCTGTTAAGCAAATTAAGCGAAAACGAAACAGACGAAGATCCAGTAAGAACTGCGAGGGGAAATGGAAAATACATTTTTTCTTAAAGTTTAATTGAGTAATAACTTTCTTTAACTGTCTTAATAACATCTTTAACTTTTATTGAGTAATTTGTATTAAATTTAGGTTGAGTATTGATCTAGGCTGATCTTGCACAATCTTTAATATTTCGCTCTTGCTCATTAGTGAGATGTCTGAGCCTGCATTTCATCCACCAGCTTTTTGAAGTTGGGTGAATATTGCATGAGGGCCAGTTTCAGGGAATCCTGGAGATGTTCATCTGTCATGTTCGAACATTGTATACTCTGTCGTTTTCAGATGGGAAAACGCAGATTCACACAAATAAGTTTTGTGTAATAAGGGGCACAAATAAGGGGCAGGAGGTCTGGTTCAGTTGGTAGAGCTGCCGCCTTGTATGCCTAAAGATCTGAGGCTGCCAGTTCGAAACAACCGGAAGTACCCGAGAACTGACGACAGACATGCTGATATACGGATGAGCTGATCCTAGGTGGCAGAGAGGAGTTGCCGTCAAGTGGAGCGTGGGAGGTGAAGGGCCAGAGAGAGGCCAGACCGGGAAGGAATCCAGCTGGAACGAGTTGTTCTATGAAAGACTAGAACTACTCAATTGTAAAAATCCCTAAGGGGGTTTAGAACAGCCTGCCTGTGTAAACCGCCTTGGATTAAAGTCTGAGGAGAAATCTGACGACCAAAGAAAGGCGGTATATAAATACCTGTATAAATAAATAAGTTGAACCGAAACAGGAGTGTACAGCTTCACTGCATGTTCTCAAGTTGGGAAATTTGTCTCTAGGCACTAGCTTCCAAAACGATTCTTGCTCAGCACGGGTCTTGAGAAAAATGTCGTTTTTAAGGGTTAATATTTCATTTTCAAGAGATGGCTTGTTCCATGAGTAATTTTTACTGATAGCAGCTGCAGTTTCTTTAATGTCCACATCTACTTTGAATGGGTATGACAAGTGCTCCACAACTGTTCCAATTTTTTGGAAGTCACAGAATCTATTTTCGAATTCCTGGATAACAGAACAGATTTCTGTAACGTACTTCTCGTTCTGAAAAACAAAATTTGGATATTGTCCCAGATGATCCTGCATATTAGGAAAATGATCAAAAGTGTTGTTTGCAAGGTCAGTCATCATCAGCTCAAATTTGCTCTTGTAGGATGAAACTACTCATCTCGCCAATGCATTTGTTTTTACCTTGTAGTTCAAGGTTCATATCACTTAGTTCGCCTGTAAAGTCAGCGAGAAATGCCAGATCACATAACCACTCCTCATCTTCCAACTCTGTTTGGTCATCTCCCCTTTCCTTCAAAGAACTTATTTCATTCAGCAAATCACGAAATCTTTGCAGAAATTTGTGCCTACTTAGCTACCTTACATCTGTGTGCAAAATGATTTCTGCTGCCCCTTCATCAAGAGTAAGATTAAAAAGCTGTCTTTGAAGTGATCTTCCACAAACTGAATTTACAATTTTGAAAGTGATGTTCATGACAGTCTTTGTATTGAGTCTCTTGCTTGCCAAAACTTGCTAGTGAATGATGCAGTGCTAAGAGAGGAAATCTGGGAAGTCATCATGCTGTCTACAGAGGGCTATGAAACCGTTAACCTCACCTGTCATTACTCTTGCTCCATCAGTAGTGATGGAAACAAGTCTATGCAATGGAAGATTACACTTTGTCACACAAGAATGGAAAGAACTGAATATTTCCTGACCGGTAGTTCTCCCTTTTAAAGAAATCATTCCAAGTAGTTCTTCTTTAACACTGAAGTCTTCAAAAACCATCCGGATAAAGACTAGTAACTGGACTATGTCTCTTATGTCTGTAGATTCATCCAGTTGGAGTGAGAAAGCAACACAATTTGAAACATCCTCCAACAATTGTTCAGTTGTGTCTCCACACATCTTTTCTATTTGCCGCATGACGGTGTTTCTTGACAATTGTACATCTTGAATAGCAGCTATGATCTCTTTCTTATTTTTAAATCCTTCAAAAAGATTGACAGCTGCTTCAAGAAAACAATCTTTTACAAATTCCCCTTCAGTGAAAGGTTTGCATTTCTTTGCGATCAGGTTGCTGACCTTGAAGGATGCTATGGTTGCATTGACCGAATGTGACCTTGGCTTCGCCATCAACTGTTGCTGAGTAGCCAATTTTGATTTAAGTTCTTTGAGCTTCAGTTTACGAATTTCACTTTTGAGTGGAAAATCAGCATCAAACTTATTGCTATGCAGAGTCTTATAATGATGTTCCAGATTACCCTTTTTGGGCAAGGATACTGGGGCATTACAAATTAGACAACAACACTTGTCTTTCACCATGATGAAGAAGTAGTCCATTTCCCATTCATCATGAAAGTGGTAGGTTTTGCTCTTCTTTGGAACACTTATACTGTGATGGCTGGATATAAGAAGGCCAAATCTGCTAAGTTAGTATAAACAATGGCTGAATCTGGTCCAAACTGTCACTGTCCCAAAGTATTAAAGATCAACAGGAACTGAAGACCTCTGGATGATGTGCAATACAAGGACTGGAGATGCCAAAACCACACATGCAGTTCTAAAAGTAAAAATAAGAATTCATCACACTGGCACCAATAATCAAATACCACCAAACAATCACCAAAAAAACTCAAACACCTGTCCAGCAAACCAGATAAAATCAAATACCGCCACACGCAATTTAATAAATTCTGCACACAGTGTAGAATCAACTCAAAGGCAAGGCGAAATAAAATTGCAGTGTAGAATCAACGCAAAGGCTAGGCAAAATAAATTGATTTGAACCAATTTGAAGGCAAGGCACAGGCAAGTTAGAACAAAATTGGAAAAGCCCGCCAAAATCACCAAATTCTTGACACTTTCTTGTGTCTGCCCGAAAACGTTTAATGAAAGCGAACTATAAAGTGACCAACGACCAGCACAGGACACAACTAATAGGGCAAGTGTATTCAGTTAAAGCCCGGGCGAATGAATATCGCCTGGTATATAACACACTTCTAAGGGGTGTTGGGGCGGGGGCAAGAATGGGAGATTCTGAGAGGCAGGAGACCAGGTATGATGCTGGGCCTGTGGCATCCCGTCGCAGGCGGCGGCCTCCTGGGGTATCCACAAACTATTGGCACAAAAACAACAAGCGCCCCCAATACACCCGCAGGCAAGATTCCCGCAGGCAGGGAAAAAAGACAGGCAAAGGATCAGCAGCGACGGCAAGCCCTTGGCAGATGACCTGCCGGCATGAGCTCTCTCCTAGCGATGGGGCAAGCTGCTGGAGAGATGGAGTCAAGTGGGGCTGGTGATCTACTTCTGACCCCTCCGCGATCTACAGGTAGATCACGATCTACCTGTTGGACATGGCTGTTCTATAGGATGGCAGCCAAATTTTCTTATTAAAGATGAAGGGAGTATGTTGTGAAGTTTTTTTTTTCCTGTGAACAGATATTGGATTAGGCTGATGAAGTTGCCATTTATTGATTTTTATTTTTGAAGTGGGCCAGACCAGAGCCACTTCAAAAACTGATGTCATGAAGCAGGTGAGACTCAGCTTGATAACTTAAGCCTTTTCTGCCCATTGTTGCATATGCACAACAGGGACCAAATGTGTACACCTGTGGGTCGGGCAAAAATGGATTAATTGGGTTCTTCAGAATGCAAAGTAGTTCAGAAATGATGGACCAATCTCTAGGAATTAAAAGAAACTGGAGTTCATCTAGATGTGCTTTCTGGAAAGAGGGTTCATTCTTAGCATTCCCTTGATTTCCAATTTCTAATTAGCCAGACATGGCTGAATAGTGCTTCACTTTGCTGTGCACATAAAACAGGAGATACTATTCTCAAGCCAGGATCCCAATAGTGTGGAGCTGGACTGGATAGCGGAGTAAGAGTAGAAGATGGTGATGTCTGCACTGTTATGTGTGTGCTGAGGGGATGATGCATGTGTAATGATGCGAGTGAAGAATACTCTAGGAAGAGGAAACAAAAAATAGAGGGTGCTAGCCCCATCTCCACTGCTCTCTCTGTCTCCTTACCCTTTTGCCAGCATTAACATTTGCTGGGGAGCAGCTGTACTGAAAGCCTCCAAATGTTTGCTTGTGACCTCGGATCCTGGCAACTATGCTGGCTCATCTGGGTTTCAGGCCCGAGCAGGGGTGGCCCAACCATGAGGCAGCTTGAAATGGTCACATGGAATGGCAACCTTGGAGGGTCAATGAATGGAGCCTGCCTGGCTGCTGCCCTCTCCTGCTTGCTGCACCACTAGAGAAAATGGAAGAGGATTGCAGCAGCAGCAGCAGGACAGCCGAGGAGAGAGAAGAATAAACAAAGAAAGCTGCCTCAGCCTCCTGCCTGTTCAGTGCTTTCCATTCACTTATAAAGTGCATGTGTGAGTGGGATCCATAATCTAAGGGACACACTTAAATGAAATCAGTGGGATTTACTGCTCCATAAATATGGATAGGATCAGATTGGTGTACACAAGGACTAAAATGCATTTAGACATACTCACTTTGTGAAAGTCAATGTGGTGTAGCGGTTAGAGCATGTCGGACGCAGAGTGTGGCGGCCTGGATTCAAGTACCCCTTAAGTCATGAAGCTCACTGACCCTGTGTTAGAAACTGTGACCCACCGGTTTGTTGTTGGGCTAAAATGGTAGGGAGGAGAAGCTTGTTAACTGTCCTGAACTAATTGGAGTAAGGGTGGGGTATAAATGTAGCTGCTATGGATGAACATAATCACCTGGAAAAAAACTGCATGCCTTGAAGTTCATGTCAAACCACTCATGCACAAAGACAGTTAGAAAATTCACCCTCAATGATCATGATTAGAAAACTGCTTATTAAGTTTCTTTCTCCTCTTCCTGTATTCCTGGAGACTGTGGAGTGCTGCTCATACAGTATCTGGCCAAGAATCGCCAACGATGTTCAAGGTACCCAATCTCTGCTGTGTCATCACATTTCTTCCTGGGTGACCTACATAGGGCACCTGGAAATGTAATTGTCACCAGTTTCTATCCCTGTTCCTATCAACACAATCCCCCATCCAATAGCTTCTCTCTCTGTCAGGTTACGCAGGAGAGCAAAGCAGATCTGTCAGCCTACATCACTGTGATGGGACTGATAAAGGACCATGACTAGCAAACCAAGAGCAGGAACTGACAACTATGGAAGTAGAGGGATGCTAGAAAAAACTCCCTTTCTGCTAACATTGCACCTTGTAGCTATAGAGACTGAATAGAATTCATCTGCTGCCATCCTGATGTCAAGTGGTATGTAGAAATATCCTGGTGAGTGTGTTTTGTTCCACAGACCCCCTTCTCTTTCTTCTGGAAGTATTCCAACTACACTTAGCCTAAATTGGGAGACCTTTCTGAAATCCTGAGCACCATTCCTGCATTGTTATGAGTAGTGAAGGGAGTCAAGGTGGGTTGCCCCAAGTGGCATCCTGCACCCACAGGCCAGCTCTGCCTCATCCTGTTCCCTTACCTCAGGAGTGTCTAACTCATTTCACACAGCAGGTCGAATAACATTCATAGCAGCTTTTGAGGGCCAGAACTGACATAATTGAGCATGAACTGATGTCACTAAGCAAGTGATAACCAGAAATTTCCTTTCTTTCTTAGGAGCTCATTAGCTACAAATGATAGGAAAATATGCCAATCTTGCTCATATTTTCAAGATATGGGAGAGCCCAATTATCACTTGGGCTGCCCTTTCAGCAGCGCCACTTCTGCCAAGGTGTTACTTTGCAGCTTGGCTGAGAGATGCTCTGCAAAGTGATGCCTCAGCAAAAGTGGTGCTGTTGAAAGGGCAGCCAGTGTGATAATTGGGTTCTCTCAGCACCTCAGCTTTTTTTTCCCCCCTTTCTAACCCTTCTTGTTCTGCTGAGTGAATTGTTCTTTCTGATGGTGAAATGGACTGTATGTTAAATGTGTCAGGTAGCAGGCCAGAAACATCATTATTCCTCTCCACAACTCCCTGCAAGTAGCAAGTTAGTAGAGCAGGGAGACATCTGGGCTAGGGCCTTTCTCTCTTATGTGTCCCTCTGAATTCTACCACCTGACTGTTATGTGTATAGAGATGTTGAGAGACAAGAGGCACTTTCAGTTCAGGTGGAATCCCTGCTCACATATATAGTGATAAAAATGAATCTTCCATTAAGATGTTGGCCAAGCACAGATGATAGACATGGAAGAAAGATGTACTCGAGCGATGACATCTTCATGTTTTAGTAAATGGCTGACTGAAAGCAAATTGAACATCAAGGCTAAAGCTGCCATTACCAATATTATAACCACCACCAGAATCTCATGGAAACAGATAAATAAACTAACTTCCCAACAGAAGAAAGTGAGAAAGATTGCAACAAAATGTTCCATCTCCCAATCTGAATGTCCCTTAGTACAGACAAGCCAATTCCTTCTCCCTGCCTACCCCACCTCCCTTTTGCTGTGTTTTTCTCCAATCAACACCTCAACATCCCATAGCTCCTGTGGGCCACTATATGCATTGAGAGAGTGCATGGGAGGGGGGGGCGGTTACTTGTTCTCCAAATATGTAGAAACCACAACCTTACTTTGGAGATGCTCTATTTTGCTAATAATCAGATAAGTATTCAACCACCTATACTGTCAATTACTGCTTACATTCACTAGCAATATTGATCTTTGTTAATTTTATTCATGTGTACAGCTTGCTACAGCAGTGGTTCTCACACATTTAGTACTGGGACCCACTTTTTAGAATGAGAATCTGTCAGGACCCACTGGAAGTGATGACATGACTGGAAGTGACATCATCAAGCAGGAAAATTTTTAACAATCCTAGGCTGCAATCCTACCCAAACTTACGCAGGAGTAAGTCCCATTTACTAACATTGTTAAAAGAATATATGAAGTAGCTTGTTAAAAGTACAGGTCTGTAACATTTCCCCAAATGTAATCACATACCATGGTAGCATCAAGTCTAAAATATTAAAAAACAAATATTTAAATGAAGGGGACCCACCTAGTGGGTCCCAACCCACAGTTTGAGAAACACTGTGCTATAGGAATACTTAAAGCCCAATCCTATCCAATTTTCCAGTGCTGGTGCAGCCATGCCAATGGGGCATGTGCTGCATCCTGTGGTGGTGGGGCAGTCACAGAGGCCTCTCCAAGGTCTGGAAAGATCTGTTCCCTTACTTCAAGGCTGCATTGCAGCTGCACCAGTGCTGGAAAGTTGGATGGGGCTCTTAGTCCTCTGCCTGTCCATCATTATCACGGGTGGCTGTTCAACAACTGTATTTCTATGCATAAGTGACACTTCTGATTTTGCATTTGCCTTGCTTTCTCACTTTTGTTCTGTCTCTAGTTAGGTGACATCCCTTGCTGCTGGTACTATTTAGTTTCAACATGGTTCTGTGGTGGCACCCAGTCCGCACAACTCCTTATTCCTGGTTGGAAGGCTGGTTCCATCACTACCATTGTTCCAGCTGGTGTTAAAGACATTCTGCTTAGTTTTTGGAGCCTAAATTGTTGTTGGTTATAGTTGAGCAGCTCTGCTGTTCTGTAGCTATGCTGTTTCTGATGTTGTGGTGGTTAGCTTGGCGCTGTTTCCTGCAGGGTTGTTTTTTTTTCTTGGCTGCTATTTTTTGTTATATTGAGTTTATTTTTATTATATTACTGTAGTATATTGTCAGCTGCTTTGGGCATCTCCCTAGCAGAAAGGAAAAAGTGGAGTATGGTATAAGCATTTAAATAAACATAGTATGAAACATTTAGGCTGCATTTTTAGAGCTTTCTCTCTCTCTCTCTCTCTCTCTCTCTCTCTCTCTAATCTTCAGCTTCCAGTGCACTTGGGTTGCATTCTTTTTTTTAGGTTCAAGCGTGCTAGCCACACTAGAATTTTTACAAGTGAGCTCAGTGCTAGAAAAGATAGCCGCTACCATGCTTACATCACTTCCGTATTTTCTATCAAAAAGAATGCAGGAACCTGTAGGAACATGGCTGCCTCCATAGTGTATGGCGTATATGGTGAAAACATGGCGACTGCCATACAATTGATTTCAATGAGGGAACACCATTTTGCAGTTTTTAAAATAGCCACGCAGGAAGCATGCTAGCAGTATGTAGGAAGTGTCACTTCTGCCTATTTTTCAAGCTAAAATGAATGCAGTCTTAGCCAAACTGAGTGGAAATGATTCATTGCTCTCTGAACAACAGATGAGCCATTTACAAATCTGGTTTTCAACATACATAACCTTCGAAAAAGTAAAATTCTAGGAAATGATTCTCACAGCATAGTCTGAGGCATGTTTACTCAGAAGCAGGTCCCACTAAGGTCAACAGGGCTCACTCCTAGGTACACACGCGACTGCAGCCTCAGAGTGGTATCAAGATTGTCACCTCATGCAGGATACTCCCATCTGCTACTTCTCCACTTTAAAAACCCAAGCTCAGAAATAATATTTAGCATTTAGATAGCACTTTTTACAGCACTGAGACCATTTATTTCTGCAGTGCTTTCAACAGTTCCGTAAGGCGGGTCTGTATTATTACCCTCCAATTGCAGGTGGAGAGCTCAGGATGAGACACAATGGCTTGCCTAAGGCAACCTACTAAATTCATGGCCGAAACTAGGTGTGAACCAACCAGGAAGTTCCTTGTGATGAAACAGTTGTGGTTTCTGTGGAGGACTTTCCCTCCAATTCTGAGGTGCTTCAGGTTTCAACAGGAGCTAGTCCATTAGAAAACCGGGTAAGCGGGGCAGAGGAAAAGATCACCACGCCTGAGGAGATTTTCTCTCTTCTGCGTGGGCGGTTCTTTCTCTCAGGCTGGGCAAGACAGGGAGAGCCCACTCTCTGGAGAGCAGAGTGGAACGCTGCTGGGGAGAGCCCCAGGGACATAGACAGGGACCAAGTATCAGCCCCGGGAGCATTAGGTTCTGTTTGTGCTGGTCTGTCCTCCCCCTCCAGACACTGGGAGCTCTTGGTCCCCTCAGCTTAGGCTAGTCCGAGTGGGATCCAAGCTCTCGGCTAGTCCAGCAAGGCCTGCTTGTGTGAGGCTTCCTTGCAGGGCCAGCACCACTCAGGGGACGCTATCTGTGAGGAACCAAGCCTGTTTCAATTGTTTTTTCCTCATCTCTTAATAAAACCTTTTGGCTTAAAACCCTTCTGCGATTAGTGGACTTGTCAGCCACCCCACTCTGCAGGTACTACTAGCAGAGTGAGGGCACTTTAACAACCCTGAATAGCATTCTTTGGGAGGGGTTTTTTCCATGGAACCCCTCTGGGAACTGGATCTCTTGGGCTGGTGGCAGCAGACTAGATCTACCAGGTGTTGTCCCACCAAGCTGCATGCCTGAACTGATTGGAACTGATTGGGGGATAAGAAGAGAGTGAGAGCTTGGCGCTAGGCATCACTGCCCTAGATCAGCGGGTGGTCGCTAGAAGTACCCCTTCATGACATTCCTATTCACAGTTAAGGCTGCATTCTATGCATGCCTAGGAGTATGTCCCATGCTTACAAATAAACCTGCATATGATTGAGCTGTTTGGTTCCTTAGCACTACACTACACTGGCTTCTGGAGGGTCAGGGAAAGAGACTGGCTGGGCTTGATGGCCTCAGAATAGAAAAAAACAATAGCAAATCCTCTCAAACCAAGCAGAAAATAAATCCCCTCCTCACTCCTTTTCTGGTCTCATTCTTATTCTGAGACATCACTCAGCTTGAAAATGCTGAAAATGATGTTAAAATTTCAGGTCAACCCTCAGGATCCGGCAACCCCATCTGGCAAATACTTTGCTAATACCAAAAGAATGCCTTTGGCCACAATCCTAACCAATTTTCCAGCACAGACAGAAGGGCAATGCAACTCTGAGGTAAGGGAACAAACATTGCTCTACCTTGAAGAGGCCTCCATGGCTGCCCCCCAAAGGCAGGATGCAGCACATGCCCACTGGCATAGCTATGCCAGTGCTGGAAAGTTGGTTTGGATTGTGCCCTTTGAGTGTGTCAAGGGTGCCTTTGCCTGCTCCTCATTGACAAGCACCACCCAACCTGCATGACTGGCTGTGCCGCATCAAACTACAGGTGAGAAACACATGATGGACCGTTTCCCCAAGCAAAAACCATGTCCTATATACACAGAAAGCTAGTGTGTCAGGGACATATACAGGCATATATAATGTCATCCTATGAGCCCCACCAGCAATTTAAAAGCATCTCATATAGCAGGCTGTGAAAGGTCTCTGACTGAAATCTTGGGTAGAGACTATCTACTGCCAGCCAGACACGGCTGGCCCATCCTTGAGGCCAACCGAGGCAGCAGGTTGCCAGGGGAATACCCACCTCTGTCCATCCACTCACTCCCCCTTCTCCTGGAATGGAGAATGAAGATGGAGTCAGAACAGAAGAGGAAGTGCGGCAGAGAGCACCACTCTTCTCTCTGCCACATTACCTCTTCTGCAATACCTCACTCTTCTTTTTCCATTCCAGTGCGTGGGAGGAACTAGAGAAGTGAAGGCCTGGAAAAAAACTGGAAAAATTCAGAAAAAAATGGTCTTTTTCTGTTTTTTTCCTGAAGCCTTTTTTGTTTGTTTTTTCTGAAAAACTGAAAAAAGAAAAAAATTTGATTATAGAATGTTTTATTTTAACATGATGAATAAAATATTTTAAGACAAGGTGTTAAAATATTTTCCAAATCATTTCTAAAAAATATGTATGGTATCAGATTATTCTAATTTCTGTGCACTGAGGACAAGCAAGTCCTAGGTTACAAACCAAACTCTCCAATGCAAGAACAAGATGCATTTCTTCCTTTAGGAAGTGCTGCTATTGTCACAAGAAAAGAAAAAAGGTTTCAGTTTTGTTTTTTGCATGTGGGTGGGTATGTTTGGTTCTGTTCTGTCCTCTTCACTAGGCCTCAAAACATTAGAAGAAAATACAGAGCAACAAAAAGGAGCTGAAAGTATATACTTAATTTAAAAAGGTAAGTGTTTACATTTATCTGATTCCAGAAAACTGAGAGCCCGATCCTGTGGTCCGCGGTACACACAGTCGCAAATGTGCCTTAAGGCATGTTTGCGGGGCTTACCCCCGGGCTCCCACTGGAGCTAGCCCAGCAGCGGCTGGAGCTGGGCTGGCGCGTTGTGGGCACCCAGGTTCCGTGGTCTCCCGGACCACCGGGCTGCGGAACAGGAGGTGGGGGTGTGGTAGGGGATGTGGGGGAGGCATTCCGGGGAGGGGGAGGTGTGGCCAGGGACGTGGGGGAGGCATGTCAGGGGCGGGGGAGAGGTGGATCCGCGAAGCCGAGCTCCGCAGGATCCAAAGCACTCAGGCAGGGCTGCTCGCCCAACATGAGCGCCTTTACTTTAGCGGTGACCAAAAGGTTGCTGCTAAAGTGAGTAGCCCCATTGCGGGACTGCTTCCCTTACTTGGGGGAAGGGGACAAATGTCCCCTTCTCCAGAGGAGCCAGCGCTGGAGGTGCAGGATCCGGCGGGAGCCCGCCATGGAGCCGCCGGACCTGGGCGCTGCAGGCAGCTCAGGATTGGGCTGCCCATCATTTAGCTACATTCGTTTATCTTTATAACCTTTGTGTAAATAATAATTTAATTACTACTAATCTGGTTCTTTACTTCCCCCACCCACAACCATAGATTAGTGTCTTCTTGCAAACTAGCCATTAAATTATTTTTCTTTCCTACTCCCCTCAGGAAAATGGTGAGATCAACATCTAGCATATGGAGGCATTTTCACATTACAAGTTTTTCTGAGAAGAAAAATGCGATTTGCTAATATTGTCAGATGAAATATGCATTTCCAAATGCTACCAGGATGACAAAACACATTCTTGTATGTAACAAGTGTCCTGCCGATATTAAAAAATCCTTCATGGATCTAAGTGAATAAGACCACAGTGACAAAAATACACATAAGTTTTTCTCAACATTCTCGTTCAAGAAGTCCTCTTTCTACTCCATCTGTAACATCAGCACCAGCACAAAGTGTTGTCCCAGCAGCAGCATCTTCAAGTAAACAGATACTGAACACAGCTGCATCCAAAAATTATTCAATAACTTCATTTGTAGACAAGATGACACCTGTAGATCAGGAAAAAAATTGATCAAGCTCTTGCAAGAGCAATATATTCTTCTGGAACACCATTTTCAATAACTGAAAATGCATACTGGCAGGAAGCTTTGAAATTACTAAGACCATCATACAATTTGCCCAGCCGACATTCTTTGAGCAAGCCTCTTTTGGAGTTGGAATATGAACGTGTAATGGAATCTGTGCATGGAAAAATTAATGAAGCACTGTGTCTTGCACTACTTACAGATGGATGGACAAATGTGAGAGAAGGAATTATACATTTTGTTATAACAACACCTCAACCAGTTTTTTTTACAAAAGCATTGAAAAAGGAGAGAACAGACATACTGCAGAGTAAATCAGCTGTAAAATATGAGAAGTCCTACAGAAAACTGGGAGTGGTGAAGTATTGGCTTTGCTCACTGACAATGCCAGCAATATGAAAGTAGCCTGGTAGATCATAATGAATACATCTCCACATATTACTCCAGTAGGATGTGCATCTCATGGGCTAAACTTGCTTCTTAATGATATTATGAAACTGGGCACCCTTTAAATGATCTATAAACGAGCAAAAGAAGTTATAAAACATGTATTGTAGCTGCAGTTTTTCAAGAAGCAAGTAGAAAAAATGCAAAGAATAAAATACTGATACTGAAGCTTTGCAGTAAAACTTGATGGGCTGGAGTGGTGATCTCCTTTGAAAGTTTACTAAAAAACAAAGAAGCTCTTCAAGAAACAGTAGTAATTGAAGATCTTAAAGTACCCAGGAATGTAAGAAACCCTGTTCTGGATCTGGATGTCTTCTGGGTTCAGCTGCAAAATTCCCTGAAGATTCTGAAGTCAATTGCTGCAGCAATCACTGCATCTGAATCAGATAGTGCACTTTTGTCAGAAATTCCTTATCTAATGACCAAGATAAAAACAACTGTTTTTGAAAATCTCAGTATATCTCCACTTATAACTATAGAAGAAAGTAAAGTAAAATATTTTATTAAAAAGGGAAGAATTTTGCCATCCAATGCTGCTGCAAATCTGCTGGATCCAAAATTCAAAGGTGGAAATATAAGTGATGATAGCACTGTTACTGCATTTGACTGGATTACAAAACAAGCATCACATTTAGAACTTGATGTTGGGAAGGTACTTTCAAATGTTGCAGAATATAGAACATCTTCAGGAATTTGGTCCAGGAATGCAATCTGGGATTCTGCCAAACATATTCCTCCTGCAACATGGTGGCAAGGTCTTTGCACAACACAGCCTCGGACTCCTCTAGCTTCTCATCTTCTTCAGATTCCTCCATCTTCTGCAGCATGTGAAAGAATCTGGTCTATGTTTAGAAACACCCACACTAAATCAAGAAATAAACTGACATGTGAGCAGTGGCGTCACTAGGATTCATGTCACCAGGTGTGGGAGGCCTGCGCGTCACCCCATGTAGTGGGCAGGGCAACACCCCAGGTGGTGGGCATGGTGATGTACCATCGCCCCGCCCCCACTGATTTTTTGGCTGTACTTTTTGATAGAACACAGATATTTCAATGTGTTCTGCATGAAATTACGCATTGATTGATATATAACATGATGGTATTATTCCTCCAAACTCTGATTTTAGTAATTTTGAAAATTTTGAAAATTTAGTAATTTTGAAAACTTGTAGAGTCTCACACACACACAAACCTCTCACACTTACTAACACCTTTTTGCAGCAGTTCTCAAACTTTTAGCACCAGGACCCACTTTTTAGAATAACAATCTGTACAGGACCCATTGGAAGTGATGTCATGGCCAGAAGTGACATCATCAGGCAAATTAAGTATAAATAATTAAATTAAAATAAAGGCAATAATAAGGGGGAGCCAGTCCTGTTCCACCAAATGAATTTTCTCTGTAGTCTGCCTGCAATAACACTCCCCCAAAAAGCATCAGTGAGATTTCCAGCCCTCCCCAGTGCCCAGTTGAAAGTTCTTATATTTCAAGCATATCAAGACCCACCTGACTTTACAAATGCAAAATAGAAAACATTCCCCTTACCAGTTCAAGCCTCTTTTTTGTCCTTTGTAGTGGGGGGGGGGGGCTGCATTCTGGAGCATTTGTTGCACTCCAGCTCCATTGGATCAGGACCATTCTGGTGGCCTCACACTTCTCTTTGCCTGACCTGCCCAGGAGCCAAGGTACGTCTGCCTACTTGCGAGTAAATGCGACTGTGAGGCTGCTTTGCTTTCCATAGGGCTCAATAAATTTGCAGCTGAGAGGGAGGGACCTCCTTCTCCGGTGTTTTGGGGGGCTGCATTCATTGGATCAGGACCATTCTGGTGTCGTTGGAGTTCTCTCACCCTGCCCTTTCTGACGGACTATGGCAAGAATGCCTACATATGAGTAAACGTGTGATACGGCTCAGTTTCACTTTCCATAGGGCTCCATGCATTTTTTCTTTCCGGTTTTTTGGCCATAACTTTTGAAGGAAAGGAGCTATTTCAATTCAGTTTTTTGCTTTGCATTCTGCTGGACATTGTGCATCCAACGGTATATGGTATGATGGGGTTGCTCCTAAAACCGCAATTTTAGCGCGTCATCCCCCCTTGTGCATCACCCGGTGCGGCCTGCACCCCCCTAGTGGCGCCACTGCATGTGAAAGGGTAGAGAAGCTTGTTTCAATTCAGGCAAACCTTCAGTTTTTAGAAGTCCATAACAACTATGATAATGACAGACACAACAGAGTAGCTGCAGAAGCAGAGATTGAAACTGATACTGATAATTACAGCTCAGAAAATGATTCTGATTAAATTTCATGCCCATTCATTGAAACTTAGTCCCACTCCTTTCTATACACTTCCCCCTCTTCAATTCTTTTTATGAGAATGGGTTTTTTAAATTTTTATTTAACACTGTGGAGAGGAAATATGAATACTTCTGGATTTTTAAAAATTGTTTTGTGGAGGTTTTCTTGTCTATTCCACATAAACTAGTAAATAGTTCAGGAGATCGTTGCTCCATTTGTTACAATTACAAATAAATATTATTTAAAAAGTAAATTATATTTGTAATAATTGTTTGGCTACACTATGGGCGCAATCCTAACCCCTTATGTCAGTGCTTTCCAGCACTGCAGCTCTGCATAAGGGCAATGCAGCTCTGAGGTAAGGAAACAAACATTCCCTTATTTTGAGGAGGCCTCCATGAGTGATATTCAACTGCAGGATGCAGCACATGTCCCATTGGCACCGCTATGCCAGTGCTGGAAAGCACTGGCATAAGGGGTTAGGATTATGCCCTAAATTTTTTAATATGCTAGTTGTGATAATTTTATGCCAAGTCAAATTGTTCATAGTCATATTTTATGTTCCTAAAGTAACAGAATGACTTTCAATCTGAAAAAGAAAAAAAAGTGCTAATGTAGCATTTTTTCAATTTTTCTGAAAATGTCCATTTTTTTCAAAAAAAAAAAAAAAGGAAAAAAATTGGTTTTTTTTCCAAGCTTTAAAATTTCTGGAAATTTTACATCTCTAGGAGGAATAGAGGCTGGGAAATCACGACATAAGGGGAGGGGGGGTGTCCGTTTTTGGCACCTTGTTTCAAGTGCTCGGAATTCTTACATTAGCCCTGAAGTAAGAGCATAAAGAATTGGGCTCAATCAGGACTGGCCCAAGACCACCTGAAGTAGCATGCCCAATGCTGCCCCATTTACTTGATGATGTACCAGCCTGTGAGCCTCCCACTCTCCGATGTTCTAGCTCAGCACTCCACTCCCCATTTCCTCTTCCTTTCTGTCCCCCTCTTCTGGCTTTGTTCCTTTTTTTAGCTAGAAAAAATCCAGAAGTGACATTTCCAGCATGCTGGTAGCATGCTTCCAGCAAGGTTATTTTAAAATCAACAAAATGGCATCCCCTCACTGAAAACAATTGTATGGAGGTCACCATGTTGTCACCATACACTGCATACAGTATGGAGGCAGCTATGGTTGTGACAGGTTCCTGCATTTGTTTGGATACATCAGAGCTGCTCGAACTGCAGCCTAGGGACGTGACTGGGGGACAGGGATGCTCTGGGCAGTTGCGTTTGCCTAGATGTCCTGTTGTGTAGCGTTCTGGGATGCAGGGCAGATGACATGACTGCCCAGAGTGACCCTGTCTTCTAAATGAGGAAAACTTTGAATGGCACACTAGTGGAATGCTTGGATGCGGTCTGGATGGGGACTGCATTCCAGACATGCAGCAGTTGCAAATTTGAGTGCTGCTGTGATAGATAAATAGGCAGAAGTGAGGTAAGCATAGTGGTGGCCATCTTTTCTAGCTCTGAGCTCATTGGAGAAATTCTAGCATGGCTAGCACTAGAACCGAAAAAGAAGCTAAACAAGCACGCTGGAAGTGCAAAAATAAAGCTTTTTAGGACTTCTAGTGCTAGAAGGTAAAAAAAGAACTGGTTTCCTCTCCAGGCAATAGAAGTAATAGAGGCAAAAAGGCAGACAAGTATGGGTGCCCCACCAATTTGTTGTCTGAGGCATATGCTTCAGTTGGCCTCATGGAGGGGCTAGCCCTGAGCTCTATAGACAGATGCAGCAGTGTCAGCATAAGGCAGTCTCATCTGCTCGCATCCCTAAGGCCTTCATGGCTAACCCTTCTCCTGCAACCATGACAGATGCAGTTTTTTATACCAGGGACTTCCAAAGCGTCTTCCCCTGATCAAATCTCATTATCATGTTGCTAGCTGCAGACACCCTATAGAAATCAAAGTGAGGAGGGGCCCTGCTCTCAGGAGAAGACACAGAGCCCCAGCTGATACCTGTCTACTCAGAAGTAAACCCCATTGTAGTCAATGGGGCTTACTGCCAGGAAAGTGTGGCTAGGATGGCAGCCTCAGAGCCCAGTCCTAGGCCTGTCTACTCAGAAGTAAGCCCCATTATAGCCAATGGGGCTTACTGCCAGGAAAGTGTAACTAGGATGGCTGCCTCAGAGCCCAATGCTATGCCTGTCTACTCAGAAGCAAGTCCCATTAGAGTCAATGGGGCTTCCTCCCAGGAAAGTGTGGAGAGAACGAGGCCACTGAAGGGAAGGGGGTGGAAGAAGACAAGGCCATCGCTCGGAGGGCGAGATGGTGGGTAGCTAAGAGGCCTTTGTAGCCAAGAGGGGCCCGGCGATCTCCCCCTTCCAGGTCGAGGCCTTTGTTCCTCCCCTCGTTTGACTGCTACGAAGGCCTCAGGTAACAGCTAAGCCGCCCCCCCCCCCCCGGTCAGCACTACGCCGCTTTTTCGTTGCGCCTTCGAGCAAATTCTAAGAAGGGGGAGAGGCAAAGAAGCCCCTCAGCATGCCGGGAAACAGTCTCTCAGAGCCGTTGCCGCGAAGCATGTCGGTCCTCGTAGTCCTTTCCCGCCGGTTCTCGCAAAGCGCGTCGGGAGTGGTAGTTCCCCCTCCCCCTCCAGTGTGGTGGCTGCCGTTCCGCTGAGGGGAGAAGACGTCGGTGCCGCCGCGGCTGCCGCGGCCTTGTCCCTCACTTCCGCTTCCGGGCGCGCGGCCGAGGAGGAGGCGGAGGCGGGCGAGTCGATCGTTCGGTCGGTCTGTCAGAACCGGCCTCCTCCTCCTCCTCCCTGGGCTGAAAGGGGGTCAGGACGGGGTTTCCCCACCCCCGTCGAGGAGCCGCCGCTGCCGCCGCCACATTCCCCAGCACGGCAGCCGCCATGGAGCCGGAGTCGGTGATCGAGGACAAGACTATCGAGCTGATGGTGAGTGTGAGGGGCCCGGAGGAGGAGCAGCGGAGGCGCCGCGCGAGTCGGTGGGGAGGAGGGCGGGGAGGCGCCGGCGCGCTGGGAGCGGGCTTCGTAGGCCTCTCCGGGGCAGGGCGGCCTGGCCTTCCCCGCAGGAGGGGCCGCGGCTGGGAGCTCTGCTGCCCGTGCGGAGGAGGAGGCGCGAGCGTCGAAAATGCCCTCCCCCGGCACCAGTGGCTGCTACGGTACTCCCCCCCGCCAGTGCCTGTGCGCCCACCCGGCAGCCCCGGCAGAACACGCAGGCCTGGGTGGTGGGGGAGGGGAGGAGAGAGGCGGAGGCCCGAGAAGCAGCCTCGGGACCGGTGCGCCTCTCCACTCCGGCCCCGCTCATTGTGCGGACCCAGCGTGGCCTGTGGCTCGAGGGATGCTCTGAGCAGGCGGGTCCTGCGACAGAAGAGTCTCGCTTTGCCCCCCAGCCCCCAAAGGCCCTCACGCTGAAGCAGTGGCTTCCAACCTTTCTCGTCCCGCTGGTAAGGCACTAAAGTGGTCGTCCGTCTTTGGACAATAGACAAGGCACACAGTGCTGCCGATGGGGGCTCGCATCCCCCAACGGCCCTACTCAAAAACGACTCTCTCCCGCATTCCCACAGCACCTGCCGCGGCCCAGTGCTTGAAAATGACTGCACTGAAGCAAAGTTAACAAAGGGGGGCTGAAATTAGAATATTTTCTCTTTTCTAGTCTGAGCTGCACGCTTGAATCATCACATCAGGGTGATTAAAAGCCCGATGCTATGCCTGCCTACTCAGAAGTCAGTCCCATTAGAGTCAATGGGGCTTACTCCCAGCAAAGTGGAGAGGATGGCAGTTTCAGAGCCCTCTCCCACGCCTGTCTACACAGAAGTAAACCCCTTTATAGTCCATGGGGCTTACTCCCTGGAAGTGTGGAGAGGGTGGCAGCCTAAGCCATTTCTACCCAAAGGTACATATTCCATACAGGGATCTATGTACACCTGTGGGCCAGACAGGAATGGGTTAAGCAACTGTAGGTTTAATAGCAGATTAAAATGCTCCCTGTTTTGCCCTCATCCATGGGGTGAGCAACAAGGAAGATGCTCTGTGCTGAATGGCCTACTTGCCTTGTAGGTTTGCACTGATGCACTGGTTTCCTTTTTGCAATATGGTTGCTTAAGATTTCTTAATCAAAAACAACCTCATTTAGGAAGAGCTGGCCCTTCATGTGCACTTTTATTGAATGTTGTAATATGTACCTATACTTAAAGGTAATTGAAGATAATTTAAGCAAGATGCAGATTTTGAGTTAAGAAAGCTGTAGTATCAGTTAATGGCTTTGGTTCTTTATGGTCATGATCATTGCACTACAGCTGTGGAAGGGTAGCAAACTAGAACTCTTCTGCATTAAAGCTTTTTTAAGATTGGCAGATAACCCTTCTGAACATGTAGCTGGAGTAGCAGCCCAGTCCACTTACTCAGAAGTAAATCCCATTGAGCTCAGTGGGATCTAGCCCCAGATAAAGGTGGTTGGGGTGGCAACCTAGAAAACTGTTCCTCGTGGGATATTGCAGAGCTGTAATGTATGCATGTATGTCTTGTTACTGAGATAGATAAGGTGTATATGGATATGCACTATATAATCCATAGCATCATATGTTATGATTGAAATGAGGTGTTTTTAAACATGGGTGGAATGGAGTCTTAGCCCTTGCATGATATTCCTGGTTGCAAACTGGTTGCTTCTGTACATATTCTAAATATGATTTCTTAATATCACCTGTCCAAGATCTAAACAGCATTGATAGACTGGATTTTTTAAGAATTGGTGTTGACAAATAAATAGAATAATGCTGCTTATTTGCATTTTGAATTTCTTTTAGGGAGATCAGTTTTGAACGGAACTACTACTGCTGCTACTATATAAAAAAATGAAATGCACCATTTTTTGTCATAAGAATCTCCTTTTGCTTGTGGATATCTTGGGTTTATCTGACCTAAAATATGGATTATATCAGGGGTGTCCAGACAATTTGGCAGGAGGCCACATCATCTCTCTGACGCTGTGTCAGGAGCTGGAAAAAAAAAAGAATTAATTTGTATTTAAAATTAATATATTAGAGATGGAACATATGAATAAATGGAGGTATCATGATTGCTCAGGGCTTATAAAAGGCCTTGAGCAAAACACAGACATGAAACAGCAAACAGCGGAGGGAGTCCTTAGCCCACAACTTGCACAAGAGGTCAAACAGTTACCCCTTCTATGGACAGCGCAGGCTCCAGCAAGTCTTTGGTGGGCCAGAGGCTCCTTAGAGACTGGGGACTCCCCGTGGGCCAAATTAGGGGTCCCTGAGGACCGCAAATGGGCCAAAGTTTGGGCACCCCTGGAGTATATGAAAGAAAGCATCAAGACACAGTGGTTCATTGCGGGGAATATGTGCATGAGGGAGCTTCCCATTTGTCTCAGTGGAGGGTTATATGCACTTGAGTATTTAGCTGGAGTTAAGAGCCGATCTTATGTGTTTAGTCACTTGAATTGTTGTCAAATACGCAAATGCTATTTAAATGTGAAGAATTTGAGGCGTAAATGTTCAGTAACACATAATTTTGGGTGTGTGCGCGCACTTGAGTGCGATTTTCTTAAGCTCATTTTTGTGCTTTAGAAAATGTGCAATATTAACATAGAACGTTAAATCAACTTGTCTTATAGTCGATAAATATATAGCAATTTACCCCATACATGGTATAATTTAGGGAAGTTCAAGTGTGCTACTGCTCAACTCTTCATTGTTTGAAAATTGCATGGCAAACAAGATGGCCACGGGGCAAATGGAATTGTAGCAGCAAAACAGAAGGCCAAATAATTGCACTTTATTGATAGAAGCTTTTAAAAAATAGAAATGGGGATAAGTGATCTGGCAGTGAGCAGAAGATGGAGATAAATTACATGTACAATGTGTTATTTAGGCTTCTGTGTAATAAATATTTTACAGAATCTTTTACTCTAAACATTGCACTTAGCTGGAGAATGATAGCAATTGGAATTTATTAAACCATCAAGCAACTGTGAGCTTTAGAAACATTTGAACTCTCTAAGAATTTTCTTATTGTTGCTCAATATTTTAATCTGTTAATGAACATCAGAAATCAGAACATCACTCCCGTACAGTAATTTTTATTACTGGTTAGTTTTTCTTCATTTCTTGTTGATCACTATGATACTCACTGATTTAGTAATGTCACATTACTGGGTTCATACATCAGTCATAGCCATACTAATAATGTAGGGCTCCACAGCTCATAGCAGAGCAAATGCTTTGCATGCACAGTATACCAGATTTAGTCTGTTATCTTCAGTTGCAGAATTGCTGGTGTCAAAACTGAGGAAAAACCTTTGCTTGATACCCGGAGAGCTGCTGCTAGTCATAGCACGGTCATGCGTAAGCTGCTTGAACCATTCACTAATGAGGCTATACTATATCTCCAAAACTAGACGTGCTAGGGCAAAACGGATGCCATTTTTGGAATCGGCATCCCAAATTCATATGAAACCACCATAAAGTTTGGGAAAAGCTTTTCTGACTCTCAGTATTGTAGGCCTGCGTATTTGACCCTCCCCAAACTCTGGCGGCACATCTGCAGATCATCCACAACACACCAATGTGTGTTTCAGCACAGAGGCTGAAAATTGACTGCTTTATACTGTCAGTTTCCATGTATGTATATTAGATGTTATGAGAATGGATAAAACCTCAAAAGCAGGTGGTGACTTTGTTCATTGGACTGTCTTACTCTGAAAGCTACTGAAAAGAAGGTTCATTGGACTGTCTTACTCTGAAAGCTACTATAGTTTTACTTGCACATGCTGTTTGTAGCATTCTGAGAAATCAAAAGAAAAAATTGTGCAAATAATCAGTACTGCAAATTTAAAATAAGTTAGCTGAATTTCAGGTGATGTAGTAGATATTCTCGAGTGCTTCTTGTGGTGTTCAGTGAGACATGTCAATTTTAGACTGGGTAGGTTGTTTACTGAAAGAGGTACAATTTTGTACTTATCTTTTACCAGAACTCATGTAATTTCTACCGTGTCCTTCATTTGATTGAGATTGCTGTCACCATACAAGTATTGGAATTTGGAATATTAAATTCCAGAGCCAGGATGGTGTAGTGGTTCGGGAGTTGGGCTTAGACCCAGAAGATCCAGGTTCAAATCCTCACCAGCCATGAGGACTCCCGGTTGACCTTCAGTCAGTCACTCTCTCTCAACCTCACCTACCTCACAGGGTTGTAGTGAGGACAAAAGGAGCAGAGGAACCATGTACACCACCCTGAGCTCCTTGGAGGAAGGGAGGTACTAAAATGTGAATGAATGAATGGATTTGATACTGAATTTCTTTGGGCCACAAGGACTTACCTTGTAAACTGAAACATGATACTTGATGGGGACATTGATTTTTGATCCTTGGTGAGGTGGTCTGTTAGCTGGAATACTTGATAAATATGAAAAATTGTGAAAAGATTTTTAGTATGACAGTGTCAGCATAATAATTTAAGCACCATATTCTGCAGTAGCATGCTGTGTGTGTGTTCAAAAAGCAGCTTTGGCTTCATAATACTTTGGAAATTCTATAAAATAAGTTTGGACAAATTTGATAAATCAGACTGCCTCACCTGGCATTCTTGTTCCATTATTAATCTTAAGCCTTGATCTTACTAAAATTGTAGGCATTTATAGACTTAAATATGTTTATATTTTGGAAATTAAGGTAACATGCATAAATCCCTAAATATCAGCTATGACAAGTTGGTAGCAACAAATATGCAATGTATTTTCTTACTGCCTGTCTCCAAAGTTGAGGGTGGACATTTTTGTACAGTGGATTAAAATTTTAGTTGATTCAACGTGCATATGATTAGATCTGATATTTATAGTGAAATAAAATGCAGTAGTTGAAGAAATTCTCTTTAAAAGTTTTTAGATTATCAGAACATTGCACGCACACACAGAGGTTATAGTTAGTTTTCATCTTTATCCAACTTTGGTTGCTTTGGTTGACAACAGTGACAAACTCTTTCTGGCTAAACAAAAAAGCATTTGGTTGTGTATTTGTATATTGAGGCTCCATGTCTCATGTATATTGAGGCTACATGTATTTGTATAAGAGGCTCCATGTCACCTCTTAAAACAAAGAACACTAGAACTGTCTGGCTGGATAATACCATATGATCAGTTCTGTTGCCAACTGTGTCTAATGACATGCATGCAACTTCCTCCACCCCAAGAACAGGTGCCCTTGTAGTTTCTTTTATAGAGTATCCTGCTCGCTAGCAATTGGCCAGTTAGATGCAGCTGCACTGTTCTCCTCCTCCCCCCCCCCCCCATGTTGTAAGAATTCATTTTGTAGGGTTCTTATCCATGCAAAACTCATCTGCTGCCTGGAGTTGCTCAAAGTGAAACTTGGGTGGAGACCTATTGGGAAGGGAGGAATTCTGCTGGGAACAGAGTGCAAAGCTCTCAAGCCTCTTTTAGCCCCAGTAGGTGACTTGTGCTCCCTCTGGTGACTCTCTCAAGTGACACCCTTATCAAGGATATTGCCCCAGAGGCCCTGCAGAGACTCTGGGACTGTCTCCCGGTTTTCTAATAGGAGGTGTGCTGAATGGGAACAGAGTATGCTTATCCTGTGTTTCTTTCAACCTTAGCAGAACTACTTTTGTTCTATTGTCATACAGCCCACCAGAAAATGTGTGTGCTTTGTTACCAAAATTGTATTGCAGGTGCTGGCTGGTGAAAGAGAAACATGTGCAGGTGCACAATAGCCTTTACATTGAAAGGGTTGGCTCAGAAGACAAGGTGTTTGTGTGGGGGTAGTGGTCTGATTGCTCAGGGCTAATAGTCTGACTGAGACAGAATTTTTTATTGGTATTGCAGCTTTAATTTTAATATACACTGCTGGAGTCCTCAAATAAGTGGGTGGTCTTGCCATAGCTTTTTTTTGCTTTTTTAATATTAAATATTTTATTCAGTACAGGTGAGAAAAATAGGTTAGATTTTGGGCAGGTACTACACAGGTTACACATAAGGATATAGCCCTAGATTACAACATGCATTATAAAAAAAGGAAAAAAAAGCAATCAAACGAGTGAAAAAAACACAATAATCTTCAATACAAAACCTATCATATTTGCCATTCTAAAAATTTAAATTTATCTAAACACTTGATATTGTTTAACTAAAATTATCCAATCATAAAAAGGCTTCCAATATTTTCTTACTCTACCTAAATCTCTCTCTTTCTGTTAAAACTTCCATTTCTGCTATTTCATAAATTTTGTCTATTAAATTTTCTCTAGTTGACACGTCTGTAGATTTCAAATATTGCGTAAACAGTATTCTTGCCGCTGTAACAATATGTACAATATGGTATTTTCTATATTGGTCTTTAATTTCTGATGTCACATTTAGGAGGAATATTCTGGTGTGAATGGTAATACACAATTCAATATCTCTTGCAAGAATTTATGTATCATTTTCCAGTATTTCTTTGCTTTTTCACATGTCCACCACATATAAATTTAATTTATATAAAATGTTTTATAGATGGTATTTAACTTCAGAGAAATTGGCAAAAATGTATTCTGGGTCATCAAACTGGTGTTGGAAATGTAAAGAGGTTGAAGGAACCTTTTATCATATGTGGTTGCCATTGCTGTTCCACCAGGTGGGACTTCAATTCAGTCTGTCTGTTCTCCCAAACTAGTAATTGTTGTAGTAAAGCTGCTGGTATGGCCTGCTGAACGAGTGTGGATGTGGAACCCTTGTGGCAGTGGCAATTTCACAAATAATCTAGGTGTTGAAGGAAAGGTTTTTATACCATATGTCACTCTTGACATATTGGGAACCTCCCCCAAAGGTCACTCTCCCCCTGGCAGCCTCCTTATTCACATGCAGATGATTCTTATTGGACTAGGCTAGGGTAAACACATGGGAGAAAACAAAATGTCTGGTGCCACTTTAAGACTAACAGATTTGTTGTACCATGAGCTTTTGTGAAAAACAATTCACTTCCCCAGATACATGAAGTGAAATCCTCACTAGGCAGGTACATAATATGCTTAGGTACAGAGAAAAGCATTTGAAACTAGGAGTGGCAGATGTCAGGAAAGCAAAGTGGCCTAGTCTTGTGACACATTTAAAAGTATCAGGGAAAGTGTTAGAAAATAAAATGACCCAGAGCTTGACTGAGAACTAATTAGATGGGCCAAATGATATATTCACACCAGATATATTTATATATGTTGTTAAAAGTGTAACTTCTTTACTGTGAGCAGGTAATAGTCTTTCCTTACCTTCTAAACAACATTTTATTTTCCCCCCTCTATTTTGATTGATTAATTGGCAACATATTTTGAATTTCACTAAGTGATAGTACTGTATTCAGTGTATTCTTTTCATTCAGCAAAACTGAATGCAAACATTTGTACTATTTGTCATTCTTATTTATTTGTCATGGTTTGTACCCGTTTATATGCTTTCTTAATTTTTCCGCTTTCCTTCTTATTTTGCCAGACTGTTATTTACTGAGACTCTTGAACCATAGCAGAAACATTTTCTAATTTCCATAAAAGTATCTCTAAGAAGGAAATAGGCAAAAAAACAAACAAAAAAAAAACCCTGAATGTGGTAATATGGTTTCCATTTTTAATTTCAGGGCTTTGAAATCACCATATATCCACTTAGTATGGACAGAAATCAAGCTCTATTCAGCAGTGATATTCCTGTAATCTTGTTGTTTCTTGATGTTTTTTCCTCTGAATGTTGCTATCTATATGAAATGCAGTAGTTGAAGTAGAACAGCTTTGTAAGCATATGCAAAGTGTACTTTGTACAGTTCTTACTGACTTTCACTTTCATCAAGTATGTCCATAAATGTGTTAGAGCTTTTGCACAGCAAAAGCAGAATGAGCAGAAATGTTTGTTTCCTTCTAAGGAAAAGAAGAACTATTAACTGAAATGGCCTGAATCCTATGCCAGTCACCTTTCTCTTATGGTAAGGCCTCCCCAAAACCTATGAACCAAAACTCAGCAGAACCAAAAGATTCTATATAAAACCTGCCATGTTCCCAGCAATCAGAGGTAATAGATAATTAGTTTGATTTGTTTAGTGTCATAGGTACAAAAAATTGAAGTTGTGGCTAGCATATCATTTCTCCAGCTGGTGAATAGAACTTTTTACAGTGTTATACAAAAAAAATACAATCCGTATAAGATTCTTACTGATTGGCTGTAATGGACTTTGGTTGTAGAGCATAAAGATAATTGATATTAATCATGATGAGTGTATCTGAGAGAAATTAGTCTTCATTTTTATATCTTGTACAAGTAGTTATGACAAGCTATTACAGGTATAACCTAATTATCCATGAATTTTTACCCATGGTTTTATCTCAGTGCAGTGAGAAGGGCCCTTTAAGTTAAAGAAAAAAAGTCATTTAACAATAACCTCTTGATGTGAGAGGGCAGCTGGCTGACAATCCATCAATCATTCTCTCTCCAGGCACTTAGAACAGCTTTACTCCAAGGCAAGTGATCCCTCCCTTCCCCCTGAGCATGTAAAAGAATGCTAACTGGCAGTGATTACCATCCTGCATTTCCCCCCCTCCTGGTGAAGGGAGGGGGTTGCTGAGTAAAGCTTTTCTAAGTGCCTGGAGAGAGACTATTTGTCTGCTTCATGCATTACAAAGGTCAGCAAGGCTGTTTTTAAATTACTGAGCAAAGGGACATTGTTTTTTAAATGGATTTGCTTTAATGCTATTTTTACCATCCACTGAGTTCTGGGAAGGGAATCCTCCCCAATAACAAGACTCAACCTGTACTTGGAACTCTTGATGCAGATATGGAAAGAAAGGGCTACTTTATTGTGAATCTATCAGTGGGTTTGTTTTCTTGGATGATGACTCTGTTAATTTTAAATTTGTCTTCAGCTACATGTTCCTGTGTCCTAGCAAGAAATTCTAGAATATAACTTCTGTATTTAATAGTATGTGATATGGCAATATATTTTATGGTTCACTTTGTTGTTTATAATTCAGCTTGACACCCGCTCAGATTAAAAAAAAACACCTTAAGCGTTCACTGATTCGTGTGGGAGAAGAATACAGATTTGGTGGGTGGAATATTCTCACTGTATTTGAACTACATGTTGCAGTTTTTTATGGCTCAAACATTAGGACCAAAGGTAACTCTAATTCAGTATTTGTATCCAAATGTGCCCAAGAAGTCTACAAGAAGGATATGAGGGCAGCAGTCTCTTCTTGTTTGTCTCCAGTGTCTGCTGTTTGTTTGTCTTCAGATGTATGCTGCTTCTGTAGTTGAAGATACCACTTGAATATGGTGGTGATAAATGTTGATGGTTCTATCTTCCATATTTGCCTTCTTAAAAAGTCATCTAAACTAATGGCCTTCATATTTTCTGATCATGAATTCTGTAAGACAATTATGCATTACTTGAAGTATTTCTTCTAGTCTGTCCTGAATGTACAGTCAATCAGCTTCATGGTGTTTGCAGCTCCTCTAGTGAAACCACCAGTTTCCTTTAAAATGACCAGGAAAATACTGGTGTTGTAAATTATTCATTCTGTACTGCATAAGCACAGACACCTTGCTGTGATTGACACTTTAGTTTTGTAGTCACACATAGTTGTTGCAGTTACAAAGTTTACTGGTGTGTTCAAGCTGATCAGCATCACGACTGCAATTCTAGGTGTTTACCTGGAAACGTTCCTTGTTGAAAGATTTGCTTCTATGTGTTTAGGACTGGAAGGTCACTATGTTGCATCTTCTGATCTTTTCATTTAATAGACATTTATGCTGAGGAATTAATATAATGTCATTTTAAGTATATGTAAATAAACTGAGTCAAATTACCACATCTGTCCAGTACATGCATAATGAATATAAAGTTTCATAATTGACATTTTTGCCATATTTCTGTTTCTTATTCATCTATATTTAAATGCAGTAAAGAATTCTGTGTTAGTGGCAACACCTCAAGCTGGTGTTGACTGTGAATGGCTCAGATTCTAGAGAGAAGCAGGACAAGGGGAAAGTTTAGAATCACCATTGGGGGTGTCTAAGGAAGTTAGAATTGAGATTTGGGAGAAGTAGTCTAGGGAAGAGACAGATGGAGAGGAGAGCTGCATGTCATCAAGGCAAAAAATTATATATTGATTTGATAATGACCAACCAAATAGTGTTCCAGTAATCTGGGATTGTTGCTACCAGTAAAACAAAACAAAGCAAAATGATGAGTTGGAAATCTGGATTAAAAAGTTAGACTATGGCTGCTCACTGCATTATTATAGCTACTTGTTTGAGGTTGTGATGGGGCAGTTTCCTGGACCAAACGAGGAAAATAAGTGATGTGTTGGTGTTGTGATGGGTAACCGAATGAAATTGCCAAATGAAGGTGTGACCATATTAAGACATATTTCATGCCAGAGAATAATAGGAAGTGAAAGAATATGTCCAGTATCGTGTGTTTATAATCTATGGAATGGCAGCATTTGAATTACAGTTCTGGTTGCCCCATGGTAAAAGAATATCATAAAGCTGGATAAGGTAAGGAAAAGAGCAACCAAAATGTTCAGGGGGTTGGAGCACCTTCTTTCTAAAGAAAGGCTAAAGTGTTTTGGTGCTTTTTAGTTTAGAAAAGAAAAGATGACCAGCATGGCGGGAAATGACATGCTAGACATTTCAAAATTATGGGGTGTGTGGTAGGGAGAAAATGGATAGTATCTTTCTTCCTTTCAAATTTAGAATTTGGGAGTCAGCTAATGAAACGGATTGGCAGCAGGTTCAGGGCATTCAAAAGAAAGCGATGCTTCACGTAACATATAACTTAAGGAATTCACTGTCACAAAATGTGATAATGGTCTGGATCGGGTGTCAGACATAAGGCCCGGGGGCCGGATGCGGCCCACAGAAGCTTTTTATCAGGCCCTCAGGCTCTGAGCTGCTGAGCCATGCTGAGGTTTTACTGCTGAAAAGGAAGCCCACTTGAAAATTGAGCTGTCCCATATCTTGAATATGATCAAGATATGTATATTTTCTCTTCTGTCATTTGCAGCTAATGAGTTCGCAAGTGAGAAAAAGTGGTTATTTTTGGTCATGATCTGTTTAATGACATCACTTCCTGCCTAATGACATCACTTTCGACCATCAGCAGGCATCATGAATGATATTCGGCCCTCTGTGAAATGAGTTTGACACCCCTGGTCTAGATAGCTTTCAGAAGGGAGCAGGCAAATTCACTGAGAAGTTTGGTGGCCATTAGTATTGGTGACTGTGTAACACCAGTTTCAAAGGTTTCAAAGGTTTCAGTTTCAAAGGTTGAACTGTATGGTCCTAAACAGTTGCTGGGGGCAACAGTTGGAGATGGCTGTTGCCTTCATGCCCTACCTGTGAGGTTCCTAGATGCATCTGGCTAGCTTCTGTTGGAAACAGGATGCTGGACTAAATGTACCTTTTAGTCTAATCTGGCAAGTGATTCTTGGCTTCTTATGAAGGCTGTTCACGTGTTGCCTTGCTGAGGTTTGTGGAGAGCTTGCAGGAGGCTTGGATGTACAGTATATCTCATTTCATTTATCCTGTTATTATTACTACTTGTTGTGTCATTTGTCCAGTGTATAATAGTTAATAGTTTTGTAAAATATGGAGACTTCAGTTGCGCCATCACTGTAAAGTTAATTAATCACTCTATATGCTTAACATTTCATTCTCAGCTGTCTGTAGTATGCTTATGTGAATGTCCTACATGTGTCTGGGAAGTATGAGAATATGGATGAAAAGCATAGGCTCTTCCCATTCTCAACTCCTAGCAGATGTATGGGTAGGTGCACTTATATTTTTCATACTTCTTTTGAGTGGAATTGGGTGTCTTGTTGACTTAACATGACTTAATCAGAGGAAGACTAGTGGGAAACTGGAGTGTAAAAGAAATACATTTTATCCTACTTCAAATAGTGCTTTACAGTAATAGTACCATTTAGTGACCATCGTCATTTTGTTACCCAGTATCCATGGAGTCTTGTGTGCTAGTTTTATCTATTATATCTGTTTTTTATAACGCAAGTTGCATGATGTTGACCTGTGACATTTTTATTTTTGTATGCTATAACAACGGAATAAATAGTAAAGAAGGGTGACCCCCCCACTGCTAAGGAGTATGTAAAATGACTACACAAAGTCTTGTTGTACCCAAAACTCTCTGGTTTCAGCATAAACTTGTTACTACGTTCCACCATCAGATACATGAAGTTAAATCCTCAGTTGATGCACATGCCCCCATGAATATACAGGATAGAAAAACAATTGTAAAAGGCAGAGTCTAAGGGGTATAGGATGAGAGTGGTTCAGTAAGTGACCACTGTTATGTAAAATACACTGTGGAATCACAACAAAAGTATTAGCATATAAAACAATCTGTGTATATTGAGGTAAATAAAATATTGAGGAGCGAATAGTGGCTTCTACACAGTTTAGATAGGTGGGTCCAGATTGTAAACAAGGGGACCCATGGTATGCAAGAAATGCTGTGGGTGACTAATCTTATGTGATGGTCAAATGACTAGTTCACTGTGCACAGAATAAACTGCAGTTATTTCCTTCTGTTCTTTAGTCTTTTTCCTTCATTCATGAAATGGATGTGTCATAATTACAGAGATGTTCCCTGTATGCTTCATGCCAAGTAATGATCTTCTTCTGTCTAGACTTGTTGGGCAACATTAATAGCAAGCATTCAGTGAACTGTATATTCTCTGTAATATTTTTAGAGGGAGGTAAAGTTGACAGTCTTCATAGACTTCTTAGTGCACAGATAGCAATGAGGGTCATTAATCGATGAAAGTGGTTGTATTGAAATATAGTCTTGATGCTGTTTATTTTTTTCTTGCTTAGATTAAAGCATTATATGATTTTACTGGCAATAAGGAAAGTAGAGGTCAGGAGAGCAGGTAGCAGACCTTTCTCATTATGTACAGTTTAAGTCAGGATCTAATGATGTTCCTTAGTTTTAACAGAATTGGCTTTGTGGCTGGTATAACACACTAGGAATGCTGCTGTCATTACTATGCTTTCTGACAGTGCCAAAGTGCCACTGGTCACTTTGGTTAGAATATGCCTTTGGTTTCTTCTGTGTTTATATTTCCAGATAGTGCAATCATTGTGGTCTATCATTGAAATTTAGTATAAAATTTCAGACTTTACTGGTTTATATGAACATGTCAAGACATCTGCTTGACATTGTGACTAGGAAGAGATCAAACTGTATGTAGGCTGTGGTCCAGAGAACAGAACAACTACTTCCATTTGCCCAAGGAATTTTGGGCTTGTATGTCTTGAGCAACAATGTTTCTCCCTCCTGGGGAGTTTCAGAAGCAGTTTGTAATTTTGGTGTGGGTGTCTGCCATTCAAAGAAAAAAGTAAAATCAAAACAAAAAATTTCACAAAGCACACCAAAGTCCTTGAGCATGCCTTAAGTGGTTCTTTGGATCCTGCCTATAGTTTGCAGGTCCTTGCAGCAGCCAGTCTATTGGTACAGTTATATTTTGAGGAGAAACATGTACATTTTAATCTTCTAGAAATTGAATAATGCCTTCCCTAGGACAACTGGTGTTTGAAATGTCATGGCTGTTTGTAATTTATCTGCCTATAAACGTTTGTGTCTGCCTATAATCAGTGACTAATAAAGACCATTTTCTCTGGATTGGTTGACTCAGGTTTGAGGAAGTGCAATTTCTTGTCTTTAATTTAGTTTCTTGTCTTAGATCCACCAATCCGGTGACCCACTTGACTTAATGGCTACTGGAACCTTGCTAGCGATATAGGTTTCCTTATCTTTCTGACAGCATTAGGAGTGCATATTGGAATTCGTTCAAGAAAAGAAGTAGATACACCAAGCTGAAGATGATTGGCTGCTCTCTTTTGACAGACAAGTGTGAAAAGGAAAGCCCATTCGAATCCCCATTCATTCTGGATTGGTGGATCTGAAGCACAGAAACAGAATTTCAGGTAAGAAATTCCCTGTACTAAGTAGTGTTACTAATGAGTAGTTTGGTTAACCAAAACCTTTTTGCTGCATAAAAACTCCCCCAACTAACAGTTAAAAGATGGCAACAGGCCACTTTGATTCAAGAAAAAGATTAATTAGTACATTTAATTCCCCATAATCCTTTCCTCGTGGATAAGACTTTTAAATTACTTATCTCCTAATGAAATGAAAGGTTGTGGTGGTGGTGGTTCTGAGTAAAATACTTTTAAGTATGTGGTTCTATTCATAAATCAGACTCTTTTCAGTTTTATTTTTTCCATTTAAGGTTTTGTAGTGTGGGACTAGATTTAACTTCCAGCTGAGCAAGGTTTTTGAGATGGTCATTATAGTTGTGAGTAGGTCGCAAACTAACAGTAGCTTTCATAAGAGACTTTTGACCAACTTTAAAGCCACAGATTTTGATCTGTGGTGGATGCTAGTTGTGTTCGCTTTTATTTTCTGGTAGCAACAGGCAAAGAAGGAAGTTCTATGCAAAAGTTTATCTTGCTAGCAAAATAATGCATTAAAAAATTGGAGTGCTACATGATTATCTAGTGCAGTGATTCCCAAACTGTCCAGGACCCACTGTCCACCAGTGGGTTATGACCCAATTTTTGTTTGGTCGGAAAACTGACAGGGCAGATGAGGCTATGTGCGACAAGGGCTAAACAAGCTGCTACTTGGTGGGAACACTACTGCCCAATCACCATTATAACCATACCCTTTGGTATTTATATGCCAGGCAGCGGCCTCTAAAAAGTTTGAGAACCACTGATCTGGTGGCATTGAGCAAAGTGAGTTATCTGCCTGTTTACCAGAAGTCAATAAAGTTGAATTTTTTTTTTGTAACATAGAGGTTTTCTTTAATCCAACCTTGCAAACAAATATGCAAAATTGTTGGTCACAAACATTTTAACTAGCTTACTTGCTTATATAGTTACTTTAATTTTTTTTCCCCAGCCCTGCCATTTCTGTGCCACATCTTCCCCTCTCAGCCCATGTTTTGATATTTGGCTGTGTTCATTTGAAGTGTGTATGGACAGATCTACAAAGCTCTGTGCTTAGATTTGCTTAGTTTTCAGTGCAATAAAACAAATTTGTGGCTTGGGTCCCAAGTTGCTTTTGTGCGAATGGAAGGCCTTTTCATTCCTGCAAGGGGAGGAGATAATTTCCCAGTTCTAACCCTTCATGTGACGGTCTTTATGTTCCATCCTACAACCCTTTGGAGGGGGCCGTGACTTAGGGTCCAGTGCTGTAATTCTGCTGCCTCTGGGACAAGCTTGGATTTTTATCCTGAAAGTTTTAAAATAGTGTACATCTTTAGATCACCACTCCAATAAATGTGAGTTGTGAATTCCTGCTAGTTTACAATAATTTCCCTGCTCTATACAAAATATTCTTTAATAGTTTCTGTTTGAGACTAATGAACAGTGATGCATTTAAAATGCAGGTAATTTCTGTGACAAAGGTGAAAATTGAGTGCACAGACACTTGAAGGCTTGATATTAATGCCAAACCAGTGTGTTTGGAAGACTTCCCTGTTCAATGTTGGCATTTTAACATCTGATGGCACCTGGGGATTTTGAAACACCTTTGCAGCACACAGAGAAAGCAAGGGGAATTTCTTATTTTTGTGGAATATGGGAAAGCCATTTGAGGTTGTTCTGCAAAAGACACGGCAAAATTTCAAAAGAGTTGTGTTAGAAGCCAGTTTTAAAAATGAAGACAAACTGTGTTGGGATTTGACTCCAGCACTTCTTATTTTAGAAATTAAGAATTGCCATCCTCTTCCTGTTTAGAGAATGGTAGGCATTAAGATGGAGGTATTTCCCAGTTACATGTGTGTTCGAACAACAAAAAGATAAGACATCCTCCTTATTCTTCAATTCTATTTTCTGGAATTATTTCATGCCAAGTGTAGCTCTTGGAGCTAAACATTTTATTGAATCAGCTGGATCTATTGCTGGATAAAATTGCTACTTTCCTGAGTAATCAGTCTGTCCAAGTTGCCACTTACTGTCCATGCTTCCTATAGGCTCCGAGACCCCATAAACCATGTTGATTTGGGCTATAAATGTACTATGAATACCTGTCATGCCTCAACTTTTTAATATGACTGTGAGTCACTAGATTGTGTATTAGTAATAGTCCATCTGGACCACTTTTGGTGCAAGGAAGCTCTGTGTGATCAATATTTATTCCAGGATCACTTTTGGCTGTCGTTTGGTCTAGAATATTGTTAAATTTCTGGGTCAGGAAAACCAAAATACTGATTCCCAGATATCACTGCTAATGACATTTTCTGTAGCTCACGTACATCACTTGTATTTTTTCTCAGTTGGGCACTTTGGGTTGTGTCTTAAGGAATACATGTGGAAATAAAATGGCATATTGCTTTGTTCCACGTGTAGTTGCACAACTGCCTGCAGAAGAAATTGCACAACATTGGGGGTACTTTTGTGTGTGTCATCTTGTGTAACATGTTGTCCAAGCACAAATCCAAATGGATTCCATTTGGATTTTATGTGCAGGAACTTTGTGCTATCCATTTTGTGTACACAGATTCCCTTGTGTGAATGGGAGGAACTTATAATGCAACACTTTATTTTTATAATTGTTGCATGTTATTCTGTCTGTTACTGTGCGTATCAGGAATCAGATGCAATTGGCTGACTGACCAGGATGGCAACTTATCTGGACACTGGATGGATTCTCTGTTCAGTGATATTTATCCCCTTCTTTCAGTCTAAACTGGCATTACAGTGCCAGAAGCTGAAGGAGGATCAGAGCAACTGTGATACAGCTGTGTCTAAATGCTTCATTTAAGGATTGCAGATGGGCACTTGTCTTGGGTAGAGTGAATAGTAGATACTGCACACACCCAGTATTGGCTGAAGAGGGATACTTCACTTGTGGGGAAGGCTTTGTAATCTATAAGTAAGTATACTTTCAATGAACATGTGAAGCTGCTATATGGAGGCCATTGGTTCAGTATCTATATACTGTGGCTGGCAGCTGCACAGATGGGGTGGACCCTACCTTGAGATGTCAGGGATTGAACTTGGGAACGTCTGCTTGCAAATTCCTACAAGTTTTTCCAGAGTGTCCATAGTCTGTCTTAAGGCAACAAATCTTTCTACAAGCACAACTCTTTGTTCTGCATCCTGTGGATCTGTTACTTAGTGAAGAAGTTAAACATGCATCTTTTTTTTTAAAAAAAAAAAAAGATGTTGACTGGTTCTTTTTATTGTAAGCAGTGGTGGCCCACTCATTAGATGAGGTGAGTGATGTGGGTTGAATCTGCGGCAGATTGTAGGGGGGTGAGAGGGTGCCCCACACCAAAGTCTGCTGCTGCCACCGCCTCTTTCCAGCCTGCTGAAGACGCAGCCTGCACTTATCCGCTTTCCTTCTGTTAGAAGCTGAGGGAAGTGGATCACCCACCTCTTTACATTGCTCCTTGCACAGTTTTTTCAAACATGGAAATGCAGGACCTCTGGCTTGCAGGGACCCCGCAAACAAAGGAGCTCCTTCATTCATTCCTCCTTCATTCCTTTCAAATCACATGTGGAGGTTCAGTACTTATGACAAAACTGTTAAAAGAGCACGTTAAGCAGCCGCTTCATTTTAATTGTGCAGAGGTGATGGGCCTGGGCAGCATTCTGGATTTGTGAATGCTGTGAGTGCTACTGCTGATTTTTAAAGCATCAGGGGAGTGAAATGTAGATAATCACAAAATGCTTTCTTGCACTTTGTGCAGTGAAATGCAGTACTTGGTGATTCCACATGTGATTGATTGCACAAGCACATGCTGAAGATATTGTGTCATAACAAAAGTAAAATTTTACACCTGCCAGTGATGTGCTGTGGAACGGGTTTCATGCATGCAAAGTCTAGTCAGAAGTTCTTTTGGATTTCTGTATGCCGTAGCCTTGCAGTATCGCTTCTATGTCCACAAGGCTGCTTCTGCAAACAGATGAATAACTTTAGGATAAAGCCTTATATATTCTTGTATTTATGTTTATATAAATAAATAGAATCAGTAAGTTTGTGTAAGCAAGTACTTACAGTAAGTAAGTACAAGTACAGGTCCAGCCTATTTATACACTGATTTTTTATACACAGATTTGACTCAACACGAATGGCCCCTGCAAATGAGAATGTGCTGATCCCTGGAGAAGGGGAAAAATGCATCCCTTTAAAATCAGTTTTAAAAACTGAACAGTCCTTTAACAACAGCCTCCTTAAAGAGAGAGAGGAAGAGAGGGCAGCAGGCTAACAATCTATCAATCCTTCTCTCTCATGCAGACCCCTCCCTTCCCCCAGCACAAGAAAGAAAGGTGATCATTTTGCATTGGTGAAGGGAGGGGCTGAGTGAAGTGCTGATGGATTGTCTTCTTAATGACTCTTATCTTAGAGTCAAAAGGTCAGCAAGGCTGTTTTTCAATCACTGGAGCAAAGAAACTTTGTTTTTAAAATTGATTTGCTATAGTGCAGTTTTTTTTAATCCAGTGAGTGCTTGGAACGGAACCCATGTGAATAATTGGTCTCAACCTGTATAGAGCAGCAGACATATCACATTGTTTATGAGCTTTTTGAACAAAATTCAGTACATCTGCGTATATAGTACTTTCTACATGTGTGATTTTTCTTGAAAAGAGCCTCCTCAATGGTAATCTGTTTAGTCAGCCTTTAGGAAATACACACTGCTGTATACAGCACGGAAAGACGTTGACTTTGTTGGTGTTGCATAAGAGCTAAGAGTTTGAGTTACAAATTGGGAAGTCCTGCAAAGTCACTAGATGACCTTAGGCAAAGCATTCTTCCTCCCCCATCTGCAATATGGGGATAATACTGACCTACCTTACAAGGGTGTTCTAAGAACCGCTGTAAGTTAAATGTATGTTTAAGCACTTTTGCCCTTTCAAAAGCTCATTGTCACTATTTATTATTGGAGCCGGCCCCTAATTGCCTGGGGTCAGTTTCTACTTACCTCAACTGAGTGCTGGCCTCTCTGCCCAAATCACTTGAATCTGAAATTAAACTCAATTAAAATCCATGAGTGTGTATATGTGGATCAAGCAGTTGTGACTTTCTAGAGCCCATAGTCTATCTGCAATTTAATTTTTAGTAGTAGATGCAAATGTTTACACTATCAGAGAAAGAATGAACTGCTTTGAGCATAAGTCGCTGTACCGCCCAGTGCCCAAATGAAATGAAATATAGGTATGAGCAATGGAAATTCCCTGACAATTTATTATGTCAGATGTGTCAAATTATGTCAAATTGTGTTGAGCACAATTTCTTTTCGTTCTTACTGTAAAACATCAAAGCCAAAGTAAGCATCAGAGACTACTTTTAAGGTCTTCACGATGCAGTCAGGGATGGGGGGATGAGTAGAGAATGTAGAGCCTTTGAGTTCATATCTGTCAGATTGCCTGGCTGCATCCCTCTTGATATTAGATATTACAGTGACTATTGAAAGAATATGCTTATGGCTCTGACCAAAGTAGATAAGATAGTGCCAGAACCATTTTGCTTAGACCTGGGTCTGTCCCAACCATGTATAAATCAAGTGGATAAATAGAAGCCTGACTTTTAAAGCAAATGGGATATAAAGGTGGTGTGTGCCTATGTATACTCAACATTCCACCTGCTCATGGATTATTTTTCTGCAGTTGTTCAGTTTCTCTCTTTTTCTCTCAGTTACTCATTGCCAGTACCAGAGGACAAAGAGCTTCTCAGGGAGAAACTATGGGGAGACAAGCAGCAGATGTGCAGGGAGTATTCAGTTCTGTTTCCCTCTCCAGTGCCCCTCTTACCTTAAAATTTGGCTGCCCTTCAATTTATATGTGATTGGTCTAGGCGTAGTTTAAGCAAAATGATCTGCTGCTTTCTTGTTCTGTTTGGTCCTTAGAGAACCCAGGAAGCCTGACTTCAGAGAATGTGTGACAAATGGAAAAAGTCCATTCATTGTTATGTAGCAGTATGTTTAAAGGTAGCAAATTAAGCCATTTCTGCCCAATGTTGCATGTATGCAACAGGGACCAAATGTGTACAAATGTTGGGAACTGCATTATTGTTTACCTTGCTTTGTATTTTGTTCATATAGAATGGCTGATGGTGAAGCCCTTCCTGATTGGGTATGGGGTGAGGACATTGGGGTGCTAAGAGAGATGATTGAATACAGGGGCCCCCATATCAATGGATCCTATATCCACTGATTCACTTATCCATGGATTGGTTCCAGGCCCCCGCAGGGTGCACATACCCTCCTCCAGAGGTGGGGGAGGGCTCTGCTCCCCTTGCCTCTGAAGGGGTCTCTGAGCTCAGCAGAGGCCAAGGACGTCTGTTCCCGGCCTCTGCCAAGCTCAGACTGAACTCTGAGGCTTAAATAATGTGACTTTTGGTTTCACAGAGAAACCAAAAGCTTCAGTTTTAAAGCTTTATAAAGCATTGAGGGGCCTGACCTAGAGTGACTGCTATGCTCCTGTTGCCTCTGGAGGAGGTGGTGACCCCCCTGGACTGCGGGGTCGGCGATCATCCGTACCTGTGGTTTCAGTTATCCACAGGAGGTTCCAGAATGGAACCCCAACAGATAAGGGGGCATGCCTGTATTCCTGAAATGAAAATCAAGCAAAGTGACCTTGAATGTCAACTGTATTTTGGGAATGCTGAGTGATTTCTTCTAAAGACACCACTTAACGTCCAAGTGACTAAAGACAAATCTTGGAATATTCTTAAAATAGACTTTTGGTCTGGAATTTTTTTTCAGTGATGTAGTTGCAATAGCAACTGTAGCCTGATTTCTGAAAAGTTTCTTTCATTCCTAAGTACTTAAGGAAAAAGCAAATAATATATTTGCAGAAGTTTTGGCTGCTGGTGGCTGGTTTGGTCTGTTAGAAGAAAAATCCTCCATCATTAACCTATTTGAGATTGTGGATTTTTATGATATAGAAATGTTTTAAGCACAATATTCTGCGAGTATTGGAATTATGCACCCATGCATCCTATTGAAGCAGGAGCGGTGTTAAGATAGTTTTGGTATATTTTGTGTGGAAATTGTGTACCCTATGAATAATTTGGTTTTGGTATTGAGAGGAAAGTTGAGCACCTGTTGCTTTTTGAACAAATAAATAACTCCCAGTGTGTTACTGGCTTCCAGATGTTGAAATAGTTCTTCAAATCTATTACTCCAGAAATAGACCATATGAGTTCAATTAGCCCTGTTACTTATGAAATGAATGTCATTCACATCCCATATTTACACTGTACTGTGGTTCCATTCAGTCCTTATAAAGCCAAAACATTGTTGATGTATAGTATTTTGTCTTCCAGTTCATGTGATTGCTAAAGTTACTTGTTTGGAATACCCACTATAGTATTTTCATAAATGTTTTGCTTATAAGATTAAGGGCACAGTTCCCTTGCATTGCAGGTACATCCCCTGTGTGCAGATGATTCTGATATAGCTCAAGAGAAACTTGTTTTCAAGTGCAGTGGGCTATTGGTGGAATTCATGTTTTGTGTATGCTTGTTTCCGGCTAGGTACTCATGCTCCAACAAAATAAACAAACATGCAAGGCATTGGGATATAAGTAGCGCACAAATGTCCCTTTCCCCCCTGCTATGTTATGCTTCCTACACTTGCCTTAGGAGAAGGCAGGAAGATAGGGCTTATAGAAGCCTTATTGGATCTTCTGCACATGCTGCAGTGTGACTGTATAGTCTGATAGGGAATTGCAATGCAAATGGTTTTGGTTAAACACGCAACACACACTTAACTGGTGGAATGATGAATTTGTTGTTCAGCCACACAAAATAAAGCACAAGCCTGAAAAACAAGTACACAGGCTAAAAATAGGCAATGTTTTTCTGTATTCTCTCTCAGTGAGCAGGCTGTAGACATGTTGGCTAAACTGATAACATTCATTAGTACAAGAGAGGTTTATGGGAGAAGTTCTTCCAGAAACTGAGGTCTTAGAGCCTGATCCTGTGGTCCATGCTGTGCCTATGTGGCACGGACCACAGTCGCAAACGCGCCGTACCGCTGGGCTCCCGCTGGAGCTGGCTCAGCTCCAGCCAGCGCTGAGGCAGCGCGCGGCGGGCTCCCAGGTTCCACAGCTCAGCAGTCTCCGTGACAGCCGGGCTGCGGAATGGGAGCTGGGGGCATGGGGGAGGCGTTCTGTGGAGGGGGGAGGCGTCGCTGGGGGCATGGAGGAGGCTTGTCGGGGAGAGGCGGGTCAGCAGAGCCGAGCTCTGCAGGATCCAAGGCACTCGGGTAGGGCTGCATGACCAAACAGTCACCGCTAAAGTGAGTAGTTCCATTGTGGGACTGTTTCCCTTACTTGGGGGAAGAGGACAAAGGTCCCCTTCTCCTTCGGAGCCTCCCGCAGTAGTGCGGGAGGTGCTGGATCCGGCGGGAGCCCTCAGTGGAGCCGCCGGGTCCCGCAGCTCCGGGCAGTTCAGGATTGGGCTGCCCAGCTGCAATCCTATCCTCACTTACCTGGGAGTAAACTCCATTGACTATGATGGGCCTATGCCTTCATAGATTGGGTCTCAGTATAATTTCTAGGTTAGTTTAGTATTAATAAATTTAGTACTATCGTATAAAAGTGTACCGAGTTTAAGTGGACTAGAAGCTAAAGAGTTACAGGGGAAGTGGGATTGTTCTGTGTCTGACTTTATTTGCTGTAGCTTTCTGCTATTTGAATGTTAAATATCCTTGTCCATATTGAAAGAAAATGACACCCTCACTTTGAAGAATGACATGTTTGCTTTGTAACCTGAGGACAATGGTACCTCAGCACCATAATAAAACTTCTGCACTCTGTCAGAGATGAAAATGCAATTAAGAATTGTGACAGCGTGGCAGAAGGGGCAAAGAGAATATTCTTGACGTATGACACAGTCTGTCGGCTTTAGTTTCTTCTAGTCATGCTTGACTTCAGGTGTGGTATGCTTTCTTGCCCTCTAGGCAAGGATGACCAACTTCTGTATCTGGACTTTAATCTAGGATTCAGAAATGTATTTTGCTACACAAATTAAGTTATGGCTGCTATATGAAGTGTGTGTGTGTGGTTTTTTCCTGCTAGTTTTCTAAAGTTCTTTGAAGTTTCTTTCTTGAATTATTATGAGCTGCCTCCAGTGCAGAAGATGGGATATAAGTAAATAAATCCCCTTGCAAGAGATTAGGCTCCATAGTAAAGTTGGCATAATGTAGCAGTTCACAATTGTGCAGCAAATGTACTCAACTATTACTTACAAATATGTACACTTGCATATTCCATGCAAAATTTAGAAGAGAGGTGTCACATGTTGTAGAATATTTTTACTACTCATTTTTTTTCCCTTTTGGGTGTCACTGTCGGCCTTTTTTAACATCTTTTTAACATCTTTTAATATTTTTTACAGGCCTGATTCTTTTATGACTTGCTGCTGCTCTATGCTCTTTTTACCTATTTTTTATTCTGACTGCTGTTTTTTATGATGTGTTAATATGTTTTTACTTGTTTTTAAATTATGTTTTTAATCTGTTGTAAGCTGCCTTGAGTCCCTTCGGGGAGAAAGGCGGGGTAAAAATAAAGTTGTTGTTGTTGTTGTTGTTTAAAAGCTTTTATACCACTTTTCCTTACCTCAAAGCAACTAATTGTTACAATTTTAATTGCTCTTAGCACAACAAAATTTGGTAGGGCCAGCAGGCAACCATATAAAATTCTTATGGGCTAAATTGGGGAGTCTCCAAACTTTTCAACATGAGGGTCACATCGTATATCTGACACAATTTTTGGGCTGGAAAAATAATTTTAATAATCATAAATATATATAATAAATACATGGAGAAACAACGTGCTGAGAGTTTGATTAAATGCAATAAATGGTTGGGGTGGAACAGTAGCATAGCTGGAGTGGTGCAAAATCATAAGTAGTGAAGGCTTGTAAGTAGTGAACACAAGTGTAAGCAGCCTCTCCCACCTGCCCTTGGGTCCATTCAGGCAGCAACAGCTTTGGAGGAGTATAACCTTGCTAAAGGAGTTCTTTGCCAAGTTGCATATTGTCCTCTTTCTCTTATCCTCTGTACTCTCAGCCCCTTATTGGCTGTGGTGATGATTAATGCAGTGAGTCTTACTGTGGTTGTGGGAGGTGGGTGGGTTCAGCTATTCAAGGGTGGAGTCAAAACATTCTCCTGGGCTAGTGCAAACCCTTTGCAGATGATTAGGCATGTTTTTGGATCCTAAAACCTCTATCTTTTGTAAAATTCTGATTTGGTGCAATGCTATTGCTAAGAGACTGGCCAAGTTGTTTACTGTAAGTTTTAGTATAAAAGTATACTTGAACATAAAGTTGCTTGTAAAAATAATGCATATCTTAGTGAAGTCATTTTTGATGTCATTTTGAAAAAAGTGGCAGATTTATTATAGGATTTTTGTTGGTTATGCTCTTGCAGTTACATCTGATTATTGCAAATCACTTTCTAGCGCATTACATTTCAGAAGCAGTTTTCCTACGTTTAAACTTTGTAGAAAGTAGCATGACAAATATAATAGAAATATAACTGTATTGAATTACTGCATTTAAACAGCCAAAGCCAGAAAGGAAAACTGTTTTCCTCCTTAGTATGAAATAACAAAAACAAGCTGACTGTAATGATGGGGATTCAGAACTTTTCAAAGATGGGATTACCAGTCCAGCAATTTTATGTACTTTTCAAGGTGATCAGAAAAGGTTAGGGTGCTGAAGAGAACAAGTTGATCCATTTCATTAGTAGTCAGATGAAACCTAATTTAACTGACTGGTGCTCTGTAAATGTATAGAGCAGTGGTTCTCAATCTGGTGTGTCGTAACCCACCAGTTCATGTAATGCTTACCCCATCCCTTTAAGGGGAAGAGGTGAGGCAGGGAAGCTATTCCCAGGATCACGTCCCTAAGGGGGGGTGTGTGCTTTCACTTACTTGAGTCCCAGTGAGGGCTGCTGGAGGTGCAGGGAGCCCCGTGCAACCCTCCGCAGACTTGAAATCTTGAAACGGAGCAAATGCAAAGCACTTCCTGTTTGCAGGAGGTGCATTGAAATCACTCTGTTTCAAGATTCCAAGCCTCGGGGAGCCCTGTGTAGGGCTGCGCTGGGCTTCCTGCACCTCCAGCAGCACCCCTCTGGGACTCAAGTAAGTGAAAGCACCCTCTCTGCCCCCTTATGGACGCGATCCTGGGGATCGCTTCCCTGCCCTTGCCCTTCCCCCACAAAGACTTACTGAGGGAGTAAAGCGCCTTCAAAGTTTGAGAACCACTGGTATATAGAAAAGCATACATTCTTATCACCAGTGATCACAAATCAGACTTCATTAACTTGTTCAAGATTTCCATACAGGCGCCTCTCCCACACACACACACCAACATTTTTATGATCTACTTTTTAATTATCTGCTCTTTCGACCCTTGTGTACTGCGTGTAATGAAGGGACGGGCTTTTGGGAGGTAGGAGGAGCTCCTGCCAGTATTCCTGTGGAGGAAATGTAGACTAGCAGAAGTCACATACCAGAATTCACTTCTATTGGGCTGTGTCATGTGCTGGGAAAGTGCCATCATTGTCAAGGTCTTAAAGGGGTCATAGAATTCTCAGTGCGGCTAGCTGCCTTGGAGGTGTCTTGGATTAGCACCACTCCTTGTGGATGCTATGGGAAGGTGCTGCCTGATGTATTACCTGAGGAAATATTGGCTTGCAGAGAAAGATCTTGAGCACATGTGGTGAGAGAGCTGGAGACCTTCTGAGATGACTCTCTGGTAGGGACAGTGTGAGGAGTAAAGAAGCCAAAAGATAGCAGGACATTTGTAAAAAAAAAAAAAAAAAATCGGGTTCCACATTTTGCCAATTTCTAGTTTTCAGTAGATATAAGCTCACATGATGTATAAGAGAGGATGCTTGTACTCAACTGTCTAAAACTTCCTCCAATTCTTAAATGTCTTCGCTCATTTTCCATTGCTACCCTTTCCCCATGACTGGAATTCCATCCCAAAATTCCTCTGATGCTGTCATCTGTCTTTTCAGATCTTTCCTCAAAATCGCATTTTCCATGAAACTTATGGTTTAATATTCTTCAAGCATATCACCTGCAGAAGTTAAGCCTAAGCATATGTAACTGCATTTTACAGAGTGGCTACAAAGTCCTTATGCATTAAATTGTGCAGATTTGGGTTTGAAGCCATTTAAGCCTGCATAGGGATATTCTGGCCACCCTGCACATCCATACAGTGTATCTGTTCACATCCATTTCTTATTATCCTTATCCTTCCCTCCCTTTCCTTTGTTGTCTTCCCCAATTTCAGAATTTAGATTTTAAAGACTTTTTGGACAAGGATCTATTTTGGGTGTGTTTCTATATTCTGTAAAATGCCATGTAAACTGATGGCACTTTATAAATAATTATTTAATCTGCCATTGGAGAAACTTGTTCTTTTTAGGGACCAGTGACATGAATCCTTCATAATTTTAACATATATGGAGCAATAATTTAACTGTTCTTCCTTCTCTGCACTGCAGAGAGAAAGGGTTAGAAACCTAAAGAAACTGAGGTTAAAAACTGGGAGAATCAGACAAATGTCTGAGTACAGAGATCCTGTGGTCTTTTGAGGGCAGCATATCCCATAGCATGGGAGATACAAGCTGCTCTAAAGAGGTAACAGTTAAACAGATGCTTGTTGAGGAAGCTGTCCTTGATCTTTATATTTTACCCAAGCTTCTAATCTAGGATGAAAATACCTACATTTTTCATTTGACATAAACAGCGAATGGTTCATCAATGATATTTGGAGGCAATAGGTTTAAAGGCTTGCACTCTTTTCATCCCTTCTCTTTTCATTTTTGGGGGAAGGCATGTCATGATAGAACACCTGCTTGTATATAGAAGGTCTTTGTTTCAACTCCAGGATATTGGTTTGCAGGGCTGGAGAGCTGCCATTGCTCTGATAATACTGAGCAAACTGAACCAGTGGTCTGACTTGATGGTGTCAGCTTAATTTTATACAGTGGTACCTCGCATAATGAATGCCCCGCGCAGCGAAAAACCCGCAGAACGAAAGCGGTGTGCGAAGTTTGGCAACTCGCATAACGAATTTTTATGACTTATGCTTCGCATAACGATTTTTTTAATTGTCCTGGTTTGTCTTAAGGGGGGGATCTTCATGTCCCTTTATGATCCCGCCCACCCTAGTAAGGGGCGGCTCTTCATGTCCCTTTATGATCCCGCCCACCCTAGTAAGGGGCGGATCTTCATGTCCCTTTATGATCCCGTCCACCCTAGTAAGGGGCGGATCTTCATGTCCCTTTATGATCCCGTCCACCCTAGTAAGGGGCAGATCTTCATGTCACTTTATGATCCCGTCCACCCTAGTAAGGGGAGGATCTTCATGTCAGCTTGCTCCCAGGAAAGTGTGCACAGGATTACAGCCTTCAAACTCCCCACTCAGAATCCCCCCATCGCTCATTCACCCTCTCACTGCCCCATTTCCTTCACGTTTCCCCCCATGATCACAGCAAAAGCAAGCAATTGAGTGCAGCTGCTGTGTCCTCCCCAGCTTAGAGCACAATCCTGTGCGTGTCTCCTCAGAAGTAAGTCCCATTGTGCTTACTCCCAGGAAAGTGTGCACAGGATTACAGCCTTCAAGCTCCCCACTCAGCATCCCCCCTGTTTTTGAAATCCTCTGTACAGTATGTATGCCTTTAAAGAGCACTTAATAAACTGTAAACCAAATTTGACTTTGTTCTGACTTTTCTTGCCCATAGGAACGCATTAATTAAATTTCAATGCATTCCTATGGGAAAATGCGCTTCGCAAAACGAAAAACTCGCATAACGAAAGGACTCGCGGAACGGATTAATTTCGTTATGTGAGGCACCACTGTAGCAGCGCTGCCATCTACAAAGTTGGAATAAGTATTGGTTTTGAACGAATACCTTCAGCTTTACTTTCTCTCTTATAAGGAGGAAACCAATCTTTCCTCCCCCCCCCCCCCAAAAAAGACTAAAAATGCTGCAAAAGGACTGGGAATTGGTATTTAGAGCCCACTAGCTAAAGTGTGAGTACAAGGTCATAAAGTTGTAATTTAGTTGCTAGTAATTTAGAAAACCTTAGGTTGTCAGTTAGAATGCAAAGCTACATATTGTTGGTCCTTATTACAGTACTTTCTTTTGCTATTCTGACTTCGTTTTAAAACTGTTTATTTCGTAAGTTGGACTGTAAGGATGGTGTTCTTTGCTGTTAAGAATGTGTAAGTTTTGTGTTAAGCCATTTCTGACCAACGTTGCATATACATAACAGGGATCAAATGTGTGCACCTGTGGGCTGGGCAGAAATGAAATCTCTTACCACTTGAAACATGTTTGGTTTATAGGAATATTTTGTAGTGCAGAAACCAGTTCCCTGATTCTTGAAACCACATCTCATATCATAGTTCAGAAATTTCACATGGTTCCTTTAATGTGGCATGATTATAGTTTTTAACGTTTTAAGTAATTTTTTTTGTTTTTTACTTGTGCTTGTCTCCTTTACTGTCCCTTATTCATGCTGTTCAAATCAAAGTTACTAAAACAAAGTTTTAGTCTTTCCTATTGAGCCAGGATGGTGCAGTGGTTCAGGAGTTAGGCTTAGACCTGGAAGATCCAGGTTCAAATCAACACTCAGCCTTGTGCCGGTCATTATTTCTCAACCTCCCCTACCTCACAGGATTGTTGGGAGGGCAAAAGGGAGGAACTATTTACAGGCAGGGTGGTATAAGAATGTGAAAAACAAATAAATGAAATGCTCCTGCTTTGAGTTAGAACTTCATCCAAATTAAAGAAGAGCTACTTCCCCCCCCCGACCCCCCCTGACCCTGAATTGGTTGACTGCTTTAAATTAGGCTTTGCTTCTGAAGTAACTTCATTGTTGTCCAGTTTAGATCTTCTGTGATAGGTATATATCAGAGACCTACTTAGGACATTGCAATTCAGTAGATTAAAATGCTAAGTGGTATCATTCAGTACAGCTACTTAATTGCAGTAGTGAAATGTTTTTGGGCCACTGCCTCCTTGGTTCCATAAATTCATCTCCAGAACCCCATATTCTATAAAAAACAGTGTTCAGAGTAGCAGTTTGTGTGATCCACTAAGAAGATAATACATCCCAATGGTAACAATAGCACATTTATTTGAAATCCAATTGAAACTTTTTAGTTTATTTAAGAAATTGATGAACTTGATTCAGTGATATCAGCTTTTCAAAGTCTGAGAGTCGATTAGCAAGAAAGATTCCATATTAAGTAGTTACTTCACTTTCAGTAAATTCTTAGTGTGATGGATATTTTTGATGAAGTGATACCAGTTTCCCAATGTCTGTTGGTAGGAGTGTTAAATCGTCATGTTTAGTAATCTGGAATCTATTTATTTGACTGAAGAGAAGTTGGATGACCACACTAAAACCACATTCTACCAAATCCTGTATGATGATGGAAATGCAACAGGGACCTTTTTAACCACTGTCCATAGTGCAGGATAGCAATTGGAAATTTACTTTCAAAACTCTTGGTACAATTTCTTAAACGTTGGTTTCCACTCAATATCTTTAGCTCAATTAGTTCTTCGACTATCCCAACTTCCTCCATTTGAAAATGGATTTGTCACCCAATCTGGAATTTCCGTCAGAGAAGATCCTCAAATTGCTCAGATATATCATTGTGAAGCATATCCAAATGGTCACAAATACATGCAGACCATTTTCTTCTACCACTTTTCTAGCTCAGGCAGGTTTGGAAATTGGTATAGCTTGCAGCAGTGTTGCTTCAACTGACTGACAGTGGCTCTCCAAGGTGTTAGGCAAGGATGTTTTCATCCCTGCTGTTCGAGCCTTTTAATTGGAGGTGCTGAAATTGAATTTGGGGTGGTTCTGCTTCTGAAGCATGCACTCCACTGATCTTTGGATTGCTCAACTAAATCTTTAAATGAATTTGGGCATTATGGGTAGTTCTCATAAACATTCCTGGGCAATAGTTCATATAGCTAACACCTAAAACTTTTCCAGACCTGTCAATTTAGTAGGAGAGAACACACACCTTGGAAATGCTAAGAGAAGTAATATGAAAATTGGGAGACTTAAGTTCACTACCTGGGTCATATCCTTCTCCATTGTTTTGATACATAAATATCTCAGAATTCCTCAGTTACATGCATCTAGTGAGCCAAAATTCTTGTATAGATACATAACTTCCTAACAGCCCCCCCCCCAACTCTCCAATCCTTTAATTTTACTTTTAAGTCTTGGAGACTTCTAAAACTTGGTGCAGGGATTGAATGGGGGATGTTGCTAAAGATGGAATGATCAGGAAAAAAGAGTTTTAGGGTACATCTGCATTGTGGATTACAGTTGTACTATGTTAATTTTTTGGCTACAATTTCAGAGAGCTACTCAGTTTGTTCACTGTGCGCAGCATAGCTTTAGACCTGTATTTCTCAAACAGCAACCTCGCTTGCCCCCTTTTCAGCACAGCAAATTAGGGAATTAAAAAGAAGTTTTTGATATTGATGCTTCTTGCATGGTTCACAAAATTCTCATGGGATATGTGCAACCCTTTGGGGTGCAACTAAAGTAGATTATAGTATTAACAGTTTTACACACTTCAGAGTTGCAGTAAAAGCTAAATATAGGGCTGATGACATTTGGATTAGAGATGGGGTAAACTGTACTTGAAGTTTACCTGCTTGTTAGAAAATCACTGCATATGTTTTCTCTTTAACTGAGTTGGGAAGCCACTGACCCATTTCTATAGTAGTAGTTAGATTTCTATTCCATATTCCTTCTTAGGAGCTCAGAGCCACATGTAGTCTTCCCCTCGCATTTCCCTTGTATCATGACAAAAGTCCTTTGAGGTTTATTAGGCTGAGATAGTGTCAGACCCAGCCTGGCCAGACCCACCCAGGGTGGCTGATTGGGGTTTGAACCTCTTCTCCAAGTCCCTACAGCATGCTGCCTCTAGGCTTTAGTGACTTATGATTTGAAACTCGTCTAGTGCATGCTCTTGATGAGTTGTTAGATCCTGAATCCATCTTTCTTGAATGTGGGAAGCCATGGTTAGCCCTTATCAAATGACATGTTTGGTATGTAGCACTTAGCAACAGGAATATGACCTGGTAGCAATGGCCCATCAAGTATATAATTTGATGTTGCAAAAATGTTTGTCCCATTTACAATTGACAGGAAAAACATTTCCATAAGATCTTAGCTCCTCATTAACTTTGGAAGACAAGCCTTCATTTTTCTTCAGACTAGATAGAATGCTTTTCTTAAAAGCAGACAAGCCTACCTGAAACTCAAAAGAGTTGCTTGGCAAGTGCAGTTTTTTATTGTGTTTCTGCTCATAAAAACAGAAACTTTATGTAGGAGGCTGGCCATAAATGCTTGGAATATTCAACCTAGTTTCATTCCTGGTGAAGTTTGGAATGTATCATTAGAAACAATTGCAGAGAAACTAATTGGCATAACATGCAAAGAAAAACAGTAGGCTATTTGTATATGCTACAATGGGAGTGAGAAATTTACAAATAGAATAATGAATCGAGTCCCTAACCTATGCCCAAATACCAAACCAGCCTTTAATTTTTTGCAGTGGTGTGGGGGCATGTTTTTGAATATCATTTGCATTCAAGGGGGCATTATAGGCTCCATTATCAAGAGCTCAGTTTTATTTATTTCCTTTCTGAGCTTGAAAACATGGGGTTGCTTAGACCAGTGAAGGCCCCTAGGAAATATGGAGTGCAGTTCACCAAGAACTGCTACTGATCAATCTCTATTTCATGTGGGTTTGTAAGTGAGCCCCAATATAAGTTTCCAAATGGGCACATTATGCATGTAGTAGTAGTGCTTGGTGAATTGTGCTCTTGATAGCTGATCTGGCTAAGCATTTAAGATTGGGATGAGATAATATTGGATGCTTACTATTGGTTAATAAGTACATATCCACTTTTAACATACTAATAAGTGACCTGCGTACAGTAACTTGTGGCATCTAACTGCTTCTTCTCTTCCTTCCTTTTTGTCATCCTGCAGTGTTCTGTGCCAAGGTCTTTGTGGCTAGGCTGCTCCAACCTGGTAGAGAGCATGTGCGCACTGAGATGCCTGCAGAGCATGCCCAGTGTCAGATGTCTCCAGGTGCCTTTCTTCTTTCTTGTTGTAAATGTGTTATGCGTATGCTGTGGTCATTGTTAATCTATCTAGATTCAATTTAAATTGTAAAGTCTCCTGAATGTTTTCTATATGACTCTCTCAAGGTTTTGAAAGAGTCCTCCTTAAGAGGGCATAAAAATATAATGATACAAGTCATTCTAATTTGGAAGTGGCTGGCTTTTTGTTGTACATATTTTGTCAAGTATTGTGATACAAATAAGAGTTGCATGTTGCTTGTTTTCATTTTGAGTTTACGCATTTAAATTTTTTAATTCACTTAATATATTCAGCTTTTGACAATGTGAATTCTCAGCATACACACCACCTGAGATTTTTGTAGTATTTAGAGAAAAAGGATAAAAGACTCTTTCTTGCCAGTGTTAAATAATTATAGTAGTGTTAGCCTAGAACTTTGTTGATTGACTTGAGTTTCCTTCAGGTAGAGGAATGCACATTTAAAAAAAAAACAACTCAGAAGGATAAGAGCATGTACAAATAACAAGATTATTAGTTCTGATTTCTCTAATCACTGTAAATTTAAGCTTTGTGTATGCATTGTGTGGTGGCAGCTATTAACTTTTGAAGGCATAATTTGATCAAACAGTTGAAACTAAGAATGGGAGGGTTTGTATATTTGGTACAAAGACTTAAGAATCCACTCTAGTTTAGAAGAAAAAATATTGATAAACTGTCATTACTATTAAAGTATATTCTTAAGATTTCCTCTGTGATAATACATTTACTGTCAAAGGCGCAAAGATGTAAACATTATATAGCTATTTTAACTAACTCTTTTCAATGTTTATGCATATATTTCAAAATATATACTAAATTTGTGAATGACACTCATGGCAGCTCAAAGGTATAATTTGAATAGCTGAACTCAGTGGTTGGTAGCTTCTTCAGAACATTGGACCATTCTAGAACTTTTTTAGTGGTCAGTTCCAAATGGCTTATCTGCTGTTGTTTTTGTGTCGTTCTCCCTGTTTTAAGGATGTTGCAGCGTGGATTGAATGGGTGTTTCTGTACTGTTTCTGTACTAGGAAAAATAGAGGTATCAAAGTAATTTAGGCCCCTTGCCATGCAATCTATAAACGTCACCAAGAGGAGACTATGTGAGTAGAGTTTGTATTTGTAATTCTGGGCAGCACGTGTAGCCCTTTGTCCTCCACTTCCCTTTCCAACAGAAAAACAAGGTTTCTTTGGCTTTTTTCTTTTTGACCCTGTATACATCCTAAAAATGATTATTTGAAACTTTGAAACTTAAACTCTTTATACAGAATTTGAAACTTAAACTCTTTATACAGAATTGTGTAATGTGACTCATAATATAATCCTGCAACTACCTCTGCCAGCAAAATGTATGAGACATTCTTAGATGTGCAGGTATGCGTTACTTAACAGTGGGGATATGTCCTGCAACTTGTGCTGTTAGGTGCATTTGTCATTGTGCAAACATCAGAACGGCAACCAAACAGTGCCCCAGAATGCTCACGGTTGGTGCCAGCTGCAGCCCTCTGAAAACTGAGTTGCAAACTGCTGGTGGGTCAAGAACTGCAATTTGGGAACTGCAGCTTCATTATAATTTTATAGGACCACCATCAAACAAAATATGTGGCCCATCGCTGACCAGTGGATTGTTATGTGGTGCATACCTGTTTTTGACCAAGTCATTGAAATCATATGGGGGATTTTCTGGTTAGGGAGATGGTGTAGCACTTTGTTCTTTCCTCTGTCAGGCTATACTATGAGGTAAAGAGATTAAATAGCTTGCTAACCTAAAATGTTAATGGAAGCAACAGCGAGAGGAATAATGGTGTAATGTTTGTATCTGGCTTATTTGCCTGCTGATTGCTGACACACCCCATCTTCTTTGATGGGGTTATTTAACAACCTCCTCCCCAAAATGCTGATGTGCTCTGTCTCTCTATAATATTATAAACACCTACACTAAGATCTTGCATGGTAGTTTTGTGTGGAATAAAGGCTGTTGCTTGGGACTTATGTCTGAAATAGAGCCTGTTATATTACCTCCTTGGATGCTGGCAAAAATAAAATGTTATAAAATATAAGGTCTGGCTGAGCACTATGTTCCAGTAACTTATGCTATCTGAACATACAGTGCATGTTCTCTGTAGCATTACTGCTTCATATTGATTTTGCTTTTTTACAATAAGCCTATAGAAATGATAAATTGTCATGCTACCAAGAAATCAGCTGTGCATTGTGATGTTTGTTCCATATATAGATGTATGTGTGTATTTACTACATTTATTGTGTCAGCACTAAAGCTAAATAGTTCCTTGTGTTAATATTGTACTTAAAAAAAAAATATACATATCCTGTGAAATGTACCTCATGGTTTCACAGGAATCCAGAATTACATTATGAGGTGTTTTAGAGGTGACTAGTGGAACTATTTTTTCTACTACAAGATAATTATGTTTTATTGAGCCCAATAGCCCAAGCCCTTGGGGATGTAAATACAATATATATTTGCTTCCTTGTTCTCCATGAGTTCATCAGATCTTAATAACCTGAGTTATTGAATAAAAAAGCAGTTGAGGAAACTGGTCTCAACACACATCAATCAGACCTAGCCCTGGAGTGAATCTTTCTACCTGAAAATGTGTGAATATGTTAATCATTTTGAGTCTCTTGTGCTTTACAGTTTGGATGCTTTGGATGACAGTGCAGAATTGATTGACATTGTGAGATTGGAAGCTTGCTTTCCATGCACACTCTCAACAGTCCCTCTTTGACCAATAATCTTTTCATTTTAATTGTTTAGCTTTGTAACTAGTTCTCTAACTAAGCTTTTGTTTTTATAATCACACTTGTCTGTGCACACATGTGATACTTGTGTATTGCAAAGGGGCCTTTGTACATGGTAAGCTGAGAGCAAATATAGGACTATTGGTAACTTGGTGATAGTTGAGTCAGAAAAATCTACAGTATCAGAATTTTTATGGTGTCATTCTTTGTGGTATGGAATAGAGCAGTCTCTGTACTGCTTTTAAATGATCTGTAGATTGGGGTGTAAGAAAGCTAGGGACCCAATCCTGTCCAACTTTGCAGTGTTGATGCAGCTGGAATGTAGCCTCAAGGTGAGGGAACAAATATTCTCTTGCCTTTAGGAGATCTCTTTGACTGCCCCCTCAGTGCAGAATGAAGCTCATGCCCCATTGGCACGGCTGCATCAGGGATGGAAAATTGGATAGGACTAGACCCTAAGTGTTTCAGATCCCCCCCTACTTGGATAGCAAAATTCAAGATAGAACACTCCTAGAAGGATCTCCCTGAAATGGGTGATGTGCAATGCACAGAATTATTAATGGACTTTAAGTATGTGGAAAAGTCATCTTGGGGTCCTAGTAAAAAGCTTGCTATAAATATTAGCTTTGTGACAGTGAAAAAGTTAAAACTAAGAATTGCTTGAAAATAAACTTGGTTGCCAACTCAGTTATATTTCTCTTGTAAGGTACATTAAGAACATTCTGTGCAATTAAATACTGCCATAGTTATAAGAATTATATCTTTAGAAGTAGGGAAGCTAATAAGCAAAAGGGATCATCTACTGCGTGTGGGGCAAAAGCCTAATATTAATAGTATGCTTTTGGGAGCATGCTTATAAAATTGAGCAGCATGAAGAAAGTAACTAGAGGAGAACTCTCATCACAAGGATTGAGTGTGACAGCAAATTGAACAAAAATACAGTTCTTTACTATTACAGAATGTTGTGGCAGTTAGTGTCGTAAATGGTTATAAAAAAGACCACATAAATGCGTGGAGGATGTGAGCCTTGTGAATAAATATTTAGCATGCAATCAACTTGCTTCTACCTGCTCTTTCATTTCCTTCCTGCCAGCTATCTAGTGGTTGAATGGTCAATCTTTACTGCTTGTGGCACAGCACTGTTGTGTCACTTCCTCTGTCATCTGTCTTTAATAGTAGAGGAAAAGGGCTAACCCAGTGGTTCCCAAACTTACCCTGGTCATGCTGCCCTTCTTGCATAGAAACCACTCAGTTAGCCTGACTAGTGTAATACTGTGCTGTTTCTGTTATATCTTTAAAAGCAGGAGTCTCTTCTTTCTCCTCTACCCTGAAAAACACACAAGTACAGTACTAAGGAATCTGCTGGCTTTAATCAACTTGGAGAATTGCCCTCTGGATTTCTCCAGGCTAGAAACCAGCAGGTGACCAGGCCTTTGTTCCTGGCATCTTGTTCCTGGCAGTTAAAAGGGATTTCAGATAGCAGAGCTGGGAAAGAGACAACTTCCATTGGGAGCAGAGAACACTGGACCTAAATCAGTATCATTGAACTGATGTGATACAACAGCTTCATATGTTTGTGTGTTGGATGGCACTGTGGTGACAGATATTACTGGCTAAATAACCAGCAGAACGAACAGTTTGCTGTTCTGTTCCCTGGAAACTGCTATTTGTACTAGCAAATTATAAATTGCCTGATTGAAGGGTAGATTTGCTAGATATAAAAACCAAATGTGCCAGTCTCTGTGACTTGGGTTTAACAGGACATTAGGGCCATAATGTCCTTGTGTCCCAATTACATCACCAGTCCTGTTGTCAGTTCTTGAATCACTTCTCTAGACTTGTTACTACTTCTGCATTGCCTTCTTAGCAATTGTTCCTTCTAGGAAGAGCTAACAATAATAATGAAGATTCCCTCCCCATTCACTTATGGGAAGGATGGAAGGAGCTGCTGCTAGCTATTAACAAGTTCCCATTTCTATTTGCTAGTAAATTTGGTGGAGGAATACATCCTTAGGCCCAGTGCAGAGCTTTGTCCCAAGGCCCCTGCAGTTTGCTATCCCTACTACTTTTACCTAGTCCTGTTTCTACTGTCCTGATTAAGGTTAAGGGGAGGTTAAGTTTGTCAAGATTAAGGGGAAAGTCTTGTCAATTTCGCCAGTGGGCTTACCCCATCTACCCTTTTTTCCCTGCCACTGCTACTGTTGTTCTGAGGAAAAAAGATGAAGTTTTAAAGGGGAAAAAGGGTTTGTGTGAACACCAAAATGGTACCCTTTAATTCTGTTAAAAAAAATTGACAAAGTACTAGTGAAACTGACATGGGTTCCTTTTCACAACCAATAGAAAACAGAAAGGGAGGCCAGGATGGAAGGAAATGGCAGTGGTGCATTTTAGAAGGATACCTATGGAATTGCATCATAGTATAGTTGCAGAGTGATATGGGTCAGCAACCAGGTAGACACGTGGGGGACTGTCACATTTCACACTTGCTGGAAGGTTGCAGTGACATTTAAAGCAGGAAAGTGATAACTTCTGAAATGTTATACTGCATGTAAACTAAAATGTGAGAAGATTCCTTATTGATAACACAGGCCTACAAAATTGAGGGTCAGAAAAGTTTTTCCCAAACTTTATGGTGGTTTGATATGAATTTGAGGTGCCGATTCCAAAAATGGCATCCGTTTAGCCCTATCACGTCTAGTTTTAGAGAGATAGTATAGTCTCATTAGTGAATGGTTCAAGCAGCTTCCTCCTGAGGAAGCCATGGTGTAGGCTTCCTCATGAGGAAGCTGCTGGAACCATTCACTAAAGAGACTATGCCGTGTCTCCAAAACAAGACGTGATAGGGCAAAACGGATGCCATTTTTGGAATCGGCACCCCAAATATACCCAGGAATTGGTGTAATGTTTAAGAAGCAAAATGTGTGTTGGCCTGTGTAATTTAAATTTTAAAAATGCATTTATTATTTCAGCCCTAGAAATCCTGTTTCACTCCATAAAATTTTCTAAACCACTTTTCACTTTTTTTCTCTTCTTAACCAGGTAATACTTCCTCTCCCTTCCCCATCAGTCCATTTTCTGTTCTGCCTTGCTTTGCATAGTATCTCACACTTTGGCATTAAATATATCTTTTAAATCTTTTTAAAAAAATCATCATCATACTTTAGGAATAAAAATTCTTAATCCAAAGAAAAAGGGGTTTATTTCAAAATTAAGAATAAAAACTGAGTTAGAGATGATGACCGATGAACTGTAAGGTAGAACACCAGGTTATTTTGTGTCCTAGTGACCTACATTTACCACAGTAATTGCATGACAAAACTAGGTCAACTACAGTTTCTGTTTCTACTACATCTGGCCTATTTTATTTTGGTAGTGGGAAAAAGAGCAGGACTTTGTGAACCATGCCACATTTAGGCTTCTGATTTGTCCAGAGAATTTCAAATTGGTATTTACTCTAAGTGAAGGAAGCAGAAGAAATCTATTGCAGATATTGGGTATTTGTGTTCTGAAGTGACACTGTAATCTCAGTCTAATTCAGGGGTCTCCAAACTTTTTGGCCAGAGGGCCGCATCAAATATCTGGCATGGTGTTGAGGGCCAGAAAAAAATTTAAATATTAAATTTAAATAAATAAATTAGAGATGGAACTTAGATGAGTGAATAAATGAATGAATGGACTCATTCATTCAACCTTTCTGGCCCTTAGAACACCCTCCAGACACAACCTGAGCACAACTCTGGTCATGTACAGTTGAATGGGCCAGAGGCTTTCAGGGGACAAAAGACTGACTGTGGGCCGGATAGAGGCTTGTCGCAGGCTGCATCTGGCCCCCGGGGCCGGGGTTTGGAGACCCCTGGTCTAATTGAAGAAGCTAAGTGACTGTTTTCTACAGTGACAGTTTTTGAATGGCAAGTTCCCATTCTGGAAGGGGAAGAATATCCCACAGTAAATTACAGGGAAAGTGTCTGAATTTATTCTTGACTCTTTTGGGAACTGTACAGTACAGATAGTGCTAAGGCAGCTGCTGATGCTGAGCAAAACTGACTTGCTGTGATTCCTCATTGCAGTACAGTGTTGTCAAGGTTGACAGTTTTACACTTGAATGCTTTTTATGTATGTAAAAGAATGTTTGTGTTGACTTAGCTTTTGAGCTTCAGTTCTGAATTTGGGGAACAAGAGGCAAAAATTTAGCATGATAAAATTAACTGCTAATTACTGGCAGAATGTAAGAAGAAAAAGTACTGTTGGATATTAAATCAGTTCTTATTCAAAAGCACTTGTTATATTGTACTTGGTCTTACTGATATTATGGATGGTGCTGACTTTAGAATGGGGAAACCTGGGTTGAAATCCCCATTAGGCCATGAAGATCTATGAAACATCATTACCTTCCAGCCAGAGAATAAAATGAACATCCATGTATGCTGCCCTGAGCTTTGTGGGAGAAGGGAGACATGTAATTGAATAGTGGGAGTGTACAGTAGTTGAAAAGCTACATTGTGCACTAGTAATTAGCTTTCAGACCTCTATCTCATTCCTGCTTCTCAGCTATACAGATGACTCATTTTACTGACAAATGTCAAGAAAATGCAATGTATTGTATGTAGAAATGTCAGTCTCTCTCTCCTAGCTGCCCTGGAACCGGATGTATCAATCCCTTTTTTGTTTGTTTATGAAAAGTGTTCAATAAATGTAACAAGCTTGAGTTTTTCCACACTCTCTCTGCATTGGAGACTCTATCCATTAATGTTTTTAACTATTCTTAACAATCTGTTTTGCTTAGTACAAATGTCTAAAAGTGTTCTGTTTTTGGAATTTTTGTTGCCTTAATGAGTCTGTAGTTGTAGTACTCAGGAGACTTCTTCCTCAAGATTGCTAGGAATGCATTACCTTATGCATGTACGGGAGAGGGAGTAAACTTTGCTTCTGGTGGCAGACTCCTGACCCTGAATTTTGATCTTTTTGAGTTTATGAGAAGCTGCTGCTAGAAGGGAGACACTTAAAAGTGAAAAACTGCCTCTTGGATTGGACGCTGCTCTCCATCTTTCCTGATAGCAACCGTTCTTGCAGAAATTGACTGTAAAAACAAATTGCTTGGGTAGTTTAAAAAAAAAAGTCTGCTACACAAACATAAAATTAAATGTGAGTTGCAGAAAACTTCTTGTGTGCAGTAACGGTGAGCATGACCAAAATTACAGTAGCAAAATACTTGTATGCTGAAGTACACCATCCACAGGATTGATCAAATACCTCAGGTTTCTACAAAACTGAAGAAAAAACAGTTGTGTGCAATTAGTGGTCATTTATTTACCTTGTTTGGAGCCATTTCTCCATTCTGTAATGAGAAACATGCCACTAATCTGGATTTGAGGAGCACGGCACAAGGTCACTGAATGTAGATAAGTTTTCATAGTTTTTAATTTTTGGACTCTGAATCGGGATGCTTGTAATGATGCATGGAGAAATATTTTTCTCCACTCTCAGTTCATGTTTATAGGTGGAGTGCACTTGCTAGTGTGGCCTTGCAAATAAGTCCCTATGGGGTTACCAGCACTTAACTAAGGCTCCATATATTACTAATTTGTGGTCTGAAAGAAAGTGAAGCAATTCTTGTGAAGCTTCCCTGCCTGGAGTCAGTTTTTGATTTGCTGTAAGCAAGTGTCTGTAAGAATATGTAAGAGTACAAAATGGTGGGGAGGGGGTGGAGAAAGAGTTATTCCAGAAATATCCAGAGGAAAAACCTAATTGAATTTAAAGAATGTAGTATTTGGGAAGATAGATCTTTCACTGGTGAGTATAATGGGTCTCAGGGAAGAAATATGGTGGTTGAGGAGAGAAATACTAATTAATTACTGAGATGTTTCCTCTGAGAACCACTGCTCTTCATACATGCATCTCTGGTATGCCAGCTCAGTTCTCCAGTTATTATCTTGAACTAGTCCAGGTTGGATAAGAAACCTCTTTAGTATTGCCTATCTGGATATGGCTGATAATGTCTGGGGCTCACTAGCAGATTGATTTAGGATTTGCTTTCCTGCTTAATTACATTCTAGATTTAGAGGGTGACCTGCAGGCACCTCACAAGACTTCGTAATTTTGCTCATTGTGATATAGTAGTATGATCTTTTTGGCTGGTTGCAGTGGTTTCACTAGGATTTGCGTCACCCAGTGCACATCACCCCATGCAGTGGGTGGGGCAATGCCCCAGGTGGTGGGCGTGGTGATGTACCATCACCCCGCCCCCACTGGTTTTTTGGCTGTACCTTTTGTTAGTACACAGATATTTCAATGTGGTTTGTTTCATTGTATTCTGCATGAAATAACGCATTGATTGATATATAACATGATGGTATTATTTCTCCAAATTCTGATTTTAGTGATTTTGAAAACTTGTAGTCTCGCTCTCTCTCTCTCTCTCTCTCTCTCTCTCACACACACACACACACACACACACACACACACACACACACACACACACACCTGTGTCAACTTACTAACAACTTATTGCAGCAGTTCTCAAATGTTTAGCACCGGGACCCACTTTTTAGAATGATAATCTGTCCAGGACCCATTGGAAGTGATGTCATGGCCAGAAGTGACATCATCAAGCAATTAAAATAAATTATAAATAATTAAAATAAAAGAAATAATTAAATAAGTGGGAGCCAGTCCTATTCCACCAAGTGAATCTACCCTGAAATAAGTCCTGTTGTGGTCAATGGGGCTTACTCTCAGGAAAGTGTGGGTGGAATTGCAGCCTGTGAGCCTAATCCTATGCATGTCTACTCTGAAGTAAGTCCCATAGTGGTCAATGGAGCTTATTCTGTAGTCTGCCTGCAATAACAACCCACCAAAAAGAATCAGTGAGATTTGCAGCCCTCCCAATGCCCAGTTTAAAGTTCTTCTATTTCAGGCACATCAAGATAAAGACCTGCCTGGCTTTGCAAGTGCGAAATAGAAAACTTTCCCCTTCCCAGCTCTAGCCTCTTTTTTGTCCTTTTTAGTGGGGTGGGGTGGGGGCTGAAGCATTTGTTGTGCTCCAGTTCCATTGGATCAGGACCCTTCTGGTGGCCTCACATTCCCCTTTGCATGGCCTGACCAAAAGGCAAGGCACGTCTACCTACTCGTGAGTAAACGCGACTGTGTGGCTGAGTGCTTTCCATAGAGCTCAGTAGACTGCAGCTGCAAGGGAGGGAGGGACCTCCTTCTCAGGTGTTTTGGGGGCCGCATTCATTGGATGAGGACCATTATGACATCCTTGGAGTCCTCTCTGCCTGCCAGAAGGGCTGAGGCAAGTTCGCCTACTCGTGAGTAAAGATGGCCACGTGGCTTCCTTTTGGGCTCAGACTCGCAGCTGGGAGGGAGGGACCTTCTTGGATGTTTGGGGGGGGTGCATTCATTGGATCGGGACCATTCTGGTGTTGTTGGCTTGCCTCTCAGCTTGCCCTTTCCGACAGACTATGGCAAGTACACCTACTCACGAGCAAATACGAGATACAACTCACTTTCACTTTCTATAGAGCTACATACATTTTTACTTTCTAGTTTTTTGGCCTTATCTTTTGAGGTAAAGGAGCTATTTCAATTCTGTTTTTTGCATTGCATTCCGCTGGACATTCCACATCGAACAGTGTATGGCATGATGGGTTAGCTCCTAAAGCCGCGATTTTAGCATGTCACCCCCCCAGGGTGCATCACCCCCCTGGCATGTCACCTGATGTGGCCCACACCTCCCTAGCAACGCCAGTGGCTGGTTGTATAAAACATTTAATTGACTAGCACTCTTCAGGTTCACAAAAGAGATCTTTGATCATACAAGTTCTTTAGTTGTCCATAAAATATGTTTTCATGGTAGTAGGCAGAGATCCTTATTTCTTCTGTGTGTGTTTCTAAACTTTCTAGAGATCTCAGATTCTCTTAACCTCAGGTTTTTAGTGCAGAGTTACTGTATTGGTCCTGGAAAGCAAGAATTAGCTGCTTCAGGGAGTTTAACAGGCTTGCAATTGGGTTTTTGGCAATCTGGGAAGAATTAAAATTGCCTGTTTAAAATTGCCTGTGTAAAATTGCCAGGGGAATAGGGTTAGTGCACAGAGCTCTCCATAGTAATGCTCTGTGTTTTGAAGATTGGTCATATGCTTCTCTTTGTTCTAGCCTTAAGAGCTACTGGCATGTAGGCAGAGTAAGTAGGCAGAGAGCCCATGACTAGCATCCCATAAGCACCGCTGTCTCAAGAGCAATGGCATCTGCATGATTTAGTATTTATGAAATTTATGGAACACTTTGCATCTGATGTTTTCAAACAATGTGTATGTTGTAAAGCAACAAGTAAAACTATTTTAATCATAGTTAAAATTAAAAAAAGGTTCAGTATAACAGCCCAGCAACAGCAAAAATACAAACAATAAGGGAAATGCTCAGAACCACAAGCATACATTTCTTACTTGTTTATGACAATCCAGAAGTGAATGTGCTCAGATTGGCATGCTGGCTAGTTTGACTGGTCAGATATTGACCACCTGTTGCTTGGTTGAGTATTTTCAAATATGTCATGAAGCCATAATACTACTGAAGAATTGGCCTGCTGCCTTCTTAGCACTGTTGTTCTTAAAAACTAACTTTTGTTTTTTATAGCTGCTGGTTTTTAAATTCATTTTTTAAAGCAATGTTGTACCTGTAGCCTGACTCTGGCGTTTCAGGCTAAGAGCCAGTGAATCATTTACATTTCTGAGAACCTTATCGAACGCTGTTTAAATTATAATTCATTTCAATTTTTAAGGAGTTAATTATAATAGTGAAACCAAACCAACGTGTACTAATTCCAGAAGCAGTTTTGATTTTAAGTAACTATTTTGCTGCTTGTAATTGTTTAAAAGCAATGCTTGAAAATATTTGGTCAGTTGATTAAGGATTTTTGGTAGATCAGATGACCAACTTTAGAGGAAGTTGAATGAAGCGGCTCATTGATGTAACAACAAAATCCATAACTGTAAGTTTGAGGAGCCTGTTTTTCCCTGCAAAGCAATCTAAATAAGACAACTGTTCCATTGGGGCAAGCAGGACCTGCTTTAAGCCACTTGGACAGTTGCTCCCAATTGGGTCTCACGTCAGGGTAATCTAGTCTTGTCAATACATGCAGCAACACATTGCAGTGGACACCTAACATCACATCACAGAACAGCAATGATTTTAATTTTGTTCTGAATACTTGTTTATATGGTTTATATTTTGACATTTTTTACTGTACTTGAATCACATAATATGTTAATTATAGAACTGCATAAAAATTTGTTTCTCTGAAAAAGTTAAGGCAGATATGTAAATATATGTGTAATAATGTGCATTTTTTTTAGGATTCTATCGTTCCTGTAAATATGAGTAAAAGACAAAGGGACATCAGAAGATTATATTTAAGTAGCAATAAGAAGAGGGTTATAACCAACTCAAAGAAGGCTGAAATAAATTTTATTTATCTCTAAGATTCTGCAGTCCTTGGTTATGAACCCTGGGCTCTTCAAAAACCATTTTCAGTTGGGCCTCACAGCTCCTAAGGCTAGTCCTGGGGGCAAGGTAAAGAAAAGAGAATGCAGAAGAAAAAAGTGCTTGTGGGGCACCTGAGCATTAGGAGGGGAGCCAGGAGTTGAAAATGCTTTGCATCTTAGAGAAGGAGTCAGCCACATGTACACTTGAGCTCTCCAGCATGCATGTGCAGGGGGTACGGGGCTGCAGAACAGAGGCAGAGAGGGCAGAAGAAGCAGCAGGATGAAGCAAAGTAAGGAGAAGTAATGGAGGAGTACATGTCAAGAGAATGTGGGTGATGACCCTACCACTTACTGGAAGCCTGGCATAACAGTTTGTCCCTTGTGTCTTAAATTCTGCACTTCAGTGTGTTTGAAATGTCAAATTTGTAGTAATAGCATAAGTGCATGTTATAAAGTATTCCCAGGTGGTGATTTCTGTCAAGATGAGTAATATCCTGCAGTGCAGCCTGTTAGTAAAGGCGGTCTTTCCTGCACAGTTCAAACGTTTTCTGTGATGCCCTTCTTTGTCGAGTTTTTCCTCTTGAAATCCATTCCCTGTCCATTGAGTAACTTCCTGTGGTGTTGCCCTGTATTTTGTTTTTTCCATTTAGATCTTGCTTGTTCAGCATGTTGTAAGCCAAAACTTGCTCAGCACGTTTTGTTCTGCCATCTTCCTCCTGTCCCAGTCCTATGCTTGAGTGTAGCCAGCATACAATAACAGGGTTGTCCCTTTGGAAAGAAGAAGTGTCATCATTTTAAAGAAGCCCTAAAGAAGAATTTTATTATTTGGACTCACAGTATGTACATGTCAACGTTACAAAGAAACAGGAAGAGCTTGTATTTCTGGTGAAAAACACCTAGAAAGGTGACACCTCTAATGTATTGCAGTATTAAAGACACCACAATCATACACTTTAATAGTGTATCATGATTGTCATAAAAAGTCAGGGTGTGGGCTGCTATGCACTGTAGATGTAACTGACAATAGACTTTCTTTTAAGTGATTTGTATCCTACATTTCCCTCCAGATAATGTGACCATTCAAGGCAGCAAACAATATAGGCGTGCCCCTGTAACCATGGGGGTTCGGTTCAGGACCCCCCCACAATTAACTGCATATATGGGTGAACAGCTCCCCCTACCCTCTGGAGTCAAGGAGAGCTCCACCCCCCTCACTTCAGGAGTTCCACTTCCGTCACCTCACATCTATCTGCAACCTCTCAGATCAGACTGAGTCCAACTGTGGGAAAAAGTCACTTCTGGTGTCTCCGTGAAACTGGAAGTGACGTTTTTAATGCCTTATAAGGGATTAAATGAAACAGGAAGTGCCCTTTTCCCTTTTTTTTAGACTTTAGCAGGCACAGAGAGCCCTGTGGAGGACTCCCCTCATCCCCAGGACTGCACTGCTGGCTGCAGGTAAGTAGAAAACTCTCCTCCCATCTCCAGCAGCAGTGTGATCCTGGGGATCACATTGCTGCCTCCCCCCCCCCAAGGGGCATTGGCCAGTGCTTCCCAGGCTGGTGGGTTGGGAACCTCTGATATAGAGCAGTGCAATTAAAAACAAAAAAATCCCTGGAACAAAATCCAGAATATGACCCCAAAATCAAAAGCAATTAAGAAATGTAATGTAATATAATCTGCGTAAAATGTTTTACTCCAAATAATTTTTTAAAAAAGCAACAGCATCACTATTTGGATATTGCAGCCCTGCTTTACAAAGTAACTCACTGATTATTCTGAGAGTGAATGTTTGATATGAGAAATTTGCAGTCATCCCCCTACTCTCAGCCCTTGAAGGAAAAAAGCTTCCTTGCCTGATTTGTATATGTGAGAGGGATTTTGCGCCTTAGCATCAAGGTTCAGCAAGGACTTTTCTGATCAGTGTAGATATGTTCATTCTTTTGATCTTGGGGAGCCCTGCTGGTGCACGTGCAGTCTCTTAGGGAGCCCCAGAGCACAGGTATCTTCATGGAGTGGCACAGGGGAATAAGGAAGGAGCCATGATCAGGAGAGGGAAGGATGAGCAAATTGGGCATTGGGCAGATGGCAGCTGCTTATGGTGTGTTCTTGAGGGGGTTTAAGGGAGCCCCATAGTTCCTGGGAGTGCACTTTGAGAAACACTGGCATAAGGGAAAGAAAGCAGTGGGGGAACTATGTAGCAGCCAAGCATTAATAAAATACTCAAGGCTATTTTGTTAAAAAGCAAGGCTAGTTTTCTTCTAATAATGGCGTCTTGGGCTTGGATCCAAGATCCAGCTATGTAAGAAGGCCTTCTCTCTGTATATTTTGCCAGACTAGACTAGAACCATTCTTTTGGGTGCTGTGTGGCTACTTTATTTATGCAGCTATGACTCGAGAGTTTTTCTCAGTAATGGTATCCTGAGATAACCCTTGTCTGAACAACTAAGAATTCAGGATGTTTTCAGCCGTACATCTTTGTTTTATTGCTTTGGCTAAGACTGTATAACACAAAAACTGTTGAATTTTTAACGTTTCTTATACAATTCAGTGGCACTGTTTCAAATGGTAAACTTAGTTTTTTTTGTATCAACACTTTTAAAAGATATCTATCCTATTGTGTAATGTATTGCAGTACAAGTTGTCTTATACAACGGCGTAGTATAATTTGTGGCTAAACTATTGATGCCATGCCCAAAATAGCATTTTTGAAATCTTTGTACGAAAATTAATAAATGTCAAAATATCTAGATAAACACAGAATCATTCAAATTTGGATTTGGAAATTGAGGACTTACTTCATTATGTGAATCTATAAGCACATAAGGAATTGTTTCACTTGGATTAGCAAGTGGAAGAATTATTCTGTAAACGTCTGCTCTTTTTCAGATACGAGCTGCCATACATGGCATGTGGTTCCTTGCTGGTGACAAAAGGTTATCCAGTATCCCAAGCACATGCTGCTATGAGCTTTTTTGTCCACAAATGAGCAGAGATTAATTTTTTTCCTAGGAGAGTAAACAAACAAAATATTTGTATAGGTTTGATGAGAAAATGCTTCTTAAGCTACAGTGGATCAAAGCTTCTTTCTGGATAAAGTGAGTACAGGAGATGAAAATGAGAGGTATTTTTTCCATGTGAAATACGCTTAGATTCTTTTTAATAGAATATACTGTCATTTAACCTTATCACTGTAGGTTATCACAAACAGCTAAACCAGTTAAGGCAAAACTGTGATTATTACAAGTAAGGCTGAGCATTCATTAATATCACAGTGAAACATACTGTGACTTCTCTTCACACTCCTTCATGATTTGCTGTTTTGTAGCCACAAGCTTCAGACTGAGATTTCTGCAGTGGTAGTGGGAATTTATAATTGCTTTAATTACTCCCAGCTTGGAATAAATGCTATACTTCGCTTCTCTAGCCTGTTTTTCTTGGATATTTTGTTGTTTTCTTTGTGTCAGAGAAGACCAAGTCTTACACTAACTTCAGTGTGTTCTAAGAGTATTGAGAATTCCAATTTTAAAAGCCCTATAGTAGTAACTAGCTGTAATCAGTGAGAGGATGACAATCAGCTTCTTGTCTGGTATGGTGTTGGACCACTTGAGGTTGAGGAATTTGTGACGTTTTAGGAGTGGAACCTTTTCAGCTGTGTCAAAACAAGGTCTACCTGGCAAACTCTTGTTTTTGGTCTCCAAATGACAATATTCCTGTAGAATTTACCACGTTTGTCCGCATTTAAGTTGGTTGCATTTATAAGTTGAGGGAAAGTTTTAAGCCCAAAAACATGGCATCGCTATACTCCGTAGATAAGACAAGTGTAATATTCAATGATTTATGAAATTCTTTGAATTAGTTCACTTTGTCTGATTTTACCCAAGGCCAGGTCTTGGAAAAGCTGGTGGTCATTCTCACACATCAAACGACTTACTAGTAATTGTTACTTAAGAACGCTACAGTTAAATTTACTGAAGATTAGTAAAAATGTGAAATCATAAGGTTCACATAGAAATGGTGCCATCTCTATGGGTGTTCCGTGCCAATTTGTAATCATATATGTTTTAAGAAAAGACAAAAATTAATAAAGTTAATGAATGAAAATGTACCTTATGATTTCACTTTTTTGATCCTGGTTGTACATTTGTAGGTTCCCTGAAAATGTTGCAGAACCACAACTTTTTTTTTTGCTAGGCCCTCAGCCCAGCCCACATTCTACCACAGTATGCCAGATGTGAGGGAGAGCATGAGGATGCAGGTCTCCTATTGCTTTGTGTGCTCCCTGAGGCATCTGGTGGACCACTGTGAGATACAGGATGTTGGGCTTTTGACCTGAGCCAGTCAGGCTTTTCTTATGTTCTTAGGTATACACGTTTGGTCCCTGTTGCATATATGCAGTATGGGCAGAAATAGCTTAATTTTGCACAAACGCATCTGCAGTAGGAAATGGGTGTTAATATGTCGAGCGAGCTTTTAAGGCTTGATTTTTAGGCTTAAAATTTTTTTCCTTATATGCGAGTATGTGTGGCAGTGTCTGGTTTTTTAGCAGTAACTTCTCATTAGTTGAGATTAGTTTAAGTAAATGTGTGAATTTTATTAGATTTTCCTTGAAATTCTTTTAATAGAATTAGAGCTGCTGTCATTCCCCTGTTCATGACTGTTGTTTATGTTGTTGGGGCATTAAAGTACACTTGACATGTTGCATAGGATTAAAACAATGATGTGGATTCAGAAACTGTCAATTCATAGCCTTTTTTGTCCCCTGAAATACACCAATCCAAGGAATAGTGATATCAAGCAGAAAACTGTCCATTTCTAAGAATGCATTGTTTCATGGAGTTAGTAGCAGAATAATAAACGAACACAATATCAGTTTCTCAGTGAAACTGGAAGCTACATTTTTAATGCCTTATAAAGCATTAAAACGTCACGGAATGTTCTGGTTTCACAGAAAAACCGGAAGTGGCGTTTTTTGCACTACTGGGCTCAGAGGACTCTCCAGAGGTGAGGGGAGTTCCACTCACCTCTGGTGGGGGTGCATACAGGGGGGCCCCATGGACTTGGTCCACAGATAAGTGAATCCTCTGATATAGGGCCCCCCCATACTGCCTAGTGCAACTTGCATGCTGTTTATAGCACAGTGGGACACCACTGCTTCCCCTTCCACCCATGTGAAATGTATATAATAAAAATTTCAGATAGTTGGACTGATTAGCAAGACACAGTGTAGGTTTAGATTTGTGATTGTTTGGTTAACAGTACTTGGTTGGTTCTCAGGAGAAGGTCTAAAAGCTGGAAGTCTAATGATCAGAACATCAAAAAAGCTCCCAAGGGTGCAATCCTAACCAATTTTTCAGCACCAAGGTAAGAGCAATGCAACTCTGAGGTAAGGGAACAAACATTGCCTTACCTTGAGGAGGGCTCTGTGACTGCCCCCCCCCCCAATTTCAGAATGCAGCACATGCCCCTCTGGCACAGCTAAGCCAGATTGCGCCCTAAGTGGTCTAATACAGAAAAGGAAAAAACAGTGTGTATGGAGAAAGGGATAGCACAAACTAGCAATATACTACCGCAGACACTCGCCTATAGGGTGAAAAATTTGTCCCAACAGAAAAATTTGTCCCAACCATGCTCACGAATCAGCCCTTCGCCTTATCTGCGGGGCCACTTGGGGTCAGGGCTGTTTCAGGCACACTGCAGAGCAGCACTGCTACTGTGGAGGGTGATGTGCCACCCGCTCCCCCACTGCGTGCTTAGGAAGCGCGCAACTCCACACCTCAAGCGGGGAGCCTGATGGAGCTGTTCGACTCGCCTGCTGCTCCCTCCTCCTCGCAGCTACTCGCATTGCAGTCCCGCCCCCTCAGTGTCCGTGAGCCTGGTCACCTCGGCTCTGACTTCCTCCTCCTCTGCCCCTGCTAGTCTTCGCAAGGACAGGAAAGGGGAGCGAGGGAGCCTGGAGCATGGTCCCATGCGTGTCAGTGGGGCTTATTCCCAGGAAAGTGCACATAGGATGGCAGCCTTTGAGCCCACTCCTGTGCATGCCTACTCAGAAGTAAGTTCCATTATTGTCAGTGGGGCTTACTCCCAGGAAAAAATTGTAACTTGAAGATGGGGAGAGAGACAGAGGGCTGCTTCTTCATGCAGAGTTTGCAGCTCTGCATCTGCTTCTTCTGAGCGAGAGGGAGGAGGGGAGCCCCCCACACAACCTCCCTCCCGCCCGCCCCGACTCCTGCACTGCCTGCTCTCTCTGCCCTTCAACCCCAGCCCCTCTTTTCCCTCCGCCAGCTTTCACTCTGTTGAACTGTTTTCTCCCCCTTCTCCTCGCCCGTTGTGCCCCCTTCTCTTCTCCCTTCTCCACTGTCCCTCTTTCTCTACCCCCTATTTACAAGCCATGTGATCAGGGAAACTGATTAGAGCAGCAGCCAGCAGTTTCCATTCACACATCCCCCCAAGACAGAGAGCAGAGCTGAACCGGCTTCCCAGAATCATCCCACTTCTTTAAGAGTGAAACCCCCCTGACAGCCTTGATCCTGCTGTAAATCAAGAGGAGGAAACAGCCCTCAGACCAGGTGAGGGTGGGCTTGTTCCAGCTGCAGGATGCACCTTCCCTGAAAGTGGAAACACTCCCATCAAATGACTCACAAGCTACAATTTAGAGCACCATTACTTACGAATAACACCCAGGGAAAGCAATGGGTCTGCTTCTGAGTAAATAGGGTTTCAGCTATGTGCAGCTGCACTTGGTCACAGCCATTTGCTTGTCTCTGCTGTGAATTGAATTGCACACTCCCAGTTGTATTCTAAGTTGTATGTTATATGCAGAGCTTCTGGCTTAACACACCAGATACCTTAAAGGTGGATTTGATTCATAGATCTCCTGCAGTGGTTCCCAGCCTTTCTCACTTGCATATCCCTTGGCAGCCCATTTCCATAAATTGTACCCTTTATATTAGCAAAACGTCTGTAATAATACAAGCCCTCATCTCCTCTATATGAAAACCCAAACTTCATATATTCTTCACAGTATTTTCTCTCTTTATCTGTTTAAAGAACAGAAGACTCTGCCTTTGCACTGTTTTGCACCAGAAGTGTCCTGAGAAATTCTGAATGATAGATCACTTTTTTATGTTTTAGTTTTTTTCCTGTGCTGGTTTTTAATCACTGGTTCTTACATGAATTGATCACCAAAATTAGCTATTGGTGGGGCTTTCACAGTCAACTAGCTACCTCCCTTCCTGCCTTGCTGGCCCTACAAGACATTCTGGAGCACTGCCATTATTCCATTCTCTTTCAAGTACCCCAAAAGGTCCTGTTGAGTGCCCCTGGAGGTACATGAACCCCAGGTTGGGAACCACTGTTCTATTAGTATGCTGTTTACAGTGCAGTTACTCTCTGATAGTGTTTACAAAAAGATGGTGAAGACCAGAATTCAAAAGTTTATGAATAAAAATGAATCTTATGATCTTTTACTATATTTTTAATAAATTAGAGACTGTCAGTTCTTAGGTAACAATTACTGGTAGGTTATTTTTCAGGATCTGGCTTAGGGTAAAATCAGACAAAATATAATCAGACCCCCCCCCCAGTTTATGACTCCAACTTATCTGAGGGTCATAGAAAATTCTATGCCTCTTGCCTCAAAACCTGCCCTCGACTTATCTGTGAGATCGACTTATAGGCGGGTGTCTGCGGTAAGTGCTGCATTTTTAAAAAAGCAAATATAAAGCTGGTATGCTTCTGAAATCAAGTGCACGAATTCCTTAAATTGGATGAGTGGGGTAGATGGATGAACAACACCTAGTAGTTTTTTTAGTAAACAATCTATCTGGAAAAATTGGGAGGGGGGGGTTGAGGATCTGTGTTGTCCAGCCTATCCACTATAAAGGATATGAGTTTGACCTACAGTGTATCTATCTACATTTCTCTTTCTATCAGAAAGTAGATACCTGCTAAAGACTCCTGTGTTTCTGAAAAGCCTATTTTTAATGTTGAGTCTTGTCTGCTGCTCTGTGTGTCTTTGTGTGTTGTTAAGATGTTTTTTACACTTTTGTGTATTACGTTATGTTGCAGAAGATGTTGCTTGGGGACCACTGCTCAGCCCCATGCCTATAGCCTCTAAACGTCCCGCAGTGCCATTTTATTTAATAAATATATTGGTATCCCACTTTTCCCCACTGTTGTGGGCCATCAAGGCAGCTAACATCACTATACACAAAATCAAGTTAAAACAATAGTACAACAATCTAAAACCAGATAGAGAAGCTGCAGTAAATATTAAGAATACATAAATTTAAAACTGAACATAGCAGCAATAAAAGCAGCAATAAAAACAGTTAAATAATAATAAAAGCACCAGCAGCTGGTAATAAAAGCAATTAACAGTATTAAAGCATCAAGGAATAAAGCAGCATTAAAAATACTAAACTCAATAGAAACAGTAAGAACCGCAGCAACAGCATCTGCAGGGGTTCCATTCTGGAACCCTTGCCTCCAAAGGGGGCATACATGGGGAGACCCAATCTGTGGAAAAGTGAATGGTGCATACGGGGTCCCCCTGTATATAGTGGGAGACAATGATCATCAAAATGAAAAGGAAAAAGAGAAATTTTGAGCCCATGTTAGAACGCCTGGGGCGGAGGAACTTTTCAGGTTTCATGAGAAGAGACTTCCGTAGCTGCTGTGGATCTTGTCCTCTCTGCTATTGTGACAGCTGCATGAAACTGCTGGGGGAGATGGTCATACAAGTGACACCCAACTTTGTCTTTGGGTGAGCCCAAGTCAACTCAGAAATAAGTCCCATTATAGTCCATGAGACTTACACCCAGGAAAGTGTGGATAGGATTGCAGCCTCTGTCATCTTCTCCCAAGGAGTTAGTAGATGTTCTGAACTGTGGTTTGACATGGTGATGAGTTGGATGTGGACTAATAAATGGAAATTTAATCTTTATAGTATTAAATATATCATGTACCAATAGGGGAGCTGATCTAGGTGATGGGTATTTAACCTGTGCTTGATGTGGCTGTGCTCCTTCTGAAAGAGCAGATGTACTGCTCAGGTGTGCTCATGGATGTTTCTCTGCTTCTAAAGAAGCAAATGGCAAGGTTATTATCATGCTGTGCTGATTCTTTGGAGGAATAACCTCTTGACAGAGTTGGGACTGTAAAGAAGACATCTACAAGGACAACATCATCTGAACCCAAAGTCTGTACCCTCAGCAAATTTTGGAGGCAATTTGCCCTAATATTTCCCAACTCATTACACTTATAATGTGAAACTGATCTTTCCCCAGGCTGGGAGTTTAGTACCAGACTTCCCTGCTTTGGGGCTGTTAAAGGAGGAGCCCGTTCCTCTCAACAGGGCGAACTGCTCCCATAATCTCTGGGTCAACTCTCTCCACTCCTTCAAAATTGATTTTCCAGATTCTGTTCAATAGTTTCTGCCCAAAGCCCAGCTTCTTCAGGGATCTTAGGCTTCTTATCCACTACTGAACACCTGATCTCTTCCAGCAGTTTTCAGGAATTATTCTGTCTTAATAAGTCTTAATAAGACCATGTAATAATAAAACATGGCAACTTTCCCATGTTTCAGTCTCTGCCCCCTTTACCCCTAAATCATAAGCCAGACTCAGCTGATCTGTTACTTGAGGGCAGGACTCAAGAACTCCTAATAGTGTGAAACTTTCTCCTAGAACATTCGGTTGTAATCTAAACCTATAATTCTCTTGAAACATGGAATAAATATAATCATTTTGTGTCACGGGACCCCGTTCTGCAGCCACATCCACCAGGACCCCACTCATCTGAGGTTGAAGGGACTTCATGTAATCTCCTTCACCAATCCCATACTCTTTGCAAGCCTGTTTGAAATTAGTCATAAATGTCTTGGCATCTTCTCATATGTGGTAATGGAGAATTTACTAAAGTCTGGAGCTACAACAACAGGAACAGATGTAAGAGAGGAAGAACCTTATTTAAGCTTCTCCAACTCAAGTTTGGATTCTATCCACAAGTTCTCCAGTTCTATTTCTCTTTCTACAGCCTTCTGCCCCACTTCCCTCTCTGCAGCCCTTTGCTCTGCTTCTAGCCTGGCCTTTCCTAACTCCAGTTCTCTTTCAAATGCAAAATGGTTTTCTTCTATCTATGATAGGAGCTGCTTCTCTTTTAGCTCCAGCTCTCTCTCATTTCCAGCTGGAGCTTCACCTGCTCAATCATAACACTTTCTCCATTCCTGCTTCCAGGTGATACTGATTGGATACCACCCTCACTCTAATTTCCATTGTGGTGCTCTTTTATGTTCAACCCCTGCATGAGGATGAATGCAGTCTTGCCATTACACAACAACATTCACAAATACAGGTCCAACCTTGTTATATACAGATTTTTTATACATGGATTTGACTCAATATGAATGGCTACTGCAAATGAGAAGGAATGTCCTGATCCCTGGAGAAGGGAAAAAATGCACCCCTTTAAAATGCTTTTCGTACTGTTGTAGAGATTTTTATCTCAGCATGATGAGAAGGACCCTTTAAATTAAAGGAAAACAGTCCTTTATAGTAGTTAGAGAGAGGGCAGCCAGCTGACAATCCATCAACCATTCTTTCTCCAAGCGACCCCCTCCCTTCCCTCTCAACACATGAAAGAAATAATCCTTTCTAAGGACCTGAAGAGAGACTGATTGTTGGATTGTTGATTGTTGTCTTAATGACTCTATCATAACTTCACAGAGGTCAGCAAGGCTATTTTTAAATCACCTTTTAAAATAATCACCACAGAGAGAAGGGACTTTGTTTTTTACATTGATTTGCTATGGTGCAATTTTTGCCATTCAAGAAATAATGAGACTCAACCTGTACTACCTTTCTGTTTTGTTCTTGCTTATGTTTGTTCTAATCCTTAAAAAAAAAAAAAAAAAAAAGCAAAACTGTCTGCCTTCAACTGTTTCAAAAAAAATATTTTTTTAGCCAATTATACCCAAACGTTAAAAATTTAACTTAAAATCACCAGGTTCAAAATCAATAATTGTCAGGGTCTGTGTCCACACCTGCTGCCACTATGTCATGGCTGAGTAGGAGGGTTTTCAATGATAGCTCCACTGCTAGGGTCTAGGGTGGTCTTGCTCAGGCCAGTTCGGCACTGGGAGGATGAACGAAAATGGCCAACGCCTGCTAGAGATTTGTTGTCATTACAGTCTCTGCATCAGCAACACATTCTTCAACATGAAGCTCCAACATAGTCTCTTGGAGACACCTAAGATCAAAGCACTGGCACCAGTTCGACCTGATTCTCACCAGATGCTCCAGCCTTCCCAACATCAAGATCACACGCAGTTATCAGGGTGCTGCCTGTGACACTGACCACTCCCTAGTGTGCAGCAGAGTGAAACTGCAAACTAAGCGACTGTATCACTTGAAAAAGGAAGGAAGACCTCGCATTGATACCAGCAAGACCCGGGATCAGGGAAAAGTGGAGGAATTTGCACGAGCGCTTGAGGAATCTCTTCCAGGCCTGGCCGATGCAGATGCATCCAACAGATGGGAACATTTCAAGAATGCTGTTTACAACACGGCCTTGTCCATATTCGGCAAGAAAACCAACAAGATGGCAGACTGGTTTGAAGCCCATTCTGAGGAGTTGACACCAGTCATTGAGGAAAAGAGGAGAGCTCTAGCAGCATATAAAGCCTGTCCCAGTGAGCGCAAGCTGCAGGTCCTCCGAGCTGCTCGCAGCAAAGTCCAACAGACTGCCAGGAGATGTGCTAATGACTACTGGCTTCAACTTTGTTCCCAGATACAGATAGCAGCTGACACGGGCAACATCAAGGGGATGTATGATGGTATCAAGCAGGCCCTAGGTCCAACACAGAAGAAAATTGCCCCTCTGAAGTCTGCCACAGGTGAGGTCATCCAGGTCCGGGTACAGCAGATGGAACGCTGGGTGCAGCACTACTCTGAGCTGTATTCCTGAGAAAATGCAGTAACCAAGGAAGCACTGAACAACATTGAGTGCCTGCCTGTGTTGGAGGAGCTTGACAGTGAACCAACTCTAGCAGAACTGCACGTGGCCCTGAACTCCCTCACCTCTGGCAAGGCACCTGGGAAAGACAGCATCCCTGCTGAAGTCCTAAAGTGCTGCAAAGAGATCATTGCCACTGAGCTGCATGAAATCCCCTGTCTCTGCTGGAGAGAAGGTGGAGTACCACAGGACTTGAGGGATGCAAATATCGTCACGCTGTACAAGAACAAAGGCGACGGGTGACTGTAGTAACTACCACGGCATTTCTCTCCTTAGTGTTGTAGGAAAGCTGTTTGCCCGAGTTGCACGGAAGAGGCTCCAGGTTCTTGCAGAGAGCATCTATTCAGAATCGCAGTGCGGATTCCGAGCCAACAGGTCCACCACTGATACAGTATTCTCCCTTAGACAGCTTGCAGAGAGCGTCTATCCAGAATCACAGTGCGGATTCCAAGCCAACAGGTCCACCACCGATATGGTATTCTCCCTTATACAGCTGCAGGAGAAATGCAGAGAACAACGACAGCCGCTCTTTATAGCCTTCATAGATCTCACGAAGGCTTTCGACCTGGTCGGCAGGGATGGCCTCTTCAAGATTCTCCCCAAGATCGGATGTCCACCCAGGCTCCTCAGCATCATCAGGTCTTTCCACGAGGACATGAAGGGCACTGTAGTCCTTGATGGTTCAACATCAGACCCCTTTGACATCCGAAGCGGAGTGAAGCAGGGCTGTGTTTGGAATTTTCTTCGCTGTCCTGCTGAAGCAAGCCTTTGGAACTGCAACAGAAGGCATCTATCTCCGGACCAGATGAGACGGAAAGCTCTTCAACCTCTCCAAACTGAGAGCAAAGTCCAGCTGAAATGTCTGTGTGACTTCCTCTTTGCCAACAATGCAGCTGTCACCGCCCACTCTGCCAAAGAACTCCAGCAGCTCATGAACTGTTTTAGCAAGGCCTGCCAAGACTTTGGACTGACAATCAGCCTGAAGAAAACACAGGTCATGGTTCAGGATGTGGACTCACCTCCCTGCATTGCAATCTCTGTGCGTGAACTGGAGGTTGTCCATGACTTTGTGTACCTTGGCTCAACGATCTCCAACACTGTCGCTCGATACCGAGCGAAACAGACGCATCAGCAAAGCAGCTACCACGTTTTCCAGACTCTCAAAGAGAGTCTGATCCAACAAGAGGCTGACGGAACATACCAAGATCCAGGTCTACAGAGCTTGCACCTTGAGTACACTTCTGTACTGCAGCAAGTCATGGACTCTTCGCACATAACAGGAGAAGAAGCTGAACGCTTTCCACATGCGCTGCCTCCGACGCATCCTCGGTATCACCTGGCAGGACAAAGTTCCAAACACCACAGTCCTGGAATGAGCTGGAATCCCCAGCTTGTATACACTACTGAAACAGAAACGCCTGGTTGGCTTGGTCATATTGTGAGAATGGGCGTTGGTCGTTTCCCAGAGGATCTCCTCTATGGAGAACTTGTGCAGGGAAAACGCCCTACAGGTAGACCACAGCTGCGTTACAAGGATATCTGCAGGAGGGATCTGAAAGCCTTAGGAATGAACCTCAACAGATGGGAAACCTTGGCCTCTGAGCGTTCTGCTTGGAGGCAGGCTGTGCAGCATGGCCTTTCCTAGTTTGAAGAGACACTTTGCCAACAGACTGAGGCAAAGAGGCAAAGAAGGAAGGCCCATAGCCAGGGAGACAGACCAGGGACACACTACACTTGCTCCCAGTGTGGAAGGGATTGTCGCTCCCAAATCGGCCTTTTCAGCCACACTAGACGCTGTGCCAGAACCACCATTTAGAGCGCGATACTGTAGTCTTTTGAGACTGAAGGTTGCCAACAAGGTCTAGGGTTTAGAACAGGGGTGTCAAACGTAAGGCCCGGGAGCCGGATGCGGCCCGCAGAAGCTTTTTATCTAGCTTTCAGGCTCTCAGCTGCTGAGTAATGCTGGGGTGACACTGCTGTGAAAGGGTGGCCCGCATGATAATTGGGCTCTTCCATACCTTGAAATATGATCATGATTTGTGTTTTTTCTCTCCTGTCATTAGCAGCTAATGAGTTCTTACATGAGAATAGTGCTTATTTCTGGTTTTGACCTGTTTAATGACATCACTTTCTGTAATGACATCACCTCCGGCCCTCAGCAGGCATCATGAATGCTATTTGGCCCTTTGTATGAAATGAGTTTGACACCCCTGGTTTAGAAAGTTTAGAAAAATGAGAAAAAGATTTTCCCAACAATGAGGCATAATTTGCAGTTAGAAAAAAATGCTAAAAACTTTATAAACAGCTGAAAAAAATACGATAAAATTGCTATAAGACTCTTTCTGGCACTACATATCACTTTGACTAGCCAACTAACAGCCCAATCCTATCCACACTTTCCTGGGAGTAAGCCCCATTGACTCCAATGCATAGGCTTGGGCTGTAAGTTCCTTTTAACTCAACTCACAATTCCCAGAGTTTGTTCCTCTTTTCTCCCCCCCCCCCCCGGGATCCAAAAGGGAGGGACGAAGGATCCATTCTTGGAGAATTTTTCTGCCCAATAATGATAGAGCCACCAGTTTCCAGTTAACAGCAGTACTGCTCCTCTCCCTCTAACATTTTACACATGAGGAGTCTTGACCAAAGGTCTACTCATAGACTCTGTTACAAACAAGAGGGAAAAAAACCAACAGTTCATGACAGTGTTTCCCAGCTTTAGTTGATGCACTAGCTGCAACCCTTGCTTAAGAAGTTAACCACCATCTCCCGTGTCCCTTTGACACATCTCAAACAAGTTCTATGTGAGGCTGCTCTTTAGAAGTATTGAGAAACTTCATCTGATTCAGAATGCTGTGGTCAGATTGCTGGTGGGTACCACACAAGTGGAAGCATGGTATTCCCATCTTGCGGGAACTGCACTGGTTTTCCTTCAATTTCTGGGTCCAATTCAAGGTGTTGGTCATTACCTTTAAAGCTGTATGCATCTTGTACCCTTGATATGTTAAGGGCACCTTGAATTATGGCTTTGTATGCCATCATAAAGCAAGGATTAACTGGCATACATGCGAGATGGAGCCTGTGAAGTGAGCATCTATCCTTTCTTAGGTTGAGAGTCAGACTGCTCGGGAAGAAGGTAGTTTACTTCAGTCAACAAGAGAGGCAGGCAAGGGCATAACCAAAACAATGCTTTAAATTGAATTAAAATATTTTAGAGACAGTTCTTTTAAATGCGCACACACAAATGTACATGCATACAAAATGATGTTAAGACAAAAGTATGTTACAGTAAAATCTGTTTCCATGATTCTAGTCTTATTAATCCATTATCCTGTTTCATATATATTGAAATAAGCATTGCTTTTTATGTAAAGAGCACCTGTTGACTTCCTTTTGAGGTTGAACGTTAACATGGGACAATATAACACAGATATTAATTTGATATTGGAAGCAAATCATCATGGGGATGCAGTTATGGACTTCAGGAGATGGGCTATATAACTTACCAAAGAAATCAACTCAGCCTGTTTGTGTGATTTAAAAAAAAAATCTTGTTTTATGCTCTTTGTCTAACCTCTGCAACTTGGCTGTAACCTCAATAAAAATTTGTGACTCGGCCAGAGGAATAATTTGGAGGCATTCCTCTGATGTGACATGCAATTCTTTTTCAGGTTCACCTGTATTTCTGATCTGCTCAGTGGATCTATGACCCTGTATGCTAACTCAGAGGTGTCAAACATAAGGCCTGTGGGCCGAATGTGGCTCCCTGAAGCAATTTGGCTGGTCTCCCCAGCCAGGTAACCTCTGTGTCTGCCCCCTTAAGAGGTGGGGGACAGTGATAGTGGCAATCTGATTTTTTTCACAGTGGGAATGTGGGTTTTTTCTACTTACCCGGGGGTTGCTATGGCTCACAGACCCGGGGAGTCTTCAACCCTCCCTGTGCTTCCAAATTCTGTCTGTCTGTCTGTCTGTCTGTCTGTCTGTCTGTCTGTCTAGAAGCATGGAGGTAGGCTCCCTGGATTCTTTAGAGAGCCATAGCGACCCCCCAGGTAAGTAGAAAAAAAACTCTTTTCTTCCCCAGTAGCGGTAGAACTGTAACTACTGCATTGCCACTCTTTTCTCTCCCCCGCAAGCACTTACAAGTTTCCAAACTCTCCTGGAACTGCTGGTATAAATCATCATCATTACAACAAATGTTTTTGAGAGACCTTTAATAAATCCAAGTCAGCATTATATATCACTTCTCAGTTTAATAAGCATGGCATTGTTTCTTTGTAATTATCACATTTCTCTTTTGTTCTGAGTCATATCATGTTGACTACAAAAAAGATCCAAGCAAAACTTTTTTTGTTTAAATTTCATTCATAAGTCGTCTATACTGGTGCCTCTTGCCGCATCTTGTAGCACTGAGAGCAGCCAAAATAGCCAGCAAGAGTTTGTGTTGTGTATTGAGACGAGGATCAGAAGGTGGCTCTTATTCTGAATCTTCAGGCAATTCTGTCATGGTCCTCTACATCATGGATCTCTAAACTTTTTGACCAAAAGGCTGCATCAAATAGCGGGTACAGTATTGAAGGCCGGAAAAAAATTAAATAATAAAATTTAAATAAATACATTGGAGATGGAACTTAGATTAATTAATGAATGGGTTCAAATGTCCAGGACTTCTCCAAGCGCCAACACAGCCTAAGAAATAAAGCACACACTTAAACGGCCCCCATTCCCCCACCCCAGAAACACAACTTCAGTTGTGTTTGGTCAACTGGGCCAGAGGCTCTCAGGGCTCAGAGGCTGGCCGCGGACCGGATAGAGGCTGGCCCCAGGCCCCATCTGGTCCCCGGGCCGGGGTTTGGAGACCCCTACTCTACATCAAAGCTGTTTCTTCCTGGGAGGCAGGGGGGTGCTAGAAGAAGAGGGGCAAGGAAGCATGCCTTACCAGTGGGAGGTGCTCCTAGCCCCTTTTCTCACCTTGAGAGTCTCGCCAGCAGTGAGGAATAATTTCTCCTGAGTCCTCTTACTACTTTTGCCATCTGTAATTCCATTGGACTCTCTTGCTTGTTGTGTCAATGGCACTGGCATACTTGGGGTGGACAGGGGAGCAAATTCCCTAGGTGGCACTCCACGGGGTGGGGGGTTGCACTACTAACCTTCCCCACAATCAGAAGACCTTTTGAGGCATTTAAAATGCTGAAAAGTGGCACTTACAGTTTTTGCGGAAAATAGAAGTTACATTTTTAAGGTGGGGGGACAGCCTTTTGTGGTCCTGGTCATGGGTGGCACTGAGGCCAGGTTCACGATTGAGTGCCATAGCCATAGTTAGGGGCAGCCTCTCATGCAAGGGGCCAGCAGTAGACCACAGTCTCCTCTCCTACTTTCTCACACCAGCCTTCCTGCTAGTACAAGCTCAGGAAGGGTTAGTGTGGGGCTGTAACACATGGACAGAATAGGAGGGCTGGATAAGTAGGAAGCAGCAGATCTGTATGTTGTTGAGCTATTGGACATCAGCATGTGTGTTGGAGACAAATAGGGGGTCTGTGATTGATGTAGTGCTGGCCAGTCACTGAAGTGTCAGGATGAAATTTCAGGGTGTCATGGTGACCTGGTGCTTGTAATTTGTCACACCTGGCTCTATGCTAGCCATATAACATGACCAATTATAGTTGCTACTTATCCAGTTTTGTTTAGGAAATATCTGAAGTATAAATGGGAAAAGTGACCAACCTCCCAGGTGACACAAGGTTTTCAGCCCAGTCAAATTACTGGAAATGAAAATAGTCCAGAGATCACTTACATCATGTAATAGTTGTATTGAACAATTTTTCAGCAGTTCTCATCTTGGTCATCAGGGGTACCTACTGTGGTGGGAAGATTCACAGTGAGAGCTGTTGCCCTTCAACATATTTTGGGTAAAGGGTTTTGAAAGTAAAACCCATAACAGTTTGGCACCTGCATTAGTGTCACTGCATGAGATTTAGTAGTTTGGCCTCTGTGCAGTCCCACATTGGGGGCAGTTGAGAAACTAGCCATTGAAACATGTAGAGCTCTTCTCTGAGTGGGATGTATTCTCTCCATCCCGCAGCTGTGCCAAGAGAAGTGGAGAGCTTGTCTTCCTCAATTTTTCTTTGCTGCCAGCTAAAGCGGAGCTTCAGAATGGCTCTTAAGTATCTTAGTAGTGTTGTGAGTGTTTCTTGATTTATATGTAGTCTCTTGAGACCTCTTTAGTAGTAGAACTTAAGGGAGGGATCAGGAGGTGTTTTGAAAATTTTTCCAATGCTCAGTTGCTACATTCAATGGCACTGAGAGGACTTTTCAAAAACTACCCATTGTGTTAGGAAAGATTTTCTTTGTTTGACCTGTTTTGTATGAAAGGTATAATATGACAATATCACACTTGTCAGCAATTTACCCCTTCGGCTCATAGTGATACTGCTTTGCACTCTAAAATGACTTTGTGGGAGAATGTTTTGGCAGCAGGAGGTAGACTGATTCCTGCCAAAATCCGTCAGAAGCAACCTCTGCACAAAAATAATCAAATGTTGAGATCAGCTTTTGCTCCCTTGAGTTCAAGCACTCAAGTCTGAAGCTTAAGGGGAGAAAAGAGACTTTGTATCAAAAGATGGGTATTCAGGGGCAGAGATGGGAACTGTTATACTTTCAATATCTCTTTGAAAGTGTCAAAAGTAGCATCCTTGGATGATGATAATGGCCCTAGGAAGAGTAGGACTAAACAGTACATCACCAGTAGCTTTTGCTGTGCTTGTCTGTGGCCATGCTTGTCCCTAGTATAAGGGGGTTTTCAGACCATAAACTACTGTGCCCAAACTTACTAGCTTGAAAGACCAGTGATCTGCCTTGCTGGTGTGTCTGCTTTCTCCACATCTTACAGAGATCCCAACTGTCTACACAGCTGTCAGAAGACTAAGTAATCCAGGCAGAATAAATTAATAGGAGATTTTAACTTTACATATACAATGGGCAGCCCTGCACATGACTCTTGAGTATTATCAGGATGAAAAAGGACATGGTCAGTTCAGAGAAGTCTGAATGTGTTTCAAAACTTCTGTTTAGTTTTCTGTTGAAGAAGAAATGGGGAAGATGGAAGGCCAAAGCCTTACACTGTATTCCTCAAAATAGTCTGCTGCTGAATCTCATTGTCACAGATGCTGTATATCAACATACTTGTATGTATTTACAAGACTTCTATACTGCTTTCCAGGACAGGGGTCTCAAAGTGATTGCATAAAGCTTCAGTACAATAAAAACAGCATTGTAGAGTGGTGAGATCGAAAATCATAGTAAAAACTTGAACCAAAATGAAAATAAAGGAATGGAACTGAGGAAATCTTTTGATTCTTAGTATAGTCCAATAGCATCAGGATGAGCAGCAATAATGCTTGAGAAGTAGGGGTTGGCAAGAACATTTTCCTTGAGGCTGGCACGTGAATGGCGGCCTGTCTGTAGATGTTTGCTATCTGTTGCCCTCTTACAGTTTATCTTCCTTGAAGTATGACTGATGTGCTCTTTTCATGTTGCTCTCTTCAATCAAATATTTATTTCTCAATGTATTCTGTCTCCTTCCCTTAAAGAAAGACGGTTCTTTAGGAACCCCGTGAAAGCAGTTGGAGGAAAAGAAGGGTTACCTCAGCTGAAACAACTGGGATGTGAATGGTGGGCGGCTCACCAGGTAGTTCTGTCCTTCAGGGCTAAATGATAGTTCTTTCCCCCCCTACCACTGACAACTGGAAAGCCAAATGGTATAGGTGTTTAAAATAAATGTAATTTAACCTTACTCAGGACTAAGTTCAAAGTGTTCAGTAAGATTTGGGCTGTGATCCTATCTTATCACCTCTGGATACAGCACAGAGATGGGCCCCCAATTTTAATCCCTCTTCTGCTCTTATTTTTGAGTGTTTTGTTTCTATAACAAGCCGCATCTGAGCCATGAGAGTATTAAGTGCAAGAGAGATTTTTTCCGAGGAGCCGTACTATCCTATGCACCCTGAATCTTTCAGACTAGTAGCTCTTCTGATGAAACAGTGTCTCAGAAAAGTGTCTCTGGAGAATAAAGCAAGAAACCTTCAATCATGGCAGTTTCATCTAGATAAAGGGGAAGGTAGGCGTCTAATCCAGAGGGCTGGGCTTACTGTGTTACCTGGGGCTGTGGGTTTCCGCCGCTGGCTCATCATTGAGGAGGTGGGCTACAACTGCCTCTCTAGCTATTGGCAACCACGTGAGCATAGTAAGAGGCAAGTGAATACTCCTTCCAGGCAAAGCAGCTCACCAGTCTTGTCAATTGGGCTGCTTTATGATGCATGGGCAGGCATTCTATATTCCATCATTCTGTATTCCATCTGTCCATGAAAAAACACAGAATTTTCTATTGGGTACAGACACAGAGTCTTGCAAGTCTTTTTTGTTAAAAGCCTTTTTCTAGCTCTAATGGCCAGGAAACTAGACTTAAAATTGTGTGCCTGGTAGAATCTTTGATGTATTGGTAGACTTTCTGGTGACTGCAAGTGGTACTTTAGTCCTCAGTCTCCTTGTCTCTCTTTATCACTTATCTACAACATGCAGCAGGTGGAGGCAAGTTTGCTTAAATTACATGATCTATACAAGCCCCTGAATTCATACAGAACTTGGGTTATTTCTTTTTTTGAAACATTGAGTTTTGTGTTTATATGTGGGATGTAGGCCTATGTGAGCAGGTTCGTAAATCTTTATGTTGCTTAAGCCATTTCTGCCCAACATTGCATATGCAACAGGGATCAAATGTGTACACCTGTGGACTGGGCAGAAATGGGTTAAAAAGCTGAATTTCCTCAGGAGCCCAGTCTTCTCATTTCCTGTAGTTCCCCGAACTTGCACAAGGGGAAGAAGAAATGTGATGTAGACTCAACCATGAAACTGTTGTTCTCCTCTGGTATAAAACTCTTATAATTTTGTTTCTGTCTGGCACTGGTCTGCCCCTATGGAGCAGCTGTGTGATGTGGGGGGAATGATCTTGTGGTAGAGTAAGGCATCTGGCATGGAACAGTCTTCTTTTCTTTTGGATGGTCAGGTAGGATTGATGTGATCACCTCTTCTGTGAATATATGTTGGTTGTCATGTAGTTTTATGAACAAATCAAATCATTAATGTAGTCACATTTATCAATGTGGTACAGGCAGACTAAACCGAAACAGAAATATGGCTCATGTCTAGTATGTGGGAAGGATCTAGAGAAAGGTGGTAACATGTATCTATATAGGTTCAGAATTCAATAACTTTTTGCTGTAAGTTTTTAACCTCCTTTAGACTTCTGTAGACTTTCATACAAATGTTTCTAATTTTACAGGTTTTTGAATGAAAAATCATGTTCAAAATGGGCTTTCCACCAGAAAGCTAGATGACAAACAGGTCCTAGGAACTCCATTTCTGATCTCTTTCCACTGTGGTTTACTGTTGAATGTATCAGTTCATGATGAATCTAAATAGCTAGTCTTTTGGTAGAAACTCAACTGTTAAGGGTATCCTATAATTGAAAGTGGGATTAATAGTTTTGGGATTTGCTTTTTGAAATTACTTTAGAATTTAAAAATGTGTGAAAGAAAAATGCATGTCATGTTTCTGTTGTTCTCCTAGAATACATCAGTAATGGAGGATCAGAATGAAGATGAGTCTCCAAAGAAAAACACACTGTGGCAGGTAGGTCTGATTCTACTTTCTCCCCTACCCCCAATATATTTTCTTGAAATTGCAACAAAACGATCTTTCAGTCCTTCAAAATTCTTTCTCTTTTTGCACATGGCATTTTCCTGTCTTTAGATTTGATCATCAAATAATTTATTTTGGGAAAATTGAGGGCTGTTGCCACATTTCAGCAATGTATCATTGAAATTCTGACTTTGCCTGGACATAATGCATTGCTGGGCAGAGGAGTTCTTGGTGGGCTACAAGATGAGTTAAGGAAATGCAGAAAAGTAACAATGTTTCTTTTTAAGCTTCATCTCATCTTTTGGAGGGTTTACAATTTTGACTTGATAAGCATAGCATCACTATTGTGTTGCCTGAAATTCTTATTTTGGTTGCTTTTGGCTTGCTAGTCTCAAATTGACATTTGTTCAATTAAAAATGCGGTCCCTTTAGGAACACTCACTGCATTGCTGCCACTTGGCATTTCTCAGTGGATGGATGAGGCAGTGTGATAGGATGATGGCCATGTGGCACTAGTTGCTGCTGGTTCTGTGATTCTGTGTTGTATGACAGTTTTGGCTAGAAAGCAGAGCACCTTAGAAAGTGTAGCCCATTTGTGGCTATACTTCTGATACTTTGCAATGACTTCTTTGAGACAAGGCTAAGAACAGCTGATGTAAACTGTCCCTAAAAAAGGTAACACCACTGTAGTGGTAACCCAGTAGGCAGATATTGTTACCTTATGTATACAACTGAGACGGAATGATTGATAGGAATTGCTACTCATTCCAGACCGCTGTTTCTGAAAATTCCAGTTAGTAAACATTCTTGCTTTTACCCCAAGGTCCTAATGTTAAATGTCACTATGACTGTTCAGCAAGTAGTGGGACTATCTACTGTCCTTACAGAGTGTATTGTGAATTGACTATTTCTGTAAACTTTGATTTTAAGATTCTTGCTCACATTCTAGGTTTCATTTTCCTTCATAGATTGCATTAAGCTTTTTTATTCCAGTAGTGCTTTTAGTTCCTTGCAGTCACTAGGTGGTGCTATGAGTGCAATGATAGCAGCTTTGATCAGAGATTAGGAATATCACTGGCATGCTAAGATTAATAGCAGTGGAATGAACATGACAACTCTTTTCTCTATGCTGAATTGTACCTTATTTTGTAGATGCTTTGTAAAGGTATGAGAACAATTTGCAAACCATACCAGTGGTCAAGCTAGGATGCTCAGTTGGTGCTTGCCTTGATGCAGTTTCATATATAATCTTCCAATAATTAATTTAGTAGCAGACTTTTGTGTTCAAGTGAGATTTATGCAACCTTGTTAATTGTGTAGGAACTACAGCTGCCATTGCAGTTTGTATGAAATTAGATCAAACTATTATAGAATTTTTGTGCCTTGCTCATATTGTCGGTGACAGCAAGCTTATCTCATTGCTTGGTCAACCAGTTTAATGCATCGATGCAATGTATGGGGCAGTGATGGCCAAGGAGGTCATCATGAAGTCTTAGTTTTAAAATATTTGCTATTTTAGCAGTTGGCTCCATTGGAGAAGGATAGTAATATGTAATATCAATTACAATAGTAATAAAATGCTAAAAATCGTAATAGCCTCCAAATGGAAAAGAACTGTAAAAAGAACGTATCAAATGATATGGAGTTTAATGTTGGTCAGAAGAACCATGATCCAGAATTGAGGAAGAATAAATTAAAGACTACCTACTTGTAACTTGGAGAAGTCAGCTTTTGTCATGTGGAAAATTTGAGTGCCCATCACAGTGTCATTGGACATCTCTAAAACGTGTTAGCAATTCCGGTTTTACTTGAATATTTGATATTGTCTGATTTTTGTGTTCCTGTCCTTAAAAAAAACAACAACAGATAAGCAATGGAACTTCATCTGTGATAGTCTCAAGGAAACGACCATCTGAAGGCAACTACGAGAAGGAAAAAGACTTGTGTATTAAATATTTTGACCAGTGGTCTGAATCAGATCAGGTCGAATTTGTGGAACACCTTATTTCACGAATGTGTCATTATCAGCATGGACATATTAATTCTTACTTGAAGCCCATGCTGCAAAGGGACTTCATCACTGCTTTACCAGGTACGTTGCATTACATCTAGCAGGGCAAATGTAAAAGATTATGTACTTTGCTGGGACTTAATATCACTTTGTTAATGGAGTCAATATGTTCCATATTGCAGTCAGCTTATACCACTTATGACTGTATAATTGCAGTGGCCACTGGATGCCAGTATTGTTCCATCTAAGCAGATTCTGGATTTTAAAAATGAGATTGTAGCTGAAGTGTGAACTGTATATCTTAAACTACTCCTACTGAAACCAACATGAAAGATTTGACACATTTTGTGCTGCTTCTTGTTTGTTGCTACCTCTCTCCTTGTTGTCTCTAAGAAACTAGTTCAGAAGCAAAGCAAGCTATCTGCTCTTTCAACTAATCTAGATATTTTGTTTTTCATACGCTTGGTTCATGATAAAGACATTTAGTGTACTTGTTTGAGGGCCTTGCTTCAAAACTTTAATTAGTTTGCAAAATGGACATGGGATTTGCCACCGTTAGAGATGGACCAGCTTCCTGATCCTAGACAGATTTGTAAGCAAGCTCTTTGAAACTGATTGAAACTTCTTCCTAGTGTTAAGGACTTGGAGGTAAAACTTATTTTTTTTGTTTAAGAACTATTTGTGCTTTCATAGGTTCTTGTATTCCATATGTTATTGATTAGAAGATGCAAGGGAGGTGTCTTGTTTTGTGTTTCCATGTCTAATGTAGTAAGATTTTTTGCTGCTTTCTACTTTGAGTATTATAAAGCCCCAAATCTAAAAGGGAGAAAAAAAGACAGTGTTTCTTAAGACCTAGTCCTATCCAACTTTCCAGCGCGGATGCAGGTGTGCCAATGGGGTGTGCGCTGCAACCTGTGAACAATCATCGAGGCCTCCTTGAGGTAAGGGAACATTTGTTCCTTTTGCCTTGTGGCTGCACCAGTGCTGGAAAGTTGGGTAGAATTGGGCTCTTAATGTCTTGTGATTTGAGCATTTGTAAACTCAATGACTAAGGAAGTAGTTGCCATGCAATAAACACATGATGTTACTGACAGTGCTTTCTATGAAAGCACATGTAATATGTACATATGAAGGAGGGAAACAAGCATATGCTGGGGTCCTATATCGCAGCTAATGACATGTCTGCATTTCAGTGGTGAAAAGATGACTGAGGCCAAATTAAGGTGCATTGAAACTTTTACTGAAGTGCTTAGAAAAACCACAGTTGAAACTGGGACTCTGTAAATCAGGGGTGTCAAACCTAAGACCAGGGGGCTGGATGCGGTCCACGGAAGCTTTTTATCTGACCCTCAGGCTCTCAGCTGCTGAGCAGTGCTGAGGTGTTACTGCTGAAAGGGCAGCCCACATGAAAATGAAACATGATCAAGATTTGCATATTTTCTCTTTGTCATTTGCAGCTAATGAGTTCCTAAGTGAGAAAAAGTGTTTATTTTTGGTTATGACCTGTTCAGTGTCATCATTTCCTGCCTAATGACATCACTTCCGACCCTCAGAAGGCATCATAAATGCTATTTAGCCCTTGCTATGAAACGAGTTTGACACCCCTGCTCTAAATTATCACTTTCACTGTAAAAGGGAGAATCTAAGTCTATCATGCTTCATAATGGAGCCTCAATGGAAGATGGGTTAGTAGGAGAGAGAAAAGGAGAGGAGGCGAGAGGAGCTCCCTAGAAGAAAAGGCAAGCTGAAGAGAAGGAAAATATGGGACGGAGAAGTGATATAGATAAGGTGAGCTCCCAGAAGAACCCAGGGTAAAAAAATGAAGATTTTTGGGGTGCAGGGGGACACAGTGGATGGCTGTGGCTGGAAATTGTAGCCCAAATGGTGGGCTGCAGGCAAGGGGTTGAACCTAGGAACAGGTCATAAAAATATTGTACTTAGAAGGAGCTGGTCTCTTTGGCCCCAGGCTAGTTCTCTTGACTGATACCTCAAGTTCCTCTGGAGGACTTGTTGGGTCTGTCAAGGGAGTTTGTTTGGTAAAGGAGGCTGAGGCTGATCTTGCGTGTCCAATAAAATGGGTACAAAGAATAGGTCTCACACACACATAGCACTTGCACAACAAGAAGGAAAGAAACAGAGATAATCACTTAAGTATTACTGCACTAGGCGAGATAAGGAAGATATATAAGTGAGTGGATAATATAAAATTATCTTATATAAAATTATATAAAATGGGCTCCTTGGTGTCAGTCTACTGACAGATGTTTTCTTTAAAAAAAAAAGTGCCCTTGTGATTGACAGTGACCTAGTATACCTTAGTTCAGGGGTGTCCAAAGTTTTTGGCAGGAGGACCACATTATCTTTCTGACACTGTGTCGGGGCCAAGGGAAAAAAGAATTAATTTACATTTAAAATTTGAATAAATTTACATAAGTTTACATAAATGAATATATTAAAGATGAACTTATATGAATGAATGAAGGTCTTGCAATAGCTCAAGGCCTATAAAAGGCCTTGCACAAAGCAAGGCTGGCCTTTCCTTTGCTGCCGCTACTGCATCACAGACATGAAACAGCAAGCAGTGGGGGAAGCCCTCATCCCACAGCTTACGCGAGAGGTCAAACAGTCGCCCTCACACTGAGAGCAGTTGCGTTGGGCCAGTGTGGGTTCCAACAAATCTCCGGAGGGCCAGAGGCTCATTGGAGACTGGGGGCTCCCTGAGGGCCACATTGAGAGACCTCGAGGGCCGCATATGGCCCCAGGGCTGGCGTTTGGGCACCCCTGCCTTAGTTGAATATTCAGAGATTCAATTTGTGATATTGAAAAAGTTCCTTTTCTTTGTCCATCCTCACTCTTGATTTGTAATTCTAGTAATTGAAGACTACCTTCAGAGAAGTTTTAAAGAGAGAGATTAAAATAGAAAAATTTGTTCATACAATGTTATGTCTTCAGAAGGTCCTCTAAGAAAGAACATGCTTTATCTCATGGGACCAGAGCAGCTGCCAGATTCTCCTTTGGGTTAAAGGAACATTTGTTCGCTTACCCCATGTAAAGCTTCACTGGTGCCAATGGGTCTTTTCAGAGCTGCACCTGCTATTTAGCAGGCACAGAATTGAAGGGGCCTATGTTGGATGGCTTGGCTTGGGAGGGGGCATGGGATTTGGTGGCAGCCTCTGCTGCCATCCCTGGGCTTGATCCACCCTCTGGCCCACCCTCCCTGCCCCGAAAAGTCTTCCTACCACTCGGCACTCCTGGCCTGCGTCCTTCTGGCACTGGCCTCACAGTTGGTGTCAGAATGCCTTGTGGCACTTTTGTGATGCCCAGCATTGGCAGTGAGGCTGGAACAACCATGGTAATCCTGATAGAATTGAGCTTTAAATGGTTTGTGTGTACTGAGAATATTTCTTTAAAACAAGAATTACCTTCCTTATGCAAGGTCCTCAAGTAAACAGGTGTCCTACCAAAAATATGGTTTGCTTCCTTTTTCCATTCCTATATGCTCTAACTCAGTGGTTTTCACACATTTAGCACTGGGACCCACTTTTTAGAATGAGAATCTGTCAGGACCCACTGGAAGTGATGTCATGACCGGAAGTGACATCAACAAGCAGGAAAATTTTTAACAATCCTAGGCTGCTATCCTACCCACACTTAATCAGTAGCAAGTCCCATTTACTGTCATTGTTAAAAGAATATATAGTAGCTTGTTAAAAGTACAGGTCTGTAACATTTCCCTAAATGCAGTCACATACCATGGTAGCATCAAGTCTAATAGATTTAAAAATAAAAAATTGAAATGAATGGGGACCCACCTGAAATTGGCTCGTGACCCACCTAGTGGGTCCCGACCTACAGTTTGAGAAACACTGCTCTAACTATTTAGGGGGACAAAGTTTGCCCAAGCATCTGTCTTCTAATTGTATTGTATTGTCTGGAATATATGGGCTATACCAATTCAATAGTCTTAACCTTAAACATTTCTAGACCAGCAAAGCTGCTTTACATTTTCTTATACTTAAAAAAATGTAAGTATTAGACCTTTGAGAACAAAAGGCATTCAAGTTTTTCTGTACCCATATTATCTACCCAGTATGTTAAAGTTTTCCTTTTAATATTTTCAGTGTTTCTAAACTGAATGGGGGATGGTAGGGTGAAGAACTAACAGGACTTCTGTTTCTTACAGCTGTCCCTCTTACTTCTCAGTATACTACCTGCATGCAAATCTGCAAAGATTTTGATAGGTTTATCTAGGTGGTCAGATAAAGGTCTTTCATTCCTTTGTGATGCTGGAAACTGAGTATGTGGTACAAATTGTGCCTTATTTGCGTTAAGAGCTATTTCCATTTTCAGTGACATCCTTAGTTTTCAGATCATAAGGGTAGCATTGTATTACTAACTCTATGAGCTAATATTATTCGGCATAGAAAGATTTATGTTCTGGGGCAGTCTTAAAGTCTTACAAATCAAGAAAGAAATCAATATGCTTGTATAGTTTGATTACAGCACCTAAATGGCCCTGTTTGTTCTGTCAGCTGTTTTGAATTAATATCATAATTGGCTAATTTTACATAAAAATATAGTGTTCTAAAACAAATAAATAAGTTACATCTTAACTTAAAGAATGCTTAAGTCGCTCTCTCTTACTACCATTCATTCTAAGTCTTGCACCTGTCCACGTGTCCACACAGTGGAAAATATTTGTGGTCTCTGGCTTTCTGTTAGTGAAAAAAGTGATAATTAAGATATGAATTTTCAAAAATGGTGGTTGAATGTTTAGTCTACATAGTCTGGTCTTGTCAAGTTAGTTTGTGGTTAGCATGTGCTGGTGAAGATGTATCCTTAAAGTGTGAGCAAGATGTAGTGTCACATAGTTAAGAAGATACTGCTGAAGTAGATTCTGTAATTGAAGCAGCAGGTGTTGAGTTTAGAAGGCCTCAGGTCCTCTTAAATAGGATTAGTTTTTGGAAATATTAGAAAGGAGTTATGTTAGATACTTACACTTGTGGAGACTTGCGGTGACTCTGTGACTCTTGAGCCAGCACAGAACCAGCAAGTCCCATGTCGGACCGTACAGCCCAACACAGGGCTCAGGATCCAGTGGAGCTGAGCTCCAGTGGTCCTGCCCTCCTCCTGTCCCGCTCCCTCCCTCCGCCACGCTTCCCTCCCGCCTTCCCCCTGCCCTGGAATGCCACTTCCCCCCACACCCTCACTCACCCCTCTGCCACCCAGTGGTCCAGGCAACTGCCAGGTGGGCCCAGCTCCAGAGCTGGCCCAGCACAGGCTCACACTGGGCTAGCTCAGCCACTGGGCCTGCAGTAAGGGCTAGCAAATATGCTTTATGGCCCATTTGCAACAACACGCACCGGCGATAAGCCAGTGTACAATGTTCAGGATTGTGCCCTGAACCTCCACAGCATTTTGTAGGAGGTGGTTGATGGAACTCCGGGTCAGTATGGGTTACTAAAGACAGTGGCTAGAATCCACTAAGCCACTTTAGCTGTACCTGAGGATTGCACGAGCCCAACCGAACTTCTTGGCTTTTGTTCCTTTAAATTGCAAATATCTATACTGTATCATATGATGCTTTTGAAACTCTGAATTTCCAAATACTTTGTCATGTGTTATGGGCTACTGCTGTTCAAGAAACATAAGAACAGCCCCACTGGGTCAGGCCAGAGGCCCATCTAGTCCAGCTTCCTGTATCTCACAGCAGCCCACCAAATGCCCCAGGGAGCACACCAGATAACAAGAGACCTCATTCTGGTGCCCTCCCTTGCATCTGGCATTCTGACATAGCCCATTTCTAAAATTAGGAGGTTGCACATGCACATCATGGCTTGTAACCCGTAATGGATTTTTCCTCCAGAAACTTGTCCAATCCCCTTTTAAAGGCATTCAGGCCAGACAAGTTCACAGTTCTGCTGAATACACAGGACTAGTTGGCAAAGCTCCAAGAAGCATGCAGTGTGTTCTTTCCAGTTGTAGATAACTAACTGGAGATAAGTAGAACTCTCTCATCCTGGCTTGTCAGAATTCTGGCAGGTTTGCTCCTGCTGGTAGGAGATGGTGGATGTTAAGGCTAGTGACCAAAGTCAGTAGGAGTTGGATCTGAGTACTTTGGGCTGCTATAAGTGTAGCTTACTGTAGAAACTAAAGCATTTAGGTTTTTAATTTGAAGTCTGATTACTCATAAGCGGCAATCGCAGCCTATATAAGCAACTAAGTGTCCAAACTTTTACTGTTGCTATTGGAAAGCGATCTGCTGTTCTCTTCCATTATAAAGTCTTAGTTTCACCCATTAACTTTGGATTATAGAATTGTTTTGACCTGCTTCATGCCAGTTTTGCTTTACCACAAGAGAGGATGCTTGTGAAGTCTGAAGGAAATTAAACTGTTTTTTGAAATGCAGAAGCATTTAACATTTTAAACATTTTTCTGTCCTCTCTCAACAGCTTGTTGCCACTTCTGTGTTTCCGTCTAATAAAGTCACCATGGAAACTTGTGCTGGTTGCATGCCGCTGGCGCACTGCAATAAGAATAGCTTTTGTGGTTGGTTCTCTTGCGTTCTGCTTCCGTTGATGAAATCAAAATGCTTTGCTTTTTTATTTCCACTGCAGTAGAACTGTATGCAAGAGCACAACACCTCTGAGGTGTGAGAAACTTGTTTCCTGAGTTTTTCAGCTGATAGTTATAAACCCGCGTCCCGGTTTTCCTGTCAAACACACACTGTGGTAAATCCCTCCTGTGTCTGAAAATGTAACACGGGAATGTTGTTTCACTCAGAGAGACCATGCTGGTAACAATATTCACAGTGGCTTTTCCTCAGAATTACTGGTATGTAACATTAGCGTGTTTAATGTTAGGTCCTTTTCCCAAACATTCCTGGGAGATAATAATGTAGTAAGTGAATCTGAATGTTCCTCTGCTGTTTCATTGCTAGCACCAAGCTGACCTTTCAGATAACACATCTCTCTTGGCTTGGAATGGTGAGATTGTGCATCTGTATTTGGGCAGGTGAGGTTGTCTCACCAGCTGTATAGTCAAGACATGGGTCATAAGTAGGTTACTAAGACAGGAAGATCTTAATTACTGATATGACACTTACCTATGAATCCTCACAGTTTGGTAGGAAAGAACTTTGTGTGGCATGGTAGGTTCTACCATGTGCTTGAGTCTGTTTGCATCACATGCTTGCGGATGACCATCTAGAGAAGATGGTTTATTGGATGGGAATGATGCATTTCTGCTTGGAATTTGTGTATTGGATATAAGGGCATATGCACAGTTCTTCAGGCCTCCTTTCTGTGTTTAGTAGTCGGTGTGCAGTCGTGCTTGGTTAGGTTCTGCTTCATTGTCACCTAAGAGTGAGACTAAAATTGAAGATCTGGAGTTACTGTCCCTGTGCTCTGAATATCTGCTCCTGAGGATCACTCTATTAAAGCCAATTATTGTCTTCAGTAGAAGACACTCAGTTTTCACAAAGGCTGGTCTTCTCAAATCTGTCTTTCCCTCACACTCAGGTGGGTGCAGGGGATTGCAGAGAAAAGGGGAGACACATGAAAATCACTTGTCCTCTCTGGCCCTTTGTGCAGATGGAGCATTTTCTGACAGAATTACCCTAGGATACAACCCTTGGTTTTCAAATTGCAAGCTGTTTTAGCAGATTCTTGTTTAACTCTTGTATGGTGCTAAGTGGTTGATAAATTGTAATAGTTGAATAATAGTGGAAACTGTTTCATTGAGAGTACTTGTTCCCCAGATTTCTGTGCAGCAAAATGTGCTATGGTTTTGGTCCAAGGCATTTATCCTAAATTCTCTCTCTCTTTTTTTTTTAGCAAACATTTAGAAGCTATCCCAAAGTTATGTGTAGGATCTGGGAGAAATTTGTTTTAGGTTTTGGATCTATTTAACAGTTAGAATTTGTTTGCTAGCTAACCAGTATGCGTGTGCCCCCTTATCCACGGGGTTTCAGTTCTGGAACCCCCCCCCCAGCAGTTAACTGAAATCTCAGAGACAGCAAAGGCCTGTCCCCGAGGGGGGGCACCCCACTCCAGAGCCGAGGGAAGCTGTGCTTCTCTTGCCACTGAAGTGGGTGCGTGCTGGGGGCCCCCAGATCTGATCCGTGGATAAGTGAATCTGCAGATGTGAGATCCTCGGATATGGACCCCTCCCCTTATTTTACTTATCTGTCCAGGAGCAAAATGTTTCAAGGGATCAAGACTGGGTATTGAAAAGCCAGAAAAATTATGGCTCTGCCAGGTGACCGTCATAACCTACTTAAGTTCCATGGTACAGGGAATCCAATATTTTTTGAAATCAAAAGTTTTCAGTGCTACTGATAAGTAATTCAACTTTCTCAGCACTTTCAGAGAATTCACAAGGCAAACATATTCATATGCTAAACTTTTGACTGAAATTGAGACACATAAGAAAAGTCTGGTGGGTGCAGAGTATGTGGTTTGTTCAATTGGTTACTTTAAGCAAGAGTTCTGAAAATCTGGGCCTTGTACTTGCCATTGAATGTAGATTCTGATCTGATCCAGCTACTGCTTAAGGGGTTTGCCTTTGATAAAAATTGTTTTTAGAGTGCTGATTACCAATTTGCATAAAAAACAAAGACCAGGACCCAAAGAACTGTGCAATTAGTTCCATATGCTTCAGGGTTTTTTTTTTTACTGGAACAGCAGCAGTTCCCTATGTCACATGATAAACCACTTTTGAAACAGTTTGATATGCCATGGGGGGGCCATCCCAGGGAAAAATGAGAGAATCTCACTGGTGCAAGCCAGTTTTTCAGTGTACTTAAAGTAGTTCTCTGGATTCCAGCCCAGACATTTATTTCAGATAGCATCGTTTGGATCTGTAGACTGGTGATGCCTTGTCATCCATAGGCCCAAGGGCTCTTCTAGCTCTTAATTTAGAGGTTTACATATTTGATCACAGTGCCATGTAGTATCACATGGCATTTATCCATAATGGTACAGTTGAATGCAAATACCTGAAAAAGTTAAAGCTGCAGTATTTTTTCAGGGGCAATATAATTTTATTGTGTGGATGATGCTGTTGCAGATTGGGGATTAGTTTGCTGTGAAAAGACTGACAATGTTATTTTTCTCTCTTTCTAAGAACAAGGCTTAGATCACATAGCAGAAAATATTCTATCCTACCTTGATGCCCGGTCACTTTGTGCAGCAGAGTTGGTTTGTAAGGAATGGCAACGAGTTATTTCAGAGGGAATGCTATGGAAGAAGCTTATTGAGAGAATGGTTCGAACTGATCCACTCTGGAAGGGGCTCTCAGAAAGAAGGGGATGGTATGTATATCTGCAAGACTTATTCATGTTCCATCTGTATTAGGTTTAGAACAAAAGCACATAGACTGGGTTCAGATGTAATGTTAATCCATATCCTGGCTTGTTCACAAACTTTGGTTAGAACAGTCTGAAATTAGCAAAGTTTGTGTGCAATGACCATTACTCACTGTTTTAAACCAGGAATGGAAGCAGCAGATTTTCTCTTGTTGTGTGCCATAGGTGATGGATGTGCTAGTAATGCTACTTTAGTATTTTGTCTGAATATGCCCTTGTCTCATGGGTCAGTAATAGAAATCATCTTAAATGCTCAGTTTAAAGATTGTGACAAACATTATTAAAACAGCAACCCCTGTGCTTCTGTATTCAGATCCCCCTTTCAGTCTTCAGCCTTTGTGTTCTATAAATAGTCATTCTCCATAGTACCTAAAACAAGGAATGCCTGTTGAGTGGGGTATAAACATCAATAATGTTTCTAGTGTGCCACATAAATGTGGGGAGTTGTCCAATCAGTAAGTGGTACATAAATTGCTCTCTCCTTTGTGACCAAGATATAGGAAGAACTGCCGTGTCCACATGGTCTCTAGGCTTTGGTTCTCCTTTGCTCTTGAGGAGGGTAGAAGCAAAATGGAGCTTTTAGTTCTGCCTCAGTGCCGAAAGCAACTAGAGGTGAGGGAATGCACCCAGCCATGCAGATTAATTTCCCTCCAGGCCTGCTATGTTAGATATTTATGTTCTTGCCACAGAAACAGAACTACAGCCTTCTGACTCTGCTTCCAGGTCATGAGCAGGAGGGGGTGTACTTGGGGGGGGGGGAGAGAGAGATGTGGATAACTGGACACACTCCCTCTCTTCCTAGTTTGCTCTTGCATTAGTCACATGGATGTAATGGCTTCGGCTGTTGGATTTTTGTTTCTAAATGCAACTTTTTTTTCTTTTAGGGATCAGTACCTGTTTAAAAACAGACCCACAGATGGCCCTCCCAATTCATTTTACAGGTCACTGTACCCAAAGATAATACAAGATATAGAGGTATGTTTTTTAAAAAACAAACAAACATTGTTTTAAAGTGCTTTGAGTTGTAAGCCTTCTTTTCACAAAACTTCATTCTCTAGCGATGTGATGATAAAATATGTTTAGTGTTATATCAGGACTTTGGCTTTAATAAACGCAGGAATGTAATGAGTCCACTGTTTCAGTAGAATTATTTTAAGAGAATTATTCTCAGAATCAATATCAATGGAGTCAGTTCTGAAGCAGTATGAACTTAAATAGTACACAAAGTCCCTTTTGTACATACATGTGAGGTTACGGGGATCTATATATAAGTTGAAATATTTGTAGGTCAAAACATGAGGTTCTTGCTGACCCATGCTATCGCGTCTGTGCAACACCACCACCAAAGGATGTATTGTGCCTGTGCAAAAGTGCCAATGCAGCCACTGTAACTTGGGGAGCCAGTGTACTACAGGTGGGGTCTTGGCAACCATGGTAGGTCCGTTCTTGGACACTCTGCAAATACTGAAAATCACAGATAAGCAGATTTGTGGTTTTCAGCTCCATAAGCCCTCTGAAGAGCACCGGAGTGCATGCTGTCCTCTGAAGGGCTTTCTGAATCCCACGTCCACCTGCGGCCTCTGTGAGCCTCAGAATGGCTCCTAGCACTGAATAAAAAAGCAACTTCTGGTTTCCTGAGGGGGCTTCCCCAGGCCTCAAAATGCCTTAAAAGGCATAAAAATGTCACTTCCGGTGAGGGAAACTGGAAGTCACATTTTTTTGGCTCTAGGAGCCATTCTGAGGGCAGTTGTGTATGGCCTCTGTGGGCTTCAGAAAGCCCTCTGGAGAGGGCTGGAGAGCAGCTCCGGTCCCCAGTGGGGGACCCATGTTGAGCCAGATATGCAGATGTGAAATCCGCTGATAAACAGGCTCCACCTGTACAATAAAGTACAGAATTGAGAAGTATGAATGTATTGCTGTCAATAAGTGCAGAAATCTTTAATTGTACACTGCTCCAGTTCAGAGTGTTGCTTGTCTCAGTTGTGTACAAGGAGCTGTTTTGCGCATGGCGGCTGCTCCGTTTATTTCATGGGGCACAAAAATGTCTGTGTATTCCTGTGTGCTTATCTGCAGTGTCAGAACTTCTGTGCCTAGAATTGAGAACTGGATCGAGGCACTTGGCATTACTATAGGTGGAACAAAACAGAACTTCAGTATTTTCAGAGCACTCAAATTATGACTAAATGAATGCAGTAAAAGTTTAGCTGTTAAATGTGCCCCTTTCACCAGAATAGGGACAAGTATAAATATCTGTGAATAGTGATTTAAAATATCAAAGAGCATCAGGTTTATCTTTAGGATTTTATTGGAATAACAGTACGACAACTCTTCATACTTTTTGCACATCTAATGACAATCAAGGTACACAGGTCTCCAAAATCTTACATCCTGAGAATTTCAGGAAGAGCATGGATTAAAATAGAGGAGAAATGAGGACAATACCTTTTTCCTTCGACCAACCTCACAAACAATCTTTAAATGACAAGGAAGTGGGAAAAATTAACATTTGTTTCCAGCCTAGAGAACCTCTGCCCACTGCTACCTGCTCAGAAGCAATGGTAGTTTGTCATGCACAAATCTTGTATTGTAGAACAGGCTCAAGACAGAGCACTCTTGATTAGCAGCATAATGAAGTCATTAATGTTTCTATACATTCTGTTTCCAGATGCCTGTGAAAATAGCATTGTTCCACTGTATTTGGGGCCCTTTCAGTCCTGCTCCTTCCTCCAAGGGTTGCCATACTTTCTGGGGAATGTTGTTTGGGAGTATCTCTTTTGCTGCTGAGGGGGCTGCTGTTTTCAGGCATTTGTATCCCACTTTGCACCATAAATTGATGTCTGAGGCAGCTAAATGCATGCATTTGCACATGAATTTAATAGCAGTAATTCTGTATCCTTTCTCGGGAATCTCTTTAGTTCTCTTATACTTGTAAAAAGAATTTGAGTCCAAGTAATATTTTTTTTAAATTGAAATTTATTTGGTGATGGCACCAATTCAGTGTAAAAACACAAACTTTTTTTCTGGTGTAAGGCTATAACTATGTATAGGACGTATACTTACCCTTACTTAATAATCTCTTGTGCAGTTTTTCCTTCAACATTCTGGAGGTGTATTACTTTTTTAAAAGTTTAAAACCTGTTTCTCTTAAGCTGCTAAGGGAATGTAAAGTAGCTTTTGCAGTTTCCAGTGCTCTTACCATGTTGGGATAATTTAGACCTAATGCCTTATTTATTTGAAAGATTTATAACCTGCTTTTCTGAAGATCAAAATGACTACATAAAAGATAACACAAATATTTGCATAAAGCATTAAACTATATAACAATCATAATAATTAGGTTATTAAATAAATAACAGTAGCAAGCAAATATAATAAAATACAATCAGACCCTAGTATCTGCAGGGGCTCTGTTCCGGACCCCCACCCCCATGGATACTGAAATCCATAGATACCAGGGTCCCAGTTTAAATACAAAGTGTGTGAAAATCAGGTTTCCTGCCTTCATGCGGCAAAACTGCATCATTTCCAAGCCTCCCAGGGCTAAAAATAGCTCTAAAGACCCACTTCCGGATCTCCCAATGTTGTATAGTATAGAGCTATACTGCATTCAGCCTCTAAATGGGGCTGAATGTAGTACAAAGTGATGGAATGAAATTTTTCCATTCAGAGCATACAGTTTTTGCTGTGTTTTTAGAGATCAGCAGCAGTTCCACAACGCTATAGCCCAACCTGAACCTCTCCCTACCTTCTCCAAAAGCCTTGCAAAATAAAAATGTTTCAAGTTCTTGCTGGATTTGAAGTGTAATCCCCTTCAGACAGGGATTACGAAGCCTCAAAGTGTAATCTCCTTCAGAGATTACATCATTCTTAATGCAAAAGGGAAGGGAATTCACATTAAAGGTGCCACCACAGAAAAGGCTGTACTTCTATCAGCCATCACTACCACTTTGATCAGGGTAGTGATGCGAAGAGGCCTGCGAAGCAGGGACCTCTCAGAAGATCTTAGGGGTGGTTTGGAATGTATGGAAGTCAAGGATTGTATGTATGTACAGTCTTTGAGGTATCTCAGTCCCAAGACACTAAGATCTTTAAATCCAACATGTTGAATTGGGCTCAGAATTGAATGGGCAACCAATGAAGCAGCAGTACAACTATCAAACTTCTGAGTTCCAGCAACAACAGGTGTGGCTGCATTCTGTGGCCAAATCTATACTGAAAGGTATGGCTGTAGCTGGCATATTAACTGAAGCTGGGTGAAAGCTCCCCTGGCCAGAGCTGTCACCTGGCCATCCAAACACAGCAGTGGATCCAGGTGGACACCCAAGCTGCACATTTGTTCCTTCAGAGGGAGTGCAACTTCATTCAGAACAGGTAATTTATCCAATACCTGCATTGTGGTTTTCCTGAACAGGAGGACTTCTGTCTTGTTGGATTTAGTTTCAGCTTATTCACATCCTGCTTCCCATTGCGTGCAGACAACGCTGTAGGACCCCAACAGCTTCCTCAGAATTTGATGAACAGGACAGATAAGCTGAGTGTCATCAGCATACTGATTACATCAAATCCCAGATGGCCTCTGCATGTAGATGTTAAAGAGCATGGGGGAGAACTGAACCCATAGCACACCACAGGTCATTGACCAAAGTGCCAAACAGGAGTCACCCAGCACCATCTTCTGAGACCTAGAAGGAATGGAACTCACTGCAAAACAGTGCCTCCTAGCTCCAACACAGGAGGGCAGAATCCAGGAGGACACCATGATTAATAGTTTCAAACTATTGAGAGGTCCAGCAGGGAGACACAGCTCCAACCACCATCTTTATCTCAGTACCCAGTCTGAAGCCAGATTGAAGGGGATCCAGATAACCAGTTTCCTCCAGAATCCTTGAGACACCGCAACCCACTTGATCACCTTACACAGAAAAGGGAGGTTTGAAGCCAGCTGATAGTTATCTAAAACGGCATAGTCCAGGGAAGGTTTTCTCAGAAGGGGTCACTCTACCGCCATCTTAAGGGCCTTGGCAGTGCCACCTCCTGCATTAACCCATTAAACACTCCCTGTATCCCTTTTGTCAAACTTCCATGGGCAGCTTGTATCAGCCATGATGGGCAAAGGCTTGAGAGCACATATGGTTAACCTCATACTCCAGAGAATCCTGTCCGCATCTTCAGGTAGTAAAAGCAGAAAAGAACTAGAAAAGAACTAGAAAAGAACTAGTTTAACGTGCTCAAAGAAACCTTTCAATCATTAGATAGCAGCCTCAGTGCTGCATATCAAACTTCTTTTGAACCTGAGGAGAAGTTCAAATGCAATTTGTGATATGGCATGGGAACTGTTTTTCAGAAATTATACAGGCATGCCCAAACCCTTGGACATGTCTAAAGTACAGCAAGTCCTCACTTAAAATCATTTCGTTATAAAAAATGGATTCCTGGTCAGGGTCAGTGTCTGTGTGGAGTTTTCGTGTGAGTGTATAAACAGGAGGGATCCTGCCTTTCCCATGATGAAGCAAATGCCTAAGGCAGCTATTTATTTCAGTGTTTAATATTAGAAGTGTTTTTGGTCTTTATTGAGAAGTTTAGTGGTGCTTTTGTGACCAGAAATATGCTGTAGGAACTTCAAATATGCTGGTTTACTTCAAAGGGCAGGCCGAGGAGAACTCAGTGCCATCACAATGGTCCTGATCTGATGAAAGCAGGCTCAACAAACTCTGGTGAAGGAAGTTCCTGCCTTCCCCCAAACTGACAAGAAAAATGTATTGAGCCCTATGGAAATAGAACTCAGCCCCACCTGTGCATTTACTCACAAATAGACACACATGCCTCAGCTCTTATCAAAGGCCACCTAAATGGCCCCAATCCAATGAATGTGGAGCTCAACATATGCTCCAGAAAGTGTCCCCCCCCCTCATCCTTTAAAAAGAATAGAACCAGCTTGAGTGGCTGGTAAAGAGAAAAATTTTTTTTCTCATAAAGCTAGGTAGGTCCTAATAGTCATTTTAAAAAGTGAATTCGGGTGCTAAAATGTTTGAGAACCACTGCATTATTGTGTTTGCTGCAACAAACTATTGGTTACCCTGCTGGATTTAAGAAAATATTTTTGTACATCTTTCTTGCAGTTAGCTATGCAGATAAACATTTCTGTTATCGTTTGCAGTTGCATGTTTTGCAAATGCAAACGATACAATTGTTTTATTTTTACAGTATTTTTTCTAAGTCTTTGGGGGGGGTTTAAAGGACAAGCACTCCCGGTTTTGGAAACATATAGATCTCCTTTACCATTTGTATTCAGTGAAATGATCTCCCTCTCTCATTAAACAGCCTTGTCCACGATCTTTGAGTATTTTATTTCAATTTTTTTGTAAAACTTGGATGAATATTTACTGAAGCTATGACTTCACAGTGCATACTTTGGTAAAAGTCCATAGATGAACAATACTTTGAAATATTGAAGTGTTGTTGCGACATTCTCAAAACAAAAGTTCTGGTGTTTGATTTTTCCATTACCAATGGTAGGAACCACATCTGGCAAAAATTTAATATTTTCTGAAAGACAGGCCATCATAATAGATGTATATGAGCCAGAGGAGAATACATTTTGTTAAACATTTGCCATTATTGTACAATTTAATACAGCTTTTAAAAAACTATCTATTGACTTTTTAGAATATATCATTGAATGCTTATGTCTGTTTAAATCTTAAAGATTTGGGCCAGATTTTCCCTTTCAACAAATGTCAGTAGAGAAAGTAAGACAACACAGCCACATGCACATGAAAAAAGACTTTCACCTGTCCCCCTTGCGCACAACACACTAAAAGTAATAAAAGCATTATCAAAGGATGTGCAGGTTTTGGCTTTGGCAGTCTCTAAGGAGCGAAAGTCCTTGTGGTGGTGTGACTACTCCCAGAGGAGCATGAGGAAAGATGTGTACTACCGTAATTTGTTATAGTGCTGCAGATTATGTGAGCAGAAACTGGTCAGCTACCCTATAAATTAGCTATACATTGACTGTTTGAAAAATAATTCTTACGAGGAATTACACAGAAATATTGTGCACAAGAAAATCAAACCTGTTCTTTTGTGTCCCATTTAGATTTGTGGCCATGCAACTCCACATTAGTCTGTACTCCAAAGTAACATGAGTTGGCAAATTGCCTTTCAGGTTTTACATTTTTCCTAACAAACATCTTATAAAAACACAAAGTTGTGCCTTAAGCTTTCCAAGACTTGTAAGGGATAGGAATGGTTTACCATTATGGAACAAGGTTTTCGGATATAGGTAAATTGCTCTCAACTTCCACAGTGGCAAATGGTTGAGGGCAATTGTTTAACAAGAGCCTTCATTGCATGCAGGGTGGTCCAGTAACTTCAGATACTACAGATATTGTGCTGACCTGCCAGATTTAACTGCTTTAGGAACTCCCTTAAAGGGAAGACTAGTTTTGGGTTTTTCCCAGGAAATTTTATTTAGGTACGCAAAACTTGTTTTTGTGGAAATCTGACTTGGTTCAGTTAATCATGTGCTTGGACACAGTCCCAAAATATTGTACAATTTGACTCTTATTAGCAGACTGTGTTAATAGGCAGATTGCCAGGTGTACTGTTGATCCCCCCAACTCCAAATCCCTGGGACTTTTCCATATTATCCATGATGCTGGGCCAATTGCCTAACTATTCCTTTAAAATTAGTGCAGATATAATTTATTCCTCATGAGCTGTTACCGAGACTGTTTTCTACTTTAGTATCTTGTAACACATGGCATCTCCCTCCCATCTCCCTCCTCCTTGTGGAGATGCTTTCTGTTTAAAATGTGAGGGTTTCCCCCTCCAAGGTTTAGGGAGAGAATCCAGGCTAGGCCATGGATTCCACATATTCAGTCCCAAGCTAGGAAAAAGTTTTGTTGCTTTTTTAAAAAAAAAGGATTCATCTTGATTTTGTTTCCTTAAAAAAGGAAAAGATTGGAAACTTTCCTTTCAGACAGCAAAGAGTGAGCAGTATGATTTCCTCTGTGGACTTCTGGGTAAAGCTGTTGCTTGATTTCCAGAAGTGCATTGTTGGTCACTTCCTTTCTAGCACATGGATAAGCTATGATGGAACTGCAGCTTTGGGCAGCTGCTCACTCCCTCTTGTTCTTTCACCAGCAGCATGAGAACATCATCCTTTTTGCTGCTTCTGTGAAGCTATCTTTGGTGCTTGTCAGGGTCTGAGACCTCAGACACAAAGGTAGAGCTAGGCACATGCAGCCTCTTTAGTGCTCCCTTGACTTATACAAAGCAACATTATGGAGGCTACACCTATGTCTCATTCTCCCTTCTAAGTAATGTATCAGTAACTATGTGGAAAGAAGAATGAGAGATATTCATGCAGTCCCTACATTCCTGCTCCTTTTACAGAGGAGGATACTGTGGAAGCTGCAAAAGGGGCTTGTTCCAAGACCTAGTTGTCCTAATTGAAGTGGTTAGCCTGTGTCCATTATGAACCACTTAAGACTTTAGGTGGGAGCTTGTATGACTGAATCTTTCTCAATACATGACTGCATATCAGGGCGAATGCAAGGCCAGAACTCTGATACGCTAATTACTTGCTTTGGGAAAAGTTTCCATCATGTGGGCCTTCTTCTACATTCTAAATTGCTAGTGTCAGTCACAGGCTTTCTACCTCTCTTAAGAGCTAAGGATTGCTAGAAGGGAGAAGCAGAATGCTTGATACATCAGCAAACTCAAATCCTGCCAGCCAGCCACTCGAAGGCTTTTGTTTACTACAGGCAACTAGGTGACTTGAAGGTTATTTGGCTGTGGCAGACGTAGCCTGGAAACACCCAGTCTTTACTAATAAATTGGTAACTTGCTACAGCTGTGGTCATAGCTGTGCATTCCCTGTGCTTTGATAAGGGTGGAGGTAGAAATTACACAGTTAAATCCAAATTCTATACCAAGAGAGTGCCCACATGAGAGGGAAGGAGTAGACAAGTGATGGGATGTTTGTGTCAGACCTAGGGTGGGTGATTAGACCACTTTGAATCTGCATCAGGCTTGGTAGATGCTAGACAGGCATTTCACACAGCACCTTACCAGGTATGTTATAAAGGCTTCATTCAACAGTCTCTTTTCTGATAGTCCTCCAGCGTGCCCACCCACTCAGCTATATTTAGTTCTCTGAAATCTTTTTTTTTCTTCATACTCCTGTCTGTTTTTACTCCTGCCAATTTCTGTACAGCTGTATACTTTTTGTGTATTGTGGCTACTTTCCCAGTATACTGGCAATTGACACAGTAAAGGGGATTTTACAAATTCTCAAAAATATATGAAATATTTTCCCACAGTAGCAGCACCACATAATGTGTCTCTGAAATTATATCTACTCATAGAATTAAACTGTGCACCTGCACGAGTCTTACTGATTCACAGAGCTCTGGCCTAGGGAGAAATAACACGTTCCAATTGCTTTGATTTGCAGCCCACATTTACTTCTGGTAACTTTATAAAGAAGCTTTGAAAAAAAAAAATCTGCAAATTGCACCAGATGGAAAGCGTGTTTCTTCCTAAACGTTAGGTAGAATTGTTTTGACTAGGTTTTATTTGATGAACTGACTCTTAATGTGCAAAACCTCAAAATTTAGTGATATTCTAATATACTTGCAACTGTTCAAACAGTTAGTTTGATAAGTGTGGGAACCGGTAAACAACCAGAAGTGGATTAACATAATTAAGTGGTTTTAATATACTGAGTACCTCCAGAGTTTCTCAGGATTATTTTAAACCCATGCATTGCAGGGGGAAGTTGATCCTAAAAGCAAGGCTTTGTTAATGCATGATTTAAGTCATCAAGAAAAAACGTCTTTGAAAGAAAGATGGTCATGCTGTGTGCACTATACAACCATATCTGCTCAGACAAGAGGGGCAACTGTAAATCTAACAGATTTCTCACTGACTCCACTTCATATGTGAAGAGCACTAAGTAACATCACTTAATGACAGAGGTCACAGTGCAGTTCAGTGTCAGGTGTCCTTTATTTGTGCTCAGAACTTTCTGAAGTGGTAATTATGGGGCAAAACAGTGTTTCTCGGTGAGATGAAAATGTCCCCATTGTTCAGTTGATAGAAAATATAATTTGCTGCAATTATAAACATAACATTAATATTGTTCATAACACTTATTTTAGAAGGCCAGTATTTTCCCTATTTTTTTGTGCATATTAAAGCAAGGTTTAAATCCATGTGAGGGTGTAGTGTCAGAGTAATATGTGAGATAGATTATACACTTAACATTGTGCTTATTGAGTTTGGTTTTTTCCCCAAAAATATATATATTTAAAAATCTCAATTGATATACATTATATTTAAAAATTTCAAACAACTTAATATCTGCAAAACGACTGATCTTATCCATTCTGATCAAATAGTGGCATTAAGAACTAAACTTCCATTGCATTTGTGTTTGATTTAAGAGTGATTTTGTTGTGCCCTTTTGGCAGTCAGTTAAAGGATATCAGATGTTTTCTTTAACAACACAAAGTAGGTCACAGTTCTGTAGCAAAAAACGACACAAGTTTCATGAATTTCAGTGGTACTTCCAATGTGATAGGACAGAACCTTACCCAAAGAGAATGTAATGCATGAGTAGGATCTCAAGATGTTCTTTAGGGATGGTGGTGATAAACCGAGCAATCCTGTCGCATCATACAACTTTTTTTTTGTCTCTTTTAGACTATAGAGTCTAACTGGCGATGTGGAAGGCACAACCTACAAAGAATTCAGTGCCGTTCTGAAAATAGTAAAGGTGTTTACTGTTTACAGTATGATGATGAAAAGATTATCAGTGGCCTAAGGGACAACTCCATTAAGGTAAAGGCATTCCTTTTGATGCCAATGGGTCATACAGTATTTTGACTTTGGGCTGGTACAACATGCTGCATTTTAGGGGATTTTCTTGGGAAAATCTAGGGAATAAAGATTTTATCTTTATTCTGGTGGGATTTGTCTATTACTGCATATATAATCTGGTTGGTTGCAGCAGAGGGAATTAGTCAAGCCCTTGCATAGAAGTCTGGCATTGAAAAGATGGACTATTAAACTTATGTGACATTCTGCTTCTGTTGGAATAAAAAAAGAGATATAAAAATAGGATGAACCCATGCTAATTGGGCAAGAGGCACTTTTTCAAGTAGGTGCTCCTTTTTTTAGCAGGGGGAGAGTAACTGGCCCACCTCACCCCAGCAGTGTCTGTTCTAGTGGCTGTCTGCTGATATTCATTTGCATCTTTTTAGATTGGGAGCCCTTTTGGGACAGGGAGCCATTTAGTTATTTGATTTTTCTCTGTAAACCGCTTTGTGAACTTTTAGTTGAAAAGCGGTATATAAATACTGTTAATAATAATAATAATAATAATAAATGTAAATTAAGAAAGTGGAAAACAGAGCTGGAAAAACTTACTTCTCTGTTGTGTAGCCTGAAGTAGCACCTATTGCGTATCTTGTTTGTGAGACTTCTGTGGAAACTATACCTGTATATTTAAGAACTAGAAAGATGGAATTCTTTTATTGAGAAATCTCAACAGTCATTTTTCAAAGAAGATGTTCAAACATACTTTACTGAGTTCCATGATTTCAGGGTTCTCCCTCATGTTCAGCACAGTAACTTTGATATGTGCCTTGTATGTGGTTGTCATCAAAACATAGAAAGTACAGAAACAAATGAAAGAATGATAGAACCTGTAGAATAGACTCAGTTTGCCATTGGTTTACAGCAAGAGAGTAATTGACTCTGCATTTAAATAACTCACTTGGATTTGTTTTTTGCAGATCTGGGATAAAACAGGATTGGAATGTTTAAAAATATTAACAGGACATACTGGCTCCGTTCTGTGCCTGCAGTATGATGAAAGAGTCATTGTAACTGGATCTTCTGACTCCACTGTGAGGTAAGCATTGAACAGTTACAAACGTGATGAGGAAGTGACTGAGTTAAAGAAGATACATAACCAAAGGTTAAGCAATCTTTAAAACCGAGAGGGAGGAAGGATGCTCAACTGAATCTAGAATAGCATCTTCTCTGTTTCTAGAAATGGGTAACCTTGAGAATTTATTAGTTAGATATGAACCCCAGGGGCATCGCGATAGTAGTACCTGCTAAAGTTACTCAGATTTTTAAAAAAACTATACTTGGGCATGAAAATTGGAGGAAGTAAATAACATGATTATGCAGGAGTGGTGTTCTTGGAGCCAGGGTATCTGAGAAACTATCTTCTTCCACATGCACCGTCCTGACCCCTTTGGCTGAAGATCAGCTATGGACAACAAGGGGCAGGTCCTTCTTATGGTGATGCTATTATTGTGGAATTCCCTTCCACTTGTGTAACAAACTGTGCCCTCCCTGCTTGCCTTGTAGCAGGGGTTAAAGACTTTCCTCTTTCATTTAACCTTTCCTTCTTGGTTCTGCTTGTTTACTTTTGTTTTATTATTAAGAATTTAATAATTCTTTTATTATTAAGAATATTTATATACTGCATTTCAGCACAGTATTTCACAAAACAGTTTACAGAGAAAATCAAATAACTAAGTGACTTTCAGTTACTTTTTGACTGTTTTGTGGAATGTTAAATGTGTTTAACAATCGCTTGTTGCTTTTATTTCTGGTTTTGTTAGTTTTTGTAGTGCAATTGTGATTTTATGAATTTTCTCAGCACCCCAGAAATTGGGGAAGAGGTAGGGTATAAATATTTTAAATAAATGTTATTGCCATCCAGCTAATTTTTTTTTATGTGAACTATAGATTTCAAAACAAGTACAAGTTGAGTCTCATTATTCATGAGGGTTCAGTTCCCAGAACTCACCTGGATGGCAAAAACAGCACTAAATCAATTTAAAAAACAAACTCCGTTTGCTAGGTGATTTAAAAACAACCTAGCTGATCTTTGAATGTTAAAATAGAGTCATTAGGCAAACAGTCCATGAATCAGTCTCTCTCCAGGTGAGCCAGCAACCCCTCCCTTCACCCAGAGCCAAATGATCTTTCTTTCACAGGGAAAGGAGGGTTCACTTTGCCTTGCAGTGAAGCTTAGTGCCTGGAGAGAGAATGATTGATGGATTGTCAACCGGCTGCCCTCTCTCACATTAAAGAGGCTATTGTTAAATGACTGTTTTCCTTTAATTTAAAGGGCCCTTCTCATTGGGTTGAGATAGAAAAATCTGTGAATAATTAGGTTATACCTGTAATCCCTTGCATGACTGTCTCTTTTACAATAGTAAGAAAAGCAGTTTTTTAAACTGATTTTAAAGGGATGCAGTTTTCCACTTCTCCAAGAATCAGCACATTCCTTTTCATTTGGAGTGGCCATTCGTGTTGAGTCAAATCCATGTATAAAAAATCCATGTATAACAAGGTTGGACCTGTATTTAGAAACAGTGTGGCCTTGGTAGCCTGGGCTAGAGAGCTTTTCTTTAGAAATGATCTGTTTCATAGAAATTGACCTAAAATCAATGTTATTTCTTACAGAGTTTGGGACGTGAACACGGGTGAAGTCCTGAACACACTGATTCATCACAATGAGGCAGTGCTTCACTTGCGTTTCAGTAATGGCTTAATGGTGACTTGTTCTAAGGACAGATCTATTGCTGTCTGGGATATGGCCTCTCCAACGGACATCACCCTGCGCCGAGTATTGGTTGGCCATCGGGCCGCTGTTAATGTTGTAGACTTTGATGACAAATATATTGTATCAGCTTCTGGTGATAGGACCATTAAAGTAAGTGTCTCAAAATGACAAATACATAAAAGAATGATGCATCTAAGATTATTGGTTCCCATTTGGGATAATTTCCAAGGGTACTTAGTGTTTATGCTTTTAGCTTTCATCTAGTGGCCTCTGTTTTACAGGATTTTGGACCCATTTTCTGTGGCTTTTGTCATCCTAAGGGTGCAATCCTAACCCCTTATGTCAGTGCTTTCCAGCACTGACATAAGGGCAATGCAGCTCTGAGGTAAGGGAACAAACATTCCCTTACTTTGAGGAGGCCTCCGTGAGTGACACCCAACTGCAGGATGCAGCACAAGTCTCATTGGCACCGCTGTGCCAGTGCTGGAAAGCACTGACATAAGGGATTAGGATTGCACCCTAATGCAGCAATGTTAAACATTCATATAGCTCCTTTCAATTTCTGATTGGCCCTTGAAGTCTACAAAATACTTTGAACAAGGCAGCTTTTGAGTTATTGCCAAAATATTTTAAAATTTCAGCTGTCGTTCTAAGCATGAAACTTACCTGTAGTCACCTTATGCCAGCTCACTTACTCAGCAATGATGTTTAATTTTGCTTTCTCTGAGGAATTAAAATGATATGGAATTATCCTCTGCCTTTTATGATGGAGAATAGCCTATTGCAGACTTGTAATTGCAACTTAAAAAACTAAAAAAAGGAAATTGCGAATTACTAATCTCTGTTAAAATATGCAGGTCCGCCTCTCTGTGCTAATTCAGGACCCATGGTTTTAACTAACTCTAAACCTGAATGGAGGTCAGACCTGAGCTTCAGACTGGAGATGTTCTCCTGTCATGTCCAGCAATGTTTCTGAGGTCCGCAGAGGCTGTGCCCGACCTTTACAGGCCTCAGAAAGGCCTTCGAAAGGCCTCTGGGTGTGCCAGAAATGCATTTCTGGCTTTTCCAAAAACCAGAAGTACCCCTCTGCGGGCCCCAGAACACCTCCGAACAGCAACCAGAGAACATCTCTGGTCATGTCTGGAGGTCCTAGGGACCAGACTCATGGATTTGTTTATCTACTGGTTTCAGAATCTAGGGGGTGTGAGTCTGGGAATGGATCCCCCACAGCTACCAAGGCCTGACTGTAAACAAAGCAAACAAAAAAACAAACAACTCAATTGTGACAGCTTTATTGGTTTAGGTCAGGGGTTTCCAAACGTTTTGGCAGGAGGGCCAAAGAGTTAATTTACATTTCAAATTTGAATAAATTTACATAAATGAACTTATAGGAATGAATGAAGGTCTTGCAATAGCTCATGGCCTGTAAAAGTCCTTGCACAAAGCAAGGTCTGCCTTTCCTTTGCTGCCACTGCTGCATCACAGACATGAAACAGCAAGCAGTGGAGGGAGCCCTTGTCCCACAGCTCACACGAGAGGTCAAACAGTTGGCCTTCATGCTGAGAGCAGTTGCGTTGGGCCAGCATGGGCTCCAGCAAGTCTCTATAGGGCCAGAGTCTCATTAGAGACTAGGGGCTCCCAGCGGGCCGCATTGGGAGTCCTTGAGGGCCACAAGTGGCCCCAGCACCAAGGTTTGGGCACCCCTTGTTTAGGTTACTGGTTTCACCTAAAAATATTCAAAAGTTACTGGTGCAATTAGAAATAGATGTCTGGCATGAAAACTGTTTTTCATCTTTTACAGCATTTATGTGTTAGCATTCTGCACAATAAACATGGTTTGATTTATTTATTTAAAATATTTATATCATGACTTTCCCCGTCAAGAGGTTGCCCCCATCCCCACATATCAGAAAATACAAATGTCCTCGGTATTTCTCAGGGGGGCACCCAGTTCAACCCAGCAGCATTATAAAATATGCAAGCTTGTCCCTCTATAGTTTTAGTTAACTGTTTTATTTTTCCCATAGGTCTGGAGCACAAGCACATGTGAATTTGTTCGCACTCTGAATGGGCACAAGCGGGGCATTGCCTGTCTCCAGTATAGGGATCGACTTGTGGTGAGTGGATCATCAGACAATACAATTAGGTAGGTGGCATACTTGCTTGGAAAAACTGTACATGCTGTCCCACCTACCCTGTGAGAGGTTGATCTCTCCTGGTCTTACACTCCTTTACACTCACAAATGTGTCCATTGGGAATAAATGCCCCAGCGTTTTGACAAGCAGAGTGTCAAGCAACATGCATCCTCTTCCCTAAGTGCTTGTAGTTCATGAACAGATGTGTAATCCATAAAATGAATTATGAATGGAAAAGTATGGTGAAAAATCAGGGTAGAAATATGAATGAATTTATGAATTCTGATAAAGTTTTGATCGGAAGATTACTGGAAAAAATTGGATCAGTTTTAAACCTCTTCCCTGTTTCTTGTATAAATTTGTAATATATGTGGCTTTTTGCCATTGTAATAGTCTTCCTGTGTTGAGTTTCCCCCAAGTAAGCACTGGAGTGCCATTCTGTGCTTGCGTGCGCTCTCTCTCTCTCTCTCTCTCTCCCTCTCTCTCTCTCGTCTTCTAGAAGAGGAAGGAGCTTTTGTTTGTGTACTCACTGCACAAAACCTGGTGACTTTTTATGGCCAAGTTTGGGATGGGGAACTTGGGGTCAATGTGCCCTGTAATTTTTGGAGGAACTGCATGGAGCCCTAACAGAGCTACAATGGGCTCAGTAATGCTGTCATTGTGAAAGCTCCAGAAGGCTGTGACAGAAGCTGCATAGATCTCCAATTCAAGCTATGTAACCATGCAGCTTAGGGAGAGCACCTCCTGGAACTCTGTGGTACAGTCCTCAACCTAGCACGTGCAATATTGATTGGGAGAGGACAGGGACCTAATCAAGTCCTTTAAAATGCTACTTGTAATACTATATGGAAGTCTGCATAATAATGTTGAAAAATTATTACTGTTATACCTCCTCTTAATGCATTAAATTATTTTGAGTCAAGTAATCAAATACAAGCATCCATGCAGGGTAGCACTGAATCTCTTGAGGGACTGGTGAACATTCTTTCAGGCAACCTGCACAGGGGTCCAGAGAGTGGTTTAACTTTCACCTTTTTTTTTTTTTTTTTTAGTGTAGGCTTATTTTTCTGAAAAAATATGTAGTTGAGCTAAATTAGCAATGGCACAGGGGGATGCATGTTGTATACAAGCTTTTAAAAAACCATCTGTGTTTTCCTGTAGGCTTTGGGATATCGAATGTGGGGCTTGTTTAAGAGTGCTAGAAGGACATGAAGAACTGGTGAGGTGCATCAGATTTGATAACAAAAGGATTGTAAGCGGTGCTTATGATGGGTAAGTGCATAATGCAAGCGCTGGGTTTTATCCTGAGCAGTGCAAGTGCAAGCTGTCCTCACCAACCCACTTCCCCAAGGCAGCAACCTGAGTTCCCAAGCAACAGGTCCTGAAAGCTGGGGGACCCTCAGGAATGATGTGAAATATGTGATGGGTGGGGATTGCAGAGTGAAGGGAAGAATCCTTGAAAACTGCTTGCAGAAATTTCTGCAAGCAGAGCTCTGCTCATGGACTTTCGTCACCCCTGGCAGCTCTGGGATGCCAAATCAGTCCTGTGGGTTTCCTGATCCTCAAGCTGTTTTTCAGAGGGCTCAGAGAACTGATCTAGAAGGGAGAGAATAAGAAAGACAGCTTGCACTCGTGTTGCTTAGAATACCTCTGCCTGTTTCAACTCTTAAGGTTCATTTTCTGTAATACTTAGAACTTGTATGTTTTTTACAACTTATCAACATTCTCTTCATTTCATAGCAAAATCAAAGTTTGGGACTTGCAAGCTGCTCTTGACCCTCGTGCCCCAGCTAGCACACTCTGCTTACGCACATTGGTGGTATGTAGAGATTGCTGTATTTGTGGTTTTACAGTAGTTGTGTATGTAGTCATGCTGACTTTCTCTACTTTCTAACCCTCCGCAGAAATCTATTGAATGCCTTAATAACAGAGCTGAAATTCAGTGCTTTTTTGCAAAGTGATGCAATAAGAACTATGAATACAAGAATTAGTGAGATATTTCTGTATATGAGAATTTCAAGTTATCAGGATTAGTTTCAAAATGTTCTAACATGTCACTGATGTGGGGCGTTACTCCCATAGCTCTGTTTGGGAGTGATGCTTTCCTGACTTTAAGAACATATTTCATATCTTTCCATTTAACACCCCCAATCCTGCTTCTCTGTTTAGAAGTGAAACATAGAGGCGAAAGATTAAGTCACTCTATTCATCAGTAAACTATTATAGTCTGATTATTATACTAGAGTTCGTTCTTTGATACGTTTGTACTCATCAAGACTGATGGAGGCTTGTACAATTAAAATTTGGTGTTCTTCCTTTAAAAAAAAAAACAACCCTAAGAATGGGCTCTTAATTGCTTCTTCCAAACACTTTAAAGGGATTCATGCCAAATTTTACACATGCGAACATTGGGAATGTGTACTTTGTACTCAGAAATTCGTATTTAAATACAGAGTGTAAAGTGAGTCATTAGATAAGTGCCTGTTTATGTTGCTAATAATGCCCATGTTGTGGCCAGTAGGCCTTTGTGTACGTGTTCTTGCAGCCCCTGAGAGTCTGCCTCCTTTCTCTATCTGATGAGTTGACAACACATAGACAGGGACCTCCAAATGGAAACTGCTCCTGGGGATAGTGACCTTAGGCAAGCCATAGAAAGTGACAGCATCACCCTCCTTTTCATTTTAGTTTGAGCTTCCAGATTACCCCATGCTTCACAACTACTGCTGCTGTGCTCCCCCTTGCCTTCTTTAGCATGTAGGTGTTCTGTATCCTGCACTCAGGGAGAAAATGGGGGAGATGCAACAAAGGCTTCTTGACCTTCATTGGGGCCTGTGACTCTGGAATGGTTTTCCAGTGCTTTGCACTGGATATATGACAGTGGTCAATTAGCAGTTGATTTTAAGAAGCAGTTTGGAGGGGAAAAATAACTTACCAGGTGCCAGGATGCCTCATGGAAGGCCCTGGAGGTCTCCTCTGTGTTGCTTCAGCATGGCCCTCAGAAGCCACTTCTGATTTGCTTCTGTAAACCGGAAGTGTCTTCCAGAGGCTTCTGTGGGCCCTTCCGAGGCCGTAGAGGCCCTGAGAGACACAGAGGAGACCTCCAGGGCCTTCCATGAAGCATCCTGGCACCTGGTAAGTCATTTTTGTTTAGTGACCAAGTCGTAGGGCTGCTTAACGACGGGGTTCATGGAACATAACCCTGTCATTAAGCGAGGCATACCTTTATTTAAAAAATAGCCAAACATTTCATATTCCAAAGCCTAATTTAAGTCTTTATTTTCCATATGGAAATAATTCTCAAATGTCATGCTGTATAGACAGCTGCTCGTGTTATGCAGAATATAACTGCTTGTGTTATGCAGTTATTCAAATATCTCCATTCAAACTTCTTAAAAAATGCATTGACATGTCTACTTATGGGTATTCTAAATAGATTCCTTTCCCATCTGGGCTTCCAAAGCAGAAGTTACTTCAAGAAAGCATTACTCATACAGTGATTTCTAAATTTCTGATAGTAATGAGTGGGTCTTTCCTGTCACATTAACTTAAAAAGAAGGCAGGAAGGTATGGGAGACAAAGCTACTCCCTTTGTCTAGGGGTGGTCTAGGAATTCCAGGTTTGCTTCTATGTCTGTAAGAGCCCTAGTCTCAGGGGTTTGGATCTATTCAGTCACTGCTATAAACAGGTCACTGAAGGGGTCTTTGCTTCAAATCAGAATACTTCAGCACAGTTTGCCTTGGATGAGCTTCACATTTAAGGATGTGCTCCTGTCATTCACACTTCATGTTTGCTTTGGGGAAAAAACCAGTTTATCATTGTTGTCACATAAAGGATAAAGTGACTGTGACTTCAGTGGCTTGAAGACTTCAGTATAAGGCAGATTAATATGTACCACTTGTTTATAGTTCCTCTTAATGAAGAAATGAATATTTTGAGTATAAGTATGAACCTAATGAAAGGAGTCTTCTGTTCCTCTAATCACAAACTCTTTGCAATTTTTCAGGAACATTCAGGACGCGTGTTTAGACTCCAGTTTGATGAATTTCAGATCATTAGTAGTTCCCATGATGATACCATTTTGATTTGGGATTTTTTAAATGTTCCTCCCAATGCACAAAATGAGTCGCGCTCTCCATCCAGAACATACACTTACATCTCCAGATAACAGTCTGCAATTTACTACTTTCCAAGGTAAACCTTATCTTCTTTGTACCTGATGTGAGTGCTTCCATTACTGGTTGGTGGTCCCAACAATAAGGTGACTTATCGTTAATGCTGCTGTTCAGCCTTTCCAATCTGGCAAATGTAAATTATTAATATATCTAGGCATTGTAACCAATTAACCGGTTAACCTTCTAATGTAAGTATTTTGCAATTTTCTGGGTTTGTATAATAAGTGTTGTACTCTGTCTGTGGCATCTTGATATTTCTCAGATGGGTTTCCACAGATGCTGAGGTCCATGTGCATGTGTTCATACATTTTCTGGCAGTGTTTCCTGTGGGATGTGTTTTATGCACACAAAGTTGCCTTGAGTAGTTTGAGAGAGTATAAAAGTTATAGCACTGGCCTCTTCCCCTGGAAACTGCTGAATTGTATGCATCAATTTATGTTCTTTGCTGCCACCTAATCCGGGATAGGATGATTCTTCTTCAGTTTTCAGAATAATAGTTTAGCACTACATGTTAATTTTGTAACAACTTCAGCATGCCACTCCAAATTTGTTACTGTTGTAGATGTAGGAAGTGGGATCCTGAGTTCATAGATAAATGAATTGGTACATTGGTTTTGCAAAGGCCCAACGTATACTGAGGAAGGCCATCATATTGCCTCTATTATTGCACCATAGAAATGGCACAAAGCCTTGCAGGAAGATTTATGGTGTTCGATGCCAACACAAACATGAATAAGGATGGCCCTCCTTCCTGAAAATGCCAGTTATGTATGATATATTTGTTACATTCAGTTCTACAGCATGACCAAGAAAGCAAAGCATGCCTAAGACTGCAATCCTATGCATACTTGGGCGTGTCTCATCAAGTTCAGTGGAACTTACTGCTGAGCAGACATGGAATGAGCTGGTCTGCTGGTGTTGTATTTTTCCCTTTCTTCATTTTATGGGATTTGTCCACCATGAATCCAGTTGTCAGTACCACATTTTGATTGGTAATAAGCTCTTTGCTTTCTCTTGATTTATGTTCATTACAGTTGATAAGCTACAGTTGATAGCTATGATTACAGTCAATAAGCTATAATGGCTGTACCTAGGCCATTCTTTTTGTTCCCTTGTACCACTTTTTGTAGTGGTGTTTGCTGGCTGGCTAGCTAGCTTGCTTGCTTGCTTGATGCACTCAGTGTTATGTGTAGACATTGTGTCACTCGCTGAGTGTTGTGTCAAGATAATAACTGCACATCTGCTTTTCAAGTGGTGATTTAGAAATAGTTTCCCAGGAATGAGTGAGACATCTGACCAGGTATGAACAGTAGTCTACTTCCTGCAAAACTTGAATGGACCCTATCCAGAGTAACAAATTGATTCCTGGATGTGTGATAGAGAAATCTTAAGTGCACAGACTGTTGAGAGAGACTGCCTCTGGTGGTAAACATCACCCTTCCTACAGTTGAGGTCATACCTAGTAGTAGAGCACAAAGTTTCCAAACAGAAGTTCTCAAGTTCCTTGACATCTCCACTTAAAAGGATCTTGAGTTTTAGAATTGGTCCTCAAGAGGTCCTGTTAGTTGGCACAAACATTTGGCCAGTTCAGATTATACTTGTCCGTCTGAGCTATCACCACAGTCTAAAGATGTGCTTGCTCATGATGTACATGCACAAATTTCCTAAATCACTTGGGGGGAGGAGTTTATCTGATTTGCCATCTAGACACATGGCTGCTATCAGCAGTGCATATAGAAGACAGCTTGGATGAAGACACACCTGCTAAAACATACAGGGAAGCAAGAATGCACAGGCCTTTAATCATGTGGGGCTGATTGGAGCACTCTCCAAACCAGCCCAAATTTGGGCTAAATGAGCCGATGGTTTGTCTTTCTATAAGACAGCTTTATCTGTTCCACAGTATTTTCCACATGACAGAGCAAAAAAAAAAAGTCTCATGAAACTGTGAAATAACAAATATTGCAAGTGATAGTTTTTTATATTCCGTGCTCAAATAATGTATGTCTCTAATTTTTTTTTTAACCAAATCATGCACCCCTTTTTATAGAGAGTCCTAAATGAATATGCCTCTTCAAAGTCTATCATTTCTGACAACTTTGGCACTCTTGGCTATAACAAAATTTTATTGCCTTCTGTTGAATTCCTTTTTTATTGTAACAAGATCAAAATTGTTTCCATATGATAATCTAATGTAATCCTTTATTTAAACATTTAAGAAAAAGCTAAAAAATGTTGAACCTCTTAGTCGTGAAACTCCCATGGCCACGATTGAACACCCTAGGCTTTCTCTCTTGGGGCGAAAGAAATGTAAGATTAGATTTAATTATTTGTGCTTAATTTGCAATAGCTAGCATTAGTTTTGGGAAAACCAGCAAAAATACTGTACTGTTGTGATACTGCAGAGGAAACTGGCCTTGTCTGGTTTAAAAGATCTTTATTCAGATTGGTTGAGTCTCTCTTAACAGTGGAATGTGGCAATTTAGTTTAAAATGTGTAAAGACATTTTTTATACTTTACAGTGAGGGACAGTGTGCAAATTAAACCCTTTCTGTAAAAAATAAATTCAAATGTTTTACCATAAATGGAAATCTGAAGGGTTAGAGAAATGTGTTCCATTCTAAACCACTGTTGTAATTAATTCAAGCTTGCCCTTTTTCTTTTTATAGGATTCCACAGTCTTTGAACTACTGGATATTTGGCTATTACATACCTGAAGACATTAGCCACAGCTAAGGTCAGAAGTGGTTCTAGATGCTGTGTAGATGCAAAGCAGCACAATTCTATATCTAAACTTATCTTTTCCAGTCCGTCAACTCAGTGGTCTTCTCTAAGGAATTGACTAAGAATTCACTGAGTCCAGGTAGAAGAAATTCAGTCTATCCTTCACAGCAATGCAAGATCCAAAGCTTCATGAATAAATTGCCCATATACACTGTACTATGGCTTGTTTTTCCAGGAGTAAGATGTCAAGGGAGGACTTGACCTAATTTATATTTGCTTTGCACTTTTATCTGACTCTGAAGAAGAAAAACATTCTCAGTGAAATGTGGGTGCCAAACACATACCCAGAATGTACAGGGCTTTGCTTTCAAAGTCATCCTCCTGTAGACTTTACATTTCATGACCGATGCAGATCCTGTTTTGTTTGCTAGGAGTATCAGTTGGACTGGTAGAGATTTCTGAATGGATCAGTAATATTTCGGATGATAGTTTACTTCTGCACAGTAATTTGCTTTAATTTAAAGATTGTAAATTGGGCTAGATATCTAAACTAGGTGTACAGCACTGTCTTTTCTTTTACTTACGCTCTGTACTACAGCCGTCCTACTCCGAATGTTTGGTGTAGTCAGAACCTTCATGTGTGCTTGCCTCATTATTTCCAATACCGTAACTGTATAAGCATGTAGATATAATGTACATAACCTTGTAACCTCCAAGTGCTGGGAGTAGGGTCTCCTGATACTGTATACAGATGCCAAGGCATAAGCTTTTTAAGCATCAAGGCATTCTAACTACTGGCATCGTATGGGGTTGAGATGTATTACTTTAGAAATATTTCTCTGCGAAAGAGGATTTTAGTATTCATTAGGGTTTTTCCTTTTTAAAAAAATTGGGATGAATATCTTAATGTTACTTCTAAAATGTTAAAAACTCAGAGTTAAAATTTGTTTTCTGTGCTGCAATATTTACCAATAATCTTAAACTTTTGGCCAAATTTTCATATATAAATAACATCTGTGAAAATCTGTTCCAATAGTCTTTGGATGATCATGCTTATAAGATGAATTGAAGACAGTTGACTAGCCCACTGTCACCTTGTGGAAGATGATCAGTGTATCATTTAATTCTGAGAAACCTAGGCTTTAAGGCACACATTTTTGGCACTTCCTGTTTTAAAGTATGACTGGCCATGGCAGTTAGTCATATACTTTCCTATACAACAGTAAATTCCCAAGTAATACTGTCTCTGTATCTTTACATTAATGCTGGGCAATATTGTTTAGTGATTTCTTCTAATGCTCATTTGAAAATGATTAACTCATGAAATATAATATTGGTTGGTTTAGGAGCAGTAGTTGGCATGAATATGGATACGGTCATTCCTTAGTCCTAGAGTTTTGTATTTGTTTTTCCTTTGCTGTCACTTTGCTGTCAGCCTTTGCTGTCACTCCTGATTTTTTTTCTTCTTCTTCTCTGCTCTCTTTCTCTCCTCCCTCCCCCCTTTGGTTGAAGGGTCAAGGAATGTTGATAACCAATTAAAATGACCAATGAATGAATATTGTTTATTTAGTGGAACAGCTATGGCTGGATATTTCACTCACGCACCTGCCAGCTTGTCAGTCAAATTTTTAAAAGGAAAGCACACACCCAATGGTTTGAAGGTCAACATGAGCTGCTTCTGGTGTTCCACTCTTTGCCTTCCTAGGTGTTTCGAATCAGCTGTTTTAAGTTCTTGAATTTCTTTCTGAACACTGCTGCAAAGACTTATTGCACGGATAGGATCAAACCTTGCAAAATACTTGAGGACACCTTCCCATGTTCTCAGTTTTTAACATGGTTGACATATGTGGATGTGAGTTCATCTCTCCCCCCCCCCAGCCGCCCAGTGTCATCTAATCGCTGTAATATGAATAATTTCTGTTGCAGCCTTGAAGACAAAGGTATTTATGGAGAACTGTCCTTTTTAATGCATGTGTAAGATTAAATTCATGTTTTTCCATGGGAAATAATGGTATTTGAAGATGCAGCATAAACTACTTTTGATTGTGCTTGGTGTAACATAGCCGTGGAGTTTGTGACTGGCACCCAAGGAACTTGGTTCCTGGGATTAATGATAGTGATCCTGGCTGTACTCTGGACTTTGTTTCGCTAAACATAACTGAGCAGCTATATGTTACTGCTAGATTAATGTTTCAAAGCACTGGGATAGTCTTATTCTAACTTGTAATTATGTTTGCCAGTTACCTGTTTGGAAAGTTTGTGTATGAACAGCTTATTTGACAACTGTTGAATTGTACAGATATTGTTCATGATATAAGGCTTTGTACTGTGGAATGTGCTTAATAAAAAAAATCTAAACTTCATTTGTTCTTTATCTCTAACCAAATAGAAGGATTATGAAAGTGTACAAATTGAATTGTCCTAATTCTTGTTTAAATAAAATATTCCACATGTTTCCTGAGTAGCTTTCCTCTGCCCAAATACATACTAGTTCATTGGGTTCCAAACTGTGGGTTGGGACCCACCTGTGGCTCGCAAAACTGACAAGCTGATAGCTGACAAGGAAAATGTATTGAGCTGCATGGGAACCAAGATGGAGCAGCAAGCAGCACATGTGTGCCTTTACTCACAATTAGGCAAACCTGCCTCAGTCTACTTCAAAGGGCAGGCCAAGGGAAACACAACGCCACCAGGATGGTCCTGATCTGAGGAACACAGGCCCCAAAAAACTTTCATGAAGTAAGCCCCCCTTCCAAGCTGACAAAGAATATGTTTTGAGCCCTGTGGAAAGCTAAACTGATCCACCACTACAGTCCATATCCAAAACGGGATTCCCATGACTGATTTTTAGAATTTCTCTATCAAGACATCAACAGAAGCATTCAGTTGTTTCCATTGTCCTATCTAACTTGGCCCAGAGACTGAACTACAAATCAGGAAGCCCTAGATTTGTACTTTGATTCTGCCATATACTCACCTAGAGGTTTAAACTAAGCATCTCTTTTTTTAAAAGCAGCTTCAGATACCTGTTTGCAAGATGGGGATTAGACCATTGGTCTATCTTTACAGTGTTGTTTGCAAGGATTAGGACAAGATAATGTATGTGAAGTGCTTTCTGTGTGGAAGAGCTATGTAATTGGTGGTGATAATGATTATTCAAAGGCAAAACTTGCATCTAATAAACAGACCTCTTTTTCTTCCTTGACATTTTGTATGACACCATTTTCTGAAGCTAGTTCCCCAGGGTCTTTTGGGACAAGCTGCTGCTTAATGTGAATCTTGGACACCTTACTCATGTCTGGCTGTTGGTATGTATCCCGCCATTACTCTGCATCCACATAGAATTGTCTCCTTACGCAGTTGTTGTGGTGATGTAAATTCTTTGCTCCAGTTCACCTCCCAAGGCACCCTGTAGTCTGAGTTACTGATCCGGGTGGGGGTGAGGGTGGGGCTTTGGGGTCTTCCAGACCCATAGCCAAACCTCAGTCCTTGTAATTTTCCCCTCTTATTCTGTTTTTTCCTGTGCCTTTCCCTCCCTGCCACTCTCGTAATGATTCCAGCTTCAACAATAATTAGGCAGGCCCTGAAAATAACTTCACATTTGATCCATTTCTGCCAAGAATCTTGCCGTTTTGGTTCTTTTGTGGGGTGTTTCCCCTCCATCTGCACAAACAGAAATGGACTAGCTTTTTACCTCAGGAATGAGAAGATAAAAAGAAGATTATTTATTTTTCCACCAAAGTTAGAAATATTTTATAGAGTTTGCGAAAAGTTTTTGTTTCAGGAAATTTCATCATGTCTCCAGGAAAAAGAACCCCTAATTGGCCTCAGATTTACTAACAACCTTTTCATTTTTGAAATTTGAGGAGTTGTAGGTCATCTTGAGGTGACTGTAGTTAGGGTTGGTTTAGTTCCTCTGTGAATACCTCGTTTCTGCAACAGTTTTCCCCCTTTAAAAAAAAAAAAAAGCCACTATGTCCTGCTGCTCTAATAGGCAATTTTTTGGCAAAGACTTGCATACCTTTAGCATATGGAAATATTTTTAAGAACACATACCAGGCATTCAGTCTTAAAAGTGTAATGGCCCCCACAAAATTAACAAATGCATATATAGGGTTTTTAATTGTCCTGAGTGTGTTCTTTTTAAAATCCCTCCCTGAACTTTAATCAACTAAGGATCTTTGAATGGCAAGAAGATTAGCAGAACCCTGCAGATTCAGACCATCTATTGTTTTCAAAAGTGTTTCAGCCACATGTTTTCAGTGTGGAATCCCACAAACACTACAAGAAGGTTATGGCTCTCCTCTGTTCTTTGTTTCCACTCCATCAACTGATAGCCAGTCATCTAATACGCTGTCATCTAATAAATACATTAAAGATGTACCCAGAGGGACTTCTCTACAAAGATGACTAGACTTTTCTTGCATTCCCCCATGGGGGCTCAAACCGTAGACCGTGGTCTTCAACCTTTTTCATTCCACAACCCCAATGAAGTAAGAGATTGGGGACCCGCCACCAATCCTGCCCCCGTTTCCGGGACCCAATCCACCTGTGTCACCATCCACCCCTGGCTGTCCCATTTCCCCCTACCTCTTGTGTCTTCACAACAACCCTGTGTGGTAGCAGCCTGAGCAGGGCTAGCCTTTGGAACCGTGGGGCAAGACAGCAAGAAGAGGTTGTGAAGGTTTATATCAAGAACTCAGCTTTGATAGGGCAGTACCAGATTGGATCCAAATCCCCTCTTGCACAGTCTTTAAAAGGTTGTTGCAACCCCCCAACTGAGGCTTCATATTGGGAGTCCCAACTCAAAATTGAAGAACACTGCAGTAGACCATTAGATGAAGAGTCTAGTGCTCAGACCCAGTGAATGATTGAGGTGCATCTGACATTGAAGCGAAAGGATAAAGGATAAAACCTGGTTGATACTTTGCATAAAATCTCCAAGGAAAAGCCAGGTATAATTTTCGTTATCGAAGATCTGATTATCAACTCAGCAATCCAGGCATCAAGAAGTGGTGGGTAAGGTTGTGCACACAATGATGATTTTTGCTTTTTAGCAGGGGCCAGGAGTGTGGGAAGATAAATACAAAAGAGTCATAGATGGGTTCATCATTGAATAGCAGAGGCTAGGTAGGTAGGCCCAAAGCACTCATCCATAGAGGAGGCTTCCCATATGAGTCTTCAAGACTATTGCCGAACTATAACTCTTACCTGGTCTTCTTTCCAGTTTGGAGAAAGAGCCAGAATTGTAGCTATCACCAAAATATGGAGAGTTGGTCACCCTGAGAGCAGATAATTCTGCTGCACTTTGGCATGGATAGTGTGGACTCCTGAGGAAGATGGAATCAGCCTAACACATATACTCTAAACATATACTCTTAGTAGATAACAAAACATTGTAGTTGGCCATGTTTGGGCCATTATAAAATTTACAAAAATCAGGTAATGCCTTTATTAGAACCAATCAAAAAGTAACTTTGTTATGTTAGCAAGCTTTCAGTTTCTTTATTCGGTTAGATGGACAGTAAGAGAGGGGCAAGTGAAGGCCTGTTATATGTTCCCCAACAATCTGCATCTTAGAAAAGCAAAAGATGGGGTGATAGTTTCCGTGACTTCCATTGAGATTTTCTAATTTATCATCATGTGAGTAAACACAAAATGCTACAACTGTATTTACAAAACTGGTTGTGCAGACAGTGTCTGGTGTTTCTTATTTACTACTGAGCTAAAAGTAGTCTTATCACACCAGAGACCCTTTGGCATGAGAACTGGGGTGCAGAATAGGCTCAAAACATGGTTGAACCAACTGTCATGTTTGGGTTCATTCTATGTAGCACCAAAGCATTCTGCAGCCCTTTCTAAAATTTCAGCCCAGTGCAAGTCCCGGAATGGACCAAGCAGTGGATTAACAGAGGGCATTCTGAAATACAGGCCTGGATCGTGGAATGGATTTGTCACAAACCACCCTGCTGTTGTGTCCTGGGCAACATCCAAGGTACTTTACTGGATCCAATCAAAACACTACAAAATAACAATAAACATATGAAGAAAACCAGGAAAACAGCCAGCCAAGCAGCCAAAAAAGGAAAGCAAGAGGAGCAAAAACACAAAACATAACCTCATCACCCCAAAACCCAATAAGCGGCTGCGTCTTACAGACTACCCCCTTTTTCTTTCCTCACAAAGCCTCATGCCACTGTCTCATTTTGACAGTTTGGCAGAAGGCTACTAGCGATGGAGGTGGACAAGCAGGCCTCCCTTGAGTTCCCCTCTGAAAGGAGCCTGCCTCAAATACCCCTACCAACTATCCTTCAGATAGCAGGAGGACACTGGGTAGAACCTCGGAAGATAACGTAAGTATTCAGGTAGGTGTATATGGGGGGAAGCCAAAGAGCTGGCTATGGGGGGGGGGGGTGTTTTATGCATAGGATCACTTACAACGATGATGGTTTACAAGAATATCTTTGACACTTTGGCCTTTGGAATTTTTAGTGGATGTTAAAATAAACTACAGAAGAACCTAGAAGGAAACTGGGATTATAAACAATTGCTTCAGAAACTCTTTGACAGAAATTACTTACACCTTATGACAGCTGTCGGTCAGAACCCTGGGATGACTCCAGAAGTTATGTAGAAATTGCCCTTCATTGAGGATTTTGTCATATTTTTTTAAACCCGATTCCGTCAAACCATTCTTTGTTAAACTGGGATTATTTTCATGAAATTTTAGGAACTGTCTATTAAAAAGTTGCACAGTGTAATATTTCATTTTTTAAAAGTCTATTCTATTTTTCCACTTGAAATGCTTCCAGGACATCAGTTCAATCTTTTATTAATAGTTTGATTGATGATATTTATTAGGAAAAAGAGTCCCACCAGGACTCTGACACTTTGGCTGGATCTTTTACACCGCAAGTGGATCTTTAAGAAAGAGTTTATTTTGGAATAGAAAAATCCCTACTGCATTCAAAAGGATGAGGAGTTTAACGTCCCAATTAATGCATAGTAATCTGTCTGTTAGGCCCCACCCCCCAGCATATACAAAATGAACATTGGTTACCTCACCATGCAGCCAGTTCCTCTATGGAAATTATGCCCATTGTAAGCTTACTGGACAGTGATTTGAATTAAATCTGTAGATGATAATTCTTTAAGAACTTCACTGTGTATAAGTCTCAAGATGCTGCATATGCCATTCAACATCCCTGAGTGTCAAGCAGTGTCAGAGATCTCTTTATTTGTGGAATAGACAGTGTTAGAGGCTGGGGGATGGAGTTTAAGCCTCTCTTGTGAATGCTTACGTGTCACCTTGTGTCTGTATTACTTATGGTTATTAGTCATTTGTGCATGGTTAGCGTCTTCCTTGTGTCTGTATTAGGGTGCAATCCTAACCAGGTCTACTCAAAAGTAAGTCCTATTTTGTTCAATAGAACTTACTCTCAGGAAAGTGTGGTTAGGTTTGCAGCCTTAGTTATGTAAGCAAAACTATCCCTAAAGTCAACTTGACCTGTGGAACGAAGCTCCCTCCATGAAATTCAGGCATAGTATGCTTCCTCGCCAACCAAATACCTGCCTCCGGTCTAGGCAAAAGTCTAAGAACATGGGCCTGCATTCTGGGGTGTTGTTTAGGGTAGAGGAAGATGGCTTAGGGCACAATCCTAACCAACTTTCCAGCACTGACTTAGCTGCGTCAATGTGGCGTGCACTGCATCCTGCAGTTGGGAGGCAGTCAAGGGGGCCTCCTCAAGGTAAGGGCATGTTTGTTACCTTACCTTGGAGCTGCATTGTGGTTAGGTCAGTGCTGGAAAGTTGATTAGGATTGTGCCCAGGTCTGGGTTACACAATATGGTCATGTGACCACATCAGAAGTGTGGTTTGAAGGTGGTTAAAGTGATTGTTTCCAGCTGTGGGTGTGACCGTGCCAACAGTGTGTTTGTGCTGAAAGATAATGTGGTGTTGTAGAGTGCGCTTGTGCTGCGCTTCTGTTCCTGTAGCTGAAGTTATAGAGGTAACTTCTCTCTGATGGCCGTAAGCTGTGCGTTTTACAGGATGATGGTGGTACAATAGAATTGTAGAATGTTAGCATTGGAAGGGACATTGGAAGCCACCCAGGCTAACCTCCTGCTCAGTGCAGGCAACTCCTACAGCATCTCTCACAGGTGATCATCAAGCCTCTGCTTGAAAACCCCCAGTGAGGGCCAACCCACAACTACACAAGGCAGACGGTTTCAGTGCCAGACCATTCTTACAGTTAGGAAATTTTTCCTCCTGTCTAGCCTGAATCTACTTCCCTGTAGTTTCAACCCACTGATTCTAGTCCTGCCCTCAGGAACTACAGGAACCCCATCTTCTGCATGATAGTCCTTCAGATACTTAAAAGCAGCAACCATATATCTTTTCTCCAGGTCAAACTTGTCAAGCTCTTTTAGCCCTTCCTCATAGGACTTGGTTTCCAGAGCCCTCATAGTTGTTGTCGCCTTCTTCTGAATTTGCTCCAGTTTATCAATGTCCTTTAAAATGTGGTGCTCAACACTGGTTGCGATGATCCGAGTGAGGTCTGACTATTGCAGGACAGAGTGGAACTCTTAGTTCTCAAGATTGGGGCTCTGCTTTGATTCATGCCGTCCAGCATTGAATAGCTTTTTTTTTTTTTTTTTTTTTTTTGCTGCTACATCACACTGCTGGCTCATGTTCAGCTTGTGGTCCACAAAAGCACCCTGATCCTTTACATGCATTCTGCTGCCAAGGGAATGTCCTCTCCTTTCTGGGTGACAGTTGCTAACATGTTTGGAAAAGAATCTGATATTTTTGCATCGTGGAAGGAAGTTAAACAGATTATTTAGGTCTGATCTCTGTGTGTGGCAGAATGAGATGGTAGAACTAATTGTACTATATTAGACTTCAGGTGTGGGAGGACATTTCTGAATGCTATCCTATGTTAAAAATTCCCTGCAATTAGGAAAAACATCACTGGCAAAGGGCTGGGATAGAGCCTTTCTCATGGCTGTGCTAGTTTTCTGCTTGTGTGTGTACATGTGTTTACATGGGTAAGCATTCAAAACTGAACCCCCCCCCCCCCCCGTTTCATGGGTATAGCTTATTCCACTAGTTCTGCCTTTTTATGCCCCTCATTCTCTTGCCTGAGTAAATCAGGCCTTACTTACCATGTTAACTTATTGGATATTGTTTTGTAGCTTTAAGGTCTAAATGTAGGTAAGATTCCAGCTGATGGGAGCACCAGACCCAGTAATAAGAAGGGATGGGCAAAAATAACTTGGTTCTTTAGCTCAGGTTACAGACAAAGGCATGAATGCCTCACTCCAGAATATATAAATTATGATCTATTAAGTAGACTACAGCAATAATGAGGAGGGAGGGTTCAGATGAGTAAGCCGGTGAGGGGGAAAAGCAAACATGGTGAGTCATGCCCAGACAGAAGTCCGTGTCTGACCACATGAGATAGCACAGCTTAATGCTTTAGTCAGGGCTCCAAGTCTAGACAATAAATCAAATGGATTTTTTTGTTGTTGATAAAACACATTTTCTCCACAGCAGTTGGATTTAATATTTCCTGGATCCATAACAGTCTCTCGGCTTAGAGTGGCAGATGCTTTTCCAGGGCTGTGTTAATGATGGCTGAGATACCTCAAGATCAACATGGAAAGAGTTCTTCTGAGGCATGTTGCAAGAGGCCATGGGGGGGGGGCACCTTCTGCCTTCTTCCTTCCTGTTCCTTTCCTCTTTCCTCATTCCCTTCCCTTCCAGTGGCTTACACTGCAATCATTTCTCTTGTTGATTTCTCTTCTTATTTAACATCATACTTTTTGTTCATTCTGTTTCAGCACAATCCTATATGTGTCTGCTTACAAGTCCCATTGGGATTTATTTCCAGGTAAATGTGTTAAGCATTGCGTCCTTAGACTTCTCAACTACTGTTGAATCGAGGAGCATGTTTTCCTCAGTCAAAAGATGAAAACTGCCATATCTGGTGTGTACTATTATATTATTAATACAATGTCTATCCTACCCTTCTTCCAAGGAATTTAGGATCACACAAACGCACACTCTTTTAACTTCACAACTGTCCTGTGAGGTAGGTTAGGCAGAGAGTTCATTACTGGCACAAGGTCACACAGAGAGCATCATGATTTTGAACTCAGGTTTCCCTGAGCCTAGTCTGACATTCTAATCAACACCATTCTGGTTCTCAGCTAATAAGGGTGGCTGTGCATATAGCATAGATAAAATGTACTACAACTGCGAAATTTAAGTTGCAAAAAAAAGTTGCAAGAATTTTACACTCCTTATCTCCTTAAATGGCAAGACCATATCATCCTACTGTATATACCCCATCCATCCATCCATGTTCTACCTTTTGAAAAGCTCAAGGCAGCTTCCACTACTCAATAAAATTGATCTAAAAATACAAAATTATGAAGAATAAAAGCATATGTATTAAGACTGCGATGAAAGGAATTCCTTATGAAATCAGTCCGGGATGACATTGGGCCCAATCCTATTCAACTTTCCAGCTCCGGTGTAGCTGCAATGCAGTCCCTAGGTGAGGGACCAAATGTTCCCTTACCTTGTGAATGCGTCCGTAATTACTCTCCCACCACTGGCACAGGGCTATATGGTTGGATAGGATTTGGCCCATTGTTACTAGTGCTGTAAGGACAGACAGAAAGGTAAGGCTGAAATTCTGAAGATTCAAAATGCTGAGATTTGGCTGCAGAGTTTCATTTTCTATTGCTTTTCCTAGTTTAAAACAAAACAAAACTAGGAAAGCTCTGCTGGGCTCCTAATTCAGCAACTTCTCAAGAGCAAAATAATTTAATCTTTGAGAAAGCATCTGCTGATAGTGAGCTGTGGCAGAGGCATCAATGAGACATGAATCTTTTGGGTGGTAGGGGAAAGCTGTCGGATGAATTGGAAATGTCTGTTATATGCCAGTGGTTCCCAAACTGTGAGCTGTGGCTCCCTGAGAAGCCAGGGGAGTCCTGCAATCCTTGTGAAAAATCCCGTCACCCGATACAATGTATAGGATTATAGCCCTAATGGGGAGCAGTGGCCAATAGCTCAATAGGTCAAGGAAGCCACCAGTCGAAAAAGTTTGGGAACCGCTGATATAAGCCCATGAAGTAACTCAGAAGTAACTCCCATCGTGTTCATTGGGACTTATCCCAGTTAGTGTATGAAACATTGAACTATTTTTTTTTTTTGGCATCCTCTTTCAACTGTGAGGATTATGCTGATTTTTTAGCATTGTCAATATCCATGGCACTTTGCAGAGTGACATAAATATATACTCCTGCCGTGAGGAGTTCACAGTCTTGTCTTGCAAATCCTATGCATGTTTATTCAGAGGTTAAACTTGCAACGTCCAGTGGAGCTGACTCTCCGATAAGTATGCATAGTAGAACATGGCTCCTGCAAATATATTCCCTGTGGAATTCTTTTGGTTGGTGATAGCTGTTTAGTCCTAGTGTAAATACAAGCATGAAAACAGGTAGAAGTTGCTGTAATTAGGGAGAAGAGGCTGATTCTCATCAGAGCTATGTATGAGGAGAATTAACTTGCTGCTAAGTTTAGGCCAGAGTTGGCCAACCTTCCAACTTTAGGGCTCATGAACCTTCAACAGTATGTAGAAGAGGAAATTTCAGCTTTTAATCTCACAGATGACAGAGAAATTCCCTCCTCTACACAATTGTTAAAGGTCCAGGAGCCTTAAATTTGAAAGGTTGGCCACCTCTAGTTTAGGCACTGAGAACAGCATGGTGCAGTCATCAATGCTTTCATTTGGTTGAGGGTGGTTCTGTGGATGTGTGCTTGCTTCATGCTATGGAACCACACTTTTTCTGATTTGATAAAGGACTCAAAAAGCTTCATCATGGTTGGATTTTCGTGCGAGCTGAAGATTGGGTGCCATCTTCTGCCTCATCAAGCCACAGGTCTATCTTAGTCACTGTTATGAACACCGCTTGGCAGTGACTCTCCTAATTTCCAGCAGGATTCTTTCCTGACTCCACCTGGAGGTCCCAGGGACTGAACCTAGGAGCTTCTTCATGCAGTTCATTGACTGCTGAGCTGAAACCCCTCCCAGCTTTGTGCATCTGCCTTGAAGCACTTCATGGAGAAGGTGAAAATCTCTACAGCTTGGAGGAACGACAAATTCATATTTCCGTCCTCCCAATCTTGAAAAGAGACGGCCCATTTGAGTTTTGTAAAGTTCCAAAGAAACATTTGTCTGACCTCTGAAACGAAATTAAGCGACATAACATTACTCAGATAGCTATGTTCCAACTTGAACTCTGCTTCACCTGAGGTTCAAGAGGTGACCCAGACATGCACACAAACCCCGCGGTTCATTCACCAACATGTAGGACTTTTGGGAATACTGCCGCTTCTTGACCCTAGAACTCTGCTATTCTCTGCTACCCTTACAGACCATCTTCTGAAGCAGACAGGAAAAGTGAGAGTTCACTGAGAAGCAATAAATCCTCACCAGCTTCAGAAGGATTTGGGATGCCAGCCTGAATTCCTGAGATATTAACACCACTGCTAGTTATTGGACAAGGCCTGTCTGACCAGACCAGGCCAAACAGAAAAGTTCCTTTCAGAAGTTTAAAATTAGAAACCAGATATTGTTCAGCTCCACGAGAGTAAAAATTGCTCAGAAACTTGTTTAGCAGATTTTTAAAAGGAGCTTATGTCCAGATATAGAGCCTGATGTCACAATGTTCACCATTACGAGCGTAATATATAGTAGGAGGTGTTCCACAATTTAAGTGGAAGTTGGTGTACTTGTGGCATAGGGGAGAGAGTAACAGGACAATCCTATGCATGTCTACTCAGAAATAAAGTCTCATTGTGTTCAATGAGGCTTATTACTAAAAAAAGTCTATATAGTATTTACCTGAGAGTCTCATCAAATTCAATGGGACTTACCTCTGAGTAGACATGCCCAGGACTGCTCTGTAAAAAACTAACAACCCAATCCTCTCAAATCCCCCCCCTACTGATTCAGCCTGTCAACAGTGTGTGTGCTATATCTTATGGGGTTCAGTGATGGAGGTCTCCTCAGGGTAAGGGAACTTTCGTTCCTTGACCCTGTGGAAAGTCTCTGCTTCCCCAGTGGATCTCTTCAGTTCTGCAGCAGTCATTTTCTAATCTAGATGAAGAGTAAAAGAGATGAGAGAGGGAAGGCATATAGGATACTGGTGCATGCAAGTGCCACTGGTAACTGCCCTCTCCTGCCCCTATTCCAACACTGGCTCTCCCACCACCTCACCTCAGCACTCCACTGTTTCTTTTCCTCCTCACCCTATTCCACCCATCACCCATCCCCACCACTACTCACTGGTGCCAGTAGATGGTGGCCATTCCTCTAACCCACACGTAGTCACCAGCAATTACACTGGTGGCTTCATTGCACTCACTGGTGAAACCTCTCCCAGCATCCTCTCACTTCAACCAGCATGAGTGTGACGAAATGAGAAAGCATTCCACCAGCAGAAAGAGTGGATCCTTTTGTAGCTAAAAATCTCACTAGCATCACACATGGTTTTCGTAATCAGAACCTTTATTGGCATAATATTCACATATACAACAGACAGTTCACAAACCTAAGAAATAATTCCCTGATGTACCACCCATTTCTCTAATGCTATTAGCTGAGCTATGGTGTTTCCAGAGATGCTTTAGAAAAGCCCCCCCCCCCACCTCAATTATAATCGGGTCCTCAGAGGACAACAGTTGCTTCAACTGAGTCTCGTCCAAACAATATGGTTTTTTCTAACTTCACCTACAAGCGTTCCTATATTGCTGCTTGAACTTTAGCTGAGCAGAGCAACATCCTTCCCCCCTGAACATCTGGCCTGCAGAGGTACCATTTCACTTTTCAATTGGAGGGATGATTTTTCAATCGGGCGGGGGGGGATTCACTGTAAGTTTAAAAGGTCTGCTCTCAGATGTATTCAATAGTGAATTGCTGAGCACCTGTCTGTTTTTTGCTGCTTTTTTAAAAGAGCACTTGTGGTTATTTTTTATTCTTCATAATAGAGAAATATATATCAACAATCGCCCAACACAAGACCTCTGTCCTTCAAAAAGTGGTCCCCATTCGGACTGGAGCTTACCATTCTGCTTCCGTGCCACATTTTTTCCAGGATTATCTGGGCAGTCACATCTGTTGCCTGGCATCCCAGAAGTCTGTGCAACAGGACATTTGAGCAGACACAACTGCCCAGAGCATCCTGGTGCCCAGATCTACTGGGAATGAACGCAGCACAGAGATGTAATGGTAAGCTCCACTCACAAAGTGGAGGGCTTTCCCCAAACCTTGAATCTGGCCCCTGGGCTGGGATTTGGAAAACCCTGATATAGATGCTGCAGAGGAATAATAATACCACCCTTGACACCTCAAGTGGTAAAAGAGGAAGTAAAGAAGAAGAGGAAGAGGAATAATTGCACAAGCTGATACACATTTCACTGTCTTAAAGTTAGACCTATTTCTGGGTATATTTGGGGTGCTGATTCAAAAAATGGCATCAGTTTTGCCCTTTTGTGTCTAGTTTTGGAGGTACAGCATAGCCTCATGAGTGAATGGTTCAAGCAGCTTCCTTGTGAAGAAGTCTATGCCATGGCTTCCTCATGAGGAAGCTGCTTGAACCATTCACTCATGAGGCTACGCCATATCTCCAAAACTAGACGTGATAAGGCAAAACCGAGACCATTTTTTGGAATCAGCACCCCAATTTCATATAAAACCAACATAAATTTTGAGAAAAGTTTTTCTGACTCTGTGTCACAAGCCTGTGTTACCAGTGATCTGGAATGGGGGACCTGATGGTCTGTGTGCCTGAAAAAGCTTGATTCCTGGAACAAACATTGATGGTGGGTGTGCCTCTTCTTCAACAGTTTTTTAAACACCTTCTCAAGAATCAGTGCTGAAAGCACTGGTGGCAATGTCCCTTTACTATAAGAAACCCCCTAGTGATTTCTATCAGGTGAGATCTCATGAGGCAAATTTCACATACCTTGACCCTTCAGTGTACATCTAGGTGCATACTGGGATGATTTGGCCTGGCTAACATGACTACTGCCATTTTATGACACCCCAACCTCCATAGCATGCAAATCCTAACTAGCAAGTTGACACACACTCAAGCCTGCGCATGTATATTTGTTTGATCTGGTCTTAATCAGGAGCAAACTTCTAGATTCTGCCTTTCCTCGCGTTTTTCTCCATCTAAATGCGAATGAACCTGGTACTAGAGAGAAATGGGATTCTCCCAACCTTGCGGCATTATGTCAGCCATGACTTGCCCAGCTCTAATTGGCTGGGGGACTAGGAAAGTGAGATGATCGTGTTACCAAATAAAACATTGGAGTTAGTTTCTTTCTTTCTTTCTTTCTTTCTTTCTTTCTTTCTTTCTTTCTTTCTTTCTTTCTTTCTTTCTTTCTTTCTTTCTTTCTTTCGGTTGCACATGTGCATCCTGAGTAAAAATCAAGATGCACAATGCATTAAACAGCAAGCTTTAGAGTTCTACACAATTCTTCATCAGGCTCATTGTACTTCTGCTCAGCCTTTTCCTCCCTCTGTGCTTTGATCCTCATCTGTCATCTTGCTTATACTCCCTCTTTATATTTTTCAGCTCAATGTTTCTTCTTACTATCCTGGATAAGTCCGGCAGCCATCAAGCTGTCTGGGGTACCCCTGAACCTGCTGTGGCATGGCCCAATGCACTATCAGAGGGTGAGAGGGGGCTGCATTGGTATCAGTGCAGGAGTTTGGCACAGGGCCACCAGCAGCTTGGTGCCTTCTCTGCCCATAAATCATGGTATGTTGGTGGTGCCTGAACGACTCTCTTGGGGCCTGCCCAGATAGGACAGGGCCCATGGTGGGCAGATTTTTTAAGGATACCTTGAAGCTGGCCTTGAATGGTTGCAACTGACAATGCTTTCACATGCAAACAACCACCACCCCATTGCTATTTTTGTGAGTTTTTCAGATCAAATGTTTGAGGTCTGCCCATTGCTGCTTAATACTTCCCAAGAACATAGATGTTCATTATAAAATATAACCAGACGTGTTCCTGACTACACGATGGTTAGTTTATAAGGCTGTATCCAAAATTGCTGGGAGTATGCTTTTGGAAAGTGGCTTTGCAGTGATGGGGAAACCTCAGACATTTTGGAGGTTTGTTCTGGAAACCTTTTTGGCTTGGAAATTGGACAAGACTCTGCCACAGGGTGGTTAGAGGTCTGGGTGGGGTTGATGTATGGGGATAAATTGCAAATGCTGAGGATTGTTTGGCTTGGGAAAAGAGAGGCTTAGATGGGAAGTTAAGAAGTGTTTAAAAGCAGCCGAAACAATCTGAAAACCATGGAGTCCCCTTTTTTTCAAAACTGACGCAACTTGTCACCCAGAGTAATGCATTCTTCATGAAATCTCCCTCCAGTTAGTAATGAAGCTGGAAAAAAATGGACTGATTGGTTGAATGCTTGAGTTAAAAGACAAAGCGATTCTCTTTTTTGCCCAGTCTGAATGGGGTGTGGTGGTGGTGGAAGGGTCAGACAACTAGCAAATGCATAGAGGAAGTTGGGGGCAGAGGTGCACAGTCCCCTCTCTTTCATCAAGGTGATGGATTCTGTGCGCATGCGTTTGTAACTTGTAACACTGGGTTGTGATCACTTGCTGGTCTGGGCGTTTCCACTTTCAGTCTCATGCAACCAGTTGAATGTTTGAGCTACATGTTGGCGGTATATGCTGTTCTTTGTATGATATTGTATTGTCATGTGTTTCCTGCTTCCAAACAGTGAGAAGTGTCAGGGGCTGCGCTACCCCTGTGCAGACACCCCTCAGCAGACAGCAGATCCCCAGAGAGAGAGAGAGAGAGAGAGAGAGTACCCCAAGTCTCCTCATCTCTTGCTAACTCACAGCTCCAAAACTCTCGCCATGTCCCAATTTCCACTGCAAGCTACTTCTAGCCCATGTTGGTCCAACATGAGGCCCCAGGGCCGCTTGTGGCCCTTTGTGGCAGCCTCTGAAAGCCTAGTTGCAGTCCCCCATGCCTCCTCCCCCTTCAGAAGATTTTCGATCGCCCTGCCACACCATTCCAGCTTCTCCTTTGGAGTCTGGCAGGCTTAGAACGTGGAAGTAATTGGCGGTGATGTCATCACACCACCACCAATTACTTCTGGGTCAGTACATCCAAGGCTCAAGTGCCTCCCCATCTACCAAAAGTTGGACCACCCCATTCTAGCTGTTTCTCGTCTCCCTCTGCTCAGTTGGAGGGTTAACTTCCAAGGTCTGAGTGGTGTCACATTCCAAAGCTTGGAGAAAAATTTCCAGCTAGCAAGAGTCCTAACTTCTGTCATTCATTCTCACTGATGAGAGAGCTAATCATTGATCAATTCTCCTGGTCTATTAGCATGCAAATAGCTTTCCAAAGGATGGCCTGTCAGTAACTTTAGAACATTGTTCTATTATTAGGTCAGACTTCAGAGTGTTTGTGATTCTTTGCCTGCTTCTTCTGGGAAGATCATTATACGGTAGCATAGCCCACCCAATATCCTGAAATGGAGCCATGTGCTTACTCATAGTTTGCTCACCCAATGCACCAACTGGCCTTGCTCCTGCCATGGCTTTAACAGTATCCTGAAAGACAGCAGTAAGCAGGGATAACCTCCTTGCCAGTTTAGTTCCACCATAGGAAAACCTTTGTTTGATTTCTGCTAACCCTCTAGAGCAGGGGTCTCCAAACCCCAGCCCGGGGGCCAGATGTGGCCCGCGGCAAGCCTCTATCCGGCCCACAACCAGCCTCTTGTCCCCTGAAAGCCTCTGGCCCACTTGATTGAACATGACCAGAGCTGTGCTCTGATTGCATCTGGAGGGTGTTCTGAGGGCTGGAGAAGCTGAGTGAATGAGCCCACTCATTCATTTAAGTTCCATCTCTAATTTATTTATTTAAATTTTATATTTAAATTTTTTTCCGGCCCTCAGTACTTCGCCAGATATTTCATGCGGCCCTCTGGTCAAAAAGTTTGGAGACCCCTGCTCTAGAGCAAAGTGGGGAGGGGGAAGGTAGCATAGGCAGCGCAGCCCATTCACAAGGGTGACTGAGACAGTTGCCTCAGACAGTGGAATTGGCAGAGAGTGCTGACCTCCACCTGCTCCTGGATTCAGAAAGGGATACTCTAGCCTTGGTGTTTCCCAGGCCTGCTGGGGAGATCAGATTTCACTCCCTTTTAGCTGTTTACCAGATCAAGGTCTCTTCACTTAATTTAAGCACAATCCTATGTCTGTTTACTCAGAAAGTCCCACTATGTTCATTGGAGCCCACTCTTTGGTACATATGTGAGGGGGATTGCAACCTTTATTTTATTCATTTATACTTGCCCTGTTGGCTCAGACCAGAGCTTCCCAGCAGCTCCTGACATAAAAACAGCCACCACCATAAACTTAAATTTGAAGTGGAAACACAACAATAAAATCATCAGCGTGAAGCAACAATAAAATGTTCAAAAGCCAGTCGTAAAAAGCAGCGGCAAACTCAAATTAAATCCAAGATTTGGGGAATGCAGAAGTTTTTACCAGATATTTAAAACTAGCAGGAAATGGGAGGGGACGTCACAAATTGGCCACCATCACTAGAGAACCCTAATGTCCCTTCTCACCAAGAGCCTGGCCTCTGAATGTTGTGGTACTCCTTTAGGTAGATCTGAGCACGCAGGGAGATTCCCACAGAAGTTGCTCTCTGAGATGTGCATCTTCTTCAGGAACCTCCTCACAATGCATCATTCGCATTTGGAATTTGCTGTTGCAAGATGTCTTGATGATCATTGCCTTAGAGGGCTTTGAAAAGGGTATCAGATGAGCAGGGGGTGGTGAGGAGAGGTCTAGCAGTGGCTCTTCCATGATAAGTAAGCAGAACTTTCCTGTTCTGCAATGAATTCCAGCTTACCAAAGGGCAAATGGTGGCCATTTCCCCCCACCTGGGCTTTGTGGAGTCTGGTTGAGAGAGACCAGCAGAGCTCATCTTGGGTCCTTGTGGTCCCAAGCCACTTCAGGCTTTCCAGGCATGTACGAAATTAGAATTGCACCTGTCGGCCAGTGACGCTCTTTTTTGCCACGGGTGCAACGTGTTCCCTTGTAGCCAGATCTAGTTAACAGTTCTGCCAATGCAAACGTTTGAGTGGGTGGGGGGGACCTATAGTGGCTAGAGGCAGTAAGAAAAGTCTTATGGTTTTTGGCTGAGATGAAGTGCTGCTGGTAATGGAGGGAAGCTCCCTGTGCAAGAACTGGATTAGGTAGGGCAATTTGTATTTTAAAATTAGGAAGTTTTCATCCATAATACCCCCCCCCCGCCGCCACCCGTCTTGTGATTAACAGGACTGTCCGCTGGATGTCATTGTTTCCCTACTGAAAAAGCTCCAAGGACTCTCGCCAGCAATAAATTTGGAACGACTAGTAATATTATTAGCTCAGTTAACACATGGAATTTTCAGGTGTTTGGTGCCTGAAACTTGGCTGAAGCCCACTCAGGAAACAGGTTCTGCTTCTTGTTTGCTTAGGGTGGGGAAGGGTCACAGTCCTGAAATTACTGAAGTTCTATCACTTGGCGAAAATCCTCAGCAGGTGTCAACCAACATCAGGACTGCTGCAGCTGTACCAGTCGGTGCCAGCTGAACATTTTACCAGACCACGTGTGCTCCTCTCCTCATGCAAACAGACTTTGCTCCCTCCCTTTTCTTGCCAAGCATGACTTACTGTCTCCTTGATTCCATATTCCATACATTTCCTGTCTCTCCTCCCCCCCATTGAATCTGTCCCAATCCAGGCTTTGCTCTCACTCCTCCTTTCAGTGCTTCACAGTGCCAGGTTATAAATCCAGTGTAATCAAGTGACGAGCCTTTTCGCAAGCAGCAAGTGCAAGACACTGCATGTCTGAATGCTCACCCCTGTAAGAAACTCTCTGCATGGAAAGTAAACATGTCAGGTTCTGCCTAGACTTCTCCCTGACATGCTGCTGTTTGAGTCGGTGTGATGCCAGGGTTAGAGCGCTGGACTCTGCTCCACCAGAAAATTTTATTGGGTAACCTGGGTCTAGTCACTGTCTCTCAGATTAACCTACCTCACAGGGTTGTTGGGAGAAGGAATCATGTATGCCAACCTGAGTTTCTTGAAGGAAGAATGAAATAAAAGTGAGATAAAGTAGAAATTTTACTTGTGGGCAAGAAGATGTTTTTTGTTTGGGTGAGTTTATTCAAACACATACCACCATCCAGAGCTCGAACAGCCCAGAAGATAAATCTTTTCCACTCAGTTATGCTGAATGCATAAACTGGCCCTGGGTCTAATGTTTTAAGTGGTTCAGAGTGAGTGATGGTATTTTGGAAGCATGACTTCAGGGAGAAGTAGCTGTCTGGAAGCTGTTTGTATACAGTAATTTCACCTTTTATCAGGGTTGGGAACTCAGATGACTCAAGTTGCAAAAATGTGTGATTTTGGGTGACTCAGCAACTCCTGAGTCGCGCACATGGAAGACTCTGAAAGCACTCAAGTCAGGGCCCCCCTGACTCAGCACTCGTCCCCACGCATACAGACTCAGGTCTGCCTGTGTGTGTGCTGGGTGAGTGTGCTTGCTTACTGTTCTCACAGTGTGAAAAACCTCATGGGGCCAGCATTCCAAATGGGTGAGCAACAGAGACGTCCAGCCTCAAGGCAGGGAAGGATCAATGCATCCAAACAGGAGGTGGGAGGCAGGAGAAAGCTCTTTTGCTCATTTGTGATAGGAAGGAAGGAATGGATGATCATTGGACTCAGGGTGGGCAATGATCTGGCTGAGGGAGGGCAGGAGGACAAGCCCAAGGGGGTTCTTACAATTGGCTGAAGGGGGAAAAAGGAAGTGGGGAAGTCAGGGGGAGGCGGTTCACAGCAATCACAAAGCTCATGGCTTCTATGGGCTCATTGGGAGGAGAGAGTCCCATTGAATGACAGGCTTCAGTGGGACTACTTCTGAGCAGGGCTGCAAAGGATTGAATCATCCTGGTAAGCCTTGCAGCTGCTGTGCATGACCTTCCTCCTTCCTCTTGCCGCTTCTGTCCTTGATCTCACAGTCCCTCCCACCCCTTCTGCCCGGTTTACAGATGGGTGGGTGCAGCAGGGGAGTTTTATACTCACCTCTGTACCAGCGAACCCCCCCCCCCAGCCACATTATGTACAACAGTGTGAGAGCAACTTTTTCATAGTGTAACCTCCCCATTGTTGGGGTGTATGTGTAGTAGAATGAGATGCTGTTAGATCTCTGGGGAGGTAGAATGGACTGCAATACTTCAGACCCTGGGGTGTGTGTGTGTAACCTCCCTCTAGGAGTCCTTTGCTACTCTTCCAAACCCTTCTGCATTGCCCAGCAGCTGGTAGCTTTAGTATGTCAGGGAACGTTACGTCTTCCATTTAATGAAATCAGTGAGGTCAAGCTTGTTACATGGTCACTATTTTTGTTTAATTCAAGGTGTGTAGGTGACATGCATGTACTTGGTGCTAGGTGCCTGCCTGGAGAGCAAAGAGCAGAGCAGTAACATGGCTCTTGACAGGACTGCTGGGAAGAGGCCACAGATCCATAAGTCAGGAATTCCACACTTTTCAATGAAACACATGGTAACTTCCCCCCACCCCAGTTCCTTAATTGATCCATGGAGTTCAGCACCCCAAATTTGAATGGAGACTTGATTATTCCTTAAATTCAAATATAGTTTTCATGCCTCCAAAATTCAGCTGAAACCTTTTATGGCTTTTGTCATAACCATGTCCTAGGGAGCTTGGGGGGAAAAAACTTCTATTAAATAAAGGCACCACCTCTGATAGTCCTCACCAACCCCATGAATAAGCTCAATCTAGAAGCCATCCAACAGTCCTCTAACTAATGACTGCACCTTCAATTGAGTGGAGAACAAAGGCAGAACCCAGCAAGGTCATCTACTGATGACAGAAGATTCCCCTAATTGAGTCAACCCCACCTAGAATCCCATAGGATTCCATGGGGCAAAATCTGTAAAAATCCTTGGCTTTAGAGCCTTTTGTGTTTTGTTCCCTGACCCAAACATTGTTCACTTTGTTCCTGTCCACTCTCCGCTTTGCTGTTGGTTCATGAAACTTGAACCTGTTGGTGCTGTGTCAAGTCGCCTTTGTTCCAGCCTTCATTCATGAACCTCCAGCCTTCATTCAAGATTACCCAGTAGAGCAACCAAAGCTGTTTCAGTCCTGAAACAGGTCAAAAACCAGACTGAGTCCTGGACAGGGGTCTACTCACTAGCACCCATCCTCCAGCTAAGATCAGTGGAAGCAACTAATCTGACTGAACCTGCAAAGAGAAAGTATTTAATTTAAGGCACAGGAGCCTTAAAAACCCATACCAGACAAGCTAGGGCTGCAATTGCATTGTACTTGAAGACAAAACAAACACAAAATATCTATCATTTTGTGTTTGTTTTATCTTGCAATACAATGAAATTGCAGGCCCAGCCCCAGAATAGGAGGCAAACGCAGAAAGCACTGAAAATCAGTGATCTGGAAATGTCACATGGATGCTCTGCAAATGTGTGTGTGGACAAGGGAGGCCATCCTAGAGAAAAGGGCTAATGTGGAAGCACCCCATGGGTAGGGTTGCTGCTTCCCCTCCCTCTGCTGGATGCTCTGCCTTTAAAATGCCTGCTGGATAGAAGATCCAACAGGCCAGTTTTTCCTAGATCAGAGAGATTCCAGGATAAGGAAAGCTGCCCTTTTTGGCATTTGTTAAGGGCACAAAATGCTGTTGGGGTACAGAAAGATGGCAACCCTTTCGACTGGACTTAAAGAAGCTTGGAGTTGAGCAATTCGCTGCATTTGCTTATGTAACATCAGCAGAGACAAATAAATGATGTTTCATTTCCTCCACCTACTCCTGGCAGATGTAGCAGACCTACCCCATATGTAAACACCATCCATGTTCCCCCACCCTGTTATTTCCGCATAGTTTGCATCTGTCCAAGTCTAGTTGAATTGATTTAATTTTTTGGTAATAATAAAAATACCCTTTTCAAGAAGTCTGCCATGCTCATCCCAGTAATGATTTAACCTTCCACTATTAAGAATTAAAACATAAGAACCACATGTGACTAATACAGACAATTAATCAAGGCAGAAAAACAAACCTATGAGATCTGCTTTGAGAATAATATTTTCATAAAGAGTGTGGTGTTAGTTGTTTTAGCCTCTTTCATCTAATTTGCTTCCTTTTTTTTAGGTAACCTTGTTTCCAAAGTGCAAGTGGCACTCTAATCCTATGCCTTTACACTGGGACTATTTTCCATGATCCTGTAGAAATCCCGTGGAACAACCAGCATGATGTCATGTTTTGTGAAGCTGCCTCTCTGCAACTAATGAAATTACAACTAACTAACTAACTCTGCAACTAACGAACTAACTTGAAGAAATTACATGAAATGCATAAATGGTCTCAGGTTTCTTCTTGCTTTTTAAAATATACCACATTGCGGGGGGGGGGGGCAGTGAAATGGGGTTGTAGGACTTTGCCCCTCCCATGATTCTGATCCTGACCATGCTCCCCCACATGCTATTTTACAGTGCAATCCTACATATGTCCATGCAGAAGGAAGTCCTGTTGTGTTCAATGGAGCCTATTCAGAGGATAACACATACTATGAACCCTCAGTATCTGCAGGGGATCCGTTCTAGGATACTGAAATCCATGGATAATGAAATCTTGGGGGTGGGGGAGAACACTGCAATAACTTTTCTGGGGACCCTCAAGAGGTCGCACACGGTGTCCCTAGAACGACCTACCAGAAGTAACTTCCGGTTCACGCTGGCAACTTCTCAGGAGTCTCAGAATACCTCCCGAACATAACCAGAAGCCACTTCAAGTTTTGTCCAGGAGATCCTTGAGATCCTCCAGCTGCAGGCTCAGCATAAATTGATGTTTTTTATTTACCTCTGCATAAATCCTCAAGCTGCCTATGGGTCTCCTCGAATATATGCCACCTATTTGGTGGAATATGCCCAAGAAGAGAGATGGGGTGGGAGATTTCACAAAGAGGGCATATCTAGGGTGCACCAATGCTTCTGGATCCACCCGTCTGTTCCTGTCCCCTGGTTCCTCCACTGAAATGCCCTGTTCCTCCCCCACACTGCTTATAAACTGCCCCCCTTGCCAGCTTACCTTCTGAGCAGGTTGCCAGCTACAGCAGTGGGTAGGCTGACCAGAAGCCTGGTATTTCCCTGACATGCCAGGGTTTCCAGCCCTTTATCCAGGTGTCCGGGAAAAGCCCTGCTTTGTCCTCCATTTCCCCCTTTCACCCCCTGAAAGCTCAGCCCTGCCCTGCAGGGAGCATCCTCCAATCAGCTCAGGCTCCTGCACTTGTGTGTGTTTTGGGTGAGTGAAGACAGGGTCCGGTGGTGGTGGTGGTGGTGGTGGTGGTGGGGGGGGGACTCTTTGGAACTTCACTTGCAGGGATGGGGGTGATGAGAGAGAGTACAAGCATGCATGTGTGTTTTGAGTGAGTGGGAGCAGGGTCCTGCAGGATGGGGGGCTCCTTCAAAGTTTGATCTGATAAGAACAGCCCCACTGGATCAGGCCATAGGCCCATCTAGTCCAGCTTCCTGTATCTCACAGCGGCCCACCAAATGCCCCAGGGAGCACACCAGATAACAAGAGACCTCATCCTGGTGGCCTCCCTTGCATCTGGCATTCTGACACAGCCCATTTCTAAAATCAGGAGGTTGCGCATGCACATCATGGCTTGTAACCCGTGATGGATTTTTCCTCCAGAAACTTGTCCAATCCCCTTTTAAAGGCATCCAGGCCAGATGCCGTCACCACATCCTGCAGCAAGGAGTTGCACAGACCAACCACACGCTGAATAAAGAAATATTTTCTTTTGTCTGTCCTAACCCTCCAAACACTCAATTTTAGTGGATGTCCCCTGGTTCTGGGGTTATGTGAGAGTGTAAAGAGCATCTCTCTATCCACTTTATCCTTCCCATGGATAATTTTGTATGTCTCGATCATGTCCCCCCTCAGGCGTCCCTTTTCTAGGCTGAAGAGGCCCAAACGCTGTAGCCTTTCCTCATAAGGAAGGTGCCCCAGCCCAGTAATCATCTTAGTTGCTCTCTTTTACACCTTTTCCATTTCCACTATGTCCTTTTTGACTGTGGAACCTGATAGGGCAAGTTCTGCCCCCTAAATAGCAGATAATCCCACGTCTCTTTCAAATACATGGTCTGATTTGGGTTTCTTGAAATGATGCAAGCTTGGTGTCTATACATATGAACCCAGCTCCACCGTATGATGTCTGAAAGAGGTTTTCCAAAAGGAGGGGGGAGGGAAGACGGATCCGTACAGAACACCTCATTAAAGGGCATTGTGTTGCCCATCCTATCAGCCCTCCAGAAGCTGCATTATTTTGGTTGTTTAGTTTGGTGGTGGTGGTTTGTACTGTTTTTTGGGTTTTTTATTGTGGTTCTAAAAATTATTAATACAGTTGACTAATACAGTTTTAAATTTAATAATAAGTGATATAGGGCACAATCCTACCCTGCGCTTCAAGCCGCTCTTCTGCTTCTCTTGCGTTCTCCCTGGGAACAGGGGTTGGGATCTGGCATAACTGCTGGGTCCCAGCCCCACCTCTAGCTCTCCTGTGGCTTGTGTCAGCCTCCACAGGCCGGCACTCCTCTGAGCGCCAGCCCAGCTTCCTCCCAGAGAGGAGCAAATGTGCCTTACGGCATGTTTGCAACCCTCCTGGGCCAGTGCAAGGACTTGCGCCGGCCCATGGGTGCCTCACGATTGGGCCCATAGTGCTTAAACATGTGAAACCAATATAGATGTGTTTTTAGCTCGTATTTTGTCATGTCCTATGTTTTTCTTGAATGCCCTACATTTTGGGGTGTCCTCTTTTCCGGTTATGACATCTGGTCACCCTGGCAGAGGGCCACTGCCGTTTGCAGCGAGGACTCTAAAATGACTGCTGTATAGTCAGTTATTATGATTCTGGAACCCTGTTCCGCAGTTGTAACTAGCCCAATAGGATCGGACTGCAAGTCACAGTGCACATTTTATGTAGTGATGTTTAATTCTGATATACCACATTATAAGCACAGAATGCTTTATCATAGCACAGCTGAATGTGTGAGCCAATGGGGGGGGGCTGTACAACGTAAAGCTGTGGGAGGGGAGCTGCATTTTTGAATGTCCTGCATGGAAGAAAACCTTTCTCAACCCATGGAAAGCTCACATGTTGGGGAGATAGTTGCAGCCTAGCCTATTCCTTGATATACGGTACTACTTTTTTATATGCAGGCGTGTGTAAGTGGTGGGCAGCATTCAGCTATACAACCAGACCCCGTCCCACATATATCTGGAGCCTGAAAGAGCACAGTTTAGGAAAACTTTTGATCTTTTTCTGAGAGCTGTCATGTGATGACTAGTGTTCAACAGGTTGCTAGTTATTTTAGGTTTGTATATTTTCATTGATTGTATCGGTCGTCATCCGAAGCCTTGTGTATTTTATTAACATTTTCCTTGTGTATTTGGACATCTGCTTTTGGTGGATCCAGAGACTGTGCTGTTGAGCTGGAGCCATCATCTGAAATGAAAGAGATGCAAATTCACACTTGCCTCCACCATGTGCTTTCCTTAGTGACACTGGCTCTCCATACATGGCATGGGGCCAGCGGCCCTCCTGGAGGTGCAACTGAGCCTCCATAGCAAAGGGGGGGAGGGGAACTGAGATCAACGGTGGTGTCAGCCTCCAAGTTGGCTGCATAATTTTCCCTGGCTGAGGAGAGGATTTGGCATTTCAAGAAGTTTCTATCTGGAAACTGCTGAATAAGTACAAGATGAGAAAACAGCTGAAAACATCACAGAAGCAAAGACAATCTGAAGAAAAAGAAAGAAAAAAAGGGAAAGAGCTTGACAGATGCTCCAGTGAGAATGGGAAGTTCCAGAGACAACGTAAACAATTGATACTTCATGGCTGGTTGTTTGTTGAGCCTATCACATGAATGAGTTTTAAAAGAAACCATTACAACACTGCTAAATGGGTTCTGATTAATGGTTGGTCAAGAGCCAAGAGACTGGGACTCTTATTTGTTGTTCTAAGGCTCAATAGTCAACGTCCGAGATTGGATTGCGCTATTTTGACAGAAGTCATTGCATGACTTCAGTGGAGGTTTGGTTACTCGGTCTTGTCTTTTACTTTTTTGACGGCTCTTTCAACCTTTGATATATTTCCAAAGGTTTTTGATGGCTCTTTCAACCTATTAGCTCAGGTCAGGCAGGGTCCATGTCTGGTTCTAGAATGGCCATATCCCTGAAATGTTATGGAGTCAAGGCTGGCCCATCTGTGGGGCTACCTGCATTGGTTGCTGAATGCAATAGGGGCAACTGCTTCTGCCCACCTGCCTCCAGCACCCCGCTTCCTCCCACCGTTCGTAGAAGAGGAAGTGTAGAGAAGAGCATGCTGACATTCTAGCCCAGCCATTTCTCCCCCACCATGCCAGTTACTTCCAGATTGGGAGACCAGGCAAAATGTGACAAACACCAGTAAGAGGATCAGTGCAGACGGGAAGGCTTTTCTGAGCATGTGAAAGCTCTGCCCCTGAGCCTTCTACTGCTGCTTGTCATGTTGGATTGCTGATCTCACTGCCAGGTGGCAGGTTTCTGGGGATCCCCTGTGTACCACCGGTCACCACCTCAAGTACCAACAGTGGTACAAGTACCACTGGTTGAGAAACACTGTTCTAGCCCATTACTGTCCTCACCTCCACACTTCTTATTTCATTTATTTCCATTCCCCTCTTCCTTTTTAAATCCAGGAGGCAGAGGAATGGCAGAGGCAGCTGGCACATCAGTGGGTAAGGAGGCATCATTTGGCATTCTTCCTCAGGCACCAGGAGGTCTTGGGCTGGTCCAGTAACAAGTCTACCAGTAGTCATTTCAAGACAATATCATAAAAAAGAGGGGGGAAAGAAAAGGAGTGGGTGGAGTGTTGAAACTATAGTGAATTTAAAACAAAACAAAAAACCCCCACTACAGCCCATTTCATGGTTTAGAATAGATTACAGGTTGGTCCCTGGTAGCCATGGGGTTTTTGTTCCAGAATCCTCATGGGTATGGAATTTGCAGATACTGAGGTCTGAATTTAAATGCCTTTAAAAAGAAAAAAAGCACCAAAATTCCTACAGTTTCACACCACTTCCAAGCCTCTGGTTGGCAACCTTCAGTCTCAAAAGACTATGGTATAAGCCTACAGCACCCGACATTCCAGGCGGTCTCCCATCCAAGTATTAACCAGGCCTGATCCTGCTTAGTTTCTGAGATCAGACAAGATCAGGCATGTGCAGGGTAACAGTTGCTGCCACTAGTGCAGGGGTGTCAAATATAAGGCCCGGGGGGCTGGATGCAGCCCGCAAAAGCTTTTTATCGGGCCCTCAGGCTCTCAGCTGCTGAGCAGTGCTGAGGTGTTACTGCTATAAGGACAGCCCACATGAAGATTGGACTCTCCCATATTTTGCAATTTGATCCAGATTTGTGTATTTTCTCTTCTGCAGCTAATGTTCCTACGTGAAAATGCTTATTTTTGGTTATGACCTGTTTAATGACATCATTTCCTGCCTAATGACATCTCTTCCGGCCCTCAGCAGGCACCATGAATGCTGTTTGATCTTTGGTTTGAAATGAGTTTAACACCCCTGCTCTAGAACTATTTTTAGGACTGAAATTGTGTTGCATTCTGGGGCAAAGCTGGGAGGGGCAAGGCACCTCTGTTGACCAAGAAGTAGGTCTTTCAGTCCGAAAAATAGCTCTAGAGACTTGGAAGCGGTGCGGTTTGGCCCCGAAATGGTAGGAACCACAGTTTTGGCACCTTTTTCTTTTTAAAGGCATTTAAATTCAGGCCCTGGTATCTGCTGGCATCCATGGTGAGTCAAATCCATGCATGCCAGATCTGTAGATACCAGGGTCTGAGTGTTTTATGAACTCATGTGCTTCTTATTCCTTGTTATTCTCCTCCATACTTGAGGGAAGGAAATTGAAGATTGAATGTTGGAACTTGGGAAACTGTGGTTCATTCTAACTGTGGTTAGTTCAAGCAAACCAGGATCAAGCTGTTGTTTCATATCCTGGCTTGTTTAAGCTAACCACAGTTAGAGTAAACCAGTTTTCTGAGTTTGGGTGTAACTGAAAACTGAGGTGTTTTAAAAATGGAAAGTGGAAATTTTCAGTATTCTCTCCTGCATGCATAGAGGAGGAGGAAGAGGGAGGGAGTGAGCTAGTGAGGGAATGGGCATGAGCTAGTGAAGCAGGAATTTAAGGGATATCAAGGCTTGTTCATGATAATCTAAACTAGTTTAGCAAATGATCAGCCGAATTGGGCCTATGAATGATAATACAAATCCAATTGTTTGAAGCTTGATCTCAAAATCTCCAAAGGAGTTGGCTATTGTTGATCCTCAGGGCAAGGAGTGGCTGCTTAGGTATTGCATTACACTCCAGCCACAGGTTGGTTGTGACCCTTCCAAGGGCAGCATTAGAAGAATGGTGAAGTATGTAGTTCTTTTCACTTGGTTTAAAGAATAATGAGTCTGGTACTTAGTATGTGACTTGTGAAAGATTGATGATGACATTGGTAATTATTCATTTCCTTGCTTTTAAGTGCTTGGACCTTGTAAATGCATCATTGTCACTTAGCAACTGAGTGTGTTGATTTACAGCTCTATAGATTAAATGGAAACAGCTATTTCACAGGAGAAAAATACATAGGTGCCCATCTGCATTTGTGCAAAACCTGGGCAGCCCAAGATATTTGAGCATCTCCCTAGGAAGAAGTTGATAAATTAGTTCTGAAGAAGAAATGTTTCTCCAATACATCAGATTCGTTTCACTGAACAGTTGGAATCTGTGTGAGCATGTTGAATAAGAACTGACTTGCTAGGTGGATATATTTCTGTGGACTGACATGGATCTGTTTTTTCCACTAACTCCACAAACATTATTGTCCCGTCCTGGGGACATCACTCCTTTCTATTTCTGGATGCCAGGCCAACCTTTAATACTCCTGAGGCTAAGTAATTCTGAAGAATTTCATACCTAGTTGACAAATAAAATAAGTTAACGGTCCAGATGGCATCCACCCAAGAGTTATTAAAGAACTGATGAATGAAATTGCTCATCTCTTGTCTAAAATATGCAACTTGTCCCTTAAAACAGCCACATGATTGGAGGATAACAAATGTGATGCCAGCTTTAAAATAGGGAGGAGAGGGAACCCGGAAAACTATAGACTGGTCAGCCTAATGTCTCAAACCTTTTAGAATTCTTTGAAAAGGTCAACATGCATGTGTTTGTGGGAGAACCTGTGGATATTCCTTCAACAAAGGCTGCTGAGAAAACAGTCTGCTGATTCCACAGTCAGGAAATAAGAGGGCAGGTCATCTCATGGATTAGGAACTGGATGAGAATCCGGAAACAGAGAGTGGGTGTCAATGGACAATTTTCACAGTGGAGAGGTGAAAAGTGGTGTGCCACAAGGATCTGTCCTGTGAGTAGTGCTTTTCAATCTGTTCATAAATGACCTGGAGAGAGGGTTAAGCATCGAGGTGGCCAAGTTTGCAGGTGACACTAAACTTTACTGAATGATAAAAACCAGAAGCGATTGTGAGGAGCTCCAGAAAGATCTCTCCAAACTGGCAGAATGGGCATCAAAATGGCAGATGCGTTTCAATATAGGTAAGTGTAAAGAAAAGCACATTGGGGCAAAAAACCCCACACATTTAGGCTAATAGGTTCTGAGCTGTCTGTGATGGATCAGGAGAGAGATCTTGGAGTGCAGGTGAACAGCTCAATGAAAGTGTCAATCCAATATACAGTGGTGGGGAAGAAGGCTAATTCCATGCTTGGGATCATTAGAAAAGGTATTAAGAATAACACGGCTAATATTATAATGCTGTTGTACAAATCAATGGTAAGGCAACACCTGGAGTATTGTGTCCAGTTCTGGTCGTCACATCTCAAAAAGGACTTAGTAGAAATAGAAAAGGTGCAAAACAGAGCGACTAAGATGATTACGGGGCTGGGTCACCTTCCTTAAGAGGAAAGGCTATGGCGTTTGGGCCTCTTCAGCCTAGAAAAGAGACACCTGAGGGGGGACATGATTGAGACATACAAAATTATGCAGGGGATGGACAGAGTGGATAGAGAGATGCTCTTTACACTCTCACATAACACCAGAAACAGGGGACATCCACTAAAATTGAGTGTTGGGAGAGTTAGAACAGACAAAAGAAAATATTTCTTTACTCGGTGTGTGGTTGGTCTGTGGAACTCCTTACCACAGGATGTGGTGATAGCATCTGGCCTGGATGCCTTTAAAAGGGGATTGGACAAGTTTCTGGAGGAAAAATCCATTATGGGGTACAAGCCATGATGTGTATGTGCAACCTCCTGATTTTAGAAATGGGCTATGTCAGAATGCCAGATGCAAGGGAGGGCACCAGGATGAGGTCTCTTATCTGGTGTGCTCCCTGGGGCATTTGGTTGGCTGCTGTGAGATACAGGAAGCTGGACTAGATGGGCCTATGGCCTGATCCAGTGGGGCTGTTCTTATGTTCTTATGTTCATTGGACAAAGGATGGGAATTCTGATACTTTCATTGGCTGAGGGGGACGGGAAAGGAGTTGGGGAAGCGGGGGGGGGGAGGTGGTTCATAGCAATCACAAACCTCATGGCTTCTATGGGCTTGTTGTTACTCAGGAGGGGGAAGCCTCATTGAATGAGCAGCTACGTGGAACTACTTCTGAGTAGGGCTGCAAAGGATTGGGCCATCCTGGTAAGCCTCCCAGCTGCTGTGCGTGATCCTCCTCCCTCTTGCCGCATCTGTCCTCGCTCTCTCGCATCTCTCCCACCCCTCCCGCCCTGTTTACAGATGGGCAGGGACAGCAGGGAAGTCTTCAAAGAGAACTCCGACACACACAGAGCCCAGCAGCAGCCCCATTTTTTCCACGGTGGTCTTTTTAAAGGGGGGGGGGTGACTTGACTCAAGTCCTTTAGAGTCCTTTAGAGTCAGTAAAGGGTAACTCTGCAACTCGGAAAGTGCCCCCGTTATTACGCTTTTTCGAGTCCAGTCGTGGGGGACAGTGATTCAGCAATTCAACTCGAGTCAAGTCCCACTGGACTTGCCCATCCCTGTCTGTACCATAAGCTTATTGAGCAGTTGATGTTGCCATTTCTCTTCTGTGCATGTAGTCTACAGGCCTTGTATCAGGCTGATTGAGATTTTTAAGAGATTCAAGGTCAAACAAGATGTTCCTTTAAGTTCATCATTAGGGCTGCTGTGCTTGGTTTTTATTCTACAAAAAGCAAATTGGAACAATGGCATGGGAAGTAAGGTTTAACCCACCATGGTCCCTATCGAGATGGTTCCCCCACCCTACAACTTCTATTTATTCCAGAAAGAATCTCCCATTGGCACTAGTAAGGATGGATTCTATTTGTATTTCCCAGACAACCTCAGTCCCACAATCCCTTATCACACACTGACAAGAATAAATTTTAAATAATACTGAAAATATCACATTAGTATTCACTGCCGGTTCAATGTCTAGGTAATATGAGGTTCATCCCAGCAAACTATAATGGATTGTATCGAACAAATTAAGGGCGCAATCCTAACCCCTTATGTCAGTACTTTCCAGCACTGGCATAGCGGTGCCAATGGGACGTGTGTTGCATCCTGCAGTTGGGTGTCACTCACGGAGGCCTCCTCAAAGTAAGGGAATGTTTGTTCCCTTACCTCAGAACTGCGTTGCCCTTATGTCGGTGCTGGAAAGCACCGACATAAGGGGTTAGGGCGCCCTAAGACTCCTTATGGGTTGAGACAAAGGGGGCAGGAACTAGGGACTTGACTTGTGTCTAGCCACGGTGGATTTGCACATCCCTGGTGACAAGACATATTCTTCCCAGTGCTGCAAGTCTTCAAAGGGATAAGAGACCTGAAATGCCATTGCTGGGCTAGTGCTGGGCTTTTATGGCCTCAAGAAGATTTGCCTAAATGTGTTTTTCCTAGTAGTTCTTTCCTGCTGATGTTTTGTTTTGCCTAGTTGCTTCTTCAGTTTACCTGCTCTGAGGCCAACCAGCAAATCGTGTCCAAGAATGCTAGTCTACCAAATGTACAGTGACCTCTTTCTTCCACTTTAATAATGCCTAGACATATGGACAGAGTGACATAACTTCTGAGTCAAGGGCATCTACTGTAGGAAAAATAATAAAGGTGACCTATTCACTTCACCATTTTTCCGAGACTTCATGTTTATAGTCTATAAATCACGGGGCATTTGTTCCAGGCTGGCACTGCCAGTTATGGCACCAGGCATCTCAGTGGCACAATGGCTTGTTGATGGCATGTATTTACATGAAGCCCCCAACCTTTTTCTCAGGGCACAAATGAAAGTGATGTCATAGTACTTCAGATATAACTCCCAGGATGGAAAAGCTTATGCTGACCTGCAGGGCAAAAGGGTTTTAATCATTTTTTAAAACTTTTGCAGAGAAGATCTCTGCTCCATAAACAGATACCAAATGGAAATGAAATATTTTTTTCAGTGGCAAATCTGAACATCCCAGTAAGGGAATCAAGGGTATGATACCTTTAAATCTTCCCAGGCATATGTCAATCAGCCCAAAAAGTGTGCTGCTGAATTCTATAAAGCAGTGTTTCTCAAACTGTGGGTCGGGAGTCAATTCCAGGTGAGTCCCCATTCATTTCAATGTGTATTTTATTTTTACTATATTAGACTTAATGCTTCCATGATATGTGACTGTATTTGGGGAAATGTTACAGGTTTGTATTTTTAACCAGCTCCTATATATATGTTTTTAACAATAATAGTCAATGGGGCTTACTCCCAGGTAAGTGTGGATAGGACTGCAGCCTTTGGGATGTTTGGGGAATTCTTTTTTAAACAAATCAGCAACTGCTGAGCGAGAAGGGTTCTTTATTTTAAATAATTTTTTTAACTTTTAATTTTCTTTCTTTATTTCTTTCTTTAATTTGATTTGATCATATGGGGGGTGTTAAAAATTTTCCTGCTTGATGATGTTACTTCTGGCCATGACATAATTTCCAGGTTAATGGCATGACTTCCATTATGGGTGCTGACAGATTGTCCTGTTAAAAAGTGGTCCCCGTGCTAAAAGGGTTGAGAACCACTGTTCAAAGACGTAGAAGTTACTACTCCTCACTTAACAGAATATGATAGGAGAATGAAAGAGACTACAAATTAAAACAAGGGGAAAAAACACAAATGGCCTGAGTGATAGAGTCACTTTATTTGCTGGAAGTGACCATTTATATCATTAAATGTGAACAAAGGGCTCCATCCAAAGCATTTGAAAGTGTGCACCTTAAGTGTTCTGGTGGCAGGAGACAAAAGTACAGGTGATGTAATAAACAAAGTTTTTGATTTTGTTCGCCACATCCATGCTGTCACAATTATTTAAAGCTCTCTTTATTGCAGGTCTTTCGATGTCCCTGCATTGCTATGCTCATTATCCTTTGAACAGGTAAAGTAGAATCCATGCCACCTTCAAGTCGGTGGTCAACTTTTCATTGAATATAATGTTTGTGAATTGCTCTCATCGTTCAGCCAAGACACCTGTTTAGGATCTCAACAGTACGTGCCTTTTTTCTTTTATCTTTTTTTGGCAGGGGGATGCTGGATTTGGTTACCACATTCTGCTTAAAAGACAAGCACAAAGCACAGGAGCATTTGACTGGGTCCTTGTTCTCTCTTTGCACTTACAAAAGCCCAATTTGTACAATTATGTTGTTTGTCAATACTGAGAAGCATCTGATCAGCTAGCAAACAAAACACACACTTATATCTTTACTGGGTATCTTTTTGAGCATTTCTGTTTCATATGGAAAACAGAAGACGAGACAGGTAGCATAAATGATTGTTGCTTGTACCAATCGCACCACTAGTACAACGCCTGATAACATATATAAAGAGAAAGCTATATGATTGATGGACACATGCTCCTAATTGTTCCTGCACATAACAAAATGGAGTTGAGCAACCCCCTCATTTCCTTGGCCTTCATTATTAGATTGTGTCCCATAGCACACAAGCGAGGGTGAAGCCCAGCTTCTCATGATAACTTGCGATGGGAGTGCTTGATGGAAATGATAAGTAATCCCCTGCTGTGCAATTGCATTCATGTGTCTGTCATTCGATGAGATGCATCTTGACATAAACAACAAGGTCATGGAATAGTGGAGTGACAGATTGTAAATTCAACAGTAATCCCCCTCGATTAAAAACACCATCATGGCATCTACTTGAAACCAGCCTAACATCTGGAGATCAAGCTGTAAGAGAAGCTGTCAAAGGGGTGTCCTTTCACAAGGAATGGCTCGGACGTTTGCCAGGTTTTTTTTTTTGCAAGGCATTAAAAAGTATTACAGATTTTGGCCTCTTCCAAGGGGCAGAAAAGTCACTCCCACCTGTCAGTTTCCATTAGTGTGAGTGCAACCTTTCTTCTCCCATCTCTGAACTATGTGTTCTAGCTTGGTTCCAGGGGAACCCTCGAAATGGCGAGTAATTTGGGAATACTAATCGAACACTCACATCTGCCAGCAATTACACTAATTCACAGAGGCACAAAGAATGTTGCGAGCTTGTCGAAAACTGTAAATGTGGTATGGCATTTTGGATTTCAAACAGAACAGATAAGTCTGTCAGTACTTCAGCTGCACATTAGCATCAGTGTTTTACTTATCTGACAGCATGTTAACCAGCACTGCTGGTGACTCCTCCACCTCCTATGTATACTCTGCACATATGAGGGAAGGGGTCGGGGATCAGAGGTAGAGCTATATGCTGAAGGTCCTAGGATAAACCCCTGGCATCTTGAAAGGATCTCAGGTAGCAGAACTGGGGACAACCAATGCCAGTGCTCTTGGAGAGTGACTGCCAGTCAGAATAGGGAACGCTGGATTTGATCTGACTCGGTGTACACGGCAGTTTCCTTTATTCTTTTATTTTTATGCTCTCCCTATATTCATTTCCATTAGAAACAAACCTTTTACTAAAACTGCATCAGCAGTTAGCAAACCGACCCACAAGCCCCACACACAGGACGCTATCGCATGCAGAGTTTGGAAGGTCCGTCGTGGGAAGCTATTTGCTGATATGGCTGGGCTGAAGACTGAGATGGGGTAGGTGCATCAAAGGTGAGTGTGGTGTGGTAGTCAAAGTGGTGTGCTTCCTGCTGATACCCTGAAGCCTTGGAGGAACTAGGCTGGGACAACTCCTCCTGCATTGACATCAGCTTGCAGTATGTGCCACTTTATCTCAGCTTGCAGTAAAGGAACCCCATCAAGATCACATACAGAAACTGACACCCTTTCCTGATTATACACTAGGAAATGTGGTGTCCTACCACCAATTGCCTTGGATTTTCTCAGACCATACAACCTTTCTCAGCTGATAGGCTGTAAACAACCAGCCAGTGTGAGATCCAAAGCCACCACCATCAGGTATACAAGGAGATGCTGCCTTGCATATCACTGCACAAGCAAGAGGAGTCACAGACATTTATCCAGGCCTGGATGGAAGTGGGCCAAGCACAGACCATTTGTAAATTCATCATGGGTTACAAAAGCAAGCGAGAGCCTAAGGCTGCAATTTTATATACACATACCTGGGAGGAAAACTCATTGAGCAGAATGGGGCTTTCTTCTGAGTTAGCATACATGGGTTGGAGCTGCAAGTCATTTTGCATCTCCTAGGGCAACCCATGTGGACTCACCTCCCTGCATTACAATCTCTGCACATGAACTGGAGGTTGTCCATGACTTTGTGTACCTTGGCTCAACAATCTCTGACACTCTTTCTCTCGATACCGAGCTAAACAAATGCATCGGTAAAGCAGCTACCACGTTTTCCAGACTCACAAAGAGAGTCTGGTCCAACAAGAAGCTGACGGAACATACCAAGATCCAGGTCTACAGAGCTTGCATCCTGAGTACACTTCTGTACTGCAGCGAGTCATGGACTCTTCGCTCACAACAGGAGAGGAAACTGAACGCTTTCCACATGCGCTGCCTCCGACGCATTCTTGGCATCACCTGGCAGGACAAAGTTCCAAACAACATAGTCCTGGAACGAGCTGGAATCCCCAGCATATATGCACTGCTGAAATAGAGACGCCTGCGTTGGCTCGGTCATGCCGTGAGAATGGATGATGGCCGGATCCCAAAGGATCTCCTCTATGGAGAACTCGTGCAAGGAAAGCGCCCTACAGGTAGACCACAGCTGCGATACAAGGACATCTGCAAGAGGGATCTGAAGGCCTTAGGGGTGGACCTCAACAAGTGGGAAACCCTGGCCTCTGAGCGGCCCGCTTGGAGGCAGGCTGTGCAGCATGGCCTTTCCCAGTTTGAAGAGACACTTGGCCAACTGTCTGAGGCTAAGAGGCAAAGAAGGAAGGCCCATAACCAGGGAGACAGACCAGGGACAGACTGCACTTGCTCCCATTGTGGAAGGGATTGTCACTCCTGAATTGGCCTTTTCAGCCACACTAGATGCTGTTCCAGAACCACCATTCAGAGTGTGATACCATAGTCTTTCAAGACTGAAGGTTGCCAACATGAGGGCAACCCAAATAGTCCTACACTTGTAGGACTGAAGGAATCTATAAGAGATGTCTAGACTGATCCCTGCACAAAGGGAATAACTCCCTAAACAAGGTTACGGATAGATCAGCTCTTTCATCCAGAACATGGGTTACCAGCAGAAAAAAGGACAGTCTGAAGAGGTAAAACAATAGGCAGCCATATAAAGAGAGATGAGTCATTAACGGAGATGAAACAGAGTTTAAGAGGGTCCACCATTCCCCTTTGTAGAATTGAACATTGATGCCAAAGAAACATACAATATATTCCTGAAAGGAACTCAGCCTGCCCTGGACTCCCTAGCTAGCATTTTCAATAGAAGCTGCATTCGCCTTGCATTCACTAAAGATAAAAACCACCAAGGGTAAGACCTAAGTATGGTCCTGCACCTTCTTCAAGCCAGTAAAATGCATATGCTAACATTGGTGAAACACTGCCATCCAAGTGAATCTTCACAAGTTCTCAACAGCCTGCAGACCTCTCTTAACAGAAGGCCCACATACACAAGGGGAAAATGGAGGAACAGTGCATTCCGGACTATTCTTCCCCAGCCTCAGCCAAGGAGGGATTAGTCCCGAAATGCACTTCATAGAAATGCTAGCCGAGCATTAATAATGCAACTGAATTAGAAGCACATGTGGTGGGGAAGAAGTGTGATATAATTGGCATGACAGAGACTTGATTAAAGCAAGACATAGACTGGGAGATTAAATTACTAGAGTGTCGACTACAGAGGAGGGACGGAGGAAAGAGCAGGAGGAGGAAGAAAGGGAGAACGTTGTGTCAGCAGAAAGGAACAAAACAGGGAGAGCCAAGTCAGCAGAACTGACTAATATTAAGCAAAGACGGTGTTTGAGTAGGGCTGGATCAGATACTCAGAGCTCAGCTAGGATGAGAGAGAGAGAGAGAGAGAGGTGGCAGAGTTTTCACAAACGAAGCAGATGTTTGCCACCTTCATAGTGCAGACAAGGCTACACTCCCGCCAAAGGGAATTCTCCATATGTGAGTTTCTCCCAAGAAAAAAAACACTCGTTGCGAAAATTAGGAGAAGCTGGCAGGTAAACAGAAGCAACTCTACACTTGAGGCTTAACTGCCTGCTTCAGCAACAACCCAAACAGATGTTCCAAACCCCAGCCAGTGCACCACATGTGCATTGATGATATCCTGCAAAACCACAGGGTGTACTCAAAAACTACTAGGTGGGGGCCGAAATACACATGTTTGTATAACCCCCCCCCCCCAGTGAGCTCAAGGAAACAGACACCAGATTCAAGAGCACTTTTAGAACCCTGTATCAGGAGAGGTATTCTTCCTTGCCACACAATCAGTTGGCCAATCAGAGCCATGATCCCTTGGTTCAAGTAACAGCAACCCATTCCCAGCAATCAATGTAACCATTGTTCCTCAGGTCATCCTAAAAACAAGATTCTGGAACTACTTGCAGCAGCCATTTTGAAGCTATCAGTATCCATTTTTAAACACCTGCAGCCATCCTGAAGCTATACATGGTCATTTTGAGGCTATCCACTGCTGGCATTCCTGATCAAGTTAGCTGCCCCTCCCCCTAATCTCAATGATCCCATAGGATCAATTCTTCAAAACCTGCTGATTCGGTATCAGCTGTGCTTTCCAGGAACCTAACCCCAGCAGATAACAAGAATTGACTATATAGTCTATAGCAGTGGCGCCCAAACAGGTGGCTGCTGCGTTTCAGAAAAGCGGTCCCCGTTCGGACAGCTTCTTTCCGTCTGCCTGGGATGCTGTTCAATGTCCTCATGATCAGGGGACAGGGACGCTCTGGGTAGTCATGTTGTCTGCCCGGTGTCCCAGAAGGCTGCACCTTCTTCTTAGTATGTAAGCTATGGCTATATCACCTATCTGAACACTTTGAAAACAATTAATAAAAATGATACATTGGGCTAAAAACCAATAATACCACTTTTTGCATTTTTCAATTTATTCAATTCACCAAATTTGTGAAAAAATAAAACCACTGTCAAAACACCTATGTCTATTATGAACTGTTCCCGCTCATTTGTGTACTAAATATCTGTGAGCATTACCCCCCCCACAGACACACCTTCTGCCCTGCAGTTGTACTGACAGAGCATACGCTGTACGCAACAGTGGGAGGGGGTGACCAGAATGCCTAGGAGAGGTAAGTAAAAATTTATCTTACTTCCTGGTAGGCCAGTGGGTCTTCTTGTTCAAGGAGAGGAATGCTGGGAAAACAGGGATAGCATTCCAGTGCATGCTATTGCTACCAGGAGCCATATCCCCCATCCCTGTGCCCTCCCCAATTTCCACCATGAACTGCCCACAGCCTGCCCCCACCGGCATCTTACCTGCTCTGACATGGCTGGATCAATGTGTGGTGGGCACCTGGAACCTCCAGCTGTCTGCCCTGGCAGCTCCAGCGTGCATGACAAGTGTGCAACAGTTGGGCCGCTATTTAAGGCCTTACAACAACGGTTTGGGAGATCCGCTACTGTAGGATTTGGCTGTGATCCTATCTACTTTCTTCATATTGCAGACATCGAAGAACTAGATAAAAGCCATGATGTGACCTGACAAAATTCTCAATTTTTTGTGTTACAACATTCCGGCTGACAAAGAGTTTGGTGGGATTCAAAAGCATGCGCCCTACACTGTAGGAACACCGCGGCCCACTAAAAAGGACTGTCTTACCTGCTTTACATGCATTGCTCTGAAGGACTAGCAGGGCTATTTAGGGCCCAATCCTGAGCCCTGCGCACTGGCTTACCACCAGCGTACACTGCCACAAACGTGCCGTAAGACATGTTTGCAAATGCTTACCGTGGGCCAAGCACTGGAGTTAGCCTTTCATTGGGCCAGCTCCGGCACTGAGCCTGCGTTCCACTGCCTGGTGGTCACATGGCCTGACACAGGACTCTTCAATACTGCACAAGCTCAAGAGCCACCACAAAATTGAGTAGCCCTATTGCGGGCTATTTCCCTTACTCAGGGGGACGAAAGTCCCCTTCTCCCGAGGAGATGGTGGTGGCTGCCCGGAGTGCACAGGATACTGCATCAGCCGTTTTTGGCACCATGGCAGCCCCGCACTCCGGGCAGCTCAGGATTGGGCTGTTAATCCATTACAGCGATTCTTTTTCTTAGGAACATAAGAAGAGCCCCGCTGGATCAGGCCAAAAGCCCATCTAGTCCAGCTTCCTGTATCTCACAGTGGCCTACCAGATGCCTCACGAAGCACACAGCAAAAGATCTTGCATCTGACATTCTGAGGTGGCCAACTTTTAAAATCAGGTGGTTGCACATACACTTCATGGCTTGCAACCTGCAATGGATTTTTCCTCCAGAAATTTGTCCAATCCCCTTGTAAAGGAATCCAGGCAAGATGCCATCACCATATCCTGTGGCAAGGAGTTCCACAGATTAATTACACACTGGGTAAAGAAATATTTTCGTTTGTCTGTCCTAACTCTCCCAACACTCAATTTTAGTGGATGTCCCCTGGTTCTGGTGTTGTGTGGGAGGGAAAAGAACATCTCTCTATCCACTCTATCCCCTGCATAATTTTGAATGTCTCAATCATGTCCCCCCACAGGTGCCATTTTTCTAGACTGAAGAGCCCCAAATGCTGTACCCTTTCCTCATAAGGAAGGTGCCCCAGCCCAGAAATCATTTTGGTCACTCTTTTTTGTACCTTTCCATTTCTACTAAGTCCTTTTTGAGATGTGACGACCAGAACTGGACGCAATACTCCAGGTGTTGCCTTACCATTGATTTGTACAACAGCATTATAATATTAGCCGTGTTATTCTTAATACCTTTTCTAATGATCCCAAGCATGGAATTAGCCTTCTTCCCCACCACTGCATATTGGATTGACACTTTCATCGAGCTGTCCACCTGCACTCCAAGATCTCTCTCCTGATCCATCACAGACAGCTCAGAACCTATTCGCCTAAATGTGTGGGGTTTTTTGCCCCAATATGCATGACCTCACTGCTCAACCCTGTCTCCAGGTCATTTATGAACAGGTTGAAAAGCACTAGTCCCAGGACAGATCCTTGGGGCACACTGCTTTTCATTTCTCTCCATTGTGAAAATTGCCCATTGACACCCACTCTCTGTTTCCTGGTCTTCAACCAGTTCTCAATCCATGAGAAGACCTGTCCTCTAATTCCCTGACTGTGGAGTTTTTTCAGTAGCCTTTGGTGAGGGACCGTGTCGAACGCCTTCTGAAAGTCCAGATATATAATGTCTACGGGTTCTCCCGCATCCACATGCCTGTTGACCTTTTCAAAGAATTCTATAAGGTTTGTGAGGCAAGACTTACCCTTACAGAAGCCATGCTGTCTCCCTCAGCAAGGCCGTTCGTCTATGTGTTTTGAGATTCTATCTTTGATAAGGCATTCCACCATCTTACCCGATACAGATGTTAGGCTGACTGGCCTATAGTTTCCCGGTTCCCCCCTCTTTTCCTTTTTAAAGATAGGCGTGACATTTGCTATCCTCCAATCTTCTGGCACCGTGGCTGTTTTGAGGGACAAGTTGCATATTTTAGTCAAGAGATCAGCAACTTCATTCTTCAATTCCTTAATAACTCTTGGGTGGATGCCATCAGGGCCCTGTGACTTATTGATCTTTAATTTATCAATGAGGTCTGAAACATCTTCTCTTTTAACCTCTATCTGACTTAATTGCTTGGTCAGGAGGGGCCGTTCGGGCAGCGGTATCTGTCTGAGGTCTTCTGCCTCAATGATGCTCCGTTCCTTCCTTCCTATCAGAGGTGGGAAAAGAGAAACAAGTCCCGCCTTCCCCCATTCATTGCAGCATTAACCCATTCCTGCCTCCCAGCCGGAACATCCTAGCTGCTCGCCCGGTCGGAATGCTGGCCCCATGAGGTTTTTTCATGCAGCGCAAACAGTAAGCAAGCACACCCAGACACAAGCAGAGGCATGGGGGAAAGTGCCAAGTCAGGGGGGTACTGACTCAAGTCTTTTTCTTCCATGCACTTGACTCACGAGTTGCTGAGTCAGTCAAAATCATGCATTTTTGTGACTCGAGTTTGAGTCATTTGAGTTGAGTTCCCAACCCTGGGTACAGATAGACCCATAACAGAAATGAAAATAAAATCTGAAGGTGAGAAGAGACTTCTAATGCCTCTCCTACCATATCTCCATTGACTTTCATCTAAATTACTTAGGAAACGACCTTATTCCAAGTCAAACCATTAGATCATATGGCTCAGTGTTGTCTTCAAGCTGCCAGTGGCTCCTCAGATCAGAATCTTTCTCTGCCCTACTTCAAAATGCCAAGGGGTGAACTTGGGACCTTTTGCATGCAAGGGATGTACCCTGACACCACACTTCTACTCCTCCCTAACTCTTAGCTTGAAACTCTGTTAAAGAATCTCACCATGTTTACTTCTGGCCATCCTGCAGATCCTTGTGGATGTTAGCCAGACCTAGAGAGAACTGAGTGTTCAGTCCTCTTTGGAGAAATAGGGTCATACTGCACATGATGCTGAAAGCTTTATTATTACCCATAGGCTAAGGCCCCGATCCTACTGGAGACCTGTGCTGCTGGATCTAGCATTTCAGCAGTGCAGTACAATGGTGTGAAAGACAGGCCACTGTGAAAGCCAGGACACTGTCACATGCTCCTGGGTGGCTGTCACAAGTGGTGAGAGGCAGGGTGCACATCCATGGCAGAGGATCCAGGATTTCACAGGTTTCTGTGTTGTCACATAGTCCTGCCAAGCCTGTTCGACCAGATGCCACAGCCAAACAAAGGCAGTGAGTGTTCACCAAGGGAAGCAGAGCCTCTCTCAAGCAACTTTTGGTCCTCTCAAACTTTTGCCTGTCTTCAGCATCAGATGAATAAGCACCTGTGTCTATTACAGACAAAGAAGTTTTGGCAGAATATCCTTGGAATTCCTGTAAATCATTCTTTTAATTGAGTAATCTGCAGTAATCCTTTTTTTTCCCTTCAAAAAAACCCCTCTTTCTACGAAAAGATGTAAAGGAAATATCCCACATGGATGGATTGCTTTACAGACACGAAGGAAACAGTAAAATGTGAAGCCAATGAACATGAGAAGAAGTGTAACATAGTGATGGAAGAGGATAATAAATAACCTTAAGAAAATGAAACTAAATGAAGAATCGCTCATGTCCTTCACATTCCTTTGGGTTGCTCTTGGAATGGGCTCAGTCCATAAATTATAGATTCTATGACTGCCTTGGATCACTGCAGCACACATTCCATAGTAGCCTATGTGGAGTCAGCTTGAGACGTGGCCCTTCTATATATATATTTTACTGTGTAGTAAATAGTTCCATATGACACCAATCCTTAAATTTTCATTCTTTGTATTGAGCACAAGAGCCTGTTTTCTAAAGTGTCACAGTGTGCATTGAATCAGGCAATGCACTGCAAGTGGGAAAAACCCTTGATTGAGGGCATGGATCCTGAGTGGCAGGGAAGTCACAGAGGCTCCTATACATCACATGAGGCAGTGGCATGGCCATCTTAGCCCTCATCTCCTCTCTTTGGGTCACCAAGTGACTCTTCCTCCCTCCAGTTCCAACATGGAGGCAACACCTGCCAAAAAGAGCAGTCAACTCCCCAAAAGGGAGGGCCTAGTTTGCTAGATGTCTTCTTATCCCTGAAACGGGAGAAGGTAAGTTCCTTGCCCTATAAATCCTAGGAAATGTTTTCAGTAAATGTCTTCTTTTTTTGGAAGGGGAGCCCATCAGCTGATAGTAATTTTCCAATATTGAAAAACAATTCTAAACTGATCTACGTTGGAATGCGTGTCACTCAATAAATAACAGACAGGTTTCTCCAGCCTCACAGCCTTTGAGTGTGGCTAGATTTTGAAACTATTACAAGCATATATCATGCAGACAAGAATGCAGTTAGTTTGTTCGTCTAATTTCCGTCCCCAACGTTGAGGGTTATAATGACAAAAGTTTTGATGCACGAGTCAGGAGGCAATGGAAAGAAATGACGCAGTTGGAGATTGTCTTCCATTTGCTTGCGACAAAATTTTATTTATTTTTATTGCAAGTATTTATATACTGTCTTTTTCTTGGACTTGTAGACTTGAGTCTCGTAGACTCAAGGTGGTTTACATAGCCAGACCATAAAGCCCCCCTTTTTTTTTTTTGCAAATGCAGCTCGTAAAAGTGTTATTCTATGAGAAAATCTCTTAAGGATTCTCCATTTCTCTTGCTGTTTCCCTTCGTGGCGCAATCATAGTCCAGTTCTTGTGCTTTCCAAACTTCCACAGGCAGCTGCAAAACATACCTCAGGCTGGTTCTCAGGAAGTTGCTCATTTCGTCTCAGTCTACCTTCCTTCATCTCTAGTCAGTGGGTTCTGGTCACCCATTCAAGGCAAGACTTGAGCTGATCCTGCTTAGCTTTTTAGGCAAGGTGACAGCTCTATCTCCAGACCACACATCCTGCCCAACTTCCAGACCATATCTCCTGCCTGCCGCATTAAGGATGTAGATTAGAATTTGACTGTATAGGTAGTGACAATGGCGGACTTCCCATTCAGTTGATGGGGCAAGTGCCCCGGGTGCAGAGCCTCGTGCACCTTTAGGGCCAGACGGAAGCCTCTCTGAGGCTCCCAATGGGGTTGGAAACTATGCTTCTGGTTTTCCAGAAGCAGAGTTTAAAGCATTGGGGAGCCTTCAGGAAGCGTCCCTGACACACCCTGGAGTTATGCAAGGCACTGTGCTCTCCAGGTAATTGGGGAGGGCAGATTTGCACACAGGGGGGCAGCGACATCCTGCGGGCAGGCCAATGAGGACCTTTGCCCCGGAGTGTGGGGCCAGGGAGGTCCGCCACTGGGTAGTGATGAATTGTAATGTCACAGTATAAAGTACAATGTCTTGAATCGGAACGTACTGGATAACAACCCCAATGAATAAGCAAATTAGTGATGGGCAAACTTATCTTTACTCAAGTGGTCCCAGCTGAGTAGATGGAGTGGGCTTTGTGGTTTCACCTCCCTCTGATTCTGCCAAGCAGAATATCCAAGTGGTTATTAATAAGTGTCTCATAGTTTCTCAGTCAGCAGCACCTTCAGTGCAGCCTTTTATCCATCACTCCAGCCACTGAAGGTCAGTTTTGAGGAACTCAAGATTCTGAAGGCATTGGAAGATTGTCTCAGCTAGTGACAACGGGGTGAGTGTGTGGATGTGTATTGGATGTGAACAATACCTGCTATTCATTTCCCATGAAGTAGGGAATCCTCTACATATGTTTTGTTACCAGACACCAGTAACGTAATTAATGGCCTAATCCTTTACTGAGAGGACCCATGGGGCAGCCCCGACACAGCCTTTTCTGCATATGATGTGCCAACCAGGCAGCAGTGGAAGTAAGTACAGGACTTTTATGCTTACCTACTCTGCAGCTCCCTGGTCTCCAGTGGACCTGCTTGGATCCACTCCAGCTCTTTTTCTGGTGGAACTCTGAGTAGGTCCAAAGGGGTGTGTTGGGCCAAGGACAAGAGCATAGGATAGCATAGTCCCACTACTGGGACCTGCGTTGGTCCACCCTCTTCATGCTCTAAGCTTGGCCTGATCTTCCCGTGAACTGACCTCTCTGCCACCATACTTACACTGCCACAGCATCTGGGCGGTACTGGCATGTGTCATTTCCGCTGGTGGCTCCAAAGTGTGAAACAGCAGCACAGCTTTCGTGCTGCCACAACAGGGCCCACAGCAGCAGATTGCAAGATCAAAGTGGACAAAAGCTACGCATCTCCTTCATGAGAAAAGATACCTTGCTTAGTTGAATTGTGCTGATGCTAAAAGTGAGGAATGTTTCTAAGGTTTTGCAAGGCTGGAACTGGCCATCACTCTCAGCTGCTCCTTTGGTAACGTTAATGTGGAAGACAGCATGTTGAAAATCAAGCCTTCAGGGGCATTAACCTGTGTGGTGCAGAGTGGTAGGCTGCAATACTGCAGCTGAGAACTCTGCCCACGACCTGAGTTCGATCCCAGTGGTAGCCGGCTCAAGGTTGACTCAGCCTTCCATCTTTCCAAGGTTGGTACAATGAATACAATGAGCACCCAGCTTGTTGGGGGAAAGGTAATGTGACTGGGAAGGCAACAGCAAACCACCCGGCTTATAGTCGGCCATGAAAGCGTCAGGGAAGCAGCGACACCCCAAGGGTCAGTAATGACTCAGGGCCCAATCCTATCCAAATTTCTAGCACAGTGCAGCCACAATGCCGCCCCAGGGTAAGGGAACAAATGTTCCCAGACCTTGAGGAGGCCACTGTGACTGCCTCCCCAACCTCCAGACCAGACCAGACCAGGATGCAGTGCATGCCCCATTGGCACAACTGCACCAGCACTGGAAAATTGGATAGGATTGGGCACTCAGTGCTTGCACAGGGGATCTTTGTTTGTTTGTTTGTTTGTGCCTGACCTCCTTCTTTTTGGAGATCATTATTACTAGCATTCAATTATAATTGAGGAAAAAGTTATTTTAATTGTTAGGAGGCTGTTCTGTCCCAGCATGGGAACTGAAGTGGCCCCCTTCCCCCTTGGGTGAGAGCAGCATAATTGCAGATGTGCCTCAAACAGAGGCAGGGAACTTTCTACTCCAGAGTGTTCTGCTGTCACTCAACTGAAAGTCAGAAGGAGAGCAAACATTTCCCTTTTTTAGGCCAGAAGGCCAATAGAGAGAAATTTCTGTAGAGTAGGGATGCTTCAGAGCTATGCAGAAACTAAAAATCCATATGAGGGACTGGTCTCTTCTCCTTTGCAGTCCAGTTCCTTCATTTTATGACCAGCTGCTCGTCTCAAGAGTCACTAATCTGTGAGTTTCTTTCTAATCTGGCAAAGTTAATTGAAAAAGCAAACCATTTCTGTTGGACTTGCCTCCCCCTGGTGTCAAGTGTGGAGCGACTATGGGCCAAGTTCATCTGTCACCGTGTGGCTCTGTGAAATTACATCAGACTTCAGATTGGTCCTTTAAATGCCGCAAGCCACGAGTCAGATGTTACAAGTGTGACCAAGGACTTGGCATGGAGCGCACAGCTATTGGCGGCTACATCATTAACATCATGAAGCATTTAGCAGGCATTATTAAACATTATGTGAGATGTATGGCGGATGTTATGAATGTTGTCAAGAACTTGGCAAGGGATGCAAACCTTGTGAAGCTCACGAGAGGCATTATTAATGTCATCAGACATCAGGCAGACATTTAAACATCCCATAATTACTTGACAAACATTATTATGTATATGATGGACCTTTTGGCACAGATTTGTCACTGGCAGTTGCAAAGCAGAAGGTGAGTTCCTATGATGAGCAGGTGGCAGTATGTTCTTGGTGAACGTCATTGGCCTTTCAGCCTCTGACTACCTAGTTCACAAATGTTGTACGCTCCATGACTGTCATCAAGTGAACCAGGTATTTCCCCACATGTGTTCAGTTGTTTCACACCCAAATAGTAGTACCATCACATCAAAGTCAAATCAAAGTAGTACCATCACTGTGATGAAACAGAAATTAACAGCCCAATCCTATTCTCCCCCCACCACAATGCAGTAGTGTCAAAATGGCTACCACTGTATCCTATGGGGGGGCATGTGTGGAGGTCTCTTCTGGGTAAGGGAACAATTGCCATGGCATGGGAGGGTCTATCACCAGAAAAATTGCTGGTGCAGGTTCGCATGGATCTGCGCTGTTGGACTGGGACCAGAAGGGGGTTAGAGTTCAGCTCTCACCATTGTCGTTGAAACTGCTCCCTTTCTGGACCTGATCCACCCACCCCAACCCATCATCGTCCCATTCTGCCATCCCCCTGCCCCACTCTGCCTCCTGATTGGAATGGCTGCATCAGCACTGGAAAGTTGGATTGGTTTGGGCTCCGAATGACTTTGGGATGGCCCCCATTCTGAACAGTTAACCTATCTTACAGAGTTGTGAGAATAAAATGGATGTATGTATATTGCCAAGATTTCTTGGACAGAAGAATGGGATTAAAAAATGTCACTAATTAGCACTATAAATATGCACGTATTTTCAAGAAAATGTCCTCAAAGCAATATAGCAACTATTTTGCAACTATTTTTTTTTAAAGAGCAAAATAAATCATAACAAAATTAAATGACAGTTCTGCTGGCCCAAGGGGTTGCTCAGAGAGCTGAGTCCTGAAGCACTGGTCACTCTAGCCAGCATAGATGAGATGGGATGGTCTTACTCCTCAAGAACCAGCTTCTCTGAGCCACATGGAGACTGAAGAGAACAGGAAACCGAAGAGAACAGATGGCACAATGCCAGAAGATTTTGGTTGCACACTTACCTGGAAGTAAGCCCCATTTACTATATTAGGACTTCTCTCTGAGTAGACATGCATAGGCTTGAGCTGTTAGTTGCTCAGATGAGAGAGAGAGAGAGAGAGAGAGAGAGAGAGAGAGAGCGCTTCTGTTTCCTCTTCCTGTTGACACTGTTATTTAGAGATGAACCTTAAGGTACTGTGGTTCTCTGGCACTGGAGAAGTGTCTCACTGAAGTCTAAATTAATCTATGCTTTGCCAAAACACAGCATGGCCTGTACACCTTTCCCATGACTTACTTTCCTTTTCAGAGTGACACATTTGTCAAAGAAGGATAAAATTCAAGAAGGGATTGCCAAGATTTAGGCTGTGCCTAGCCCTAATTTGAACCTGACATCCCCTGACAACAGAAGAGAATGAAGTAGAGTATGTTGAAATGACTATCACACAGATGGATCTCGTAATCACCCTTTTGTCTGCTGTATAGTCCTCCTGCCGCAGCCTGGGCTCTGTGTTCTGTTGGCTTCATGGTTCCTGTACACTGCTGTGTTCTAAGTTCTTGGAAGTGACTGTCCTTCAGCAGGGTGCAAAATTATTCTGTAACATTTCAGGAAGTTCATAAAGCATTTGGAGATTTGGCAGGGTGTGGCAGAGGCCCACCCAGAACATGGCAAGTTGTTACAGATGACATAGGCCTTGCTCTGTGGGGCCAAGATTTGTCTGACTTCCCCTAATAAGACCTCATCAGCAGTATGTACTCCACTGTTACCATTTTTGCTTGCCTAATGCCCTAAAAATAGCCTATTGGGAATTTTCAAGATCAGGCAGACTTCAGACTTGTGGGCTCTACTTTGGTTTTGTTGTACCTCAAGTGCCACCAACCTGAGCCAGGTCGTGGAAATGAGTAGGGACAATTACCTACTCATTCTGGGAGCCACACACTGGGATGACCTGCATCAACACCACTGTTTGTATAGATCAGAAATTCTAAACCATCTCTAAGATGAAACAGCCAAGCTGCACAAAGTCTCGCCAAAGGCAGGAAATGAACCAGGGTGTTGCACACTTAGGGGGCTTTGGGGTGCTCAGAGTTCTTAGTTCTCAAACCCTAAAGCCCTCAAGGCCCCTATGCTCAGTAGTACTGCCACCACCCTGTATGTGCCAGTGCCTCAGTCCAGGGACATTGAGACCCTCTAGGCTTAATTCTATCCCTTGCAGGCACTGAGTGCTTTCTCCAATTAAAGCTTCAGTCCTCAAGTTACTAGACCTCAGTGAGCACTTGGTAGCTTGCTGAATGGCTAGGCAGGATTCTGAACCTTTGTCTCCAACAGACAATGAAACAGTAAAAGAGATTTTAGTTTATTAAGTACATAAGGTTACATAAGGTTACAGTAAGGCAGCAAATGCTAGAGGCATAAACATCTAGGATACATATCAGCAATAAAATAATAAAGCTAGCTGGCTATCTCTATAAATCCCTATTTCTCAACTGGGTCAGCTTCTTTTGTAGATCTTTTAGCTCCAGGGCTACCTATGAGGCCAGGTGCCCATGGTGGACAATAGAGCTCCAAGCGTGCAGGATGTTGCACCCAAAACTCTGTCCAAGAAGGAACCGGACACACCCCTTGGGCACTCATTATTATACTTCTCATGCTAATAGTACTGAGGTGACTTCATACTTATTTAGACTGTCCAATCAGAAACTTTTGAGGATCTTCTTAAAGTTGGCCTGGTTGCTAGCCCCTCATAGTTCTTTACCCCTCTCACTGGAGATCCACAGCTGCACTCCATCACACTTGATCAGGCGCCTCTCTGTCTACTAAGGTGCTAAACATTCCAATGGGTTGTAATTCTTGTCTGTCCTTTCTGGCCAGCAAAGGAGAGACAACAATCTTTTTGTTTATTTACTCACATTCTTGCAGCTAGGAACTGCTAGCCACTTCTCCGTTACTGACTTAGTTTGGTTCAGGCTTCTACTGCCCACCTAGGCCTAACATACACATTCATGACACAGGGCCAGCCCAACTGTTAGGCCAACTGAAGTACCTGCCTTGGGCAGCAGATTGGCAGGAGATGCCCAATCTCTGGAGGTGCCCACCAACCACATGCCTCCACCCGGAGAAGCAGAGGCTGGCATGTCACCTGGTAAGGGTGGAGGAAGCGTTTGACACACTGCCTTAAGCACCAAGAGATCTTGGTCTGGCTATAATCATATAGTTCAGGTGAGAAATATTGAGACTGAAGCCATTTTCACAAGGCCAGCTAGGGCAAAGAATGGTTTACTTGCAATGTCAGAAACTCTTGCCAGTTTGCTGCAAATCACCCAGAGATTGACCAGTAGATCCTGGTCTACTTGCTGTCCATGTCTGTTTTTGCTAATCTAATGTGGACTTATTTCCTTTGCAGCGGAGGCAGGTGAAACAGCAGCTAAGGAGATGCCCAAAATTTCTGTAGTTTCTTTTTTTGCACAAGAGGTTCCAACGCACCTCTCTTGCTACCTTGTCCACCTGATCTGTTTTGAAGGCCAGCCAGGCAAGGAGGTGATATCAGAGCCATTCCAGAGCTCCCCGTTCCCCATGTCATCATTCCTCCTGTGCTACCTTCTTCTTCCCCACCTCATCACTTCTTCAAAGCAGGTCGGGTATGCTGGGAACAGAAGAGGATTTTCCTCAGTTGCAACCATAGCACCTAGTCTACCATGACTGAGCTAAAGGATGGCTCAGTGCAGAGATTTAAAGTGTGTCCAAAAGTTTAAAGTGTGTCCAAAAGAAAATGTGTTCTTTTGGACACACATCTTTCTTTTTGGGGGGAGGGCTGAATGTGGAAATATACCTTCTAGCTTTGCCCTCCAAATGCTCAAGATCCTATCTGTACAGGGGCCTACATGCATGTATTCCAACGCGTGTAGGCTCCTTTGCTTCCAGTATAAGTCATGTACAGAACCTACATGTGTTGGGCTGTACACATGTAGGCCCCTGGGCAAACAGAGCATCTAACATGTGGTGGTTGGGGTAGGGGGAGGCAGAGTTAGCTGTTGCCACTTACACATACTTAAAACATGATGATAGTTAGGAATGAGGATTAAGGGATAAAGCCAAAGGCCTCACAGAAAAGGTGGGTTTTGCTGAGGAGGGATTTGAAGGGGGAGAGTTAGGTGACACCATATCCCCGTGATGCAGTCCTGTGAAAGATTATGAAGGAGTCAGAGTTGAACTTTCTAACCATGTTTTACTTCAGAGGTATATTGAGTTTTTCCTCCGACAGTTGCTTGGCACGAATAAGCTTTTTCAAAAAAAAAGATAATGAATTCCGAAAATGCTTTAGTTTGATATTTGTGCTCTGTTTTTGTGAGCGCCTGAACCATTCTTGGATCCAGCCAGGGCTCCTGTTACCCTCCGTGGATGTCTCAACAATGTCGGGCAGGTGTTTCCAAAGTACCTTATGTTGTAGGGAAATATACTGTGATGTAATCTGTCTAATTTGGCTCTCTGAATTACTTTCAAGAACACTTGCTGTTTTGCAATGGAAATAGCTCCCCAACCACTTCAGAGAGACCTTTGTAATGTGAGCTGGTAAAACTCTGCAGGTGTAGCAGTCTGTCCCTCTGCTCCTACTTTTTTTTTTTTTTTAAATAAATCTTGGATTTGCTTACTTTACTACATTATTGAAAAAGTGACATAAAAGTAGCTTTAACAAGTCATTTTTCATTTGAAAAATATTTCTTGTTAAGAAAATTCACATCCAACATTTGACTAAAGAACTACCAAATCTGGGAAACCATGTATTAAACCCCCAAGAATATATTCTTTAAGGCTTTAATACCCTTTTCAGGCAGGGCTTTTTAAAAGGGATTTGTGCATACCTGAGAAGTTTTGGCATAAGTGGCAATTAGAAAATAGGAAACAATGTTTTCCTTGCTAATTCTTGACTACTGACTGAAGGTTTCAGGGTTTTTTTTTGTTGTTTATTAAATTTCAGTAGATTAAAAAAAATCAGCCCCCTTATGCATCTTTTTTCTACATCTAACTAGGAAAAGGCACATGGAAGCTTTCAGTATTTCTTGAACAGAAATCTGAATAAAAGATTCATCTTAGGGTTCAAACTTTGCTAGGAAAAAAATGAGACACACAGATCAAACATGGCATTCCTGGACCTGCAAACTATGGTTTGTGGGATTGGGACTATGCTATGTCCTTAAGCACTTCCCCCTCATTTTTTCCCTTGCGCATCTCACTTCATACAATATTTCTTGGTTTGTCAAACCATGGTTGTGTTTGTGATGTCTCCTCTGCTTTGCTCTTGCTGCCTGGAACGGCTCTGAAGGCAAGGGGGCTGCTTCCATGGCACATAGAGCGGCCTGCAAAATTTAGCACAGTGCCCCCCACACCAGGAATATTACTGCTGCATATTATGCGAAATACATAATGTGACCTCTTCTTTTTTCAAAGTGCACTAGGGCAGCAAAACAGGAAAAAACTGGCGGGATGGGGAGGGGGCTTTAGCACTTTACCTGTGATGTGGTTTTGAACCTGATCACACTCATCTACGTACATGCTATTGAAATTAGAAAAATGGAAGCTTTTTTCTTAATTAAAATAGTTTGGGGGTGTGGAGACTATGATCTTGATTGGAACAGTCTTGGATACAAAGTGCTAACGCCCCCTACCTTCCACTGCTCTTTTGGCCAGTTCTGCCAGCCCTGGCATTTAAAAGCAACCATAATACAGCACCCAATGCCGCTTTATACATTTTGCATAATGTGTGGCTTGACTTTTAGTTTAAAAATGACAATGAAGGAGAGACCTTGCATTAACCGAGCATGAACTTGCATGATAGAGGAATGCAAGGGGCCACAAACTGATGGAGGGCGAGCTGACCGAGGGTGGGATGACCATCACCTTTGGGAAATAAATATCGCTAACAGTATGATTACTTTGAGGCTGCTAGACTTGAATTTTAAACAATCAGCTCAACTTTCTAAAGACACTTCCCACGCACGTGTCCATTCTTAACCACTGGAATCTACATATTCTCCATCTCTAAATATATATGCAAGAGAGGCAGGACACTGGAGGGTCACAGGGTGAAACTCGAGCCTGTCCGTGTCCTGTACCAACTTGATCATGTCATGAACTCAAAATGTCAGCTTTCTGTTGGCCTTGCTCCCTGTTGTGTGATACTATTTGATGCTTGCCCAGAACTTCCGGTGCTACTTTCTGGGTTTCTCTGACACTAAAACTGCAAACTCCATTCCTCTCCCAAACTCCTGCACACAGCATTTCTGATCCAAGATGCATGCCTAGCTGGAAGAGTTGTACAGTTTGCTGGGGAAAACGGAATGTTTCTGCTGTAATGTCTGTATACACAGGAGCTTGAGGAAAATTGGAAAAGATATCTCCACATTCTCCATTTGGGAAAACACAGAGGCATCAATCACAAAATGGCATCACTGAAGGGGAAAGAGAAAGACAGTATATAATGATGAAATGGCAAAGAGGGGCAGAAATGAACATTTCTGCTTATACAAAAGTGTGATGGACCTAGGTTTTTATCAGTGTATCTAGTGAATGCAGACTCTCCCCATTTGGTCCTGGTTACCCAGAAGGATTATAGCTCAGTGGCAGAGTCCATTCTTTGCATGCAGAAGGTCCCAGGTTCAGTTCCTGGGATCCCCAGAGAGCCCTGGTCGGAAACCCTGGAGAGTAGCTGTAAACAACACTCAATTAGATGGGCCAATGGGTTGATTCAGTATAATCCAGCTTTGTACAGCTGTAACACATAGGAAAAACGCAAGGTCCTCTCTTTGCAGAAGCGTGCATGGCTCCTGGGACACCAAGTGCCTCTGGGAACAAAGTGCCAGGTAAGGCACTGCGAGTTTAGCATCTAGGCGAGGAGAAGGCAAGTGGACCTCTGAGTTTTGGAGGAGAGGAGAAGGACGAGAAGGAGAAGGTAAGTGTACTCTTTCTAACTCTTTGTCTTTCTAACTCCTTGTCTTCTAAGTTTAAATCAACCTTAAATCAACATTGAAATTTAGCTTTACCTAAGCTTTACCTAAGTTAGCACCTAATCTAACCTAAGGGAGGGAATCTAAGGTCCAGCGAGGTGGGGCACAGGAGCTAGGTGAGGGCAATAAAAATAAATATGTAGGTGTGTACATAGGTCTACTCTGAGCAGGAGCAAAGTCCTACTTGTGAGTAAGAGCCCAAGGGTCAGGCACTTGGGAAAATAAATAAAACAGAGGAGGATAAAGTAGAAAACAAGTTTTTCTACTTTGTTTTAAATTAACCCTATACTTAACCCAAGTTAAACTTAATCTAAGTTAGAACATAATCTAAACAGTTCAGTAAATTGGGACACAGGATCTAGGTGAGAGCAATAAATAAATAAATAAATAAATAAATAAACTCAAATAAAAACTAGCTTGAGGTTAAAAAACAGTCCAGCCCAAGGGAACTGAACTAGGAGGGTAAGAACCTAGGAAGGGCCAGTTCCCAGGGCAATTTAGCATAGTCATTGACCTTTAGGAGGTGATAAGAGCCCCATTAGGCTAATCCAAGCAGTGGATTAAGCCCATCAACAGCCTTTTGTCTTCCTGAGCTTTTGAAATCTCACCTGGGAAGACCATCCCCCCTTTCAATCAGCAAGGAGGGAGGGAGGAGGAGCTAGCTAGGGGTATAAAGCTAGTGCCTGCCACTGCGTAAGCCTCTCTGCAGAAGCGTGCATGGCCTCAGGGACACCCAGTGCCTCTGGGAACAAAATGCCAGGTAAGGCACCATGAGTTTAGCATCTGGGCGAGTTCAGCAGCTGGGCGAGGAAGCCAGGGCCCCAGACACTGCCCTTCTCTTCCCTTGAGAAGAGGGTACCAAACCAGTGTAGGGTTTTTTAAGTACCCCTAAATAAAAACAGCAAAAAAACTATGCAGTCAGACAGCCAGCAGCAGGGCGGGGGCTATCCAGTGTTTTGCATTGAGTGTAACATGTATGACTATATGCCTCTGGGGCATGTCATGGGTATGTCCTCGGTGCAAGGAGCTCCAGGGTCTCAGGGAATACGTCCGCTCCCTTGAAGCTTTGGTGGCCGACCTGGAGAAGCAGAGGCAGGCAGAAAAGGACCATGGGGAGACTTTCAGGGACAATCAGGCTTCGTCCCAACCTCAGGCGTGCAGCTTCTCAGCTGCCCGGGTGGGAAGTCTCGGGGCTGGAGGATGTCATCCTGGAGAGGAGGAAGACAATCCCCTAGGGGGGGCCCCTTCTCCAGGGGACGGGCCCATATCCGAATGCACTCAGGATACTCCTCGGCGGGAGGGGGGTCGGGGGCTTCTTGTAGTGGGGGATTCGATTATTAGAAACATAGAGAGGGGGGTTTGCAACAGATGTGAGGACATCATGGCGACTTGCCTGCCTGGCGCAAAGGTTGTGGACATCACTTCTCTACTAGACAGGCTGGTAGACAGTGCCAGGGAGGAGGTAGCAGTTGTGGTGCATGTTGGCACCAACGACGTGGGCAAGTGTAGCCGGGAGGTCCTGGAGGCCAAATTTAGGCTATTAGGTAGGAAGCTGAAAGCCAGGACCTCAAAAGTAGCATTCTCTGAAGTGCTACCTGTTCCATGTGCAGGGCCAGCTAGGCAGCCGGAGATCAGGGGTCTCAATGCGTGGATGAGACGGTGCTGTAGGGAGGAGGGGTTTAGATTCGTTAGGCACTGGGGAACGTTTTGGGGCAAGTGGGGCCTGTACAAGAGGGACGGGCTTCACTTGAACCAGAATGGAACCAGACTGCTGGCGCATAACATTAAAAAGGTGGCAGAGCAGTTTTTAAACTGACCACTGGGGGAAGGCCGACAGGAGCCAAGGAGCATCCGGTTCTGGACTCCTCATCCCTATGGGACGAGGATGGGGAGGTTAGAGAACAACAAGACAAAGGCAGAGGAGGAGAAGAAATTGGGAATGGTAGCGTGATGGGATGTGATAGATGGTTTGGCACAATGAGATGCGGAGACAAAGGATTCTATCCCTTAAGGAAGGGATAGAATCCAGCAAAGTAGAGATTGAAGGTGGGTCCGACTCCACTGTAGAATCTCTGTGGGTTAAATTACCTGGCCTTAGGAGCGATGTAATACTGGGGGCATACTATCATCCTCCAGAACAGAAATCGGAAGGGGACCTTGAAATGAGGAAACAGATCAGGGAGGTGACAAGGAGGGACAGGGTTGTAATCATGGGGGACTTCAATTATCCTCATATTGACTGGGTCAACTTGTGTTCTGGTCACGAAAAGGAGACTGGATTCCTTGACATGCTAAATGACTGTGCCTTAGAGCAGCTAGTCATGGAACCCACCAGAGGACAGGTGACTCTGGATTTAATATTGTGCGGTACTCAGGATCTGGTTAGAGATGTCAATGTTACGGAGCCATTGGTGAACAATGATCATGCTGCGATCCGTTTCGACGCGCATGTCGGGGCAAGAATACCAGGCAAATCTCTCACAAAAACCTTTGACTTGACCCTGATACAGGAAGCTGGACTAGATGGGCCTATGGCCTGATCCAGTGGGGCTGTTCTTATGTTCTTATAGGATGAAGATAAGCAGACATGCCCTGAGATGAATTTTTGGCCAGACCTGAATATCAGTGCCTTTTGTGTGGCAGGGAGAGGAGGAAATGAGTGAGTAAACTGCTTCCCCTGGCTGTGGGGAGGGAGTAGAGAAGCATGGCTGTTTGCTCTTGTGGCATCCAAAGCTTTTGCTGCACAAGCAGTTGTGCATTCAAAGACACTGATTGCGGTTTCCTCTATGGGAGGTAAGGGGGTTCCTGAAGCAAGACCTTCAACCTTACCTTGCAAGGAGGAAAAAGCTACATTTGAAAGTTAATGTAGGGCCCAATCCTATCCAACTTTCCAGAGCTGATGCAGCTGTGCCAATAGGGTATTCACTGCATCTTGTGGGGGACAGAACGGGATGGGACATGGAGGCCTCCTTAAACTAATGTTTGTTCCTTTACCTCAGAGCTGCATTGCAGCAGCATCAGTGCTGGAAAGTTGGTTAGGATGGGGCCCTTCCTGAGTTATCCAGACACCACAAGGGGGGGGGGGAGAAAGAAAGAAAGAAAGAAAGAAAGAAAGAAAGAAAGAAAGAAAGAGTTGACAGCTGAAAGCTTTTTCCACAGTCATTTACCCAGAAGAAACGGAGTGGAATTATACAAAACTTTCAAAAAATGTTCCTTTCTGGCACATAAATTTTCCAAACTGCTGTTTGATCTTTGTGCTTATTCCCATTTCATTGTTACATTGAGAACCGTTTGCACAGACAGGATGCTGGTCGCATTAACAGGGAGTGGTACTTCTTTGCATAAAATACTTTATATTTGGACATGAAAAGTCTATTTAGTAGGTGCTATTTATTATTCTCCTATTTTTAAATGCTTGCCATTCAGCCAGGAATCACAAGGAGCACCATAAGACTTAGGTGACCTATTACGCAATATCAATAAACGTAGCTGCCAACACTGAAAAATCCAAACATTGAGGCTCCTTCCCCTAAACACTGGAAGTCCTCATCTCAGTCACACCGATCACCTACACTCTTAGTCATGCTGAGTTTTCAGCCAATGAATCTAGGTCAGGTACTTTAAATTACTCCAGAGTTCAATCCTAATATATTTTGGAGTGGGACAAACACATGTTTGAAACCTTATCTTACAATATGGGCTGGGAGTGTGTGAAATTTGGTGGGGAAGTGGAAGGCAGGGTTAAGGTCCCACCCCAGTGACTCCTCCTGAAGTTACTTTTGTTTAGCAAAAATGGCTGTTGTAGGGCTGAGTGGAGTGGTTAGAACATAAGAACATAAGAACATAAGAACAGCCCCACTGGATCAGGCCATAGGCCCATCTAGTCCAGCTCCCTGTATCTCACAGCGGCCCACCAAATGCCCCAGGGAGCACACCAGATAACAAGAGACCTCATCCTGGTGCTCTCCCCTACATCTGGCATTCTGACTTAACCCATTCCTAAAATCAGGAGGTTGCGCATACACATCATGGCTTGTACCCCATAATGGATTTTTCCTCCAGAAACTCGTCCAATCCCCTTTTAAAGGCATCTAGGCTAGACGCCAGCACCACATCCTGTGGCAAGGAGTTCCACAGACCGACCACTCGCTGAGTAAAGAAATACTTTCTTTTGTCTGTCCTAACCCGCCCAACACTCAATTTTAGTGGATGTCCCCTGGTTCTGGTATTATGTGAGAGTGTAAAGAGCATCTCCCTATCCACTCTGTCCATCCCCTGCATAATTTTGTATGTCTCAATCATGTCCCCCCTCAAGCGTCTCTTTTCTAGGCTGAAGAGGCCCAAACGCCGTAGCCTTTCCTCATAAGGAAGGTGCCCCAGCCCCGTAATCATCTTAGTCGCTCTCTTTTGCACCTTTTCCATTTCCACTATGTCTTTTTTGAGGTGTCTTTTTTGAGGTTACATGGAGGTGTATGACAGCCTCCAGTGAGACCTTTAGCATAACCACTGAGGCTGTAAATAGGATCATCACAAAGACATCTGCTGTACCGTTCCTATAGAGGTGCCCAGCAATGTCTACTCACCAGATACGTTTATGACAGAAAAATATTTTTATGATAATACTGCAAGAATGTATACTGCTTAACTATAAGCATTTTTTTTCCATAAAGTCGCATGATTTTTCCTCACATCTTACTTCTTGTAAGTAATGCTTACAACAAGCTTGTAAGGTGTATTATGCACCCCAGTGTAAGAGAGGATGAGATGCACACCACTGAGATGCACAGTCATATCGATCCCAAATATTTTGAAGATGAGGTAAATTGCCTCTAGAGGAAAATTATTGTGCTTTTCAGTGGACGTTTTTTGTCTTTTGGGTGCAGACTAGAACTGGCAACCAATGTATATACATGCTTGTGTGTGTGCATGTGTAAAATGTTTGTTTATATCGGTCGACTTGCTTAATTTTCTAACTTGGAAAGGTGATGATCCTTTCAATAAAATCTGTTCTTCAAATGATAGCTATTGGTTCCTTCAGTGAAATTAGAAACGCAACTTCATCCAGTAGTATTTCACAGGCAGTCATGAATAAAACTGTCAGCATCTTCTTCAGTGGCCGTAAATAAAAACTTACACACTCCAAAGCTGAAAATTACATCTTCTGGCAGTCTTCAGAGCAAGCTGCATCTAAAAGCTCTTAAATCCCTGCATACATCTGTAAAAGAACAGTTCTTAATTTAAGAGTCTAGTTACAAAGAAGTAACCACAATAGGACTTCTAAATCAATGGTTCCCAACCTTTAGGAGCTCATGGACCATGAGGCAAAAAATTGGAATTATTGAATAGGAATTGCTTGACCTTAGCATATATGAAGGATTCTTTAAAGGTGGTGCCAAGGTTAGCTCAGTAGAAGACTAAGAACGTAAGACTGATGGGGAGAGGCATAAAAACTGGTTGGGAACTCCTATCAGCCGCTCCACCCCACAGCTGCTCCATCCTCTTCTTGTGCTTCTCCTTGAAGAGCATGCAAGAAGTAGGGAGTAGGGTGATCAGACACTTTGGAGGACAGAGTGCCTATACTTTTAACCATTGTCTAGAAGAGGGAATTGTGGCAGGTGCAGCTCAACATGGAAGGGTTTAAAAAGCTGCATCTGCCAAGATGTCCACTTCTATGCAATTGTTAAAGGTATAGGCACCCTGTCCTCCATTGTATCTGGTCAACCTGAATAGGAGGGTGCTTACCTCAAACTCATTCCACTAACTGTGGCAGCGCTGTGACTATTATCTTCAGTACTGTCCTTCCAGGAGAGAGCTTGGGAAAACAACCTTTGCCTCCTCTGCTAACTTTTCTCCCCACCACTTCTTGTAAAGTGGTCAGGCTGGGAGGAGTAGAGGTTCCACTCCCAAGATCCTCTTCACTTGGAACAATTTAGAAGAAGTGGCAGCAGCAGAGGAGGAAGGGGTATATGTGCAGATTGGCATGGTATGGATGCCTATGTGCTGGCATGTACACTGCTGTGAGGGGGGTGCTGGCACATGTAAAATTGGGTGTGGGGTGAAATTTGGCAGTGGAAGTTGTCACAATTTTCAGTGATGAAACAGCTTGGCAGTGGTATTCCGGGGGGGGGAGTGGTAAGTTGTGCAGGTGCCACAATGCGCCATATAAGCGGCCCCTCCCCTCCAGAGCCATTCCAGGCCGTGCGAGCAACATAGAGGAGACCCCTCTGTGTTGCTCTCATCTCCCAGAATGGCTCTGGAGGTGAGGGGGAGAGGTCACTTACATGGCGCGTTGAGGTGCCTACACATGCTACTGTTTTGCCCCCCCCTTCTGGGAACACCACTGCAGCTTGGGTCGCTCCAGGAGACACATCTTGCCTGCAGACAAAGAAAGGCCAGGCTGTGAGATCCTCATAGCACTAGCAAGAGGATGGTGAGTAATCCAGTAGGAGCTTAGCACCAAACGGAATCATAGAGATGGATGGGATCAAAAGGCTACCTACTGGTGGTCGACGGTAGAGCCATCTACTCTAACCACGTAAGTGAAGTACCCTAACCTGTAAGACAAGTATTCTGTAAGCCGCAGCAGCAGTAAACTGGGATCCCAGGAAAATGCAGGATGGAAGATGAGAAGCAGGTGAAGGTGTTCTTTCTAATTTAATATAGGAGACTGGCTGGCTCAGGTGCATGATAGTATTAATGCTGGCTCTCCAGATGGAAAAGTTCATTAATGGAGCAGAAAAATTTAGCAGGGAGGCTGTAAGTGGCAGACCATACATTATGCATGCAGATGGTTTCAGATTCAGTCTCTGGCATCTCCATGTAAGAAGATCTCACGTAGGAAAAGATCTCAGGTGGCATCTCTGGGATCTCTCTTTGATCCCAAAGAGCTACTGTCTAGTCAGACAGCCAGACGGTGCCAGGATCTGACTCACAATAATGTGGCATCATGCACTCAACAGCAGGAGTGCTAGAAGGACCTGCTGAACAGATGAGAGACATGTGATGGCTTAGTAATCATTTTGTCTGATAAGAATGGAAACAAGGCTGCAGAAATAAATTGGTAATAATACAACTCAAAGACTCATCTTGCTCCTTAAATGTTTGCCTCAGACACGGGGCAAATGGAATAAGTGCCTTCCCTGCTTTCTGTTGGCCAATATGAGAAAATGGGCAGCTCTCTGGGACTTCCCTATGTTCCACCAGACAGGAATATCTCCTCCTTTTCCCAGCTGCGCCTTCACAATAAACACATTCCAGACATACTTGTGGCCTACACCTATAGCCATGCACGAAGCGCTGCCACCTCCTTGGGGTTGACTTGGCATAAACATGAAGAAGATTTCCAACTGCTGCAGCACAGAAAGGCATGTGCGCTTGTCTGTCTTCAAGAAAGAATTTCCAAAATGTCACTATCTTCTTATCCTGTTTCTCAACCCTGAGTGAGAGATGCTCGAAGCAGACTTTCTGTCTTCCAGACTCAGAGGATACTCGAGAGAAAATGGGAGTCAAAGATATATTCCTCTACCTGTTTCCAAACCCAGCTCTGTCCCAAAGAAAGATTTGTTAGCTGATTTATAGGACCTGACTGAATGGGGCTCCTGATATCTTTCAAAAAATTATTGTTATACAAATACAAGAGGAATCCCACAACAAAATGCTATAGTACAGTTTACACATCCAACTGGAAGTAAATCCTAGTGGATAAATGGGGCTTATTTCAGAATGTGCATGATAACAGGCTTCAGGGGTGATGGAGAGCTCAATCCTATCTCCAGAGCTGCCCTGCAGTCCAGTGGTGTTGAAACAGCCATTGCTGTATCATGAGGGGCTGGGGAAGCAGTCAAAAGTCTCCTCAGGCTAAGGGAACATATTGGTTCCCTTACCCTGTGTAGAGCTCTGGCAACCCTGATGGTCTACTTGAACCCTTGTTGGGCTCTGAAACTGGGAGCGGCTTCTGCTGTTGTCCTTGCCCCCTCCTGGGCCTGAACCACTCCTGGGGTCCCTCTCCCTTCTCACCTTTCCCCTGCCCTCCCACTGCTCAATGGGATACTTACTTACTGCTGCACACTCCCAAGGCCCCTCCCACTAGGTGCCTCTTCCCGCCCAGAAGAGCCCTGGAGGGCTTCCCTGTGCCTGCCAAAGCCTTATAAGGCATTAAAAATGTCACTCTGTGAAACTGGAAGTTGTGGTTTTTTTTAAAACTTTAGAGCTCAGTCTGAGCTTGGCAGAGGCCAGGGATGGACATCCTTGGCCCAGAGCTCTCCTCACTTCTGGAGGGGGTGCATGCGGGGGTGCATGTTGTGGGGGGGGGGGTCCTGGACCCAATCTGTGGATAAATGAATCTGCAAATATGGGATCTGCGGATATGGCCCTTCCCAATAACAACAAATCCTAAAGTGGCATATAACAACAATCAAAATTAAAGCAACTCAGTTCTCACAAAAACCAACAGGCAAGGAACCTACCCTAAGAGCTGCAACACAACAGAATAATCAAAACAGATAATAAGAATAAGGAGAGGTAAATATAATACAATAAATAATTGAATAATCATAGCTAATTAATCTAAGCTTTGAAAAGTCATTGAAGGTAAGTTTTCATTCTTCAACTCAAAAAGATAGGAGAGATAGAAGCACTGTTTAGATTTCACAATGAATAGATGGAGAGGGACAGGGGAACAAAAATTGTATGTGCTGGCTCCATTCTCAACTCCCACACAAAAATGATTTAAAATATTTGTATACTGCAGTTCAACAACCACCACAAGAAGTTCACAAAGCAATTTACATAATTAAATAAATGAAAAGTTGACTCCACCTCTCCAAAAGGCTCACAATATTCATTCATTCATTCATTTATAAAAAGATATCAGGGAGATGCCAGCAAACAGCCAGTGGAAGGATATTTTGCTGGGATGAATAGGGTCAGTTTCTCTTTGTGAAAGAGACCATCACTGCCTAAACGATGCTTCTTGACCCCGTTAGCAGGAGTTTAGCTTAAGGTGCATAGAGATCAGGGAGTAGGTGCTTTGATCCCCTTTGATATCACATCTGAAAAGTGTCTATGCCTGTTGAATTTCAAAAGGGAAGGTGTTCCAAGATCAGGAGGCACCCAAGAAAAAGTTATGTCCTTTTGGAATCTTTGATGAGCTCAAACACCAGCATAATGGTTCTCAGGTAGCAAGTCTTTCCCACTGACACATGTTATTCATTCAGAGCCCAATCCTATGCATGTCTACTCAGAAGTAAGTCACCTTATAGTCAACAGTACTTACTACCAGGTAAGTGTGGATACGATTGCAGCCTCATTCATTCATTCATTTAGGTTTATACCCTGCTTTTCATAAGATTTCCAAAGTAGTATACAACACTTAGGAATAAACCATTTTAAAAAATCCCAACAAATTATATATACAATTAAAATGAAAATCAAGATAGTAGGGACATTGGAAAGCTCTTTCAAATGGAAAAGGCTTCAGTCTGCTCCAGAAGGCTGTAAGAAAGGGAACCAGTCCCATATCCTTCTGGAGGGCATTCTGCAGTTGGGGCACCACCACCAGGGAATGCTCTCTCTGGTTGAGTCCTGTCTGATTTCTGTGAGTGGCCGTCTAGAGAGAAGGGCCTTTTTTCATGATCTCAAAGAATGGATAGGCTCATTTGAGAGTAGGCGGACCTTAAGATCACCCAGTTATGACAGCTCTTGATCAGAATTCAGCTATGAACTCCTGAAATGGTGCTTCACTGAAACTGGGGTGGACGCCCGTCCCTTCTTTAATTGCGTACAGCACTCCCGATAGCGATGGATGTGCTTGGATGCAAAAAGATGGCATTTTCCCATCCACAATATACTGGAAGGAGCATAAATGCTGGGGAAAATGTGATATTCCTGAAGAGCAGGATTTCTTTCAGGGAGGACATCTGGGTGCCGCCCGACCAAGCAGCACCTGCCCATGTCTCTTTGGCATATCTCCTTGAGATGGAAAAATACCATTGAAATTCAGCAAATGCCTTCATGTTTTCTCTTTTTGAATGTGCGCACACAGTAGGTGGACTCGATCCCACGCCGAGAAAGCCCTCAAAGAAACGAAATAGCATTTCAGGGGGAAGAAAGTGAAAAATTGTCGAGGAACGGACCAGAATGTCATTCATATCTGTCTCGCTCTGGCTGTGTCAGTGTGGTTTTGATCCAAAGTACTGCATTAAAAAAAGATTACCCTTCGCTGACCTCCTGCTCTTCCCTTTCCACCCAAGAGAAAAAGAGGCAAGGGAGCCAGCAGGCTGCCATTCAAATGTAAACAGACATGCTTTGAAGGGATTGTGGTATGCTTCAGAGGCGTTTCTTCTGCATGAATTAGAATTCAGAGTAATGCGTCTGAGTGACTTTGCGGCATGAGGAGACGTGGGAGCCTAATTGAAGAAAGCACCGGCTCTGGAGCGCGCATGGAGACGTGTGGCAGGCTGCACTCGTGAAACTCCTGTTGAGCTGGAAAATAGTTTACTGCAGCAATGATAGCCAAGAAAACATGTGGCTGGAGCCACTGGAAGGTCAGATCCGCAGGAGCCCAAGAAACTCCTTCAGGATCTCACTTTGGGATTTTGAAATAGCTCCAACCAATCAGTGTGCTTGAACATATAGCATGGCACGCGGAAGTGTGTCACCAATCACACATAGGGATATGATTGCTTTGCCCTTTAAGACTCACCTCTGAATATGGGAACTGAGTCCATGGAAAACTATGGTATTTGAGAGGTCTGTCGTGCTTTGATTTGTGACAGCTCATTCATGCGAGTGATCACTTAATGAGACGGCAATCAAATGACTTAGGGGGCAACTAGACATGACAGCAGGAGATCCACAGCAGTTTAATACCAGCCATGAGGATGCTGAATCCAATTGAGATTGTGGCATTGGGAGAGGGTGTAACCAGTGGCATAGCCAGCAGTTTTGGAGCCTGGGATGGAGCTTAAAACAACACTCTGGAAGTGATGTCAGAACCTGAAGTGAGTGATGTCATTTCCGGGCATGATGTCACACCCGGACTTTTCAAAAAAGTAAAAAAAAAAGAGGGGAAAAAACCTGTCTTCTCCCCTCAGCAGCTTGCCACCCCCTCCCTCGGTCACGTCCCTCCACTCGCAATCCCCTGCAAGCCCCCAATCTCCTGGAACAGGAGGCTGTGTGTGCCGCCACCACCTCTTTAAAGGAAAAAAAGGAACTTTTTGTAAGACTCTTGCTCTGCTGCCTTCCCCCAGCACCAGCTCTCTCCTGCTTGCCCCCCAAGCCCCCAGTTGCCCCCCAAGCAAGAGGCAATGAACAGCCACCCGGCATTAACACCCCCAAGCCCAAGTACCTCAATGCTCCGACTACAGTCGCTTCAAGCTGCTGTCAGATACACACACCACGGTTTCTGTGTGAAGGAAGGGCAATACTCTTTTTTATTCATGATTACTACTTTTTTTTCTTTTGAAATTTTGCATCCCTAAGAATTTTGCACCTGCCCCATTGGCCTTGCCCATGCTGGGTGCGACACATGAATTTGCCTGACCTGTAAGAGAGCCTTCAAGAAGACCATCTTGTGGATTCCACCTTCTTCTGAAGTACAGTTGGTGGTAACCAGTGAGAGGGCATTTTCTGTGGTGGTCCCTGCTTCATGGAATTCCCTGTCCTGTGATGTGCAGCATTCATTCTGCCCATTTTCCTGTGGTTGATAAAGGCACATCTCTGTCTTCAGTCCTTTGCAAATCTGCTATGGTGCTATTGCTAGTTTTGTATGTAATGGTTGATCTCTTGCTCCTGGTTTGGTTATTTGTTTTTGGCTATGATTTATTGTTTGTAGTTGATTGATTTGTTTGCTTTAATTGATATTTTGTACGTTGCACTCAATCTGGAGAGAAGGGTGGGATATATAGTTAAAATGAATAAATTGCCTTTTCTCCTGGGCTGTTTTTCCCAATGGAAATTGCCCCTCTTCTGAGACGGGTATTTGCTTTGCAGGGGGAAATGTATGGCTAACCTGCAGGAGGTATTTTCAGGGAAAATAATGGGGGGAAAGGATTAATTCCCACCCACCCACCCACCCACAGAGTACCACAATACTGATCAAATTTAGGGAGCTCTATGACTGCTATAAAGCTATTTGAAAATTATAGGTCCAATCACAGCTCTTTTGCTGCCATTTGTTTGTTTGGCCCAAACATGCATGTGTGAATGACGAATACTTTCCACTTTGCTCAAGAAGTACAAACCTCCCTGTGATTGGTTTGGATTATAATCCTGAGAAAGTCCAGAACAAAGCAAGGAATAATTGGGAAAGAAAGGCTAGGGAGAAAGATATTATATGTTGTAGGTAAGAAGTAATTCATATGACAAGGAAATTATGTTTGCTTATAAATTTTATTCACATTTAGATTTACCAGCCTGCATGTATGTAGAAATCCACAGTACTGTAGAGGTTTTATATTAGCCTTATCTGGAGATTTGCCAGGCAAAATGTATCCGAAAGGACCTGGTGCTGACTTTGAGACATTAATTTTCTTGTGCTGGCTATTGATGATGCCTCCCAGCCCTTGTTCCAGGGTATCAGCTTGCTCTTCCAACCATCTCACGACACTTGAAGCACTTTGCTATGTTGTTGCTTGTGAACTACCTCACTTTTTGCCCGTGGACCCCCAATTAGCAAGTTCCTGAGGGGTATTTCTGCGAGAATGCTTCTTTTGTAATGGCATGTGCCTCTAACCACTTAGTGGTAACTGCAGGGTAGAATAAGGGCCCAGTCCCATCCAACTTTCCAGAGCTGAGGCAGCCGTGCCAATGGGCCATGTGGTTCATGCTGTGGTGGGAAGGCAGTCATGGAGGCCTCCTCAAGGTTAAGGAATGTTTGCTCCCTTTCCTCAGGGCTGCATTGCAGTTGCATTGGCATTGGAAAGTTGGATAGGATTGGGCCTTAACTGTCTGTTGCTGGAACTGGCAGTCCAGTGCAATGATAGGGCCACAGCCACCAAAACCACTGATCTGGCCCAGTGCAGAAGGACTGCCCACAGTGTGCGGCTCCTCAGGATGGCTGAGTGGGTTGGCTGGGCAGCTGCTCCTTGTGACACTGGACCTGTTTGTGGATTCGCTTGAAGTCCAGCGAGACCTAGGGCGAATGATGCAACTGGAAGGAGCACGGCTGGTTACTCAGATGGAGCTGGGCAGCCAAGGCCAGTAGTTTTACCCTGGAGAGTGGCTGAAGTGCCTCAGGGTAGACTGCCAGAGTCACTAGCCTCACCCTCACTTGGCCTGTCCTGGCCCTAAAGGGGCTGAAGAAGCTCCAGTCCCAGGAGGCTGAACCTGGGGGCCACTGGGAGCCAAGCAACAACCATGGAAGGCTACCCCTTCGTCCCACTGGGGGTAGCCTGGAGGCAGGAAGATCCTGGGTCACACAGTCACCCCCAGGGCAGCCACAATGGTTCCTGGGCTCTGTTGGCCCCAACCTCACTGGAGAGACAGCATGGCCTGACCCAGCCTTCTCCCAGGAACCTAGTCCCCAGGCCCACGCCTGTCTTTACCTATGGTTGGCCACCAGAGGGAGATCCCTGCCAACGGATTTGGGGGCACATGGAGGGGCATACCAAGGGAAGCAGGACCTAGAAGGAAGAATAGGAGAAATTTGTGTCTAAGGACTCTGTGACATAGCAGGGATCCATGAATGTCAGGGCAGGAGGTCTGGTCTAGAGGGTAGAGCCTCCATTTGCCTGAAGATTAACATCCACAAGGTCGCCAGTTCGAGGCCACCGGCACTGTGCGACCTTGAAGCAGCTGGCAAGCTGCAGCTGAGCTGTTCCATCTGCTCGGAGCGTGGGAGGATGGAGGCCAGAATGTTAAACCAGATCGGAGTGTATCATCTTGAATGTGGTGGTTCTTGAAAGAGAGAACCTTCTTTCAATTTGTAAAAATCCCTGCGTGGATTTAATAAGCCTGCCTGTGTAAACCGCCTTGAATAAAGTCTTGAATAAAGACCAAGAAAGGCGGTATATAAATACTGTATATTATTATATTATATTATTATTATGTAAAGGCAATTACCTGATTAAACCGCATCTACAAGGCAACCCAAAGGACTCTGTGACTTTCTAGCTGATGGGGTAAGGCTGTTGTGACCCAGGTAGTCTCATCCAACCACCAGCCCACTCGGAGGGCGGGCACTGGGCCCTCGATGGATATTACAGAGCTGCCTAACCACTTGTAGAGGGTAATGTTGATGTGGACCAACTAAATAACTGTTTTGATAATGTGTTCTTTCTATCACTTGTCATGACTGAGGATGTCTTTGCTCAGCTTTTGGAATACATGTCGTGACATCCTCGGAAGGTCCAAATTTACATATGGAGCCATGCATTGAGATATTTGATATGTTCCTCCAGCCTTTCCCATAGGTTCTTGACATGATCACTAACTGGCTTAACTGAAGGAGGAGCAATGAGAAATTGCTCACTGAGAGAAATATGTATTTTGCTCCAGCTTGTGGGCCTCTCTGAGGCAGCTGGTGGGCCACCTGGGAAACAGATGCTGAGCTAGATGGTGATGCTGGGCTTGACCTGATGCATCAAGGCTTTTCTTATGTTCTTATGTAATTTGTTCAGAATTTATCTAATTTCCATAAATCAATAGTAAATGAATCTGACCAAAAGGGGTAGCAGGACATGCATAGATATCACTCTCTCCCCCTCTCTCCCTCTCCTGTCCAAAGAGGTCAGTCAGCAGACACAGCCTTCCCTCACTAACATTGTGAAGTAGGTTAGGAGTGTTAGTGACTGGCCTAAGCTCACCCAGTAGGCTTTGTGGCTGAGTGGGTTTTGAACCACGTCTCTCTCCAACACTCTAGCTCTGTGGTTCCCAAACTTTTTTGACTGGTGGCTCTCTTGACCTACTGTGCCATTGGCCGTAGCTCCCCATTAGGGCTACAATTCTATACATTTTATAGGCCGGCAGGTGTTTCACGAGGATTCCATGGCTCCCCTGGCTGGTTTCTGTAGCTCCTCAGGGAGCCATGGCTCACAGTTTGGGAGCCACTGCTCTAGACACTACACTATCCAGGCTTTAGCGAAAAAAGCATTGAGGGTTAGTGAAACCACCAGCAAGTAGGGAATAATCGCGTCTTTGTTGCATTGCTCATTCCACATCACCTATGCGGTGCTCCATGCAGTGGATTCCCTTGCTGCTGATCCCCTCCATTGGCCTCCCATATACGAAGGGTGGCGTTTGCGCAAGAGTTAGACACACACAGTATAGGGCAGGGGATGGATTGTGCCCAGAGTCTACAAAAGGAGAAGTCTTCTGGCAGGGATTCATTGCCTATTATATTCTGTCGGAATGTTTGCTGCTACGCTCAGTGAATAAGAGCGAGAATTACATAGTTGGCTCCTCTTGTGTAGAACTTTTATAGACGATGTTTATTTTTAGTGTTTCATTTTGGTTTGTGTTTGATATTTGGCAAAAGATGCAAAGCTGTAAATAATTTCTTTCTTTCTTTTTTTTTTAAAAGCAAGGGCATTTGGCAGATGCCGCTGTTAAGAAAGAGCAGGCATGTATCAATGTGCGTCACAACTCAGGGGACTATATTTCAACACAATTTCCCTGGAATTGACAACTCTGACAACCCTGAAATGAAAGTGAAGATCTGTTAGCTGTTTTCCAGGAATCAGAACAGGATTCAGGCAGCTTGTTGCAGGGGGCGGGGTGAGAACATGACAAGAGTCCCTTTTTAGTAAGGCTCTTAAGAATGGCTTTGTATATGACCTAAGCAGGTTTTTAGAAAGGGAATAAAAGAATGAATGCTTGCCCATGGGGGGGAAAAATGATCCAGCTGTTCAAAAGGTGGATGTCCCTGGTGTCATCGAAAAAATTAGTCAAAAAATCTTGACCTCCCGAGGCAGATGTGGGACATGAAGGAGAAGTGCGGAACACCCAAGGAAACTGTGGAGCATCCACAGAGATACGTGGGACAAGATGAGGGTGTTAGAGGAAAAAATGGGGTTTAGGCCTGAAAAATGATGACCATGTGGTCATTGAAAAAGCTAGGTCGAAAAAATCTTGACCTCCTGAGGCACACGTGGGACATGCAGAAGTGTGGGACACCCAAGGAATCTGTAGAGCATACACAGAGATACGTGGGTCAAGATGATTTGGATCAAGGAAAAATGGGGTTTAGGTCTGAAAAATGATGACCATGTGGTCATTGAAAAAGCTAGGTCGAAAAAATCTTGACCTCCTGAGGCACACGTGGGACATGCAGAAGTGTGGGACACCCAAGGAATCTGTAGAGCATACACAGAGATACGTGGGTCAAGATGATTTGGATCAAGGAAAAATGGGGTTTAGGTCTGAAAAATGATGACCCTGGGGTTATCGGAAAAATAGGTCAAAAATATCTTGACCTCCTGAGGCACATGTGGGACATGCAGAAGTGCAGGACACCCAAGGAAACTGTAGAGCATTCTCAGAGATACATGGGACAAGATGAGGGCGTTAGAGGAAAAAATGGGGTTTAGGCCTGAGAAATAATGACCCCGATCGAAAAAATAGGTCAAAAAAAACCTGATCTCCCGAGGCACATGTGGGACATGCAGGAGAAGTGCTGGACACCCAAGGAAACTGTAGAGCATCCACAGAGATGTGGTTGGTTGGCAACCTTCAGTCTCGAAAGACTATGGTATAAGCCTACAGCATCCAGTATTCCCAGGTGGTCTCCCATCCAAGTACTAACCACAGAGATACGTGGGACAGGATGAGGGCAATCGAGGAAAGATGGGGTTTGGGTCTGAAAAATGTTAACTCCAGGGTTATCGAAAAAATAGGTTGAAAAATTCTTGACCTCCCAAGGCACATGTGGGACATGCAGGACAAGTGCGGGACACCCAAGGAAACTGTAGGAGATACACAGAGATACATGGGACAAGATGAGGGTGCTCAAGGAAAAATTTCGAACAGGCGTGGAAAACAATGACCCCGGGGTCATCAGATGTCGAAAAAAATTTGTTCTCTCGCAGCACATGTGGGACATGCAGGAGAAGTGCGGGACACCCAAGTAACCTGTAAGAAATCCACAGACATACGTTGGACAAGATTAGGGTGATTGAGGAAAAATTTCAAACAGGCGTGTTAAACGATGACCATTAGAAAACAATGGTCATTAGACGTTGAAAAATTTCATTCTCCCGAGGCTAATGTGGAACATGCAGGAGAAGCGCGGGACCCCCAAGGATCCTGTAGGAAATCCACAGACATATGTTGGACATGAGGGCAATCGAGGAAAACCGTCGTACAGTGGTGGAAAGCGATGACCCCAGGGTCATCAGATGTAAAAAAAAGTCATTCTCCCAAGGCATATGTGTGGCATGCAGGAGAGGAAAAACCCATGCGGGTAACCCAAGGAACCTGTAGGAAATCCACAGTCATACGTTGTTCAAGATGAGGGCAATCGAGGAAAAATGTCATACTGGCGTGGAAAAAGATGACTCCAGAGTCATAAGATGTCAAAAAAATTTAGTGTTCCCAAGGCACATGTGGGGCAGGAAAGAGAAGTGTGGGACACCCAAGGAAACTGTAGGACATGCACAGAGATATGTGGGACAAGATATGGGCTATCGAGGAAAAATGTTGTACAGAAAACGATGACCCCAGAATCATCAGAGGTGGAAAAAAATTTCGTTTTCCAGAGGCACATGTGGGGCATGCAGGAGACTTGCGGGACACCCAAGGAAACTGTAGAGCATCCACAGAGATATGTGGGACAAGATGAGGGCGATCGAGAAAAAATGAAGGTTAGTTATGTAAAATGATGACCCCGGTGTCATCGAAAAAATAGATCAAAAAAATCTTGACCTCTCGAGGCACATGTGGGACATGCAGGACAAGTGCGGGACACCCAAGGAAACTGTAGAGCATCCACAGAGATACACAAGATGATTGTGATCAAGAAAAAATGGAGGTCAGGCCTGAAAAATGATGGGAAGGGTGTACAGAAGTAATATCACTGTAAACAAAACTGGGTGAAATTCCATAAAAATCTGCTGTTCAACATCAGGAAAACACAAATGAAACTGAGATTATATCTTGAGGCTTTGAGTATGTGTGTCTGTGTGGCTTCAGGGAATCAGGCATAAATGGAATGACAAGGCCACACAGATTCTGCAGGCTCTTGGGCTGGAGCTCTGTGATCTGACAATGCTTTGTGGACTCTTGAGAGTAAGCATATCAATATATTTCATTCAACAGTCCAAAACGGGATGTTATCTTTAATATTAAATGCGGATTTTCACAATCCTGGTCAGACTCGTTTGATACTGGACCAATGTGTAATTAAAGTATTCAGTGAAGGGTGATGTGGTGCTGACATTTCATCTCAGCCACATGTTTTTACGATCACTTTCTTCCTAATGTTAAGTTTCAACAAAGGATATTGACAATAGCAGAGGGATTTCAATCCATATGGCAAAGCAAACGGAATCTTGTTCTCTAGAAAACATTTTATTCCTCTTATCACTGCCTCTGCATGAGCTCTTTCAGGAGCATCACTCAAGATGGAGCTATAACTTCATCTTGCACCGAAGGAAGTGTCGGCAGCAGAAAATACTATCTTTAAAATCTTCGGTCCAGTTCAGCAGGGCTCTTCTTCTGATGACATCAACCATAGTCACACCCCACCAAAAATCATACAGCAACAAAATTTTAAATGGCTTCATTAAAGCTTTCTTTATCTGCAATTTATTCTTTCTTACTTTTGTGGGGCCAGTTGTTTCCTTACCTTGGGATGAGCCCTGGCAGCCTCTACAAATCAATCGCTGACACAGATCTGAGTAAACCTATGTAGGGCTTTCAGGTTTGGGAGGGGGGGGGTAGCCTCTGCCATCTCTACCCTCTCCCAGGCCTAAACAATCCTCCTTTCAGCCTTCCACCTTGCCTGGAACTCCTCCCCATCACTCAGTGGGGAATTGATCGCCGATAACTCCTGGCAGTCCTTTGACCAGGGTAGAGGCCCAGCGCCCACACATGCTGGCTTCCCCACCAGCACCTCCATCCCTCTGGCCATCGCAATGTACCTTATGGCACATTTGTGATGACCATCTCCCAGGCAGTGTGCGGGATGTCAGCGCTGGCCCAGGATAGGATCATTACACTTCATTTGAAGATCTAGATTTTATCTCAGACTCTTGGAGAGAGTTGCAATAGGAAACAGCAAATGTACAATTGAGAAACGGCACCCAAAAAGATCCCAGATCGATATAAAAGATATATTAGAATACTAGCCTACACATACTTACTCTGCTGTGTTCAGTAGAACTTATTCTCTGGGGAATTTATATAGGATTATAGTCTTAGCGTAACATGTGCTACATACTGTTCCTCAGGCAGGTCATGGGAAAGATGATGGCCTTGACCACTGATTTTCATTTTTTTTTTTTATCTCACAGCATACTGACAAGGCACTAAAATGGTCAGGCCACACCATCAGTATTTTGACAGTGGACAAGGTACACCATGCTGCTGTGGTAGGGATACTCACATCCCCCAATGGCCCTACTAATAAATGACCCTCCCCCAAACTCCCACAGCACACCTTCAGACCATTTGCAGCACATCAGTGTGCCACAGCACAGTGATTGAAAATTGTTAGACATTTGCCCTAGGCAAATTTCTCAGCCTCATGTTGAGCCTCCTGTTCCTTTTCAGCTCTCTTTGAACAAGTTTCAGGGGCAGCATCTGAGTTCACTTGCCAACTTCGTTCCTATTATAGGAGAAGCCTGGGACTTTCACTCCCTTCTGTTCCCCTTGACTACACCCCTGCATTAATACATCACCCATCTTCCATGCTGGGTCACAAGGCAGCATATATGGGCCTACCTGGTGGTCTCCCATTCAGGCACTGGTTCAATCCCAGCTGCTCAACTTCTGCAAGATGGCTGTCCCATGTGCCTTTGGACCAGAACTTGGGACCTATGGGAACATCTATGATGTCATAATCTAGCTGCTTAGCATTGTACAAAGCTTAATGCTGAACATGAGGAATAAGTCAAGTTGTACGTGCTCTCCTCCTCCATCCCCACCACTTCAAACAACATCAGCTCTTGCTACCACATTGGTTCCATCACCCAGGAGCAGGTACGAGCAGCACCTACTTCCTGCTGTTGAGGCTCTGAGCCATGATCTGTTGGGAGGGGTAGATGAGATCAAGGCACATTGCTGTGAGGCCAGCAGCATTGGTAGGGCTGTCTGCCTAGACAGACATACCTTGATATTCAGTTCTGCTCTTTTTGTAGCTGCCAAGCGCTCTCTCGGTTATTGTTCTGGGCAGCACATGTCATTGGCAAGGGGAATTTCTTTCAATTAGAATTTCAAGATCAGACATAAAGGTCATTTTCCACTTCAACAAAAAGCTCAAAGAAAAAGGTGGGGGGGGGAGGCGAGGTGGAGAGAAGGGGAAGCAGCATTAATATTTTGAAAGGGAAAAATATGTTTAGAATGTTTTGTTGGGGAGTGGGGAGAGGAAAGGAAAAATCCTTGGCCCAAAAGTCCTTCCACTCTGCTACTGGCTTGTCTCTGAGGGTTCGCTTCCAGAATGTCTGCAACTGAATGAATCACACTATGCTCTTGGGAACTCTTGCAACCACATTGGTTATGCCATACAGGGCATCAGACATCACCTGTCGACGAAGGGAGTGGAAAACTTTGCAAGTGCAAAAGCTCACCTCATTATACCACTACATGCAATTAGCCATGTGTGTGCCTTTAACAGCTCCCTGAAGAGTGTGTGTGTGCACGAGAGAGAAAAACCCCAGCCCCTGTGTACAAGGCTTGCTGTTGACAGTGAGGCTGCTTTGGAGATTAACACACTAAGATTAAGAGGTTATGGCCAACAAGGTTGGTTTCTGGAAGGAAAATCAAATGGAGGCGAGCATTCTTTTTTGTTTTGAATGGCTGAACAAAAAGCAAAGCTTGCAATTTCACATACATATATTTTTCAGGGACCCTTTCAACATCATAGATGTTTCGCATCTTAATCTACTCTTGTACCTTAAAAAAATTTTTTAAATTGTTTGAATTGGTTTTATTTTAATGCTTTTATTTAGATGTTTTATCCTCCGTATGTTTTATCTCCTGTTGTACACTGATTTGAGTTTTAGAAAAGTGCTATATAAATCTTTAAAGTGTGTGTGTGTGTGTGTGTGTGTGTGTGTTTTATTTATTTATTTAAAGAATTCCGGAACCCTCCACAGATAGCTGAAACCATGGATACGGGTGAATACCCCATGGAACATCCGTCCCCGGCCTCTGCTGAGCTCAGACTCATATTGGCAGGCAAAAAAACCTCAGAAGTGACATTTTTAATGCCTACTAAGGCATTGAGAGGCCCAAGGAGGCCTGCCAGGGTTTCCCTGGGGCTCCCAATGCCTTACAAGGTATAAAAAGCCTTATAAGACATATAAGGCCTCCTAATGCCTTATAAGGCATGTAAAAACAGAGAAAAACCAACAGTTTAAATAGTGCGGGTGATTCTGCACCCCATTCCACTTACTAAATATGTGCCCCGGATTGAGCCCGAGATCAGAGAATGAAGCTGCTGCTGCCTCAGTCTGTCTCAGTTCCGATCTGGCTCTTGTAGTTTTTAAAGAGACAGTACATATTTTTCAGCTTTGAGGGATTTTCAGCATAACGTTATGTATGGGATTTATGGGATTGATTTTGGCTTTAGGTGCTGACTCTGGAACATAACCCTTGAGTAAGATGTTGGCGCTCTCTCTCTCTCTCGGAAGTTACAAACTTTGCATTTTGAAAACATATCAGTCCTTCATCTGTGATGCTGACACTGTTTTTGTCTTTCCTGCCTCAGTAAAGCAAACTAACACTGACAGCCGAATCCTGAGCTGCCCAGGGCGCGTGGCTGCAGCAGTGACGAGAACAGATCCCATTGCATCCTGCGTGCCTCAGCCTGCCACGGGCAGCGCCTCAGGAGAAGGGGACTTTCATCCCCTTCTCCTGGGTAAGGGAAGCAGCCCTGCAATGGGGTTACTCACTTTACCACCGACCACAAGGATGGCGGTAAGGTAAAGGTGTTTATGTAGGGTGCTGAGCTCCACACAAATGCCTTGGATCTGGTGGAGCGGAGCCCCACGGGACCTGCCTCCCTCCCTCTTCCCGGCACGCCTCCTGCCCGCCCTCTCTCCGCCCCCTGCCTCCCCGTCAAACCTCCCGTCTGCCCTCTCTCCGCCCTCCCCATGCCTCCCCCCTCCCCGGAACGCCCCCCCTTGTCCCTTCCCCCTTCCCTGTCCCTGCTTATCGTACCACTACTCGGTGATCCATGAGACCGCCAAGCAGGGGAGGATGGGTGCCCACCCAGCACTGGCTGAGCGCTGGCCGCTGCTGGGCTAGCACAGGTGCTGGCCCTGCAGTAAGCCTCGCAGGCGTGCCTTATGGCACATTTGCGACAGTGCGCTCCGGCAGAAAGGATAAAAATTAAGTAATGCTCAAGAAGAAGTAGATTAAGAAGGCAAAGATGAAAAATGGATTTGGTAGTACTTTTTCCAGACTTCTTAAATTAATATAAATTAATATAGCATCAACTTTTCTAGGTTGCAACACTTTAATTTCTTTGGCTGTAGAAGTGGGAGAGCAGGTGTAAAATAGCAAAATTTTAGCAAAAGTAGCAAAAGTTTTACAGTCACCAATTCCCATTTTTCAAGGGACAGTAACCTAGGCTACAGAAAGAGCTGACATAGCATGCACAGCATGCAATGTGTGTGGGGGGGACACCAGACAGCTAATGAGAAGTAAAAATATTTTTTAGCGAGCAATCCTAACCAACTTTCCAGCACCAGCATAGCTGTGCCAGTGGGGCATGTGCTGCATCCTGCTGGGGGGACAGTTATGGAGGCCTTCTCAAGGTAAAGCAATGTTTGTTCCCTTACCACGGAGTTGCACTGTCCTTCCCTCGGTGCTGGAAGGTTGGTTAGGTTTGTGCCCTTACTTACTTCCCAGAAGGCTACCTGGTCACCAATGTCACAATGCTAAACATGCCAGTTACTTTGCTAGCATTAGTCCAAGCGGTGGCAGGGGGTGGGTTGGGTTGGAAAAACGGTGTAGCATCCTGGAGCAAGCTGCTGCTGCTGTGATCCACACCTTCCGCTTGGCTGTGTCACCCTGCACTCTGGTCCTCTTCTTGCTCGCTGAGAACGGGCAGCAAGAGGATCAGGGCAGTGGCCACCCACCTCACCCTCCAGAGCTCCTGCTGCAAAGAAGCAATCATGGTGGAGCGACTGGAGAAGGAGGCCAGGTGAAGCTGCCTTTTTTGCCCATCTGGCCACTTCTTCAAAGCAAGTTGAACAGAGCATGGTGGGAGTGGACAAGCACTTCTGTTTTTAGCATCTTATCAGTGTGCCCTGAGATTTAAAAGGTTGAAAAACACTAATTTAAAGGAAGTCCACTGATGAAGGAGTTTTCGTAAATCAAACCAAAAGTCCTGCACTGCCTCATTTAAAGAAACTGTGCCAGGAGGAAAGTAAGGAGGCAGATGACCCACTTTCCACTTGCTTTTAGCAGGCAGGAAGCAGATCAATCCAGCAGGCATCCTTGGTGGGCTAAAGGAAGGCAGTGGTGGTGGAAAACATGAGGTGAAGGGACCCCAAAATCTGCTACCCTCTTACTCAACTGCAATCCACCACAGATGCAACCAAATGGTTGCCCCCCCCCTTGCATAGCATTGCTATGGACATTGAGCTTAAGTTCTTGTTCTCTCCTTCCCTTGCCATCAGAGAGGAAGGAGCGGGAGAGAGCTATCAGTCAACTCCACTCCATTTGTCCAGACTAGTGCATTGGGCTTAGTTGGAGTGAACCCCTTTTTCTGTTCCACCAGCATACCTCCCTCTGCACTTTGGTCTTTTACACTTGCTGGACATGGCTGCTGATCAATGCTTGCCCCAGGCTGCAATCCACCAAATGGTCCCGGCTGCCTGCCAGACCCATATTATTTCCTCCCAGCCATCTCTCCCTCCTCTGCTTCCAGAAGGGTAGCCAGGTTAGTCTGTTGCCCACTCTGTTCAGTGGGACTTTCAGGAAAGTGTGTATAAGATGGCTGCTTTTCACATTTTGGGTCATGAATAGTTTGACCTTCAGTTAGTATGTGTCGTATTAAGTAGACAATTCCTTTTCTGAAGGGCAAATGTATGAAGCTGATGAACCTCGTCTGTGAAAATGCATCTCACTAGCAAAAAAACCACTCTTTTGAGTGTGCTGTGTATATTTTCTTCGGTCTAGCTCCAAACCTTGTTTCTAGATTAGCTTTTGGACTGTTCCCCGCCAGCTTGATCCTTTTGCTCAGTGTTTGGCTGTTTATCCATTGCTCATTTTATTTGATTTTATTTTCAGAATTGTATTAAGACATAAAATGTTGGAACAGATATTCTTTTAAAAAGAGATTAGCACGCAAAAGGAATCAGGAGAAAAAAAATGTAGTGAAGTATAAGAATCGACTGAAAGCAATGTGACCTTTATAAAAATACCACATATGCCATTCCCTTCAAAGATGATTTCCTGTGTACTGTGCTTTGTAAGAAGTGTGATGAAGTTGCATGATGCCCTCACATGAGAGGGACCAAACAGGAAAAACAATTTTATTTGGAGGTGGGAGTAGAACAGGTTTCATTGGATAGGGTCTGGTTTTTTTCGGATTGGGGCAGAACTTGCCCATCGGATCCCTCCCTCTTTTTCATCCCATTTGTGAAAAGATAGTGCTACTGACACACTTCCTGTTATGAACGTCTAGATCCCCAGCAGCCCAGTGCTCAAAGGCCATGTGGGCTGGGCAGAGAACTTCAAAGCAACTTGGCATATGGAAAAAAAAACAAATCAAAGGCACTCTGGTGGGTTCCCAAAACAACCTCCTCCTGGCAAGTCCGTGAAAGCTCTCATTATCTCATGTGAAAGATCTAGGGTTTTTTTTTTCCTCAAAAATATACCAGAGATTTATGAAAGACTGTTTCCTGCCAAAATGAAGGGCCAGATGTAATCACTGCTGGCAAATTTTAAAGGGCAAAAACGTGATGCAAACAGACCAGTTCCAAATTGCCTAAGGACTCAGAAATGCAACTGCATCGGTTTAAGCCAGCTGAACCTGTATAGTACGGAGAAGTGGTTCTCACACATTTAGCACCGGGGCCCATTTTTTAGAGTGAGAATCTGTTGGGACCTACAGGAAGTGATGTCATGACTGGAAGTAACATCATCAAGCAGGAAAATTTGTAACAATCCTAGGCTGCAATCCTACAAACACTTACCCAGGAGTAAGTCCCAGTGACTATCATTGTTAAAAGCATATATATAGTAGTAGCTTGTTAAAAGTACAGGGCTGCAACATTTCCCCACATGCAGTCACATACCATGGTAGCATCAAGTCTAATATACTAAAAATAAAATATCGAAATGAATGAGGACCCACCTGAAATTGACCTAGTGGGTCCCAACCCACAGTTTGAGAAACATTGATATGGAGGTTTACATGAAAGCCTGAAGAGCTACAGTAATGGATGGCTACTAGTTCGGTCAACGTTTTCTGACCTGTCCAGCGAATGCCTGAAAAAGTCACTTGATCCAGAGAGACGCCTGGGGCTGCTGCTGCCACAAATGTTTGCTACTTGTCAGCTTCCACTGGTGAATACTGGCAGTCACAGAACTATACTCTGAATGTCCGCAGCTCCCAACATCATCCCACACTGATTGGAGAGACAGCAGAGTATATTGGCAGAGTGTGCATCAGTGAATGCCAACAGTCATGGATGTGTCTCTGGAAAAATATGGGAAACAGACCATTGATTAAAAAACTTTAAATGGACTAAAAAGGTGCTTGAATTAATTGGGCAACAGACTTAAAAAATATATATTAAATTTAATGCGAGTATTTATAAAAACTGCAGATGGCAAACACCACCTTACAGAGGATATTGCTCCAGCCCTCTCTAAGGAAGGTGTGCCTTTTCTAAGATGCCGTTGGTGACAACACGCATGTAAATAATCTAAAAACTAGTAAACAATAAATAGTAAATAATCTAAAATCTAAAAACTACTTACCTCTCCATCGTGCCATGGTTCCCGGTCATCCAGCAGGATGCAACAGAGGCTATATCAGCTCCACTGCACCCTACAGAACGGCCAAGGATTTGCAACCTTCACCACTGCACGATTTTGGAGCAGGTCTACTAGGGCTGCAACCTTAATAAATTGATTAGCTAATGCTAATCAATAAACAATCCTGGCTTGATAAATTAAAAGTACCCCATTAATTGAACCACTGAGCCATAGGTGAACCAGCCTTTGCCTATTAGAAAGCCACCCCTCCCGACCAATGCTTTGGCTGGCCTATCCAGGCAGAAATGATGAGTTGACTGACTCAGGTCCAGCCCAATTGTACTCTATGCTCAAGGCCTGCATTGCCACAGATCCTGAAGCAGAGTGCCAGGCTAGGGTGGAGTGGAATGTAGTGGGGAGATGTGGGCACTGTTTTGTATGCAAGTTATGCAGGATTTCAATCCTGCATAACTGATTGGCTCAAACTTATTGCTGGCCAATCGGGTCAGAGATTGAAATCCTACCATCTGATTGGCCCTCTATTTAATGTTTCAACTGCACCAATCATGGGAAGTCTGGGCAGAGCTAAAGGGTATAAAAGCCAGGGGTGTTTGCCTTGTGTCAGATTCATTCCAATTCATTGCCAGGTTCTGAATAAATGTATTGAGCCGTTAGCACTATGCCTTCCTTTATTCGCATGGACCCACTATATAATAGGCACCACTGCTGCTTAAGCTGTCTGCTTCTCACAGTGCAAATCAAGCCAGTAATAGGAGGAAGAAAAGATGTGATAACTCTCTAGCCAGTCTCTCCTGGTGCTACTCTGGGAAAAGAAAGTAGGAGATCTGAGCAGGAAAATGATCTGGGCAGCCCATCCTCATCCTTTTTCTCTACTTCCTTTTCTTTCTGGCTGGGGGGTACAAACCCACACCCAGCTATACTTTGAGACAATACTTTCTTTTTTAGCTATGATAATTATGTATGGCGCCCTCATGATCAAATTCAGTGTTATTTGTTTATTTTAAACCATTTCCACTCAGCCTTTTCTCTTGTAACCAGGATACCCAAAGCAGTTCAAAACAAATGCATGAAACACAGTGCATACACTAAAAATAGAGCAACAATAAAAAACAGGAAAACAAACAGCAAATAAAACAGTCACAGGAATCCAAACAAGGAAGGCAGCAGCACACAATGCAATCAAGCTCTTAACAGAAATCAGTAACAGTGTGCCTAGAATTCCTGTGAATAATACAGGTTGAGACTCATTATTTGCATTCCAAGAACTCACCTGGATGGCAAAAAAACCCGATAGCAAATCAATTTAAAAAACAAAGTCTCTTTGCTCTGGTGATTTAAAAACAGCCTTGCTAACCTTTGTAATGCACACAAAGACAGTTAGTCTCTCTCCAGGTGCTTAGGCTTCGCTAGGAGGCAGCAATCCCTCCCTTCACCAGGAGCCCCAGTAAGGGGGAAAGAAGGGAGAAGGTGATAATCGCTGCCATTTAGCCTTAGTTCACATGCTCAGGGGGGAGTGAAGCCTGCAGAGAGAATGACTGATGGATTGTCAGCCGGCTGCCCTCTCTGGCATTATTAAATGACTGTTTTAATTTAAAGGGCCCTTCTCATCAGCTTTGAGATAAAAAATCTGTGGATATTAGGTTATACCTGTAATCACTTGTATGACTGTCTCTCTGCAACAGTAAAAAGCAGTTTTTTAAACTGTGATTTTAAAGGGGTGCATTTTTTCCTTTCTCCAAGGATCAGCACATTCCTTCTCATTTGCAGGGGTGTTGAGTCAAATCCGTGTATCAAAAATTAGTGTATAACAAGGTTGGACCTGTATGTAAATATTGAAAGTCTGCAAGGACAAGCCTTCTCACTCAGTATTATATTTTAGGGGACAATCCTAACTGTGCCCTGGGCTGGTGCAAGTCCCTTGTGCCAGCTCAGGAGGGTTGCAAACATGCTGTAAAGCACATTTGTGCCTCCTTAGGAGTCAGCTGGGCCGGCACATGGAGGTGCACCAACTTGCAGAGGCTGCATCCAGCCTCTGCCATGCCAAAAGAAGGTAGGTCAACACCAGCTGAGCTTGGCCAACGGGTGAGGGGTCTGTTAGAGGAATGGGAAGGGTGGGGAGGAGGCATTTCAGGGCAGGGGGGGCATGCAGTGGGTGGGCGGAAAGGCAGGGTCAGGACCTGGCAGTTATGCCAATTCCTAGCCCCATTTCCGGGCAGCACAGAGCAGCTCCAGGCTGCTTAGTTCTGCTTGGATCTGTACCACCGCTTTAGGTGGAACAGATCCGAGTAGACCCATTGGTGCCGCTGTGGCTCTCCCTGGGGTAAGAGGAAATTTTTCTCCTTGCCTGAGGCCAAGCCTCAACCAGCCTGAAATTTGCACTGGATACAGTGCAGGTCTGCCTGTTCCAGTGCAAGTTAGGATTGTGCTGCCCTCCTTTGCTCTTTTCCCAGCACAAATCAAGCATTAATGTATGTGAACCATAATATGCAAATTTATGCAAATGTATTCCATTAGATTTGGCCTAATTCTATGGGCACAATATGTTCATGATTCATCAGTGCATCACAGAATCTGCAATCAATCTGGTCTCACTGCCATTCTGTGGACCGCTAGTGACAGTGTGGTAGGCAAGAAACCTGCACCACTAGTGGCAGGCCACAGATCACTTGCTGGAGCAGGTAAGACCGTGGTGGGATTGGTTTGGGGACAGAGCAGGGTGAGGATCTAGCCGGTCTAGTTTGGGAGTTGGAGGGAAGAGATCTTGGTGGCAGTTACACATGCGGAGTTCTTAACGCCCTTTCCATTCTTCAAACCACTCCCTGAGTCTCCTCAGACTTACACCAGCTAAACAGCTAAATAGCTGGTGTCGGTCTGAGGAAAATGGTCTACAGAGGTAAGTAAAAAAGAGTTTTACTTAGCTATCCTGGGCCATCAGGTGCTCCCCCAGATTATGCCGTGTGCACTCCATCAGTAACACTGCATGGTTTGGACTAGCAGGGGATACGATTAGGCTGTGAATCTACTAAACCTTAGACAGTCAATAAGCTAAGTTTTGGACTGTACAGTATTTTATTTTATTTTTCCATTGAGTGACAATTCTAAAGTCAACATTCCCAGCTGTATTTCTGGACAAATTGAACCCTGAAGGACACGCCAGACAATGTGGACATTCACTGGTGAGTCTCAACAATCACAGCTCTTCAGATTTGCACACTAATACTATGATGAATGCCTTGTTTTCTGTATTTTTTGCCCATTTAGCTTTATTTTTGGATTCTTCCAGCTCCCCCAATTCTCCTGTGCAGGTTCGGCAGCTTAAAAACCTTCTGGCAAGTGGCCATTGCCCTTTGTCTGTTTGAAATGCTGTTATCAACCAGGCATGTGCTGGATGAGGATTGGAGTCCTTCTTCTAGTCTGGGGTAACTAGTCTGCATAGACACAGATGTGCTCTGGCCATTGGGAAGCAAATCTATCTAGGTAAAGAGGTGGGATGGAGAGACTAGATGGGCTTTACTCTTCCCATCAGGCAACTTGATGACATCATCATACCTCAACTGCTAAGTCCAAGCACAAGGATGCTAATGTGAGTTCTGGCAGCTTCTGCCCATGGTATCAGCAGGGATGTGCCAGAGCCACTGTGTTGAGTTGCCAGTCAAATCACAAGTCTCTGATCCCCTGACTTGAGTTGACTTGTGAGTCAGAACAGGCGGCTGTTGTGATGCGTTCTGAGCTGCTGTAGACTCATTTTTTACTCGAGTCCAAGTCATTACAAGAAATTAGTTGCAGTGACTTGGTCACTGGTCACGAGTTGGGCCAAGTCAGTGATGTCCATGACTTGAGTTAATGTGAAAAGCATGTGTTTTCATGACTCAAGTCAAGTCTTTATGAGTTGAGTTTCCATCCCTGGATATCAGATGCTGGTTCACAAGAGGTACAGCTTCTCCAGTAAGTGCAGCCCAAGGTTCCTGGGACAGTCAGTAGCTAATGCCAGGAACCATATTTCTAGCTAGACACATCCAGGGAATTAATTTTCTTTCTCTTTCACTCCAAAGCTGCTTGCAGATTTTACTGGTTAGCAACATGACATACGTGGTGGTGGTTCCTGAGTAGCTTCCCAGCTCCATCTGCTGGACATTACTGGGTATTGTAACCAGTTTAACTAGTATAACTAAACCAAGCTTTTGCTGTGTGTCCATCCAGTCGAGTCCAAACATTTTTCATCAACCTGCTTGCACTTTTTCTACCCCTCTTTTTTCCTTTCCATTTTTTTTTGGGGGGGGGGGGGGGTTTAATAAACTAGTTTTGACTCTGTCTTCCTAGACCATGTTCACAGGTACTTCAGTGGGTTGTTATCTTGCTTTGCTCTTAAGATGGTACTGTGATTTTTAATATGAATGCCTGAGGTTCTGTGTTCTCCTGGGAGGGAAATTTTTCCAAGATGGCCTGCTTAAGTCTCTGAAGGATGGGATAGTGACAACAGATAGAAACCTCCAAGGTTATCCCCCATTCTGTTGCTAATTCAGTAAACCCATTTATTTTTTTGAGCCTACTGGGAACAGGGAAAAATGTTTTGCCTTACTGTGTGGCGTAAACCACTTTGTGGTTGAAAAGTGGTATCTTAATAATAATATAACAACAATAACAACAACATTAATAAAGGGAAAGCTGGAAGCACTAATGACTAAGACATACTCCCTTTGGTTAGCCTGCATTCTCCCAGTCCCTTCCATGACAAACACAATGTATGGAAATTGATTTCATGTGCAATCCTGTATATATTCCATTTCATGTGCAATTGTATACACACTTTCCTGGAAGCAAGCCCCATTGAACACAGCGGTACTTACTTCAGAGTAAGCATGCATAGGTTTGTGCTGTGATGTTTTATATGGCTGCTTTGAGTGGCTACTTCTCTTGTGCAAATGTTGAAGCTTGCTGAGTTTCAACGTAATTCAGAAAAGTACAGAAAAAGTAAACTGTGTACCATGGTGAGAACTGTTGGACAGCTCAGGAGGACAGGTGGCTGAGAGGTGGAATGTGCGGGCTCCACACCTGGACTAATGAGGGGTAGCAGAGAGAAGGTCAGAGGCGAAGGGTGTTCTTGGAAGGACCCAGAAATGTTTTATGAGAGTGTGTAGGGTCAATTGAAACCAGACAATTTCCATTGTTTTCCTCTATATTTAGCATGCGAATATAAAATGCTGGACTGGAGACATGATGGAAGAGGGATTGTGCACTCTAAGGAAAAGGTATTAAAAAGCAGAAGGTGATAATTAGCAGATACAAACTGAACATCACTCCACCTTGTGGGAATGAAAGTGAAAAGATGTGTTTTGTTCAGCAATGGAGGATAAAAGCCTGGAATGGAGAAGGCCCCCATGTAGAAATCTGAAGCACAATACATGGTGAAGGGCTGATGACGGAGGGGGACATTGGTGGAAACTGTGCCCCCTGCAGTCACAGAAACATCATTCTGTTCACACAGACCCTCTATGGGACCCAGCTTTGTATAACTGTTAGAGAATGTATGGCTTCTCCATACATACCCTGTATGGAGAACAGGGTACATACCCTGATACATACATACCCTCCATACATACCCTGATACCCTGATATCTTGCTGAAGAGCCTCAAGTAGTGTACAGTATGGCTTCTTGATTAAGATTACATACTAAAACTGGAAGTATAGTGATACCCCTATTGAATCAAGAGCCTAGCAAAGTCTTTCAAATGGCTTCCCAACATCATCTGTAACGACAATGGACGTATAGATTGGAGTATTCAATTGTCTGCAGACATCAGTGACTGTTAGAACAGTGACCGTTAGAAGAGCAAAGGACAAGGCTGTGGCTTAGCAGGGGAGGGAATGTGTTGTTATACATAAAGTGCCACCCCTGATACAATCCCTGGCATCTTCAGGTAGGGTTGGAAAGGCTCCTTGTTTGAGATCTGGGAGAACCAGTACTAGTTAGTGCCATCAATACTGAACTAGATGGACCAATGGTGTGAGTCACTACAAGACTGCTTACTGTGTTCAGTTATGGGAAAAAAGAACCGACACAGCATGCAAAAAGTGGGTCCCGAAAAACAACGTGCTTTCTTTATTGTGGTACAAGCCATTGACACGGCCCAATCTTATCCAACTTTCCAGCAATGCAGCCCCAAGGTAAGGGAACAAACAGGATGCGGCGCACGCCCCATTGGCACAGCTGCACTAGCACTGGAAAATTGGATAAGATTAGGCCCACACGATACTAAACAAACATCATTATCTGATGCAGCAACAGCTCCCCCCCCCTTTTTTTCAACCTCGGGGGTTGAGAAAGAGTCCTGTGCTGCTCTAAAGTTTGCTTCCCACAGTTGGGAAGACCATACTAGTTGGTCTCAATAAAAGTAGAGTCTTGCTTGCTTTGTGTTTCTCCGAGATAAGTGCAGTCATTAAGTGAACCAGTCTTCTGGAGGCCCTCTTCTGTGAAATTTCTGGGACCGACTGCTGTTGTCAGCAACCACACCATGCTTGATGTGCGGAGGTTTCCCCACTGCTTGTGGACCATGCTGAGTTGCAGGCATTTCCTAAAGTACCTTTCCGCAGACTGTACTTACAAAACACTGTTCTAAAGCTGACAAGTGTGGCTGTTTCTACATATGGTCATTATTAAGATGATGAAGGTGCTGGTTGCGGTTAAGCTGTAAAGATGGAACTGAGTTTTGTGTTTACATTGTAGAAACAACTTTGCCTTAAACAAAATTGCTTCTACAAGTTGTAGCCAAGCACCTTGAATCCAACAACTTCTGGGTGGCCATAAACTCAACAACGGTAATGAGGTCTTCATGTCAAATTAGGTTATGGCTTCTGATTGTTGTTAAACAGTCGTTCCTAACAATTTGAAAGTCAACGTCGGACGGCAAGAGGAAGGAAATGAAAGAGGCAGGCATGAATAGATGGGATTCAACAGGCCACAGCTTTACTAAAGGAACTTGACATAGTATGCTAGCTAACTAGGGCAGTGCAGAGGAGATGGTTGTAACCCATCCTGTTGAGATGCCCTGGGAGATGGCAAGGATAGACAGCTCCCTGGCACAACTCCTCCTCAAACTGTGCCCAGTAAGTTACTTGTTCCCACTGCAAGGAGAGTTAGCTTTGAGATTTGTTTCCCATTTTAATTTATTTATATGCTATCTTTCTCACCCTCAGATTTCTCTTCAGCTGTTGCTCAAGGTGGTTTACATCAGCAGCCTGTCCTAGACCCAATAATGGTCTTTACATTATTGTTTTAAATCAGGGATGGACATACATTTTGGCAGGAGGGCCACATCATCCCTTTGTGTTAGGGGCTGGGGAAAAAATAATTACTTTACATTTCAAATTTGAATAAATTTCCATAAATGAATACATTAGAGGCAGGATGTATATAAATGAATGAATTTTACTGAGCTTATTTATGAGAACTATAATACAGGTGTGTAGAACCACATGAGAACTATGAATTGTTTGTCACACACATCTTGCACACTGAAAACATACAGACCAAGCTAGAAACACATGGAGACACATGTTGTTTAGAGGTACTGGAGGGGTTAAAATAATGCCCAGGGAAAAGCAGAAGACACATGGAGACTATAAAAGGCCTTACCCTAATTTGGCCTACAAGCGCAGGCGCCAACAGTCTCCAAAGGGCCAGAGGCTCATTGGAGACTGGGGGCTTCTTGCAAGCCAGTTGGGCGTCCTTAAGGGCTGAAAATGGCCCCCCGGACTGGGGTTTGCCCACCCCTGTTCTAAATATAGACTGCTTCAGTCTCCAGACGTTCTCCTTCTAGGGTGTAGTCATCTTTCTTAGCCTTAAACTTCCACAGATAGCCACAAATCACACCAAGTAAGGGATCTCCCCAGTTGTTACACTCTTGTCACTGACATTCTCAGCATTCCAGCCCGACTTCTCACCCCAGTATGCAATAGCGACTTTCTCTCACCAAGCGTCATGTCAGCTTATCAGTGACTTCCGGTCTCCCTTCCAGGCCTGAAATTGGGCTGCTCCTGCTTAGCTTTGGGTAGTCTTCAGGCAGCTCAACCTCCAGACCATGTAGCTGCTGCAGCCTGTATTGGTTGTCCAATCCCTTCACTGTCCTCGATAGCTGTCCTGCTTGTTGGATGTTCCAGCTTTGTGAGTGTCCGGCCATCCTCCATCACAGCTGAGATGGCTCTCTCAAGCACCTTCCCATATCCCTTTTCTTTGCTGCTTGGATTGTTCACAAAGCTGCTAGTTCTTTGGTCAATGGCAGCAGAACAAATAATCAGCAAAACAGTGAAGTTCAACCAATTAACAAATCACAATGAAAACCCTATCCAGATGAAGAAAATCCAAGGAAGTGGAAAAAAAAAAATCTGTTAGCCCGAAGGCCAATTACGATTAATATAAACAAATCCTTCCTAGCTTTTTAAAAGAGGGACTAGCTAGCTCCCAGGGTGCTCCTTCTCCCATATGGGTGGGTTGCATTATCTGCCTTCCTCCACTGACAATTGTCTATCTGCCCATTGTTCTCATGTGCATCCTTGGACCTTGTGAGACTTTGGGTGATGTAGGCCTCAGGTCTGAAAGGTCAAACCCCAACCATCCCTTCCTCCTCCACCTGTGCAATCCCCCGACACAGGCTTAACTGTGGCGGTCAGGGGAAGCCTTTTTGCCTTGGCTGCTTACGAACAATTATTTATATGGAATGTCAGTGCAAAGTTTGGAAAAATATATTGGTTAATTTGTTATTGAGGCATACCACACAGTCCCAAACTAGGTAAATTATATCCAATTGATATTGTATCTCCTCACTGAGATGTGACCTTGATAACCCTAGTTATAAATTTTGGCTGAAATGCAGAAAAGCTATAGAACAAGTGCCAAATGTTTATTGCAAACACACTGACTGATAGCTCCTTAGACAAATAAAACAAGCAATCTGATCCAGGGACTCATGATAGATACCCCATAGCTATAACTTTTAACTCAAGCATCTGGCCAACAGCCAATGAAGATGATCTCATCCATTTTTGCCATACAGAGTTTGTGATCTGAGGAAAGAGAAAACAAGGCTTTCTTTCTTGCCCTAATACAGTGGTTCCTAAAGGTTATGTCAGGGGCCTCCAGGACTAGAGCACTAAACGGCAGGATTGCCATGTTCGAAATGACTTGCTGCAATACTGATTCTATGAGCAACTATTTAGAACAAGCAGTTGTTATTTTTCATAGCTGTGGCTTTTTTTGTTTTTTGTTTACCCACACTGCCATGGGATGGCATAGAGTCATGGGGCAGTTATGGGTATTCAAGATGGTGCCTGCCACTTGGCACCTGTGTCTTGCAACTGAGTCTTGCAGCTGCTTGTCATGGATATGTACAGTTCAGGCCTAGTAGCATTGCAAGGCCTGAACCAAGCTAAAACAGTAACACAGAAGTGGCTTGCATTCCCTAGCTGCCAGGATTTACAATTCAATGGAAAGTGATTATCTAGCACCTAGGCAGCCAGAAAGACGCCCATCAAGGATGGAATGCAGCTGCAGATCTCCAGGGGGAGGGAAGAGCTGAGAGGGCGAGCTTCCAGCCCCACTTCCAGAGGACAGGGTCTTTGTTCCTTGTCTCTAGTGAGAGAGGTGGTGGGTGCACATCCTGCCCCACCAGGACCATGTGGCCTCTTAGGTAACTGAGGATCTACAAAAGAAGCTGACCCAGGTGAGAGTCAGAGATTAATAGAGTTAGCCAGTTAGCTTTGTTGTTTTATGCTGATATGTTTCCTAGAAGTTTTATGCCTCTAGCATTTGCTGCCTTTTGTAACTTTTGGTAACCCTATGTACTTAATAAAGAAGAAAATCTTTTTACCATGTGGGTTCATTGTCTGTTGGGGACAAAGATTCAGAATCCTGCCTAGCCGTTCAGCAAGCTACCAAAAATCCTCATTGTGGACTAGAAACTTGAGGACTGAGACTTTAAGTAAAGAAAGTGCTCAGTGCCTACAAGGGATATAGTTAAGCCTAAAGGGTCTTGGTTTCCCTGGACTGAGGCACTGGCTCTTACAGGGTGGTGGCAGTACTACCGAACAGGGATCTTTGAGGGCTCTAGGGTTCAGAACCAACAACTCTGAGCACCCCAAAACCCTGGGAGTGAGACCCAAGTGTACGACACTGCTGACATAGATGGCAGTGAAAATCAAGTTAAAATTAAAGTATTAAAAATGAAAACAAAAGGCGATGAAGGAGGGGTTCCCCCAAAAAGTTCTCATTTGTACTGTTTATTCTTCATCCCATTCATTTTTGAACAAATGGAACCCGAACCAAATTGGTCCCATTCCTTAAATCAAATGTATGTATGTATGTATGTATGTATGTATGTATGTATGTATGTATGTATGTATGTATTTGATTTCTACCCTGTCTTCTACCACACATTGGGGCACCCAAGGCAACTTACAACAATAAAAATAATATAAGGTAAAAGATTAAAATTTAAAACAATTAAAACAATAAAACAGACCAGACCCCAATAGATCATGTAATCATTAAAATTGCATTCATTAAAAAGTGCGAGCCTGTCATGTCAACAATTAAAAACCTCTTGATATTTAAAAAAAGTCTTAAGGCCCTGCAGAAAGTTGTCCAGAGAGGGAGCTGTTCTTAATTCCAGGGGGAGGGAATTCTACAACTGAGGAGTCACCACTGAGAAGGCCCTATTTCAAGCTACCCCCCCCAACTCTACCGGTGATGGCCCCCCTCACCTCTAGTGAGATCCCAACTGGCTACTCAGACTATGGGTTCATTCAAAATATGTCATTAACAATGAGGGTGTTATATCTACAGTTACTCAAGAAGAATGAAGAGAAATGGTTTCATCTGAACTTGGCAGTCAGTGCACCATATCAATTAAAAAAATGATTAGGGCATCAGATAAGCAAGCTGAAGATGGAAAAGAAATGGAAAAGTTTGAAACCCTGAAAAATAAATATATTAAATATAAGATACAGAAGAAACTAGCAGAATGCTGAAAATGAGTGTTAAACCTACTCGGTGTTAAAATGAGTGTTAAATAATTGCACAGGAGCAATTATTAGCCTTGTGAGATGACGATTTGGAAACTAAAGCTTTGAAAGACAAATCAATAACAAGATGTTTCACTGACTAATGGGGGAAACTCACTAATTTCATGAAAAATTGGATAACTTTTAAGATTATGTTTGCAGGTAGAAGACACAGATGGTTTCAGAGTTTTCACTAAAATTATTGTTATTGTTACTACTGCTACAGCAACAGCAGCTCCTGCTGCTATGACTACTACTACCACTGCCACTACCACTACTAATGCTGCTACAAATTTATATAAGACTTTTCAACAAAAATAAAGTTCTCAAAACGGTTTCCATAGCAAAAAGAATGATAAGATGGTACCCTGTTCCAAAGGGGCTCATAATCTAAGGATCACAAAGGTGATCCCAGCAACAGCTACTGGAGAGATGCTATGATCACCTGACTAGGGAGAGTTGCTCCTCTGCTAAATATTTGAAGGCCACCATTTTAAAAGATACCTCTTGTCCAGTTAGGTTGCACAGTTATAACTCACATAATACTGGCCCAGGTAAGTATTCCAAGGATGTTCTTATAAAACGGTGTGACAATCATTTTACAAAGATGATGCAGACTACAGTACAAAAGAAGCCTAACTTGATGATTGGTCAGTATCTAATTTGGGTATTTTTAGGTTTATCACCTGAAAGTTGGGCAGTGATGCAGCAGTGACGGTGCAGCTTGTGCTGCATCCGGGAGAGGAATTCTTCAGGATGGAGGTCTCCTCGAGGTAATGGGATATTTGTCCCCTTGCCCCAGGGAAAGCCCCAACCATGGCAATGGATCTACTCGGACCTGCACCTGCTAAACAGCTGACACAAGTCTTGAGTGGATCTATGTCAGTGGATCTGGTTCCTGAGAAGGGGATGGGATATGGGGCACGCTAGTGCTGCCAATCCTGTCCCCCTCCCAGGCCCGATATAGATATAATGAAAATAATAAAACTGAAAAAATACAAGAAATGCAATAAAAACAAATAGTTGTTACTATTTGTGCAAAAAACACCAAGGAGTTCAATTAAAAAAAAAAAAGATTTGTGATGACTGACATATTTGTGGCAACGTATTCTAAGCAACCGCAGAGGACCATCTCCTTCATCCTCACTGCAAGCGTTCTCCCAAACACCTACCACACTACAATCCACCAGCTGCTTCCCAGAAACAGCGCAGAAAGAGGGTTTTCCCTACTGCCCCTTGTGCCTATACCCCTGGGTGGATTCCTGCTCTTTGTTCATGTGTGCCACCTACTGGAAGATGTCGCACAGTTCTACTGTCTAATATTCTGCATGTTGTCTGCCTGACTCTGAATGAATGTATGATGTTTGTTAATGTGTTGCAACCGTTGACTAGTCCAGTTGCCATCCTGGTTGTGGAAAAAATGAATGCCATGGAACTGGGAGACTGAAGTTAGTTAAAGTAGATGTTTGCTCAACTGTATACTCCTATGGATGTTTTCCATTCAATGGGACTTACTCCTAGGTAAGTGTGTATAGGATTGCAAGCTAAGGCTGCAGTCCTAAACATACATACCTGTGAGTAGGCCCCAGCGAACTAAATAGGACTTACTTCTAAGTAGACATGCATATGATTGTGGTGTGTTTTGTATGGCTGCGCAGAGTGGCTAAGGGCACAATCCTAACAAACTTTCCAGCACTGACATAGCTGTGCCAATGCGGTGTGCACTGCATCCTGCAATGGGAAGGCAATCAAGGGGGCCTCCTCAAAGTAAGGGCTTTTTTGTTACCTTACCTTGGGGCTGCATTGTGGCTAAGTCAGTGCTAGAAAGTTGGTTAGGATTGCACTCTAAGTCTCCTGTGCAATATGTCTCCTTCCTCTCCCTTCCTCATTTTTCATGGTGTCTATGTTAGCAAACCTGAAGGCATTAAACAGTCCTATACATGGCAGAACTGACTTTGTGAAGAGCTTTACTTGAACAAGGGTTCAAGAACTCCAGCCACTGTTACACACTGGCAAAAACAAGAAAACAGGAAAGGAACCCAAACAAAATAGGGAGAGATGCAACACACAAGCCTTTAAACTAGCAACAAACTCCCCCTGCTGGGGGAGGTCAACAGCTACACACTGGCTGACCATATACTGGGTGGCTCAAGCCATTTCTTCTCCAATGGTTTATTCTCATGGTCTCTGCAACAGTAGTGACCTGTTGCTTTTTTCTTTATGTTGAGAGCTCTGCATGTCCTCAAACTTGTGAAACCTGTGCAAAGAAACCAAGAAAAATCCAGCCAACCATTTCATGAAGAGAAGATTCTATGCCCTTTCCTTAGTGTGTTTTGTTACGTATGACACTATCTAAGCAGCAGAACTTTTAACACTGTGTAGCTTTGAAGGCTTTGCCATGTATATATTACTTTTTTCCTACAGAGAGAATCACTGGGTCGGAAAAAAAAAAGACTATTCTGTTGACATATGTAGAGTGACGTGTATTTTCTCTCACAAGGACATATATTGGGCAACTGCTATGGGCTTCCCTACATAGTAAAATGCCATGAAATGTCAGAAATACCTGGGCATAATGTCTTTATTCTTTGTAACTACTCCAAAGGAGGCCACTAATTTCAGAAAAGGACTTCCATGGCTGCTCAATATGCTTTCAAATTGAACTGTTGCATCATGGAATTGCTCTCAGGCAACATCTTTTTGGCACAAGGTGGTCATGTAATAAGCTACATGGGAAAGAGGTTAGACTAGAGGAAGGACCATAAAACACTGGTACAGCACATGGTATTCAAGAGTTCCCAGACTGAGTTCCTGGGATCTCTGGGTAGAGCTGGGAAAGACCTTAAAAAACCAGCTGCCAGACATTGTAGATAATACTGTGCTTGATGGACCAGTAAGGGGCTTCTCAAGTGGTTCAAATGTCAAGCAACCTTCCTTTTAAGAACCATTTTAAATCCTATTTTGGTAAACTGGGAAATAACTAAGTGTTGTTGTTCTAAGTGGCTTCTCTGATGAATTATGCTAACAGCCTAAATGATTAGTATTGATGGCCTGGAAGTCAAGAGTTTCATCAGACATGAGTGAGTGGCAGCTGATCATGCTCGATCTAGCACTACTGGGGGGGGGCATAACATAAACATCGATCTCTCAACCCTTTGAAAATTTCAGAGAGAATACATAATATTAGAAGAATAAGGATGGATATATAGGCCATCCCTTGTTATCCACTAGGGTTCCATTCCAGAACCCCTGGTGGGTAAAAAAAAATCAGTGAATAAAAAAGTAGTGGAAAAATATATTTGAAGACCCACTTCCAGGTTTCTTGCCCCTCCATTGCTCCTAATGGAATCTGGTCTTGCCTAGACATTCACAGGGGTTTGATTCTGGGACTCCCCCCACATAGCTTAAAAATGTGTTAAATAAAAGCCATTGAAAAAAATTAAAAAGTGTGTCCCTTTACAATTGTGTTTTAAAAACAGCTTTTCTTACTGTTGTAGAGAGGCAGTCAGCAATTAGAAATGCAAAAGACCCCCTGCCTTTGCCTGGCTCAGCTGAAGAATGGAATGATCGCTTGCAGGACTATCTCTCTACAACAGTAAGAAAACAGATTTTTAAACTGTGATTTTAAAGGGATGCATTTTTCCCGTTCTCCAGGGATCAGCACATTCCTTCTCATTTGCAGAGGCCATTCGTGCATAAAAAATTTGTGTATAACAAGGTTGGACCTGTAATTCAGCACTCAACTTTCTCTCTCTTTCTTATTTGTTCTTTATTTTGTCTTGAGTTATAATTTCAGGCTTGGGGATTAAAGAAGTGTAAAATAATCTGTGTTCTGCTTTCAAGGGGTTAATGAGATTTTTTGGCATTGTTCGTGGAAAACTAAGAATGTGCCATAATAAACAATTCATAAAAAGCTGGACTGTTACACTCTTATGAATTTGATGTTACTCATGACACTTACATGCAAGAAGCATCTGGTCTATTTTGTGCGTGAGTCAGCGAGGAGAAATCGATCTGGGGAACATGTAACTTGAATGCATTCCATCGCTTTTTCCATTATTTCTTGTGTCTAGTCCTCAGGGATCGGATTTGGAACCTACATGTCGACGGTCGCGTTTGAAGAAGATTCTGTTATGCAAACAAAAAAAAACCAAAAACTGGTGCCTTCCAGAAGTCAAACACATCTGCCTCATGACATGACAAAGTTCAAAGCCACCGAAGGAAGTTTATGGGAAGCAGCTGTTGGTTGTCGTGGCTAATTAGGAACAGGGCGCACTTCAGAATTTGACACAACAGGTTTACACAGTGTTATTAGGAAAAGAAAATTAATGTCTGTTTTTAATAACAGCAAGTAGCAGAGGTGGCAAAGTGTTTTGAATGACATCATGCACCCAGCTGGTTTACACATCTGTAATGTGGAACATCATTCCAGTTGTGTAACACTTCATCCTTACTCTTCCACACGTCTTGGATGAGAGGGGTCATGTTACCTCTTCAGCAAGTGAGCCCAAGGCTTGGTTGTCTGTGGTCGGGTATCAGTGTGGTTAACATTAAACGCGGACTCAACTTTTCGTGAATGTGCCACATCAGGCAGAGATCTTTTTTTTTCTTTTCAACCTGCTAATTACTTCACTGTGTTTTTGGCACTCCTGCAAGGTTCCTTGTGGCTCCGGCCAAGTTTACATCTACAAATCAAACATTTGCTACAGCTGCAAAAATGTTTTTACTTATTTATAGCATTATAATATTTTATAGCTATGAATAATGACAAGTGCATAAATCACCCGTTAATTTGTGTAATGTATATGTTTTTTGCATCGGATTATTTACCCAGCGATGGCATCGAGATGATAATGGCACATTGTGATCTATCATGAGGCTTCTGTTGGATATTGTAACGTTATCTGTGGCTATAAAGAAGAGACACATTGAATTATTATGAGATAGACAAATGCCTAGAATAAGATATAGGTTAAGGAATAAAATCCTTAATAAACACACAGTTTTTACATTGGTATGCTTGACGCAAACAGATTGAGAATGCACAGACCTGCTGGGGAAATTACTAACTAACAGACTAAAACAAAAGCATATTATACTATATCATATATTTCATATTTTATGACATATATTTCTACCATTAAAAGAGATGTAGAACATAACTAATCTCTCCCCCCCCCACACTTTTTCTTCTTCTCTTGTTTCCTAAGGCGTCTAGTAGAGAGCAGGGCATGCATCATTTATTTAATTTTTTTGTATGATACTTAGGGCGCAATCCAAACCTGCGCTGGAGCAGGCAAGCCAGGAGGCTTGCGCTGCATCCAACGCAGGTTCGTTGGATGCAGCGGCTCAGCCACAGGCAAGGGGAAGCTCTTCCCCTTACCCCTGGGTAAGGGCTGCGCGCCCCTATGGGTCTCCTCAGACCTGCGGCACCACTGGAAGTGGTGCAAGTTCGAGGAGAGCAGAGTGGCTGGAAGCCGCTCTGATCTCTCCGGGAACGGGGGTTGGGATCTGGCATAACTGCCGGGTCCCAGCCCTGCCCCCGGCTCCCCGCGCGCCTGCCCCCGGGGCTACCCATCGCCCGCCCAGAAACCCCCCTCCCGCCCCCTCCCCATGCCTACCTTTGCTGCTTGCATCATCGCAAGAGCGCCAACACAAGCAGCAGTGCAGGAGCCACCGCGGAGCTTTCTGCCTGTCTCCGCGGCGCATCTGCGCATCTGAATGCGCCAACATGGCTCCCAGCCACGGAGGCGCAAACGTGCTTTGCGGCATGTTTACAGTCCTCCTATGCTGGCCCAAGGGACTTGGGCCGGCATAAGGCGCAGTTAGGATTGCGCCCTTAGTTATTGTAGACTCCTAGGAATAATGAATTAAGAGCGCAATCCTAACTTGCGCTGGAAACAGGCAGGCCAGCAGGCCTGCACTCCATCCAGCACAGGTTTGGGGCCAAAAGCAGCACAGCCCAAGGCAAAGGGAAATGTTTCCCCTTACCCTGTGTTGCGCTGCAGTGGCCTCAATGAGTCTACTCAGATCTGTGGCACCTAGGATGAGATGGCACAAATCCGAGCAACCCAGGACTGCCCTGGGCCCACCCAGGAACAGGGGTCAGGATTCAGCATCACTGCCGGATCCTGGCCCCACCTTCTGCTTCCCACCAGTCCACCCGCTGCCCACCCACTGCCCACCCTCCTCCCACTCCAAAACACCTCCCTCCCACCTTCTTCCCACCCTCCCCACACCCCTCCAGATCCTGACTCGGCTGAGCTCAGCTGACACAACTTACCCTTTCCCTGGGGCCTGCATCGGCCAGTGCATGTCCCTGTGCTGGTCTATCCCCCCAATGAGTGGCATAAAAGTGCTTTACGGCACTTTTGCGACACTTCTGGGCTGGTGCAAGGGACTTGCGTTGGCCCAAGTGCCTTGTAGAATTGCACCCTAAATGCAAGAAAATCATCCTTTGTGCATTTCCTTGGTAGTACACCCAACTGAGCACAATGGGATCTACTTCTTCATATACAGGTGGGCAATTTTTATCCGCAGGTTCAGAACCCATAAATTTAACTCAGCGCAGGTTTGGAACTAATGCTGGAGGGCCATACCTGACCTCCTGGATGCAACTGGAATCAGCTTCAAGTCGCATCTGGAAGGCTTTCTGAATTCACAGCCAAATCATCGTGACAACAGGTCAACCCTATATGATAAGCATCCTGTAGTGCAGTCACGACTCACCAGTTCGTATAACGCTTCCCTCATCCCTTTAAGGGGCAGGGGAAGAGAAGAGATAGGGAAGCGATCTCCAGGATTGCGTCCCTACGGGGGGCAAAGGGGGGGGGATGCTTTCACTTACTTATAGTCAGTGAGAGATGCTGGAGGCTGCAGGAGGTGTGGGAAGCCCAGCACAGGCCTCCACAGGGCTCCCCAAGGCTTGGAATCTTGAAACGGAGCAATTGTAACGCACCTCCTGCAAACAGGAAGCGCTTTGCGATCACTCCGTTTCAAGAGTCCAAGCCTTGGGGAGCCCTGCAGAGGCCTGCGCTGGGCTCCCCGCACCTCCAGCAGCCCACACTGAGACAAAAGTAAAAATTACTAGGAATGTGATAGCACAACATCTTCAAATATTTACTGGGTTTTATTATCTGTCACACCTCTGAGTGAAATAGGAGTATTATTATTTTTTTTATTTTGAGATATTTATATAAATCGATGTTTATGCAGTCTTGAATGTGGGATGGATTTAAATGTGATGCATGATTGTTGTATAAACGTTTTGATGTCTGTGTCTTGGAGTGTATTGAAATTTCGTTGTACTTTGTACAATGACAATAAAGTATTTATCATTACCATCAAGTAAGTGAATGCACCCGCCCTTCGCCCCCCCCTTAGGGCCGTGATCCTGGGGATCGCTTCCCTGCCCTTGCCCCTCCCCTGCAAAGACTTACCAAGAGAGTCAAGCTCCCTCAAAGTTTGAGAACCACCACTGTAGTGAAACCAAAATGAAACAGTCTGTTTTTCTGCAACCTAGTAAGGGTGCTACACCTACATGCATAGCTACATAGGTCCAGTGGCGTTCCTGGAGGGTGGGGCAAAATGCTAAGTTTCTTCAGGTGCCTGGCTGCTGATGTAAGGTGGCCCCTCCTCTCCTTCAGAGCCAGTCATGGCTGCCAAAGCTTTTGTTTTTGTGACCGCAACTGGCTCTACAGGCAAGGCCGCTTTACACCAGGTGTAAAGGCCAGGTGCCTGAAGAAACTTAGCATTGCCTCCGCCTCCAGGAATGCCCGTGCATAGGCCTTGATAGTTGTCTTCAGTGTTAATGCCAAATAATTGTTGCAAATCCTGAATGCTAAATAAAGATACAAGTGTTAGGATGTTATTACGTATTACTACATGGAACGAATCTTCTCAGAAGTGCATGGTAGCAATGTCTTCAATTACACTCAGCACTTAATGAAAGGCTGGACCACATCTGCATAAATTGCAGACCATCCTGCCATTGGTTCTGGAGTAAGATACCATGAATTTCTGGAGAATTTTTATTCAATAAAATAATGGGGCAACTTTCTTGTGATTAAACGGAAACCAAAAGAAGATGGTCAGACTCACTGAATGAGAGACGAGAAACCAACAACAGCAAGAACGTCATCATCATCAGAAGCATAATCCGGGGCAGTGGGAATTTCAAGGCTCTCCAGTCACCTAAAAAAAAATTGTTAAAAGCGTATAATCCAAAATCCTGGCAACATAAGGTTGTATCCAAAGAAAGGTAGTCATGACTAATATAGACCCAATGAAATTAATGAGATTTAAATTAGTCATGACATTGAATAATAGCAGGGATGTCCAAACTTTTTGGTAGAAGGGCCACATCATCTCTCTGACACTGCGTCGGGGGCCAGGAAAACAAGAATTAATTTACATTTAAAATTTGAATAAATTTACATAAATGAATATATTAGAGATGGAACTTATATGATTGAATGAAGGTCTCACAAGGCCTATAAAAGGCCTTGCACAAAGTAAGGCCGGCCTTTCCTTCGCTGCCGCTACTGCTTCACAGACGTGAAACAGCAAGCAGTGGAGGGAACCCTTGGCCTGCAGCTCATGCAAGAAGTTCTGCAGTTGCCCTCAGTCTGAGAGCAGTCACGTCTGGCCAGCGTAGGCTCCAGCAAGTCTCCGGAGGGCCAGAGGCTCATTGGAGACTGGGGGCTCCCCGAGGGCCAGATTGGGGGGTCCCCGAGGGTTGCAAATGGCCCTCTGGGATGGGGTTTGGGCATCCCTGAATTACAGCAGGTCAGAGATCTCCTCAGGGTAAGGGAATTTACCCTGTGTAGCACCTTTACTGTGTAGTGCCCCAGTCTGCTCAATGGGGCTATTAGAATCTGCGGCAGTTGTTTAGCTGGTACAGAACCGAGTAGCATCGTGTTACACTGGCAGGCTTAGGGGTTAGGATGTTAGGGTTAGGGTTAGGATGTGGCAGAGGCCTGCTCCCCTGTCCTTGACCCCTCCTGGGCCCAATCTGCCCCTCCATTCTGCCCCACAGAAAACCCCTATTCTGCCTCCGGAATGCCCTCCCACAGCCCAAGACCTACTTGCCCTGGTGGCTGTCGGGTGGGATGTGGCACCCTCAGGACAGTGGAGGCGTTCCCGCCAGTGCCGCTTACTCTCTGGGTGCCAGAAAATGTTTTATGGTGCTTTTATGACACCCAGTGCCAGCGCTGCAGTCATAGCGCCTACAGAGCTCGCCAGTAGGATTAGACTCTTAAGTTGTCTAATTGATTTCAGTAGCACTTAGTTATGACTACAGGTTGAGACTAATTATTCGCGTGGGTTCTGTTCCAAGCACTCACATGGATGGCAAAAAACGCACTATAGCTAATCAATTTAAAAAACAAAGTTTCTTTGCTCCAGTGATTCAAAAACAGCCTTGATGACCTTTGTGATATAAGATAAGAGTCATTATAGACCATCAATTAATCAGTCATCCTCCAAGAGCTTACAAAGGCACTTCACTCAGCCCCTCCAATGCAAAATGATCACCTTTCTTTCACATGCTCAGGGGGAAGGGAGGGGTCTGCTGGAGAGAGAAGGATTGATGGATTTTCAGCAAGCTGCCCTCTCTCTCTCTCATTAAGGAGGCTGTTAAAGGACTGTTCAGTTTTTTAAACTGATTTTACAGGGATGCATTTTCCCCTTCTCCAGGGATCAGAACATTTCTTCTCATTTGCAGGGGCCATTCGTGTTGAGTCAAATCCGTGTATAAAAAATCTGTGCATAAATAGGCTGAACCTGTATTTTTTTTTTGCTACAACCCATAGGTTCTGTATCTATCCTCTGAAACCCTACCCATGGGCTATTAATATTAATTAATATTAATGGTCTATTATTAGCTGTTGTTTAATAAGAGCTGCTTGTATCCTAGGGTACTTAAGTTTTCAGGCATAAAGTAACCTCATGGCATCTGGTACTGTGCAAACATTCTCATACAGTTACAGCAAAATCCGGAAAGGGAGGGAACTATTTGGCTACATAACCTTCTTTGCTTATGACCTCCACAATTTTCAGGCATCATTTCCCACACCGAGAGACACACTGGCAGAGCAGGATCTTCTTGAAACGCAATACTGCACAATTCCAAAGTGTGGCTAGCAGCCCAGATGTTTAACAAGTTGGCTATTTTGGTTGAAAAGACAGCTTGAAGAGTTAAAGCCACCTGATTTGGCCACAAAACCCAGAGGCAGGCAACTTGTTCGCCAATAACATTGGCTCTAATTAAAAACATGCTGGGAGAGAGAAAAAAAAAAAAGGTCCGGGAGAAGAAACAGATTCCCCTGGAATGTGCCTGACGTAGGAAAACAGCTAAATGCAAACTGCTAATTTGCCTAATTGATTTAAATTAATGGGGCAATTGCTACAGCACGCCTTTCTCAGCCCAAGTTATAAAACGGCCTGCTGCTGGCTTGCAGTCCAGGTATGTGTGGCCTTGAATGTCATTGTGCAGCGGGTAACTGTTTCAAGCTGTCCCATGGCATTCCAACACTTCGCTGTAAGTTTCCCCACGCCAGAACCCTTGTTCCCAGATTCGGTTGCAAAATCTTCTCCTTGACAGGCCCCTGGCTAAATAGCCTTGTCAACTTACAGGAGGTTTGCAGCAGTTTTGGAAAATCACTCCCTCTGTGTAGCTTAACTGAATGCAAACGGATGAAAGTTTCCCTACTTCTGCATGTGTGCGAACTTGGTGGGTTTTATGCTTTCTTTTTAAAAACAGCTAACTTTAATACAAAACCCTGTGCATATTTACTTGTAAGAATGCCCCATGCTTTTCAAAGGTGCTTGATCCAGGAGGGATGACAAGGGCCCACACTCAGAGAAACCACCTGGCCAGGTAAACCCCAAACTCTCAGCACCAGTGGCAGTGCCCAATGCAGCATGGGGGGGGGGGAGGTGAGTAGGCCTCTCATAGGCCATTCCTCTCATACCCCATAGGCCTCTCATGCCTGCTGTTGAGCAGAAATGGGAGGCAGGGAGGATGTTTGTTTGGTTGTTGCCTGGCTGTGATACCCTGGAAGGCTGTGACCAAGTAGCAGCCCAGTCTCAAAAGGAGGAATGGAAAGTACCGGTGTGGTGATGGTGTTGGTTGTTGGTTTGGTTACATAGGTTCTCAGATTATCATAGCCAGGGGCAACAGCACTCATGGTTAAAATCTCTGGGTATACCGGCCATAAAATTCCAACTGGTGTTGTTTGATTATTTAAAACCTACACTCGCTGTAGACGTCATCAGGCATCCAAAGGCACAACTCCACCATTCCAAGGCGTGCCAGCTTCCTGTTCTCTCTTTGTTTGGTTGTTGCTTAGCTGTGGCATTCCAGAGCTCCACAAGTGAGCAGGCAGTGCCAACAGCCTTCCACCCTGCTGCTACTGCCTCATCACTGGCAGATGCGCATCAATCAAAACTCACCACTTTATCCTGAGGCCTGCCTTATGGACATGTGCAGTGCTGTCCCCTTCCAGCCCAGAATCAGCCACCCTGGTCTTCCTGGTGCCCCAGCAACCAGGAAGCCTGCCTTGGGAGAGGCAGAAGTCGTCGCAGGACCTGCCTAAGACCCACTGACTGCCTGCGTTGCGGGGTTAGCAACTGGCTTTGTAGCATTGTACTACTTAGAGCCCAAGCCTAGGCATGTCTACTCAGAAGTAAGCCCCATTATAGTCAGTGGAGCAGTGTTGCCACCCCCTCTCTGTGTCCACCGAGGCCCCCCCCGCCAGGAGGAGCTTGCCACCCCCTGTGTACAGCCAGGGAGTCCTGCAGAAGGATCACTTAGTCCACTGTTTCTCAAACTGTGGGTTGGGACCTATGTGGACCTATGTTCACTACTACTAAGCCATGGACATGCTCACTGAGATACGGGTGGGCACAGAGGAAGCGGCGGACCTGTTGCTGGGGTCAGGCTGGGTATGGTTGTAGACTCTTTCAGAGTGGGTCTTGGACCCTTGGCTCATGGCTGCCTAGGTCCTACCTGTGATGCCGACCCCAGCATCAATTCCTTCTGATAGTAATGTTGGGTGGAAATCTTCACTGGAAATTGTGTAAGGGAAAAGGTTAAATCTCCCCTCCCCCGTGTGTGGCCCTAATTGGATCAGCCTGCTGCAACAGCTATTTTTTTTTATTATTATAAAGACAGAACTGGCATGACACATAGAACTTCTTGTGTAGTTTGACCCTTAAGCTGGAATCTATGCGCACATCATTTGGAGTAAATTTCATTGAACTCTGTGGGACTGGTTTCTGAGTAAACGTGCTTAAGATGTGGAACTTGTTTCTGAGTAAACATGCGCTATTAAGCATGGAGCAGAAATTAGTAAGTACAGTTGCTCCTGACCTGCACCAGCATCTGTGCCATAATCAAGTGCTTTCTGCAGGTCACTATATGAGACATACTTTGCTGATAAACCCCATTGAATTTTATTCAGTTCAAGCACGAAATCTACCAAAACAAACTGTGCGAGAACTATTTGGGTTGAGATGTTTATTTTATATGTAAAAATAAAACGTTTATTGTATACAGCATAGAGGCTATTAAAAAAAATGTCAGCTGTAAAACCCAAAATCAGAAGTGCCTCCATCCCCATTCCAAATTGCAGCCATAAAACCAAACGCTTGTTGCATCATCAGGGGCCTTGGGTTTGATTAATTATATGGTTTCACTTCATTACGTTATTTGATTTAGTTCATTTTTAAAAGGTTCATCATGATGGAGGTGAAATGTTTAAAAGGAATTTAGTGTGACGTGGGACTTGTAAAAACGCAACATGTCGTGAATTAAGTGGTGTCTTGCATCACATGGTATGAAATAAGATATCTCCATGTAAGTGCATTGAAAACATTGTGAGATGCCCCTTGTCATGTTTCATGTTTCATGGTGCCATCATTTCTAGTATTTTTATAATATTTTGAAAAATTGAATTTGTGACATTTTATAATCTATCTCATACTATAATGTGTGTGTTGGCTTTTCAGGAACTGGGCTGTCTGTAGCATGTGATTTTCATGCCCCATTGTACGTTTGTTCCTTTTACATTCATCCTCCCACTTTTCAGTGGAAAGCTGGGTTTCATGTCCATTTTTCCTTGGTTATGAAGTGTCCCTCTCCACACATCATAACTCATTCTTATATTGGTTTCTATTGCACCTCATAATATGTTGAATTTTCTCCTCACTCTGGTTATAACAAGTCTCACATCGCATCAGTGTATAATGCTTTTTGGTTTGTAAAATGTTATTATCCCAGATTAACAAGTCTCTCATCACATTTTACATTAGCTTTACTGGCTGCAGTTATGCATTGTAATTCGATGAATTCCTTGTTTAAATCATTGTATGATTTTATGGCTTTCACTTGTGCACTGTAACCAAATATTGGGCTTTCATATCTTATATGTATCAAAAGAAGAACTTTAGCTCTTATATGGTAAGGATGGTGAAGCCCTTAAATGGCCCAGCATCATACTTGCTAGTTTCTTGACGCCTCTTCAAATCAGAATGCAATTCATATTGACCTGTGCTGTTCTTCCTGATGCAATGTGTGCCAGATCACAGCATATCATCAAGCTGAATGGCTGCTAATAGGAATCGCACCTCAGCACAGCTCTCACATTTATAATCTTTCAACACGTACCTTCTGCCATCAGATCTTTGAAACTTGATTAAAAAAACAAAAAACTGAACTCAAACTTGCTCTACAGATCCTGCTGAACCACAGTGTACTGTAACAATATACTTGTTACAGGGACAAATTCCAATTGTTATTTGAAGGACAGGGATTCCTCCAAGCTGCCCACTCAACTATTGGCAGGAATAAGTGCCTCAATCCATCTGCATGTAGCTGGAATAAAGGATGATGCGAGAAGGCCCCCAATGCATGGTCAGAACCAACCCATGTCTAACATGGGGACAGAGGTACCTGCCCCCACCCTGAGATGCCTTAAGGAGGCCACCCCATTAAGATGGGAGGGAAGCAGGCAGACAGGCTATCTCCACTTCTATGCTTTCTAAGCTCCCTGATCAATATGCCACCACCCCACTCCACCCCTGCAAGTCACATACACAAGCCAGTTGTGACAGGTAGGTCTAAGCATAACTTTAAAAAGGGTCAAAGAAGCTTAATAGAACAACATGTACACAACAAGACAAATCATTGACTAAGAGGAAGATAAAAATCTCACCCACCACAGGCTTCTAAAAAGGCACTGAGGCACTACAAAGAGCATCATGTTATGACCCACCCCGAAGGATGAGGTGGGTTGTGGCGCTGAAAAGCTTGGGAACTGATGCACTAGAGCATCAGAATGACCCAATCCTATCTAGGATTGATCGAGCACACACGAGGCTTTACGACAACAGAACAGAGTTCCGCTGCTGTAAAATATTTCTGCTGTCACATGAAGTGTGCCACCAACAGCCATTTTGAGCTCAGTGCCACAACTGGTGGCAGTGTAAGAGTCCTTCTGCTGGACACATAAAGGTAGGTGAGGCAGCAGGCAGGGTAGGGGGGAACAGGTTTGTTCCCAGGCATGGCAGAGGGAGGGAGGCTGACCAGGGCTATACTGGTGGCATTACCACGAGTGCCAATATCCTGACCCTGTCTATCTTCCTTACCACTGCTGTTATACTCCTTGGACTTACACCTGCTAAACAGTAAGCATACATCCAAGGAGTCCCATGATGGTGGTGAGGGGTATTCACTTACTCCAAGGAGACTTTTCCAACTGCTTCCCTCCTGTGGATATAGCATGTGCTCCATTGGCATGGCTGCATCAGTGTGGGGAGGTAGGGAATTTGGGTATGATTGGGCTGTCAGAAAACTAGCATGTCCAGAGAGGAGAAGGCTTCTTGCCTATCTACTTCCCAACACACCAGTGTTCTGTCCCCCAAGGAGACCTCTAGCGGCTTCCCTGGCCCCACAGGATATAGCAGTCTCCATTTTGGCAGCATCTTGGGCACCAGGAAGTTTAGGATTGGATTGTTAGACAGCCCCCTTTATGTCTTGGTGGTTCATATGCCATACAAATTTGTTGTTTTAATGACAAATAGACTACACACACATCTCTCTCATACTTCCCTTAACAGCTTTTTTTTTTCTTTTAAAGAGTGAACTGCTAGGGACAGGGAACCATTTATTGATTTATTGCTGTGTAAGCCACTTTGTGAACTACTGTGTTGATAAGCGGTATATAAATATTTTTAATAAAATAATAATATAATATAAGCATAGTTAGGGAAGGGTGAACAACCCCTCTTTCCCAAACGTTTTACGAAATGAAGCCAGCACTCAACTCATTTGACCATGACGGACCTATCTTTCAGGAATTTCTCTAGCCTTGTTTTAAAGCTATCTTAGCTGGTAGCCATTCATTCTCTGGCAATGAATTTCATGGGTTAATTGTGCATTGCATGAATAACTTCTTCTTTTTATGTATTCCAAACCAAGTCTGTTTCATTGGCTGGGGCTGAGCGGTCATGTTGTATCCTTATACAGATATGTTTCTCTAACAGATTCCAGTTGCACAATCTAGAGTTTCACAAAATTTGGGTTTTTATGAGAAGGGTATGAGAGGAAGAAGGTAATATGTCTGTAATGAAAGGGCTTTGAGGCATGATAAGGGTTATGGAATGGTATGTACAGCGTAGCTCTTGTTCTTCAGGTCAAGACAACCCCTAAGGGCATCTTTTTGTTTCTGGGTCATATGTTTTCAAGTGTTGGTCCAAAGACATGATTGTTGCAAACTTGCACTTTATAACACGACAAAAGAATTGCTAATGATTCTGATAGACCAACAAAATCTCTGCTAGAAAAGGAAATCCTTTGGGAAGAAACATACCCACTATTTTTATCCGCAAGGCTCAGGTCAGGTTACAAACACATGTTGGTTACATGTGTTTTGGGCTTATGAGAGCCTTCAGGGAGCAGATGAGTGGCCTGGGGTGTGTTGAGGGTGGGCTGGGGGTAGATATCAATGGCTTCTGGCCCTTGGACCCACTCAGATTTATGCCAGCCAAAAAGTTGGCACAGATCTGAGTAGGCCAACTGGGGACAAGGCTGTGGAAGAGTAGGTAAGTACTGTGGGCCCTCCTTATGCCACAGTAGGATGGGGGTTTGGCACCCACAGATTTTTTATGTATTCTGCTCTCTGCAGACGCGTGTGGCCTCTGGGAACCAAGTGCCTCGGGAACTAAGTGCCAGGTAAGGCACAAGAGTTTAGCATCTGGGCGAGGAGAAAGCAAGGAGACCTCTGAGTTTTGGAGAAGGAGAGGAGGAGGAGGAGGAGCAGGAGGAGGAGGTAAGTGTACTCATTCTAACACTTTGTCTTTCTAACTCCCTGTCTTTTAACCTTACCTTTAAAGCAACCTTAAATCAAAATTGAAAGTTAGCACCTAAGGGAGGTACATAGGGCTACTCTGAGCAGGAGCAGAGTCCTACTCGTGAGTAAGAGCAGAGTCCTACTCGTGAGTAAGAGCCCAAGGTTCAGGCATTTAAATCAAAGTTGAAAGTTAGCTGCACCTAAGGTAGCACCTAATCGAAGGAAGGGAGGAGGATAAAGTGGAAAGCAAGTTTTTCTACTTGTTTAAATTAAACCTATACTTAACCCAGGTTAAACTTAATCTAAGTTAGAACATAACCTAAACAGGTCAGTAAATTGGGACACAGGATCTAGAGAGCAATAAATAATTAAACAAACCCAAATAAAAACTAGCTTGAGTCCAGCCCAAGAGAACAGAACTAGGAGGGAAAGAACCTAGGAAGGGCCAATTCCCAACCCATTAAGAGCCCCATTAGGCTAATCCAAGCAGTCCATTCAGGAGCCTGCAGAGTAGGTCACGCCCATCAGCAGCCGTTTGCCTTCCTGAGCTTTTGTAAACTCACCTGGGAAGGCCAGCCCCCTTTCAATCAGGAAGGGAGGAGGGAGGAGGAGCCAGCCAGGAGTATAAAGCTAGGCGGGCCATCGCGTGAGGCTCTCTGCAGACGCGTGTGGCCTCTGGGAACCAAGTGCCTCGGGAACTAAGTGCCAGGTAAGGCACAAGAGTTCAGCAGCAGAGCGAGGAGGCCAGGGCCCCATACACTGCCCTTCCTCTTCCCTTGAGAAGAGGGCTGCTATCCAGTGTACGGTTTTTAAAAGGACCCCTAAATAAAACAACAACAACAACAACAAAAAAGCTATGCAGTCAGACAGCCAGCAGCAGGGTGGGGGCTATCCAGTGTTCTGCATCGAGTGCCACATGTATGATGATATGCCTCTGGGGCATAAGTCATGGGTGTCCTCGGTGCAAGGAGCTCCAGGGTCTCAGGGAACGTGCCCGCTCCCTTGAAGCCTTGGTGGCCGACCTGGAGAAGCGCAGGCAGCCAGAGGAGGACCGTGGGGAGACTTCCGGGGACGATCAGGCTTCGTCCCAACCTCAGGCGTGCAGCTCCTCGGCTGCCCGGGTGGGAAGTCTCGGGACTGGAGGACGTCTTCCTGGAGAGGAGGGAAACAATCCCCTAGGGGGGATCCCTTCTCCAGGGGATGGGCCCGTATCCGAGCGCACTCGGGATACTCCTCGGCGGGAGGGGGGTCGGGGGCTTCTTGTAGTGGGGGATTCGATTATTAGAAACATAGTGAGGGGGGTTTGCGACGGATGTGAGGACCGCATGGTGACTTGCCTGCCTGGTGCGAAGGTTGCGGACATCACTTCTCGTCTAGACAGGCTGGTAGACAGTGCTGGGGGAGAGATAGCGGCTGTGGTGCATATCGGCACAAACGACGTGGGCAAGTGTAGCTGGGAGGTCCTGGAGGCCAAATTTAGGCTTTTAGGCAGGAAGCTGAAAGCCAGGACCTCAAAGGTAGCGTTCTCTGAAGTGCTACCTGTTCCACGCGCAGGGCCAGCTAGGCAGCCGGAGATCAGGGGTCTCAATGCGTGGATGAGATGGTGGTGTAGGGAGGAGGGGTTTAGATTCGTTAGGCACTGGGGAACGTTTTGGGACAAGCGGGGCCTGTACAAGAGGGACGGGCTCCATTTGAACCAGAATGGAACCAGACTGCTGGCGCATAACATTAAAAAGGTGGCAGAGCAGCTTTTAAACTGATCCCTGGGGGAAGGCCGACAGGAGCCGAGGGGCATCCGGTTCGGGACTCCTCATCCCTATGGGATGAGGATGGGGAGGTTAGAGAACAACAAGACAAAGGCAGGGTAGGAGAAGAAATTGGGAAAGGTAGGGTGATGGGATGTGATAGACGGTTTGGCACAATGAGAGGATGCGGGGACAAAGGAGCGAATAAGCAGCCCATCCTGGGGCATTCCGTGTATAAATGCTTTTATGCGAATGCCCGAAGTCTACGAGCAAAGGTGGGAGAACTGGAATGTCTGGTGACAAGGGAAAATATTGACATAGTGGGCATAACGGAAACCTGGTGGAATGCGGAGAATCAGTGGGATACCGCAATCCCGGGCTATAAACTCTACAGGAGGGACAGGCAGGGGCGTGTTGGAGGTGGGGTGGCCCTTTATGTTAAGGAAGGGATAGAATCCAGCAAAGTAGAGATTGAAGGTGGGTCCGACTCCACCGTAGAATCTCTGTGGGTTAAATTACCTGGCCTTAGGAGCGATGTAATACTGGGGGTGTGCTATCGTCCTCCAGACCAGAAATCTGATGGGGACCTTGAAATGAAGAAACAGATCAGGGAGGTGACAAGGAGGGACAGGGTTGTAATCATGGGGGACTTCAATTATCCTCATATTGACTGGGTCAATTTGTGTTCTGGTCACGATAAGGAAACCGGATTTCTTGACGTGCTAAATGACTGTGGCTTAGATCAGCTAGTCACGGAGCCCACCAGAGGACAGGTGACTCTGGATTTAATTTTGTGCGGTACGCAGGACCTGGTTAGAGATGTAAACGTTACTGAGCCATTGGTAACAGTGATCATGCTGCGATCCGTTTTGACGTGCACGTTGGGGGAAGAATACCAGGCAAATCTCTAACAAAAACCCTTGACTTCCGACGGGCGGACTTCCCTCAAATGAGGAGGCTGGTTAGAAAGAGGTTGAAAGGGAGGGTAAAAAGAGTCCAATCTCTCCAGAGTGCATGGAGGCTGATTAAAACAGTAATAGAGGCCCAGCAGAGGTGTATACCGCAAAGAAAGAAGGGTTCCACTAAATCCAGGATGGTGCCCGCATGGCTAACCAGCCAAGTTAGAGAGGCTGTGAAGGGCAAGGAAGCTTCCTTCCGTAAATGGAAGTCTTGCCCTAATGAGGAGAATAAAAAGGAACATAAACTGTGGCAAAAGAAATGTAAGAAGGTGATATGGGAGGCCAAGCGAGACTATGAGGAACGCATGGCCAGCAACATTAAGGGGAACAATAAAAGCTTCTTCAAATATGTTAGAAGCAGGAAACCCGCCAGAGAAGCGGTTGGCCCTCTGGATGGTGAGGGAGGGAAAGGGGAGATAAAAGGAGACTTAGAGATGGCAGAGAAATTAAATGAGTTCTTTGCATCTGTCTTCACGGCAGAAGACCTCGGGCAGATATCGCTGCCCGAACGGCCCCTCCTGACCGAGGAGTTAAGTCAGATAGAGGTTAAAAGAGAAGATGTTTCAGACCTCATTGATAAATTAAAGATCAATAAGTCACCGGGCCCTGATGGCATCCACCCAAGGGTTATTAAGGAATTGAAGAATGAAGTTGCAGATCTCTTGACTAAGGTATGCAACTTGTCCCTCAAAACGGCCATGGTGCCAGAAGATTGGAGGATAGCAAATGTCACGCCTATTATTAAAAAGGGAAAGAGGGGGGACCCGGGAAACTATAGGCCGGTCAGCCTAACATCCATACCGGGTAAGATGGTGGAATGCCTCATCAAAGATAGGATCTCAAGACACATAGACGAACAGGCCTTGCTGAGGGAGAGTCAGCATGGCTTCTGTAAGGGTAAGTCTTGCCTCACGAACCTTATAGAATTCTTTGAAAAGGTCAACAGGCATGTGGATTTGGGAGAACCCGTGGACATTATATATCTGGACTTTCAGAAGGCGTTTGACACAGTCCCTCACCAAAGGCTACTGAAAAAACTCCACAGTCAGGGAATTAGAGGACAGGTCCTCTCGTGGATTGAGAACTGGTTGGAGGCCAGGAAGCAGAGAGTGGGTGTCAATGGGCAATTTTCACAATGGAGAGAGGTGAAAAGCGGTGTGCCCCAAGGATCTGTCCTGGGACCGGTGCTTTTCAACCTCTTCATAAATGACCTGGAGACAGGGTTGAGCAGTGAAGTGGCTAAGTTTGCAGACGACACCAAACTTTTCCGAGTGGTAAAGACCAGAAGTGATTATGAGGAGCTCCAGAAGGATCTCTCCAGACTGGCAGAATGGGCAGCAAAATGGCAGATGCACTTCAATGTCAGTAAGTGTAAAGTCATGCACATTGGGGCAAAAAATCAAAACTTTAGATATAGGCTGATGGGTTCTGAGCTGCCTGTGACAGATCAGGAGAGAGATCTTGGGGTGGTGGTGGACAGGTCGATGAAAGTGTTGACCCAATGTGCGGCGGCAGTGAAGAAGGCCAATTCTATGCTTGGGATCATTAGGAAGGGTATTGAGAACAAAATGGCTAGTATTATAATGCCGTTGTACAAATCGATGGTAAGGCCACACCTGGAGTATTGTGTCCAGTTCTGGTCGCCGCATCTCAAAAAAGACATCGTGGAAATGGAAAAGGTGCAAAAGAGAGCGACTAAGATGATTACGGGGCTGGGGCACCTTCCTTATGAGGAAAGGCTACGGCGTTTGGGCCTCTTCAGCCTAGAAAAGAGACGCTTGAGGGGGGACATGATTGAGACATACAAAATTATGCAGGGGATGGACAGAGTGGATAGGGAGATGCTCTTTACACTCTCACATAATACCAGAACCAGGGGACATCCACTAAAATTGAGTGTTGGGCGGGTTAGGACAGACAAAAGAAAATATTTCTTTACTCAGCGCGTGGTCGGTCTGTGGAACTCCTTGCCACAGGATGTGGTGCTGGCGTCTAGCCTAGACGCCTTTAAAAGGGGATTGGACGAGTTTCTGGAGGAAAAATTCATTATGGGGTACAAGCCATGATGAGTATGCGCAACCTCCTGTTTTTAGGAATGGGTTAAGTCAGAATGCCAGATGTAGGGGAGGGCACCAGGATGAGGTCTCTTGTTATCTGGTGTGCTCCCTGGGGCATTTGGTGGGCCGCTGTGAGATACAGGAAGCTGGACTAGATGGGCCTATGGCCTGATCCAGTGGGGCTGTTCTTATGTTCTTATGTTCTTATTTGACTCAATGTAGATACCGGCCTTGAAGGTGGGGGTGGGGGCTCAAGGATCTTCCTGATACAACCAGAAGCACCTTCCAGTTGTGTCAGGGAGGTGTTCTGGGGCATAGAGAGGCTTTGACCTTCTGAGGCGATGGCCCCTCTGCACCTCAGAACACCTCCCAGACAGCTAGCCTGCATTATTCCACTGCTCTTGAGGGCAATGCCTCTTCTCATCTACTTATTCACCAAATTTTTTAAAAAAGACACTTCTGGGCATGTCCACGAGGTGCTTGAGGCCCTCCAGCTGTGGGCTCAGCACCTGTGTTGAATCAAAACCATGGGTGCCAAACCCACAGATAAGGAAGGCCCACAGTACTTACCTTTGTCTGGTGATATGTCATTCTTTCTACTCCCTGAAAGAGGAAGGGAAAGGTGGAGCAGAAAAGGAAATATGGGGGAGAGGAGTATGAGATGTTCCAGCCCACCACTCCCCTCTCCTCCACACTTCCTCTTCCACTCCTTTCCTCTTTTTCTTCCCATCCAGAAAGTGGGAGGAGAAGGAGCAGGGGAGGTGGGTGGTGCCTCCCGATCAATCCACTACACTGGCCCTAGCATCCGCCTCTCCTTGAGGTTAATATATCCTAAGTATAACAGCCTGAAGAGCAGGATGTCTGATGAATGCAGACAGAAGTCACATTCCAAATACCCCAAATGCAGTTTTTAAAGACAGCGATCACAACTGACTCATCATCAGGCGCCTTGCTGCTCCCTATCCCAACTCCCATGTCTCATTTGGAACCTCTGCTGGTATGCAAATGGAGCTTTCTGAATCTGGCTTGCACGCAATAATGGTGCTTCTTCCTCTAAGTGGCTCCTTGCTACAGGCAAGGAAGAGCTGGACATCAACGCAGGAACTGCTTTCTCCTGAGTCAGGCTATTGGTCCAGCAAGAGGGTCCCGCCCAATACTAGCTTTGCTGCAGCTAACTGAGCTTTCTCCTGTTGTCTTGTGATGGACCTGTCCTAGCAGTTGGGAAGGAATGCTACAGGGTCACATGGTTATGCAAGATATGGGAGGATGGGGCAGGATCCAAATTATTGTTCAGGTGAACACAGCACAGTGGCAGACATTTCAATTGTCAATCAGGGAGTAGTCAGAAATAGTGCAGAGCTCATTCTAAACAGCATAAAGTCCTCACACATTCTAGGGGAAGGAAAGACACATGTACCGCTTAGCACTGTTTTTTTCCACATAATCCATGGAAGCAAAGAAAACATCCAGCATACTCTGAAGGAAAGAACTGCAGCACAAGTACAACAATCCAGGCACCCTTGATGGTCCTAAGAACCACATGCACTGTCCTTCTGCTTGAGCAAGGAATCTAGAGCATCATGGGTGCTTTGACACCTTGGGCCTTCTGCCTCTCACTCAGTTTGCTTGCTAGCTTGCAGGGATTTCTGAGATCATCTACTCTACCCATCCACTCTCCTTTTTTCCTGCCTCTGCCTCGCTCTAGTTTTGCAAGCCACTGGGGAGCATCATCATATGTCTGCAATTTGGCAGGCTACCAAGGCATCTGGATGCCACATTTCTCTTCAATGTGAACAGGAGATAGAGTGAGATAATGGGGCTGTTCGGGGAGGGCACACATGCCGCGAAAGCAATCTCGACATAGAAATGGGATTAGATTATTGGAAATAATGTAAATCAATGATGTTCAGAAAACCAGGCCCGTAGATTGTAGCGCTGTGATTGATAGGGTGGGACGGAGCCTTCCGAAGCCCTCCCTTTGAACACCTTACCCATCAGCAGGCTGCGCAAACGAACTTTCCAGGAACATTCCACAGATAATATCAGTCTCTCCTCCTGCCTCCAGTTAGTAGAACCCAAAGGAACAGTATTGGCAAACAAATGCGTTACCTCAGCTGAGAAGACATGGTGGAAGTGCTAACTATTCCATAATCCCTGAAGGCAATGCCTCTTCTCCTCTCTTTACTCACCAAAGTCAAAAGAAGAGTGTGCGTCAGCACAATAAACAGCTTTGCCTTTGCAGAAAGGTGAACTGGGGTGGGGTGGGGAAGTACACTTGCCAAAAGGAGGACATGTAGAATGTCAAGCATGACATGCTCTTTTAGACGGCTTCATAGTGAATTTAGGAGCTACACTTTTGAGATGCTTCATCTCTTAGTTCAGCACAGGTGACACTGTTGTGACATAGACTTGATAGGTGTTCAGTACAGTGGAGACCTGATGTGGAGGTGAATAGAGCGTTGGACAGAGGACTAAGTCAGAATGAGTCAAATCCTCATTGAACTTGAAGTCACTATATTGCAGCCAACCAACCTCACATAGGTGTTGTATGGATACAATGGGAGAACCCATGTTTGCTTCTCTGATGAGCCAACTAGCAGACCCTAACCAGTGGGGTGAAAGAAGGTGGTCTTATTGGGACCACCAAGTCTGGTCCCTGGTCTGCTGGGCCTGGCAACCATTTGGCATGCACTTATCACAGGGGGCACAGGGCCAGGTCTGGTAAGGCAGCACATCTAAGCCCCATAGAAAGGAAATGGGCTAGGAAGGAGAAGGAGGAGCAGCTTATAAGTGAGTACTCTGAGGTAGAGGGGGTGGGTGGAGAGGCATGAACCAGACCACCCCCAGCACTTTACAGGCCACTATCTAGCCAGCCTCTCGACACCTCCAGGAACCCTGTCTTCCCAGGCATGGTGACTGACTTGGATTCCCATTCCACTCATGTGGGAAACCCTCTGTCAGCAACCCATGCACAATAAAGTTGAGAAATCTGTGCATCAGTGATGGGACTGGTAAATGCTTTATGTGCCTTTTCCCCTCTACTGACTGGGGGCTCTGACAGCTTCCTTGAGTTCCGTGGAGAAAGGGTCAGGCATTGAATGTGAGTAATAACAACTGAATGGAAAAATCAAAGTAGCAAGGTCAAGGGGATACCTCCTTTCCCCTAAATTCCCTCTGAAGTGACCACAAAGAGATTTGTGATCTCTGAGTCCAGTTGTTTCTCTCCTTTCACACCTGCTTCAAGGGGAAAAGGAAGCAGCCAGAGTGGCTTCGGCAGGCCTTTTGGTCGTTTGCCATTGACCTTCAACTGAAGGCCCTTCTGTGCCAGTATATCGCTGTTGGCATACAGAATGTGGCCGTACATTGAAGCCAGGTTTCTCTCAACATGTCAGCGATTGGAGTGATGCTGTAACGCTGCCGAATGTCGTCACTGCGGGCATGGTCAAAATGAGTGATACCACTGATCCAACGCAGCATCTTTGTCTCCATGACACCAAGGTGATGTTCGACTTTCCTTGTTGCCAGCCAGCATTCAGCTTCATGGAGTGCAACCGGCTGGATGACCGTTGGGTAGATCTTTGACTTGAGACGGTCGCTGATCTTCTTGTCATAAAGGACACCGGTGATCATGCGGCACTTTGTCCAGGCTGCATTTACTCGCACAGGGGTCTCGTGACTCAGGCTGCCGTCAGCCACGATTGTTGAGTCAAGGTTTTGGAATGTCTCAGCATGCGGCAGGTCAATGCAAAACCTGCAAAATTCTGTGAATGTATTAAACTCAGTGGGTCTCTTCACATCTCTTATGCTCAGCATTCTTATAAATTTAGGTAAGCAAAAAGGTAAGGGACATTTACTTCAAGGAATTCTTCTGTCCTCACTTCAAATTTTTCCACTGTTCTCATGAGAAGTAACCCAGGAGAAAATTCCATAGATCAGTCTATAACTTTTATTATTATTATCATCATTATTATTATCATTATTATTATCATTATTATTATTAACAGTATTTATATACAGCTTTTCAACAAAAAAGTTCACAAAGCAGTTTACCGAGAAAAATCAAATAACTAATGGCTCCCTGTCCCAAAAGGTCTAAAAAAGAAGTAAATTCTGAATCAGATGAAACCCTCTCATTGTCAAAAGAAAATAGAAGGCATTTCTATAAACTTTGTGATGGTCCCATTTCCAAAAAGGAATATTTGCTTGAGGGAGAGTATGAAGAATGCAGAGTGCATGGATCATCTAACCAAAGTTAAGCCCTTTTAAGCCCCATTGATTTCAATGGCAGTGTTAAGCATGTGCTTCAATTTCTCCAGCTGAACTCAGGAGGGACTTAAAAGTGCTTAATTTTGCCTGGATGCTGCCCATCAAGCTTAATTTGTTTCTTTTGTTCTGAGATTGACATGTGTTGCTGATTTTGGCAGCAAATAACAAGCATAAATAATACTGATGGGGGAAAAATGATGACAGACCATCAAGACATTGACATGTGGCTGCATTTAGAAGAGATCTGTGTATTTATTTGTAGCCACTCTGCAGCAGTAATTATAGTCACATTGGCATCTTACCTTTCAGATCTTGGTACAGTTCAATTATTCTGTTTCGGGAGTTTCCCTTTGCCAAACACATTTTCTGTCCTCTTGTGATGGAAGTACCTCTCGATGCTGCTCCCAAATAGTGCTCCAGTAACCAGATCTATGTAACTCAAGTTTAGATAACAATAAGTAATAGAGGCTGACACAAGATAGATCTGATATTAATTGCAGTGAACCAGCCATGTCAGGTCACATGGTGATTTCCCATTAGAAGCCACATTTCTCTCTCTCTCTCTCTCTCTCTCTCTCTCTCTCTCTCTCTCTCTCTCTCATATAATTCTTGCCTTCTTTTATCCTGCTGATGTCCAAGTCCCTGATATTTCCCTCCCTTTTGCCTATTTTTCAATTATGTGGGGCCTGCCTAGCACCCCGGAGGCTTCTGTGACGCCTCAGTACCCTGAAGGGACTGCTGAGACATTCCAGGAGCCATGTTTGCCCCATTGAGGTGGCATTTATGGTTTCAGCAACTACATCTTCTCCAATGGACCAGTGATCAAAGAACCTGGTTTTGAGCCAGCTCAATGGACCATGAGGACCATCTGAGTTCCAAGAGTTCCAAGAGTGGGAAACTTGAGAGTTCTGGTAGCCCCCCCTTCTCCAATACCCATTTCCATAGATGAAAGAAACCAGGTGAATGCCCACACGTCATAGAAAGAAGAGTGATACGCACCCCTCTGGGTGCATTTTGCCAGGTCAGACTTCATCAGCATTTGGTGTTGCACAGAGGCTTTCACCTTTTTGCAAGCATGCGTACCCGGAACAGGACTCTGGAATGGTGTGAGTAAGTAGAGTCGGGAATGTACCCAGAGAAATTGCATCAGGATTTCTTCTGGATTTGTTCCTTCCGTTTTCACATCCTGGCCTTTGCCTCTGCCACCTTTTCCCCCTTTTGCTAGTGATCAGTGCCTTGTTTTTATCTCATGCATCTTTCCCCCCAGGGTTTTTGATTTGTCAGCCTCTTCTTAATCAACTTCTTTTACTTTGCCTGCTTAGTCTTGGTTCACATGGGAGAGAGCAGGTTGCCCTTCTGCTAGACTGCCCATATTCTATCACTGGTCCCTCAGATCCCTTGGATTTGGGGGGGTCTCTGTTAACTGGACAGAGACTTTCCCAAGTTGGCCTCCCTCTGCTTGGACATTTTGGCTTTGGTGGTGATAGCAGACTACTTTTTCCCAGTCCAATCCCAATTTCACAAAAAGGGATGAAGTTTGGAGAAAGGGGGACGACGACGGTAATATCACAAACCATTATGCACTGAGCCCATTTTGTCCTCCATCTTCCCTGAAGCCTGCTTCCTCATCCTCCTGTCATTTTGAGGTAGTCCTGCTTTCACTACAATGTCACCTACTACAATACAGGCTTTGTTACCTCTGTGCAGTTAGAAGCCCTTCCTCTCCTTTCAATACAGCAATCAAGTAGCTCTCAGCATTGTTCAGACTATGAAACAAACCTTTGTGTATCATTTTAAAATACTTTCTTCTCTCTTCCCCCTCCCCCCCCCAAAAAAAACCCAAGAGGCCACACTATGTGGTCAATACACTATGTGTATTGATAGATCAGATGCATTCCAAAACCTTTGACTTCCATGGTGGGGCCTAGCAATGGCATATAACAACCACCACCACCACAACAACAACCAGTGGCTTTCTCAGTGGCTTCCCTTTGTCTCGTAATGCCTTATAAGGCATTAAAAACAGCACTTCTGGTTTGTCCGTGAAAAGTTTTAAATCATCCATGTACAGCAGGTGATTTATCTTACCAGCTTGTTTCTGAAATATGCTATCCCATTTTTGTTGTATTCAGAATCATTGACAAAGGAATTAAAGAGATGTTATACAGCAATGGTGACTTCAAAGAGTCCCCCTGAAAAATGCCTCTTTTGATACTAACTTCCCCAATTTCTTCACCATAGGCCATTGACACAGTTTTCCATTTTTTCATGTTTGAGGAATTATTGGATGTTCTTGCTAATTCTAAACATTTGACAACAAATCAAACGCCTTTTTGTAATATTTCCATGCCGTATTTAGATTTTTTTCTTCGCATTTTTGAGCATCATTTTGTCAATTAGCAGCAGATCTTTTGTGCCGCTTGACTTTTTAAAGTTCCCCTTCATTTCAGTTGGGTACAAGTTGTTTTCAAATAAATAATCATATATTGATCTTGCAGTTATACCTGTAAGTAAAGTGAATGTTGTTGGGAAGCAGGTGATTGGTTGATAGTTGTTAAATTCATTGCCTTTTTCTTAATCTTGAATTATTAAAATTGTGTTATCCAGTCTTCACTGATGGAATTTTGAAGAACATTGTTGAATGACACTGCTAATTATCATTACAATTATATGTGCACGTCCCAAAATGACAAACTCCAGCTACAAAGGCAGCCAATGCACCATCAAAACCAGCCACATTTCTACTTGTTGGGCAACTTTAAACAGTCCCATGACAACTACAAGAAAATAATGACATAACAAAGAAAGGTAGGACAAAGCCAGCTGAGAAGGGAAGCTGAGGCTGCCACTCATCCCATCCACTCAGTATCAACCACACTTCCACACTTCAGTGCATATTTCAAACCTTTGGTGGGCATCTTGTTAGCATAGCCACTAAGAAGCTACATGAAATCAAAGAGGGGAAGGCAAGATTGTCTAGGGGAAGTCTACAGTGAATAGAACTGAGGACTGAATCCTATCTAACTTCCCAGCGCTGGTGCAGCTGCATTGTCACCCTGAGGTAAGGGATTTCCCCCCCCCCACTACTTTTAGAGTGTGTGTACTGCAGTGTTGTTTTGTTGTTGTTTAGTGTTAAAAGAAGGTGAAAGATGAATTGGTAAACATGCATGTAATGCTTTAAAAAAATACATAAAAGCGATTGGCCACCTGCCTCAAAAAGGGAGAGGAAGCACAAGAAGACTGCCATGACTTATGCCTTTATATTCCATTCATCTTGATCATACATGCTCAGGATTTTGCCATTTTGTTGAACTTCTGGTGATCCAAGCAGCACCAGCATTCAAGATATTTGGCTTTTCTTTTTGGAGGAAGATTCAATCCTCAGTATTGGTAAGAGTGCAATGAGGAAGTATAAAATGCAAAAGAACCACAGCATGGTTTTCATAGTATTCTCTGCAGCAATCTGTCTCCATAAACAAAGAATGTATTTATTATTTTATTGTGAAACTAGGTCAGGCAGTGGGAGACAGTCCTCCTCTATTAGAGGTGCCACCTGCAGACTAGCCCATGAACCTCAGTAAAAATGGCAGAGGTAGCATCTAGTGGGTGGTGCCATGATGGCTCCAATGCAGGTTTTTCTCCGGGACCTCCAGCAACCTAGTACTGGTATTGCATACACCAGAGACCATTCTCTGGTCAGAAATCTTTATTGTGAACTCCATGTCAGAAACCTTTGAATGCAAGGCATTAAATTCCTTAGTTATTTCTATTCATAGATAAGACTCTAAACACACAGAGGCAACATTTGTATATGAAAACACATAACCATCTACTCAACTAAGGTAGATACGAATGGAATATTATGCAGGCAATAATCAAAACAGAGCTGCCCTGGTTGTACAACAATACAGATGAGAGAGAGAGAGAGAGAACTAATGTGGCTTATCAGTTGAGAGTATATCTTGCCAAATTTGTACAGATTCTTCTGGTGCAAGACAAGAACCATATGTGAAAACATACTGCCCAAATAGAAAGGATTTTTGTTCTTGTGCCAAGAAATCAGAAACAGAAATGGTACCATATTGCGGAATTTTAAGTTTGAAAACAAAAAGCAGTCTTGAAGGGAAATGCATCCAGATCATGCAAAGAAAGCACCAGGCAGGTGTCAGATAAATTAGCTTTTGAATGTGTTTTCTTTGTACAAGATAAATAATTATCTATGTAATAACTATACAGCAGGAAAGCTGAGTGGAGAGTCTACATTCAGATGTTGTTGCTGGTGGGCAATGATGGAGGAAAATATGTAGTGAATCTGACCAAATGTTGGTTAGATCCCATTTGAAGTTCTTCTTAGAAGTGGTGGTGGCAATGAAGAGTTTTTTCTTTTCTCCACACCATTGCAATTATACAATGCGATCCAGTAACTAGAGCTTTTCCAAGGTGCAAGGGGCCTTTCTCAACCTGCTCCTCAGGGGAAATGAGAACTCTCAAACATTCTCTGCACCATTACCTTTGTGCAAAGCACTTTGCTGATAAAATTGCTTGCATCTGTTGCAAGCTGGGTTCTAGATTGGATGGAGTTCAAATGCAGGACACTAAAAGTGCTCTATCTGGTCAGTTTTCTACAGCTGACTTTCAGTTGTTGCATGCTGAGGACATGGTCAGAGTGCTTGACGATTGTAAAGTCAACCATCTGACCCTTGGCTCCAAGTCACTAATGGTTTCTAAGTTGCAGCTGAGGGGCACTGGATCTTGGAGACAGTGAGTTCTTCATAGAAGGAGAAGGCCATCTCTACAGCCTTAAAGATGGTGGTGGTAAGGACTCCCTTGAAGAAGTCATCTCTGAACACTTCAGGTCTAAACAATTAGTGCCCAGTGACTGAATCTTCCCTTCCTGGGAATAGAATTGGTGAGGGTGATGGCTGCTCAGTTCTAAGCATATCTGGATGATATTGATTTTCTGGATCCATTTCAGTCTGGTTTCAGGTGCAGTTTTGGAACAAGAATAGCCTTAGTTGCCCTGGTGAAGCTTAACAGGGGGAGCATATCTTTGCTGGTGCTCCTGGACCTCTTGATGGCTTTCAGTGGCATTGACTGTGATATTATTCTGCAGCCTTTGCCCAGGTTGGGAGCTGGGGTCACAGCTCTGAATTTGTTCTATTGTACTTGGCATATTGCTTCCAAGTGATGGTCCTGGGGGACTACAACTCTTCCCTGTGTCAATTGAGCTATGAGGTGCCACATCACTCCATTACAGAGCAAACGGAGAGAAAACATGTAAAGGGAAGTTGGTGCTGCAATAAACAATTCAGAGCAAACACATTTTAGCAAAAGTGTCAACCTGGGTCAACCTGGTATGACCCAAGAGAGGCTTCAGGAGTTTCCAGGTAAGTAATGAACCCCAGCATCCATGGAATTCCTTGTCCGCGCGGGGGTGGGGGTGGGGAGTCTGGAACCAAACCTTTCCCTTTACACAATATGCCTCTCCATGCGATTTCCACCAATTCCCCCTTTCTTCTGCAATCTGACACTCCATCTTATGCATTTCTAGAGGGTCGCCTGAGAAGATGAGAAGGTGCAGGAGGCTGCAGTGGGGAGGAAAAAGTGGAAAAGTCCTGTTGCATAAGCAGTGTTCCTCTTGCACTGCAAATATTACTGTCAACAGAGTCAGGAATGATCAGAAAGCAACCATTTCATGTAACTTGGCAGAACACCAACAAAAAACAGGTTTGTCTGTGATGTGACCATCATCAAATATACAATGGAATAAGAGATCGCTGGATGCAAAACTGCTTTGTTTGTGGCAGAATTATGTAATCGTCATGTTCTGGTATGTGTTTATCATAGGACCTTGAAGAAGGTGCATTATTTAGGGTTCAGGATCCTCTCAGTGACATCTTAATTCAGTGGTTTCAGCTTGCAACTTCAAGAACATTTTTGTTTCCCTGCCATCCTTGCGGATTCTATGTGGGCTGTAAAATTCAGACCGCATTTTTTTAAATATACAAAGACCATTAATAAGCTGAATAAAAGAGGTGCCTGATGGTATCAAGCAATACAGCAGTGTGGAAACCAGCCAGTACTCCAAGTAGATAACACGTACTGTAGTATGCAAACTGCTGCAGAAACTGCTCTCTCTCTCTCTCTCTCTCAATATGTGTGTGTGTGTATGTGTGTGTTGATAAAGCCGGAGGCCACATTTTCATGGGGGATTCCTCTAATTTGCAATGTTTAAAATTTGTCTGTATGAAGTCTGGAGGAGTATTCTTTCAGATTTAACAAATCAGTTGTGACTGCTGCTCTCCTTTGATCAATCATATTTGCACCACTAAAGAATCTCCAAAGCACTGGATTGACTTCAAAAATCTGCTTCATAATGATGGCAGGAGAGCCTGGAGTTGACTACCAGACAAAAAATTGGAAAGCAGTATGAAAGGGGCTATCCTTCTCTTTGGATCAATGTTCACTGAAGGCATGGAGGGAAGAGAGGGCTTGTGACTTCTGGCCTGGCCCCAGCCTCTACTCTGTCAATGGAATCTGTGAATGGGGCTTTGAGCATGCCCAATTGTATACAGATAATCTCTTCCATTTAATCGGGAACCCACATGTAGTGTTGGCAGAGTGTGCACTCATCAGGGTGCGACAAATGACAATTCGAAACAAATTGGTTCCATTCATTTTTTTTGTAAATAGTAAGGAAACACATGCCCGAGGCACTGATGCATTCGAAATGGTCATTTCATTTGTTACAGGTAACTCCCTCTTCCTGACAGTTCATTTTTTGATGATCATTTTTGACCATTTTTTTTTTTGTTTCAACACATTTCAATTTTATCTGGATGTCATTCATTCAATGCATGCTCTGCTCTTTCTGCCTCTCTGCTGTTTGAATGGCTGTTGATTTGCATATGAGATTGTGATTCAAACTGTTTTGGGTGTGTGTGTGTGTGTGTGTGTGTGTGTGTGTGTGTGTGTGTGTGTGTGTGAGAGAGAGAGAGAGAGAGAGAGAGAGAGAGAGAGAGCATGCACCAACTTTTGCTCTGGATCTATTCCTATTCCTGAAGGTGTTAATGAAAGTCCATTCGCTGAACTCTTTGTGTGACAGCAGGAATTTGCAAGACAAAAAAGGCATTTGCAATTTGCTAGCTTAAAAAGCATTGAAAGCAACATTTGTAAATAAAAAAAAGACCAGGTTCTGCTTTTCAACTGTTTCCGCTTTTCATCACTGCTCTGGTCCCTAACCTGTCAAATGAGTGGGGGGGGGGGAGCCTGTATTCATTTGTACTGCCCAAGCTCTCTGGCCAGAGAAGGTCAAGTGGAAATTACAGAGCAAACGGAGAGAAAACATGTAAAGGGAAGTTGGTGCTGTAATAAACAATTCAGAGCAAACACATTTTAGCAAAAGTGTCCAACCTTCTGATTGGTCTTGTTTCCAGAAGGCTTATAGCAGAAAAGTGAGGAAGTTGTAGAAGTCTATCCCAGAAGGATCCAGAAGCTTATTTTTTGGACAGTGTGAATTCTTTCTATTTGGTGATTGAGCAATCACAGCTTTCTCTGTTACTGAGTAAGTATGCATGCCTACTCAGAAGTAAATTCTATTGTGTTCAGTGGAGCTTACTTCCAGGAAAGTGTGTACTGCTTAAGTACTTTCAGTCCATTCCATACTGTTTTCCTGTCTTTCCCATTCCCTTTGTTTAAAAGGTAGATATGTTGTGTGTGCATGGTACTTTTAAAGTTGCCTATATAATGGGAACCCTTCTTTATCTGCCTGAAATTTGGCAAGTCTGATTCCAGGGAGGAATAATATTAGGCCAGAACATTTCATGTCAATGGAATGGCATTCTGCGGGGTGGGGGGGGGGGAGGTGCGCAGGCTCGGAGGCCTCCTCGAGGTTGTTGTTCCTCTACCTTGGGGTTACATTGCTGCTGTGCTGACAGAGGAAAGTTGGTTTTGCCATTAGGCATTGTGATGTCACAATCAGTAGCCAATAAGTGACCCTTTTCACTCACACAACCACTTTTCATATAACAGTTACACTAAATGAAAATTCGCATCTTGATGTAGAAAAGATTTTCCCTACAGTGGAAACACTTGTTGGGGGAACATTTGTATTGTCTTCAGCCCTATGCAAAAACCACATCAGCTGGACAGACCTCTGAGATAGGCATGGTGCATTGATCTGGGCTGGCCGTACTGTGATGTGAAGGAGTTGCTTTGGTCAGCATGTTCCAGAGGGCAAGAATTCTCCTGCCTCTATGTTGTGTCTCGATGTGCCATTAAAAATGGGTGCAAAAGGAGATGATTTTTACTTCATGTAGAAATATATGTGTGTGGCTGGCACTGCAAGTTAGAGTTTGTGAAATATTTGTTAAGAATCATTGCTGCGTAGTTCTGTACTATGATGACTACTACTACTCATAGTAGTAGTCATCGTAGTAGTACAGGGCTAATAGTAGTAGTAGATTATGATGCCTATGTTGTTCAAGAGATTTTTGCAGGTTTTTTAAAACCCAGCAATGATTCTTAACAAATATTTCACAAACTCTAACCTGCAGTGGTAGTAGTAGTAGTAGTCATTATCATCTGAATTTCAACCTAATTAAGCAGAGTGTTCAGTGTAGTAAGTAAAATAGCTTGGGAAGTAAGGATTCTGCTCAAAGTGAACCACAGATTTCATATACCCTTTCAAAGAATAACAATGCCACAATCACAGTCCTTGGACTTTTAAGAAAGAACGGATATGCTTCCAAACGCTGTAATATAGTCCTCTCCCTGGATGGAACTGATGACACTGTATATCTCTGTGGGGAATCCAGAGCCTTCTGTTATCGTTTCACAGCATGGTCAGAGAAAACGACTGTGCAGCCTGACGTTATGCATATTTCCTTGGAAGTAATCCGTATTGAAAGAATGAGGCTTACTCCCCACAGCACAGCTACAGTGCTTACAGAGCTGGTTGGCGGCAAATGATATGCCACTGCTGATGTATTTTATCAAACCAGCCCCAGGTCATCTTTTGAGGTCAGAAGACAAAGGCCAGCCCTACCAAAGAAAACAGTTTCTTCTGTCACTGCAAGGAGTCTTCTTGGGAGAGCCGGAGAGCTTTGCTTTCAAGAAATGGAAGGTTGTCGTCCATCTGGAACCAAATTGTCTCTTTCACAGAGTGCCCCACTTTTGATCACGTGTTGACAGAATGCATCAGCCCTGGATTAATGAGCCTAGCAGCTTCCAGGGGGAAAAGTTACATAAATCAACACGAGTGTGGCAAAGCTATCTCCCACCTCAGTGAGGGAATGCTCCCTCAGGAAAGCCTTTCCACAGTCCAGGGATGATGTTACCACCAGCACCCTGAAAGCCACACTTCTTTCAGCACAAGCTGATTATTCATTCTGTTGCCTGGGGTGAGAACGTCAGATCTGATATTTACTGTCGTATACAGAGCAAACCTCTCACCCGGCAAAGTGCTTTACAGCCCATTTCACATTCATTATATATCTTTGAAAAACCACTATGTGAGGTGGAGATGAGAATGGTGCTTTTTTATTGATGGCTGACTTATTGAAAAAAAAGTAATTGTACTTTTAATTTCAACGCATTTAGGAGAGTTGTTTAAAACACCACAATAAAATTAAGACCAAAATCACTATGGCAGGGGAAAAAAAAATTGAATGCAGTCATTAGCCAGGATTCAACATAAGAACATAAGAAGAGCCCTGCTGGATCTGGCCAAGGGCCCATCTAATCCAGCTTCCTGTATCTCATAGTGTCCCACCAAAAGCTTCAGGGAACACACTAGACAACAGACACAACCTGCATCCTGTGCCCTCCCCTGCATCTGGCAATCAGAGGCAACCTACCTCTACCTTGAACATACCTACCATGACTTGTAACTCATGATGAACGTTTCCTCCAGAAATTTGTCCAATCCCTTCTTAAAGGCATCTAGGCAAGATGCTATCACTACTTCCTGTGTAAAGGAGTTCCACAGACTAATTACATGCTGGGTGAAGAAATATTTTCTTTTGTCTATCCTAACGCTCCTAACACTCAACTTTAGTGGCTTTCCCCTGGTTCTGGTGTTATGTGAGAGGGAAAAGAGTGTCTCTCTATCCGCTCTATGCTCCCTCTATGATGCCAATCTATGATGCCAATTCCAAGCCTTTTGGAATACAAATGTCTTGGTTATGTGTTTAAACAAAGATACAGGGGAAATCAGACAGACTGCTCCAGGGATGTTCCTCAGAAAAGGCCCTACCTCTCATGCCCACCCACCTCCACTGATCGAGGGTCATGCAGAAGGGCGTCCAGAGCACATGGCATTCTCATGTGGGAGATGGTGGGTGTATGTTGATTCAGGGCTGTTATGTCAAGACATTAATAATGTCAAGACATTAGTGCTAGAACTCCAAATTGAGATCCTTTTCTTTTATTAGGTGACTCAGGGCCTGATCCTATGCTTTGTGTACTGGCTGACCACCGGTGCGCACTGTCGCAAATGTACCATAAAGCACATTTGCAGGGGTTAGCGCCAGCCGAACATCAGAGCTGGCCCAGCGCAGGCCTACATTGGGACAGCGCCAGTGGGAGGCTGTTGACTCCTTATGAAACACCTGGCAGTGGAAAGGTAAGAGAGGTGGGTTGGAGGTTGGGAGGAGGCGTTCCAGGCCGGGTGGAGGGTGGGAGAAGGTGTGGCAAGGGGAGGGAGCAGGGTTGGAGGGGCTGGGACTGGTGGAACTCAGCTCCACCGGATCGGAAGCCCCGTGTTGGGCCGTGTGGCCCGACACGGGACTCTTTGATTCTGCGCCTACTAAAGAGGCACTGCAGAATTAAGTAGCCCCATTATGGGGCTACTCCCCTTACCTGGGGGAAGGGGATGAATGTCCCTTTCCCCCAAGGAGCTGCCGGTGGCTGCCTGGTGCGCACAAGACTCAGTGGCAGCCATTTTTGGCACAGCGGCAGCCCCGCATGCCATGCAGCTCGGGATTGGACTGTAACTCAGAGAGTCTAAGAGCATGATCCTAACTGAGGCTTTGGCTGACGCAGTGCTCCTTGCACAGGTAGAAGGTATTACAAATAAGCCACAAGGCACATTTGTGCACTCAGAGAGCAAGCAACACTGGCCTGTGCTGCTCCACTGATGCAGCATCCAGCTTGATGGCCACCAGTGGAGGTAAGATTTGCACCAGGTGACAGAGGGGCAATTGGAGGGGAGGGTCATTTCTGGGCAGGAGGTAGGGTGGGATGGGGGCAGATCAGGTCTGGGAGGGGATTGGGATTGGCAGAGGCCTCCTTCACTGTATCCTAACCACCCTCCTTGGCCAGGTAGCCTTACATGGGGCTGCTCAGATTTCTACCAGCTAAAGCTGGTGGAGATATGAATAGCCCCGTACAGCAGGCTGACATATTACTTGGGGTAAGGGGAAAAATATCCCCTTACCCCAAGGAGACCTCCAGCCACCTCCTAACCTTTGCCAGATATATGAGGCTTGGTTGCGCCAGCGCTGGTTAGAATTTGACTGCCCCAACACAATCCTATGCATGTATACTCAGATGTAAGTCCCATTGTATTCAGTGGTGCTTACTCCCAGGAAAGTGTGCATAGGATTGCAGACTAAGAGAGATGTTGACTGAGCTTGCTTCCCTCCAATAGACCATGACTGAGCTGAGACTAGGAGACAGAAGGAGGGGAGAACTAGTGTAGAAATAAGTAGTGAGACAACCTCTTTGGTGCACTAGAAATGTGTTATTTATGAGGCCCAATGCTTTATTGGGCTTTATTAGGCCCAAAAAAACTTTTCCTCAGGGATGCTACTGAAGCAAACCAAACTTCTACGGTATTTTACATGCATTCTGTATTTCACTGTTCTGATGTCATAAATGCCTCTGTGCCCCAGCTTAATCCTAGTTAGGATGGGGCTGTTAGGCTGCAATCCTATAACACTTTCCTGGTAGCAAGCCCCACTGATCACAATGAGACTTTCTTCTGAGTAGACATGCATAGGATTGTGCTGTAATGTCCCACTGAAATTATTAAGACTTGGGTTAGGCACAGCTTTCTTGTCTCATTGTTTTCAGTGGTCCTTAGGGTGCACTTTCTTAGGATGCAGCCCTAGATATTATTTTACCTAAAGGAAACTAGGAAGATTATACATATGTTAGTGTAAGAAATTGAATTATTTGATATTACCTAGTTATTGGGAAAATTGGTCAATTCCCTTTTCTAAATCTATATATTTGGAATATTTTGACATAGACATTACAAGGCAGTCACTTAAGAGACTTGACAATATTAGCAAATAGAATAAAAACTGAGTACTGTATTGTAGTAAAGGATTGATGGTGAAAATTAGATCTAATTATTTTGAATCCCACTGAAAAGGAGTTAAAAAAATAGAAGGATATTGGTTCTGAATTAACTGTTAAAGATGAGGATTGGAAATGTGTTTTTAAATTGATTAGGCTATTTAATCAATCATTGGAGAGCTTAATTATCAGAGTCTTATATATATTGGCAACCTTCAGTCTTGAAAGACTATGGTATTGTGCTCTGAAAGGTGGTTCTGGCACAGCGTCTAGTGTGGCTGAAAAGGCCAATTCGGGAGTGACAATCCCTTCCACACTGGGAGCAAGTGCAGTCTGTCCCTGGTCTGTCTCCTTGGCTATGGGCCTTCCTTCTTTGCCTCTTTGCCTCAGACTGTTGGCAAAGTGTCTCTTCAAACTGGGAAAGGCCATGCTGCACAGCCTGCCTCCAAGCAGGCCGCTCAAAGGCCAGGGTTTCCCACTTGTTGAGGTCCACTCCTAAGGCCTTCAAATCCCTCTTGCAGATGTCCTTGTATCGCAGCTGTGGTCTACCTGTAGGCCACATGAATCATCCATTCTCACGACATGACCGAACCAATGCAGGCGTCACTGTTTCAGCAGTGCATACATGCTAGGGATTCCAGCACATTCCAGGACTGTGTTGTTAGGAACTTTATCCTGCCAGGTGATGCCGAGAATGCGTCGGAGGCAGCGCATGTGGAAAGCATTCAGTTTCCTCTCCTGTTGTGAGCGGAGAGTCCATGACTCGCTGCAGTACAGCAGTGTACTCAGGACGCAAGCTCTGTAGACCTGGATCTTGGTATGTTCTGTCAGCTTCTTGTTGGACCAGACTCTCTTTGTGAGTCTGGAAAACGTAGTAGCTGCTTTACCGACGCATTTGTTTAGCTCGGTATCGAGAGAAAGAGTGTCGGAGATCGTTGAGCCAAGATACACAAAGTCATGGACAACCTCCAGTTCATGCACAGAGATTGTAATGCAGGGAGGTGAGTCCACATCCTGAACCATGACCTGTGTTTTCTTTAAGCTGATTGTCAGTCCAAAATCTTGGCAGGCCTTGCTAAAACGATCCATGAGCTGCTGGAGATCTTTGGCAGAGTGGGCAGTGACAGCTGCATCGTCGGCAAAGAGGAAGTCACGCAGACATTTCAGCTGGACTTTGGACTTTGCTCTCAGTCTGGAGAGGTTGAAGAGCTTTCCGTCAGATCTGGTCTGGAGATGCCTTCTGTTGCAGTTCCAAAGGCCTGCTTCAGCATGACAGCGAAGAAAATCCCAAACAAGGTTGGTGCAAGAACACAGCCCTGCTTCATGCCACTTTGGATGTCAAAGGGGTCTGATGTGGAGCCATCGAAGACAACAGTGCCCTTCATGTCCTTGTGGAAGGATCTGATGATGCTGAGGAGCCTGGGTGGACATCCGATCTTGGGGAGAATCTTGAAGAGGCCGTCCCTGCTGACCAGGTCGAAAGCCTTCGTGAGACCTATGAAGGCTATAAAGAGTGGCTGTCGTTGTTCCCTGCATTTCTCCTGCAGTTGTCTAAGGGAGAATACCATATCAGTGGTGGACCTGTTGGCTCGGAATCCGCACTGCGATTCTGGATAGACACTCTCTGCAAGTACCTGGAGCCTCTTTAGTGCAACTTGGGCAAACAACTTTCCTACAACGCTAAGGAGAGAGATGCCACGGTAGTTGTTGCAGTCACCCCTGTCACCTTTGTTCTTGTACAGCGTGATGATGTTTGCATCCCTCATGTCTTGAGGTACTCCACCTTCTCTCCAGCAGAGACAGAGGATTTCATGCAGCTCAGTGATGATGATCTCTTTGCAGCACTTTAGGACTTCAGCAGGGATGCTGTCTTTTCCAGGTGCCTTGCCAAAGGCAAGGGAGTCCAGGGCCACATGAAGTTCTTCTAGGGTTGGTTCACTGTCAAGCTCCTCCAACACAGGCAGACACTCAATGTTGTTCAGCGCTTCTTTGGTGACTACATTTTCTCTGGAATATAGCTCAGAGTAGTGCTGCACCCACCGTTCCATCTGCTGTGCCCAATCCTGGATGACCTCGCCTGCTGCAGACTTCAGAGGGGCAATTTTCTTCTGTGTTGGACCTAGGGCCTGCTTGATACCATCATACATCCCCTTGATGTTGCCGGTGTCAGCTGCTATCTGTATCTGGGAACAGAGCTGGAGCCAGTAGTCGTTAGCACATCTCCTGGCAGCCTGCTGGACTTTGCTGCGAGCAGCTCGGAGGACCTGCAGGTTGCGCTCACTGGGACAGGCCTTGTATGCTGCTTGAGCTCTCTTCTTTTCCTCAATGACTGATGTCAACTCCTCAGAGTGGGCTTCAAACCAGTCTGCCGTCTTGTTGATCCTCTTGCCGAATATGGACAAGGCGGTGTTGTAAACGGTATTCTTGAAATGTTCCCATCTGTTGGATGCGTTTGCATCGGCCGGGCCTGGAAGAGATTCCTCAAGTGCTTGTGCAAATTCCTCCACTTTTCTCTGATCCCGGATCTTGCTGGTATCAATGCGAGGTCTTCCTTCCTTTTTCGTGTGATAGAGTCGCTTTGCTTGCAGTTTCACTCTGCTGCACACCAGGGAGTGGTCAGTGTCGCAGGCAGCACCGTGATAACTGCGTGTGATCTTGATGCTGGGAAGGCTGGAGCGTCTGGAGATGCTGGGAAGGCTGGAGCGTCTGGAGAGAATCAGGTCGAGCTGGTGCCAGTGCTTTGATCTTGGGTGTCTCCAAGAGACTCTATGTTGGGGCTTCGTGTTGAAGAATGTGCTGCTGACACAGAGACCGTGATGACAGCAAAACTCTAGCAGGCGTTGGCCATTTTCGTTCATCTTCCCAGTGCCGAACTGACCTAAGCAAGTGGGCCACGAACTGTTTTCAGCACCAACTCTAGCATTGAAATCGCCGAGGATGAACAATAGCTCTTTTACAGGGATCTTCTTGATAGTGGTGGCCAGATCATCGTAGAATTTGTCTTTGGCTTCTGCTGGAGACGACAGAGTCGGTACGTAAGCACTGATGAGTGTGACAGGTCCTGCTGATGACTGGAGCTGCAGGGACAAAAGCCTTCTTTACCCAGGCTTTGCGCACTGGAGAGGACACTCCAACTTCGCCATACGGCGTCGGCACAACACGGGAAGCAGCAGTTTACCGGTTATAAGTCTTCGCTCGATTGGCGTAGAGCGTGACGCCAGGGGCTGCTTCTGACGGTGGGAGAGATCATTGCATCTCATTGGGCAGCTACCGCCCGCCTTAAGCTGGGCAGTCCCCAGCCAGTAAGGTGTTGCCTCACCACGGTCCGTTAACCTCATGGGGTGCATGGGGTTTAGGGTGAAAACCGACAAGCGGATCGACAACTCTGCACCATGCAACAGAAAACAGAAAACTGATGCCCTAAAACTGGGCACCTGGAACGTAAGGACAATGACACCTGGCTTCTCTGATGACCTGCAAGAAATAGACGATGCACGCAAAACAGCTGTCATTGACATGGAGCTGAGCAGACTGCAGATGGACATCGTCGCCCTTCAAGAGACAAGGCTGCCAGATTCCGGATCTGTCAAGGAGAGAAATTTCTCATTTTTCTGGCAGGGAAAACCACCAAACGAAACCAGGGAACATGGCGTTGGCTTTGCATTCAGAAATACCCTGCTGGAATCCATCATCCCACCTACTGTGGGAAGTGAAAGAATTTTGTCCCTGCAGCTCCAGTCATCAGCAGGACCTATCAGAGTCTATTTAGGTAGTATCTCATACCACAAAAAGCTTAATAAGAACTATAAAACGGATCAGTTTAAATGCTGTAAGTGCCATGTGATGGACGCTAATCTTACACACATGTGGTACAAGTGCCCTTTGGCTTGTGTATTCTGGGAAAATCTTATGCATATTGTTTTGGTATTACTGGGAAATAAAGTGAGATTGCATCCTTTAGGGTGGAATCCTATATGAACTTACCTGGGAGTATGATCCACGGAACTCAGTGGGACTTACTTCTGAGTAGGCATGCCTAAGATTGTGCTGTTGGTGATTTTGTTTGTTTTTGTTTGCAGTTATCCCCAGTATAATTGGTTGGAATGATAGGAAGAAAGGGGAATTACTGGCAACTGGCGTAAATGGATCAGTCCTGCTGGTTGAACAGAATATGTTCATCTGAACATCTCCATATGAGCTATGGATACAGATACTGAGGTGCATTTGTACAAACTCATTAGTTTGAATGAATGCATGGCAGACTGGACCAGGAACTGTTTCACAAATGAATAAGCCTTTAAGCTATCATGGGCGATATGGCTTTTTTCATAGGTGTTGTATGTTCCTATTCCCTTCTGTTACTTATAAGACCATAGAATACATATGCACTGGTAAGCTAGGTCCCAATAAAATTTTGTCACATGGTTTTTCAAAGACTGAGTCAGACCTATTTCAAAGATCCCTTGAAGGGCATGCCCAGGTGGTTCTGTGTTTTCTGATGCTGCTGCTGAATTTGCTTGCATATCTTTTGGTTTGATCAATTTATAATTTGATGATGTTTGTAATGGCTTAAATAGTGGATATTCAAGCAAATCTACTAAACATTAACTGGTAAGGAGACTTCATAACATGACTGCTGTATTTTTTGCTAACATCAGTTGGTCCAGTAAAAGATCTCACACATTATGTGTGTCTCCCACATTTGCAGTTTTTTCCCCTTGGTTCCTCCCTCTCTCTCACACACACACCCACTTCAGTGGTATAATCTCTGTTCAAGATCTATGAAAGGTTTTGTTTTGGATGCCGGCATGTTTCTATGTATCACCTTACCTATTCAGTTCCTTTCATTGTTTAAATACAACACAGTACTTCCTCAAAGCTGCTTTACCTCAGCACTGGGGTGAATAAGCTGTCCACAGTTCCACAAAGAGATAATTAAACCTGAAATTGAGAGAGGAAGCTACCTGATCAGTGCAAAACACAGTTGCCATGAAGATGCTGTGAAGATATCTGATCCCAAAGATCCCACCTTTGTACCATTTGATACATGGCATTTCCATTTGGTGGGGAGAGAAGCCATTACATCATCACGTGCTTTGATTAATGAAGTATATTTTCTGGAAAAGTTTCTCCAGCTTATTGATGATGAAGCAATCCAGTTCATTCTTTATGGGTGACCTAAAATATGTTGTCAAAAACATTGTTTATCTGAAAACATCAGGCTTCCATAGACAACGGACAGGAATATTAGGAGATTGTTCCTCTGAGCTGAGTCAATGCCTTCTCCTAGCATCACCAGAAAGTCTGCCTTGTACTAGCCACCTGCCATATACTTTTCCTGCCACCCTTTCCTCAGTGAGACAGCCTACATCCTGCAGTGATAGGAGATAGTTTTTGCTGAGGTCCTTCTTGCTTCTCTCACCAGATCAGCCCTGTGGAATTTCTTACTGTTCAAGATCCCAACAAGTCTCCGACCGAACCCCATGAAAACTGCATTCTTATATTCAGTGTTACTTCTTTAACCTTATGAAGATATTTCCTTCCAAAATTCCTTTCATTTATTTAGGATAAGCTGCGGTTGGAGGGAGAAATGTCATTTTAAGAAAAGGTTCTAATCCAACTGCTGGTTTTGAACATGGATCCTCTTCTCAGAAAGGAACCTAAGAACCTAAGAGCCCTGCTGGATCAGACCAAAGGCCCATCTAGTCCAGCTTCCTGTATCTCACAGTGGCCCACCAGATGCCTCAGGGAGCACACAAGACAAGAGACCTGCATCCAGGTGCCACTCCCTTGCATCTGGCATTCTGAGGTAGCCTACTTCTAAATTACCAGGAGGTTGCATATACCCATCATGGCATGTAACCTGTGATGGACTTTTCTTCTAGAAATCTGTCCAATCCCCTTTTAAAGGCATCTAGGCCAGACACCATCATCGCATCCTGCAGCAAGGAGTTCCTCAGATTATTTACACACTGGAAGGAAGATGAAAGTCAGCTCGCCTATTACGTGCAGCTTCTGTGGATGCCTGTGACAATATTGGAGCCTGTTGGTCCTATCCTTGAAGTCATTTTGCAACTATTTTTGAACATTTTTCTAATATAAGTTGAAGGGATAGGTGCCCTTTTATTTATTTTTTTAAAAGCACAAGGCCATGTGATGACCCTCGCAGCATTGACCCGACATGTAAATATTATTTTCCTAATCATGCATTAAAACCATGATTTCATGGAGCAGAGCATGTTTCCCCTCCTCAGGGCTATGAATTAGCAGAGGCTGGCCCAACTTGTGAGCCATGAAAGGGAATACAGCCCACCAGCCATCTGTGGTAGCGTGACGGGAGAAGCCTCTGTACCTGCAGAGACCCCTTGACATCATCACACCTGTCTCCAGAAACCTGCTCCCTCCGAGATTCCTCTCCCTCAGGCCCCACTTTGAAAAGGCTGCTTTCTTTCCCACCAGATTTGTTGCACTTAGTTTTAGGAACTGCTACAGTGCGCACAGGTTGTAGTGATTTTCTAATATAGCGAATAATATGTCAGCAAGACTATTGTGGATTTAGACCAATATATACAGTTTCTCGTCTAAGGGGAACCATATGGTTGCCTGAGAAATTGTTTTATTTTACTTGGAAGAACAGTAAGTAGAAACACATTCCAGATTTCATGGGGGGCCTTTTCTCTCCTCCCCCTTAGACAGCCCAAGTCGTCCTACTACTTGGCCTCAGGTTGTTCCAACTATTTGATAAGAAGAGTTTAACACACAGCCCTCTGAGCTTGATGCTAGATTGTAATGGCTGCTGAACTCTATGACTAATGACACCTCCTTAAGCTAGTTCAATGGGTCACGCCTGCTGTTGGCGTGGACATTTGCAGACGAAGGATTCAAAAGGAGACAAAACATCACCCAGGGAAAGCAACTTGCAGCTTCACAGGAGTTGAGAATTAACTTGCATCTCCTCAAGAACTGACCTCATTGAAATACTTTGAGAGAGAGAGAGAGAGAGAGAGAGAGAGAGAGAGAGTGATCTTCCTAACACATGGATTACTTAAAATCTATATGCCACTATAGATTCTCTCGGTCTATAAACATTGCAATGTGCTTCTTTACCCCCTTATAGACAATTCTATTTAATGTACTGCCCAGTTCCAGTGATGTGCTCCCTGCTGATCTCTCTCAGTGGTTTAACAAGACGTTTTGGATCTAATCCAGCCAAGCCATGGATCTCTTGCTTGCTCAGCTGACAAGCTGCCATGCACATCTCTGACTTTTCAGTTGCAGAACCTATATATAGATCTCTGGTACAAAGATGTACTAACAACTGAAGCATCCATATAGGGCCAGGGATGAGTGATCAAAAGATGGTTCCTTGATGAGTTCACCCCACCCCACAAAGGATCCCTTAGGGTTCTACGAGCAGAAAAAGTCTTAAAAAGCTGGGTTGCAGGACCTCATGTGTCTTCATTCTTCATCGCATGCCCCTCCTTGCTGTTGGTATTGTCACTCATCCACCCACTAGGGCTGCATGAAGTGCCCCCATTCTAGCTGCTACCCAAACCCACTGTGCTAAGCAGGCACACAGGAATGGTCTGTTTTTTCACTTTTTTTTTTTCACTTTCCAAGCCATTTCCCCTTCTCCTCTGCTTCCCTTCATCAACCCCAATTGCTGCAGCATCTGCTGAGCTCTTTCTGAGTGTAAAGCTGCAGCACTAGCATGTGATGGGCAGCTATGCTTTTGTGGGCCACATCACAGCACACCACTTCTCCCAGGAAAGCAGCCTTGGCTCCCTTTCCTTGCTTTCCTCTCTCTACAGCTAGCCATGGCTGCAGCCTAACCTTGCCATTTGCTTTCCAAGCTCCTTCCAGTTGTGCACCCCACTTTTGAACCAGGAGATTGCTTGGTCTTGGCACACAGCCCTACAATTCTTGCAATGCTCTGCACCTGATTCAGCAAAAACGAAGAGATAATCTAGGTCTACCAATGCTTTTCCGCCTGCCTTCTCCGTCCTTCTACCCTCTCATCCCAAGAAGATCCCAAGTGTCAGGTGAGGGAGCCATGAGTCATGTTTTGGAAAACAGTCAATCTGTGACGGGAACCAAGTGGGGGGGGGGAAGTAATTCCTCAATGGAAGGAAGACACCTGTGTTGAATGTAGGCACTTCAGCAAGAAGACTGAGGCAAGTGGAGAAGTGATCATTTGCATGAAAAACAGCAAGCCTCCTTCTTGGTGACTTGAGCTGCATTATTATTTACACCGCATCACATCATAATCCTTCAGGATGCTCCATTGCATTCATCTTGGTATAAGCAGGAGGTTTTCTTTCTCAAGAGGAGGAAGAAGTGGAGTAAATGAATAGTTTTGTATTGCTGTATTGTATTAACCCAATTCTAACTCTCTGTGCAGTGACGCAGTGGTGCCAATGTGGATACCGCTGTATTCTGCAGGGGAGTTATGGCCTCGGGGCAAGGGAACATTTGTCCCAGTAGTCGCCATGGGTCAGTTTGGACCTGTGCCAGCTCTATAGTTGATCTGTGCAGGCAAATCGGATCTGGAAAGGGGGTTACGATTTGGTGGACACTGCTGCTGCCAAACCCACCTACCACCAGGTTTGCTCCACCTTCCCCTTGCCCAATCCTCCTTCCTGTTCTGCCCAACCTCCCCTTCCCTTCCCTGTTTCAGCACAGCCACACCTTCTCCAGTGGGTGTCCCCAGTCTGTTGGAGTGTGGACCTGGCTGCTAACCACTTACAGCAGCAGCCAGACTGTGTACACTGGCATAGTAGCTTTGTGACTGCCACATAGCATGTCATGCTGGTACAATGTACGTTCTGCTGGCATAACAGCTGAATAGGATCAAGTCATTTTTAAAAAAAATGAAGTTCAGCATTTAAATGTGACAAATGAGTAATATCAGTGTATTGTTAAATCTGATTGGTGATGATAACCCATAGTGACATCATAATGCCTGTGAGTGATCCCTGATTGGTTGGGATGCACAAGAGTAACTACTATGCTGATTGGCAAAAAATAATTCGTTCCAGAAAAGATCTCATTGTGAGGAGCATTGCACAAAAAATATGACAGCATGTTCTGTAGGAGGAAAGAGTTCTGTTTATTCAAACATAATATTTTGCCTTTTGTTGTGGTGACGACCTGTCTTTTATTGCATTATTGAAACATCTTCAAAGTCTGGCAACCCTAGTGGCACTCCAGTGAAAATGCATGCTTCAGCTGAGAAATCTGAATTCAAAACAGCTTTGTAGACTTGGCAGCCCCCATAATAACAATACAATATATTCTGAAAGCTGGTTAGAAAGTAAAATGGAAAAAGCATGCATGCTTCTGGTGATGGAGAGAGATGAGACCCACAATGAAGAATGAGAGAAGTGTAGCAGCAGAAATGACCACAAACTCTGATTTGTTTGTTTGCCAACGTTCTACCCAGCACTCTTCACACGTGTCTGATTTCAGTGACAGTCTAGGATCAGCGTTTCTTCATTCTTCCCCTGTGGCAAGGAGGTTCCAGAGTGTATTCTCGGAAATTGCCCTCAGGGAGACCATCACTTTTTATTTCTGGCTTTGGTGCTGCTCATGGGAAGTCATGGTTCCTGACTCCTTTCAAAATCTTAAAAGAAGGAAAAAAATTGAGATCTTTGTGAGATGTTGTGACTGCAACCTGAAGCACGCTTACCTTGGTTCAAGGACCACTGAACTCAGAGGGCCTTACTTCTGAGTAACCTGTTTAGTATGGCAGTGTAAGCTATTCTGTCTAGATTCAAAGTAGTCAGTTCAACAACAGGAAAACTTTGTTTCAATTCATTACATTCTATTTATGGGAGCAAGTTTAGGCTGGCAACATGTCATTCATTTTGCATGCCCCCAAACTGTGGAGTAGATGCCAGAGCTTGCATTTAGTCTTTGAGCACAATCCTATGCTTGTCTACTCAGAAGTAAGTCCTATTATCTTCAGTTGGTGTGCATAGGATTGCAGTCCTTGTCTTTGAGAATTTGGTGTCATATAATCCAGTGCCATCATAAAGAAAACTTTTGATTCTTCTAGCTCAGATTTTTTGTTAGAAACCCTCTTAAGCAATAATATACTTTCTTAGAAGGGTTCTTATAACCTGCGCTGCTCTTTACGTCAGATTAGAGAGCATCATCCCTCACAAAATCAGGGCAAGCCCCAAATAATTGGGGTTTCTGTTCTAAGGCAAACAGTGTGATTGTTACTGGTGATCTTTCAGTTACAGAGCCAAATGAAACATCATAGTGACTGTTGTTTCCTAGGCAGCAACTGACTGTTTATTCTGAAACATCATAAATTGCAAGCACAGGTCCTCTTGATTATGATTCTGGCATAGTTTTGCCCACATATGAACTGATATGTCCACAGTTATGGGGAGACTTTTTTTTTGCAATGGGGGAAATTTCATCTTCCTTATTTTGAAGTATGATTTCATCTGTGTTTAAAATCAGTTGAATGACAGGTAGACAGGTGGCCATTCTTTTTTGACTTAGCTGTTTTAGATATTAAAGTGTCACTGACAGAATCAAGCAAGATTTTTTTTACATTTTTTAAATAAGCATTTAGAACCTGCAAACAATATGTTTTGGTTTTCAGATGACTGTGGGCTAATTTTAATAAACTCTTCTGTGCCATAAAAATGACATCACCATTATGAATAATTTCTGGCCTAAGTGGGTGAAAGCAAACTCTACAGGAGTTAAGTTTATTTTCCTGATTAATAGTTATCTATTAGTATGTAATGTGTCGTTTGGCCCTTAAAGCAGAAAGGAAAAGACCAGAAGATAGGATTAGATTGAAGATTGAAGCAGAGAAGGGGATCATAGTATATTAGAGTTGGAAAGTACCTTTCAGGTCCTCTAGTCCAACCCTTTGCTAAGAATAGGCAGTTGCTACAGTATCCCTGACAGTTGGCTGCCCAGCCTCTACTTGAAAACCTTCAACAAGAGAGAGTACACAACTGTATGAGGAAGACTTTTCCAGTGCCAGACAAGTCTTATAGTTAAGAAATTCTTCCTCCTGGGGATATTTGACTCATGTTACAGTGGGCATTTAAGGAAATAGGTTTTCTTGAAGGACTCTGGCTTACCTGAATTAGCTGATATACTGAGTAAAATGTGTGGCTCAGTCTTGGAAAGCACGAGCTTGGGCAGCAGAAAGAAGAATCTTGCAAAGTTCTCTCATGGAATCTTTGATGCTCCTGTTTGGCCTCTGGTTGGTGCTTAGTGGCTTTAGTTTGACAGCTGATGAAGAAGGATGAAATCAGGAGACTGTAAAATCCTATGGAAGCTTCCCCCCCTCCAGCAAATAGCTTATGGGGGTAGTCCAGATTGGGCTGCAGCAGGGGTAGGCATAACGGCCCCCTATCTTCCTCATAGTTCTGACCCAGATTGGTGCTCTTTCCTATGCAATTTACCCAAGGAAAAGCACCCCAGGGCTGATGATGTAATAAAAGTCACAAGTTTTGCTAGACATAAGATTATAGCCTCTTGTTCTCCATTCTTAATTACACTCTGACCCACTGCATTCTTGTGATAGGTACCATAAAGGTAGACTGGAAGCGCCTGCATGGCCCAAGGATCAGTTTAAGAAAAAAAAATCCAAGTGTCTCAAGTATTGATCCTATGAGGAAGGAAAAAGGGTCACTAGCAAATTTGGCTAGGGAGAAAGGCCCATGCTGACCCCAAGGTGGTGATCATCCAAATCCAGAATGGGAGAATATCCTACCCACTAAACTTCTGTGAAAGTTCAGCCAGATGGACTATGCTTCTGCAAGAGTTCAACCATGCTGCTAGATCTTCAGCTAAGGCTGTACCATTTTTTCTCTTAAAAAAAAATAAAAATTAAAAGCAGGCATAAGAACATAAGCAAAGTGTCACCAGAGGTAGTTTATATAATCCAGTATTTGGTTTTCAACAGTGGCTGGTCAGCCAGATGTCTCTGGAAAGCTCACATCCACTAGTATGAAGGCAAATGCCCTTCTTCACAGATTATCACTGCGTAAATTATATTCAGAGGTACACTGTTGCCTCAAATTGCTTTAGAAATTTGATGCTTACTTCAGATTAATTAGTTTCCCTTATCAGGAAACAGCAATGCTTGTGTGCAAAGTACAGGTGGAATCTCACTATTCTCAGATTCTGTGTCTGCAGATATGGCTCAATATGGGAGCCAGACTTGGCCCCCACCTGAGCCCTTAGGGGGTGACTGGAGCTGTGCTCCAGTCTCCTCCGGAGAGCTTTCTGAAACCCACAGAGACAGTGCATGTCCGCCCGCTGCCTCTGTGGGCTTTGGAAAGGCCATCCTGGTAAAAAAAAAAAAAAAAAAGCTACTTCGTTTCCTTCAGGAAACCTGAAATGATGTTTTTATGCCAAGGCATTCGGAGGCCTAGAGAGACCCTCCAAAGACGTCGACAAGCCTCAGAATGCCTTATATGGCATAAAAATTTCCTGAGGGAAATGGGAAGTAGCATTTTTTTTTACCTAAACGGCCATTCTGAAGTCTGCAGAGGCAACAGGCAGATGCACACTGTGGGCTTCCGAAAACCCTCCGGAGGGGACTGGAATGCAGCTCTGATCCCCTTTGGAGGGCTTATGGGGCTGAAAATAGTGGATTTTATTAAATCCACAATTTTCTGTATCCGCAAGGTGTCCAAGGACAGATCCCCTGCTGATACTGAGGCCCCATCTGTACTACTGAACACCAGCGGAAAGGCGATCAGTTGGTTTTATTGTTGCATCACAATAAACTTCCCACTGTCCATAAACCCTCCCCAGGACTGCACTTAACTCAGCAGGTGGGTTTCTGTCCCTTGAATCCCAGCAACATCCCCTCACAGTGGCTCTCCAACTTGCCGCCTCAGGCTGCAGAGCTTCCTTCCTTCCTTCCTCCTTCCTTCCTTCCTTCCTTCAGTTTGCAGTTTTTCCAGTCACAGCACCAGAGAGAGAGAGAGAGAGAGAGAGAGAGAGAGAGCCTCTCCCATCAGCAAAGCACTACTTTTGTTTCCAAGATCCTCATTAACTCAGTTTGATTGCAGCTCTGAACCACACCCATTGCAATCCCAAGTTCTGGTTTTAACCCTGTGCTTCACAGATCTGTCAAAACAAGGGGCCACTGCAAACAACACACTATCTCCTTGATGGATCTTCCACATCTCCACTACATACACACTGCTTCTGAACATGGGCATTTCACTTGGTATTGTGGCTAATAGACTTCCAGGACTTTAATTCCCCCTTAAAGTGGTCTCAGGCAGTGGCCATCACCACATCTTTTAACCACAAATTCCATAAGAGAGAAGGATTTTGGGGTAGGGATTAAAATGAGATGACATACAACAGAGGTGTACACTCTTAGGAGCAGTGCTCCCCCAATCTCCTTGTTGGCAACCTTCAGTCTCGAAAGACTATGGTATCGCGCTCTGAATGGTGGTTCTGAAACAGCGTCTAGTGTGGCTGAAAAGGCCAATCCGGGAGTGACAATCCCTTCCACACCGGGAGCAAGTGCAGCCTGTCCCTGGTCTGTCTCCCTGGCTATGGGCCTTCCTTCTTTGCCTCTTAGCCTCAGACTGTTGACCAAGTGTCTCTTCAAACTGGGAAAGGCCATGCTGCACAGCCTGCCTCCAAGCTGGCCGCTCAGAGGCCAGGGTTTCCCACTTGTTGAGGTCCATTCCTAAGGCCTTCAGATCCCTCTTGCAGATGTTCTTGTATCACAGCTGTGGTCTACCTGTAGGGCGCTTTCCTTGCACTGCTGAAACAGAGATGCCTGCGTTGGCTCGGTCATGTCGTGAGAATGGATGATGGCCAGATCCCAATCTCCTTGCCTTGACTAAAATTCAACTTTTAATTACTGCACTATAGCCATATATGTAGAGACAATGGAGGTAAAACCAGCCTCTTCTCTGTCCATCCTGAACATCATTTAAACATTCTGTCTGACCCCTGGTCAGTATTCCCAAGCAACCTCTTTGCCAGAATCCCAGCCTATGCAAACAGAACCAGTTATTAAAGGAATCAAAGCAGTGTATTTTGAGCCAGCATTGCCAGGCACTTTCCTCTTTATGACAAATGGCCCACACATGCAGTACAGTATCTGCAAGCGTGATATTACCCTCATTGCTGCAAAGATAGAATGTTGGACCATGCATTCTAGAATGTTGGACTAGATTACTCAAGACACAGATCTGGCACAGAGAGAATGGCTACTTGCCAACCATTAGCTGGCCTTGGGGTTTGGCTGTGGATTATTGCAAGATGTTGCAAGATTTGAGCAAATGTATAGCAAAAAACAAAAAGAAAAATCCAAAAGCTGGCAATATATATATTTCTTCTACTACTGAGCTTAAAACAAACCCAAGATTGCTGTCTAACTGCCAGGCAAATCATAGCATGGCATGGAGCATTGTAAGGGGAGATACATTGTAGCTTTCACCAACTCCCAAGGTTGCATCAGAGTTTCCAACCGGGTTGCATAAGGACCCTGCAGGAGGGAAGATACATAAGGACCAGATGTACCAGGGTGATGAAGATGTGCTGTTCTATGGGCTTCTTTCTGACACAGGCCTTGGCTCTTTGAAATACACCACAGGCACATACCTTCTGTGCAACATCAGTCTACAAAGAAATTGTAGCCCATGTGAGAAATAGGAGCCAAGACCGGTATTGATTGGGACCTTTAAACCTCACGCTGGATGTCATGTAATCCCGGATACCTTTCAAATGCACGAGGAGAGGTGCGGGGAGGATGGTTTTAATTTTCCATTTTTTTTTATTGCTCATGCATTTTTAAAAGTCAGGATAATATCTTGGCTCAGATACGATTGCAGAGGAGACGGCTTCTCCACTTGGCCCACTGCCTATTCACCCTCATGAAACCAAACAGATATATCGGGATGGAAACATAACAAACCTTTATGCCAAGGACTAGGTCATACATACTGCAGCCTATGGAGTGAAGATTTATGGCTGCATGTAGAAAATGTGGAACAAATTGAATGGGAGAAGGTGATCTCTCCCCCCCCCCCAAATGTGCAATGTTTTGGATAACACCGGAAATATTTTAGTTGGAAAATTGTTTTGCAAGGCCGAAGGTTCAGACAGCTACAGTTGAAAAACATGGAAAAGAGATCTTGACTGGTATGAAGTGAGAAATTTGCTGTGTGAGGTAAAGATTCAAGTTAACAAATTCCGCAAGGTCTAGATTAGACTGATTCTGGTTTAGCCTGACTCTGGATGGCTCTCCTAAGTTAGCACAAACACTGGTTCATGGTAGGGGCTTTTCTCTGGGGTAACCTTCATAGCTTTTTCTGCTTCACTGTCGCCCACTGGAAGGACCACCCCATGACATTCAATCAAACTGGCATTTCTGACTTGTGGATATACTAAACATGCACAGATGGTGCTGGGGATGCCAACAATACTACACAATCAGGAGAGAGTCCATTGCCATGACTCTGTCAGTAAGCTGTGATGTAGGATCATGGAGTGTGTTCTGAATACAGGTATGTATATTTGGGAATGATGTGGTTAAATCACCCTATATTTTCTCCAGACTCAACCCCAAATTCCAAAGTTACATTTCATCATTTGTTGGCTGGATCCAGTTGCAGAAAAAGAACAATCTGAACAAAGGAAGTTGGATCTTGTGACCAGCGTAACTGTAGATAGAAAGCTTCACTTTGTAAACTCAGAGCTCCCTTTCTCCTAATAATCTTTAGGTTGACTTTTCCTTCTAAAGGAACCCCTGAGGTTCAGATATCTAAAATCCAGCCTGGAAAGAGTGGGAAACACAACCCAATTGTTCTCACACCAACTTTGGCATTTCCTTTAGTCTATTTCCCCACTTAACACTTCATTTCTAAACAGATGCACTGTTTTTCATTAGTACCACAAAAAAGGTACATTTCTTTAGGGAATTCTAGATTCTCCCATGCTTTCTTCCACTGTGGATCTGAAGGGCTTCTCAGTTTTCATTTCCTACTGCAGTTTCATTTTCCCATTGGGTGTCATCTGATCTTGTGGAGGAAGGGGAGGGTTTAGTGGTGCAGTTCGCTATGCAGACAGTTCCAGACTTGAGGCCTTGCCAAACCTGGCCAAAGCTTGATCACTGCCTGAATTTGCCCAATTCCACTGCGCCATGTTTTTATCTCCTACCCTGTTAATGCTTCTTCAAAACTGGCCGTGCAGGGGAAGAATCATGGGAAAGATTTTCCCCACACTAGCTGGTTTGGAAACAGCATCAGCACAAGAAGAGGTGATAGACAGGAGTGATCTTCAACTGGAGGACTCTCCTCCAAAGGCATCCCTTGGGAACAGGATTGCAACACCCAATACCTTCTTTTCCAGCTCTGCTACAACAGACCATGGCCTCCCCTTATTTACTCATAAGGAGAGTGAGCAAAAAGGAGTAGGGACAGTAGCCAGATGGATGAACAGGCAACAGAGCTGGTAGAAGTAATAGGCAGGCCTGGCGAATAGGATATCCCCTTCCAAGTTGTGTCCCCCGACTCGCCACTAAAAGGACACACATTGGAGATGCACATGTGCAAAATGTGTATCACCACCTTTAAATGAAGCAGGACACATCTGTTGTTTCTGAGGTTTGTTCAATCGAGGATTCACTGTGCTTTAAAATTGATCAAACATCTCATGCATTTATAAACAACAAACTGAAAAATGTAAGCTAGTCTGTCAGCAATGAACAAAAGAAATATATCTAATGGCACTGTCACTGATGTGTCATCGTCACTGCAGAACTGTTATGTTCCAAGTTCAGCAATATTGGTTTCTTACATTTATTGCACCAGAACCAATTTTTGATAGAATATTGAACTTTGTGATAACTGTACCTTCCATTTGATATCACACAGCCCATTTTTGGTAACACCAAACAAATCATTAACTTAAGTACTGGCTGCCATTTTGCTTTTAATTAATCCCACTCCATCAAAGATGTCACTTACCAATCATAGACACTTGTAATTTGAATGATTTAGCAAACAAATTAACACTATCCCTTTGCTTGATTCACTAACGGTCCCATGGACCACGTTGTTTTACTACATTTACTACAGGTTGTATCTCAAGGAGTTAGTAGTCTGCACAAGTTCTTCCCAGCAGTCAGTCTGTTCTGTCACGATTGGGTTAATCTTTCTGAAAGTGCTGAGTCATGCTTAGCTAGCTTTCACACCTGTTAGTAATTATGCTTCTCTTCTGGAGATGTTCTGGGCACCAAGCCAAGGTCACATGCTTGGATGAGGCCACATTTCAAGGGGATTGCATCATGCAGTTTTTTCTCATGAAGGTATATAAAAGGGACTTGGAAATACCATTTAGTTATGCATCTGATGTTGGTTTGGGATGACTGCAGGCTTGCCCGTGAGAGGAATGTGTCGATAGAAGGTTGCACCACTTCTATGTTGAGAGACTTAAGAACACTGTATATCATTCTGTCTGGGGGTTTGTTACTTCTGCAAAGCTAATAAGTCCTGGTTTCTGTCTCCCGCTGGTCTGTTCCATTGCTTCCATTTCCAAGAAAGAACCTCGCCCTTCTGACAATATACAGGCTATGATATCTAAATTATTTGATAATTGAGGGCAACCTCTCCCCACATGATTGTGTCCAATGACTGTGTTCAGTGTCAGACCCTGCTCTGTATTCCCCTTTCTCTGAAGTGCATTTTGGAAAAAATATATGTCTTAGGCTGCAATCCTATACACACTTTCCTGGGAGTTAGCCCCATTTAATACAATGGTACTTACTTCTGAATAGACATGCTTGGGATTGTGCTGTTAGGGAACAATCCTAACCAACTTTCTAGCACCGAGATAAGGGCAATGCAACTTTGAGGTAAGGGAACAAATATTGCCTTACCTTGAGGAGGCCTCCATGACTGCCCCCCCCCCCAACTGTAGGATGTGGTACAAGCCCCACTGGCACAGCTATGCCAGTGCTGGAAAATTGGTTAGGATTGCGTCCTGAGTCTTTCCAGTTGAGCCTCCAGGTTGTGCAACTAAGAGTACAATCCTAACCCCTTATGTCAGTGCTTTCCAGCACTGGCATAGCGGTGCCAATGAACATGTGCTGCATCCTGTCGTTGGGTGTCACTCACGGAGGCCTCCTCAAAGTAAGGGAATGTTTGTCCCCTTACCTCAGAGCTGCATTGCCCTTATGTCAGTGCTGGAAAGCACTGACATAAGGGGTTAGGATTGCGCCCTCCCTCCCTCTTAGGACCCACCTGGTTACTTCATTGTCACCCTTCTACTGCTTACCCAAACAATTTTGGCTTAGGCAGGCTTGTCGATTGATGCCCTTATGTCAGTGGTTCTCAAAGTGGTTCTGTGAGCTGTGGCTCCCTGGGGAGCCACGGAAACCAGCGAGGGGAGCTGTGGAATCATCGTGAGAAACCCACCACCCTATACAATGAGTAGTATAGCCCTAATGGGGACCAGCAGCTAATGGCTCAGTAGGTCAAGGGATATTTATGACCTTTATCTTGAAAGAGTATGTATCAGGAAGGGTATATGTGACCTTTATCCTTCAGTCCCAATAAAGTCTCTATATATTTTATCCCTTGCTCATGTAGCCCTTTTGGTTCCCTGCTCTCTTGCCAGCACATGTATGTAATGGCAAATTTGCAATAAAGTTGAGTATCTTTTGCAGATGACTTTCACACAGATGAATCCTTACAAGACTATGGATTCTTAGCAAGTCCCTTGGACAAACTGTGCATAGTTTCATGTAGCACCTGCAGAGGAAAGTTCAGAAAAGGAATGATTTGTGATTCCCAGTGCCGACAACATTAGGAAGGACATGGCGCATAAACAGCTCCACTTATTGCAGCCATACTTTCCAACACAAACTGTGACAAAGCAACCATGTTCTGTTCTGTGTCCCAGTGCTGGAGTGCTTGTGACCTTCAGAATGTCTATCGCAGTTTGCAAAAGATGCAATAATTGAGAGGAGCAGTTTGAGATTGGCAATCCCAGAGCCATATCTGCCCCCATCCTGAATGGTGCCATCTGGTCCACAAATTACTAATGCCAGGGCAAAAAGAACAACATTTGTGGCAAAGTCAGCAGGTCATTTGAACTTGCATATGGGTCTACCCATTCTTGTCTGAGTGGCTCTTTGCCAAGTTAGGGCCCTATCCTATCCAAGTTTCCAGCATCAGTGCAGCCACAATGCAACCCCAACAAATGTTCCCATACCTTGAAGAGGCCTCTGTGACTGTTTCCTCACCACAAATGTAGTGCATGCCCCATTGGTACAGCTGCACCGTCACTGGAAAATTGGATAGGATTGGGCCCTTAGTTGCCAACCAGGAATCTAAAGACATCACGAATGTAGCAGAAGTTTATCTGAGTTCTCTGTGCAAAACATTTTTGATGTTTTTGGCTTGAAAAAAAACACCAGTGATTCTGTCCTGGATCAGGCTAGTATTCTGTGGCCCTGATCCAGTCATTTCTAAGCCATGTTGAAATCTGTTGGACTTAAGTTAGTCATGATGACTAAGTTATCCCAATGATTCCAACAGGACTTAGGCATGACTGACTTTCTCTGGTTCAGGACCTGTCACCAGTCCATTCTTCTACACTGGCTGACAGTTTGCTTCAGTGAAAAGCTGCAGTCCTGATTCCTTCCTATACAGCTGTTTCAGTTTTATAAACAAGGAAGTCCTAAAGACCCACCTGTGGGTCAAAAGGAAGTCTTTTAGCTCTGGATTGTATCAGTAGCTTGATGCACTGGGCATGTACAAACCAGCTGGTATTTCCTGGTATTTGATTTAATGTAGGTTAATAAATTGATGTACCTGCATTGGAGGAGGGGTGTGGTTAAGAGCTGGAGCTGTCTCCTTGCCTGAAAAATCTAAGCAGGATCAACTTGGGTCTTGCCTTAAATGGGTGACCAGAAGCCACTGGCTAGAGATGATGGAATGTAGAGGAGTGTGGAGGAGTCAACTAGTAAGAAATGGATAGCATCTTGAGACTGATCTGTTTGCAGCTGCCTGTGGAAGCTTGGAAAATGCAAGAGCTGTGCAGCCAGGATGACAACTGCATGATGAAGGGAAACATCTGGTGAAATAAGTTTCTCATAAAATAACACTTATAAAAACCCCATTTGAAAAAAAAAAAATTGGGTTTATGGTCTGCCTGCCTATGTAAACCTCCATGAGTCTCTGAGACTCAATAGTTTAGGCCAGCGGTTTTCACACTCTCTGGGAGAGTTTGAGCCACTCTAAGTTCTTGCGAGAACAGGGGGGCAGCAGGGGCGAGGCAGCTTTAGCGGAGGCAGGGCGCGATCGCTCTGCTTTCGCTTTCAAAGCTGTGGGGAGTCCTGCAGAAGGTCGCGCAGGGCTCCCCGCACCCCTGGGAGGCTGCAGGAGGCTCGGGTAAGTGTACCCAAGCCCCTGCAGCCTCCCTGAGCAGTGTTGATCCTGGGGATTGCGCCGCTGCCTCCTCCCTGCCTCCTGGCTGCCCCCGCCCCTTAAGGTGAAAGTGGCCAGACGCCCCAGTCTGAAAAGCCCTGGTTTAGGCCTTTAATGGAGGTCTTTAATATGTTGATAGATGGATTAGGCATGACATTGAGAGATCCATGAGTGTCCTCCCCATGTTTTTGAAAGGTAAATGGAACCCTAGATTTCTATGAAGACCATGTTGCCAGGGAAGAGGCAGGATTTAATTCTTTCCCATGCATTATTTTTTCCAATTAGGTCATTGTATATGTTCAAAACAAAGTGGTCATCGCTTTGGTACTTGGTTTTTCCCAAATCTCCCCTCCCCAAATATATACCTTTGAATGTAAAGCGTTTCTGAGAAGTAAAAAGAAAAAATATGGTATTTGCTTATTGAGTAGATCAGACTGCCTAATAGTCTACGTGGGTCAGGAAGACCTTGTTAAAGCGGATTGAGGTGAAGAACATCTGTAGTCTTTTGACTACATCTGCAGACAGAAGTACATTAACTAGAGGTATTATGGTAAGCTGACTAGTGAGTCAGATACCAGTGTGTCACATAGATATAGGCATGTGGTGGACCAAGGCGCATTATGGACATTGTGGAATAATGGAAAACTGTATGTCATTGCCTGGCTCTTATCTGCCTCTGCAGTTAGCAGTGTAGCATTCAACCATTCAAAAGATGAGCCCCTGAGGACTCATTGGAACTGAGGTGGAGCCCAAGTTAACTACATTTTTGTTAAGCACGCCTAACCTTTTCAGCCCCATGGCAATGGATAACCAGGGAATCTTGCTATGCAGTTGCAAAATTCTTTCCTGCTCTGAACTCTTTTAATGCTCAGTGCATACTTCAAAGCCTACAGGCTAGTTCCCAGGATCACAGTCAACCTGCAGACTTCCCTAGGGCTGTCCATCTCATCTGGACTTCAATGCATAAATGTTCTGCACTCAAGCCTGACTTCAAGCATTGTAGCCTTGTGCGCATAAATCCCTTAAATTAAGCCTGACTGGCACATAAAGACTGTAAGCGAAGTCAGACCTGGAGGGAAATATCTGACCTTTGCATAAGAAAAGCCCTGAGAAATTCTGCAAAACCCCACAAGGCTCTGTAAGTATCCAGAAGTTTGGGGATAATTGGAGCTGAGGTAATGCAGCTTTCTAATCACACGTTGGGAGGATAAGGCCATGGAAGTGGCTTTATGGTTTTTAAAAAAATTATTTAATGGCTATGTTTTTCAGCAATGAAATTTTCAAAAATAAAAATCCCAAGTTGCAGACTTTTAGCACACCAAACTGCAATCTTATGTACACTTATCTGGGAGTGTCCAAAAAAATATGATGAGACTTGCTTCTGATCAACTGTGCATAAGACTGTACAGTCACTTGTGCAACATAGATTCCAGGCCATTGTCTGAATGAGGGCATCATCTGAGGGTGCATGTCTAGATCTGGTCAGTGGCTGGGTGGGGGACATTGCAGGGGGGAAATGACATAGCGGGAAACAACTGCTGAGAGCCAGGGTGGTGTAGTGGTTTGGGAAATGGACTTAGACCTAGAAGATCCAGGTTCAAATCTCCCCTCACCCATGAAGCTTTGTGTGTGACCTTGGGCCAGTCACTTTCTCTCCACTTCACCTACCTCACAGGGTTGTTGTGAGGACAAAAGAAGGGCAAGGCAGCCTGAAGGTCGCTATGAGCTGCTAAGCTTATAGCAATCTCATTTAAGGAAGAATCTTCACCTGGGTAAGTCTTAAAATCATGCTTATGGGCAAGTGCGGGGGCACCCCCAGTATTCCCGGTTCCCTGGTATCCATGGGAGTGGGGTCTGAAGTGGAACCCCCATGGATACCAGGGCACACCTGTATTCATAAAACTGAGAGGAATCTTGCAATATTACTGATCACTGAGATACATGTTGGAATGTGCAGCAATGCTGTGTTGTTGCATGTGTACTGGCAGGGGGCAGTAAGGCTAGCTAGCTAGTGGTAGGGGAGAAGGTATTCTCTCTTTTCAGTTCTCTAGTAATGCATACTCTTTGATTCCCCAGAGAACTATTCTTAAACCTCACTCCCTTCTGCTCTCCCTCTCCTCATGAAGAGAAGGCATGAAGCGAGAGAAACTAGCTGGAGCAGTGTTTCTCACACTGTGGGTCGGGACTCACCAGTGGCATTGCTAGGGGGTGCAAGGGGTGCAGATTGCACCGGGTGACATGCATAGGGGGAGTGACATGAACTGGGGGGGTGAAACGCTAAAATCGTGGTGGTTAGGAGTAATCCCATCATATTATATATCGTTGGATGTGGAATTTTGAGAGGAATGCAATGCAAAAAACCTCAGTGAAATATCTCCTTTCTATCAAAGGTATGGCCAAAAAACTGGAGAACAAAAAATGCATGGATCCCTATGGAAAGTGAAAGTGAGCCTACTTGCGCATTTACTCACAAGTAGGCGAACGTGCCTTAGACCATTGGAAAGCGCAGGCTGAGAGGGATACAACAACACCAGAATGGTCCTGATCCAAAGAATGCAGCCTCCAAAAACACCTGAGAAGGAAGTCCTTTTCTCCAAGCAGATGAATGTATTGAGCCCTATGGAAAGCGAAACTAAGCCTCATGGTCAAGTTTAGTCAACTCACGGTCAAGTAAGCAAACGTGCCTTGGCTGGTGTGGAAGTTCAGGTGAATGCAAGGCTACCAGAATGGTCCTGATCCTATGCACCTGGAGCTAAACAAGTGCTCCAGAAGGCAGCCCCCCCCCCCCACTAAAAAGGATCAAAACAGAGGCTGCAGCTGATAAGGTGAACATTTTTGAGACTTGCAAAGCCAGGTGGATCCTGACAGTGATCTGGTCTAAACAAAAGTTCTTAAATTGAACTGGGCACTGGGTAGGGCTGAAAATCTTACTGGTTTTGGAGGGGGGTGGTGTTATTGCAGGCAGGCTACAGAGGAAATTCACTTGGTGGAACAGGGGTGGCTTCTGCTTATTTAATTATTTGTTTTACTTTAATTATTTATACTTATTTATTTTAATTTGCCAGATGATGTTATTTCCACCATGACATCACTTCTGGTGGGTCTTGGACAGATTGTCATTCTAAAAAGTGGGTCCCAGTGCTAAAAGTTTGAGAACCGCTGCAATAAGGTGTTAGTAAGTTGACACCCTTGGGGGGGGTGACACCACTAGTGACCAAAGTCACTAAAATCATAATTTGGAAGAATAATACCATCATGTTATATATCAGTCAATGCGTAATTTCATGCAGAATGTCTTCTATCTGTGTCCTATCAAAAGGTACAGCCAAAAAACCAGTGGGGGTGGAGCGATCAAGTGTTAGACTTGATGCTACCCTGGTATGTGATTGCATTTGGGGAAATGTTACAGACCTGTACTTTTAACAAGCTACTATGTATATTCTTTTAACAATGATAGTAAATGGCACTTTCCTGGGTAAGTGTGGGTAGGACTGCAGCCCAGGATTGTTAAAAATTTTCCTGCTTGATGATGTCACTTCTGGTCATGACATCACTTCCGGTGGGTTCCAACAGATTCTCATTCTTAAAAGTAGGTCCCAGTGCTAAACGTTTGAGAACCACTGAACTGGAGGATCCACTTTCATCCTCTCTTACAAAGATGCCTTGTGTGTATTTTCCTTAAATAAAGCAATCATGGACTTTTGAATGCAAGCTTCCTATCTGGACTTTCCTGCACTTTGGAGTTTTATCTCTGCCCACAATAAAAATGACAACTGACAGAGTTCTTGGAAGTTGGTCAGACAGATCAATGGCAAAGGAGTTGCACTACTGGGGTTCCAAGCACCGTCAGTCCATGTTAATGGAGAACAGCTGTGCAGTAGCATAGCTAGAGGGGGGCAAATTGGTAAGTACTGCAGGTGTTGCACTGCGCCATATAAATGCCCCCTACTAGCTGTCTGAGCCATTCCGTGCAGCTATGGCAATGCGTAGGTGCTTGCCAAACCAAACAGCATCTCCTGCGCTTTGTCATTGCTGCCCAGAATGGTTCTGATGGCAAGTGGGGGGGACGACGTTTACATGGCATGTTGCAGCATTTGCAGTAATTACCATTTCGCCCCCCTCAGTTACGTTACTTCAGCCATGCAGGCGATTCTAATTGGGACATAAAGAAGCCCTCTGGCCCCATTAATGTAGCCACAGAACATGGTCTGGGAAGAAGCTGAAAGTGAAATGGCACCACCTTTGCTACAGCTCATCCCTTCAACTATATGTATTGTACTGGTGTTGCACCAATCTTCAGGCATGAGGTATTTCAACATAAGCAATGTCATTTAAACACACACACCCTATTTTTAGGCTGAACGCAGGGAATGTGGCTTCACTTGCAAGTACGACTTGCATTCCAAACGTGCAGGTGTTTGACCAGACAGACCATCTAATATAAAATGCAGTCGTTGCAGACGGACATTTGGGAGGGTGGCGAAGAAACGGAACAATGAAGGCAATCTCTGTTCAGAATGCATGTCATGTCTGTATACGGCTATTCCTCACCGAGGCTGTTGAAGAGACACCCACTGGCTCTGAGCATTTTCAGTGAGTCAGAGGAAGGTGACAGAATGTTGTCCCTGTTCATGGCATGTTTTTGGAAAAAAAGATTGGAAGAACTGAGAATATTTCCCAAGCTCCCAAACATTTGTAGACTTAGAACAAGGTCAGTTATTTTTCAGCCATGTCTTCCTTTTTCTCTGTCCATCTCCTCCTCTCCAAAGGCAACTCAGCGCTATGTGATTTACTCATCCTGCCTGGAGCCACCTGGCCAGTCTCCAGGCTTTTAGCTCAAGCTCCTCTCCTGAGCTCTGCCTCTCCCCCTCGATAGGCTTGATTTCCTCAGCTTCTGGTTTAGCGCCTCAGGCTGGATCTGGGCCGAAGTACAATTATAGTAAACATGGCAGCATCACTTCCAGAAAGCAAACCAGACTCCAGGGAATGAGCTATAATTATAGCCATGGCTAGGATGAGATGGTATTAGAGCAACTTTTCATTTTGGCAGCGGACCATTGTAGCCATCTATTCTTTATTTCCTACTGGAACCTGTTTTTACAGAGTTTATATTTTTGTCAATGTTAACATTACTCACCTGTTAAGTGCATATAGGACTACAGTAAAAACAATGACTTGGATCCTAAGAACCACAAGCAGTGTTCTCTTCACAGAACGGGGCTTTTTTGCCTCCTTAAAAGTCAGTCCTGAGCATTGGGGGGGGGGGGGAGGATCTTCTGTATCATTGAGGGCTGTAGATTGGGGTCAAGGCAGGGGGAGAATCAGTGGAAATTTGAGCTTGCCTTGCGCAAGTGGAAGTGCAACCGTCATGTCCCTTCTCACTCCCATTTTGCTTCATCTCCACCGCCACCATTGTCTTACCTGCTCTGGCAGGCGTAGGAAGCTCCAGCGATAGACCTGGAGCACTGCTGGCTTGTACAGCAGTGCTCCTAAAAATGGCCACAGATGGAGTGCCCCATTCCCCCTTGGCAGCCATCTTGCGACAGTGGAAGTGAACAATAAAGAGGGTCTGCAAATATTAGTTTTCAGGTTTGAACCTTCTCATGCATTTTGATTTGCATGGTACAATTGTGCTTAATAAGGAAAACTTAAGATGTTCACTTTTTTTTTTTTTAATCCTCACAAAGTTTACAGGCCATATAGCCAAGGATCATTAATGGCTGTTAATCTTCAGAGTGGTTATGGATTCTCCCACATAAATATCTTTGCTTTGAGGAATGCTAAATACTTATAACGTCAGCTGCTTCACCTGCTGAGTAAAGGCCATACAGAAGATTTGTTTGGAACCTTATTGTTACATGTACAGCTTCTCTGAGCATCTGTTTATATAAAACACATTTTATTCAGGACCAAACTAGATGTCACTTTAGCTTGTAATTGGCTCTCGAGTGCTTGATTTTGTTTGAGATTTTGTTTACTAAATTATGATTGCGGGGTACCCCGATCCAGATCAGAACCATGGTGGGGCAAAGCATTAAGGCTCCATGCCATGGTACTGAGTTGGATCAGGAACTCTTTTGGCTGCTGACAAACATGCAAGAGTCAAGCCACCTTGGGTGCCCCAATGTATGGTAGAAAGGCAAGGTAAAAATTATTTTAAACAAACAAACAAACAAAAACAAACAAACAAACAAACAAATCATGTGCTTAAAGCAATATCTAGTCTGGTCCTCACATGGAGTGATGTGAGAGTTGCTTTCCTGTTGTATAATCCCACACCACTAGGGATTGTCCAACCATGTGTGGAAACAATCGTGTGGCCTGTCTATGTGGTTGGAATCAGAGCATAATGCACAGCCCTGGCAACCGGGGCAGTGACATCATGACATCACATGACATCACTTCTGGGTTCTCCCCTGAGGAGGGGCACTCACTGCACTGGCTTCATTCTCCCTGTTCCCTCTCCTGTGGAGGCACCCTTTATTGCCCCTGTTCCTTCTACTGTGGAGGTTCCCCTTCAGGAACAGAGTCGCAAAGCTGCCAGCGCCTCTTCCTCCAGGTAGAACCTTGTGGCACAAGGCAGTCACTTCTTGGTTCTCCTCAGAGGAGGGGCGCTCACTGCAGTGGCTGCCCACCCTTCTCCTGTGGAGGCTGCCCTTGAAGGGGAGCCTCCACAAGACACGAGAAGGGGGTGCCAAGCTGCCAGCACCTCTTCTATAACTAGGGCAGAGCCTGAGGGGCAGTCATGCCCCCCCCGGAGTAGTGCCTGAGGCAGGTGTCCCTCCGGCTCCACCCTAGTTACAGTTGTGGTTGGAATATTCACATTCAGTTCTGAACTTTCCAATGACATGGGATCATAGCATGGGGATGCAGCTCTACCTCTGCTGTGTGTGTGTGTGTGGGGGGGGGGGGGGTTGTATTGCCATAATAACATAATTACTGTCTCAATCTGTACACAAAGGTAAATGCAAAATGCAAGCCACATTTTTTTGTTTTCTCTTACAGGATCCTGTACTTTTACATTCTTATGGATTCTTTCAGTGCATTGACTGTCTTTGCTATTTAAGAAGAAGAAATCCTGGAATGCTGAATACTGTTTATTATTGCAAATAAATTAAAGATGTCAAGCTTCAGATGTTCCTCGATTCACTGACTTGCGACATGAAATCCAATTATATTTTTTTTCTTCAGAATTCACAGTCCTTCTCATCATTTAGCAGAGTTTTGTTTGTCACATAATCAACAGCAATGCGCAAGGGGTCCCTTCCAAGCCGCAAAAGGAGCCATCTGGGAATAGTGAGAGTCTTCTTCTCTTGAAATCTGTGGTTTTAATTGCAGAATAGAATCCCGTATGGCTCTTCCTTCTAACTAGAGACACCGTGAAATGCTGATAGGTAAAATAAATTGATCAGATATGCCACCTATCAGCTGTCTGCCAGTCCTGGGAAAATCACTCATCCTCAACAACAGCTCTTGGACATTTATGACACACCTTCATCTCAGTTTAGGGCTTCCTACAATACAGCCAGGACCTTCAGCTCTTCCACTCTCCCATCTTCCTTAGGGCATTGACCATGTGATGTGCACAGGGGGCACCAGTAAGAGCATGAGGTGCAAGTACCCCTCAACAAGTAGCTCATCCCCACCTACCCCATTGCGAAACCCCTGTGGTTATTTGAAGGACACTTTTAACATACTTTCAGCATCTTTAATATATATGAAGAGCAGTTCTATCTAAAGAATAGAACAGAGGAAAGGGAGATCTTTTTAGAAAATCCATCAGAATCAAGAAAGCTTACTTCAGAAAAAAAAAAGGATGGGAGTGTTAAACTAGTGTTAATATAATTTTTTTTTTTATTTCCCTTTCAGAAAAATAATGTACAGGACCAATTTGCCTCCCTCCCAACCTAGTGCACTTTGCTAACTCTGTGCTCCCCCCCCCCCCATTTGTTTCTGGTGTCACAATTGCGATGTCTCCACTGGTAGTGTCCCCACCTGTGTTTCTGTGGATGTTCTATTGGAGTTGGTAAGATGTCCAACCAGGCACTTTAGTTGGACCAGGTACTAGGTCCAGGCAGTTTGGGGCTCTTGTATCTGAGAAAGATTGATTCAAGTATGAACATTTGCACACGCTCAAGTGTCTATTCACCACCTTGATGCTGAATACTGTATGTTAATTTTGGTAGAAAGTAGGCCACAGCCTATGTGGGGTCACCCCACCTCATTTGTTTTTTACTTCCATATTCGAAGCATGCTGTTCATGCTTGTGGCAAACAAAGCCATCTGCCCCCCCCCCTTCACGTCATCATTTACGGGGACCAAGGGCTCCTTTAAAGAAGAAGAGCAGCATTAACCTGGCCTAAGTTGTACAAAGATGTTTCTAACTTAATACAGTAGACATAAAGAGCTAACAGACCAGTCCTGAGTTGCCTGGCGCCCAGAGGAGCAGCGGTGCCAAAAAGGCTACCACTGCATCCTGAGCATGCCGGGCAGTCACCGGCAGCTCTTTAGGGGAAAGGGACATTCGCCCCCTTCCCCTGGGTAAAGGAGCAGGCTCTGCAATGGGGCTACTCAAGTCTGCACCAGCTATTTAGCCAGCACAGAGTTGAAAGACCCCATTTCGGGCTGGGAGGCCCGATGCGGGGTTCTGGTTTTGACAGAGCAGAACTCTGCTGATCCACCTCCCCCTGCCCCAAAATGCTTCCCCTCCACCCCACCATACCTCTCTACTGCCCAGAGCTCAACCTTTGCTCTGGGCGGCATGTAGCGGGCCTCTGGCTGACGCTGACTCAGCGCGGTCTGGCGCCAGCACTGACCCAGCACTGAGTGTTATGAGTGTGCCTTACAGCACGTTTGTGACACTCAGGGCTGGCAGAGAGCCAGTGCTGAGACCTCAGGGTCAGGCCCTAATTTGTATTAGGCATTCTACACTACACTCCTTTACCTACCCTCTGCCATTCTAAAGGGAGAGCTGATTATTTTCAAAACAGTGTTCCAGTCCAGATTTTGTCCCAAAAAATCCAACCTCAACTACATTACTCTTGGTGAATTATTCAGTCCATGATAAAAAGTGCCAAAAGCCTATTAGATCAAAAATCAAAGAATTAATAGTTATTTAGAAGTGTTTCATTTGGTATGCACCACCCCATTGGATAACTGTCTATTATTCAACTGGTACAGAAATGTTCTCCATGTCTTTTTTCTGTCTCTTTTGGGCCAATCCTATCCAAGGCCAACCTGTGCAATGCAGGGACACTAACTTCGCTTCCTCTGCATCCCACAGGGATAAAGCCAGGGACCAAGCTGGCTGGGAGGGGTAACTAAAGAAAAATTTACGTACCTCCTCCACCACTCCTGGGTCCTCTGTGCGCCTACTCTGATTTATGCCAGCTATTTTACTGGTGTGAATCTGAACTGCTGCAGGGGCCATGTCATGCCCCAAACAGGAGCATAAGATCCTACAGATGCCACTACTGCCAACATCTCCTCCTGAACTGCCTTCAACCTGGCCTGATCCCTGGCAAGAGCTGTCAGTGTACCACATGGGTAGGATTGGGTACATAATCTCAGACCTATCTCACCGAACTGGTCAACCTGTGTCTGGGCTATACTTCCTGAAATGCAGGCAGGGGCTCACATCACTGCAGTGGGCATTGCTAAGCCATCTGGCACCCGGAGGCACAAACATTTATAACACCCTGGTGTCAAATTTAACACCCCCTGTGTTAAAACCCCATAGTGTTTAACCTCCCCAGCATCTGGGATGTGGTCGTAAAAACTGGAAGTGCCTTTCTAAGACCTCAAGGAGCCTTCTGAAGCATGGGGAGGCTGCATGTTTTCTTGCCTCATGTCCACCATCAGGGGTGCAGGTTGGCACCCTCTCGAGGTGTGGCACCCAGAGCAATGTACTCCCTGCCCCCCCAAGCTACACCACTGAATGACTGAATGTTCCTCCATATACAGGACACCTTCCATACATCCTATTGTTGGGATCTACTGCTGGAACTAGCATTCCGGTGGCAGAACATGCTTTCTGGTGTCACAAAAGGTGCTTCAGAAGCACGCAGAGCCATGTGCTTCTGGACTGGTGCTAGAGAGACTTCAGAGGACAGCATGTGCTGGCGGCCAGAAGAGTGCCCGCCGACAGTGGTGAGTCAGAGGTAGGGGCAGAACAGGGCAGAATGGGGGGAGGGTGGGAGGCATGTTAGGGGATGGAATGGGGTGGCAACCAGCATAGGCAACTTGCGCTGGCTGCTATCCCCTTCCTAGCCTCCCAACACGCCTCCTTTTTGTCCTCAGACCTGCGCTAACTAAGAGTTGGTGCAGGTGCAAGAAGACCCATTGGCGAGCAGGAGGTTTACAGGGAAGTAAGGGAAATATTTTCTCTTACCTCTCCCAAGCGTCCTGATCTGTGCCCCCCTCCACCATAACATTCAGCGCAGCCTATTTTGGTGTGGCTGCATGCTATGGCAGGGTCAAGGAGAGGATTGCGCTGTAAGAGCTGTTGTTTACTTTTTTCTGGTTTTGTCAAGGATTTTGTGGTCATGACAGCACCTCATCACACGCCACTTTCTGGTTCCATTTGTGCTGCCCTGTATTGAGATACATGAAGATGTATGGAGAGATGTAAAGGCTTTAGTCCCAGACATAAATAACGTATTTGTTTGTGTGTGTCTTTGCCCATGGTTCATTTGAGAGAATGTAAACCAAACTCTAACAATAGGACCTGCGTCAAAATGGAAACCAGCCCTTGGCAACAAAACAGTCTTTTTTGCGTTTGAAATGTTTGCAATAAAAAATGGTGAGCACAGTCCTCATAAATAGCTGGGGTTTTTGGTTGTCGCATGCCGCCGTTTTGTTAAACCCGGATTATTTTAAATAGGCAGAACAAAGATCACCAGCAAAAATAAATAAGAAAGAGGGAGGGAAATTGTCCTGCACACAAGTTTCCCTGATAGCAAAGTCATGGCAAAAATCATGATGTAGAAATAAGGCAATTCTAGCAAGTGATGACCGGAAGCTTTTTCTAATGCTCACTGATCTATCTGCAGTTGTCTTTACAAACAATAGAGAAAGGAAACTATAAAAAAGTAAAATATTCTGGTAACTTTTGTTTCACAATGACCCCAGATCAAGGAGAGAGGATGCAGGATGATCACCTTGTTGGGCTAAACCTGTCCATACATGCAATGTTTAATGTGGCATGGTGTAGAGTCTCAGATTTACTCAGTGCAGGATCATAACAGGGTCTGGATCACAGCACAATGGTACAGGGCATTTAAGCCTTTATCCCTGTGCAATGTCTTGTGAAAGACATTTCTTAGAGAGGGAAGGAGGTCTGCACAAGCGTATCAGAACAAGAAAACCTCAAACCCAGTTATTTCCCTATAAGTAGAACATGTTGAGAAGCTTCTTGACTCTGTTTTTTCTTTTAGCAAATTGAGACCAAAGCCAAATGAAGAGTAGAATGGAATTTAGCCACCCTGAAATTTCCTGCAGGTGTTTGAGCAGGTCACAGCAAATTTGCTTTGATTTGTTGACAACTCTAGCTGGGATCTGAGGCTCCAACTGGCCTAGGAGGGAAGCTGGGGGAGGGGGAGGGTGGGGGAGAAAGACTGATGTCCAGGGCCATCCATTGACTATGGTGGGTGTGGTTGGATTATGATTTCTATTTCCAGCTTGCACAAAATGTGATTCCCATCCTAGACTGCTGACCACATCTCATTCAACTTGGTTTCTTGTTTGTTTCTCTCCTGCCACACCCCCAACTTCTCCGCTGCATTTTGGCTTGGTGCTGGTTTTGTTGTGATACCATTGCATGTTCCTGTGCCACTGCAGTGCCTTGAGGCTTTCTGCAAAGATTTGCAGTGGGTGCAGACCGTGGTTGTTACTGCAGGACATCTTCGAAGTTGATTCAAAAAGCCTGCAAACGGAAGGGTGTTTGCAGCATCCCTGGTGACCAAGGCCGGCTTTAAGCCAACTGGACCAATTTCTTCTAGCTGGGCCCTGCATCTAAGGGTGCCCTGTACTAGGGTAATCTACTCTAGTCATGTCAAATACACGCTGCACATTTCTTAGATATATTTGGTCCATTAACTCACATGTACATTTTGATTGCTCTCCATGCGACCATAGACATATTAAGGACACAAGCCTAACCAGGTCTACTCAGAAGTAAGTCCTATTTTGTTCAATGGGGCTTACTCTCAGGAAAGTGTGGTTAGGATTGCAGCCAAAGTCTCTATGGTTATAACTTTATAAATTATTATAATTTTTTTTTTTTATTTCTCGAAGATTCTACAGACCTTGGCTGTGAACTGGGACCCCACAAAAAATGTTTCCATTTGAGCTTCACAAAGCTCCTAAGGCCAGCTTTGCTGGTGACAATGTCATCCAGATGGCAGCAGAATGAATTTTTGTGGGAACATCATAATGGAAGAAAAGCAGCCAAAGACATGGCTGTAAAAACAACTGGGAAGCAACCCCCAGTATAAACAGGGCCATGGAATCAAACTGCTTTCTGGGGTATGCCCAAAAGATTTCCAAAGGGAAAGTGGTCCGATATGTCACTTTCTTTTCTGTTCAAGTGTAAAAGCAGGATTTCTGGGAAAACGAAATGTTTTTGTTATTGAGTTGAGCCCCCTCTCCCTTGTGCTTGAGCAGCTACTTCTCTGTTCCTCACAAGAGAACCGTGAATGCCAAAAATCAAGGCAAAGATAGCCAAAAAAGATTCTGGCTACAGCACACAGAGGACATTCTGCTTCTCCTGGATGCTTTGTAATGGTTTTCTTTAAAAGCTTTTGTAATTAGGAGAGTGAGATGGGAGAGATATTTAAAGCAGCTATGAAATATTGTGTATGGCAATTCCATTCTGGCATGTAAGCAGGGAGATTTTTTAAAAGAAGACGTTACAGACACGGCTGATACATACACTGTGCAGCTTGGAAGCTGCTTGCAACCTGACTGAATGCATGCTTGCTCAGAAGTAAGCAGTTCCACCCTCCCTGCCACCCGGTTCAACGGGCCGTACTCTTTTATATAAGAATTTTTAGAATTGCAACCACAGATGGTTCTACTCTGTATTTGTATAAAGCAGTGGTTCCCAAACTGTGGGTCGCAATCCACCATTGAGTGTGTAAATTGGGCCATTCCCCATGAGGGGAGTGGCCCAGTAATAGGGCCCCAATGGTGCCTCAGCGATTGCGGCGCTGAGGGGTCCCTGCAGTATTTGAGTGTAACTGGGGGGCTGCTGAAGCATCCACATGGGTCCTGGAGGCTTGTAGCCCCATCACAGCACCCTCTGTGTGGCTGCACAGAGCTCTCATTGCTCACAGAGCTCACTAGTGCAAACTGGAAGTGAGCACCATTTGGTAACCTGAGCTCTGTGCAGCCGCACAGAGGTGGTTGCGAGAGGGCTACGAGCCTCCTGGACCCTCGTGGCTACTTCAGCAGCCCCCCAAGTACACTCAGATATTGCTGGGACACCATGGCGCCATGATCGCTGTGGCACCATCAGGGCTTCCCCCTTCGCTCCCACCTCGTCCCCACAGGGACTTATGAGTTTCCCTACTCCCTAGTAGGAGTTTGGGAACCTCTGCTATAAAGTGTTTTTGTGCAATTTTGTCTACGTCACTTGTACCAACACATATTTTGTTCAGTTTGCCCAGATATGGTGAAAATTTCCAAGGCCACATGAAGTACTGCTTCACACCAAGCAAGGCTGATCTGAGAAATGCCCCTTCCCCATTCTCGCCACCCATTCTCAGGCAGCAAAAATGGCAGTTTTTCAGACTGAGAAATTTTTCTGCCCACAGGCAACTGCCACATTTCCCTCAGTAGACCCCTCAGAATAGCAATGTTCTTTTTTTAGCTTCTAGTGCTAGAAGCACCAGAGAGCTGTTTTGTTTTTTTAAGGTTCCAGCACACTCGGTTGTGTTCCAGCATGCTAGCCAAGTTAGAATTTTTCTGAGCAAGCTCGGCTCTAGAAAAGACAGCTGCCACCAGGCTTACATCACTTCCGCCTATTTTCCCATCTAAAGAATGGAGGAACCTGTCAAAAACATGGCGGCCTCCATAGTGTATGCCAGGGGTGCCCAAACCCCGGCCCTGGGGCCACTTGCGGCACTCAAGGCCTCTCAATGCAGCCCTCAGGGCACCCCTAGTCTCCAATGAGCCTCTGGCCCTCTGGAGATTTGTTGGAGCCCACACTGGCCCTACGCAACTGCTCTCAGCATGAGGGCGACTGTTTGATCTCTCGCGTGAGCTGTGGAATGAGGGCTCCCTCCACTGCTTGCTGTTTCACGTCTGTGACGCAGCAGTGGCAGTGAAGGAAAGGCTGGCCTTGCTTTGTGCCAGGCCTTTTATAGGCCTTGAGCTATTGCAAGACCGTCATTCATTCATGTAAGTTCATCTTTAATATATTCATTTATGTAAACTTATGTAAATTTATTCAAAATTTTAATGTAAATTAATTCTTTTTCCCCCCGGCCCCCAACACAGTGTCAGAGAGACCATGTGGCCCTTCTGCCAAAAACTTTGGACACCCCTGGTGTATGCAATACAATTAATTTCAAGGAGGGGATGCCATTTTCTTGTTTTTAAATTGACTGCTCAGGAAGCACGCTTGAAAACATCACTTCCGCCAATTCTCCATCGAAAAAAAGAACGCAGCCTGTACTATGATGTTGTACCAGTCACAGGGCATTCTGGAGGAAAATTCATGGCAACCGGTTGCTGGGAAAAGCTCACCCAGTGCTACTCTCACCATCTCCCAAAAACTAAGGGAACATGATAAAGGGGAAAAGAAGAGCTGGTGATCACGACTGACCAATGGGAAAGCGTCCCTGGTTTTGGACATCCCTGCCTGAGTTTTGTCTGCTACTCCAAAATTCAATTCCAAAAATCATTGAACAAGAATGTTGAACTCAGCCCTTCAGTTGCCTCAACACGTCTGCATTTCCAAATGAGTTCAACAGCATCATTTACAAGAAAACAATCTTTATTTTCTGGTAACAGCAGGCAACAGATTAGATTTAGTGTATCTATTTAGCATTCTGTGACAGTGGCTCAGGAGCTTTGCTGCCTGGCTGATTGTTAAACAACACACAGCCCAATCTTATTTATGCCTGTCTACTCAGAAGTAAGTCCCATTAGAGTCAATGGGGCTTACTCCCAGGAACGTGTGGATAGGATTGCAGCCACAGTCTCCCCATGTGATCTCACAAATAGAGAGAACAGGAGGGGAACCCATTCCTGGAAATTACCTTGGCATACAATAGACATGAAGCATGATGAAAAATTCAGATTTGCTGCAAGATCTGAGATTCTGAAATGGGAGCAGTGCTATTCTGATGAACCTATCAACATTTAGAGAAAAAAAAGTGCACATGATTAATAGTGCATGTCATTGTTTTAAAATAAGGAAATATGGTTTCCCTGGCAGCTAGGGAATGCACTAGAATTGCAGCCGCGTTCATCCAAGGTGCTCCATAGCAACAGCAACACTGAGTAACCCAGAAGAGGAGATGCTGACCATCTTCTATAGTTGGAAGGGGCAGAGCTTCAAGGGAGGGTAAGCAGGACTTCAAGGGAGTGTGAGCAGAAGTCTTCTGGGTATGGGAAAATAAAATACGCAGTCAAGCATCACAGGACCTCTAGACGCAACCTGAAGATGCCCAGAGATGTTCTCAGGCACTGGAAGGCCACATGCAGCCTCCCCATGCCTCAGAAGGCCTGCTGGAGCCTTCTGAAAAGGCACTTTTTTGCTAAACTGGGGAGAAGGGAGTAATGAGGGGCAGGGAGGCAGTGGGAAGGAGTAGATCCAGTAGCAATTGTGTGCGCCAGATCCTATCCCCACTTTTCCAATCCTGGCCTCCCCTTACTCCTCCTCGGACTTGTGCCAGCTACAGAGCTGGTGCAGGTCCAAGGAGATCCACTATGGAGCAGGAGGCTTATGCAGGGAGGTTAAGGGAAAATAATTCCCCTTTCCACTCCCAAGTCTCCCAATCCTACCCCCCCCCCCCACACACACACACTAGATACACTGTATGCTTTTTTTGGGATGGCTGCATCAGTGGGGGGGGGGCCAGAAACCGCTAGGACGGGGCTCTGAGTCATATCAAGGTTGCATGGCTGTCTAAATGCCCAAAAAACTGCAACGAAATCAGATGCAAACTTTTCTACTTTTATTCTTGAAGGTTGCCAGTGTGTTCAGATGGGAAGTGCTCTGCCTGTTTGTGTCTGTGGTAATTAAGTTACACGGGACATAGCTATAAGAATTTGTAGCTCAGCGTGGAGATAACATAAGGCTTCACCTTTCTTGCTCTGAACAGTCCGTGGCAATCCCTTTTTTAAGAGAGGGAAAGGGATCATCTTGCACAGTGGCAATTTAAAGTAGGTGATCTGATGCAGGATCCACAGCCTCTCCTGCCAGGAGAAGGAATCATGCGATATGCTATTGAACATCTCCTTTAAAGTGACAGTTTTCATTTTAAAGGAGTCAAAAGTTGTATTCATTCACAAATCTGCAAGATTGTAAAACTGGGGGTGGGGGCTTTCTGAAGAAAGGTTTTTCAAAGCCCCCCCCCCTCCAATTTTGGCTCAGAACTAGATTAATATGATTCTTCTTGTGATTGTTAATCTCAGGTGTTCTCTGATTCATATTTTACACAACAAACGTGTTTCTTCTCTAAGTTTTCCATGTGTCTTTTTGTGGAACAGCTTAATATTTGAAGAGGGGAGGCAAGTCCACAAAGAGATATGGAATCGCATTGCAGGCATGTGCTAGGACTCTGACTGGTTGTGGCTCTCTAGCAACTTTTCTTCCTGGATTGTGCACATTCAGACATCATGGTGATAACAGTGAACATAGAAGATTCACATTTGCAAAGTGGCCCAAAGTCTATTTACTTATTTTACTTTAGAACTGTGTTTCTAATCTAGAATAATTGTGAACATCGTTTTTTTTTTACTATTGCACATAGCTCCATGGGTTGTGTGTGTGTGTCTGAAAATCAATATATAAGTAGAAGACAAGGATTTTCACAAAAAATCAGTATAAGTTCAGTTCCCCAAAGAAGGCTATCCACACTTTCCTGGGAGTAAGCCCCATTGACTATAATGGGTAGGCATGTATAGGATTGGGCTCGAAGTCTTCTCCTGCAGAAATGGCTTCTCATTAATATTCACCAAGGCCAAGCGGCAATGAAAAATGGAGTTTTCTCAAGCAGATTGATGGCTGTCAGCAAAATGGTGAATACAGACGAATCGCCCAGGCCATGCCAAGAATCACAGGTCATCACTGCAATCAGGCCACCTTTAGGGTTAGATATGGGAAGAAAGATATCAAATGAATCCTAACTGCCTGCTGGGCATGGTCAGTGTGTATTTAGACCACTAAGGGATTCGCCCACACATTCCACATGTACAGGAAATTTAATAAACACCAAAAAGAGTACAGCAAGCTGGGGGACATGGAGACAAATGTAAGGGATGTGAAAAAGTGAAAGTCAAAGCTGCGCCTTCCTAACTCTCAAAAGGTAAAGGGGTTGAGGCTGCTCCATCAGCATCACTCTAAGTGGGTGACATCAACAAAAGGTGATCACTGGTGAATCAATCAACAACAAAGAAACCAGTGTGCTTCAACATGAGGTGTCCTTTCAGTAGTTTATACCGGTGCCTTTCCTTTAAATGACACTGAAACACACCACAGTGTAGTGTAGGTTAGTAGCTAAGAGGTTGAGCTACAAACCAGGACTTCCCCATTCAAATCTCACCTCTTCCATGATCTCACTAGGTGGCCTCTCAGTGCTAATATGGGGATAATGATGCTTACTTGCCTTAGAACACAATCCTAAGCATATCTGCTCAGAAGTAATTTCCATTGTGTTCAGTGGGACAGTGTTAACTGGGTTACTCCTGAGAAAGTGTGCTAATGATTGCAGCCCTAGAGAGTTGTCTAAAGAACAATACACACAAGGCACTTTGTATACTCAGAAAGTGCTATACAGATGTTAAGCATTATACTCTACATATGTAGATTGTTATTTTTATATTTGCACATCTGGATATCTCAGGGACCATCTGATCAGTTGTAGAGTTCCTGCTTTTGTTGATTTGTATGTACAGGCCAGATTGGGCTCTAGAACAAGCAAAATCTTCTCACTGCTGGCCCCAGAACTATGTGAGCTGTGAGCTGTGAGTTTGACAGCCAAGATCCAGGGGCCTTATGGGCACATCTCCATGATTTGCCCTCCCACAAGGCCCATGTAGCCCATCCAATAGAGCTGCTATGTAAATCACAGCAACCTTTAGAAAATATAAAGTTGCAGGGTGATTCTAGATTTTATTTAACTCTATGTGCAAATTGCCTTTTGAGTGAAACATGGAATGCAAATGTAGTGCAGACATGTATAAAATACAAGCAAATACATAAAAATTGTTATATCAAGGAAAGATATCTGTTAGGGGCCAAAGGAATGGGGAATATGATGGTGCTATCTTACTGCATAGTTATTCCATATGCCCTTTATGGAATCAAGCAGTTGCTTACATTAATGACTTATTAGCTTGCTTTAACACACTTTAACCCCACTTTTGGCAGAATTAGCTTCCTACAGCAGCTTACATATTGAAAACATAAAATAACTTCCAGAACAATGTGACCACAATGAACATAACAACAAATCAATGGTTAAATATATAAGAGGACCTCAGCACCTTCAGGGGTTCCATTCTTGGAACTCCTTGTGCATGCCGAAAACTATGAATAATCAAATCTGCGGTCAGCCTGAAGGTGACCTCAGAACGTGACCGAAGTTCCTTGCATCTCCGAAGTTCTGCCCAAGGCCTCTAAGATGCACTTCTGTTTTTTCTGAAAAACTGGAAGTGCATTTTAGATGCCTCTCACAGGTGTTCTGAGATACAGGGAGGTTGCGTGCGATCTCCTTGTACCTCCGGACACAACTGGAGGACACCTCCAGTCATGTCCAGAGGGTACAGGTCAGCCCTCAATGTGGTTGGGGGACCCATGCTGAGTTGAATCTGCAGATGCAAAATCTGTGGACGACAAAGTTCAACCTTCACACTTTTTCCCCAAGTTACAGACATCTGACTTACAGATGACTCTGTTGGTCCTTTTACTCAGGTGCAATCTATTCATTCTGATGAGTCCGCACAAGCAAGATAATGCTGATCCAGCAAGAGCCATCTGTTCCAACTTATGTCTTTCAACTTCTGGATAGAACCTGGAATGTAACTTGGGGACTAGCTGTACAGAGCAGTTAAATTATACAGAGCAAGAAAAACTCCAGGGCAGTAATTCAGTTCCACTTTTCATTCTGTTATGTCCTTGCAAGGTCTAGGAGAGACGCTACAGTGGTGCTAATAAAGTTTTCAATTACTTTTATATTGAGAACTTTTGGAATTATAACAGCATTGTAAAAAAAAAAAAAAAGGTACCCCAGTTCCCACATCACTCCCCTCCCCCCCAACACACACACATATTTGCTTGAGAAGCTCTCAGGTCTGTTACTCTATTCATATGCTCCTGCTGCATATTCAACCATCTTGTGTACCTGTTTGAAGAACTTGAAGCATCCAGTTAAGTGAGGAGCTCTCTGTATGTGTAGACTTGAATCCACATAGGAGGTTGGCAGAAAAAAGCAACTCACTTCCTCTAATAGATATCAACCTTATACCCATGGAGGCTCTCCTTACACCAGCTTTCTCAGGTGTAAGGAGAGCCTCCTCAGGTGTAAGCAGGCAAGACAGCTGTGGTGCTTTTCCATGGACTACGATGGAGTGGTTCAGCCTCACCTGCCACACCCGCACTGCATGTCCCTGGATTAAAGGCACATTGTTGTTGGCAACCTTCAGTCTCGAAAGACTATGGTATTGCGCTCTGAATGGTGGTTCTGGAACAGTGTCTAGTGTGGCTGAAAAGGCTGATTTGGGAGTGACAATCCCTTCCACACTGGGAGCAAGTGCAGTCTGTCCCTGGTCTGTCTCCCTGGCTATGGGCCTTCCTTCTTTGCCTCTTTGCCTCAGTCTGTTGGCCAAGTGTCTCTTCAAACTGGGAAAGGCGTTCAAACTGCTCAGAGGCCAGGGTTTCCCACCTGTTGAGGTCCACTCCTAAAGCCTTCAGATCCCTCTTGCAGATGTCCTTGTATCACAGCTGTGGTCTACCTGTAGGGCGCTTTCCTTGCACGAGTTCTCCATAGAGGAGATCTTTTGGGATCCAGCCATCATCCATTCTCACGACATGACTGAGTCAATGCAGGCGTCTCTGTTTCAGCAGTGCATCCATGCTAGGGATTCCAGCTCATTCCAGGACTGTGTTGTTTGAAACTTTGTCCTGCCAGGTGATGCCAAGGATGCGTCAGAGGCAGCGCATGTGGAAAGCGTTCAGTTTCCTCTCCTGTTGTGAGTGAAGAGTCCATGACTCACTTACTTGGCACACTAAGGCACATTAAGATTATGGAAATGGCCAAATTATATTATATGGCCAGTTAGTTACAGAGAATAAGGACCAAAACAGAGGCAGTTGTATAGTTACTGGACTAAGGGCGCAATCCTAACCTACTTTCCAGCACCGACATAAGGGCAATGCAACTCTGAGGTAAGGGAACAAACAGTCCCTTACCTTGAGGAGACTGTGACGGCCCCCCAACTTGCAGGATGCATCACATGCCCCACTGGCATAGCTATGCCAGTGCTGGAATGTTGGTTAGGATTGTGCCCTAAGTTGGGCAGATGTTCCTTAGAAGTCTAGAGTTTACATCTGAACACATATGAAAAACAAGTAAGGAAAATTAGCATTGTGATTAGTAGAGCCAGGTGAGACTAATGTGCCTCTCACACATGAAACCAGATGAGGTGAGTATTAAAACCTTGCATTCCCTCACCAGCCAGAACGGATCCAATAAAACCTATTATGCTCCCTGAGTCTCCATATTAAGTTTCTCAGTGAGATCAAATATAATTCAGCACGTAAACTTAAGAATGGGATTTTTCTTCTTCATGAAGAAAATCTTTTATGTCTTAGTTTGTATTACCAATGGACCACGTGGGAGCTAAAGGGTGACAGTGATGTATGTATGGCAATTAACTGTAGCTGAAATACTCTGTAGAATCCACCAGAAAGGCTGTTTCTGTAGAGAGATTTCCACTGGCCCATACTTGAGTAGAGCTAGACACAAACCTGACAGTAAAGATATTATTTATTCAGATCTATAGTTCATCCCTTGAGGCTCAGAGTGGGTGACACTTCTTTGTCTCACTAGTTTCCCTACAAACTGGGCAAAGAGGCACCATTTACAGTGGTGTCCTCTTATATTTATCAGGGAGAACAATTGTCCCTCTTCACCCCAGCATAGTTCTTTTCTAGCAGCTTCTTTTGGTGTCTCTTCTGTATTTTTAAGATTGTGAGCCCTTTGGGGACAGGAATTCATGTATTTATTTGCAAAGCTATGTAAATCACTTGATGAATTATTCTTTGTTGTAAAGCGGTATGTAAACCTTCTTTGTAGTAGTGGTGGTGGTGATGATGTTCACCTCAAGAGTAAACGACTCATTCCCATTTTACAGATGAGGAATGAAGGCTGAGGTATTGTGACCACTGGCATCGCTACGGGGGTGCGAGCAGGGTGACCAGATACCATTTTATAGAAGAGGGAATTTGGGCAGGTACAGCTTTTTAAACCCTTCCATGGTGAGCTGCACCTGCCAAAATTCCCTCTTCTATACAATGATTAAAGGTGTAGGCACTCTGTCCTCCATTGTATCTGGTCACCCTGGGTGTGGGAGGTGTGGGCCACACTGGGTGACACACGGGGGTTTGTGACACCACTACTGGCCAAAATTGTAGTTTTTAGGAATACTACCATCATGTTATGTACCATTCAATGTGTAATTTACAGCAGAATGCAATGAAACAAATTGCCTTGAAATATCACTATTCTATCAAAAGTTATAGCTGAAAAACTAGAGGGGGCAGGGTGACGATGCCTAGCCATGCTCACCACCTGGGGCATTGTCCCCCCACCGCATGGGAGGAGGTCCATCATGGGGGTGAGGTGCTGGCCTCCCACTCCAGGTGATGCAGACCCTGGTGATGCCACTGATTGAGATGTGCCATGTTAACTGAGATATGAATCCCGCTCTTCCATTTGCAACATCCTGCATTTTATTCCATGAGTGTGCTAAAAAATCTATCGCATTCTCACACAGAGTGAGGAGAATGCACTCAGATGACCCAACCTGACCAGTGCTACAGTCAGTGCTGCAAGGTTGTCCTGCAAGGCTGCAAGTTACAGCTACAGTTAATTGCCATGAATAATCTGTTGTGATGGTGATGGAAACAAATTTTGCCCATGCACACATTATTACTTCTCAAGTTCCAAGGCTGAGCCAGGGCACAGAAAATAGCTCCCAGGTCTGGTGAAGTGTGACTGAAATGAAGCACGGGTTGTGAGGCCTGATGACAAAGATAAGGAGACAGAGGGTGAATTTACACTCTTCTGAGGTTTGTTGGCCCCAAATGACCACTAATTATCATAGACTGAAATTGACCAGAAGAGCTGGCCATCCACTTCTTAAGGTACATGTGGTTGAAGTCAAGATTACATTAGTACTAAACAGGAACACTGCTGACACTGACATATTGCTTCGGAGATGTCAGTAGCACTATAAGCTGCGGTTAATTTAATGGGTAAATCAACCTACAACTTGTGGACCTGAGAACAATAAAAGACTCTGGACTCTTGGAAGGGTTCATACATGATGTTGGGAGACAATGACATAGGAGACAAGTAGCTCAAACTCCTTGCTGAATCATGAACTGGAAATTAAAACAAGGCTACAGTCCTAGACATGCTTACTCCCTACAGGGTTACTTAGGCCTGTAGGGCCTTTAGGATGGGAGCTTTAATGCAAAATATGCAGTTGTTTCACTTTCTAAAATTGAACATATGGGAAAAAGCTTGCTTCTCCAGAAATGCATTTTGCCTCTTCCCCCTCCCCTCCATATTTTTTTCAGATGCCCCTACTGAATTGGTTTCCACCTTCATCTGCCAGGTATGTTGTGCTGTTTCATTCAAAAGAAATAAGAACCATAGGCAACTGAAGCTGGCAGCGATCAGTTATATTCCATGTCACATCTTTCACAACACTGGTGGATGGTCAGCCTTTTTGAAGCCATCTTGGCTCTGCTAAGTGATTGTATTGTAATTCCCTATCTACCAGTTAAATGGAAAGCAGACGTTTTAAGATACAGGTATAACCTAATTATTCACGGATTTTTCACCCACGGTTTTATCTCAACACAATGACAGTAGCCCTTTCAATTAAAGGAAAAAAGTCATCTAATAATAGCCTTGTTAGTGCGGGAGATGGCAGCTGATAGACAATCCATCAATCATTACCATGCATTCCCCAAATAAATACAACCGACAACAGGTATGGAATTAAAATGGGCCACTTTATTGAATACAACAAGATAGCAACAAGGCAACAACAGGTTAAACCATACCCCATCCCAAGTGCGGGGTTCTAAGTGTTGGAAACGGCCCTAGCCGTCTACGTCCCTCAATCTCATAGGGCGTCCACCCAACTCCAGGTGTAACTCAATTGTTATTAAACACGCCTTTCACCGTCGCCCGAAGAGGGTAAGTCAGACGAACTGCTATGCCTTCAGGTCACCCCTGCAAGGCCCCCAAGTTCAGACAAGGGGCTAGCCAGCCTACCTCCTTGAGCCGGTCAGGCATCATGGGAGCGGTTCTGGTTCACCCCCTGTCCTTGCTGACTTAGATTGGACACCGAGAAGGTCTTCTGCCTACCCACCCCACACTTCTACCGCCACAAGGGGAGGTCAGCCTAGTGCTTGGCCTTCCCTGCACCCAAAAAGATTCTCAAGCCCTGTTGCAAATCCGTAAAATAAGGCCATAACCCAAGGAAAGATGCACTCCATCGCCACGGTAAAGAGCAGACTGCCCAAACAAATTCCAGGATAGTGGATAGCTGCTCCCCCAAGCTCCGTGGTGACCCTGCCCAGGTAAGCATTGACCCTTCTGCAGGCAATGTATATTCTTCTAAAACTGTGCGCCCACCTCCAAACCCTCCTAGGCAGCATATCAGACCATAGGATAGCGATCCTGGGGAACTGACTAACTAGCGTTGTAAAGTCCCTGCGGGCCTGGAGCCTCAAGGACATAGACGTCCTCTGACCCAAGTCATTCTCACCTAAGTGGATAATGATTATCTGGGGCAGGGGATTGAGAGCAATAAACTCCAAAAAGGCTGGGAAAATGTGTGCAACATCCACCAGCGCCAGCTGAGTGCCGAAACTGTCCGCAGCTCAGGACCTTGGCTGGGCACCACATTGTGAGGCGGACTCACTTGCTGGGCACCTCCCTCACAGACCTGTTGACAGAAAAAACACATCGTGAGGCGAACTCACTTAACACCCACTTAGAGTAGCTCATGGTTAAAAGGTATAAACAATTCATTCAACTTTGTGAGGAAAACACATCGCCTCAACCAAACAGGTTTCTGGGCAAACACTTGCGTAGCCAGTAACCTGGTCAGCACAAACACATAGCCCCCATCTGAAAAAGGACTGGGGGCAAACACGATCCAGGCCAGAGCCTGAAGCCTACACATCGCGCCAATGTGGCGCAGCACCTTGGGATAAATGCAACTGCGAAATAACTACCCCCCCGTGCTCACACAGGGAGTCACAGCCTATACTAACAGGCCTAGCGTTAATGAATGTAGTATTTAAACGTGCCAGAAAGCCAGTGCACTTGATGTCCTGGGGCAAAAAAACCGATGTGAGCCACTGCTGATGCTGCCCCAATTCAACGAATGAAACCCGGGTAGTTCTGGTCTCAAACCTAAGTGAGCCAATGTCCTCTTAGAATAGCGAGCCCGCAAGGAGCCAACAAGGAATACTGTTCCCTGGCAGATACAGGGCAAAGATAAGTCCTGTCCACTCTCGAGGGATAAAGGCAGGGCACCCATTAGGTGGGTTGATAATGCAGATGTACCATCCTGTCAAAGGTAGCCTATCTGCACAGGCTACTGCACCTGGTAAATGTGTAGCAACCACTATCATGCCTGTTAAGCAGGTTACTGAAGGCGTCACAGTGGGTTAATAATTGCAAAGCCACAAGCCTGGAAAATGTGCTGCAGCACTGCCATGCCTGTTAAGCAGGGTACTAAAGGCATCACTCCACTTATGAGTAGTAGAGACAGCACCCATTAGCTTGGATACGGAACATAACCCCATGCTCTCGAGGAATAGAGGCAGTGAACCCATTAGGTGGGTTAATAATTGCAAAGCTGCAAGCCTTGGGAAAGGCCGTTACATTTGTGCCTATCTGCACAGGCCTACCGCACCATGGTAAAAGTGCAGCAGCCCTGCCCTGCCTGTTAACAGGGTACTAAAGGCATCACTCCACTTATGAGGAGTAGAGACAGCACCCGTTAAATTGTTAAAATAACATAACTCCACGCTCTTAAGGAATAGAGGCAGGGAACCCATTAGGTGGGTGGGTTGGTTAATAATTCCAAACCGCAAGCCTTGGAAAAGGTCATTACATTTGTGCCTATCTGCACAGGGCTACTGCACCTGGTAAATGTGCAGCAACACTGCCATGCCTGTTAAGCAGGGTACTAAAGGCATCACCCCACTCATGAGGAGTAGTAACAGAACATAGCCCCACACTCTCAAGGAATAGAGGCGGGGCACCCATTAGGTGGGTTAATAAGCAAAAAACTAACCTGGGCACAGGCCATTACGCTGCACCGTCATGCCTGTTAAGCAGGTTACTGAAGGCCTTGCCCCACTTTTGCGGAGTAATTGCAAAGACCCTAGCCTTAACCAAGGCCCTTGCATGCTCGCTGGGGAGATGCCCCCCACTAGAGGGGGCTAAATTTCATGGTAATCCCTGTACCTGACATTGGTCAGTGAAGTCCTACCATCCTGATGCACCCTACTGGCAGGGACCGATGGCCTGTGTCAGTGACCAGTGGCCAGTGGGTCCATGTGCAGCAATTTGCTCTATCAGCCACATAGCGGTTTATGCCAATTATTAATGCTTGTAGCCTAGTCGCTATGTCGGTTTTATGACCAATCAGAATTGGATTGGGATCTATTGTGGGGCCTGAGTCATAGTTGTGGCCCATAGGTAAAGAGCATTAATGCCCAACCTGCAACCAGTAGTCTTTCCTCCAACCCCAGCATCTTTCAATTCCAAACCCCCTTGGCGTAACTTCTCCCCTAAGGTACAAGCAGAAAGGATGTGGAAGCCAGGTGGGCAGTTTTGCCCAAACTGCCAGTCCCCTTTCCTTATAAGCGCTCATTAACCCATCTGATACCAGTGATGTTTGGACAACTAAGAAAGGCTCTCAAGGCTCTGAGGCTGCTAATATCACCCTTTACTGGGAGCAAGCCTCATAGACCAAAACGGAGCATTTTCAAGAATACCTGCCCAAGTTTAAGGTTATCCTCCCCAGCGGCTGAGGAAATGGGAGTCGGGGGGCAGTAAAAATTAACCAACTACACTCAGAGAAAGAACCGACTGCACCCCAAGAACTCCCACTGGGGTGCAGTCCCATCCAGGGCTGGGTCTTGCAAAGCCCTGATGCGGAAATGATGGTCGAAGGCCATCCAAGCCACCCCAGCCTGATTGCAAAAAGCGCGATGAATAATGCCCATGTATTTAAAAGGCTTCCCCGCCTTCCTCGGGTGCCTAACGGTTACAACATCTATGGGCAGAAGACTGAACAGGTCAGCAAAGTCCTCTCCTTCACCGACAAGTGAGAACCCAACATTGGTTGGCAACCTTCAGTCTTGAAAGACTATGGTATAAGCCTACAGCATCTGGTATTCCCAGGCAGTCTCCCATCCAAGTACTAACCAGGCCTGACCCTGCTTAGCCTCTGAGATCAGATGAGATCAGGCATGTGCAGGGTAACTCCTTCCTCGCTACCAAACCCAGAGAATCATCCCCCCACTCCAAATCCTGTTGTTTTTTGTTTGTCTGGCATCGTAACGGTCATAAAGGCATGCAACTCCGCCATCTAATCCACATCGTCCAATGAAAAAAGGTGGGGGGCCATACGGGGACCGATCTTTTAACGGCCTCACTGCCTGACTTCTGCACCCTTTTCCCCATGTCTACACCCCCAAGGTAATATGTGAAGCAAGGGGCCCACAACCCCCAGTGTTCTTGTTTTCACAGTAGGATACAGTTGCCCTTAGAAGGGCACGATTACCTTGCCACAGAACTCCAGCACCGATGCAGAGTTGCCTTGCCTTCGCCAAAGATGCCCCCGAAAATTTTTCAAAGATGCCCCCCAAAATTCCTCCCAGCCCTGAAGCAAAACAAGCTAGAGGTAGTCCTAGTGGGCAATGGGGAGGAGCACTTGTATTTCCCCCCAATAACCCCCCTCAGCAGACTTAAAATGGTTGGCAACCTTCAGTCTCGAAGGACTATGGTATAAGCCTACAGCACCCGGTAATCCCAGGTGGTCTCCCATCCAAGTACTAACCAGGCCTGACCCTGCTTAGCAGCTGAGATCATACAAGATCAGGCATATGCAGGGTAGCAGTCGCAGCAGCGACCATAAAAAAGGGGGGGTAAAATGGCGCCAAGCTCTAATAGCCCTCTGCACCACAAGGTGATCACAGAATGGCCGCTGTTGGGGTGGAGGTGGCCGAAATGTCACGAGGTGACACCAAAATGGCCGCCGCCCACAGGGCGATCACTCCTCTGTGCTTTGCGGCCACGGCCGCAGCCCTACATCGAAGAGCAGCCCCCCTGTGAACCCCGCGGGCAGGTCGCCCACCGCTAGTGCCAGCCATCCCATGCGGCCCACGGGGGACCCATGCTGCTGCCGCCCGCAAACCCACAGCTCCCAGAAGCCACGCTGGGAGCGCGGCATGCAGAGCCCGCAGCTCGACCCCCGAGAGGCTCCCGCTGCTTAGGCAGAGGCAGGAGTTTGTAAGTGTGACTCCCGGCGCTCCAAGCCCCCATCGAGGGCAGCCTCTCCTCCGCTCCTGAGGAAGCGTCCGCTTGGGTCGCTTCCCAGGAATGGACTGAGCTAACCCCAGCGCCTGCACGCTGGAACCAGCTCATCCGTCCCGCCCCCTTAGGCTGGCCAGCCAATCAGCTGGCAGCCAAGCCCTGCTGCCGGCTGATAGGGGGAAAAGCCTGGCAATTATTGCTAGCGCGCCACAGAGGCGCACTAGCAGCTCTTCTCTCTCCAGGCGCTTAGAACAGTTTCACTCCAAGGCAAGCGATCTCTCCCTTCCTCCTGAGCATGCGAAAGAATGCAAGTGATTATCACCTCCTCTGCATTCTTTCCCTGAGTTGTGCTCCAGTGAAGGGAGGGGTTTCTGCCTTGGAGTGAAGCCTTTCTAAGTGACTGGAGAGAGAATGATTGACGATTGTCTGCCTGATGACTCTGTCTTGCATTACAAAGGTCAGCAAGGCTGTTTTTACATCGCTGAGCAAAGTGAAATTGTTTTTTAAATGGATTTCCTTTAACACAATTTTTGGTATCCATGTCGGTACTGGGAACAGAACCTTCATGGATACTGAGACTCAACCTGTACTCTTTTCTTTCAGGAATGAACTATAGCTTTTGTTTGTTAAATTATAACTTTTCTGATTTTTGCTTTTTGCCTTTTTAGTCCAATGTTAATAATATACAGGTGTGTGCGACTTAACTACGGGGATAAGTTCTCCAATCACTGTTGTTATGTGATTAGGTCATTAATTGAACATTCAGCCCAATCAAGTGTCTGTTGTGTAAACAGACATTTCCTGCCAGACACTAGCTGGCTGCACAGGCAACTGGAGATAGATTGCCTCTTCTTTGCATTTACAGCCTCTTTGTTGTGTAAACAGACACTCTGCTTCGGGCTATGGGAGATCTCACTGCCTAATTAAGAGCCTCTGTGTTGCACTTTGACCACCATTGTATATGCAGTCTGTCATTAAGTAGAAGGCAGTAAAGCAGTGCATGCCTGTATTTATATTTGATACACTTCCATTTGAACTGACCTGACTCATCATAGGAGTAATTGGTTGACTGCTCTACTCAACAGCAGATGTCCAAAAGTAGCCTTGGCATAAGAAAATTGTGTAAAAGGTTGCCCAGTAAAACATTTTCTCTTTCCTGCTGGTGAGGCTTTCTCATTTAGCATCCTAGGCTAGTTGGGTCACTTCCACCACAATCTTAGGTGTGCCTTCTCAGAAGTAAGTCCCATTATGTTCAGTGGGGCTTATTCCCAGGAATGTGTGTATAAAATGGCAGCCTTAAGCCATTTCTGCCCAACGTTGCATATACACAACAGGGATCAAATGTGTACATCTGTGGGCTGGGCAGAAATGAGTTAAAGACATCAAGTGCAGGCATCAAGGATGCACACAACCAAATTACTGTAGCTGCTTTGTGTGTAGTGACAAAAGTTACCCATGCAATTACATTAGTATCTGAACAAGGTGTCCCCGACTCTGAGTCCATCAGTCCTATGGCTAGAAAATTAATGTCACCAGACATGACAGATGTATTCCATTCACGATGATGCTCTTATTACAAATGCTGAAGACTCAGCCACTTTTTCCTGGCAATAAAACGCTGACACTAGTTTAGGAAACCTACTGTACTTGTGAGAAAAAGTGAGGTAAGAGTTTCCAATTACACCCAGAAAGAAAACACAAACAAACGATCTGCTACTGAGAGTTCTTTTTATATAAAAAAATAAATCATCGGGAGTCATCCTAACTTATGCTATGTTAATGATTCCTTGAAATCATTAAGAAGCAGAAGAAAGTGCCTGTCACTTGTGGTCCTTGGCAAACATGGAAGTTTGACAGTATCAGCTGCTCTTGTGCTATCCAGCTATCTTGTGCTAGTTGGTAAAAATGTCCTTGCCCAGCTTTAAAAAGAATTTCAGGCAATTTGCAAAAGGCAAGCAAGTGTCAAAGTAGGTTTCTTAATGTTGATTTCAGGGAGATGGAGGATCTGTGTCCCATTCTACTACAGTTAGGAAGCAGATATAATGGAATCAGAAATAAGAGCTAATACACATGTTTCATCTAAGAAACCCCCAGCATCTAAGGAAACCAGCGATATTTGCAAATTGGCTTAGAATGAAAAAGAGCAAATAGACTACTGAAATTCCTAAATGTGTCCAGCTAGAAATACAGTCCCTACTGCTAGCTATTTACATTGTTCCAAGAATCCTGGTCCTTGCAGTTAGTGGGTGTGCCTCTCACAAATCAACACTGAATTTCATGGCAGACCTGGCTGAATCACACCTGAGCTTGAACTTAAGTAACCTAGGTTTGATGATGTAATATAAGCACAGTAACTGCCTGGAGGGGTGAAGTCCATATGGCTTCTCCATCCCACATCGATGAGACCAAGCATCTACCAAACATGTGCTTTACAGTGCCACAGTGAATAATGAGAGTTCCATTGAGACTGCTATCAAGGAGCATGGAGACTGAGCTACCTACTTGCTTGGTAACTAGTCATCCTATCTGGTTACCTAGTTGCTTGCTTGGTTGCTTGGTAATGTAGTTACCTTGCTCTTCATTCCTGCTGTGCTCCTGCCTTCCAGTGTTCTGGCCAATAAGGCATATGGTTGGCTTGGTTGGCAACCTTCAGTCTCGAAAGACTATGGTGTAAGCCTACAGCACCCAGTATTCCCAGGCAGTCTCCCATCCAAGTACTAACCAGGCCTGACCCTGCTTAGCTTCTAAGATCAGACTAGATCAGACATGTGCAGGGTAATAGGGATTGGGATAATTGGTCACCATTAGGTGCTTATTTTTAAATCACATAAAATGAAAGAATTGGCTTATTAATATCTAATCTAATTTTATAACATTAAACACATTTGACTATCTGTGTTCTGCACTGAGTCCCTCCTCCCTATCCTGCTCCCGAGGTACTCTTAGGCTCCCCTACCACAAATGTCTGGCTACAGATCTGATTTTCCCTGCTTTGGAATAAGATAAGCAGGACATCCAAAAGTATGTGTGGGAGGGGTTAGAACCTGAGAGGCTGTGTGGAGCCACAGAGGACCTCCAGATGCCAAAGACTTACTGCACAGCGTTGGATTCCTCTGATGAGGGGAAAGAGCCATGGAATGCTGATGATAATTGCAGAAGGGATGGGACCGAGACAACAAAACACAGTTCATTTTTATTACAGATTGCAACAAATCCTTATGGAAGTTTCTCTGACTAACCCACACTCTTGCAACACACAGTAAACATGAACAGTTTCATCAACCGCTGAAGTCAATGATTGCAGCTCAAGGAATCACAGCATGAAATTCAGATAGGAGAGACTTGGGATGGGTTAGTTGTGGTTAAATGAGAGTTGAGTTGGGAAAGTTTTCGTTAGCCATTTGCAGGCGCTGAGAAATACGACACAGTGCATTGGGGGAGAGATGGCGTGCAGATGTGAACCGCCTTGAAGAAAGTCAGAGGAGTAATCCGATGTCCAGAAAGGTGATATATAAATACCATGATGATGATGATGATTAGGTGGGTGGGTGGAACTGGACATGCAGGGGGTATGGGGGTCCTGCTGTGCCTGACCTGTACCAGAATGTTATAACCTTCCTTGCCTCCCAACATGCCCCATTTCTCTCCTCAGACTTGTACCAGCCAAAGGTCTGGCACAGGTCTAAGGAGACCCATTGATGATCAAAAGGCTTAAGGGGATGTAAGGAAATATATTTTCTATTACCTCTCTCAAGCATCTGGGCTGTTAGAGGTCTTGAACTGACCAAGTGGGTGTCTGCACGCCATCTCTCCCCCAATGTTTTGTCTCCAAAACACCCACTTGGTCCCTATAACAGTCTGCCACGAACCCTGAAGAATAAGGTAGTCTCCTAGCACTATCAGCTGTGTTACTGTATAGGTCCCATGCCTACATTCAATCTAACTAGTATCAGTTCAAGACCTCTAACAGCCCAGTCCTATTAATTTCCTCATCACAACATGTAACTGCACGAAAACAGACTTCGTTGCTTGTTATGAAGATTGGGGGGGCGGGGCGGGGGGTAGATCAGGATGCTTGAGAGAGGTAATAGAAAATATATTTCTATTAGTCTGAGTCCTGGGATCAAACTCATTCTCCCAGTTGCTCAACCCAACAATACCAGATGATTTTCCATCTCTGTGCCTGTATTAGTTTTGGTTTGATCCAGTACTTCAGCTACAATACGCAGAAATTTACATTTCCTTGGGAACTCTTGCATCTATTTCCCAGAAATTTTTGTAGAAAACTTCAGGGTCAGTTCTGTGTGTCCTGTAGTTTTGGTGAAATTGGACACCAAAAACAATTAAATGTTGAAATCTCTAATACTATTTTTATGAATAATTCCTTAATTCCTCCACCTATCTTTTATTTATTTATTTTTAATTAGCAGAGACTCTCACTGTGGTGTATCTCTACATGTCATGCAAATTGACCACAAAAATATGTGACAGGATCAAATTTCAATTGCCCTTAAAATAAAAATCCCAGAACCCATGTCTTATGGAGGGATTCCATCCCTTTAAATTTTATTCAATTTGGAAAAGTAAGTAAAAAGTTGGAGAAAATTGAATTTTTCTCATAGCAGCCAATGGGAAATATTTCATGTAATTTTTTTGTACATTTATGGTGGACTAAAGCTGAAAGAGTGATTTACCTAAAGCCCAGAAGCTCATGGGAGACACTGGATTCTACTAGTGGATTTCCTATTTCACATCTCAGGACATGATCCATGAACATGTCTTCCAACATTTTTTGAAACTCTAAGAGAGGTGCAAGGGGCTCCAAATTTGATCAAAGCAGTCGTGTTGGGAAAGGGGGTTATTTAAGTTTTCCCATTTGTAATGTCCTCAATCGCAACTGCCCTCCATATACTACTGCTTGCCACATGAAGATAAAAAATGAGGGGTACAGCATCATACAGTGGCATACCAAGAAGGTGGCTGGGGGGACTGGCCCTGGGTGCCAGGCTGCAGGGAGGTGTCCAAGAAACTGCCCCAAGGTGGTGGCAGCAGTGGGGGTCTAGCTCTAGCTGCAGCCATGATTTGGCTAGCTCAGGCTTCAGCTGTTCTCATGAAAAACATGTTTATTGGCATGATTATATATACAAAGTTACATATAAATATACAAACATAAATATATAAAATTACAAAGTTGGTATGTATATTACACACTCACAGAAAAGAAGTTGAATAAAATGTTCACTGTCTGTGTTTCTTCTCTGGCCATTATTATTTATTTCACGACATGACTACTATTGAAAATAATTTTGTCATGGGGGGGGGGGTTTCCAAAAATGTATGAGCCCTGAATGCCAAATGCCCTTGGTATGCCATTGGCATCATAACCACTTGTTTAATAGTACTAGTGTTAAGTGAACAGTGTGAAAATGTGGTCAACAAAACTGATGAAAGGTTCAGGCAATATAACTCGATATGCATATTCCTAGCTGCACAACTCTGAAATCTTCTTGACAGCAGTAACTTCACCAATACTATATATACCAAATGGACAGAGCATGCAGATATGGTATTTAGTAGCTTCCATTAGTGCTCAGAATTATAGGGGGAGTCAAAGGGGGCCGGCCCATTAAATACTGTGTCTGGAAAACTATGGGGGACATGATTCGACTAAAGTTGGGGGCATTTGTGAGACTGGGTTTAGGGATTTTATTTTTATGGATTTACCTTCTTCCCTCCCTCCCCCAATAATTTGAGCCTACTTTCATCTGCTCTGAAACTCTGTTCTCCCTGAGATCTGCAAATGCGCAGTGATTCAGGACATGTTTTCATGTTTAAGATATTCCATTTTATTTAGATGCAGCAAAATGCTCTGTGCCCCAGCAAATGGATGGGACACAAATTTAGCTGACTAACTAAATACACTTTGAATCATGTTAAGTACTGAATACTTAGTGTTGTCTGTTCTAGTAGTCAAATTCCATGGAACTCAAAGGAGCATTAAATCATGAAGGGGAAAAAAGTGGTGCTTGGTGCAATGGAGAATGACAGCATTGGGCTCAATTTACACCCCGGCAATCTCCCCTGCTTAATGTGGAGCTGTAGGTAAAGCACAACATTTGGCCCCTTTTTACTGTGCATTATTAAAACAGGTCATCTGGATTTCCATTTCTCTCCTTAAAAGCTATGTGTGAGTTGTGCTTGCCAGAGAGGCACACCTGGGAGTATAATAGGATAAGTGTCTTTCCATATGGCTAACTGATAAACTGTTCATTCTACAGTGTTCAACGTTTAGGATAAATAGAGTGCTATTAAGTGCAAGCAATCTAAAGCCAAGGTAGGCCAACAATGATTTCATCTTATGTTTCGAGTTAGCCATTCTTGCATATTTTGGGGCAAACTTATATATTGATGATGACAATCGTTAGGTAGATATTTATTAAAACTTAGAGATTTTTAAGTGAGGGCAGGGGGCAGTTACTGATACTTCACCGGGAGTATGGAGAGAGCCAAGAATTTCTACTAAAAATAAGCACAACAATTGTCTCAGAACAATGCTGTGTCACTGTTGTTATGTTATGTTACTGGATGGCTGCAAAAACTCCCAGACACTCACCAACAGCTTAAGCCTACCCATGTTCCCTCCAAAATGAGAACCGCATTTTAGTGGGCCTTACTCCCAAATAAGCATGAACAGAGCTGCAGCCTAGAAAGGCAATTACATGAGAACAGGACACATGAATATAGAATTGGATAAACAAATGCACAAGTCCATTTCAAAGCCAAGATGAGGTCTGCAGAGGTTAGATTCTGTTTTCTTCACAAATTCTACCACAAAACTCACTTTTTCTGTGACATCCTTGAATTAGCCTTTTTAGGCCTCGTACCCGAATTGGCACTCCTGATGCCATCACCTTCTTCAACAAGTAGCTGTCGGCAGGAATTTGGACTGGAGCCATGATGCCGTGTGGATGCATTTCACTCTCAGGCTGCAATCCTAACCTCACTTTCCTGGGAGTAAGTCCCATTGAACACAATAGGACTTACTTCTTGGTAGACCTGGTTAAAATTGTGCCTTCAGTCTTTTAAATGCACATGTACTTTCACAGTTACAGTGGCAACTAAGGGGCAAACCAGGCATATACACAAATGAATCCTTTTGACTCTTTTCTTTTTTGACCAGTAGTGTGGAAAGGAGGACATACAAAATGGCCTGAAACCATGGGGGGTTGGAGATACTAGCTCTTAGCTCCTGCCTGGTTCCTAGTCCATCATGCACTATTGACACTTTTTTAAAAGTTTCTATTGGTTTTCAATAGTAGCTTTTCAAAACTATGCATAGCATATGGGGGGGGGCACATATTTTGGCAAGGAACCAGGTGGGACCTGCTAAAATCTCCCTTTCCCCCCATAGTTCCCCCCATTATTAGCTAAAAAAGAAATAAATAAAGGGTCAAAAGCAAGCAAGGGTCTAGGTGCAGTGTTTTTCAACCAATGAATGGTCCGGTGTGCTATGGGAATTTGGGGCAGGGTCATCTATAAGTAGGGCCATTGGGGATGTGAGCCCCCTGCCAGCAGTATAGTGTGCTTTGTCAGTTGTTTAAAAATTGATGGTGCACTCTGAAAATTTTAGCCTCTTGTCAGTGTGTCGTGAGATGAAAAAGATTGAAAATTGCTGGTCTAGTATGGCCTGTCTAGGGTAGCACTTAATAGAAAGCAGTACTTTTGCTTCAGCAACAGACAGAAATAATTTTATATTAAACAACAGAATAGCTCTGAGAATATAGGGTCCTTTCCACCTGTTGCTGGAGCAGCAATGGACCAAGGAAGGCCCAGGCAATAGGACAATGATGATGACAACAGCAGTAAAGAATCAAAGAATCAAATAGATATACCACTAGGATTGAGAGGCCTGGGAGAATGAAAAGTGGCAGTATGCTGACTGAGAATGGCATCAGTGCTTCTCAAAAAGAATGAAGGAAAGAATGCTGGAAGGCTCAGCACGACAGAAGTCTGGGGGATGGATGGGTAATAACCACAAGTTCCTCACACCATGCTTAAAACCAGACCTGAACTCAATCAGCTAACTGCGAAACTGCAAGAATTGTTCTGATGGAATGAAAGTTGATCATGTTGATATCCTGGACTAAGTCAAAGACACTATTGAAGAGATGTATCAGGGCCAATGGAAAATGAATAAGCCATTTTGTCATTTGGCTCACCAAGAAATTTAATAAAATGACATCAGTGGTATAACTTAAAACCTCTCATGGGGGCAGAGTTGTATAAAAGTTTGATCCGGTACACCAGGCTTGACCAGATGGATTTACCCAGGCTGCCATTATATTAATTTTTCAGAATAATAAGATTTGAATCCACCAAATCCCTCTTGAGATTACATTGGGCAAGAAGAACAGCAACCACCAGGGGTGTTTATGGAGATGAAAATGTGGGGACAACTTGGAGGACAGCCCCATAACTTCTTGCAGTTATGGGGCTCTTAAATTGCTTACATTTTCTCAACTGGGAAAAACATACTTGTACACACACAAAGAACCCTAATCTGGAAAAAAAAAGTCTTCCAAGATGCTGTCTAGTATGTTAGAAAATACAAGTTAGAGAAAGAAAACCATGTATAGGCTAGCCACCTTCAGAGGCAGACTATGGAGAAATATGACTAGGCGAAGTTCCATTTTCAATTCCAGGTGCAATCTATAGATGCTACCAGAGGGGGATTTTTCTTTCTTTTAATTCTTTTTCAATATGGGAGCAATCCCAAGTGAGTCAGGGAGTTGTGTATGACATGGTTGTAATACAAAAACCCATGCACTTGGTTCCAAAGAGCTGTCTTACTCCTTCTTTCTCTCCATTTAAATTTATTGTTGCTGAAAGTCCCAACTATTTAAAAGGCTGCCAAAATGTAAGGCAAGTTGCTCACAGGTGAGCATTACCAGTACCAGGCCGAGTAAGTGCTCATGAGAAAATGAAAGAAGGAAATGCTGTAAAGGACAAGCCATTTGTTTAACTAGTTAGAGTGACACAAGGAATGTGCGATTTGAACCAATGATAGTAAAAACAGGCACGTGAAATTCCCTTGCTATATGGACTGGATCAGCACAGAAATGCCCAGCAATTTCCTATTGCATTTTCTACTACCGTTCCACCTGGGATGGTGGCACTTTATGTTAAGTATTATACAAGGTTTGTGAGAAAATGCACTGATCGCAAAGACAAATCTGACACTCTGTTCTGAAACGTAAACGCCAGGCATAGGGACGTGAAGTACAGAACTGTTCAATGGATCTGTTTAGTTTAGTATTTTATTTCTGACAGTGACCAGCCAGCTATTCTTGGGAAGCCCATAAGGGGACACGAAGGCAGCAGTCATCCCCCATCCTAGCAGCTGGTATTTGAAGGTACAACGTTGGAGCCAAAGGTTACCTTTTGCAAGAGGAGAAGGAAGGATCCCTTAAGAACCCTCCATCCTACTGCGTGGGCATTGGCTATCATGGCCAATTGTAACTGACAGTCCTGTCCTCCATGTATTTGTCTAGTCCTCTCTTAAGGTGATGTAATTTAGTGACCATCACCACATCCAGTGGCAGTGAATTTCCTAAATGAATTCTGTTTTGTGTCCTTCTTTTGTATGTCTTGAATCTACTGCCAATAGCTTTATGGGATGACCCTAAATTCTAGTATTATGTGAGAGGGAGAAAAAAAACAAACATCTATATCCAAGTCCTCTACACCACTCATAATTTTATTAACCTCTGTCATGTTCCAGCCTATGATCCACCCAGCCTGGGTCCAACAGGCTGGTCACATTCAGCATTCACCTGCTCCATGGCAGAGGCTGGTCCAGGGAGCTGTCACTTCTCTACCACATGGAGCTTGCAGCTTCCTGTAGGGTGCAGGGGATGTCACAGGCACCAGCTGTGGAACAAACCTTGCCAGTCAAGCCTCCCGCCTAGTGTCACCTACGTGGATGTGGCCATTCTTGGGTTACACCCTCTTTGGTGTTCCCCTTTTGTGCCTGGAATGCAGATTTGTGTCCCGTGCTGGTTGGTCACCTTTTGGAGAAATGTGGACCTCTGTCATGACTCAGTTTAGTCATCTAAACTAAAATGCCCTGAACGCTTTAGCCTTTCCTCCCTTGGAAGGTGCTGGGCAGCCCAATCCTGTGCTTCCCAGCACCCAGGGCTGCAGCAGCATCAAAATGGCTACCTACATTCCCTGTGTAATCCCCAGGTGGCCCTGATGGGCCTCCTCAGATCTGTGCCTGCTATTGAGTGGGTGCAGATTCGAGGAGACCAATATTGGGCCTCCTGGGGCAGGAGGGGGGTTAGGATATGGCAACAGGGCTGCCGCCATCTCCCACCTTGCTCCCTCCTCCACCACCCTCCCTCCGCCCCAGAACGTCCCCCATGCCCCAACTTACAAGTTCGCCACCTGGTGCTTGCCCAGAGCTCCAGGCAGCAGTCGTCACACCTCCACCCGGCACTGGATCAATGTAGGCTTGTGTTGAGCCAACACCCACGCTGGCCAGTGGTAAACATCACAGACATGCCTTATGGCAAGTTTGCAACACTGTGTGCTGGCGCATGGCCAGCACAGGCCCATTAGGATCAGGTCCTCAATCTCTTGACTATTCTGGATGCCATTTTTGCACTTTTCCCCAGCTGCATGGCATACTTTTTGTGATGGGGTAACCAGAACTATACACAGAATACCAAGTATAGGTACACCATAGATTTATATAAGGGCATTACAATACTGACCATTTAATCTTAATTCTCTTACTTTATACTCTAATATTGAATTCTCTTTTTTTTCCAGAGCGAATTCATACTTACTTGATGCTTGCATTGAAGTATCCAAAATGACACCCAGTTCTCCTTCCTAGGTAATCATTCACTTTAAATCCTGTCCACATATATATGAAAAGTAAGGATTTTTTGCTCCTGTATGCATAATGTTACACTTAAGTACCATCCACTCTTATTCTTACTTGGATTGGGGGGACCCCTGCACTCAGTGGCCATCCAGAAGAGCAGGCCAAGGTGATGGAAGAGATCATTGGTGTGACTACCCACCTGAAGGCTTGGCCCATCACAGGTTCCACTACGTGGCCTTTGTAAGATGCTGATGAAGAGCAGAAGCACAGCTGGGGCAGAAGGCCCCAGCCTGAGTAATCCAGCCCAAGGCACTGGTGAAGAAGTAAAGAATGGCCCCCAAGGCAGCAACCAACTCCCCCACCACCTGTCAACAGAGATTAAGGGGGCTGGGGCTGCAAGTGCCTTCTTGGGGGAAGTGGGGGGGGCAGAGCACAAGGGAAGGTAGGGGATGGGGCAGGCAACAGAAGAAGAGGGGCAGGAAGATGTTCACATACATGCTTAGGTCTGGAGGGACAGAACTGAACACAATTGCCTCTCTGACTGGCTATTCAGAACTTGTGTGCATGACTGGAATGTCCAGACATGATGAATCATAGCAATGAAGACATTGGAACTTCAAAGGAGTGCTGTGGTAGAAGCTGCCAAAATTAGCTTTCAAGATTTGGGTTCAGTAGTCCACCCACAAGATTATTTCAGTGTTTCCACTGATGAGCACAGAATTTTCAAGGAGCAAACACCAGGCTTGCATAGAAGACCAAGATCCTTGTCTTCAATGGACTCATCTGCATTGCAATGAGATTTCCTTACAAGTCCATCAATTGCAGCCTAAACGCATATGTGCATGGCACATTTTCTATTTATTTCCACAGCTTCTGTTTCTCACAAATTGATTGTCCTTCCCTAAATGTTCTGCAAATATGCAGCAGCTGGCAAGGGCTATGAAACAGTTAGCATCTGATTTTTATCTCGCATGAGGCATAGACAGACCAAGTGCACTCTGTGTATGGGGCATAACACAAGAGCTGTTTGAAAAGGAGCAATGCACTTTCAGAAATGTGTCATTTCACTGTGCCCTCACAACTGCATATTACTTTTGTGGTTAATTCAACCATCTGTCTTGATTCAGGATTCAGAGCTTTCAAACAAGCTTCCTGCTGATTCAGCTACAGTTTTGCAGTACATGATGAGCTGCCACACTGTGGGAATCTTGTCTGCTTGGCTTCCAAGTGGTTAGCATGTTCTGCTGCTAGATCAGGGTGCTCTGCAAAAGTCCCAGTGTCACCCGCTTGCCCCTTGCAATCAGCTTTGTACACAGACCAGTGCGTGATACAGCAAAGGAGCGTGAGATTGGTACATTGGAAGACCATGTAAAACTGTGCCAGAGTCATCCTACAGCAAAAATAATTTCATCAATATTTATCAATATTTATCCACACTTCAGTCCAAGTCATGAATTAGTCATTCAGTCATGAATTAATCACTTTCCAGAATTTTTGTTTTTTTTTTTTTGGGGGGGGGGGGTTGCCTTATCTTTTTGTTTTGTTGTTACAGCTAACCAATACTGTCTTTTTTCTTAGTACTTCTTCACCTATTTTATCTCACTCTAGTAGACGTTTGACATATCAATGCTTGATTAACAATTATTTCTGGGTGGAAAAATAAAAGAACCCTGCAAAATATTTTAAAAAAATTAGTTCAAAGATGAGACTCGGTGCCAGGATATATGAAATTCCAATTCAGTCACCCAATAATTTGCTGACTAACATACATCCCAGCTTGAAGTTTACCAGAACACACTGAAAAACTTCCGATTTAATACCTCTGAGGCTCTCCTTCTACTAATGCAATTTACTGAAACACTAACAGGGCAAAGTACATTACAGGAAGGAATAACTCATTTTCCCAGGACATCTCAAATGGCTTCAGAGCCATTGTATTGATCATACATTCATACACGCACTCTACGAGTGAAAGAGTGCATGTGTGCCTGCCGTGGTTTTATTTACCCTCAACTCTTTCAAATCTACCTTCATGCTGAGGGAATCTCTGACCTCCTTTGCAGCACTGAGGCAGCCTCTGGTTTTCTGAAACAACGTGATATATTTTGCAAATGCTCACCTTTACATAGTAACCATGACCTAAAGAACAAAGAGGTACATTGAGCATAATGGAACATTTTTCAGTTCTAGAAAGAGCAAATCTTGTAACATGGATCTTTCTTTCTTTCTTTCTTTCTTTCTTTCTATCACCAGAGCATAGCGGGCCAGCATCCTTGGCACGCAAGGGATTCCTTAACCCCTGTAATTGTTTGGAGGCCAAAGGGAGCTGCGCTGGCTTAATGCTCAACAATGATCAGGGATTTTGTTCTCAGAGGAAGTGGCCACAGCCCAGGCTTCCTCTGAGCCCCAACTCCAGCATTTGTTTCCAGGTGTGCTGGAAACCGTGCTCAGCCAACCTAGATCCCAAACCAGTCACTGGAGAGGGCAAGAGGAAACCATAGTATTCAATACTTATACAGTGCTTGAGAGTTTTCAAACTGCTTCACATACTGTACATCCTTTGGTTGTGACCTTTGCAACATACCTTTATGGAGAGGTCAGGAAGTTCTGTTAACTGATTTATGAGACACTTTTTGAACCAGTGGCTCTCTTTTATTTAGAAGGATGAGATCAATTGTTCCTAGATGCTCCAGCATAGAGTCTGTTGTGGTGGATGTTGTTGGCAGTTGCGGGCCTGCCATTAGGTCCGATGCGGCAAAAGCCCCGGACGTGAGCCACTAGGACCCTGTGGAAGCCTCTCCAAGACCCCCGATGGGGTCGGAAACTGTGCTACCGGTTTTCCAGAAGCGCAGTTTAAAGCATAGGTGAACATCAGAGAGGCTTCCTTGATGTGGGTGGAGGTCGTGTGAGGCTCCGTGAGCCTCAGATGAGTGGGGGAAGCGGCTTTTTGTGCAGGGGGTGCCACTGCAGACCTTTGCCCCAGGCGTGGGGCTGGGGAGGTCCACCGCTGGTTGCTGGGGTCTCCCCAATATTTCTTTTAAGACCATGAGTCTATTTGGGACAAGGAACCACATTTCCATTCCTGTTGCTATGGAAACCAACCTTGAAATTTTTTTCCCTCTTGTAGAAAAGTTATATATAAGCATATATAAGACAGGGAATGCCACTGAATGCATTCGAATGCCCACTGGGACACAGAGCATCCAAGAAGAAAATGATGACTTGATGACAAATTCTGGAAAAGTCTTTAGGAACATCTTTCACACGCAGAGTAAATTCACATTACTTCAACTGAAGCAAAGAGCTATGTGTGTAAATGGCCCTTTCCACCTACAACTTCATTCCCTTGAATTTGCTCCTGCAGCAATCTCTGGTAAATCACAAGAAAGATCAACATACAGTCCATAATCAAAAAATACATGAGTTAAGTAGTGCTTGAATGAATGAGGAAAGGGCATATGGGAATCTTTTAGTCCATTTGGATGAAAGGAAATTGAGCCTGCCCTGAAAGGAAATGGGACTTAGCCTCTTCAGGATGCTCTATAACTCAAGCATACCTTCAAATCTTGAAATTTTTTTTTTGTGTTCACTAACATAATAAAACATTGGAAGAACGTTTTCTGAATAAGCCCTGTTCCTGAAACATTTAATCCAGTTTGAGGAACAGGAGAGGAGTTTAATTTATGATAGATGTTGAAGGACAGATGAGATGGACCAAATCTTTGCAGACACATGCCACAGAGCACATACCAAAAGCAGAGGGACAGCGTGGAATGTGAACTGCCTGGTTTCCACAAGGCACAGATGACAATAGGCATCATTTCCTACTTTTGTCTCAATTTACCCTGCTCTTGGGATGCCATTGGCTGATCTGCTTTGATACCCCCCCTTCTCTTGCATCAGTTTCTTGACCCTAGGTTTTCATTTTCAAACATTCCATTACTTTCTTGATGGATGTCACCTATGGGAATATTAATTATATGCCAGCTAGAATTGAACACAACCAAGTCCCTTTTACAGCAAGCATTCCATTAAATTTCCTTTAATTGTAAGTATTGCTTCTGGTGGCTTGATCTGAGGTCTGTTCTGAGTAGCATGCACTGAGTATAATCTTTTTCTCAATATAGTGGACCCCCACTTTACAATGGGTTCATTTTATGACCAAATCACTTTATGATGCACCCTCCATAGTAAAATTTCACTATACAATAAGTTATTACCCTTACGATGGGCTCATAAGTGCTGCCAACAAGACCTCACGGGTGATAGATAAGCCAATCAGCAATGGAAATGCAAGCATGTGGTAGCATATCAGCCAATGTCTCTCTGGAATGGATTACCATTATAAAGTGGGGCTCCACTGCACATTGCCTGAAGAGGAGACCCTTCCTTCCTTCCTTCCTTCCTTCCTTCCTTCCTTCCTTCCTTCCTTCCTTCCTTCCTTCCTTCCTTCCTTCCCATAACAGTTATGTGTGATTTAAAACAAGGCATCTCAATTCAGAGCGTCTTGGTTTTCAGGCAGTCCTCTTTTACACATAAAGCATTGAATACATCTTCTTAGCTCTTAGCACTGGTATATTTTTGTGAGTGGAAAAAAAATCCTAATTACATTAATCCACTGGACACAGGTTAAAATGCTTGTTTGCACACTTGTATCTAGAATGAAACAGCAAAACTTCCAGCATGGACAGAGCTTTTACCAAGTCTTACGCTTACATGTACAGGACTTCCTTTTGAGCAGGGGTGCTCAATAGGTGGATCGCGATCTACCGGTAGATCGCGAGGCAAAATGAGTAGATCGCGGAGTGCTGACCCCCCCCTTAGGTGCCTCTGGGAGGAAACGCTGGGAGTAAGGCCCATTGTACTCAATGGGGCTTACTCCCAGGTAAGTGCGGCTAGGATTGCAGCCTCACAGCCTAATCCTAGGCATGTCTACTCAGGAGTAAGTCTTTTTATACTCAGTGGGGCTCAAGGAACACCAACATACATTGTACACATAAATGTTATATGTTATGATGGCGCGAACATTGTAAAAAAAACTCTGGTAGATCTCCGGACCTTGCTGGGTTTCAAAGTAGCTCTCGAGCCAAAAAAGTGTGAGCACCCCTGCTTTTGAGGCATATGTGGAAACACTTTAGACATTGGTATATAAAAGGCAGCTAGCTGAAATTCAGCTAGCACACCCAGTTCTTGCAGAAGCAGACGACAACAGACATTAGTGAAAAAAGTGAGCAAAAGAGAACTTTGCACTCTAGCAGGGTGTTCTCGAAAATCACACACAAAACAATCCCTTCTGACTTTTGTTAGTGCTGATGGAAAGTGGCAATATAGAAAAACAAGGTTTACAGTTGACCCAATTTTTATAACAAGGGGAACAGATGGCAAAATCATCCCTACCAAACATGGCACTTCGAACAAAAGGAACAATATGCTCTGTGCTCCCTTAATTTTTCCCTCAGGTACCTTGCAGGCGACTGGAAAGTCTGATGACAGAAATGACTTGACTGGAGGTCCCAGAGGTCCAGAACTAGTCTGTTGTATGGTATTACCATTGTTTTACCCCATTACCTGTTCCCAATCGGCACCTGCTATTATCATTTTTCAAAATCCTACCACCCCTCCCTGCCCAAGTAGATCTTAACACTGTGCAAAAATGTGAAGCCTCAGGAAGGTTGCCCTCAGAACACGAGTGGAATGGGCTCACTTTTTAGCATGCATGGAAAAAACCACCTGCTTGTTTTGTCACAGATTACTCATGAAGCTGTTTGGGGTACATTCCCAATGCCAATCAGGATGTGAAAAGGGAATGCAGCTCTCACTCCATCTGATGACATTCTGTATTGCTGAAATGTGAGGTTCTCAGTTTTCTCATTAGTTAATAGATTTATGCTCCTCATTGACAGCTCTACAGTCGCTTTTGCAGCAGTGAGTCAAATCTGAGGATTGTTTTCTTTCAGGGAAGCACAGATCTGATGCTTGTAATGTTCAAATATAATTGTCGTAATTCAACTAATTGCATCAATCATTTTCAGAATGGTGACTTCGACTGGGAAAACCACATTTGAACTGAAAACATGCAAATTCCACAGTATAGCCTGCAACAAAGAGATCAACAACCCAATCCTATCCCCCATCATTACCAACAAGGGGGAATAGGATCCTGGTGCATGCTGAGGCTGCTGGAATCCACCCCTGCCCACCCTAAACTACCTCCTGCCCTCCCCCTCTACCTTGAAACTCCCCCTGCCTTCCCAGACCACAACACGTCCCTGCTGCCAACTTACTGAGAGCAGGAGAGCTTCTTGCAGACACTGGCATGTGCACCACACCTCTGCCTATTTTCAGCAGTCACCCAGAAGTGCACGACAGCAGCCCAGCTTTTGCACTACTGCAAAGGGCTGCCAGGGCTACTGTCTTTTGCACTCTTTCCTGGGAGCACATCTTCAACAAGATGTGCTCCCAGGAAAGAGTGCAAAAGACTGTAACCCTAGCAGCCCTTTGCAATTCCATGAGAATTACTCCTGAATAGACAGTCATAGATTATGCATATCTACTCAGAAGTAAGCCCCACTGAGGCCAGTGGAATTTACTCCTAGGTAAGTGTATATAGGATTGCAATGACATTGTTTAAGATTGTCACCATGACAATGAAATCACAATCCTGCTTGCCACAATGAACCATAGAAGATGAACATTGGCCCAACTGCCTGGCCGCAGGGGCACTTCTCTGATCTCATGAGATACAGTAGCCACAAGGGAACTAGGGAAGCAGCCATCAACTGGGAAGAAAGCAGGAAACTAACTTCTATGGTGTTTTCTACTGTCCTGCCCCAGGATCGTGGATAGCCACAAAAAAATCCATACTTTTAGGATGCATATAAAAATCCATTGTTTTAGGATGCTGCAATCCCATAGATGGTAGGATGGAACTAATGGTGCTGATAGAACTGACAAAATATATGTGAGCAAATGAGTTAGGGCCATATCCTATCCAAATTTCCAGCACTGATGTAGCTGTGTCAATAGGGCGTGCGCTGCATCCTGCTGTAGGGGGACAGTCATGGAAGCCTTCTCAAGGTAAGGGAACATTTGTTTGGTGACCTCACGGTTGCATTGAGACTGCATTGGTGCTGGAAAATTGGATAGGATTGGGTCCTTAGTCCTCTGGTTACCAGAGTGCATGCAAGCACTGACACAAAATTCCAGAGTTGGGAAACAGTATCCAAAGAGCATTTGTCAGTGATGTACATAACATATGTCTGGCAGATAGATCAAGCAGCTAGAAACATAAGAAAATTAAACAAATGGACCTAAAGAAAGTAAAGGACACCAATTCTCAAATTTTTCAAAATTGATAAGGCTTTTTGTGAGTCACGAAGGGGGCCCATGTTGCAAATCTATAGTGCCCCCCTCCAAAATGGGATTTGATCACTGCAAGCTGATGGTCTCAGGCTTGCTGTATTTTGCAGACCCATGTGTCAGTGTAACTCTGTATCAATTTAATATGGCTGCCGATCCATAACTTCTTCTTGTCTGAATGCGACAGATTAAGATTGGCACTAAAATGAAGAAAAAGTGAAACTCAAGATGCAACTGATAACTTTCCAGGGAAACATAATGAGCTTCTTTAAGACAAACATTTCTCCACAGGAGTAGATGGGTTTGTACATCCCTATCCTGCATATCACTCCAGGCTAAATTGGGCAAATACACTTAAATTGCACTCAAACGCTTTGAAATTAATTGAATGTGCTGTCAATGTGCAGTTTGGTTCTGGCAACAATTTACTAGTCTCTGTCATAAAATAGTGGCCAGTGGGGAGGTATAATCATACGAAGCTACAAAGGTCTCAATCTGTGCAGCACAGTGTGCGACCGTGGTTGCATAGACAGACAATAGCCGGAATCCATTCCCACCTGTGTGCATAGAAAACCTTGGACATTCATCATCATATCACTGCAAGAACAGACTTCCATTGTTCAGACAGCAAAAGTGTATCCTGAGCTCATAAAACGAGTGCATGTGGCTTGACCTGGCTTAGACAGATTCATACATTATATTCATAGCAAATGTTTCATAGGACTTGCCTCTGATGGACAGACACATTCACGTTGTTCTGCGTCTTATTGAGAACGCTGCACACTTCCAAAGACAAGGAAACACAAAATGAATTATAATAGGGAGGAAGGAGAAGGGAAGGAAAATCCTTGTAGAATGAGTCATACAAAACCTTATTCACTGGAGGTAAATAATATATGCTGACATAGCACTATCTGTTCCAAGCTGTGTCCCATATCATACTCCACTTCTTATGTAATCATGTCATTAGGCCTCAGTGACTGCAGACCCACATTTTTCCATAATGCACTGAGCATAATTTAGCAATAGGAAATGACTCACATAACTGCCCTGTGGACTAGATCATAAAATATTGGCAGGAGAGATTATATTATTAAGGGTAGGATTCGCATCGGCACAAAAAGTCCTGGAATTCTACCTTTCTGTTGATACCATACAGTTTGCTCAAATAGGTTTGCGCCACAACTTCCGCTCGGCTTAGGGATACTAGCCGTTGCTTTAATAATATTGTGGAAGGAAGGTTATGGAGTAACCCTGTAGAACAGTGGCTCCCAAACTCCTACAGAGGTGTTGGGAACCAAGTAAATATTTGTGTGGGCAGGAGCGGAGAGGGGGGCAGCATTTCTTAATTCTTACCTTGGGGGCAGAGCTGGCCTCCTGCAGGAGATATTCCAAGGTTTCTGTAAACAGTCCTTATCTCCGAACAATAGCTACTTCTGTTTTCTCCAAAGGATTGTTTACAGAAGCTTCAGAGGGCATTGGAGGGGGCTGCAAGCATCCAGGACTTTGCAAGAGGCCAGCTCTGACCCCAAGGTATGAAAAAAACCCTTTGGCAGCTGCAGCGCTGTGATCTCTGCAGCACTTTCACTGCCTATGGAGCAGGGCCACTCCCTGTAAGAGGGAATGCCCTGCTTCCAGTTCCTCTGATGGGTCGTGACCCACCAGTTTGGGAGCAACTGTTGTAGAAGAAGCCAAGGCTGTACACAGTGGCCAGCATTAGTATGCACGTCTTTCATATTGGCACCCGTTGCTATTGTTATTAACAATGGTATTTATATTCCACTTTTCTACAAAAAGTTCACAAACCAGTTTGTAGAAAAAATCAAATAACTAACAGCCCAATTCTATCCATATAAATTTGGAAGTAAATCCATTGTAGTCAATAGGTGTCCCAAAAGGGCTCACCATCTTTAAAAAAAATGCACCAGCAAACAGCCGCTAGAAAAGACCTTGTGCTGGGGTGAAAATGGACAGTTACTCTTCCCCCTCTAAATATAAGAGGAGCAGCACTTGAAAAAGTCCTGGCTGCCAGAACTTGCACTCTGAAAGAACTTTAAAAGGGGATTGCTATACAGGTTCAAACCCCTGCTAGCTGGGCGAGAATCACTTTTTCAAGTGACAAGTTGAAAGGACTTTAAAAGGGGATTGGACAAGTTTCTGGAGGAAAAATCCATTATGGGGTACAAGCCATGATGTGTATGCGCAACCTCCTGATTTTAGAAATGGGTTATGTGAGAATGCCAGATGCAAGGGAGGGCACCAGGATGAGGTCTCTTGTTATCTGGTGTGCTCCCTGGGGCATTTGGTGGGCCGCTGTGAGATACAGGAAGCTGGACTAGATGGGCCTATGGCCTGATCCAGTGAGGCTGTTCTTATGTTCTTATGTTCTTATGACAAAGCCCTTTGCGATGGCACAAAGTCAGGGATGCTGTCTCGTGCTTTCAGTGTTGCAAACAGCCAGAGGTGCTGCACATGCACCAGTGGCTTCCAGAGGCTGTGCTGGTGCTGGTAAGTTGGCGCCAGGGTGGAGAGGAGGATTGGGGGCATTCTGGGTCTGGGACGGGAAGGGCAGGGGGTCAAGAGTGGACTGGAGGGAGTGGATCACAGCAGCAAAGGCATACACAGGAGCCTAGCCTATATTTTTCAGCCTACCTTGTCCCCTTTCTCTCCTCAGACATAGACTAGCATAATAGCTGCTTTGGGTCTGAAGAGACTCATATGCAGCCAGAAGGCCTACCCTGAGATAAGTAAAAAAAGAGGTGAGGTTTTACTTACTTATGGTTGTCTTCTGATCTCCTCCCACCAGAGAATGCAGTATGCACCCCGTATGCAGTATGGCAGGGGGGAAGGATTGGGCCATTAGTCTATTTTTATTCATAGAAGCATAGAGTTCACACAGAGCCATTCACCATGGCCAGTCAGGTGGGGGAGTAGTCTCCTACTACATCCAGTCTAATTTCATCTACAGATGAGAACTGAAAGTTAATCAAAATGTCCTAGCAACTTTGCTAGGAATGCTGTTGTGATAATACAGTTATGATTTTGAAGACCATAAACATACAGCTACCCAATGATAGCAGCAGCAGCAAGGGTAAGATTTGCTCATGTAAGTTCCTATTCTCTATTTTTCCTTTCCATATGCAACCATGTAATGATAGCCCAGGCACTTGTGATCTTCAGGACAGTGGCCAATCCAGGATTATGGGTTGGTTCATTTTCACTCACAGGAATATGAGATCTACCTCTTGAAAAAGCATTCAAAATGTTACATTCTCTACTGGTAGCATCTTTTATAAAACAGTTATGTAGACATATGTCTACATGGCAAGCATCACGACACTAATATCCAAAAGCAATCATCTTGAACAGTTGTTGACAAGAATGTATTGTTTCATATTTTTCATTTCCATAAGGGGGAGCTTGTGGATAGAGGATTACTGCCTGGTAAATCTCCAGCTATGAAGAATTTTCACAATATTTCTGTACATTCTGTGGACTTTGAGTTTGAGGGACACAGTGCAAGTCTTGGCGAGTCAGATTTTAATGTTGAAAATCTTTGTTTTAGAGTAAATATTTTCTACGTTCTTGGCAACCAGATCCCACAGACTGGTTGTAGCTGAAGCTGTGAGTGATTTCACACATAAAAAGACTCTCTTGTGGCATCTGGGGCAGGTGCTGTAACAAGAAAGAAAGTGATTGTACTTGCTAGACCATTTCAGTTTTACAACCTGCTGCATTACAGAAGGAAGCAGCGCAAAAAGTGCTTTAGGCTGTGATCCTATGCAACATATTGGAACTCAGGGGGACTTACCTCTCTGCAGATATGTATAGGTTGTGCTGTTGGTCATTCAAATGAACCTTCTGTGTTGTTTTTTTTTTTTTGCACTCTTGAAACGACCCTGTGCTGAGCAAAAGTTATCAAATTCTGACCCTCCCCCAAAGGTCTCGGTGATATTAACACAAAGTGAAGGAGGGTACAATCCTGCTATGCTACCAGCTTGTGAACTCTGGCATGCTTAGTCAGGATCTTCTAGTTCCTCAGCTGGCATAAGTGAACCAGGGAACTGAGTTGTTACCATAGGGCATGTTTCCAGCTATCCCCTTGCTATGGCGTCACAAAAATAAAATTGGCAACAATGACAAACATGGCATTCCTCTATTCAGAAGAAAGCCCCACTTTCAAAGAAACTTACTCACAAGTAAGTGTATAAAGCAATAGAGAACATGCATGGCCTTACAAGGCCATAAGGTAGCTTGCCTGCTACCATAAGGGCAAGCCCTCTTGAACTTACTTGCTTTCACAAATGCATGGGGTGCTGTCACACAGTGAAAACCGGAAGTACCTTTCAGAGACCTCCAGAGGTCCTCTGAGGTTTCTGAGGCATAGGTGGCTGTGTACAGCCTTTCTGTGCCTCAGAACACCTCCCTGATGCAACCGGGAGACCCTTCGGGTCACATCCAGGAGGCCCTTGAGGTTTTCCAGATGCAGGGTTGGCACCAACATTGAGTCAAATCCGTGGGTGCGAACCCATAAAGGGCCCACTGTACTGCTCCTCATTTTCGGTTTGTGCAGATTGCGGTCTCTTTGAGAAGTATGTTTATGCTGATGGCAAAGGTAGTGCACCCTTTGTGTAGTTGGACTCTATCCTTGATGAAGCATTGTGGAGGATCTTCCCCATTATCTACTAGCATCAACTGTATTGTGATATAAGAAATGACAGCAACTGTTACCCTGCACATGCCTGTTCTCATCTGATCTTAGAAGCTAAGCAGGGTCAGGCCTGGTTAGTGCTTGGATGGGAGACCAGCTGAGAATACTGGGTGCTGTAGGCTTATACCATAGTCTTTTGAGACTGAAGGTTGCCAACCAACCAAATCCTCTGTTACTCTGAATCTGTTACTTTGCTATCCTGTATCTCAGCAATTTTCAACCTTTTTTATCTCATGGCACAGGGACAAGGCACTAAAATTGTCAAGGCACACCATATTTTTTTTTACCACTGACAAGGCACACCGCACTGACAGCAGGGGCTCATATCCCCCAGTGGCCCTACTAACCAATGATCCTCCCCCAAACACCCATGGCACGCCTGCAGACCATATGGAGCACACCAGTCTGCCACAGCACAGTGGATGAAAATGGCTGAGCTAGTTTTTAATTAAATGTCAAGTCAGACAAATGTCAAGGAAAGTTGCTTTCTTTACTGCTGCAGCCTCGAAGCTTTGCAGAGATTTTGTTAACTAAAAAGATGGTGCTCTGGAGTTGGGAGAATTTGTACCGACAAGATCAGTTCCCATAAATCTGGTATAGTTTCACCTCACTGGGTCTCTCTACCCCTTCTCTGCAAACTGTCTAGATGATATGCAAAAGCAGTTTGGCTGAGCTCAGTCATAATGTCTGCTGTTAAGGTGCTTTGGGATGCCTGGATAACAGTGCATTCTAGTTCATAAACTATACTCCTGGTGGTGATTGATTGAGTTAAGCTAGGCTTGCATAAAACAGTGTCCTTTTTTGACTTTTGAAATAAGAGAAACCTCTGTCTGGAAACGAAGGCGACAGATAATGGTGAGATACAGTATCAAATCACAGTAATGTTTTTTCATTGGTTGAAGACCAAAGGAGCGGCTGATCCAAAGAAAACTACTTAGCAGTTTCGAGCTGCTGAAAAAAAAGTACATTCACTTGTTAATGTCTAATAGGCTCAGATTTCTGTAGTACAAAGGAAAGTATTTGAACAGCTTAAAAGTTTTATGCTTAAAATAACATTCAATAAAAAAATGCATTTTTGTGAGACTCGTTAAGAAACCACATCGTTCAAGGCGGGAATTCCGGGAAAACCCCTAGGGTGGCCACGTTTCTTTGAGGAAGGAATGGGGTAGAGGTAAAGAAAGGTCTTTCCCCTGTTAAGCAAGCAGGCTGAACTCCAGGACAGTGGAGGGCTTTTGCCCAGAGAAATGACAGCTCCCAAGTTTCTGGGAGGAAGCTTCATCCTAAGAACAAAAGAAAAGCTCTTTTGAGACCAAAGGCTCATCTAGTTTTATTTATTTATTTATTTATTTATTTATTTATTACAGTATTTATATACCACCTTTCTTTCTTTTTTAATTAAGTATTTTATTTATTTATTACAGATACAGGTAAGGAAAATGGGTTATATTTGGGGCTGGTACTACACAGGTTACACAAGAGGGTATTGGCCCTATATTACAATATGCATTATTCAAAAAAAAAAAAAAAAAAGCAATCAAACGACTGAAAAAAACACAATAATCATCAATACAAAAGCTATCATATTTATCAGTATAAAAATTTAGATTTATCTAAACACGCAATATTGTTTAACTGAAATTATCTATCCAGCCATAAAAAGGCTTCCAATATTTTCTTACTCTACCTAAATCTCTCTCTTTCATTCTTTCTGTTAAAACTTCCATTTCTGCTATTTCATAGATTTTATCTATTAAATTTTCTCTAGTTGGCACGTCTGTAGATTTCCATTTTTGCGTAAACAATATTCTTGCTGCTGTAGCATTATAAGGTACTTCTTACATTGGTCTTTAATTTCTGATGTCACATTTAGGAGGAATATTTCTGGTTTGAATGGTAATACACAATTCAATATCTCTTGCAACAATTTATGTATCGTTTTACAGTATTTCTTTGCTTTTTCACATGTCCACCACATATGATAAAAGGTTCCTTCAACCTCTTTACATTTCCAACACTTATTTGATGACCCAGAATACATTTTTGCTAATTTCTCTGGAGTTAAATACCATCTATAAAACATTTTATATAAATTCTCTTTAAAAGACACTGCTTTAGTTATCTTAATATTTATATTCCAAATTTGTTTCCAGTCATCTATTGAGATATTATATCCAAAAATTTTTTGCCCAGCACACCATTACATCTTTAACTGTCTCATCCTCCGTTCTTATCTCAAGGAGAAAATTGTACATTTTTTTTATATACTTCCCCTCATCAATCAAAAATATTTTATCAAAACTTATATCTTCTTCATAAAAACCTATTTTTTGGTCTTCTCATAAAGTTTTGGTCTTTTGGCCCCTAAAATGGAAAAAGTGTTCCATAATGTGGGTGGAGGTGTTCAGCGGATGTCTAGTTGCAAAATACGGGCTTATTGTGAAACCTTATCCTGGTATGGGAGAAAAAAAAGCCCTAATGTAGTTTAGTGGCTGAGAAAGATAGGTGTGAATCAGGACTTCCCCAGCTGTAATCTCACATTTGCCATGAACTCACCAAGGGGTCTTAGGCACTGCCCATCTGCAATATGCAGATAAAAATACTTATAGCAGCGGTTCCCAAATTTACCTGGGTCACGATGCCCCTGTAGCCTCTTCTCCCTGACTCAGCTGGGTGCCACCATCTTGAATCTCCTGAAATCTCATGAGATCCAAGATTACAGTACCAAAATCTTGCAGGATTTCATGAGATCCAAGATGGCAGCGCCTGAATCTCATGAAACCGGAAGAACAGGTAAGAAGGGTCACCAGGGTCATCCTGTGGCGTCCTTGTGAGTGTGCCATGACAACCTAAGGTGTTATAATGCACACTTTGGGATGTAAGCACAACATCCCTGGACTAGATGGACCTTTGGCCTGATCCAGTGGGGCTCTTCTTATGTTCTTAGCATCAAGGTAATGTATCTGAAGTGCTTTGCACTCTCAAAAGTGCTGTACAAATGCTCAGTATTCTTATTTTCAGACTAGAATAAGGCTATTCTAACCCTCTCTAGTGAATAACAGTTTTAATTTAGAGAAGTGGCACCTTCCAGCTGCTGTTCCATTCCCTGCTGACTCTGCTGCCGTCGATCTGCATGAGCTTATTTGTGCACCCTGCTTCTACTGACCTCTGCAATTGATCCCTGTATCTGAGGGGTGTCTGCCATCCACATCCTGTGGACGCACTGCTCAGTAGCAGCCTGCTCTGGAGTCCAGGAGGCAAGGTTTTACTCAGGTTTGATTAGCCCCCTCAACATCAAATGTCAACTGTGCTTTGAAGAATAATAGCCTCTCCCTAGGAAATCAAATCATGAAAAATTTATTTTAATATCGGTATCACACTACTGCAGTCGTGTTGACATAAATGCCCATTGCGCCTGACATGGTCTTTCCTTGTTCGTTGTTTTAAGAGATATGAAGGGAGTTTTGGTGACAGTTTTTTAAGGAACACTAAGCAAACCCTGTCAGTTTAATCTCAAATCTGCTTGATTTTTGCCCTTTGGTTGACATTTATTGTTTTTAAAACTTTAAGAAAGTGTACTGATGAACTGCCCGTTCCCAACGTCTTAAGTACAAAATGTTTAAAAGTATATAATATTTCATCTAGTGCCAGCACCAGGATCGCTGCCAGCGCTCATTTGACAACCAGATGACTAACACAAAGGGGTTCCCCCTTATGAAAACTCTCGGATTATGTGAATTGGCTCATGTAAGTAACTCACAACATCCCCTGTGGAAAGCTGATTGTAGTCATATGTGGGGCATATGGACAGCCACGCTGAGAAGCGTCATGCCACAGACTTGCGAAAAGATTGGGCTAAGTAATCAAGCGAGCTAATTTGTGGGTTGTTTTATCATTCATCAGTGCACATATCTGCTGGATGGAGTTAAATGAGAACAATTCCATACAGATCAAGCTGCACTTCCCACTCCCCCCTGCATTTTCTTCCTTAAAAAATTTTCATTTGTCCATTTTATAAACTACAGGAATAGAAAAATAATAAAAATAAAATACAGCTACACAGTTCATAAGTTACAGAAATGAATTTCTACCATTGAAACAAAGGCACTAAAGAGAACAAAGCTGTGTGCCCGGGAACGTCAATAGTGTCCCCAAAGAAACTGGCCGAAAAGTGTCATCAGTAACCTATGCCATATCTTGAACACCTCAAAGAATTAAGGTCAGTAGAACTCTATCCAGCAGATAGATTAAAATCAGATCAAGCCAGAAGTGGGGGACAGGAAAAGTTTAGCCATCATCCCCTTCCCTCCCAATTTCTCCGTTCTAAATCCATTCTCTCTTGATACTGCTTTGCATTCAAAAAATGGTATCGGGTCTTTGGCCAATGATTTCATGTACAACATGTAGCTAGCCCATCAGACTCTAATTACACATGGATTCATCCTTCAAGTCCTTTTTTTTTTTTTTTTTTTAAATCCAAAGAAATTTTGGGGTGGCTGTATCAGTGCAGAAGAAGAGCAGATGTGGACAAGCTGCCGAATCCTTTCACTTCTTTAGCTTTTTAACTCAAAACCACCCTCCCCAAGTTGCCTGTAATATGGGAATGTTATGGGGAACCTGTTTCTTTCTTTCTGAAGGGAAAAAATGAGGGTGTGAGTGGGTGATTTTTGTTCCAAAAGTACAGGCAAGAAAAGGTTTGCAAAGCCCCTCAAAGCCAGCACCACTGTCCTGGCTGTCCGACCCTTGATCATTTCCCTTGTGTAATCTGAGCATACCCTGTGCTGATTTCCAGATTCTCCAGCCTATGTTGAATTCAATCTGAATTCAGTTTCCAGCATGCCAAGTAAGTGCAAACTACTCTAACACGGTGAGAGTGGGAGCACTTAGCAAGCTCAACTGAAATGGGATAGACATTTCCCCAGTTGCCACATGTTCAAAAGGTCATGTGAACTGGTTCTTAGCTGGTTATAGACTTCCTTCCTTGTGGTTGCTGAAGACAAGTTAATCAACGTGAAGTGCTATGCCAAAATGAACGCCTTATCTTCTACGTCATCTGTTGCCTTGCCTGATCCCAATGCATTTCTCGGTGTCAACATGGTAACAGTGCCTTCCCCTCATCGATGGATTTCATCCTATAGGACAACGACACCTGCTCCCTGTTCATGCCCTAAAGGTTTAATTAACCAGCTACTTACAAATAGTGGAAGCTTATTTAAGCTTCTTTAAAGAGTGAAGCAGCAGCAGTTCTGTGAATTTGGGCAAAGGCTTCAAATCTTTACTCACAAGTAAATGGTTAGTGAAGCTCCATGTTTTGGGAGATGCAAGCCTTATGGCCCAATCCTATTGGGCATCTACACTGCCAGAATCAACGGTGCAGCATTCTTTATGGTGTTCAAAAAGCACACTTGTGCAGCCACTGAAAGCAGTGAGAAGCCATGGCTGTGTGTCAGCAGTCACTGGAGAAGCCCTGGCATTGGTAAGTCAGTGTGGAGGGAGAGGTGGGGGAAAGGGAAGAACACTGCAGAAACCAGGGAGGGATGTGACTCTAGGCCTGGAAGGGGCAGTATTGGTCGTAGTGGCTCCACCAATATCCTATCCTCTTTCCTGGCCTCAGTCCACCCGCCTGGGTCCACTGGGACTTGCGCCAGCAAAATAGCAGGTGCCGTTCCAAGCTGACACATCAGAGCAGTGGAGGATGCTCTCCTACCTCTAGGAGGCCCCGGGACCTGAAACGTCCTTGTGGAATACAAGAACGAACCCCAGTGGTATGGCTGCATTGGCAGGGGGAGACTTAGGCTGGATTGGGTTGTCTGCCTTTTGTTTTGTTCTGGCTGGGAGGGTTTATTCAGGAAGAAAAAGCAGTTTAAAACTTGCCAAGAAATCAATGTAATAAAATGCATTTCTTCATAAAGAGTAAAAATCGCAAAAGGGAGCAAATCAACTTAAAATAAGAGTCCTGGGAAATCTTAAAGATGAGCACATATTTGTGGCATAAGCTTTCATAGACTACTTTGTAAGGAGCATGAACTGGGCTCTAGTCCATGAAAACATCTGCCACAACACATGTTTGTTTTTACAGTGCTTGATTATATAATAACATTATCTTTACATGCATGGTCTATTCTTTCATAGGTGGCCTGTAAGTCAACTGACACTCACCAAGCCCGTGCTAAATCTAGGACAATGTGCAAGATTGATGATAAAAAAGATTGTCTCTAGATTACTTTTTGCATTTTGGCAAATTGCCTTTTTCACAGGCACAACATGGCGCAGATTCCCACATAACCATGATCCAAGCCTGGATGCAGTAGACTTGCCAGGATCATTCTGGGAATATCGATGCTATCAGAAATCATTGTCATTCTGTCCCTGAAGAAGGCAATTTGATATGGACTTGATATTGTTCTACTTGGCTAGTAAGCCTACATATACACACCTTTTTGTGCTTTCTGTGGCACAAGTGAAATTTTCAAAGGAAAAATAGTGACCATCCAGGGCTTGGATGCTGGAAGCCACTTCAAGAAATCAGCTGTATCAAGCAATAGACTTCTCTAGTTGTTTGTTTAACTCTGATCATATTACATTCCTGGTATATACTGTATACCAGGGGTGTCAAACATAAGGCCCATGGCTGAATGCGGCTTCCATAAGTAATTTATCCAGCCCCCATTATAATTGGGCTCTCCCAGCTTGATAATTGGGCTCTTACATATCTTGAAAATAAGAACAAGGTTTGTACATTTTCTCTTCTGTTATTTGCAGCTAATGAGTTTCTATGTGAGAACAAAGTGCTTATTTCTGGCTATCATTTGCTTAATGATATCACTTTCTGCTTAGTGATGTCACTTCTGGCCCTCAGCAGACAGCACGAATGCTAACTTTGGCCCTTTGTATGACACAAGTTTGACGTCCCTGCTGTATACTATCAACTCTTTGCTCCGCTATGAATGTCTATGGGTTAAAAACAACATTCAGGGTTTGGGTGATATGTCAAGTCTAGATCTATTTCAGAAAAAGAACTGGTGGAAGCCATAAGAACCATCATAGAATTCCAGGAAAAGCCTCTTGTCATTAAGATCAATTATAGAAGGAAAATACTTACGAGCCCATAGGGAAATGAGCCTGCAAGAGATTAAGTATCTCCACTGCTCTAAAGAGCAAAATTGGTAGTCACAGAAGGGCTCTGCTGAATTGCCTGGACAAATTGAGCAAATGGCAATGAGAATTCTGACACTACATTACATTAATCTTCATAACTACCACTCCAGATGTGATCCCACGTTCTGAAGGTGAAGGATTGGGGTGTATGTGTGTGTGTGTGTGTGTGTGTGTGTGTGTGTCCAGTCAATCTTTATAATCCTCTAGTATTAATTGCTCTTTTTTTCTGTAGCATATGCTACACAGAAAAAGGCACTACCAAAAATGTACTGCATTTAATAAATGCATTTATGGGAGAGGTGGGGAATGAGCACTACCTCAGCACCAGAGCCCAGGTCAACCAGGCTGGTAGACCTGGGCTCCTGGTTTAACTTTGGCCTCTGCAGCCAAGGTTTACTGGTGGTAGACCTGGGCTCCTGCCTGGACTTGGAATCCAAATTCACCTGCAGGGCAGACCTGGGCTTCCATAGCAGTTGAACTTTGGCCTCCATGGCTGAGGTTTGCTGGGCAAGTAGACCTGGGCTTCCAGTCATGCTTGGGCTGCTCCCCAACCCAGCAGGTGCCCCTCCCCACTGGTGTGACAGTATAAAGAGGTATGCACCCATTGATCGCCCCTGGATCCACCGCTGGTGACAGTAGCTAATAAGAAGTCCCTAAGAACTATGAATGTAAACAGTGAACTTATACAGCAATATTTAATAAACTCCAGCGTAACAGCTTTTGTGTGATATTTTGTTGTCCCATGTCCCATCCTAAACACGTATGTGCTCATGCCACAAGTCATAGGGCTTCTCGGATGACAAGAAAAGTATTCTTAGAGAACCACAGAGTCCTACATAATCAGAAAGAACGAGAGATCTTCGGAGTTGAGGTTAAGATGGGAGCTATGCTGGCTATCTAGGAGGGGGAATCCTCTCCACTTCAAGGGACAGGGTGTGAGAAAGCAAAGGCAGCAGTGGAGGTGTAAACTGTATGTCGAGTCCAGGCTAAAGTTCTTCCTACCACTCATTTCCTCAGCTTGGGAGCTCAAGGCCATCTAGCTGGCTTCTTACTTTGGACAGTGATAAACCACAGAACCGCTCATCTGGCCAGAAAGTTTGGAAAGGCACAGCAGTCCAGTCTTATACCATGGCCTAACTACTGTAGAGATTACTGCCATTGCTGCAGCCTAACTCAGCCCTAGCTAACTAGGCTAAAAAGGACCTTTTATGTGGTGGTTCTCTCCTATTTAGCAGGGGTAGAGCAAGTGTCAGGGCCAGTCCTACCATGAGGCAGGGTGAAGTGGTTGCTTCAAGCAGCAGGCTGGGGGAGTCAGCAAACAGGCAGGAAATGCTCTGCACCTGCCCACCACCTCCTGCACCGTTGACTGCCACTCATTCCTCTTCTTGCTCACTCTTCTTGGAGAGCAAGTGAGAGAAGATGGGGTAGGATTACTTCCTCCAGTGCCACTGCTGAAAATTGTGATGGGTCGACAGTACCAACTGTGATGCTATTTGTGATGGCTCTCCTGGAAGAGGAGGGACTGGGAAGAGGACCATCTCCTCCTTGCCACCCCCTTGCCCAGCACTTCTTCAAACAAGAGTGAGCATAGAATGTTGGGAACTTAAGAGGCTCTTTTCACTCTCAGGGTCCTATCCACCTGGCTAGCTTTAAAGAAGAACTGGGCAGTAGAAAATATAGGAGGGCAGAGACAGTAGGGGGGATCAGGGGACACATGTGGTCATGTGTGTACCAAAAAGGGAGTGTGAAATTTGGGCACCACTTTAGTCACTGATCTAGGCCTGGTTACTGGTGTCTTCCTTGTGTGTCTTCTTCAATCTTGAGCCACCTTGAGATAATTGAGCTTTTGCAATGTAAACTGCTTTCAGAACTTTTTTTGTTGACAAGTGTCCTATCAAAGTCTAAATAATAAGAATAATCAGCACTTGTTTGAGGTTCTTTTTGCTCAGGAGAAAGAGAGGAGAGCAAAAGCCATTTCTTTTCAGTGTGCCTTCGAAATTAATGTTATGATTGGAGTCTTTCTTCAAAGTGTCTCCTGAAACCATAACCTTGCATTGCAGAGATCCTGCTTCTGGAACATAGCTATAGCTTGGCTCAATGCCTCCCTTATGTTAAGGGTCAGCAGATGGGCACTAGGCAATTTTTGATGTTCAGTCAAACACTGTGGATCTTGTCATGTTGTTGAATAAATATCATGTAGTCTCATTTGTTCCACTGTGACGGGATCATAGCATGTTGTCTAAATTCTTTTTCCATCTCCTTCTTTTGTCTTTTCTTGATCATATTTCTGGTAGGTAACTGGAACCCACCTGCCTGGTTTGTTTCAATCCCTGATTAAAACATCCCAGACATAATTACTTTACCAGCATGGCCCTCGTGTAAGTAGCAGTCAGCAGCAGTTAAGACACACAGAGACCAGGTTTTAATCAGTCTTGACTAAAGGCTGAAAATGATTCACTCCTGTCAGCACTGGGCAACACAACAAACAGCTTTCCAGCAAACCACTTAAGCAGAAATATGTTGGGATGTTTCTATAGTAACAGGGGAAAAATATTTCACACGAGAGTCCATCTGCCGTAATGTATAGAGGAGTGATCTGGCTAAGGATCTCATGATAAATTAATCTTAATGTGCAAACTTTGTTTTACAATCTCACACACAGACAGGTAGGGAAAAATGCAAGCATGAAAGAGCTGGAACACAATTTATTTTAGGTATGTGTTTTTAATTTCTCAACATGCAAGATGTCCATATATGATTATTGATGTAACTGGGTTTTGTGTTAGCCCAGAAACTTGGCTGTCAGCATCTCATCATCTGCACCTCAGATACAAGGACAGTGTTCTGACTCCTAAAATTCTTCTGGGGCTCAGATTTTAAACATTTGGCTCCTCTCTCTCTCTCTCTCTCTCTCTCTCTCTCTCTCTCTCTCACACACACACACACACACACACACACACACACACACACACCTCCCCCCCCCCCCCGTGTGAGCCAGATTCGATTTTTATATTGGAGACCAATCTTGGTAGCTTTGACTGGTGGAGTTCAATCCAGTCTAACAGAATTAAAGGAGCACCTGACAAGCTTGCCCACTGATACCTCTACTTTTTGACTCTCTTTGGAGCTGCAATCTGCCAGAAGCAGGAGATGGAAGAGAATAGAATCAATGAGAAAATATAAAGTTATTAAAGTTTATGCAGATGGTGACTCAACACCTCATCCTCATCCTCAACAACCAGTCCCAAAAAGTGATGATTGTGGTAGGGAATAGGGCCTCTGAGAGGAATTTTATCAGGGCCACAAATTTTCTTTTCAGCCCCTTCCCAAAGGGAGAGGAGGCAAAAAAAAGTAGGTGGTGGTGGCAGGAGCTGGGAGGGGGCAATTTAGGATGGGGGAGGGTGGTGACATCTGGAAAAGACTTTGAAGCCCAGGTCTTCTGGGCATCCCAAAGTGACACCAGGTCTTCCCTCCCATGCAGCACTGGCAGCAAGATACAATAATACGGAAAACCAAACACTCCTAAGTCTCTCTAACATCTTTTAAATATAGAAAATCATTGCAGAAAATTAGCATCATTGTATTTAGGTTCATACTAGAATGGAAAGCATCCTATGCATACCAAAACCGGCTTCTGCAGCAGCTGTAGCCTTACAGCTGTGTCCCTGAGCTCCTATACACTCCTTCACGATAAGCAGATCTACAAGCCAAAGAGCTACTGTAGCAGGCCAGTTTCCTCCCAGATTTGACACTGTGTTAAAGAGGAGGCAGGAGGTCTGGTCTAGAGGGTAGAGCCTCCGTCTGCCTGAAGATAACATCCACAAGGTCGCCAGTTGGAGGCCACCGGCACCGTGCGACCTTGAAGCAGCTGACAAGCTGAAGCCGAGCTATTCCATCTGCTCTGAGCGTGGGAGGATGGAGGTCAGAATGTGAAGCCAGATCGGAATGAAACACCTGAATGTAGTGGTTCTTGAAAGAAAGAACCTTCTTTCAAATTGTAAAAATCCCTATTTAATAAGGGATTTAAATAAAAAGCCTGCCTATGTAAACCGCCTTGAATAAAGTCTTGAATAAAGACCAAGAAAGGCTGTATATAAATTCTTGTTATTATTATTATTACTATTACTATTATTATTATTATTATTATGTATCCATTCCTCAGCCTGGTGCATATGGCTCGCACCAGAAACCTCTGCCTCATGCCCACAGCAGAGCTCTCGGCTTCCAATGTGGGTGGCATGTCTGGGTGAGATAGTAAAATGTAAGATCCCAGAAAATGTCTGGGTCCCCTCCTTTGGCTTACCCTCTGTATCCCCCTCTCAAGGGCTCTGGTGAGGGAAATATAGGAATACTGTGGAGCAATTAGACTTTTTCTGAAGCCAGCTGTTCTTTAAGTCTGTGTCAAGGAAACTTGAATGAACGATAAATAACGACAATAAATCTCTCTCTCTCTCTCTCTCTCTCTCTCTCTCTCTCTCTCTCTCTCTCTCTCCTCTGCATGTGTGTGTTTTGGAAGAGACAGCACGTAATATTCAAGAAGGAGTGACTTCTCTTGGATTGCTGTTGATAATGATTTCTGATCCCTTGCCAATCAGTGTCAGGTCAAAGAGGTGACAGCTTGTTGATATTTTCACCAAAGAAGGAGTCAGTGCACAATGCAGTGAGTGATTTGTCGAGCAAACCTGGAGTAACCCTTTTGATGCAGGAGAGAAAGAGGCTGGTGGGGAGGAAGAACTTTCTTCAGAAGTGTTGGCCTTTTTTGTTCATTGGTTTGAAAAGCAGCTTGGGCTGTTTATCTCAAATCTCATATTCTTGACACGTAAATTTTCAAAGCGACTCAATGCATAGTATTATTGTGAAGATATCTAAACTGAAGGCAGGGGTGTAAATAAACTGATTTTCCTTCTAGCATACAGACATTACAAGAGATCTAGTTTCTTTTCTCAGTCTGTGATCCTTCTTTCACTTGAAAGACTAGGGTTGGCAGCAATCAGGATGGGGCGGGGGGGGAGGAGGTCATGCTTTGTTCACAAAACACTGTACAGACATTCTCTACTGAGTACACTATCATATTCATTGTTTTTAAAGCCAAAATACATTCTCTAGTGCTTTTTTCTTCTAGTCTGATTCTAATAACACAATTTCTGTGTGCTTATTTGATTACGTTTTCTATCTTTGGCCAAGGAAGGGTAGAAATTTTTTCAAAAGGAAACAAAAACAAGCCCCTCCCCAAACATACAACAGATCCCATGTCCTCCACTGCTCTCATGAAGTTTGCAATTACAGTCTGAGTTTTGCATAGCCATGGTGGCTTTAGCAGAGACACTGGTCCAAGAACAATAATCCCCCACCCACCCCAGCATAGCCTAATATTTTGATGCTGTTAGACTAATTAGATGTCAGTGGCTTGGGAAATGCTACTCATCAGATAGAATTTTGAGGATTTGGAAGAGCATAAAAATATCTTTCAAATGCTAGTATGTATGGAATGTAAGAAAGTCCCAAAGTTTGGGTGGTATTTCAGAAACCATCTGTTATGTAAGTGGAAAACCTACATGCCTCTTGGCTGGATATAAGAAGAGGAACTCTGCTGGGTCAGATCAATGTCCAGCATTCTGCCTCTCACAGTGGCCAACCACTGGGGAGTCCTCAAGCAGGGCATGAAAGAAATGGCCCTCTCACCCAGCACTCAACTGTCCCTGAAATGAAATATTATGACTAATAGCCTGTGACAGATCCCCTTTCCATAAATGTTTCTAATCCAAGTCATCTACACTCATGGCCATAACTGCATCCTGTAGCACTGAATTACATTAATTTTGTGCTATGTGAAGAGGTATTTTTCCCTGACTGTCCTGAGTCTTCTCTGCATGCACAAACTCATTGTATCTGCCCACATTACAAATGAATGGGGCAAAAGCTGTTCTTGAGTTGCCAATGTTCTGATCGAATGCATTAGCAAATGTCTTTAATAAAGAATATAGCATTAAAGTGCATTGAATTGTATTTGCGTTTAACTTATAATCTTACTCAAAACTCAATTACACTTATTGCATTAGCTAATCACATGCAATTGCCAATGGTGCTGCATAAGGCAAGAGATTTTTGTCTGGACTCTGGAGCATTTGGATGTCATCCAGTTGGATAAATAAATGTCCACAACTGGTGGGGAGTTACTCAGCTAAAACTGGAAATGCCTGAGTTTGAATCAATGCCTGAAATAAAATTCAAGACCTTCACAAAGTTCAATCAGATCAGCATGTATTTTAGCTCTCTGCCACACCCCCTTTTGTCACATGACATGACTCAACCTATGAGTGACTTAAGAAAACATCAAAAAGAAAAAACGGAAATGACAAATGGATAATGAAGTGAACAAACAAACATCAGGGTTATTTCAAGTTAACACACACACACACACACACACACACACACACACACACACAAACACACACACACACACACACAAACACACACTCCAAAGAATATGGCAAAGAATCATAACATTTGTGATTTCTGTTATTGTTTGCCCCCAGCCAGATTCTCATCTGATATGACAACACTGTGTTGGTTGGTTCTCATGCAACTTGTGCTGGCCAACATCAACGTAACATTCCAGGGAGAGGGACAATAACGTTGCCCAATCCCTAACTCTATATGAATTTGGCAGCCACTGAACTCTTATATATGAGATTTGCCACTGTAAAATCTAGCTTGGCCCTGTGTCGTGTCTTTTCAAAGACCGGAACAGTTCCCTGCTGCATTTTAGAATGAAAATATGTGTGGACAGAAATCCAATGTTAACCTCCTGGGTCTTGGCAATCGTAGTTCTCACATGCAAGTTGATTTCTTCCTTTCTCCTCCTCGTTTGCCTGTTTCCATTGCCCAGGTCTTGCATCCATTCTGAAAAGGTGTTCCTGCATCAGCTGATCTTCTTTTCCACCTTGCTTGTTAGGAGTGGCAGATACTGCATCTCCAGTCATCGCATCAATTGGAGCATGTGGATACTGTACAAAAAGAGACATCCGTGCATGCTAGATCTTGAAACAAGGAAGGAGCAGGCAACCCTAAACAAAGCAATGTTAATTCAAGAAATAAATAAATAAATAAATAAATAAATAAATAAATAAATAAATAATACAGGTATTTATATACCACCTTTCTTGTTTGTCAGATTTCTCTTCAGACTTTATTCAAGGCGGTTTACATGGGCAGGCTGTTCTAAATCCCCATAGGGATTTTTACAATTGAAGAAAAGTTCTACCTTTCAAGTACCACAACATTTCAGATGGATCATTTCTCAAAAATCTTTTCCCATTATTTTGATTTTGTTGTCTATGAGATATTGTAAGTGTGCAATTAACTGGACGGGGTGGTTTGTTTTAGCTGCTTACTCAGCTAATGAGGCTGATATCTCAACAAACTAAGAGTCTTCTCATCAGAGTGGCCTTTTGCTGTTGTGTTGTTTGTTTTTACTTGACAGAGGTTTTTTCTTTTGTCTTGATACCTTCTCTTTTTCAAAAAAAAAAAATTCTTCACTGAGATCTGTTCCCAGAGCCCAGCCACAAGTATTCATTTGGCTGGAATAATTAGTTGAACATGCTTTAAAACAGAGCAGACAGGATTCATTCTCGTTTTTTGTTTCTTTTTCCACAGGGTTAAGTCAAGTCTGGTAAGTAAGAGAAATCAGAGTGAGGGTTTAATATAGATAAAAGGATGGGCCAAGCCCAGCTGAACTTGAGAAGTTCAGGGAGTGTCTGACCCACATCCCTGCAATTTATACAGCAGCACTGGCCATAACTTCACCCAGGAGACACCTGCAAGTTCTTTCTTTTGAGTCCAGCAATCCTAAACCTCAGATCGCTGGGTTTCATCACCCTGCCCCACCCCCTCCGTTTTCCACAAGACAATGCTGCATAAGGGACTGGCTCATATTTTAATTTAAACCATTCACCTTTTATTAATTTTGAGCAGAAGCAAGACTATCCAGTCTTCAGAAATGTGCCTCATCCTCAATACTGCACTACCAACTATACTTTGAGAGGTCACAATACACACATAAGAACATAAGAACAGCCCCACTGAATCAGGCCATAGGCCCACCTAGTCCAGCTTCCTGTATCTCACAGAGGCCCACCAAATGCCCCAGGGGGCACACCAGATAACAAGAGACCTCATCCTGGTGCCCTCCCTTGCATCTGGCATTCTGACATAGCCCATTTCTAAAATCAGGAGGTTGCACATGCACATCATGGCTTGTAACCCGTAATGGATTTTTCTTCCAGAAACTTGTCCAATCCCCTTTTAAAGGCATCCAGGCCAGACACCATCACCACATCCTGTGGCAAGGAGTTCCACAGACCAACCACAGGTTGAGTAAAGAAATATTTTCTTTTGTTTGTTCTAACTCTCCCAACACTCAATTTTAGTGGATGTCCCATGGTTCTGGTGTTATGTGAGAGTGTAAAGAGCATCTCCCTATCCACTCTGTCCATCCCCTGCATAATTTTGTATGTCTCAATCATGTCCCCCCTCAGGCGTCTCTTTTCTAGGCTGAAGAGGCCCAAACGCCGTAGCCTTTCCTCATAAGGAAGGTGCCCAGCCCCGTAATCATCTTAGTTGCTCTCTTTTGCACCTTTTCCATTTCCACTATGTCTTTTTTGAGATGCGGCAACCAGAACTGGACACAATACTCCAGGTGTGGCTTTACCATCGATTTGTACAACGGCATTATAATATTAGCTGTTTTGTTCTCAATACCTTTTCTAATGATCCCAAGCATAGAATTGGCCTTCTTTACTGCCGCCGCACATTGAGTTGACACTTTCATCGACTTGTCCACCACCACCCCAAGATCTCTCTCCTGATCTGTCACAGACAGCTCAGAACCCATCAGCCTATATGTGAAGTTTTGATTTTTTGCCCCAATGTGCATGACCTTACACTTACCGACATTGAAGCGCATCTGCCATTTTGCTGCCCATTCTGCCATTCTGGAGAGATCCTTCTTGAGCTCCTCACAATCACTTCTGGTCTTCACCACTCGGAAAAGTTTGGTGTCGTCTGCAACTTTGCAACCTCACTGCTCAACCCTGTCTCCAGGTCATTTATGAACAGGTTGAAAAGCACCGGTCCCAGGACAGATCCTTGGGGCACACCGCTTTTCACTTCTCTCCATTGTGAAAATTGCCCATTGACACCCACTCTCTGTTTCCTGGTCTTCAACCAGTTCTCAATCCATGAGAGGACCTGTCCTCTAACTCCCTGACTGTGGAGTTTTTTTAGTAGCCTTTGGTGAGGGACCGTGTCGAATGCCTTCTGAAAGTCCAGATATATAATGTCTATGGGTTCTCCCGCATCCACTTGCCTGTTGACCTTTTTAAAGAATTCTATAAGGTTCATGAGGCAATACTTACCCTTACAGAAGCCATGCTGATTCTCCCTCAGCAAGACCTGTTCATCTATGTGTTTTGAGATTCTATCTTTGATGAGGCATTCCACCATCTTACCCGGTATGGATGTTAGGCTGACCGGCCTATAGTTTCCTGGGTCCCCCCTCTTTCCCTTTTTAAAGATAGGCATGACATTTGCTATCCTCCAATCTTCTGGCACTGTGGCTATTTTGAGGGACAAGTTGCATATCTTAGTCAAGAGATCAGCAACTTCCATTCTTCAGTTCCACACACATATAATGCCACTACTATTTTTATGCCACCCTCTGCATGGGGCCATGCAATCTGTCAATTAGGTATAATTATGCATCATTTGTGTGCCATTCACTTGGTTCACTTGCTGCTCTATAGTTCCTATGAGAAATGAGTAGAACAGGGGGGAAAAAAAGAAATGAGTAGAGGTGGGGGAAAACAGTGATAACGAAATAAAAGCACAGAACACTGCTTTCTGCACTTATTTTTTTTTTTAAAGCTCAAAATTGGCGAAACAATAAAACCATTTTATTTGGTTTGTATGTATTATTTAATGGGGGGATATATGCGTAATGACTGTGGCCTCATCTGCTGACACTATAGCACCTATAAATTCATGAAAAAATAAAACCGTTTTCACTCACCTCTAGAAATTAGATCCCAAAGCCAAAGTAAGGTCATACCTTTAAGAGGACCAACTAAAATATAACAAAGCAGATAGTGTGTTTTAGAATTATCCAGGCTGGTTTTGTTCAGCAAAAAAAAGTGTTGGGGGGAGGAAAAACTAGAGAAAGTGTTGAAGCCCCCAAGTCTGCATTTCATAAGGGGCTTACAGTGACATGCAGGAGAGTTTCAGGAAGTAATTAGTTAGCCTCACAAGGCAGCCATTTTCAACCACTGTGCCGTGGCACACTGGTGTGTCATGAACTGTCCGCAGGTGTGCTGCAGGAGTTTGAGGGAGGGTCATTTATTAGTAGGGCCAATGAGGAATGTGAGTCCCCCAACCAACAGCATGGTGTGCCTTGTCAATTGTCCCAAAACTGATGGTGTTCCTTAACAATTATAGTACCTTGTCAGTGGGCAGCGAGACAAAAAAGGCTGAAAATTACTGTGCTAGACAGATTTCAGGATTCACCCAGGGCCAGTGAGGCAAAGAAGCAGTCTTGGGCACCTCCATTTTTTAAAAATACCAAATGAAGATTTGCCAGCCATCTACCTAACAAAGAAATGGTTATTGTCATTGGCCCAGTAACTGACCTATCCCTTACCAGGCCCTGGGGGAAAGGTCTGCTATGCTGCCCTCTGCACCACATCCCCCTCTTCCACACTTACCTAGTGCAACAGAGCCTTGCATGATGTTGGGACCAACTGGGAAAGCATTCTAAAGCTTCCCCATGGTACTTCCGGGAAACTGGAAGTACCGATTAAGATTGCATTGGGAGCCTCAGAAGGCTTCCCGCGTTGTCCGGAGCACTGTGCAAATGCAGTGCCTGGTGCATTTGCCCCCTGTCCCCCCCTCCAGGTCTGCCACTGCATTGGTCAGCATCAAAACAATACCTTCCGATATAAAGATAAGGGATGAGAGCATGAACTCAGTTATTCTTGAAGAATATTGGTGAAGATCAATGAGAGAAACGTAAAAAAAGTCAATGTATGAGGGTGCATTTTGCATGCAGGACAGGGTGGCTTGGAACAACATTTTCCAAGGAGACATTCAGTGGAGAGGAAATTCCAGAAAATCCTCACATTTTCATACTTCAGAAATCAATCTGGCATCTTGAATCTGCAAGCCAATAGTTGCCAAGCAACTTAACTGCAAGTAGTGGAAAACTCAGGCTGAAATCAACGCTTGGTCTACAACTGGAGCAAAATGAGGCGGCAGGATCCTGAGATGACAGAGATGTGTTTATTTACTTACTGATAAAAACAAAAATAGAAACCCACCCCTCTACTTTTTGTGAGATGCTCAACAGCAAAAAATTAAAAATGTTCATAATTAAAACAAAGAGAACATAAACAGGAGCAATGCATAAAATAAACATTGATCAGAGAGCCAGGAAGAATAAATTCAAACATCAGACAGGCCAAAGTCATGAACAAAATATTTTCAACTGACATTAAAATACTATGAGGATGGTGGTCAGACAGCACTAGATTAGGGTAGACCCTTCTCACTTTCTCTCCTACCATATTCCACCTCCAGCTACAGCACAAGTCTGCCTGAACCTTATGCATGAACAGAGGCCCTCGTCCCAGACTCCCCCTCTATCTGAAGTTAAGTGGGTGATGACCACAGACTGAATGTGATCAGTCATGAGGCCCTCTATCTGGGATTCCCTCTCCAAAGAACTTCTGACATTTCAGCACACGGCAAAGCAGTACAGGTGGAGCCTATTTATCCGCATTAGTTCCATTCCGTGACTCGTCGTGATTAACAAAAACCGCGTTGTGCTAAATCCCATAGAGTTACGCAAATAGGTTGCAGCCTGACACTTCTGGTTGGAAGGAAACTAAGGCAGCTGTTATTAATCCCCTCCCCTCTGCTCCGTACTTGGCCCTCCCACTTCTGTCCAGCTTCTTTCACAGGTGGGAGGCTGACCTTTTAAGAGTCCAGTCCTATGCCTACCCAGAAGTAAGCCCCACTGTGAGCCTGTAAGCGATGGTGAGCATGCACCATGGGGGGGGGGGATTAGGCAAACACTACCTGGGATTTTTAAAGCAATCCCCTCTCTTCCCCCTCCTGCCTCCCTCTCAGCCCTCCCCATTGCCAGCTGTCCCCGCTTCTTTCACAGGTGGGATGCTGACCTTTTGAGAGTCTAGTCCTATGCCTTTCTACTCAGAAGTAAGTCCCATTCTAGTCAATGGGGCTTACTCCCAGGAAAGTGTGGAGAGGATTGTAGCCTTGCTGGGCTGTTTTGTTTCCGTAGGCTGGAACATGGAGAGCCTGCACCATGGGGGGTGGGGTGGGGTGGGATTTGGCAAACACTCCTGGATTTTTTGAAGCAATCCCCTCTGTTGCTACTGCAGCTGCCCCTGTGTGTGTGTGTGTGTGTGTGTGAGAGAGAGAGAGAGAGAGAGAGAGCGCACTCCACCTTGCTGCATGTGCTCTGGCTGCAGAAGTTTTCTGCCCTGCTTCCCCTCTTCGCTGGCTCAGGGGCTCCAGGAGCACAGTGTGTGTGTTCCTTTGCAAGGGGAGCCTCTTCCATGGCTCCAGGGCTATTTCCCTGCCTGAGCCTTTTTGCAGTGTTTTGGGCTGCCTGGAAAAGGAGCAAGATGCCAGCAAAGGGCAAAGGGGGCAATAGTGTGTGTGACCTTCAGTTCCTTCACCCCATTCTCATTGAGACAAATCTGCAGATAACAAATCTGTGGATAAATAGGCTGCACCTGTATGTGATCATTTTTGCTTGTGGGCTACCCAGAGGCAATTTGTGAACCCCTGTGGAAGGATGTTGGAACTACCTGGTCTTTGACCTGATTCAACAGGGATTTTCTTGGGGACCAGACTCTCCAGCATGCTTAGGGACTGGGTTTCATGATTATCTTATGGTTCTGCTGGAATTTACTAAATGGTAGTAAATGCTATCTTGGTGAAGTTATGACACTTTATTGATTGTGTTGCTGTTATTGGATTTTTTGTATTGGTTTTTATCTTTAACTTTACTACACCCTGGGAGTTTTTGAACAAAATATTTTTACTTACCTCCTGCAGGCAGTCCAATCGCTCCCCACAATAGGATGCAACATAAACCTGTACAGCTGCATTGGCACGCAATGCATTCTGAGATGAACTTGGGCAAAGTTAGATGACTCCCCATGACCCAGAAGAGGCTGAAGGGAGATCAGAAGACTGCCTGGAACCTTCAAAATGTAGTAGTTTCACAGTGCAATGGTAGGGAGGCTATTGGGACTTTTTTTAATAAGGTCCAGAAGTTTTTTTAAAGTGTATATTCCAGAAGTTTTTTTAAAGTGGGTCCCCGGTATTCACATATTCACAGTATCCATCGCGGGATCTGGAATTGAATCCCTGTGGATACAGTACTTACACTACCAAAACACAATGCAGGTGATTTTTGAGATATCTAAACAAGTATGAGATAACTTACGTCATGGCCAAGTGTGGAAGAACTTAGTTATATTTCTGCTTCCACCACTCCAGGCTTTCCCAAATCTTCCAAAATCTTTCCTGGGTAGAGCCCTTTAATAATAATAATAATAATAATAATAATAATAAACAACTTTATTTATATCCCGCCCTTCTCCCCGAAAGGGACCCAGGGTGGCTTACAACATGTTAAAAACAGATTAAAAACGTAATTTAACAGCGAATAAAAACATATTAAAACACATTAACAGATACCATAAAAACAGTAGTCAGATAAAAAGTCAGATAAAAAGAGCAAAATGCAGCAAATCATGGAGGAATCAGGCCTGTAAAAATACTAAAAGATATAAAAAAGATGTTAAAAAGGCCATGAACTCAGAAGGCTTGTTTAAACAAAAAGGTCTTCAGGCCTCGCCGAAAAGTCTCAAGAGAGGGAGCCATTCTCAAGACAAGGGGAAGGGAGTTCCATAATGCTGGTGCCACTACTGAGAAGGCCCTGTTTCTTGCCACCACCCCACATACCTCCTTAGGTGGTGGCACTTGTAAAAAGGCCTTCTCTGATGACCTAAGAGGACAAGTCGGATTGTACGGAAGTAGGCGTACAAGGTCTTTAAGGTCTTGCCTAAGATTATCTTTTAATAAAACTTAAGAAAGGGAAGTTATCACCCCAATAGTTCCCAAACAAGAGAAAGAAAATAAGTATTTAATACTATAAAAAGGGAGAAACAGGAAAATAAGACACTAAACTCCCAAACAAGACAACTAACAGCCCAATCCTGAGCTGCCTGGGGCGCCCAGGCTCGGCGGCACCAAGAAGGGCTGCCGCCAGATCCTGCGCACCCTGGGCTACTGCAGGAGGCACCTCTGGGGAAGGGAACTTTCGTCCCAAAAAGTCAGCAGTAAAGTAAAGGTGCTCATGTAGGGCATTCCCTCCCCAGAACACCTCCTCCCCACCCCGTCCCCGCCCCTGCTTACCGTGCCGTGGCTCTGTGGTCCAGGAGACCGCTGAGCCACAGAAGCTGGGTGACCGCCTTGTGCTAGCCCAGCACCAGCCGGCGCTGGGCTAGCATGGGCGGGAGCCCAGCAGCGAGGCTAGCAAATGTGACTTACGGTACGTTTGTGACAGTGCTCGGCGGCACGGAGCCATGCCGCCAAGCACAGGATTGGGCTGTAAACTGGCAGAAAAAAATTACTTTTGCAAAGTAAAACACAACTTGAAGAGTTGTGTCATACAGCCATTTGATGTTTATATGCTTTAACATCAAGTGGTTGTATGATACAACTCTTCAAGTTCAAATAATCAATACAATATAAACACAAAAAAAGTTATAAAATGATTGGCAAAAGACAATCTTAATCCCCAATTAAGACCATTTGGTTCTCTAACTGGTGAGTTCTTTCATAGCCAAAGGACACAATCCTAACCCCTTATGTCAGTGCTTTCCAGCACTGGCATAGCAGTGCCAATGGGACGTGTGCTGCATCCTGCAGTTGGGTGTCACTCACGGAGGCCTCCTCAAAGAAAGGGAATGTTTGTTCCCTTACCTCGGAGCTGCGTTGCCCTTATGTCAGCACTGGAAAGCACTGACATAAGGGTTTAGGATTGTGTCCTAACTCACCTTCAAAACACTCTTTCTGAATCCTCCACTCCCACTATCCCAAACAGCACAGAATACAAAGAATACCAAATTCCTGAGTATTTATCTTCCAGCTGAAACCCACTCTACTTCCAAATTGGATAATGCTAATTCCCTACTTTTTCTTCTTCATTTAAAGTCAACTCTCCCTCTTAACTTTTCCATTAAACACACACACACACAAAACAAAACCCAAGGACACAAATGGGAACAAACACAACTTCACCACAACTTATAAATTTAATGGACATAAGTGACCATTCATTATTTGAATGGTTAATATTTATTTATTTATTTATTTATTTTCTATTACACTCAAATGAAGAAGAAAATAGCCTAAAAATAAATGCATTCTTGAAGTTTTGGTGTCAGTACTTTTCATTTTTCATCAGAGATTAAGAGCCCAATCCTACCCATCCACCCTGCCAATGTAGCTTCACCATGAGGTTTGCACTGTATCCAGCGGGGGAGGGGGATTAGGTGGCTTTGTAGGGGAAAGAGGAATTATTTTGTTATAAACCCCCTGCTCCTCAATGGGTCTTCTCAGATGTATGCCAACTCTGTAGCTGGTGCAAGTCTGAGAAGAAGAAAGGGGTGGGGGTGCTTGAAAAAGAAGGGATAGGATCCAGCACTCTTCATTGCCACCAAATCCACCCTTCCTGCTGCCTCCCTACCCTCATTCCTCCCCCTCCCTGCCCTGTTTTGCCAACTCCACCCCACCTCTGCCCACCTTACTGCTGCCCCAACTCACTGCTGCCTTACCTGGTCCAGTGGGTGCAGCAGGGTACATTGGTGGAGTTGGAGCACCACCAACTCCAACTGATGCACCACCAACTGATGTAAAATGGCCACTGACAGAGCCCAGTGTACTCCATTGGCAGCCATTTTATGACAGTGAAAGACTAGCAGCCCAATCCTATGCATGTCTACTCAGAAGTAAGTCCCATTAGAGTCAATGGGGCTTACTCCCAGGAAAGTGTGGCTAGGATTGGGCTGTTAGGGTGCAATCCTAACCCACTTTCCAGCACCAACATAAGGGGAATGCAGCTTTGAGGTAAGGAAACAAACATTCCCTTACTTTGAGGAGGCCTCATGAGTGCCACCCAACTGCAGGATACAGCACACGTCCCATTGGCACCGCTATGCCAGTGCTGGAATATTGGTTAGGATTTGGGCCTAACTGTCATAAAGCCCTGCTCCTAAGAACCCAATTCTGAATAAGATTGGGATGCTAGACTTGCCCTTGAGATCAATTAAGTAAAACTTCCATTGTGTAATCAACCAATTTTCAACGGATCACAGTTGGCAACGCTAGTTCCGATGCCATTTAATTGGTAGAGGTGAAATAAATCCATTGTATGATGCCTTCTGCTTTATAGTTATATTTAAAAGATAATAAACAGCAGGAGAACTTCAGAGTGCCTGAGAGAGCCAAGAGGAGGCAACTGGAGGTCCGATGACACCAGAAGCAGACTGTTTGGAGATCTTAGGTGGGAATGTTGGGTACATTTGTGTGCATTCAATTGTTTTGAATGTGCTGGCTGACATCCAAGGGCATCATTGGGGAGGCTCAGGTGGAGAAAATGGGACAGATGATGGATGGTCAGAATAGATTGGGGAGCTTTTTATGAAAAGGTGACAGTTGAACTCAAGACTGAAATAGGATAAGTGCATGATTTAGCAGTTATGTGTTTAATCACCAACACATATCTAGCTGCAGCACAAGTTCAATTTTAGCTAACACTCCAATAAATCATGCAAAATTCTCCAAGAGTTCTATTATATATGGGTGGCTCTTCCCAGCTAGTTAACACATATTACCCCATTCTGATTTTTTTTTTCCACATTCCATATGAGCTACCTCATTCAGGTCATGAATGCTTTGGAATTATTTAATAGTTTCTTGCAATCAAAAAAAAAAAGAAAAAGAAAGAAAGATCCCACATCTTTAATAGGGAGCTTATGTTGCTTTCCTCCATCCATTTTCTCAAACGTCATGGGGACTAGCTTGCTTTCATTGCAGAAAATTCAAAAGCAATTTTTTTTTTCATCTTCCTTATGGCAAAAAAAATAAATAAATCTCACAGTGAGAAATATTTAGGGAGCAATCCTAACCCCTTATGTCAGTGCTTTCCTGCACTGGCGTAGCGGTGCCAATGGGACGTGTGCTGCATCCTGCAGTTGGGTGTCACTCACGGAGGCCTCCTCAAAGTAAGGGAGTGTTTGTTCCCTTACCTTGGAGCTGCGTTGCCCTTATGTCACTGCTGGAAAGCACTGACATAAGGGGTTAGGATTGCGTCCCTAGATGCATATAATTAATGTCCCGATCCTGCCCCCCCCCCAACAGTGCTAATGCAGAAGCACCAAACAGCTTGACAGTGAGAGGGGGGTGATAAGCACTGGCATTCCTAGCCACTGTGGCACATGGGGCCACACCTACAGGGATGCCACCCCCCTACCTGGAGGTGCCGTACCCCACCCCCTTGCTCACTTTCTTTTCCCCTGGGAGGCATTCCATTCTCCAGCCCTCAGAATGTCTTCTAAGGGCCAAAAATAGTCACTTCTGATTTTTAGCCAAAAACCTTCCAAGGCAACTAAGCATGCAAGACAGGAAACCCTCCTCCATCACAACCTGATTTTCTAATAAAAGCTGGTACAGTAATTTTATTTGTGACAATGAATCACTTCAACAAATACACCCCTGACTCACAAAAGCAGATTAAGTTACCAGATTGTCACAAAAAGTGTTGTCCTTCTACGGTCTGTCAGTAGTGTAGCAAGCGGGGGGCAGGGGAGCGCACCACCGAACCCCTGCCGAGTAGAAGCCAGTGCTGCTTTTGGCAGCAGATGGGCCCTTGGGCCCTCCTGCCCAACCAAACTCTGAATGGCCACAACCTTGGAAGCAATTTGGTGGTGTACACAATGATGTAATCACATCATCACTGAACCAGGTGTCATGTGTTGCTCCTAGTGAGTAAGGGGGTGTCACATGGGGCGGGGGGTGACACCCTTCCCGGGCAGCACCCATGCTGGCAACACCACTGGGTCTGGTCCCTGTAAGGCAGAATGTGACTATGCTGGTCCATCTGTATCTCTGGCACACTTTGCCCAGTGGAAAACAGAACACTTATTTTCTTGTTTGAACATGTGATTCTCCTTTCTGAAAACCCAAATACTTTGCCATCTATGAGCCATGCAGGATCAACTGCATAGTCTGGTGTCAATTAACAGCACTTGGAAAACACCTGGGAAGACTGAAGATGATTGAGCATGTAGAACTGCTTTTCTTTTTCTACCAAATATTACACTAGGCAAAGAGCATTTGGACCTGAATGAAAGTAATGGATCTAATTTTAGACAGTATGTATGAATGAAACTTGAAACAAGCTGTGCAGGAAATTCCTTCCACTAGGTCACTGCCAGCTAGCATGTGATTTAATGCTAAATTAGGCAGGGCCTGAGAACAGGTTGCCACAAGAAGTTATTTAAAAGCTAAAGTTGTTGGATTAAAAAAAAAAAAAATCTTTTTTCTAAATATACTTTCACACCATTTTGAGAAAAAAAAAAAATCAGCTTTCCAGATCCTGAGAGTTAAGAGTCTTCCGAGCATGAGTGTTCAAACTGCATTCCCTGCGATTGGACAACTGTGTGGTCCAGCCTGATGAGATGACATTGAGCTGGTCTCCACTCCTGCTAGGGGAAGTATCATACCATCATGTCAGACCATGCCAGCAAACCAACCAGTAAGGTCAAGCTATAAAGGAGGTATGAATGCCATATGAAGCCATCTTACTTTGAGTCACACCATTGGTCCATCTAGTCCAGTATTTTGTCCACTCCAATGGGAAGTAGGTTCTCCAAGGTTTCAGGCAGAGTCTTTTTCCTTACCACCCCACATGAGATCCTTCACCTGGAGATGCCAAGGATCAAATCTTCTAGTCCAGGGGTGGGCAAACCCTGGTTCAGGGGCCATTTGCAGCCCTCAGGGTCCCCAATCCGGCCTGCAGAGAGCCCTCAGTCTCCAATGAGCTGCTGGCCTGTCTGAGACTGTTGGAGACCACACTGGCCCACGACTGCTGGTCACGACCACAAGACACTAGATGCGGGCCAAGTTAGAGCAAGGGCTTTTATAATCTCCATGTGTTTCTGCTTTTCTCTGAGCATTATTTTGAACCTCCCCCTCCACCATTGCCTCTGAACAACTTCTGTCTCCATGTGGTTCTGTCTTGGTCTGTATGTTTTTACTGTGCAAGAGGTCTTTGGCAACCAGTTCATAGTTTTCATGTGGTTCTTACATGCCTGTAGTATAGTTCTTATGTGTATTATGAATAAACTCAGTAAAATTCATTCATTCATATAAGTTTCATCTCTAATGTATTTATTATGTAAACATTCAAATTTGAAATGTAAATTAATTATTTCTTTCCCGGTCCCTGACACAGTTTCAGAGAGATGATGTGGCTCTTCTGCCAAAATGTTTGCCCACCTGTTCTAGTCTCTACAATATGCTACTGTATTGTACTATGATGATGTTGCATCAGTGCTGTGCTCTCTTACAGCCCAAGCTCTCGACATGGCATCTTGGTAGGGTGGAGTATACAATGCTTTGTCTTTTCTGTGATTGAACCATGCAAGTGCAGAATTGGGTACTAGACCTAGTATTCAGCATTCTGGGAATCTCATGCTTCCAGCTCTTAAGACTGCAGCTACAACTTGAACATGTGTAAGCAGTGGCTGGTTTAAAACACACATACACATACACACACACAAATTGTAGAAGCCAGAGAAAGGCTACCTGAACAAGATTTCAAATGGCTGGGGCTAAGGCTTCAGCACTCTGGATAGCTCTTTGTCCCTTGCCAGGACTAGCACAGAGAGCCATGCAAAGCAAATATATGTAGATTTGGTTCATTTGCATTATTTAGACAAGTCACAGAATTTTGCTTTTCTCCATGAAGAATTCAGGATACCTTGTGGGCAGACCAGTATGCATCCCTGGTTGAGAGAAATCAGTCCATCTAAATCTCCTCCCTGGCAGTGACTGAACTGTTCTCAGGTATCCATCTCAACGGGTGCCAAGAGCCAGGCTTGATCTGGAATGCAGCTCAGAGGATTGAACAATTATGTAGCCATTGCTTCTTGGTGACGGCTCAAGGTCACCAAGGAAGCTTCATGGCTGAGTGGGGATTTGAACCTGGATCTTCCAAGTCTTAAGCCCAACTCCCAAACCACCACACCACCCTAGTTATTTGAAGGATGGTAGATATTTAGATTTCTGCTCACAAGATGTTTACAAGTCCTACAACCATTCATCACCCTTTGCACTTATTATAGCTGGGTAAAGAAAACCAGAAGCAATCTTCCAGATACAGCCTGATTGATGCCAGCCACATCGCAAATGGCAGCTTATAGTCACCTGTGATCAACCAATACCCGAAGACTTCTTTCTTCCTCAGTCATTTCTACCTAAAGAGCTCCAGCCAGTATCTCAAATATAAAACTGTTGTCTTTTCAAATGCATAGACCGGTAATTTTCAACCTTTATCATTTTAAAGCACACTGACAAGCTGCTAAATTGTCAAGGTATGACATCAATTCTTTGAAAATTGATGAGGCACACTGCACTGCTGGTGGGGCCTCACATCCCCCAAAGCCCTATTAATAAATGACCCTTCCCCAAACTCCCACTGCACACCTGCAGACCATTCACGGCACACCAATGTGCCGCAGCACACTGGTTGAAAATTGCTGGCATAGACTCACACTGGTGTCATCTACAAAAGTCACTGACACATCAAATGTCATCTGTCCCTCTTCCAAAACTACTGATTACAATTGGGCCAAAAACAACACTCCTTCCTTTTTCAAAAAGTTGGACTCTAAGCAAAGTCTTTATAGTTTTTCATTTTTCCTTTTTCTAACTGTATATAGTATATACCAATAACCACATTTCCTTGTATGAGTAACCATTCCTTATGTGATACTGTACTGAATCTTTAGCAAAATCTAAATAATTTGGATTGTATTCCTTTACCTTGAGAATTATTTATCTTATCACAAGAGGATATCCAATTAGTCTGACATCATGATCTATTTTTAGTGACTCCATCCTATTAGCTATAGCCTCTCACAACTTCATATACTCTTTAAGATTTGTCCTAGGCCCTTCTCAAAAGGGTGACATCAACCAAACTAGCTTCTTAGGCATTCATTTCCTATTGTCCTCAGTTACCCCTTGCCACAAAAGAGGTCTCACATTCCAATCCTAACTCCGCACAGCCAACGTGGCTTCCACTGTATCCCGCAGGGGAGTTTTGGCATGTTGAGACCCCCTCAGGGTAAGGGAACATTTGTTTCCTTATCTCAGGGTCAGTGGCGTAGCTAGGGGGGGATGGTGGTGGTCCCACAAATGGGACTGAAACCACGAATGACCCAACATTGCTAACATCATGGGGGTTACAAAAAACCCCATCATGCTATATACTGTTGAATGTGGAATTTCCAGCAGAATGCAATGAAAAAACGAGTGAAATATCTCCTTTCCATCAAAAGTTATGGCCAAAAACTTTTTTTTTTTTGGGGGGGGGGGGAGTGTTATTGCAGGCAGGCTATAGAGAAAATGCACTTGGTAAAACAGGGTTGGCTTCCCCTTATTTAATTCTTTGTTTTTCTTTAAGTATTTATAATTATTTATTTTATTTTGCTGATGATGTCACTTCCATCCATGACATCACTTCTGGGGGGTCCTGGACAGATTGTCATTCTGAAAAGGGGGTCCCAGTACTAAAAGTTTGAGAACCACTGCCTTCACTGAAAACAGTCCAATGAGACATCCTGGGGGGGGGGGGTGTGACACCCTAGTGACCAAATTTCTGGAAAACGTGGCTTTTAGGATTAATACCATCATGTTATATACCATTTGATGCAGAATTTCATCCATTGCTTGTGGGGAAATATTCACTACATTTATTTTCTAGCCATTATTATTAATCATTTCATGTCAGGGCTATTACTATCCCTGAGCTGCTTAGAGGTATCAAAATGTGAATGAATGAATGAATGAATGATGATGATGATGATGATGATGAAATTGTATGGGGTGACAACAATTTATGGGCCTAGGGTGTCAAATGACCTAGCTACGCCACTGCTCGGGGTAAGCCCAAGCAGGTGCCATTGGTCAACTTGGACCTACTCCAACTTCTGCCACCAAACCTGCCCCCCTCTCAGGTCTGATCCACTCTCCTCCCTGCCCTACCTCCTCCCTGTTCTGCCTCGCTCCTGCCCTGTTCCACTCCTCCCTGCCTCCCTTCTGACCCCTGCCCTGCCTTATTATCTTTGCTCAGACCCATCCACTCACCACTTGTGACAGTAGTCAAGTCGCACACACTGGTGCTGGCGCCAGCTCATTTGTATTAGTTGTAAAGCTGTTTATGCCAGCAGAGTGCACATTCCACCAGCATAAATGGCCAATAGAATTGGGCTGATAGTCTGACTGTTGTTCAAGATTCCTCAGGGAGGGGCTTAATATAGCACTGAACACAATTAGCTGATTATCCATTTAAACAGGCATGTATTTTAGGGGAAGGACAGTGTTTTTTACTTGCATGTACAGTACTCTTGATGTCCACTGTATTTTGTGATCTGTATCAAGTACAAAAGATTGTGTGAGAAGAGCCCTCAAGTTCTAATGCACAGACAAACTAACGCTCCACACAGGCAAGCCAAACACCCAAGTGCAAGATTGCTAAATTTTCAGAAATATTATAGAGCTGTATCATTTGAGCTGGTGTGTTAGAACTAAGCAGTAGAAAACTGAGATCTACATTAATATAAATCTTTATTATATTATGCATGTAATGTTACTGAAATAGTCATACAGCTCATACAGTTTCTTGTTACTCACATATCAGCTTAATTCCATTACAAATGTTTACAAATATATAGAAACATCTTTATAATGTTGTTAGATCTATGCCAGTAGAGAATGGAGATTTTCATGTTTTTTCTAAAAACCCTTGTGTTTGGATTTTTGTTGATTGCTCGTTTTTCAAAATAAGGTTACAGCCTGAGCCTCTGCAGGGTTTGTTTTACTTAAAGCTAAGGGTTTCCATGGGTCTATGCATGCCTAACACAGTATAGGGCTGTGAAAATGAACAGGTGACTTATAGACACTTTTGTAGTACTCAGTGATATACTATATCATAGAGATTATTGGTTTAAAAAAAAAAAATACATGCTCCGCCTTTCTGAAAATAGTGGGGCAACATATAGAATGCCAATACAAAAACTCTGATTTGAGAAATCAAGTTGAAAGAAGAATAAGTTCAGCCCCCCTCCCCCAACTGGGAAAAAAAGGGGACCAGACACACCTCCAGTGGGAGGAAATTCCACAAAGAAGGGCTCGCCACAGAGAAGTTCCTCTCATGTGTCCCCTGAAGTTGCACCTCAGTTGGTGGTGAGGCACACAAGAGGATCTCCCCAGAAGATCTCTGAGTGTGAGTAGACTCATGTGGAAGCAGTTTTCACACAAATTCACCCTGCACATGCCCGATCTTGTCTGATCTTGGAAGCTAAGCAGGGTCAGGCCTGGTTAGTACTTGGATGGGAGACTGCCTGAGAATACCGGATGCTGTAGGCTTATACCATAGTCTTTCGAGACTGAAGGTTGCCAACCACAATCATATTGAAACTTCTGAAAGCAGATTGCAGTTTTCTGGGAGGCTTTCAGGCCTGAGAGGCCTGAACAATTGTGGATCTATCCAAAGAGGACCTCTCTAAACCTATACACTTGTTATACTTGCCACTAATTATCCCAGCAGTTAAACATCAAACTAGTCTCTTTGGCCCTATTGGCATGGTCCTATCCTGGGTTCATGTCCCCTCCCACCATTTCCTCCTTGCAAATGGTATTGAGAGACATGCTGCATCTGAACCTGTAGATGGCAATTTGTTGCCACCACAGGTAACCACTGGTAGACTTTGTCCTCCACTCCTACAGTGGGTCAAACCATTGGCTAATCTGGCTCAGTACAATTCACCTGAACAGCACGTAATCCAGGACTCAAAAGAGAGGTCTTCCCCAGCCCCGCAACCCCATATCCTTGTAAAATGGTACATGAAGGGATGAACTAGGAACCATTTACCTCAAAGCCCAGAGCTATGTCTTCACCTTGAAGACTAGAATAAGACAAACACTCCTGGCTCTTGGTCCACAGTTGAATGCTCAAGGAATCCCCTGTGTGAAGGCAAAGGAGATTCCTTACAATACAACTGATTGATGGACATCAGTTCGTAGGATGCACAATGTTATCTCTTTGTGGTGGATTCCACAAGATACGAATGTGTCACAGGTAAATGGGGGGTTGAGAGAACATGTTTCCTCAGGGAACAAAACATCTGGGTCCTTCAGCAGCAGCCTAAACACATGACAGATCCAAGCAGCTCTCCATCCTGCCAGTACAACTGCCTGTGAAGTCAGCCAAGAAGCCAGATGCTGCTGTTGCCGCCGCTGGAAAGAAAATATCATCTACAGTTTGGCACCAAGATTGTGCTTGCCATCCAAATGGCAGGAGGTGGAGTGGTAGAATGAGAGGTTAGCATTAGCACACCATGTCTTCTCCCCTCAGCCTCTCAGCAGCCCTGGGAGTTAGAGGAAAAAGTTCAAACATAATATTTGTGCTAAAGTACACTCAGAAACATGAGAACCTTTTATTCAAAATCAAAAGAAAACAAAGCTTTATTGAAAACACAGGAGATTGTGGCCCCCTTCCTGGGCACTCTGAGAAGTGTGGGACCTAAAGGCCAAGGGGGAATGTGTGGGAATAACAGAACCATGTGAGGCGGAGTCACCTGCATGTGATCTTGTCCACCCAATCGTCTTCCTCTCTCTTAGCAGGAGTGCCCAAAGTGTGGGAAAGCCCCGCCTTTAATTAATTAGTTAGTCAAGAGCATTTCTAGCCTAGCCTTTCCACTACAATAGCCCCAAGATGGCTGACATTCAAATAAAAAATCACCATGATAAAATCGAAAAGCAAACAATATCAAGGTAAAGAGCTGTATCAACAAAGCTAGCTAAACAGGTTAAGAGCAGCAGAATGAAACAGATTAAAGTACTGATGTTCATTCAAAACTCAGGTGAATAGGATGGATTTCGCTTGGGCAAGTAAATACAGTAAAGATTCCAGGTGAACCCTTCTGCTGGAAGGAATTCCACAGAGGCAACCCACCACGGAAAAGGTCGTTGTACACCCACCTAATGTCTGAAAAGCAAAGGGATCTTGATAAGAGCTTCAGAGGAAGATTTTCATTACCAGCCCTTTAGTGTGGGATTACACCAGTTCCCACAGTGCTGGGACAGGGGGATTATTTTTTTCCATATCATTTCTTCCAAATCAGTTTCCTTTTTGTGGGGGATCCAAGTCAACACCCACAAAAGGGAAACTGAATTCTTATACCTAATAAAATTGGTTGCAGAATATATATTTTTTTTCATAAAGTTCTTATCTCTCTGCTGATGGACAGTTTCTTGAGTGTTTCTAACATCACAGGAGACTTCCAAAAGTCAAGATAAACAGATAAGGCTCTTAATAATTGCAGATTTGGAAATGTTTTGGATGCAGCCTCTGCATTTTCAATGACCTTCCATCCACGATGATTCAAACCAACTTTCCCATATCCAAATATCTGCATTATCATATGGATGATCCAAATTGCCAAAATCCGATTTTCTTCCTGATTCTTCAACTTTCATAAGAATAATATTGCTGGAAATTTCTGGAATAATAGCAGAAACCAGACAAGACCTGCAGAAGTCCCATGTACATTTACTTGGGGAAGAACCTCAATGAACTCAGTGAAATTTACAAGTATGTCCTTAGGATGGTGCTGCAAATGATAGTGCAGCTGGGTAAGCCGGGTGAGAGTACATACTCTATGTCAGATAATACGAATGCATCAGACCTTCTACCATTGTGTATGCATTCATGAAGAACCCAAGAGAACCACAAGAATGAGAGGTCATTTGTCTCTTTCCTGAGCCTCAGTCCTAAATTCTTTCCAATTTAGACCTCTCAGTATGCGTACACACTTCAGTACTTTTCTCAGTCTTCGTTACTTATCATTTATTCCTTTTTCTTCCAGTTTGGTGAGATCATTTTGGAAGCTTTCCAGTCTTTTGTAGATCTGACTGTACTGAATGTTGGTGTCATCTCCAGCTTAATCATCCAGCTATTTACTCCCCCACCCCACCATTTAGTTATGAAAAAAAATTAAATACACTTTTCCTGATACAATGGACACAATCCAGCAAGTTAAGCACTTCTGTGCCCCATTATTTCAATGGCAGAGTGAGAAAACTAAGCATACGTGATGAAATGGTAAGCTCAAGGTAATTTCTTTAATGTCAAACCTTAAGTTCTTTTTCTGGGTCATCACAGAGCCCTAAATCTTTTTTTTTTTTTTTTTTAAAGAACAAGAAGAAAGAGCTTTCGTCATACCTATATGAAAACGATTTCTCAACACTAAAAATATGGGCAAACCATCCTTACAAGAAGGAACAAAAAGTACTGGCCTAACCATTCTGGTGATTCCAGAACATGGTAGGTCGGCGGAGAAGAAACATCCCTTATGTGAGAAAAACAAAAACAAATCAGCTTTCTAGGATTTTGTGACAACAAAAGCCATGCCCCCAGAATGCCCTTGGTTTGGGGGAATTTGGTTCAGCCAAACCTCACACAACTGGAGCTTACCAGGAACCTCTTCTCGCACCCTCAAGACCGTTTAGAATGTCTCTTTAATCATCTCCCCTCCCGAGCCAAAGAGTACTACTCTTCAGTTCAACCCTAATTAATTTAGAATTAAAAATAAACAACAGAAAAGGCTCCAAAATATTGCTGGCTTGAGAAGCTGCGACTGGCTTGCTGCCCAGTGCCTGAAATACCTCGTTGCTCGGGAAAAGCCCCTCCCCTTGTCTAGTCTCCAATTAAGCAACAGCAAGGAGTTTGTAATTGGTCCTGCAGCCGCCTGTGTGCAAAAGGGGCTTCCAAGGAGAGCAAGTCTGCTTTGTTCAGGACCTGGGAATGTTTTGTTTCCCTTGGAGGAAAGGGAAGATAATGTGTGCCATGGAACATGCTTCTTTGTGCATGTTTCCTCAGAAGCAAGCCTGACTATGCTCCATGGGAATTACTCCCATGTGAGTGTGTCTAGGATTTCGGTCTTAAATATCCATATAAAGTTCTAATTTGCACACGGTTCAGCTTGGCCAAGCAAACAAATGGGTAGGTTTGCAAAGTGAAGACATGCCCTGACGCGGCTCCTTTTTATGGCCATCTGTAAAAAAGATAAAGCCAATTCTCTCTGCAATTCATGCACATTTTCTTCTTCCAAACTTAATACCAACCAATTTCATTTTGATCCTGCAAGTTATCCATGTAACTGGGCTCGTAGTCTTCTACTGGACATTACATCCAGGGCTGGCCCCGCCACAAAGCTGAGTAAAGCGACTGTTTCAAACAGCAAGTGATGGGAAGCAGTGACAAGGGGCGCTTTACACCCCACATCTGCCTGCCACCCGCCCACTGGCCGCTTCAATCAGCTCTCCAGTCCTTACTTACTCAGATCTTGGGGTAAGGGAACATTTTGCTGGGAGTAAGCCTCCGCTGCTCAAATGGGGCTGCTCAGAGCTGCGCTTGAATTTTGCTGGCACAAGTCCAATGGATCCAGGAAGAGAGACTGAGATCAGGGAGGGGGATAGGATATCAAAGGCTGCCAACAACACCCCCTTCCTGGCCTGAAACTGGCATCTCTCTGTTCTGATCTGCTCTTATTCATCCCCCCTCCCTGACCTGTTCTGCCAACACTCTGCTCCCTACTGCCCTCCATGCTGACTTACTGGCCCCAAAGCTTTTCCTGGGCCCAGTAACACACAGGCATGACATCTTGCTGCCTGTGGCAGCAGCCTGGCTTTGCACTATTGTGTGTTGCTTTTTGTGACGCTCTATACCACTGGAACATGGGTTATAGAAGTGCTCTTGTGCATATCAGATTTGGCCCATTGTGACATTCAGATTTAAGACCATTTTAAACTTGTATTCTATCCTGGTCCTTTCATGGGCAGACTCAAAGTAGTCTAAATATGAAGATATTTGCAGCTGGAAGAACAATAATATTCCAATCTAGAATATCCTTGGAAAAAACAGTTTTATACATGCACACAACTCTGTCAATCCTGCTAAGAAGGCAGCTGCTCAGTATTGCTGTAGAGACTGAAATCCTTTGATATCATAAAATAATCAAACCCACTTTTGATCAGATTCCATCTCAATTAAAAAAAAATCTGGCCAAACTTGCCATTTGAATTACCAACTGAGGTTATTTCCCAAAGTCAAAAACTAAACTTCCACTTTTACACTTAAAAAAATAAATAAAAAGAATCACATGCACATATTACATTAAAAAGTCAGGTCCCCAACCTTTCCTCCCTCAAACCACTAAAATGCACTATGTCAGAAATTGGACCTGTTTATGTGAAGGGTGCAGCAGCTTCCCAGTAACCCAAAGTACATTCCTCTTCTTGGTTAACAGGGTCCGTCATCCACTAGGCAGATCTTTGCACTGCATGTGGAATGCTCATGATGCCGACACCTGCATTCTATTCTGTTTTACAATATTTAAATCCCCTTATAAAATAAACAGCTCACTTTCTGGCACATGATGGTGTTGCTGTATATTCAGGCTGTGATGAATTCAGAAAACCTTTGGTGCTACGATAGACCTCAGGCAAAGATGAAGAAGTACACATGCACATACAAAGCTGGGAACAGTCATGAAATTATAGTTCCAGACAGAGGTAGTAATTCACGCCACTTCTAATGTAGAACTTCGACTTTACAGCTTCCTTGGTTGCTTTGCAGCACCAGTGTGACACCTAGGAAACAAGCATGTTCATCTACATGGAGTGACTCTTGCAAACCAAGTTTCTTTCTCCATCCATGGCTGTGCTTGGAAGTCATCCAGAACTTTTTCTTGTTTTTCTTCCATTACACTTACTTCTCAATGCCTTTTGAATTTGCAAAGAATCTTTCTGTGTCTCTTTCTTGGAAAAGGGGGTCCTGTATTTTTTATGGTAAATCTGAAGGTCTGAGGATCTTCATTAGTTCAGAGATGTGTCCGAACAGATATTCCTCATAATGGCTAAATGCCCCCCGTGTCAGTTAATCTACTGCACTTTTCCATAAGCATTGATTCGCATGACTACCAGAGCTGAACCAATTTTTAGTGGGTTAATATTTTCAGTACAGAGTTTTGAGAGGCCAAAATGTTCTCTAGAAACCCCCCCCCAAAAGCTTTTGCGTCTTAAGCATAGCTATGCTCTATTTCACAGTAATTCATTGGCACTAATGCAATTGTTTTTAAAGGAAAAAATGTTCTTATTGGCTACATGATACAGCCCATCCATGAAGCAGATGATGTGGTTTGCATCAAGTGGAGAGTGGCAGGAAGTGTCAAATGAGGATTTACGGCAGCACATGGTCCTTTGTAATGGCATGACTGCTGGTGAATGCTTCCAGGCCACTGCTGCAAACGGGCAGAGGTGCCATGCATGTGCCAGCAGCTCCCAAAGGCTCTGCTGATCTTGATAAATTGGGGGGGGGCAGGGCAGGGGAGTTTTGGAGGCATCCTCAGGCAGAGACATGGAAGGGCAGGGGGTGATAAGCCAGCTGGAGGGTGGGGATCTCTTTAGCAAAGGAAATGCGAGATCCTATCCTCCATTTTCTAGCCCTCCCCACTCCCTTTCTCTTTTTGGACATATGCCAGAGGCCCATAGATGGCCAGGAGGCCTAACCAAAGGTAAATTTAAAAGTGACCTTCTGATCACCTACCACTATCAATGAATGCAGCACATGCTCCATCATCACGGCTGCATCGTTGTCCATGGTGGGGATTCGGACTGGGCTATAAGAATGCATTTTTTTGTATTTACAGCACCATCAATGTGTATGTTGCTTCACAAAGTATATGAGGACTGATCCCTGTCAAGAGGAGCTTGCAATCTGTGCATCAAAACAAGGGAAACAAAATAGGAGAGGGAAATGGTGGTGGGGTCAACGGGATGGATAATGTCATTATACTGAATGAGTTATAGTAGGGCATGGGGGTTGATTATTTTTCAATGATCCCCTTATTATCTCATAAAAAGAAAGCATTTCATGATGGGTAGAACATGATGCATTTTGCTGTGCGGGCACTGTGAGCACCTCCTGGAGATAAGAACATAAGAACAGCCCCACTGGATCAGCCCATAGGCCCATCTAGTCCAGCTTCCTGTATCTCACAGCAGCCCACCAAATGCCCCAGGGAGCACACCAGATAACAAGAGACCTGCATCCTTGCGTCCTCCCTTGCATCTGGTATTCTGACAGAGCCCATTTCTAAAATCAGGAGGTTGCGCATACACATCATGGCTTGTAACCTATAATGGATTTTTCCTCCAGAAATTCATCCAGTCCCCTTTTAGATGCATCTAGGCCAGATGCCATCATCACATGCTGTGGCAAGGAGTTCCACAGACCAACCACAAGCTGAGTAAAGAAATATTTTCTTTTGTCTGTCCTAACACATACTCCTCGTATGTGTTGCACATGTCCTTGAAAACAAAAACGGGGAAAGAGAAAGGCTGGAAGAGTTTTATTGTGCTTCAGCACTAAATGCACTGCCTCTGTTTATTAGAAAGCGTAGCCATCAAATTATCATTCATCCATATCATAATCAGACACATTTCAGCCTCTTTAGCATTTCTAATATATTACCCATCATGCCAAAGAAGTCTTTGGCTGAGCTTCATTATGCTTGGCCAGGTCGGCAAGGGTGTGTGTGACAACGCTGCAGCTCTGTCTCCCACTGCCACAGACACAGCCAAGCACTGTTGGCCCTGGGTCGACATTGCTCAGCAGATTTTTATCAGCCTTGTTAAAACAAAATTTGCTACCACTGACCTCCAAGCAATGAGTTCATGCCTCTCATTAATGATCCCAAGTTATGGGTGCTTAAAAAAAAATACGAGTCATACAACATTAATGGGGGGGGGGGTGTTATAAGAACATAATCTACCCTTGTGAGATGGGTTGCCTTTTGAAGAATGCTTGTCCTTCATCACAGAAAGGAAACAGTTTTGCTGACAAGTGATCTGATCATAATTTCTGTCAGAATAAAAAGGAGGCAGTGTTTCGGAGACCAGGGTGGTGATCATGCTACTTGACTGAAAGAACAAAACAACAGTGTTTGATTTCCTGACTCTCCTCATGAAAGGGTGCGAAGCATGAGAAATTAGAATGTGGTTTTGACTGATGCCAGCTCACCTGCTACTAAAGATATGAAGGAGACCTCTAAGCACCCACTTTGGTTGAGGCCAGTGGCGTCGCTAGGAGAGTGCGGGGGGTGTGGACCGCACCAGGTGACGCACACAGGGGGGGTGACACGCACTGGGAGGGGGTGAAACGCTAAAATCATGGTGGTTAGGAGTAATACCATCATGTTATATACCGTTGGATGCGGAATTTCGAGAGGAATGCAATGCAAAAAACCAGAGTGAAATACAGTAGAACCGCCAAAGTTGACCACCTCTCTATATTTACCACCTCCTTAAGTTGACCTAATTTTCACAGTATGGACAGACACTGCATATACACTATGGGAGACCAACCTCTCTATATTGACCACCTCCGTAAGTTGTATCTTGAACACTTTGACCATTTCACAGAGTATTAATTTACCCTCCATAAGTTGCCCACTGAACGCGATACTGTGGGCCTGTGTTTTGTCTGGTTTGTCCCATCTTGGAAAAGCAAGAAGCCACGCAACAATCCCTCCCCTACACCTGCTAGCGCGTGTGCGAAAGGGTTTGTATAGGTGGGCACACTGCACATAGCCGACAGACCTGCGCTGGCTGCCAGTTGTACCTGGACATGTACCAAATTGTGAGGGACATGAGGTTGCTTGTGCATGGTGAAGCCACTGTCCTTCCACTTTGGTTCCCATCACCAGTGCATTACTTTACATTTATATTGAAACTCAACTGCTATTTTACTGCCTATTCTCCTGGTTCGGAGAGATCCTTCTGGAGCACTTCACAATCCCTTCTGATGTTCACCACTCAGAAAAGTTTAGTGCCATCCACAAACTTGTCCACCTCCCTGCTTATCCCTGTTTCCAGGTCATTTATGAAGATGTTGAAAAGCACCAATCCCAGGAGAGATCCTTGAGGCACTCCTGGTCCTCAACCAGTTCCCAGTCCAGGAGAGGACCTGCCCTCTTATTCCCTGACTGTGGAGTTCTCAACAGCTTTTAGTGAGAGACCGTATCAAACACCTTCTGGTATTTAGTGAATCTGAGGAAATCCAGTGGAGGCCAGGCAGCCTAAGTAAAAAAATGTTTGTTTTTTTTAAGCTGTTGGGGCTATGTAACATGCTACATGCTATGGGCTGGCAAGGGATAGCATTGGTCTGTCTGTCTGCTATGAAACCAAGTATTTTTTTTTAACTTACTTTTTTTTTAAGCTTATGAATTTTCAGGGGTTTTTTTAAACACTGATTGTGGGCTATTTTCTGTCTCTTGATATTGATATAGATGATATAAATAGTAAGCATCACAAGAGGATCAATTCTCATTGATATTTGCAATAAAACTTTTTAAAAATCCAATCTAAATAATAACTTGGCCTTGCATTTGTTGTCCTGGGAGCTACACATGATAATAATTAAATGCCTTTTTTCCGTATGTTGACCACCTCCCTATGTTGACCAATTTCCTCCAGTCCCTTGGATGGTCAACTTAAAGAGTTTCTACTGTATCTCCTTTCTATCAAAAGTTATGGCCAAAAAACTGGAGAACAAAAAATGCATGCATCCCTATAGAAAGTGAAAGTGAGCCATATTGTGTGTTTACTCATGAGTAGGTGAACATGCCTTAGACAGTTGGAAAGGGCAGGCTGAGAGGGATCCAACAACATCAGAATGGTCCTGATCCAATGAATGCAACCCTAAAAAACACCTGAGAAGAAAGTCCCTCCCTCCAAGCAGATGAATGTATTGAGCCCTATGGAAAGTGAAACTAAGCCTCACGGTCAAGTTTACTTGCGAGTAAGCAAACGTGCCTTGGCTGGTGTGGAAGATCAGGTGAATGCAAGGCTACCAGAATGGTCCTGATCCTATGCACCTGGAGCTAAACAAGTGCTCTAGAAAGTAGCCCCCCCCCCAAAAGGATCAAAACAGGCTGCAGCTGATAAGGTGAACATTTTTGAGACTTGCAAAGCCAGGTGGATCCTGACAGTGATCTGTTTTAAACAGAAGTTCTTAAATTGAACTGGGCACTAGGTAGGGCTGAAAACCTTACTGGTTTTGGAGGGGGGTGTTATTGCAGGCAGGCTACAGAGGAAATTCACTTGGTGGAACAGGGCTGGCTTCTACTTATTTAATTATTTGTTTTACTTTAATTATTTATACTTATTTTAATTTGCCTGATGATGTCACTTCCACCATGACATCACTTCTGGTGGGTCTTGGACAGATTGTCATTCTAAAAAGTGGGTCCCAGTGCTAAAAGTTTGAGAACAACTGCAATAAGGTGTTAGTAAGTTGACCTGGGGGTGTGTGTGACACCACTAGTGACCAAAATCACAGTTTGGAGGAATAATACCATCATGTTATATATCAATTAATGCATGATTTTATGCAGAATGTGTTCTATCTTTGTTCTATCAAAGCCAAAAAACCAGTGGGGGCGGAGTGATGGTACATCACCATGCCCACCACCTGGGGTATTGCCTTGCCCACTGCATGGGGGGTGACGCGCTGGCATCCTGCACCAGGTGACATGAACCCTAGTGACACCACTGGTTGAGGCCAAAAACACACTTGACACATTCTGTACTGACTTTCCAAGATCACAATGGAAGAATGCAGGGGGTGCTGGCTGCATCTGGTGACTCGCCGGGGGAGTGACGTGCCCTGGGGGGATGACGTGCTAAAATTGCAGCACTAGGAGCTACCCCATCATGCCATAAACTGTTGGATGCAGAATTCCCAGTGGAATGCAATGCAAAAGACAGAATTTAAATAACTCCTTTTCTTCAAAAGTTATGACCAAAAAAAGGAAAGAAAAAATGAATGGATCTCTATGAAAAGTGAAAGTGAGCCGTATCGCGCGTTTACTCGTGAGTAGGTGTACTTTTCACAGTCCTTCGGAAAGGGTAGGCTGAGAGGAATCCAATGACACCAGAATGGTCCTGATGCAATCAATGCAGCCCCCAAAAACACCCAAGAAAGAGGTCCCTCCCTCCCAGCTGCGAGCCCTATGGAAAGCAAGCAGCCTCACCATCATGTTTACTCGCGAGTAGGCAGATGTGCCTTAGCTGGTGGTCAGGCCAAGCAAAGGGGAATGTGAAGACACCAGAATGGTCCTGATCCAATGGAGCTGGAGTGCAACAAATGCTCCAGAAGGCAGCCTCCCCCCCCCCCCCCCACTAAAAAGGACCAAAAAAAGGCTTGAACTGATAAGGAGAAAGTTTTCTATTTTGCACTGGTAAAGCCAGGTGGGTCTTTATCTTGATATGCCTGAAATGGGAGAACTTTAAACTGGGCACTGGTGAGGACTGGAAATCTCACTGATTCTTTTTGGGGGGTTGTTATTGCAGGCAGGCTACAGAGTAAGTTCCATTGACCACTATGGGACTTACTTCAGAGTAGACATGCATAGGATTGGGCTCACAGGTTGCAATCCTACCCACACTTTCCTAAGAGCAAGCCTCATTGACCACAATAGGACTTACTTCAGAGTAGATTCACTTGGTGGAACAGGATTGTCTCCCCCCATTTAATTATTTATTTTATTTTAATTTAATTATTTATTTTAATTTGCTTGATGATGTCACTTCTGGCCATGACATCACTTCCAATGGGTCCTGGACAGATTCATTCTAAAAGGTGGGTCCCAGTGCTAAAAGTTTGAGAACTGCTGCAATAAGGTGTGGGTGTGTGTGAGACTACAAGTTTTCAAAATCACTAAAATCAGAATTTGGAGGAATAATACCATCATGTTGTAAATCAATCAATGTGTAATTTCATGCAGAATGCAATGAAACAAACCACATTGAAATATCTGTGTTCTAACAAAAGGTACAGCCAAAAAACCAGTGGGGGCGGGGCGATGGTACATCACCACGCCCACCACCTGGGGCATTGCCCCGCCCACTGCATGGGGTGACATGCAGGCCTCCCACACCGGGTGACACGAATCCTAGTGACGCCACTGCTGGTGCTAAAATGGTTGGGAACCACTGATCTAGAGGCATGATTGAGGATTGTAGAGAAAAGCTCTCCAGCTGCGGATGCAGGTGGAATTGCCCAGTTCCCCACCTACATGACATTCTGCACAGCTATTGGTGGTGGGAGGGGGCAAGCCTTGGGCTTCCTGTTTAAAGGCTAGTGCCCAGGCTTCCCCAGGCCTCTTGGTTCCTCGGCAGCATGTTTGTGGGGGGATACCGGGGCAATCTTGAGTGCCATCCTCAGACCATTCCATGCCCTGGAGGAAGGTAGGGTCATGATCCAATGAAGAGAGTATATTATTTGCATGCAGAAGGCTCCTTCAACCTCCAGTTCTTGTGACCTTCCGAAAGGTCCAAGCTGGGGAGTATTCCTGCAATACTTGCATGAGATCTTGAACAGGTGCTGCCAATCAGTGCCATGCCATGCTAGTCAGATCAGTGACCAGACTCTGTATATAAGGTGAGGCAACTTCATGTTGTTACCCTATCCTGTGGGCTCAGTGTGTGCAAGAGAAAGCACAGATCAATCTCTCCTGAGTGCAAGGTCTATATTGTAGAGAAGGGTGGAGGTGAAACAAAAGATCCCTCCCCCCAAAAAACTCTGAAGTGAACCTCTTTTTGAGTTTGACTCAGTTCCCTTATCTTCATTTAGGAAACATTCTACTCATCTCAACTAGAGTAACCAGATGCAAGAGGACACGTCACTTGTACCATTCATAATCATTTGGAAGAGAGTATTTCACTGTGGACAATGCTTATCTTGACAAAAGTTTGATCACGGTAATAAAAGTCACAACTGCCACAATGCCTCTTCTATGCTACCATTTTGTTCACGTTTCATCTGGCAATCCTAGGCTCACACTAGGCAGGATGGGAAATGCCTCATCAGATTTCCATCTTTGAATTAAAAAAAAAAAAAATTAGTAGCTACAGGTCCACCGATCCAGATTGTAACCATGGTTAAAGAAAAGAGGTTTAATCTTGACCTGCTTGAATCTCTTACGCAGTGGTTCCCAAACTTTTTCAACTGCTGGCTCCCTTGCTCTACTGGGCTATTGGCCACAGCTCCCCGTAAGGGCTATAACTCGATACATGGTAAAGGGCAGTGGGTTTTTCACAAGGATTTCGTGACTCCCCTCACTGGTTTCCACGACTATCCAGCAAGCCATGGCTCACAGTTTGGGAACCACTGCTGTCAGAACTGTGATAAAGTCATTTTTCCATCCCCCTCCTGAAAACTCCCTTCTGTGGAAGCCCCAAGTTCAACTACAAGCCTCCTCTTGACTGGAGCCCAGAACTGGGGATAGAATATACTGCAATCTCTGTTTGTACTTCCTAATAAGTACAGCTGAAGTGTAGAGCCCTCTGGGTGTGTGTGTGTGTGTGTGTGTGTGTGTGTGTGTGTGTGTGTGTGTGTGAGAGAGAGAGAGAGAGAGAGAGAGAGTTTCATTTATGAAGTGCAAATGTATTTCCATAGCTGGGTAGACAAGATAGCAATTACCACCAGCCCTTCCATTCCAGTTCCTTGACTGTGACGGCTTCTCTCATGTTCCGTAATAAATCAAGATGATGTAAACAATCATAAATTTGTCCTGAAGCTCCCACAGAAATGCTTCTGAGGACAGAGGAATGGAGACAGCCGTGGCAAGCTGGCAACCTCAACAACCAAGGCAGTGGAGGGTGTTCTTTCAATTACCTCTCTAGATGGGCCCCACATGCTCGCAACACACACGACATGCTTGGAGGAGACATTGGAGACAAAACTGTTCTCCCTTAGGAAGGAAAGGACCTGACTGCCCCGTGAAGACACAGCAAGAGGCAGAGCTCTCTGTACCCTTGCAAAGAAGGGAAAATACAGTTGTAGAAACAGGTGTTCAGGATATATCTTTCCGACTTCACATCCCTGTCCAAACTAATCTCCATTTGAGGGCACCGAGTGCTGTGAGCATTCCTTCTTCTCCTCATACAACTGCCTTCATTCTCTGAGCCCACAGCTTTCAGCACCAGGCATATTCCATCCACGTAGTACATAACTCGCATACCTCACTCAACCACAAATACACATCCTACTCACAGTCGCCCATGTTTATGGGCACGGGCTCGGTCAGAGAGTGTTATACCTCACTTAGGTTTTGGCTGCTGTTCGAGGGTATGTGTATCAAAAGGGAGACCCTCTTTGTCTCTGCCTGTTCATCTCTGGTTTCAAGAGTGAAGGCTTTCTAAGCCTCCCCTTCCCCCACGCCTACATATTTTATGTTTGTTATTGCTGTCAGGCAAAGATGTTTCTGTGAGTGAGATGGAATTACAGTTATAGCTGCAAAAATAAGGATGGAATACAAGAAGAGCCTCCTTAACATTTAAACCCACGATTGGCACCAATTTGCTTTTGTGAAATTGTTAACACAAATCTGGCTAGGTGTCTCAAAACACATGATCCCGACTCCTCAAATACACAGAGAACAACTTGTCCTTTTTCACTGGTGTGGTATTTTCCAGCACATCATGGGAACAGACCTGGCGAGGGGAGAAATATCCCTGTAGTCTGAGGGAATCCCTGGGGAGGCAGACCAAAAGTGTGGAGAAGTCTGGTCAACATGTGTCTGTCAACTCTTACCCACCTTGGCTGATAACGGAAAACTGACACAGACTGTTTATTTTAGGTAATTGGTTGGTGCTTCTCTGCATGAGGGGATGATTCAATTAAAAGAGCCACTGTTTAGACCTCTGGGATTATTTTTACTAACAGGAGTGAATGAAGATGGCCTATCACAATGACAATCAATAATAATAGAAATTCCAGGATCAAAAACTCTTCCATTTAAGTGAAGGTACTTACAAATTCACTCATCCATCAAATCAATTACAGCACACCCTGCGCTAGGACTTGCTGCCACAAAAGTGTTATAAAGCACTTTGAGGTGGCATAGCAGTTGGGCAGGCGGGTGCAAAAGGGGTGTAACAGGGCAAGGAGGGTGGCAATAGGGATGGGCAGGTTGGGTCTGGGAGGGGCAGGTTCAGGAGCAGCCATGCCCACCAAATCCTATCCTATCCTTCCTGGGCCTGAGCCTCCTGCATGGGGCAATGTGGACATGTACCAGCTATAGAGCTTGTGAAGGTTTGAGTTGCCACGCTGCAGATGCTGGGGCTTACCCTGGAGCAAGGGGACAAATGTCCCCCTACTCTGTGAAGACTTCCAGCATGCAAAATCCCTGTGCAGGATGCAGTGCAGCCTGCACCAGCCCCACTGTTCTGCTGCATGGGGATTTGTGCTAGATTATGCTGCCCAGCATCTGTTACTCTTACTCCAAATAAGCAGTAAATGCTTTCTACAGTCTCACCTAGTGTGCTCGCTTCCAACTGAGCCTCTGTGCAAGCACACTGTCCCTTGGTCTTTAGGTCTCAGTCCTCCACCTTTGCAGGGCTGTGGAAGCATGAAGCCGGAGCGAGTGATATGTCAACCTTAAGTAAGATATAGGTTGGGCCTGCATCCCTGAACAACACCCTGTAGTCAGTCCATGAGCCATCACTGCAGCTGTTGCACCAGCAGCCCAGGACTTGTGCTAACAGAACATGAGTTCCATCAGCACAAGGCCCAGATAAGATTGGACCTTAAGATACATGGGGCATTTTGTATCTTTCCACCACAGTTTGGCATTTTTGAGCACCATTTTGTGGCTTTCTTTCTCTTTGTTTTGGCCTCCTTTTCCCCCTACTGTCCACTTATTTCTGTGCTGTGCCTTCATTTGCCCTGTTTCACCATGTAATGCCTCATCTTATACACACAGGGCTCTGCAGACTCTTTGGATGGAGGCCAATATCTTAATGAAGAAATTGAGAAGTCTTTTCCCCCCCCCCCCAACAAGTCAAGGACTTTAATATACAAAACACTTAATTTTCTTTAATCAAAACCACTGTACGTGCTCCTTCTTATTTTCCAAGCGGCGTACCTCATTACTCGAGGGATCATTACTGTTCTCCATAGAGATTGTTGTAGCTTAGAGCACAATAATATTAAACGGGTAGAAAGTGGACAGCATTATTTGAACTACATGATATGTTGTGGTGTCAAGTTTGCATATTTAATATTAAACAGCATTTTATTATGCTGGCAATTCATAAGATAGTTATATGACGTCACCATAAGAGTCTTTAATTCGCATTTGAAGACAGGTGCAGACATGCATCATTTCATGGAATACCACATTAGATGGGTCACTGAAGAGTTGTTTGAGGAATGGTCTACCTTAGACACTATGTGGTTGTACCGTAGATTATATTGTGAGGAAGGGAGAGTTTATGAAATCAGAAGCTGCAAAGGGAGAGGATGGAAATAAGAATAGGGCTGCTGGTAAAAGCTATCTGATGTGGTCTGGAGGTTGAGCTATCACTTTGCCTGAAAAAGCTAAGCAAGATCAGCTGCTTGGAAGAGAGACCAAGAGAATGAGAGACTTGAGAAGCCACTGGCATATCACTGTGGGGCAGTGTGGAAGAGTTCGCTGGCAACAAATGGATAACATGTTGAGAACCAGTCTGAAGCTTGGTTTGCAGCTGCCTACAAGAACCTGGAGGGAATAAAGGTCAGCAGCCTGGATGACTGTTGCATTATGAAGGAGAACATCTGAAGAAATAGACAGTTCTATGAGATCTTCTCATGCAACAATACTTGTACAAACCTCATTGGAAAATGTGATTATATTCAACCTGCCTATGTAAACTGCCTTGAATCTATGAAAAAGGCAGTATATAAATACTGTAAGAGTCTAAGGCAGTGGTTTTCAATCCTTTTCATCTCATGGCACACTGACAAGGTGCTAAAATGGTCAAGGCACACCATCCGTTTTTTCACAATTGACAAGGCACACCAAACTGCCAGTGAGGGGTTCAAATACCCCAATGGCCCTACTAACAAAGGACCCTCCCCAAACTCCTATGGCACACCTGCAGACTGTTTGTGGCACACCAGTGTGCCACAGCACAGTGGTTGAAAATGGCTGGTCTAAGGGCTTAAAAGGCTGAACTGGGAAGATAACCTGTCAGCAGGAGGTATGTTGCAGGTATGGACAGAGAATAATAGCAAATGGCAGAAATAATAAGATAGTCTGGAAAGCAAGGAACATAGTTATAAAGAAAACTGGAAGACATAGTTCAGGATGTGAAAAGTAATAGAGCAAAAGTAGATAACGAACATAAGAACAGCCCCACTGGATCAGGCCATAGGCCCATCTAGTCCAGCTTCCTGTATCTCACAGCGGCCCACCAAATGCCCCAGGGAGCACACCAGATAACAAGAGACCTCATCCTGGTGCCCCCCCTTGCATCTGGCATTCCGACATAACCCATTTCTAAAATCAGGAGGTTGCGCATTCACATCATGGCTTGTACCCCATAATGGATTTTTCCTCCAGAAACTTGTCCAATCCCCTTTTAAAGGCATCTAGGGTAGACACCAGCACCACATCCTGAGGCAAGGAGTTCCACAGACCAACCACACGCTGAGTAAAGAAATATTTTCTTTTGTCTGCCCTAACCCGCCTAACACTCAATTTTAGTGGATGTCCCCTGGTTCTGGTATTATGTGAGAGTGTAAAGAGCATCTCCCTATCCACTCTGTCCATCCCCTGCATAATTTTGTATGTCTCAATCATGTCCCCCCTCAGGCGTCTCTTTTCTAGGCTGAAGAGGCCCAAACGCCGTAGCCTTTCCTCATAAGGAAGGTGCCCCAGCCCCGTAATCATCCTAGTCGCTCTCTTTTGCACCTTTTCCATTTCCACTATGTCTTTTTTGAGATGCGGCGACCAGAACTGGACACAATACTCCAGGTGTGGCCTTACCATAGATTTGTACAACGGCATTATAATACTAGCCGTTTTGTTCTCAATACCCTTCCTAATGATCCCAAGCATAGAACTGGCCTTCTTCACTGCCGCCGCACATTGAGTCGACACTTTCATTGACCTGTCCACCACCACCCCAAGATCTCTCTCCTGATCTGTCACAGACAGCTCAGAACCCATCAGCCTATATCTAAAGTTTTGATTTTTTGCCCCAATGTGCATGACTTTACACTTACTGACATTGAAGCGCATCTGCCATTTTGCTGCCCGTTCTGCCAGTCTGGAGAGATCCTTCTGGAGCTCCTCACAATCACTTCTGGTCTTCACCACTCGGAAAAGTTTGGTGTCGTCTGCAAACTTAGCCACCTCACTGCTCAACCCTGTCTCCAGGGTAAACGAAAAGCAAATAACTGATCTAACTGGCTACACGAACAATGCCTCTGTGATTTGTTAATTGTGCTTGGTTCTGTACAGATCCAGAGATCCTGTTCCTGTAGCTAGGGTGATCACGTGGCCAGCAGGGTGCAGAGCAACTCTATAGGAGCCAAACTGACCCTTCCTCCTCTAAACCCATGCAGTTGTGCTGAATGCCTCGCAGCTGTCCTTGAGTGCTCCACCCCAGCCAGGTGTTTGGTCTCAAGCAGGAGCTGTTCCCTGTTTTGCATAGCAAGATCCAGCAGGAGCAAATCCGTGCGTCGCTGGCACGGGTCTGCTCCCTATTCTGCGGAGAGCAGCCTTGGCCTGCAGACTTGAGGTGCTCTGAAAAAGCTGATGTTTTCTTTGGAAGTAGATGGATGTGGCTGTTTGCATTTGCTTCCCACACCTGTAGTTAAGGTTTGCTGTGCATGTTTAGAGACTCCCATCACTGTTTCCCTGGAGAAATAAATGCACGTGTGGGAGGCAAGCACTTTTGTCAATTGGGTACTTTGAGCCAAAGTGAGCCTTTGGAGAGTGTGGCCTTCTCATGTTTGCAGTCATCATCTTTTACACGTCATGATACATATCTGCCTTTGATTTCAATGTTGTTGATATCCAACATGAGCAAGTTTCTCTCTAATGCAACTGAAATGAAACCTCAGCAAAAAATTGAGCAGTTCATTTTATGGAGAAGGATATAGAATTCTGACATGCTGTGGGTTCAGCAAGTTATCACTTCTAGGTCCTATATGATGAAAAATCAAACTAGACATGACATTACATGAAATGCTTTTTCTGTCCTTCACAGTTTGTAAAAAAAAAGTGACTGCAGTGGAGTAATAGGAGTTGCGGAACAGGGAGAGATGGGATTTAACTCTTTCTTCTCATTTGTCCAATAAAAATTGCCACCTCTAGATGAAGCTATCCTAGTGCCACATCTGTTTAATCCTGGCCCCAGCTTGAAGGGCCAAACCATGTAACTCATGAGAGTTTACATGATTTTGTTTTTTCCCCAAGTACAAGACAATGGGGTCTAACCTGGATTGAGACTGTAGAATGGGGTGAAATAAGGTTTAACCTCCCCCCCCACAGAGTATCTCTCTCTCTCTCTCTCTCTCTCTCTCTCTCTCTCTCTCTCTCTCTCACTCACTCACTCACTCACACACACACACCCTAATATTAGCCAGGGAGGAAAGCTGCCATTAGAAACAATGGCTGATAGTGTATCCAATGGTGGCCAATGGTGAATCCAATCTGACACCATAACGGGGCTATGAATTAAAGCTTCTATCCCATATGCCATTGTTCCAATCTGCATTGGGCCCCCACAGCTCCTATTTGGCAAAAAAAATAAAAGCACACCAGCTTCAATGACAATATGAGAGCTCAGAGACAATCTGAGAGACAATCTGAAAGACAATCTGAAGTTCAGTTGGGGACAACTAGGGCACGGCATTCTCAGTAGTCACATCAGGGTCATGGTATCCCTTGCTTGTCAATTTACAAACTGAGCCCTCCCTTGTCAGCTTTCCAGTATTACTCAAAAATGGTTTTATTTGGCTCACCTTTTATGCTTTTGGTTTTTTTTTTAATTGTTGCTTGAAAATTATTCTAAATTTTTGATGTGTTTGATTTTGATGGTTTTAATGTTTTGTCGCATTGTATGATATATTCTGCTGTTAGTCACCTTGAGCCTTTTATTGTAAAGTGTCTTTACATGGAAAACAATAATAATAAAGCTGTGGTATTCACTGTGTGGTCTTGATGACTGCAAAGCGACTTGCCACAAAACAGCCTGCGGTGTCTGCACAGTGAATAGACCTGATCAAAATTCAAATGTGGGTCTGCAAGTTACAACCTGTACTTTACATACATCATTCTCCAGTTCACAAATTCTTTCACTTAAGAAGATTAATAAGCTCGTCATTTGATTTCTCAGCACTGTTCCTTCTTCCACCCCCACCCCCTGGCCCAGCAGGGATCGAAATGTCTTTTTGTATTCACTCCGTAACAGGCTAGGATGTCTCTTTAAATTCAGCCAGTAGTTTGAAAAGTAATCCAGATTTTGCTTTTGTGCACTATTTAAATAAAAAGTGAACGTTTTAAGCAAAGTTTTAAAAGCTACGTTGCCTTTAGAAATGTTACCACAGCAGCAGCAAGGCCTTGGAAAAATCCAAATCGTTATTAAAAACTTTAAACCTCAATTGTTTAGGAATTAGGCACCTAGCTGGAAACACATTCTTTTGCAGAGTTAGCAGGGTGTTCTTCCCCTAGCCTTTGAACAACAAATTAAAACTATGCTGTACAGCCCACATTAGCTAAGGTCAGATGAACAGATGACGTGGCCTTCTACTGAGTCAGGGTTTTTGTTTATTTATTTTTTCAGCAGCAAAACTCAAAAACCCTCAGCAAAGCTCTTTCTTAGCACCTGTTATCTGTGATCCTTTTGGTGGAGAAACCAGGAGGTGAATCTGGAACCTTTTCTATCCAGTCTATGGATTCTGTGGCTAAGGCTCCTCCCCAAGTGATCACAAATCCAGAATGTTTTTAAGGGAACATAGGATGAAATTGAGCAATGAAGAAATAGATGCACTTGTGGGAGGATTTTCTTGACAAATGTTAATAGTTACTGGACTAATACTATAGGCCCTAGACTACAAACTGCATTGTGGCTCTCCTAATATTAGAGTAGACTTCTTTGAGGAAGTTTAGACAATGACCCAGTAGACACATGAGCTTCTCCCTGAGCCTTCTTTCTGTGTCTTCGTCTGAAGACAGATATACCCAAAGAACTCCTAGGGTGGTTAAAGCATTCAATTCCTCCTTCAAACCCAGTGGTGGCAAATTTTGAAATACAGAACCTGTCCTGACCCCTTCCCCATAGCCACATTCTAATTGGACTATAGAAGGAAAAGTAAACAAATCCACACTTACCTCCTTGATAGCTTCTCCCTGCCTTCCATCCATCTGCCTCCCTCTCCTATCTATCTATCCTCATTGGTATCTGGGAGCAGAGCAAACTGTCACTTCTGCCCCTAGGTAAGTTTCTCAATTTGCCTTCTAATGAGCCTGTTTCTTCTCCTTCACCCAAATCTTTTGAAAAAAGTTTCAAAGGCAGCACCTGAGTACTCCTGCTGATGACATTTCCACTCCTGACCCTCCTTGACTACAACCCTGTTTCAAACAATTAATCTAATGCTGGTCTAAGCTCTTCAGCTTCTCTCCCCCCCCCCCTTCACTCCTTTTCAGGCCCTCTACTGCTGCTGCCTCCATATCTATCTCTGGTTCTGCAAAGTTCAGGCCCACAGCAGCAGAGTGCCTCATTAGTAGAGGCGTTTGTTTCCTGTAAGATAGGTTTACAGCCTAAGTCTTACTGAACACAATGAGCTTACTTCTGAGTAAAGTAAATAACACCATTTTCAAACACCTCTACTCATTAGCATTCTTCCACTGTGATATAGACAATAGTGATGAGGAGGCCAACACGGTAGCAATAAATGGAGCCAATAGGTGGGGCAAAATTTTATGAAATGCCACATTTCAGAAATGGTCCACCCTAGGCCACCTTAGACATTAGAGAGCTGCTACTAGGGAGGACGAAAGTGGCTTCATGACATCACAGGAAGCCAGCCAATCAGGAGGCTTCAGTTGCAAACAGTACCAAGAGATTTCTTGTGCACTTAAACCTTGAGCGAAGATTGTGTGTCCAAATGCAATATAATGTGGTAAGTGAGACATTAAGCGATCACTTAAATTATGTATGTATGGATGCACCGTAAGAGGAGAAAGATGGTAAACTGTTGTTTTAGGATTAAATTAAAGGTGACTGACCCTGTATTTCTTTTTCTTGTAATGCTTCTTGTAGGCTAAAGAGTATATGAACATCTTGTCCCTGCTACTGTTTTTCAGCTGGATCTTCAACATGAGCTTCAGTGAACTGAATGAGAAACACATGTGGGGCTATATATTCAAAAGCCTGTACTTTTGTAAGCCAGTACTAGTGTAAGAAGAAGAGTGATTTTCACATACAATTAGTTGCACAGATGTAGACAAGAAACCACATGCACACCCTGTATACACACACACACACCATTTTCATTAAGCCCTTATGCCCCCATTCAACATATGCTCAGCACATGCAAAATTAGTGCATAGCAAAAAAGGCATGGGAAAGTATTCACATGCATGGCTTTTAACTTCCCACAGCAATGCCTGGGAATGAGATAGCACTAATTCAGTCAATATTGTGGACGTCAAAAATCTGATGACTTTGCTATATGGATATTGAAGGCTGTACTTTGACGATTAGTAGTTATTATTTTCTTGCAGGGCAAGGAAAGTGCCGCAATCATTTAAAGCATTCAACAGTCAGTCGGTTTTCATTAATCTCTGTGATTTCCTAGGTCACAGCCATCCAGATCCAAATGTTAAAATGAGAATAATACTGTAGAGCAGTGGTTCTCACACATTTCGCACTGGGACCCGCTTTTTAGAATGAGAATCTGTCGGGACCCACTGGAAGTGATGTCAGAACAGGAAATGACATCCTCAAGCAGGACCATTTTTCACAATCCTAGGCTGCAATTCTACCCACACTTACCCAGGAGTAAGTCCCATTCATTATCATTGTTAAAACAATATACATAGTAGCTTGTTAAAAGTACGGGTCTGTAACATTTCCCCAAATGCAGTTACATATCACAGGAGCATCAAGTCTAATATATTAAAAATAAAATATTGAAATGAATGGGGACCCACCTGAAATTGGCTCGCAACCCACTTAGTGGGTCCTGACCCACACTTTGAGAAACACTGCAGTGGTTCCCAAACTTTTTAGCACGAGGACCCACTTTTTTAAATCTGTATTGGGACTCCCCTAGATTTACCAGACTTTTAATAAAGCAGATCTAGAAATTATTTATTTACAGCCCAATCCTATGCATGTCTACTCAGAAGTAAGTCCTTTTAGATTCAATGGGGCTTATTCCCAGGAAAGTGTGGATAGGATTGGGCTGTCATTTATTTATTTATGAGTAATAATAACCAGAATAAGTTCATCAAACATTTATTTTCTTATATTTACACTTGCTTGCAAACTGCAGAAGCCGAGCTCTTTGCAGTGTAATTAGCATCTACAGTATCTGATTTTTCGATAGCCTCAGGGCTTGAGGCAATTAGCTATCTGATATTTCCATCACCCTTTTGGAACTTACCAAAAATCAGGTCACAACCCACCACTGAGTCCTGACCCACAGTTTGGGAACCACTGCTAGAGTAAAAGCAATCTTGCATAGCAAATGACTTGCAAAGAAGGTCCCATAAACAGAGTGAAACATCGATGTGAATGGATGAGATGTTGTCAGGGTGACCAGTTGCAATGGAAGGCAGAGCGCCTATACCTTTCACCAGTGTATAGAAGAGGGAACTTTGGCAGGTACAGCTTTTTTAAACTCTTCCATGTTGAGCTGCACCTGCCAAAATTCCCTTGTCTATACTACTGTAAAAGGTATAGGCATTCTGTCTTCCATTGTATCTGGTCGCCCTGGATGTTATTTTCTTGTTTCAAAAAGTTTTGTGCTTTTGCCAGAACAGGGAACTTCACAGCTCTTGAGTCAATGAAGTGGCCTTATGATCTAATCTCTAGGTTTGGCAACAACCTGTCACATCATGAAATAGGTGATACCTGTGTGTGATGAATGCATTCAAGGGCATCTACATGTATAATGGGCCAAATTACGTAGATAATTGCAAAGATAACAAATATTGTTCTTCCATTTGTGTTAAAACAGCCAGGTGGTAATTTGACTCAGTATTGTGTTGCTGTGGGAAGGCAGGAGTCAAGCCATTCATTCCAAGTTTCATTCCTGGCAGCTTCTAAAGGGAGACAATTTTCATCAGGACATGTGTCATGGCAGAGCAGATAAAGAGTTAACCCCCACACTCTCATTCTGATTCAGATCTTCCCCCCCATCCACCCCCATAGCTGATACTAAAAAAAAAAAAAAACCCACAGAAAGATGATGATGTGTTTAATATCATGTCTAGTTTGGTTCTTTAGTTATATTTAGTACTTGGCTCCACTGAGTCAGCTTTCCTGAAGTGTTTGCTATGTTTTCATTAAGGTATTTACTGAACAAAAGTTACGATGCCAGAGTTATGTGCCTCTAGTAGTTTATATGACCACAAGAACATACACTGGTACTGGCAATGAAAGTAAGATCCAAAAATGGGATGTAGTAACAGGACAAAGTCTACGGTGTGACAACATTGAAATCCTACATATCCTCATCTCAAAAAGGATATTGTTAAGTGGACTGAGGTACAGAAAAGCGCAATGCATATGATTCATGGGTTGAAGCACTTCCCCTGTGAGGAAAGGCTAACATGTGTTGGGCTTTTACGTTTAGGACAAAGATTACTAAGGAAGGATATGATTCACTTATAAAATTGTGAATACTATGGAATTCATGCCATTCAAGAATTGATCCATTTTGCAGCTACCTCAATGTTTGGTTCCCAGTGATCCCAATGGGGGCATTTCTGCATGGCAAATAGCAGCTATGGGGACCATTCAGATTGAGATTGTGGCAAGGGGTAGGTTTAATGGCCAAACAGCAGAAAAGTTCAACCTGTCTGGGCTCATGACAGGTTTATGACCCAATCCTACTCAAGCACTGCACTGGCAAAAACACAAGTTCTGCCAGCATACACTGTCTAAAAAGTGCCATCAAGCATTTTGTGATACTGTTAGTAACTGGCATGCCAGCAGGAAGGCTGGAGCCTTCTCACGTATGCCATTGACTCTTGAGATGCCCGTTGGATCAGGTGTGTCCAGTGCAGAGGCAGGACGGCAAGAAGGGGTGGAATGGGGAGCAGATGGGGTGGGATGGCGGATCAAGCCTATGAGGGGAGGGATATCAGAGGCATTGATACACACCATATCCTAAGCCACTTAGCTCTAAAATGAACACCAGGAGACTATTTTTTGTGGGCCCACAAATGTGGTCTCCAGCAGAGGATGGTCTGATGGCACGTGGTTCACATGTCTATTGGGAGATTTATTGAGAACCATACTTAAGAGCTCCATGGCAGAAGAACAGAATACAGAGTTTGATTCCAGCTGTAAAGGTAGACACTAGACAGGCATTCTGAAGTGTGGTTTGAACATACACACCCTGCTTTCCATGGCATGTGTTATCAGGGCAGAGAGTGTGGGTCCTTCCACCAAACTTAGACTCATCCTAGGAAAAGGACAGGCCATAAGAGAGAAGAAAACACCCCCTCCCACATTTAACACATGAGTAGGTGTGACAGTCACCCACATCCACAATGAGAGACATGCAAAATGATTGTGGGTTCTACCATGTATTGATGGCAAAACCCCATCTAGCTTTTTGACCTTCTCATGGTTGTCAGGTCTATCTGTTTGTGTTGAGTCCTTCAGACGTCCTACACTCTCCAGCACTGTCCCCCTACTTTGTTCCCTTCAGAAAATTTTTTTTAAGTGTTTGCAGTTACTTGGCACAAAGAGAAACAAAACTCAAAGATGTATAATAGAAAGTATATTATTAAAAAAAAAAAAAAAAAGGGAACTGAAGGTCCATCAGAGAGACACTTCTTTGGCTTGGTTTTTATTGTAGATTTCAACCCATCCAAATAGAATTCTGATACTAGGGCCAAATATAACATCAAATAATGAAAAACTTCAATCACAAACATTAACACAAACAGGCATCAAGTATATTAAACAATTCTCAGAATGGAACAGGCCAAATCTGCAAATTGGGAACAGGACCCTTCACTGGCAGGCTATTAAAGGAGGCTTTGGTTTGCCATGCCTGGGATCTGTACATGGAGTACACAGAGTGCATATCTTCATTAAGTGTTTACATTAAGCCCTTTGTGTGTCACGCCGGAGTCAGGTGTTTGTTTTGGCTATGGGATCTAGTTTTCAATCAGGGATGCCTTAAAGCAATGCTTAAGCTTGGGTAGTTAGATCAGCACCAGGAACATTACGTATTCTCATGTTACATCCCCAGCTATTGAGAGCAGCATCCTATATCAAGATCTGAACAGCCATATTCTTTGAAAATGAGACAGAAGATTTCAAAAACTTGGATGGTAAAGACACAGGAGCACCAGCCCAGTTCTCACCAGAAAGAGGTATTTAAGTTTTCCCACATTGTCCCTCCTCATCCTAATAAGTTTCTGTCCTTTTCACATTATTTTTTCTTTATTCATTCTTATACCATCCTTTCTCTAAGGAGCTCAGGGTGGTGTACAGTACATTGTTCCTTCCCTCCTTTTGTTCTCACAACAACCTGTGAGACAGGTGAGGCTAAAAGATAGTGATTGGTCCAAGGTCACCCAGGAAGCTTCATGGCTGAGCAGAGATTTGAACCTGGATCTTGCAGGTCTGAGTCCAACTCCAGAATCTGGATCTTGCAGTTCTAAGTCCAACTCCAGAAGCTCTATACCATCCTGGCTCTCTGGGAATTTACATATGAATTCCATGCATGCAACATGAGAACCATGTGTACCTGCTGGGTTGTCAACTCACAAGTGAGACAGGGCAACAGGCTGTTATATCACTGAGATCTTCCCTGGCCATGGATCCACCTTCTCCACCAGTGTGTAGAGATGCTGGCTTTAGTGAATGGAGTTGTGGGTGAAATGGGCTCAATCATCCCCATGATCAGTATCTGCCAGAGAACCCACTTATAGGAGAGCCCTGGGATCTGATCTGTAAAGCAACAAGTTAGAGCACCTGAAGTCCTTTTCCACCAGTGTGTATTCCCACCTATCTGTTGTGTACACTGGAGTGTAATCAGAGCTCACTGGGCTGGCTCCTAACTTACTACTCAGTGAATGGAGCTTATGTGGAAGGCGCCCTTGAATCAAAGGAGCTCTATTCATGGAGTGGTAAGGTAGGAACCGACACAATAGGCTTAGACAGACAGATAGAAATAACTGCTCAGTAACATCCTTGTTGTGCAAGGCAGGACACAGACTTAAAAGACAGCACTATAGGGCATGTATACCGGTAGAAAAGTGTATAGCCCTTTGATGCAAGGCATGGGTTATGTACTGTACAGAGATTGTTGGGGGTAAATAAATAAATAAAAAGCTAGAAGGGGGAAAGAAACATTTTGCTTTACAGCCTTTGCCAGCGAGTTATGTTTTAATGCAATTTAGCTGTAATCTCAGAGTATTTTTTTCTAGCTATAATTAGTAAAATATGTCTATTTTTCTCTGTGCCTCAAAGATGTCTGAACTTGTTCCAGCTCTCTCTACTTTTTCTGACATGTGGTATAACAAGTGGACCACCAAAATCTATTTACCAATAACTGTTTATTTACATTCCATGAAATCTAATAACTTTTGCTCCTTTCAGTCCAGATAAATGCTGGCCATCGTGGATTGCCTAAGAAAACAAACATGGACTTAATTCGGAGACTAGTCTCGAGAATATTTTTGTTTTTACCCCAAAATTGCCCAGCTTGTGATACTTTTGGCATTCAATTGTTCTGAAGCTTCATCACAGAAAGAGAGACAGAAACAGGAAATGATACAAGGTATCTTTCTTCCAATTCAAAACCAAAAAAAAAAAAATTTCACAGTCATTTTCCACTTTCAAAGTCTGTACAAAGTCTGATGTTCCTTCCCTTTCTTTGTTTGGCTCCCATGAAGACTGGAGTCCATTAAATTATATGGATCTCCTCCTCTCCCATCTAGCCACTGATACTGATATGGGAAAGCATGTGTTCAGTATGGCTTCACATAGTACATAATTGGTATGTGGAATTCATTGTCACAAGATGACAATGATAGGACATTGTTGGATGACTTTGATAGGACATTGGACAAATTCATGGAGAACAGGTGTATCAGTGGTAACTTCTCATGGTGGCTATTCATACTCTGAATATCGTTTGCAGGGGAGCAATGGAAGGAGAGAAGTTTGCCTTTTTCTCCTTCTTGTGGGAGCCAGTGAGCCACTATGGGAAACGGAATGCTGAATTAGATGGGCCTCTGACCGGATCCTGCAGGCACAAGGTCCAAACCAGATGCTAGCAAAGCAAACTCCAAATCACAGGATGCCATTTTTCACTGCCTACTGTGCCACCTGAATAATTTGACAATTGGTCTGTGATAGGCTTTTCTACCTGTCTTCACTGAGTGGCAGAGGAGGAGATGAAGAGATGCAGGCAAGATCAGGAAGTGAGATTTGGATGTCTTCCCCAAAAGGCAGAAATGTACATTCCACATATTTGACCCTACCTTTTGTTTTCTCTGATCCTTGGGGATATTTTTAAAGTTTGCTTTGAGGTGGTGACTTGCCCCCCCTTTTAAGGATAGGGCTGTGTAGTCATCCAAATAAATCATATACTAACGATTCCCAAACTTTTTAGAGGCTGTAGAGGCTGCTGCCTGATTTATATATGCCCAGGGGTGCAGCTATCATGGTGATGGGGCAGCAGTGTTCCCCTCCACCCCAGTAGCAACATGTTTAACCCTTGATGCACATAGCCCAGTGGTACCCAAACTGTGGGTCGGTGCCCACTGGTGGGTCACCAAAGGGTGATGGAAAGATCAGTTAACTAATTGCCTGAAGCTCTGAGGCTGATGAGAAAGGCCTAGCCTTGCCCTATCCAGCCTGTAAATTCATATAGGCCTGGGGTATATAGCATAAGAGAGGCTATTCAAAAATCAGAAACTGTAGCTGCTACTTACCCTTGCAAAGAGCTGAGCTCCTGCAGTTTGCAAGCATGTGGTAATCTAGGGAGATAAATGTTTGTTGGTCTTTTCTTGGTTATTATTATTATTAATTATTATTATTATTAACAGTATTTATATACCGCTTTTCAACAGAAAGTTCACAAAGCGGTTTACAGAGAGAACCAAACAAACTAATGGCTCCCTGTCCCAAAAGGGCTCACAATCTAAAAGGATGCCAAAGAACACCAGCAGACAGCCACTGGAAAAGACTTTAAATTACTCTCTTAAATTACTTTAAGAGAGGTTTCTTGCCACTTAGTGCTCTTTGAGACACTTGGTGGGCTGCTGTGAAACACAGGCAGCTGTTGTGTAAGGTAGCACAAATATGATGGATCAGACAACTATCGAAGTTACTTACACTTAACTAAATAAGGAATGTCTTGCAAAACACTTCTTTTTGGGAAATAGGGAAACACTTCTTAAGAGCTTTTTCTTTTACCTACATTTACTTACACTTGCAGTGTTTTTGGATTTTATCACTTTTTTTAACTAGGTGCAATAGGTTAACTATGTTTATGTCTTTTTAGCTTATTTTTTTATTGCTGTTTTGATTGATTGGAATCAAACAATAACAATTTGGTTACACTTCAGGCATTCTACATATAGCTTAACTCTTACACATTTATTTATTAATAAGAAACAACAACATTGCAAAACATAATACAAATTAACATAATGAACAATTATGAAATATGAAATGTGAAAATGTTGGAACAGTGGAAAACACATCGCAGAACATCACATTACATCACAACAAAATACAAACACAGTTGTAATTATTAAAGATTTGCAATTAAGAAAGAGTCTATTAAGAAACTATTTGGAAAAGTCTATGTTTTAAAGTAGTTTGTTGGAGAAGTTCAAAGTAATGCTCTATAGGACATTAACTGTTTTAGTAATTTTTTTTTAAACAAAGTCACAAAGTCACAAAATTTATTTTATTTTATTTTTCTGTGTGCAGGTAGTAGTTTATTTTAAATGGATAGCTCTTACGCTTTATGATTATTTTTTTAAACATAAGCACTTGGTTTACCTGGAAAATAATAAGCTCTATACAAATTAACAAGGTATTAAAAGACAGAACATTTTATTTTTTCCTTTTGTATGGCCTTGCTTCAGCAGATCCCTGGACAGGGTTAAAGCAGAACTTCTCAATTATAATATGGAAACTTCGACCTATGAAATCCATCCTCTGACCCTTCCAGTGCCAGCATCTGCTCATCAATCTGCTTTAGAAGTAGCCACTGAGGCAATTCCCGTCGCTTATTCCAGGGATTTTACACCATCTCCTATGACCAACTTAGCCCTGAGTAGCTGCATGTCTCATCATCCTTCTGGTGCTGAGTGTCCATCAGGAAGCAAAGGTTGACTAATTAATGCTTCTCCAGCCCCTGCTACTTCTTCCCAACTAAAAATTCTTTCCTGGAACATTGCAGGGTGGAAGAATAAGAAAAATGACAGTGGCTTCTTAAGCTATCTTAGAACCTTTGACATTATTCTGTTGCAGGAGACATGGGTTTTGGACCATCTGTATATCCCTGGCTACAAGGCTTTTGTAGTACCTGCAACTAAACCCACCTCTAATGGTTGTCCTTTGGTGGGTTTAGCCAGCCTTGTAACGAAGCAGTTTAAGTCATGCCCTCTAGACATCATTCCAGGTTGTTGCAAGATACAAGCACTGAGGGTGTCTTTTGCAGACATTGACTTAATCTGCTTCAACACTTATATCCCTCCTTTGCTTAATAGTTCACAAAGGACCCAGCTCTGGAATGAACTATCATCATGTATGAATGACCTTAAGAGGGCCCACCCCCATGCTGAAATTCTTTTGCTGGGCGATTTAAATGCCAGGGTGGGAAATTCAGCAGATATCTTTTGCAGAGCCTGGGATGTGGTTGATGACAGCTCCCTCCCCCCCATTTGCGCACTAAGCAGGCGGTCCAAAGATGCATACTATAATGCTAATGGTATGGCCCTTGCTAAGTTTTCCATCAGCTCTAACATGATCTGGCTCAACGGTCTAAGAGAGTTCCCCAACACTGATGAATTTACTTTTGTACCCTCTCGTGGTGCCAGCGTTGTGGATTACATTTTAGTTTCCACTAAAATGAAACATCATGTGAAAGATTTTGCCATTGGGGACCTAACCCTTAGTGACCATCTACCTTTAATCTTGGTCCTTGACCTCCATTCTGGGAGTGTTCCATCACAAGCTGAGATAGATACAAATCCAGAGTGTAGGTATAAAATTGTGGCTAACAGCGTCCTTTTCCCAAATTTCCATCGTCTAAGTACGGAACCAGCAAGCAGAGATTTTTTATCGGCCATTCTACAGGATCCGGATCCCCTTGTTCAAATCAAATCCTTTGAAGGTTTTATTGGTCACGTTTTTAAGGTTTTGAGTACCAAGCCTAAGTTGGTTAAATCCTGTGGTGCATTTGACAAAAAGGATTGGTTTGACAGTGAATGTAGGAATCTTAAGGTGTGTATTAGGGCTTCTTATTTAGATTTTAGAAAGTACAATGACTCCGATTGTTTGGTTAAATACTCTATCCTTAAAAAACAACTAAGTGTTTTATTGACAGAGAAAAAGAAAAGGTTTGTTTTAACTCAATGGAACAAGCTGCATCAAGCAATTCAACAAAAAAATAATAAACAATTTTGGGCAGTTGTAGCAGGTTCGTGTAGATCAGAAACATACGACCCTGCTATTATTCCATCATCTACATGGGTTCAACACTTCACAGACATTTTTTACGATAAGAGCAAATCCCCAGACACCTACCCTGACTTCACCTCTGTGGATCTGCCTATCTGGCCTCCTGTGACCCCTGAGAAAATTAAAGAACTAATGATGCAATTGAAGCCAGGGAAGTCTGCAGGTCCAGATGAAATACCACCTGAGCTTTTAAAAGGCGATCCGGAATGGTGGGCCCAGTTACTTGCCCACGTCTTTACAGTGATTGACAGTTCTGGCCTATTGCCTAATGTCTGGCTTACAGCGACAGTTATTCCTATCCATAAAAAGGGTGACCCTACCACACCAGGAAATTTTCGGCCCGTTAGTTTGCTTTCTGTAATAGGTAAGATTTATGCTAAATATCTATGCAATAAACTTACTCTCTGGGTTACTTCGCAAGGCATCTTAGGCCCCGAGCAATCTGGCTTCTGTCGGGGCAAATCAACTTTGGACAATTGCTTGATCCTATCTCATTTGGCCCATAAGCAGGTTAGGATATGCAAGGCTCGCCTTTATGTAGCCTTCCTTGATCTGAAAGGTGCCTTCGATTCTGTGGATAGGGAGCTTCTTTGGTCCAAGTTGGAAAACATGGGGATTGATAAAAGATTGTTGCTGCTGATTAGGTCCCTCCATCTAAATACTTCATGCAGGGTTAGACGCTCCTGGAGTGGGAATCTAACTCATTCCATCGCTACCAACAAAGGGGTCAAACAGGGCTGTGTCTTGGCCCCCATGCTTTTCAATCTGTTTCTAAACGACCTTGCCCCATTCCTGAAGGAAGTAGATAGCCATTGCCCGAAGCTTGGCGCAAGCCAAGTGCCGCTACTTCTGTATGCGGATGATGCAGTACTGATATCCCGTACTAGGATTGGCCTAAAACGTCTGCTGAATCGCACTGAAGAGTATCTTCTGTCCAACAAATTGCAAATCAATTATGCTAAATCTAAGATAATGATATTTGCCAATAGATGGAAGGCTTTTAAGTGGTCTTGTAATGGCAATAAAATGGAGCAGGTTAAGCATTTCAAGTACCTGGGAATCAACTTCCATTACAGGCTCCCTTGGGCTTTTCATCGTAAGGCAGTGCAGAACGCATCCAAACTGGCATCCTCAGCTATTTCCCATTTCTTTTTTACCTGCGGCAATGGTTATGTTCCAGCCGCTCTGGAGGCGTTTAAGGGAAAGATTCTTTCCCTGGTCCTTTATGGCTCTCCCGTCTGGTATAAGGCTATTAACCAACCATTAGAACGCATTCAAGCCTCCTTTCTGCGGAAGATTTTGGGTTTACCCAGGTGCGTTCCCTACTCGGTTCTGTGTCTCGAGGTGGGGTTAATTCGGCTAAAGACGACTGCTTGGCTTAGATTACTGAAATTTTGGTTTAGGACTTTATTTAACCCTACCTCCTCTGGTCTAATGCTCCAATTATTGTCGGATTCAGTCCTGCCATTAGAGATCACTGATCTTCTAACCAAGCTCAAGTCAATAGGGCTGGACACTGCAGAGCTAGGCATGATTGGTTGTGATGCTGCTTACAGAATCATCAAAGAAAGAATTCTTGACATTGAACAACAAGAGCTGTTTAGTGCCGCCAGAACCACATGCTCTCCACTCTATCTCCATGTTCCAATCAGTTTCGGGAAACTGGCCTCCTTCTTTTATCACCTGGAGTGCCCACAGGCTCGGAGAGCATTCACACTTGCAAGATGTAATGCTCTTCCATCAGCCGTGTTATCAGGCAGGTTCAGTGGTATTCCCTACTCGGAGAGGAAATGCAAGTGTGGTAGGGATTGTATTGAGACCATAACACATACCCTTTTCTACTGCCCACTTCATGATGTCTCACGCAAGAAATATCTAGGCCCTTTGCTAACTAGGATGCAGGGCTGGGAGGACTCAATCATGCTTCAGTCTCTCCTTTCCACATCTGACTCTGAGACCCTTGATAGGGTCGCTGCCTTTTTATCTGGGGTAATTGCCAGGCAGAGCTCTGGAACTCTGGGCAGTATGTGAGGAAAAGACTGATGTCTATGTTGTGGTGTCTTTGTATATTTTTGTTTTGTTTTGTTCTTTCTCTGTATTTTATGCCAATAAAGGTCTTACTGTACTGTACTGCCTTGCTTCAGTTTAAACTTTGAAACAAAAAGGAACTTTTTTTTTTTTTCTTTGAGCAATCTTGGCTAACTTCTCAGAAATTTTTGGCTTGTTTCTTAGAACTTTAGCACAGAACTTAGATTATAAAAACTTTGCTGGCTACACACATTAACACACACAGTGATGAATTTTTAAGATACATTTTTTTTTTAATGTAAAACCGGTGAGTTACAATACAAGATTAGCACGTTACTAACTCACTTCCTTGGTGTTTATCTTCCGGTCACTTACTTAATATCTACTTACACCTGGTTTAGCTAAAATCATAGCTGCAAGGTGTTAGCAATCAATTTACAGCAAGAATTTGAACTTTGTTTTACATACAAGCCTCTGTTATTGCGAGCATACAAATGGACATAAGAAATAGTCACAATTAGAACATATAGATTAAAACAAACTTACTTAAACTAATTCTTTTTGTACTTTGTGAATGTATAGTGCTGCTTGTTTGACTTTGGAACGTTGAGGTTCTTTTTTATTTTATTATTTTAAGAATTATTAACTCAAATCACCTTGCTTCTGCATTTGCAGATTTTTTTAAACTTTTTTTTACATATATGTAAAAGAAAATACACAAGAAAATACACATGCTAAATGGCAAAACACAGCAAAATTAATTATTTCATTTAATACTTAATTATACTGCCAGCAGAAGCGTTCTTCTGATGGCAGCATCATAAACTAACATAACAGCACAGTGGCACACTAATAGAATAGGCTACTCAGGTACTAGAAGGAGAACTGGAAGGGGTTACTATGTGAACTTTAACTAAGCTGACAATAAAGTAGCATAGCAAGGAAATTTTTTTTAAGAGATCATTACTTTTTTAATTATTATTTTAATTTTTTTACTAAGAATGAATAAGTTGATTAAGCTAATTCATTCTTAATTTATATTACAATTTGAATGTGCTCTTAAAAAAATTTCCTTTAGTTAGCTTATATAGACACTTACTGTTGTAACACATATTTATACTGTTGTACACTTTTAACACAAAGGTAACTTTTGATAAAATTGCAAGAGGGATCTGAAAGCCTTAGGAATAGACCTTAACAAATGGGAAACCCTGGCCTCCAAGCGGCCCGCTTGGAGACAGGCTACATAGCATGGCCTTTCTTAATTTAAAGAGACACTTTGCTAACAGACTGAGGTAAAGAAGCAAAGAAAGAAGACTCACAGCTAGGGAGACAGACCAAGAACAGACTACACTTGATTCTAGTGTGGAAGGGACTGCTACTCTTAAATTGGCTTTTTGGTTACATTAAACACTGCCCTAGAACTACTCTTCAGAATGCGATACTATAGTCCTTCAAGACTGAAGGTTGCCATAGTAGTAACTAAACATACAAACTATTTGAGCCTTGTATTTTTGCAACATTAGCTTTCTTGTTTAAATGCACACAAATTAATTCACTTTTTCTTAAAATTAGTACTTGAGCAACTGGCAAAGACTAGATGTGGGGCTGATTTAGCAAGGATATACACAACAGAGACACAGTCTAGAAATCAAGGGATAAGAATTCCAAGGGATAAGAAAGGTAGTAGGACTGTTTTTGGGGACTGGGTACAGAACTCAGGTTCAGAGTGCAGCTAGAAAAGAAGCTGCCATGGGATTAGACACATGCTCTGAAAGGATCGATTCAGGGTCCCTGGAGCACAAAGGCATTCCAGAGGTCTCCTCGCTGCCACCTCCTCCCTATGCTGGGAAAGGGCTTTGGAGCTACGAGGGTCTCTGGACTGCTGGGTGTGTGCGGTGCTGGTCCCAGTCTAGAATTTACTGGTGGGACTCCTCAACTTCTTTTTGGTGGGGGTCACCTTTGGGGCTACCTTGCTCCCTGCAGGGATCTTGTTGGGATTTGGATTCTTGTGTCATTCTAAGTTTCTACACACCTAGGCATACTACTGCACAGCCCACTTGCACAATGTTGCATCGATTGCACTGCTGGTGGCTGGCTTCACCTTGCTGGTGCCTCTCTTAGTCCTCACACTGGCTGCCTACTGCCACCTGACTCGCTATCTCTAGCTGAGCTACTGCCTCATCCTTACAGCAAAGCTATTTACAAGAACTTGCTAGCAATCCACTACTACAGTTCTGGCTGCTGCTGCGCCCATAACAGTGACGCTGTAGAAAAATCTGGGTTTGAGGACCGGGGTATGAAGGAACAGTTTTGGGACTCAGGCACAGAAATAACAGGGCAGAGGTTGGGACTGAGAAACATCAGCTGAGCTAGCTAAGCTAACTAACTTTAGGGGACTAGCGTTTTTTTTTCTTTCTATCAAAATGTGGATACTTCACTGCAGAGAGGTATGCAATTGCACATCAGTTTTTTTTTTAGAACACAGAGACTCACTGGCATATTGCAGGCCCTAAATTCTATCAGTAACTAGGTTAGGTACAAAGATGTATCCAGCATAGGAAGAAAGAAAACCAGTGCTATCACCTACCTAGCAACATGGCTTACCCACACTGACACTTCCTACCCAAGATCATGGTTGTAGGAAAGCCAGAAGAGATGCAGCTACTTGCAAGGCAGGCAGAGGCTACAACAGTCTGCGTTCCAGGGTAAAGACAAGACCGATCTTACTGCAGTACTGCAAACAACTATGAGATTCATTCAGGTTCAGTTAGCAGAGGAGGGTGTACGGTTTAGACTTAGCAGCATTGCAAAGCCTGAACCAAAGTAACTCAGCAACACAGAGGGGCTTGCATTCCTAGCTGCCTGTAATTTACAACCCATGGAAGGTGACAAGATGGCACTTCTGTAGACTGCCAGGAACTTACCAGAGTGGAATGCAACTGTAGACTTCTAATGGGAAGGGGAAACCAAGGGGATAGCTTTGCAAATTGCTTTTAGCCCCACTGAGGGATAACTCTGTCCTCAAGGGTTTCAAACACTTCTATCATTTGCTGCTCTTGCAACTTCCTGCAACTTAGGTACTCAACAAGTAAAAATCCCTTTACCATGTTGGTTCATTGTCTATTGGGAACAAAAGTTCAGAATTTTGCCTTGCCGTTTAGCAACCTACTAAAATCTTCTTTGTGGACTAGTAACTTGAGGACTGAGACTTTAAGTAAAGAAAGTGCTCAGTTCCTACAAGGGATATAGTTAAACTTAGAGGGTCTCATTTTTTTTGGATTGAGACACTGGCTCTTATAGGGTGGTGGCAATACTACCGAACAAGGATCTTTTAGAGCTCTAGGGTTTAGACTCAACAACTTTGAGCATCCTAAACTTTGGGAATGAAACCAAGTATACTATAGAGGAGTACAAAAAAAAAAGAAAAAAAAAAGACAGAAGAGGTGCCAGAAGAACAGAAGGACTTGCAAAATTCAATACTAGACACAAGAGAGCGAAGGTGGTGGTAAGGGAAGCTGGATTAAAGTGGCAACTTTTCCTTTGGGAAAATTCAATATGCTTGCCTAGCAAAACAGTTCACCATTAATTAGGTATAGCACATCTGACTCTATATATGTACTATATAGCACATACATAACTTTTTAAGCATACAAGACTTAGGACAGTGGTGCAGCCTTTAAAAAATTATTTTAAGCATTATTTTACTTGCAAGTAAAATCTTTTTAACATTTAAACTGAAAAAACTCAGGACTTTCTAAAGTCCTAAAAAAATAAACATACATTTATAAACTAGGGAAATTAACTCAGATTTCCCCCGCCTGGTCAGGCTGAAAACTGGAGTGACTCCACTCACTGTTAAAAAAAATCACTGCCGTTAACTTAGCTGACTTTACTAGTCAACTAGTAGCACTAATTGCAACTAAAGGAATTAGAGAAGTTTACATAACCTATTTAGACAATAGGAGATAAGGCACATGTGATAGACAACATGAAACAAAGAAACATGAAATAAACAGGCAGCATAAAGTCAAAATCTCACACTTTTATACATGTCTATAGACTTCAAACACTCTAAACACATCACTTACTCTATACACATCTACACTTATAAATAGCATATTTTACATTACACATGCTTATAATTTACAGCTCTAATACACATGCAAAAGAATTAAAAATTTCATACTTATTTCAGACTTTTCTTCATTCCGAGGTTTCTAACACTGCCAGTATACTTACAGTACAATCTTATCTTTCTTCTCTTTAGATGCCACGACAGCATTATTATTTCAGGTACTACTTCTGTTAGATCTCATTGTTGGATCAACAATAAGCACACTGTCTCTTTTAACTTAACTTTCTGCGTATTCGCTCCTTTTAAATTCTTACTTTGCCCTATATTTTTTTTTAAACTAGCACACAAAAGCACACAGCTCTGTTATAACTATTAAATCACTCTGGCTTAAAACAACAAAGCCTTAGACAGGAAGCAGATTTACTGACTGTTTTAGGATACCTGCTAACTGCTAAAGTTAACTTTCATTACAAAACTACTTGAATAACAAAGCAGCGTTTTCCTCTGCTTTAACTGAATCACTTTGATATTTACAAATTTAAACTCTTTTTCTCTGTCTCTAAAAAGACAGTGAGCACTAATTAAAGATTGCTTACTAACTTTCCCACAGGTATGTCTACCACACACAAGGGTCTAGACAATATCACCTGTTTCACCGCAGTTCTAGCCACTCAGAACTGGAACCTGCCTTACCCAGACAGTAAAATTACCGGGGATACACACAATTGTCTCCAAGGGCCCTAATTTACCCAAAAAGGTTTACCTAAAGTACCAGACTAGTACCTACTGTAGCTCCTCTGTAGCTTCTCTGTACTGTAGCTCATATGTAACTCCTACTGTAGACTAGCTCCTACTGTACCCTGTACTTACCTTGTTGTATGAGGTCTACACCCTCATGCAGCAACTCCACTGCAGCAACTTCACTGCAGCTTCACTGCAGCAACTCCACTGCAGTAACTCCACTGCAGTAACCTTTAACCTCTGGTCGACCAGACAGACAGACACTTAGACAACACTTACCTGCTTGCACCACTCACACTAGTAGACATCATGTGCAATCAGGGGAGAAATAATCAGAATCTTACGTATTCTGTATCCTACGTCTTTTTAAATTTAAGTTGCTTGGTTGTTGTTTTTTTGGGGTTTTTTTCCTAACTGCTTAGCAGAGAACAACCAGAGTCCCATCTGGGTCGCCAACTGATAGAGAGTTTTCTGGGACTTGGTCTCTGAGTCAAATGCTAAGCAGACATAGACTCCTTTAAAAGCATATAGAAAATTTATTTACATGCTATTTACAGATTAAGAATAGATTAGGATGGATACAGGTTCGAAGTTACCCCATGGTGGATCTTTGATTTCTCCCCGAACCACACCCAAAACTCCTTTACTTGTACTCTGTCACAAACAAGTGACCCATGTGATATACATGTCATTTCCCTCTCCTTATTTGGCATACTGGTGCATGGTTCCAGCCCTAACTGGGAAGTCTGTTAGCCATGTATAGAGAAGTTCTGGCCTGCAACTTTGATTACATAAGACCCTGGAATGTTCCTTTTGGGAAAGCTATGACACACATGTTTTTCTCTCTCTGCAGGTCATCTTGACATAATGACTTTTTCTATCCTGGTGTTAACAAAAGTCACAATTTTGGCTCCTAATTTTAAGTGTTTTTCTTAGCTGAAGAAAAGTTAGGTTAATCCTTAAAATCTATATCAACATTTTTACATATAGATTTTTTTTTAAAGTCTGGTAAACCTAGGTGGATCCCAATAGAGTGTTATTTTAAAGTGGGTCCTGGTGCTAAAATGTTCGGGAACAATTGACATAGCCTAATCTACCCTGTTAGTTTTGCGAACCACCAAAAATTTGGTCATGACCCAGTGGTGGGTCCTGGATCCACAGTTTGGGAACTGCTACCATATACCATTAGCAGGGGAATGTTGGGAATTATTTTATGCTTGTTACTCTCCAGGAGGCATGGGCTTTTTTTAATTAATTCCCCCTCATTTCATAAGACACTCCTTTGAATAGGGTACAGATGTACTGCAGCAATTTCATGGGTGTCCACTTCTAATGCAATAAGAGTGCAGATGTGTATAATCCCTAAGTCAGAATCAAGGGTCAGGTTTGAGCATCCTGTGGGCCGTTTGTTCTGGTGAGGCCCCACTCAGGGAAACTTGAGACCTCAATTGTATACCTAGTAGTCATTTTCCTGCACACCCCTGAGACATGTTCAAAACCAATTTATTCTGATTTAACAAACAAGTGCAGTAGCATAAGCAAATTCACAAAAATTTCCTGTACATCAAAGGCCTCTCACTTTCCTGCATCAAGTCTTGATGTGCCAAGGCCAGAGTGGGTTCTTTGGTCCTCACAGGCAATCCAGGGTGCAGACTGTTGAAAACATTTCTAAAGTCAGTTCTGTCATGATGCAAAAACTGAGAGCACAGCAGTACAGCAAGTCTAGTAGGTGACAGGAAGCAGATTCCTGTTACTACTCTGAGTTTTGCAGTTTCAGCCAATTGGAATGGCCTACCACCTGTAATTCAAGCTAATAGGGACTACATATCGGGTTTCCAGTTCCTCAGACTGTTCAGGGCTTCTGTATTCAAGGAAGGGGCCCACCAACCTATAATTTTAGCCAATAGGAACTGTTGAACAGATCTCAACAACAGTGATTAGCAATCCTATGTCCAGCTCTTCAGCCCAGGGGTGGTTTCAGTGGTGAGCCAGGAAGGGCACTGGTTAAAGCCCTACCTGGCTAGGCTGACTTCTAAATCATCAGTACCAGTGGCATTAGTAGTGTCCAATGAATGCAACATCAAGAAGCAGGTGGGGGGGGATCCAGTGCAGAGCTCTGCTCAGAGCCCCCAAGAACATGGTACCAGCTGTGGTACAGCTCCTATGGACCTTGTCAAAAAATCCAGTAGCAACCAATCAGCTCTTCATTGGTCAGAAGAGTGATTCCCAGCCTTGCTTTTCTTTTCTTCATTGCATGTACCCCTTGCCATCCACTGCTGGTCAGGGTGGCTCAAGTTCACTTAGTCTGCATGAACCTGTGCCATGGGATTGGATCCAGGAAGGGGTCTAGGATTTGGCAGCCATCACTGCTGCTGAACCCACTCCCTTCATGGATCAAATCCACTCTTCCCACACCCCCTCACTGCCCTCCCTCTGCCCCATTTCACCCTTCCCCCACTCCATCCCACTTCTCCCTCTGTCTTATCTGCCTCAGCAGGTGAAAGCTGATCCCCTGATGCATGTGGAAAGGCTCCAGCCTTTCCGTTGGCACTCCACTAGTGCACTACATTGCATGCTCCTAGAAGCACTTTTACAGCAGCCATAAAGCAGGTACTGCTGGTGAACTGTGTTTTCTGCCAGCACTTCAGGCCCATAGGATTGGGCTATCAGTGTAATAATTGGTGGTTTTGCCAATTATTATTACAAATAACATAAGAGAAAAGGAACATCCCTCCCTAGCAGGTTCCTCTTTCCAACAACAGGAAGCCATTTGCAAACATAATCCCACACCATTCTATCAAATACCTTTTCAGTATCCAACACAAATCCTTATGTATTTATAACATTCTGACATACTGTGTCATTCTTCTGTAATGTATTAATTGCTTCATCAGCATACGTCATTCAAAATCTACTGCTTGAAGTAAATGTTTGAATGGTCTAAAACTCCTATAGTATCTGTGCCTGATTATCCTGCCATTGTAGTTGCCAACCTTCAGTCTCGAAAGACTATGGTATCGCGCTCTGAAAGGTGGTTCTGGAACAGTGTCTAGTGTGACTGAAAAGGCCGATTCGGGAGTGACAATCCCTTCCACACTGGGAGCAAGTGCAGTCTGTCCCTGGCCTGTCTCCCTGGCTATGGGCCTTCCTTCTTTGCCTCTTAGCCTCAGACTGTTGGCCAAGTGTCTCTTCAAACTGAGAAAGGCCATGTTGCACAGCCTGCCTCCAAGCGGGCCGCTCAGAGGCCAGGGTTTCCCACTTGTTGAGGTCCACTCCTAAGGCCTTCAGATCCCTCTTGCAGATGTCCTTGCATTGCAGCTGTGGTCTACCTGTAGGGCGCTTTCCTTGCACGAGTTCTCCATAGAGGAGATCCTTTGGGATCCGGCCATCATCCATTCTCACAACATGACCGAGCCAACGCAGGCGTCTCTGTTTCAGTAGTGCATACATTCTAGGGATTCCAGCACGTTCCAGGACTGTGTTGTTTGGAACTTTGTCCTGCCAGGTGATGCCGAGAATACGTCGGAGGCAGCGCATGTGGAAAGCATTCAGTTTCCTCTCCTGTTGTGAGTGAAGAGTCCATGACTCGCTGCAGTACAGAAGTGTACTCAGGACGCAAGCTCTGTAGACCTGGATCTTGGTATGTTCCGTCAGCTTCTTGTTGGACCAGATTCTTTTAGTGTCCAATCCTACCCCCACCAGTTGCGCCAATGCAGTCATGCCAAAAAGGCACATTCTGCATCCAGTGGGGGAACTCAAGGGCAACAGGAGTTAAGTATAAATGTTTTATATTTACCTCCCAACAAGCCCTGGGGCTGCCTATGGGTCTCCATGGACATAGACCTCCACTTTTGGTGGCATATGTCTGAGAAGGTGAAAAGGGCAGGGAGCTTCTCAACAGAGGGGATAGGATCCACCATGCACCATTAACTGGAATACAGTGGGACATATTTATTTTTCACATTCACTTCTTCCAAGGAGCTCAGGGGTATGTGTATGGACCTTCCCCTTCTTTTATTCTCACAACAACCCTGTGAAGTAGGTGAGGCTGAGAGATAGTGACTGGCCCAAGGTCATCCAGAAAGCTTCATCGCTGAGCAGAGATTTGAACCTGAATCTTCCAGGACTATGTCCAACTTCCAAACTGTTACAGAATTCTGTATTTACTTGTGTTCATTCAGGCCTTCTGGAATGTAACAGTACTTCAAACTCAATTTTCAACATTCCTACTATGAAAGATTAAGAAAAAAATATATTCAAGTCATGAAATGACTAAAATCTGAAGGCTATCAAGCAGTTTGGTCTTGGCTTGTCTCCAGCAGAACAGCAGGGATGTGTTCAAGTCACTGAGCCCAAGTCACAAGTTGAGTCCAAAGTCAGTGACCCTTCAGTTTGACCCACAAGAAATTTAATCTTTCGAGACGAGTCACAAGTCATTTCAAGAAACATGTCTCGTGCAGCCCCCCCAATTAAACCTTCCTCTTCCCTTCAAACCCCCAGCCCCGCCTCCTAGAATCAACATACCCTGATGGTGCCATCCTTCTCAATGCCAGCTTGGTCTTTTGGTGTGATGCATAAGTAGCCCCCCCCCCAAAAAAAGGAAGCAGGAACATGAATGAGATAGGGACTCAAGTCATTTTTAATCCCAAGACATTTTTAGAACCACTGGCCCTGAGTCACAAGTCAATTCGGGGTCAGCAATGTCCACAACTTGAGTCAACATGAGTCATCCAAAATCACATTCTGGGGTGACTTGAGTCAATTCACCACAAGTCAAGTGCCCATCCCTGCAAAGCAGTTCTCTTAAAATGGTGTCAAGCAAGAGGCCTCAATTCTGAGGTAAGAATTTTGCTAGTCTTTTCCTTCTGCAGAACACAATTCAGTAAATATATTCTGCAAAATGAATGTCTATTTTGCATACATGTGAAGCTACCTGTTCTGCTTTGGATTTTTTCTGAAGACCGCATTGGTTTTCAATAGAAGTTCTCCCCCATTAAAAATAGCATGAAGGGAAGCCATGAATTGGGATCAAAACTGCAGAAGGGGTAAAGCACTAAAGCCCCCAACACCTGCCACAGTTTCACCACCTTTCATCACCCCTTCCACACTGGACTGATTGATAAAACAAACCCTCCATTGGGCTATATGACATGCTCACAGCAGGGCAATCATCAGCCTTCCTTGCTCTACAGCAGGGGTGCTCAATAGGTGGATCACGATCTACCGGTAGATCACGAGGCAAAATGAGTAGATCGTGGAGTGCCAACCCCCCCCCTTCAGGTGCCTCTGGGAGGAAACACCGGGAGTAAGGCCCATTGTACTCAATGGGCCTTACTCCCAGGTAAGTGTGGCTAGGATTGCAGCCTCACAGCCTAATCCTAGGCATGTCTACTCAGGAGTAAGTCCTGTTACTCAGTGGGGCTCAAGGTACACCAACATACATTGTACACATAAATGTTATATGTTATGATGGCGCGAACATTGTAAAAAAAACTCTGGTAGATCTCCGGGCCTTGCTGGGTTTCAAAGTAGCTCTCGAGCCAAAAAAGTGTGAGCACCCCTGCTCTACAGGGTAGCCATGTTTCTAGCTGGGGCCTTAAATCAGTGGTTCCTCAAAACAGGACTGAACTAATAGTGTGGTCACCTCGGTTGGTGGAGTATCTGGCAGGGTCACATCATGTCCACCTTCCCTCACGCCACTTCCTCTGCGGCAGCTTCACCTGTCCCCTCTACCTTCCACCACCAGACTGGATGGCAGTGCAATGTGGGGTATAAAGCAGGGTCATGTGTGTGCTAGGAGGGTATTCCCACAGGTATGTATGTGCTTTCATCCTTCATCATCCTAGAGTGCTCTTGGAGGACAAAATCCCCTTGGTAGTCACTACCATTGTAACTATAGCATGGTTTAAAAAAGGTGATTGGCAACATGTGGTAGATATTTTTCATTATCACTTCAAGTAGCCACTTACTCCTTTTTAACACGCTGTCCTACTCACTATCAGGGTGGTACATAGAAAATAGATGTGGGTCCTCTCTGGAGAAAGCAGGATAAAAACACAATAAATGAATAAATAATGGATATATAAAACAGTGCATTTCACCCAGTCAGGGGAAATCTGAATTGAATAGAGCTGTGCAAGTCAGGCATGTGGTTTTTTTTTTGGGGGGGGAGGGGGGTAGATGAGTGACTGCTGACTGCAACCTGTCTTCAGCCCTTGTGTACATGCACATCTAATGTGACACTAAGACAAGAAGGGGGATTGATGAAATCATTGTTGGGGTGAAAACAGATGTAGAGTCAATTCTTGTTAACCACTAAGGTTAGGTTCGTAGAAAACCCCAAGGTGATGGAAACCACAGTAACCATCATTTCTGCTGTTAAAGTTAAGGTAACCACAGTTACTGAATCACTGGTCCTATGGGGGAAATGGGGTTAGGTTCATGAGTCCCCTCTTTGCTATACACTATGTGAACTTTCTGAACCGGAATCTTCCTTACCTGGAACTCTGTGAGCTGGGTGATAGCTTAACCTTGGTGAAATATTTTCATTAGCACTACATTTCACTGTCATTGTTGAAATTGTAAACCAGTTAGCATTTCAATTAGCACTTAGCATTTAACTTGTGTCTTGTTAAGCTTAGTGAGAACCACTGAGAACACACTGAGACTTGTTAAACTGCCAGAACAAGAGAAGCTCGGAGAACCACCTGAGGCTTCTCAGACTTCTTTTGGCTACTGCAAAAGGGCACAAAGAGACCATGTAGCACAGCCTTACACTTTTCTTTTATTGGCGGGAATGGAGCTCACAGATAACAGGATTGACCATTTTCAATGAAGTTTTGGATGAAGACAGAGTATGGAACAGACATTTGCTACATTCAGAGGCTTTTGTTCTCTGTGTAGAGAACACATGCTCACATCTCCTCTATCACAATAAAAATGTTAGGTCTGGTTTCATCCTTAGATGAGCAAGTGCACATGTCAGGACTATAAAGATCAGTAGTAAAGTAGATGGGTGTTCTGATTTTTCCAGCTTTACTTACGGAACTATGTCTACTTGTCAGTCCTCTCACCTCAAAATAAGTAAACTGGCCAGCTCCAAAATGGGTCCTTCTAGATTAGGCCACAGTTACATTAGCTGGGTTTTAGAATATTTGTGTTGCACCTGCCTACAATACAGCTGGCCTATGAATGAAGGAAAGTTTAATTTTTCTTTCTTACACTCAGCCTTTTACCTTTCATGGGACCTGGAACATATCATTTACAATTTAAAAATAATGAAACAAAAATTGTGAGATCATTGCAGTGAGTTTAGTAGGTTTGCAAATGTTTTTACTGAAGCCAGTTGTGAGGGTTTTTCTCAATGTTCTGAATCCTTTAGAGATCTCAGAGTAATAAACAATCAAGGCAAATTCAAATGAACATCAAATGGCATGAATCCTGTTTTATTAGGTGTCCAATTCACAGCTTTTCTCTCTGAAACCTTACCCCTGAGAGACAAGCTAGAAAACAGGATATAAGCAAAGGCAGGCTACAAAGAACAGGCATGCTCATTGGCCTTGTAGCTGAGTGATCGAGTAGACCCACCAAAAAGTGGAGGGAAAGCTTATTGCTGCTTTTATTGGACAACTTCTGGGATTTTACAGCAAACTTCCTGCGCCAGTGCCCAGACCGATACTCTTCACTTATTTCATTTCAGCTTTCTCATTCACTGTCCTCAAATGGGTCTCTGTGTGTTTTCTTTTCCCAGAAGTATAGGTTACTTTGTTATCTAATAAACATCAGATTTGTGCATTTCCATTTATGCACTGATACAAGGCCATCTCAAGACCTCCTGGAGCATGAGGCAGTGCGCCAAATGCTGCTCCCCTTAAGAACATAAGAAGAGCCCTGCTGGATCAGGCCAAAGGCCCATATAGTCCAGCTTCCTTTATCTCACAGTGGCCCACCAGATGCCCCAGGGAGCACACAAGACATAAGCAGCCCAATTCTAAAGGTGCCACTGCCACCGGGTGCACCAGTGCCAAGGCAACTACTGCTGCATCCTGTAGCTACCAGAGGTCTCCTCAGTTTGAGCCTCCTCATGAATGAGCCAGCCCTGCACCAATACATCCATCTATTCCCTGATAAATTGGATGTCATTTGTTGGGGGGGGGGGAGAACCTTGGGAAGGGAAAGTTCAACTGAAACATGAAATTAGCAGTTGGAATCTGCTGATCTGCTGAAATTAGCTAATGGAATAAACAGGGTTTCAAAGTGAAAGGGGTCATGGCAAAAGTTCACCATTTTAACTTTTAACTTAACCGTTTTCAAATAACCTGAAAAGCTGCAGTGCTAAAGGAAGAATAACACAACAATGGAGAGGAAGAGGGACAGTGCAAGACTCCTGTCTTGACCGATTATGATTTTCCTTTCAGAGACAGAAAAAGAAATGAAGATGTGCCTGGGTAAAATAGCACATGATGAGATTAGAACTGGGCCAGGCAAAGGCAGGCTACTTCATATTCATGTATACTCACCTTCTTGCCATTTGGCTGGCTGTTGGATCACAATTTACACACATTTTTTAAAGTACGTTTCTTCCCATTTTCTTGGTTGCCTCCTTCAGAGATAAACTCAGCATTTGACTAGTTCTTATTGTATTATTTCTGGACAATTCTGTGGTATACCTAAGGGAGAGCAAGGGCAATAAATGCCCTGGGTCCCAGGCTTGGGAAGTGGTGCCCCACCACTATCCACCCCTCCCCCCCGTGTTGCATCCCCATAGCAATCAGTCGGCCAGTGTGCCATCTGAGAGCCACCCCCTGACAGCCTCATCCCACCTCAGAGGTGTTCTGAGGGCTGAGGAAGCTGTGCTCAGCCTCCCCAACCCTCTTAAGGCCTTACTTGGCCCTCAGAGGGCCAAAAAAAACCCAGAGGAAACCAGAAGTGACCTTTTTATGCCCTTAGAAGGCAATCTGAGGGCCAGGAAAGCCTTTCTAGCCCTCAGAAGGCCTTCTAGGGGCATAAAAATGTTACTTCCAGTTTCCTCCATGCAACCAAAAGTGATATTTTTTGGTCCTCTGAGGGTCTTACAAGGCCTTCAGAGGGTTGAGGAGGTACCTCCCTAGGCCTCCGGAAGGGATGCAGGGAACAGTACTGGTGGGGAGGGCAGCAATGAGGTTGGTGGTGGTGGGGGTGGCTTGCAGTCACAGCTCTGGGCGGCAACAGGGCCAGGATCACTACTGGGACAATTCATCAAATTGTTTCAAAAGGTATTCACAGCAAAGTCAAGTGCTTTTGTGCAAGGAGCTCCATGTGATAAAATTGTGCTTTTGCATCCTGGATTGCTAGAACACGCACACACTCACAGGATTCAGGGGTGGCACAACCCAGAATGCCGCCCGACACTATCTTGGGTCTGCCAGCTCTGCATAACAAACAGAAACTCCCACTGCTATCCTCACGTGCCGCCATCAAACCTGGAAGTGCAAAATTTCTGGTTTTATTTTATTTTCTAGGCCTGCACTTCTAGGTTTGGCAACAGCATGGCAAGATGCCTCACAATTTACCACAGATGCGATTAACATCAACAGGCCTCATGGATGGGCCAGCTCTGACAGGAAGTGGTGAATTAACATGTCTAGTAACAGCAGTTTCACATGGCTCTGTTTTGTGGAGTAACAAGACCCTGATTCTTGGCTGAGGTGATGTGTTGGTGTGTGAGGACTGTTAATCTAGAAATGTCTTCTTAAAAAGTCAAAAAAGAATTGAAACATTTTTTTGCCACTGCTTTAATCAGTCGGGCTGCAATCCTAACCACACTTTCCTGAGAGGAAGCCCCAGTGAACAAAATAGGACTTACTTCTGAGTAGACCTGGTTAGGATTGTGCCCTCAGTCAGTCAATGTAGCAGCCTAATTTGGACATTTCCCCCCATTTTCAGGGGCATTTCACGAGATAATTTGCTGGAGGGTATCATGAAGCAATGAAGGGTGCTAGCTCATCATGGTGAAGGTAGATGGATAGCATCTATCATTGGCCAAAGACATCATGAACTATTCCCATGCTGAGCACTGCTAGCCATTCAGGAGTTGATCACTTCGATCATTCTAAGTAGCAGCCCCCATTCACATTCAATAAAAAATAGTTTAACTGTAAATCACAGTTAGGTAAAACGAATCAGGATCAGATCCCAACTAGGGCTTGAACTAAACCACAGTTCCTCAAGTTCATTTGAAACTATGGTTCCTAAACCTTCTTGTTTCAGCAGGCCTTTAATGTGCTTTACTATGCTTCCCCTGAATGGATTTTTATGGCCTTGTTGTTGATAATGGGCAAGTTTGGGTGATGCTCTGACCAACTGGTCTGTCCTCATTGCATGGGGGAGGAATTTGCATATGCATATTGTCACCTCTCTCAGCATACCATTTCAGTGTTCTCTAATGTCATGGGGGCAGTTCATCTGAACCACCTTTAAATGCACACATTAATTGCAACTTTAAATTAGAGGTCTCAATAGGCCACCATCAGTGCTTCCTATCACTTCCAAGGATATCTGAAGTCATCAAATCCATTGAGGACTGCAGTAAAATAGGAAACTTGTTTTTAAAAAAAAACAAAAACCCTGTATGTTAAGTTCCTGCCTGATGTAATTATAACCACAAACTAATGTGGGTACTGTGTGGTTGTGCTGTGTATGTATTTGAGGTGTTGTGGTCAATCTGTATGCAAATGTGTCTGGGTGAGCTGCTGTTGGTGGAAAGGTAGTTGCAATGCCCCAGATCATGCGGTCTCTTTTGGGCTCCCAACCTCATTCCCTTTTCCAAAATGAGGGCTGCTCCTCTTTCATCTCTTGGATCCAAGTGCACCATAATAAATAAAATTCTTCCTGTCTGAAAGATACATTAATTTTGGTGGTCTCAAAAGTAATGAAAATAAATACTTGACTTGGCATGCAGAATCTTGACTTGACTGAAGACCAGAATGTGTGTACTTGGAGCTGTTTTTACAAGAATATAATCTTTAGAAAACTTTGGCTTACAAGTCAACATGCCTTCTTTGCGAAAACAGAAAAGGCAAGATGTGGACAGTGACGTTAAATTAAAGAGCTCAGATGTAGATTTGTCTCTAGAACTAAAGAGCAAAGCAAAGTGTTACATGACAGGGCTATTGGCTCTCTGATGCAACCCTGGCCCAGATTTTGCCAACTAAAGCCCCACCACCACAAGTGGTGATCTTGGCCAACAGCATTTGTTTATTAATTTGCCTGGCAACCTGAGCATAAGCACATGGCTTGCAAGCAAATTCCCACTGATTTCAAGGGAATGTGATTGCCAAAATATTGGCATGTTCCAGCCAAAGTAAAGTAGGTTCCTAAACATTTGGAGATAAGCAAAGATGGGCAAACCCAGTGTGGCTTAACTTGAGTCACAAGTCTCTGCCCCGTTTAACTCGAAAACAAGTCCTAATGGAGGACTTTCCGAATCACCAAGAGCATTTAAGGGACTCTAAAGTTGCAAGTCCCAAGCTTTTTCTGTTAAAAAGTCAGCCATGGCTCTATGGAAAAATCAGAGCTGTTGCCAAGGTATGGGTGTGTGCTGGAGTTCTCATTTAGTACTCCTCTGATGTCCCCATACCATCTGCAAACAAGGTGGGATGAACTGCATGAGAGTAGGAACAGAAGCAACAGAAGGGAGGAGGGTCATGCACAGCAGCTTCACCATGAAGATCATTTTGCTTGAAAAGCAAGGTAATACTCTAAAAGTCAATCAATCAATCATCCCTGACAAGATACTTGGCATAGTGGCTGCCATGTCTCATTTTGATTTTATACATTTTGATATTTTTAAACCTGAAGAAAAAGTATACAGGTGCAACCTATTTATCCATGGATTTTTTTATCTGCAATGGGGACTACAATGGGGCTTACTTCTGAGTAGGCAAGCATAGGACTGAACTCTTAAAAGCTCAGCATCCCACCTGTGAAAGAAGCGGGGACAGCTGGCAATGGGAGGGCTGAGTACGGAGCGGAGGAGGGGGAGGCGGAGGAGCGGAGGGGATTGATAACAGCTGCCTTAGTTTCCTTCCATCCGGATGTGTCAGGCTGCAGCGTATTTGCGTAACTCTATGGAATTTAGCACAACTCATTTTTTCTTAATCGCACCGGGTCACTGAACGGAACTCACACAAATAAATAGGCTCCACCTGTATATAACATGCAAGCTCACCCATAGAAGGGGTAACAAAGGAGCAAAATTCATGATTCAAACTCTACTGAGAATTCTAATCCAAAAAAAAGGTGGAGATCAATTTTGTACTCACAGGAAAAAGAAATTAACATACCATACATGGTATGTGTTTGTTTTTAATCCTAAACTATTATTAATTATTAATTATTATTAACAGTATTTATATACCACTTTTCAACTAAAAGTTCACAAAGCGGTTTACAGAGAAAAATCAAATAACTAAATGGCTTCCTGTCCCAAAAGGGCTCACAATCTAAAAACTATCCCAAACCTTTAACCATTCATCAATGAACAATTGCACATTAGTTTTCCAGCACTTTCTTATAATCAATGTAACTGTCACAATCACATTCAATGTAAGATCTGCCTTCCCCCTTGGGACTAAGCCCCTTGTTATACCCAATAAAACACTTCAGGAGAAAAAGATACATCTGTTTCCAGTATTATTAGTTCAAACTTTCTGATATCACTGAGAAACCCAACTGTTCATACTGAGTTCCCAGAATGTATGGATATATTGCCCTGAGAATTGGGATAAACCTTGTTGGCATCCTTCAGTTTCGGAAGTCTATGGTATTGCACTCTGAATGGTGGTTCTGGAACAGAGTGTCCTCTTCAGTGCGCAAAGCCTGGGTAAAGTAGATATGGATAGACTGTTACCCATGCAGCAAATCCCCCCTTTCCACGTCGCTGAAATGGTCCAATGGAAAGGCAGAAGCCAATACGGTCGGTTCCAGCAGCATCGCAGGAATTGCCAGAACATGACTGTGTTCAGCCATGAACTGCCTCAGGGACTCCGGCTCCGAATTTTGCCTCGAGGTTGACTCCTGAAGCCTTTTCCATAACTGGATGTAGCCACAAGGCAGTGGAGGTTTGGGATTCGAGTTTTCCTTCTCTCAGATGAGCTGCCTTCCCAGGCTGAGGAGTCCCATCTACCCGCTGGCTGTTTAGTTGCCTCTTACGACAAGTACAGCCAAACTGAGGGCCTATTCTTATCCCCCCAGCCCCCAGGGGTTACTGGGATAAAAGGCACCTTTAAAGTGGTGGTTTCCTTAGATTTAGTAGGGGGAGAGCAACTGTCCCTCTTTGCCCCAGCAAAGTTTCCAACCCAGTGGGTGATCGCTGGTATTTCCCTGTTTTTTCCTTTAGTTTGAAGCCCCTTTGAGACAAGAACTACAACTTTTTTTTAAAATTTATTGTGCTTTATTTTATTTTTCATCTATTTTATGAGCACCAGTCCATCAACTCTTTTTTTGTTGAAAAGCAGTATATAAATATTCATCATTAACATATACGTAGGGATATTACTGAATTCCTTTCTTGCCAAAAGTCATGCCAGAACACATGGTCTTGGATTCCTGCTCCCCAGTGGATTGAATTTTATAGCCTACTGATATGTCTACAGATTCTATGCATTCCATAAGTTTGTGTAAAAACTTTTTAAAACTGTGTTTTGCATCGTATGATCACACCAGCTCTTTGGGTAGCAAATATGTGAAAATACTTAGGAAACACATATTTAAACAGGGGTGTTTTTTCCCCAGTAATTAAAACAAAATCCAGGGATTTTTCATGGAACAGAAATCAAAGGAAACCATACAAATTTGGATGGAATGGAAACAGAGAAATATATCCATACCCCCCCCCTTCTTTCTAGATCAGTGTTTCCAAACTGGTGGGTCACAACCCACCAGCCTGGGAAGCACTTGATCCTGGCCCTTTAAAGGGTGGTGGAAGGCCATGTCATCATCCACAGGATGGTGCTGCTGCAGCAAACAGAGGGCACCTCTGCAGGGCTCCCCCAAGCCTTAGAAAAGTTGAAAATTGTGACTGGGAACCACTTCCGTTTTCACAATCAAAAACTGGAAGTGGTTGCTGATAGCTATTTTTAATGTATCTAAGGCTTGGGGAGCCCTGCAGAGACAGCCCCCAGAGGCTGGCACAGATGGAGATAAAGTTTTTTTAAAAAAAATCTCCCTCTGTCCCCAACAGCAGTGCAATCCTGGGGATCTTGTTGATGCCTTCTCAACACCTCGGCAAAGACTTAGTGTTTCCCAAACTTCTGAGGAGATGTTTGGGAACTGCAGACAGACAGACAGACAGACAGATAATGCTGTAAAGCATTTTGTGACAGCGCAGAGGACTGGCAGGCCAGTGGGGCTTTCCTGCGTGTACTGGTGGACGGAAGGATGCCCACTGCATCAGTTTAGTCTGCTGCAATGATTGGAGGAGGGTGGAACATGGTGAGGGGAGATGGAGGAGGGCAGGGAGAAGGCAGGTAGGGGTGGAACATGGTGAGGGGATGGCGACAACAGGAGCGAGAGTGAGCAAATTGGGCCTGGGAGGAGGGTGGGATCAGCAGTACCGGCATGTGCCGTATCCTATCCCCCATCCTGGGCTATATTCACCTGCACAGATCAACTCAGACTTATCCCAATATTGCTGGTGGCTGGCAGCATTAGAGTGTGCAGCCAGGCCACCACCTGCCAAATCGAGGTAAGGTGGTGGTGGGGACAGCCAGTGGAAGAACAGGGGACTGTAAGGGAGCTGTCCCCAGGGCAAGTGAACAAATTTGCCTTACCTCAAGGAGACCTCTTCAACCGCCCCTCACCACAGGATGCAGCATGCATTCTTAGTGCACCAGCATCAAGAGGGGAGATTTAGATTGAATTGGGCTGTTAATTCCTGAACTAGTAAATAATTACTAATGGTCAGTGGTGTCACACCATTAAATCACACACAATTAATTAATAAGTAATTGATTATCATCACTGATACAGTAACTTCCTGTAGTGTTTTCTATAACACGGATCATTTATTTACATGTTGTTAGTTAGGCTATTCTAGCACTCCTGTTAGCCAGGACATGTTACCTTGAAGCCAACATGGTAACTGTTTCTTTGCCCAAATTTCTTGACTCCACTGAGACTGAAAAAGGCATATATGTGAGCATACTGTAGGACCCAGGTCTAAAATGAGTCCTCATTATAACCTTATATAACTGCAGCATTGCACAGCAGCTGAGTCTGTCTTATGTATGCTAAACAGTTTTCAGACACAGGAAAAAAAACCGCTGCCTTGGCTGTCTGCTATCAGCTGCATATTGATGGAGACTTCCCTGTGCAAATAAGAATTCCAGACATAACCTGCTGCCACGATAAACCATGATTTCCCATGATAAAAGTGGGAAATGCATGTGTTCGAGTTAGCAACCACAGATCTGGAAACTGCCCACGCCTACAGACTCTAGAAATATTACACAGTACATGAAGGGGGGAAAAAGGCATTCAGTAATTACCCGTAAAGTGATAAGAAAGTATCACCTGTGTTCCCCTTCATTCACACGTTTACTAATTATTTTTCTAAACATTTACCCCACTTTTCTTTAAAAGAATTCAAAGTGGCTTACATCCAAAGTCAATACCTCAGTAGGTAAACTAAAACTAAAATAACACAACCATCCAAATAATATCAATACAAGAAAGCCAGAAGAAATTAATAACACACAAATGTCTAAAAGAGAAGAAGCAGAAAGAAACTGAGCAGCTAAAGGGACTAAAGTACGGGAATCGGGTTGTCCAAAAACCCTTCTGAAAAAGCCTGGTTTTGACCTGACGTATGAAGGTCCACAATGTAGGCACCTGGTGGATGACTTGGGGGGGATATTCTATGAAGATGGTGCCATGACCAAAAAGCCCTGTTCCTGAGAGATATCTACCAAATATCAGCCCGTGGGGGAGTCTCAAATGCAGAGAAAGAAACATGTATGGGAGAAAACAGTTACTATTTTGAGTATGGATTTGCGATAAATAAGCTCTGATTTCAATTTTTTATGGCCATACACAGACAGTGTAACACCACAAGGCTGTATACCAGGGATGGCCAAACTTGCATAAGAGCCATATACAATAAGCTTCAGATGTCCGAAAGCTGCAATATTGAAAAACTATTTAAATTCTTAAATATATTTATTCACCATGAACATTAAACTTTTGTTTTACTCCAGCTGACAGTCAGTTTATACTGTCAGTAAATAATTATCAAGCTTGAAAATTTCTTACAGGTGGGATCTAGGTATCCACTGATTTGGCATCCACTGATTTGACGCACCACTAATACTGGGGTCCACCTTTAAATGCCTTGTAACAAGAAAAACAAGCACCAAAATCCCATTTCCTACCTTTGCACTGTTAAACCAAACTGGTTGCAAGCTTCTTGGGGTTAAAGGTAGCTTTAAAGTCCCACCTCTTGGTTTCTTGCTCCTCCATTGTCACTCCAGAATGCAACGGTATAGGGCAGGGGTGTCCAAACATTTTGGCAGGAGGGCCACATTAACTCTCTGACACTGTGTCGGGGACCAGGGAAAAAAAGAATTAATTTACATTTAAAATTTGAATAACTTTACATAAATGAATTTATTAGAGATGGAACATATGGATGAGTGAAGGTCTTGCAGTAGCTCAAGACCTATAAAAGGCCTTACACAAAGCAAGGCCAGCCTTTCCTTCACTGACACTGCTGCATCACAGATGTGAAATAGCAAGTAGTGCAGGGAGCCCTAGTCCCACAGCTCAGGTGAGAGGTCGAATAGTTGTCCTCATGCTGAGAACAGTTGCATTGGGCCAGCAAGTCTCTGGAGGGCCAGAAGCTCATTGGAGACTGGGGGCTCCTGGAAGGCCTGATTGGGAGCCCCTGAGGGCCACAGTTTGGGCACCCCTGGTATAGAGCAAGAAACCTGAAAGTGGCTCTTTAAATCTATTTTTCCACTGATTTGGTATTCACTGATTTCTTTTTAACCACTGGGGGTCCCAGTATCCATCTTTTATATTAATTGCGATGCAAAAAGGAGCTCAGCCAACATATTTCCGCAAGTTGCACATGAGACATCAAAGAGCCGCATGTGACTCGCAAGCCTCAGTTTGGCCACCCCTGCTCTATACCATGATCTTAACAGCACTTAAAATCCATGAGACTTACCCCAGAAAATGTATCCTGAAATCAGCTTCATGCTGTCTTTTTTGATCTCTCTTTGTTTACAAAAACAAAAAAATCCCACATCTACGTTAGATGGTTACATACATCCACTATGATCCTCTAGTACAGTGTTTCTCAAACTGTGTGTCGGGACCCACTAGGTGGGTCATGAGCCAATTTCAGGTGGGTCCCCATTCATTTCAATATTTTATTTTTAATATATTAGACTACCATGGTATGTGACAGCATTTGGGGAAATGTTACAGACCTGTGCTTCTAAAAAGCTACTATATATATTCTTTTAACATTGATAGTAAATTGGACTTATCTGGGTAAGTGTGGATAGGATCGCAGCCTAGACTTGTTAAAATTTTTCTGCTTGATGATGTCACTTTTGGTCATGACATCACTTCCGGTGGGTCCTGACCAATTCTGATTCTAAAAAGTGGGACCTGGTGCTAAATGTGTGAGAACCACTGCTCTAGTAAACAGGCAAAAATGCAACAGATGGAAAAATATAGTAAAGACATTTTTATGATACAGATGGAAAGCCGAGCAACTATAAAATGGTAACAGATAGAAAACAGAATTATAGAATTTCAGCATTGCTAGCTATGTTCACTGGCAGCAAGTTGGGAGTGAAACTAGAAGAGTGGGAGGCTAGCAAAAGTCAGTCTGCCCTTTGGGACAATCTGCATGGACAGATAACACTGCCTTGTGGATATTAGATAGCAAGGGAGCATCAGCAAGAAATCTGCCCTCGGATGGCTTCCAAGTGTAGGGACTATGCTCAATATTTCCTGTTGCTAACAGCAGCCTTGTTGATCCCACACACACCCCTTCGGTAAATGAAACACCTCTGGCAAGGCAGTGCATTTGTTCAAAACCAGGGAAATTTAATCCAAAAGGTATTTTCAGTGCCACTTTCAAAAGATAGTCTGGATCACACAGCCCACATTGACTAAAGCCAGGGAACCTTTGCACATGATGTCAAGGCTGTAGGATTAGGAGCTTTATGTAAAGGGAAATCTGCTTAGTGACAATCCTCGGGTCTCTTGCGCTGAGAAAGAAAGAAAAAGAAAGAAAAACTCTTGGGTTTATATAGGTTCTTGAGAAAATAAATCTTGCTCTTGGAGCTCAGTGTGTACCAGAGTGAACGGGAAGAGCACAGGAGGGCTGCCAGAACAGAACTGCAAAGTTGCAGATGTCCAGGTTAGGTCAGGTCTGCAGTGCTCATCAATAGAACAAAATGGAACAGAGACAGGTAAGTCTTGACCTCCAGGAGAAGCAGAATGCACCATCAAAGACTTAGAAAATTAGATGGGCTGCTCAGTGGACATGTTCATGCAGGAAGTACATGTAAATTACAAGTTAGTATTTCCTGGAACAACAGAGAGTAAATGAAGACAGCATATATAAGTAAATGAATACATGTATGTAAGACTTACATTCCAGTCCTAACAGTAGTGGGCATTTTACAGACTGATATTGCAAAAATTCTAGTTCTCCAGATGATGTTTATGGAAATGTTGCTGTTAACCATATCTAGATTACTTGGAATTCAGCATGACCCACTCACCCTACTGATTCTGTTGTTCCAGAATGTGGCTGCAAGGCTGCAATCCTATACACAGTTTCCTGCTGGCAGAAAGCCCCACTGAATGCAGTAGGGTTTACTTCTGAGTAGACATACATAAAATGGTGCTGTAAGTTCCCAATCTTTCAACGAAATAATTCCACACTGAAGTACATTCCTCAACATTCATACCTGAACTAATCATCACAATGTAGTATTGATCTTAATGCTATCCACTGGAGAACTTTTGTCTGAGAATTTGAGAAGAAAAAAGAGAAGGTCAATTGGGCAAGTGGTACCCTGTGAATCTCTGAGAAATTTCAGAGGGCTACCTCTCATTAGCAGCAGTGTGGATATCCTTTCCTTTTAAAAACATGTTTCTACTGCTTATTTGATCACAGCAGCCAAAGACGTTTGCCGCTCTTCTGGGTGACTGGCAACTATGATGGCTGCAGTTTGCATTCAGGGCTGATCTGAAGGTAAACTGGAGGTAAGTAAGAAACTTGTTAGTAAACTCTTTTTCTTACCTCTAGGTACACCTTCAGGCCACCTATGGGTCTCCCCGGATCTACGCCAGTTATATATGGCAAGTCCAAATAGAGAAAAGGGAAGGGACCAGGTGAAGGAAAGGGAATAGGATTCAGATGCATACCAGTATTGTTGGGATCCACTCCCTCCCTCCCCTAATCTGCCCTTGTCCTCTCCCCATCAACTTACCATATGTGGTGGAGCCCAGAGTCCATGGCAGCATGGTTTTGCTACTACTGCCACTTTGTGGTAGCTCCTCAGACTGGCCTGGTGCTGGTGTGAACTTCATGCTGTCTCTGGCCCTTTTGTGACAGTGGAACTATCATCCCATAACATTGGGCTATTACTCATTCTTTAGGATGACCTTGTTCCCCTGACTCATTTTGCCTTGCTCCTCCACACACTTAGCCTCCTTTGCCACTCTTCCATCATCCCACAGCTCACCTAGAGTCTGGGCTCATCCTTGGTAGGTGAAGACAGTTCCTTCCACTGACTCTTCCCACCATTGAATAGTCCCAGCTGAGGGTCTCAACACCATCTGGAGATATCCCAACTGCATTGACACCTGTGGAAAGGAGAAAGAAGACATCGGCAATCCATCCTCCTCCTCCTTAGTAGGGTTGCCAATCTTCAAGCGTTAACCAGGACTCTCCAGGAATCAGTATCAATCTTCAAGAAACTACTGAAAGCAATCTTGGAGATTTTAAAAGGGCCTCCGTGGTATAATGACATTATATGGCACAAAAAGTATCTCTAGGAAGAGTTTCAGTAAGATTTGGCAATGCTACTCTCCGTAGGGTCAAGATGAGTTGCTTCTAGGGGTGCTATAGGACTCCTGAGAGAGCTTCATTGGCTGCTGCAGAACTCAAAACAGATTGAGTCCATTTTGAAACTGTAGTCATACGGCGATTCTAGACTTTCTTAATTCTGTGTGTGCCTGGGCATTTTCAAAGTTGAACTGCTAGACTGCCACAAGCCCTGAAATAGTGGGGGGGGGGAAGGACACAGGCGCCTGGCCTGTGCCTAGGTAGATCCATCTTCTGACATCACTCCTTGTCTTGTGGTTGTCTATTAGCTGCGCTCTGAATCTGCCTTTCATAAAGTTCATCTAGTGGCTCATTCATATTGTATAGTATTCTGAGACTCTTCATCTTTGATGGGCCAAATAAAAGCAATTAGCAGTGTCAGACAGAAACTGGAGGCCCTACGTCTGGCTAAGCATAAGCTCTACAAATCAAACCACATACACTGACCAGCTTGCCAGTCACTGAAGAGTTAACGGCTAAAGTTGTAAAATGATTCAAGTAGCCAACAACTGTTTCCTTTTAGGAGTACCTGTACTAACTAATGCATGTTAGTTCAATCAAAGGTATCACCTTGTCTTCTTTGTATTTCTGTGGGAGCAAAATGGCAACAACTGTACAGTTCCACTGAAAGCAGAGCTGCACCAAGGGAATGTTAAATCAATCTGTATTTAACTTCAGTTCTCAACTGTATGCTTTAAAACAAAAGCAGGGATTTGCATTTGCTCATATTCATCCGGTTATTCTTGCCTCAATCCTTCTCTGTCTTTCTGCTGTGGTCTCCTCAGTGATTGAGTTTGTAAGCTCCTTGGGGCAGGGACTTGCATTTTAGAGACTCAAAATATCTGTTTATTGTTGACATATCAATTCTCCTAATGAAGCACCATAGTCAACAGCAGAGAACTGACATTTCCTGCCCATACATCTTCTAAATGTGTTTATTTAAAGCAGCGGTTCCCAACCTTTAGGAGCCCATGAGCCTCTGAGGTTCAAGTAACCTCCTATCCCTGAACACAAAAAATACATTTAAATTTGTAATACAGGAGGCCCTCATTATCCACAGGGGTTCCATTCCCAGAAACCCCACAGATAAAGAAAACTGTGGGTATTTTAAACCTGCAGTTTTCAACCACACCCCCCACCCCGAATGTGATTGGAGCTGAGCTCCAGTTGGTCCAGGGACTCTTCTGAAACCTGTAGAGGCTGCGGGCACATGCACATGGCCTCTGTGGGCTTCAGAAGAGCCTCTGGAGGCAAGAGTTGCACAGGACCCCTCACCTCTAGAGGTTCTAGGATGGCCCGCCCACAGGTTCAGGGACCCACGGGTGAAGAAATCTGCAGGTACCAAATCCATGAATAATGCAGGTTGCCTGTAATTAGAAAAGATTTTTTATTTATAAAGATTTGTGGTTTGCTGCTTTTGCTGCCAGCTGCAGCTGCAGCTGGTTCGTTCTCCCGCTCTGGAGGTTCATGGGGGAGTGTTTGCTTAGAGACGCTGGAAGCGATCAAAAGCTATTTTTTCCCTGAGACCTTGCGGACCACTTTCCAGGGTCTCACAGACCACAGGTTGGGAACCAGTGATTCCCAATTTAAAAGGAAGCCTGCTAGGTTCAACAGGATTTAATCCCTAGTAGGTGAACCTAAGATTGTTCACAATTCTTGTCTGTTCCACAGTATATCCCCTTTTCTCAAATTCTCCTTTTATGAAAAAAGAACATGTTGACCTTGGGCTTGGGAAGAGAACATGTTGGCCTTAGGGCCCAATCCTATCCAATTTTCTTGTACTGATCCTGCTGGGCCTATGGGGTATGCACTGTATCATGTGTTGGGGATGCAATCACAGGGACCTCCACAAGTTGTGGGAACATTTGTTCCCTTACCTCGGGGCTGCATTGCGGTTGCACCGGTGCTGCAAAGTTGGATAGGATCGGGCCCTCGATCAAAGACAGCAAAAACTAGAAAGAAAGGACTCCATGCTATGGCCGTCTCCTCATGGAATCCTCCCCATGTTCAGTAAATGTGAGGGGAAAGAGCAAGATCAAACCTGCTTGCCATGATCCCTGTTGGCCTTGTGTCAGAACCTATGTACACTATGGGGGTGTAAAAATGAAGCCAGTGGAGGACATAGTCAATGGGTATGTTGGCCTCAGGAAGGGTGGCCAGCCAGCATAGTCCCCCTCCCTCTTCCCTATGTTTACTGAATGCCAGGAAGCTTTTGAGAGAAGAGGGATTATAAAATCCTGGATTCTGAAGTACACTGTTGGCAACCTTCAGTCTCGGAAGACTATGGTATCGCGCTCTGAATGGTGGTTCTGGAACAGCGTCTAGTGTGGCTGAAAAGGCCAATTCGGGAGTGACAATCCCTTCCACACTGGGAGCAAGTGCAGTCTGTCCCGGGTCTGTCTCCCTGGCTATGGGCCTTCCTTCATTGCCTCTTTGCCTCAGATTCTGAAGTAAGAATATTTTAATTCTAAGACTGCAATCGGATATGGCAAAAAAGGAAAAATGCAATTCTCAGGTGATGAGGTAGAATGTGTTCCAATCTTTTTGTCATGTACTTGGGAATAAGAGTTAAAATGTACTAGAAGGAGACAAGAGCCAAGGCTGACCATTTCAGAAGGATTTGGTACTGTGGTGTACAGAATCAGTAGCATTCCTTGATTCCTCAACCCACAATGGCTTCTAAGCATTCAGCTGACACACGCAAGCATTCAGTGTTATGTTGTGCACGCATTTTTATATCTTTCTGTGAGTTCAGCAGGTTATACAACTCTCCAAGTACCACAATTCCCTTTTGTTATAGTTTCCAGAGCAAACTTTCAGAAGTAAAGGCTCAGTATGGAAGATTGGTAACACAGGCCTACACACGTTTTGTTGTTATAAAAGTTAGACCTATTCTTTGGGGGTATGGGATAGCTGCTTTATGTGCTGATTCAAGCAACATCCTCATGAGGAAGACGACTTGAAGAAGCCACTTGAATCATATAAGGTGGCTATGCTGTACCCCCAAAACTAGAGCCAAGCAGGCAAAACTGATGCCATTTCAGCAACCCAAAAATATTCTAAATTTACCCTGTACATGCCTGATCTTGTTTGATCTTGGAAGCTAAGCAGGGTCAGGCCTGGTTAGTACTTGCATGGGAGACCGCCTGGGAATACCAGGTGCTGTAGGCTTATACCATAGTCTTTCGAGACTGAAGGTTGCCAACCATTCAAACATCTCTGGCAACTAAAAACCACCATTGGTGAAATATTGGAAATGATCAAAGGCAATCTTTTTTTGAGATCTTGTGAACCACTTCTCAGGATCTCAAGGACCACAGGTTTGGGAACCAAACCAGTGCTTCAAATCAAACAAAAGGTCCCATGCTTCCACACTTGAAGAAACTTCACCAGAAGCAAGGTAAGAAGTGTGTGTACATGCATGCAAAGGTGGCAGCAATATTCTGGGTTGCCCTACCTCTACCTGCATAGATGTATTGAGATGCTTCCAAGGAGGAAAATGGTAGACTCAGCAGAGGCTAAAAACAATGGAATAGAGGTACACCGAGTATCTTTCAAAAGAAAGATCTCAAAAATGGAAATGCCTCATTTAAAGGACTGTAGCATCAGTGGGAGATCTTGTCTGTTCCACAGTATATCCTTTTCTGAAATTCTCCTTTTATGAAAAAGGAAAAATTTCAGATAGACTTCCAGTAACTAGAACTGGGTAACCTTTCAGACCTGCTAGCTCTCCCTCCCACCCGCCCCCCCTTTTTTAAGCTGTTAGGGAGTTATGTTACCTCCAACAGCTGAATCCAATTAGTACCATAATCACAACAAATATTTTAAAAGCCGAGAAAATTGCAAAGAGAAATTTGCTTTCCCCTGCACCCTTCATGGAAGTTATGTCATAGATGACTCATTTTCAAGAAATGACACATGACTGTGTGCATTGTTTTCCTTAAATTATTATGGATCAAGAGGATGAGCAATAAGACAATCAGACCCAAAAACCTTCCCCCACCATCTCTCTCTGCCATCAACCCACAATTGAATTAGGAATTCTAATGAGTTATTATCCTTTCACCTTTCTCCTCTGTCCCATTTCAAGGTCTTAAATAAGACATTTTTATCCTAGCCATTTGCATCCATAGGGGCCACCATCAAGGCTCACAACACTGATAATTATTATTTGATTATTGTTTCAATTTATATCCCATGGGCTCAGGTTGGTTTACATAGCACAGGTCTACACACATTTCATTGTCTTAAAAGTAAGACCTGTTCTTGGGTCTAGAATTTGGTGTGTCAAATCCAAAAACAGCATTGCTTTTGCCCAATTGGCTCTAGTTAGAAGCCACAGTGTCCACTTCCTCATGAGGAAGCTGCTTGAATCAGCATATAAGGTGGCTGTGTTGTAGCCCCCCCCCCCAAACTAGAGCCAATTGGGAAAAATCAATGCCATTTTTTGATTCAGCACCCCAAAAATATCCTAAATTCATTCAAACATCCTTGGCAACTCAAGGGGGAGGGTTTGTAGTGCTGTGTAATTTTTTTCTACGTGTGTATTAGATCTTTCTTTAAGAGGTTCATAACTCTAAAGAAAAAAATGGTTTGGGGATGGGCAGCCCAATTCTGGGACAGTTGTCTGATGGGAAGGAAAGCAGTATCTAGTGAAGAGCAAATGTGGTTAGTGAGAGGAGATCCAGGATTTTGAGTGAGCCAAGCTGTGCTTTGTTCATGGACATTTAGTTTCTTACTCTGGAGACCTGAAGGCTAGCATTAGATTACCAGTCACCATATGAAGATGGCTTAAGAGTTCCCCATATGGACTTGTTGGGCGTTTCTAGCCTCTGATCACGTATAAGCCAGGAACCAAAATGAGGTACTGGGGATACCATTGCTTCCAGTTCACTGTCTGGTGGCTACAAGGTTCCAAATCGCTTGCTGTGCTCATGATTATGGCTGCCCATACAGAAGTTTCTACACTAGCACCAGACACTACCAAGAGTATTCTATCCAAAGTCATTCTACTCAAAGTGAAAGCTGACAGCTTCTTTTTCAGGTCCCAAAATCTAATTCAAGAAGAAGAGAGAAAGAATGAATAGAGAACATTGATTTCAGCCTTTTCTCACTCACTGGCCTTTCCTGCTGAGTTTGCTTTTGGTTAATGGCCATGAGTTGCTTCTGCAGGGAGCACAAATGGTAGGGCCAGAGGTTATGTTTTTTAAAAAACAAAACAAAACAAAAACTGGCCTTAGCCACTACTTAAATTGTATGAACAAGCAGAGATGGGCAGAGAGAGCAAGGTAGAAGGGCATTCAGTGTTATGAAATGCAGTTTCCTTCTAGGGAAGGGGAAAATGAAAGTGAGTGGAGATGTTTGAGCTTCATTTATTCTGCTTTATCTAGAAACACTCCATTGTCCTTTTCACCGATACTCAAAACTCAATGGACAGGTCATTAACCTTCATCTTTCCTCATTTGAACCTTCATAATTGCTTTCCTTACTTTGTTCATCTAATTGCTCTTGTTGGGCTACTAACAAGAAAAGACGGCAGTTTTACCCATAAACATGAGCTCCGTTCTCCTCGCCTGTTTTTCCCCAAGCCCCAGATGTTCCTAGAGTAATTCAGTTAAAAAGAAGGAAGAGAGCGGGGATTAGATCAGATCAGCCGAGCTCCCTGCTCCTTCAGGCAGGCCTCTTCCTCACAGAGGAACACGTCTAGATGCTTCCTCAACAGCAAAATCACACTTCCTGGCCATGCATGAAAGATGGCGGTTTTGTGGAAGACCCATTCCCCATTATTTCCATGAACCTAAGGGGCAAATAGTGCCTTGCATGTAACAGTGCCCTTGGATGAAAAAAAGCAAAATCACTTTGGAAGTGGAAATTGAAAGAAAGAAAGCAGCAGGACACCATGCTTGCCTCTGCTCCTTGCCCCACTCTCCATCTTCTACCTTCTGTTCGCTCTCGCTCGCTCTCTCTCTCTCTCTCTCTCTGCACACAATGAAAGTTGAAGCATCACTGTATTTACAGTCCCATGGCAATGCTTGCTCTTCTTAGGCCTGCCAAGTTATCCCTCAAATTGTGCCTACATGTGCTGGCTCTATAAGCTGATGCCCTGTTACACCTGCAGAGCCCCTAACATTCCTGTGTCTGCCTTCATTAGCTCTATTGGGGCTAATGTTGTTGGGGACAAGCCACCCTGGGTACTTGCTGTGAGCAGAAGCCCTGTCATGAGTAGGGAACCTGCCTGCCACTTCCCCTCCATGCCTGCTGGTCCTCTGCTCACATGGAGCTGCTCATTTCAATGAGACAATAATGTCCACATGCTGCTGCCCACCTCAACAAGGGGGAAACTTCTGTGAGAGCAATAACGTGCTCAGGAGTTGCTGCTGCCTGATCCAGTAAAAGGGAGAGAGGAAGGGAGGGATTGGTATTTAGTCACTGTGACTTCATTCTGATGCTGGTTGCCTGAAGGTGCGAGAGACAGACCATTGTGACCTCATGCTGATGATATCACCTGCCTCAAAAGACTGACTGGTGTTGCCATGCTGATGCTTGGAGACCAGAGACAGAGAGACTGGCCATTGTGATGTCATGCTGGTGCTGCCTGCTTGAAGGGGAAAGAGACTGGTCTGTGCGCCTTCCCTTACTTGTTGTCCACCTGAAGGAGGGAGTGAAAGGGACTTCTGCAGTACCTGCACATTGCTCACCACTTTCAGGAGAAAGCTGGCCTTGTCATCTCCAGACCAGAATGGGGTTTGCTCCATTTTTCTCCTATCCTCTCAAATGTATGTTTCACTTCTTCTCAAGCAGACAGGTAGGACCCCAACTACACCAATAAAATTTCAGAAGATTGCGTTCTAACAAGGCCTTCGGTCTGCAAATGTTAGGCAACTCTGTGCTATGCCCACATGCTGTTGGAGAAAGAATGGGATAAAATATGTTGTGTTTAAGCCATTTCTGCCCAACGCTGCATATACGCAACAGGGACCAAATGTGTACACCTGTGGGTCTGGCAGAGATGGGTTAGTGCAAGAACATAAGAACATAAGAACAGCCCCACTGGATCAGGCCATAGACCCATCTAGTCCAGCTTCCTGTATCTCACAGCGGCCCACCAAATGCCCCAGGGAGCACACCAGATAACAAGAGACCTCATCCTGATGCCCTTCCTTACAAATGAATTCTTGTGGGCCGCTGAATGCATGCAGGAAAATGGTTAGGAGCTATTCTGAAAGCTGAATGAAGTTGCCTTTTGATATTTAACACCAGCATGGTTAAAAGGTATTTGCTTTTACTGTTAGATTTTTGCTTAGCTACAACCTTCAAAAGAACAAAAAAATTCTGAGATTTGGATATTGCTCTACACTTTCTCTTTAAAGTGCAGCTACTGAAAAATTCTTTACTCTGAGTTTCCAGATTACTTGATTCGTTGCTAATATGTTGTCTTATAACACCCCAGTCCTGAACTCTCTTGTCACCCTTCTAGCCAGCCTGCAGCCAAGGCTTAGCTATACAGTATCATCAATGCAAACATGTTTCTTTTAGCTCTTTAGAAACTCAGAGCTCCCTCTGCTGGTGTATTCAATAAATGAAGAAGTTGGAATTTTTCTTTCTCACAAACTCAAGACATCTCTGCAGGCTGCTGGCCTGACAGCTGACATTGATACAGCCGTGGCAGTTCAAGCCTAGTGGGGATGGTCTCAATAAGAGACCGGTTTAGAAGAATATCTGCCATTTGATTGATGAACAGTGCACTTTTTTCAGAAACATTAATGCTGACTTCAAGTTGTAAATATGAAGAAAATTTAAAAGCAAAACACTTTTTCAAAACCCCATGTTCAATCAAATAATTATTTCATTTTTATTCATTTATTCTATTTTTAATTCACCCTCTCTCCCAGGTGGGGACCCAAATTAGATATTTGAAAATTATGTGTATGTGTTGAACAGAGGCCATAGTCCTGTCATAGCCACTGTTCCGATTCCTCAGAGCCCTGAAGTAAACATCTGCTCTTGACCCAATGGTACACTAGGTGCTACCACTATCTCTGGCACGGAGGGTTCAGAAGTCAGCTTGGTCAGACTGGCCATCTGATGGGCACAGGATCTCAGATAGTGCCTTACCTGGATGACCCCTGTCACTCTCCCTGACCAAACATAAAAGATCGAGCAAGGGAACATTAGGATGTTTGTCTTCTAAAAGACACATCAGAATTTCAGCTGGGAATAACTTCTAAACGATCTACAGCAGGGGTCTCCAAACTTTTTGGCCAGAGGGCCGCATCAAATATCTGCCGTGGTGTGGAGGGCCGGAAAAAAATTTAAATATAAAATTTAAATAAATAAATTAGAAATAGAACTTAGATGACTGAATAAATGAATGAATTGGCTCATTCATTCAAACTCTCTGGCCCTCAGAACACCCTCCGGACACAATCAGAGCATAGTTCTGGTCATGTTCAGTTGAGTGGGCCAGAGGCATTCAGGGGATAAGAGGTTGGCTGCAGGCCGGAAAGAGGCTTGCTGTGGGCCACATCTGGCTTCCGGGCCAGGGTTTGGAGACTCCTGTTCTACAGGATGGAAACGCAATCTTGCCAAGCAGTCCAGGAAGAAGCCATGGTCCACGCTAGCTCAGCAACTGAAGATCACTGACAAGTCCAAGACAATCCATGGGGCATATAGACCTCCCCCATCTATGTCCCAGCAAAGAGAATCCAGTAATATGACCAAGGCAGTTTCTACCCTGAAACTGGGCCTGAAGCCAGGTTGAAATGGGTCCAGATAATTAGCTGCACCTAAGAAAATCTCTTGAAACCTTGTCCCATCCCTGGAAACTAAAGGTAAAGATAGACACGTATTTTATAAGATGATGGAAATGGTTTGAAACTGAAATGCAGATTTGCTGCATTTGGAGGCATTTGTTTTCAGGATAGAAAATACATTTTCAAACCACTTCGTCAAATGTTTGTCTTCTCTCTAAGAGTTGATTCATGCATTAGAGAGAACTGGAGGAATGCAGAATGACTCATGCTTCCACTGAAACATGTGACACGGGGACTCCCGGCATCTTACTGGCACTGAAATCAGAGTGCTACAATTTTTATTTTATTTATTTGTCACATTTTTATACCACCCTTCCTCCTAGAAGCTCAGAGCAGTGTACAAGTTTCCTTCCCTCCTCGAGTCCTCACAACTACCCTGTGAGGTAGGTGAGGCTGAGAGATGGCAATTGGCCCACCGTCACCCAGGAGGTTTCATAGCTGAACGGAATCTGAACATGGATCTTCCCAGTCTAAGTCCGACTCCTTAACCACTACACAAACCTGGCTCTCTTTCCCACATCACTCTGTAGCAGCAACATGACTGGTATTTCGTTTTGCCCCAACATTTGAAGATATTCTAGATCAGTGATTGTCAACATTTTTCATCTCATGGCACACTGAAGGTGCTAAAATAATCAAAGCACACCATACTGATGGTGGTGTTGGGGACTCACATCTTCCAATGGCTCTACTGTATGATTTTATGATTTGAACAGAAACCAGAGTATGCAATGGTAAATTACCATCCCCCAAGCTCCTCTGGCTTACCTGCAGACCATTCGCGGCACATTTATTGCAAATCTAGATATATGCAGGTTCCCTGAATCTAGATATAGAAGGTTCCCTGAATGACTGAGAATGGTGAGAACTTGAAGCAGCTGACAAGCCCAGCTGAGTGATTCCACCTGCTCCTGGTGTGAGCAAGAAGTGTCTTGGCTGCCCTCTATGTGAGAGATGGAGCTGCTTGTCAGACTGCATGGGAGAACTGGAGGCCAGAAGTGAGACGAAACCAGGAAGATCCATTCTGAAATATTGTTGGTTCTTAGAAGAGAGAACCTCTATGATCGTAAAAATCCCCTTAAGGAATTTAGAAATGCCTGCCTATGTAAACCCCCTTGAATAAAGTCAGAGGAGTAATCTGATGACCAGAAAGGTGGTAAATAAATACCATTGTTGTTGTTGTTGTTGTTGTTGTTGTTAAATATAAATCAATAAAACAGTAGCGCTAGTGCATTCATGGACTGAGGCTGTCACACTGCAGTGTTCCAGAACTGTCATGCACAAGGGTAAGGAAGCACTCACTCTTTCACATGATTCTATATATGTGCAAAGTGCAGCACATTACAGTCCTTGGTACCCTTAACCAGCCTGCAGTGAACAAATGATACCACATGTAGCTTCAAATGACATTTGTTTCCCACCACCTAAGGTTGGTCTGCAACTCCTCCTCTAAACCCATATACATGTGTTGGTTTAATGACACCATAAATAAAATTGCTGAGCATACCAGAGCAATTAGTTTCAATCAAGAGTCCTGGCTTGTTTTGAGAATGCACCAAGCTTTCATGCTGGCACCTGGAGTATTTCTGGAGGAATAATGTATGCATCTCTGCAGCACTCAGCAACTAAATCCTCATTCTGCTGCATGGCAAGTGTTTGTTCTGGCTACAGATTTGCTAACATATTCCAAGTCTCTTCCACCTGATCATGGCCTAGGCAAGATTCCAGAAAAGTGGGCATATGGGTATCTGGCAGTAAAAATGGCAAAAAATCCTTGAAGATCTCTTAATTGAGGACCAATTTCTTGACACTTTTCATGGACAAGACAAGACATGCATGAACTGGACAAAGAAATAATTATTTTACTTATTACTTTTAAACTTTTATACCTGACCTTTCGTGCCAAAGCGGCTTAGAGTCAAATGTAATGCCAGACCATGAAATGCAATAGGAGTAAAATACAAAAACAAGATTAGACAGACAGACTGACTGACTGACTGACTGATTGGCAGATACAGAGAGAGACACAGATACAACCCACAGGAGTCTACTGTGGGAGGTGACCATGTTAGAGGTGAGACTGAAAAACAAGAGAAACACATTCTGATAGGAGAGGTACAATTATGATCCAGGACAAAATCAACATGATGGTTTATCCGTCATTGTTACTTGAAGGCAAATTTCCAGAGAGCTTTAGAACCAAGTCACATGGTTGGAACCTGGAAAGGAGCTCAATGTAATCTGAGCCCAGTTGTTGAGTTAATTAACCCACTTGCCAGTTGAGTCCCTTTGCTAATGTTAGTTTCTAGTTACTGTTGTTTCATGATTCTCTTCTCTTTGTCGCTTCTTTCCAACTTGCATTAACACTACAATGAACGATTCAATTGTTTGGGGGACAGGAGAAGTCATTTTCAGATATCCCAGTCCATGCCCATGTGTTCAGTGAGCCCATGTGGTGGAAGTGAGAGAGTGCCTTCCAGGTATACCTTCTAGACATCAACATACCTACTGACCACACTTTCTCAGACTGTCAAATATTCAGTGTTTAAGCTCTCTAAATCATGGGAGCAACCTCTTTCAGCCAAATACCATACACACAGCTGTCCCCAACCTCTGTACATTTGCTGTTCACTCTGGTGTGGTTTGTTGGTTGGTTTTTCAAGGTATGAATCATGTGCAGAGAGCTCCTGTAGGATTGTGCATAGGATTCTTATGTTTGGGAATGTGTGCATAGTACAGTGTGTGTGCGCATGCAAAAGGAACCTTGACTGTGTTGGGACCAGGGCCATATGCTCCTCCACAGGTTACTATTTAGAATATTTATATCCCAGTTTTCAAGGAGGAAGTTCACAAAGCAGTTTACATGGTTAAGAAATACGAAGAGTGTTCCCTGTCCTGAGAGGTCTCACAATCTTATCACTGGATGGGACACTCTGCTGGGATAAACAGGGACAATTGCTCTCCCCCTGTTAAATGAAAGTGAACCAGCATTTTGAAAGCTGCCCAGTTAGTATGGATGATTTCATTTTCATTTATTAACATTCATTTTCACAAAGACTGAATGCTTACACAGATGGAATAGATACTTGTCCTCGGAGAATATGCGTTCAAAGCACTTCCACCAATGCATGCCTATTTTGAACCTTCAAGTCAATGAGCCCAATGATTGGGACCAAGATAGGTCCAGCTTTCCCTGAATCATGCTCAGAGTCCAAGCCTCTGCATGTCTACTCAGAAGCAAGTCCCATTATAGTCAATGGGGCTTGCTCCCAGATAAGTATAGATAGGATAGCAGCTTCAGGGCCCAATCTTATCCAACTTTCCAGCCCTGGTGTAGCCACGCCAATGGGCTTTGCACTGCATCCTGTGGTGGGAGGGTAATTATGGAGGCTTCCACAAGGCAAGGAACATTTGCTCCCTTGCCTATGGGCTGCATTGCAGCTGCACTGGGGCTAGAAAGTTGGATCGGATTGGGCCCTCAGTCTACATAGCATGTTGTGCCTGATAATTATGTTTTGTGGTAGGATAACAATCCTTAGACCAAGAGATCACAATGTCAAATGAGACTCCTTTAAAGCCAACTCTATGCATCCTTTGTGCAGCACCATCAGATTTATGGGAGGAATTCATTTGTTGGTCCACAGTGCAAAGATCTGAGAGTGCTGTCAATGCCTCGTCGTTATCTTCTCAATTGGATTTGCTCAGGCACTTCCTCATTCCTGACGCAAGCAAACCTTCATGTTCTTTTGGATGGCAGCACAGCACATGAAAGCTTCGGGAAAATCCTCTTGTTTGTGTTGATGGTTTCCCACAGATACAATACCAGTCCTCTGTCACCAAATGGAAATCAATCTTGTCGTTTTAGCTTGCAATGGACCAAGCAATGCTCCTCCTCTCCTTCTCTCAAGAGTCTCAACTCTGTGAGAAAAGGAAAACAATAAAGCTGTAAAAGTATCTCGAGTGCCACCCTTCTGCTAAATGGGGCTTGTTGATTCCCTGGCAGTTGTAAAGACCTTTACAGAAAAGCTTCTTTCAAAGTCTTGTGTCTCAGAACCTTCCAAAGTGGTTGTGGTCTTAACATCAACACAGTCTTCTGGCCAATTATACCTTTTAGGGCGCAATCCTAACCCACTTTCCAGCATTAACATAAGGGCAATGCAACTAATGGGTAAGGGAACAAAATTGCCATACCTTGAGGAGGCCTCCATGACTGCCCCCCAACTGCAGGATACAGCACATGCCCCACTGGCACAGCTATGCCAGTGCTGGAAAGTTGGTTAGGATTGCACCCTTAGGCACATTAATAAGAAAATAAAAGAACCTTTTTTTAGTGTTCAGTCTCATCAAGACATTTGTTTCTGAATGAGTGGACCAATGCTAGGATTTTTCAAAGAAAGCATGTATCTCATTTACAGCTACAAGGAGCATCATTGCCTAGACTGGGGCTGTGATCGACCAAGCGCAAGCTCTGAAGATGTACACAAATGCATGGAGTAAGAAAAGTTGTTCACTCTAGCATAAAGTTAAGGATGGTTAGAGATTTCTTTTTTCGTCTATGTTGTTGGGAAAGAAATCATAATCTGTGACTTGTTATAAAATACAATATCATAATCCTTCAAACTAGACATGACTGTAATTGCTGGGGGAATAGGGGACGTTAGTGCAGTACTTTCTCCTTTGAGATCCTGGTCATGCCTACCTACCTACACATGCTGTTTTTAATTGGGGGAAAACTTCCATTGGAAGTCTTTTCCCCCAATTAAAACCATTCATTGGAAGTCATTGGTGGGGAGGAGGGCAGATCCTCAGACCCAAGCCAGCTATTTCCAAGGGGAGGAAAGGGGTAGGCAGGTTGAAAAATGGGGGACAAGCTCTGGCATGCACCTTTGCCACAGGGTTCCATCCTCTCCATCCCACTCCCTGCCCCCACCCTCATCCTCCCACCTTGAACCTCCACTGAACCACCCACTAACCACAACCACTGTCACCTTCCCTGGGCCAGCAAAGCATCCAGGTGAGTATGGTGCAGATGGGGCTGCTGGCATTTCCACCATAAGAACATAAGAACAGCCCCACTGGATCAGGCCATAGGCCCATCTAGTCCCGCTTCCTGTATCTCACGGCGGCCCACCAAATGCCCCAGAGAGCAGACCAGATAGCAAGAGACCTCATCCTGGTGCCCTCCCTTGCATCTGGCATTCTGACATAACCCATTTCTAAAATCAGGGGGTTGCACATACACATCATGGCTTGTAACCCGTAATGGATTTTTTCTCCAGAAACTTGTCCAATCCCCTTTTAAAGGCATCCAAGCCAGATGCCATCACCACATCCTGTGGCAAGGAGTTCCACAGACGGACCACACGCTGAGTAAAGAAATATTTTCTTTTGTCTGTCCTAACCTTCCCAACACTCAATTTTAGTGGAAGTCCCCTGTTTCTGGTGTTATGTGAGAGTGTAAAGAGCATCTCTCTATCCACTCTGTCCATCCCTTGCATAATTTTGTATGTCTCAATCATGTCCCCCCTCAGGCGTCTCTTTTCTAGACTGAGGAGGCCCAAACGTCGTAGCCTTTCCTGATAAGGAAGGTGCCCCAGCCCAGCAATCAGTTGCTCTCTTTTGCACCTTTTCCATTTCCAACATGTCTTTTTTGAGATGTGGCGACCAGAACTGGACACAATACTCCAGGTGTGGCCTTACCATAGATTTGTACAACGGCATTATAATACTAGCCGTTTTGTTCTCAATACCTTTTCTAATTATCCCAAGTATAGAATTGGCCTTCTTCACTGCCGCCGCACATTGGGTCAACACTTTCATCGACTTGTCTACCACCACCCCAAGATCTCTCTCCTGATCTGTCACAGACAGCTCAGAACCCATCAGCCTATATGTGAAGTTTTGATTTTTTGCCCCAATGTGCATGACTTTTACTTACATTGAAACGCATCTGCCATTTTGCTGCCCATTCTGCCAGTCTGGAGAGATCCTTCTGGAGCTCCTCACAATCACTTCTGGTCTTCACCACTCAGAAAAGTTTGGTGTCATCTGCAAACTTAGCCACCTCACTGCTCAACCCTGTCTCCAGGTCATTTATGCAGAGGTTGAAAAGCACAGGTGCCAGGACAGATCTTTGGGGCACACTGCTTTTCACCTCTCTCCATTGTGAAAATTGCCCATTGACACCCACTCTCTGTTTTCTGGTCTTGAACCAGTTCTCAATCCATGAGAGGACCTGCCCTCTAATTCCCTGACTATTGAGTTTTTTCAGCAGCCTTTGGTGAGGGACCGTGTCAAACGCCTTCTGAAAATCCAGATATAATTTCACAGTTTCTCAAACACCTTCTGAAAGTCCAGATATAAGTCCAGGGTTCTTCCACATCCACGTGCCTGTTGACCTTTTCAAAGAATTCTATAAGGTTCGTGAGGCAAGACTTACCCTTACAGAAGCCATGCTGATTCTCCCTCAGCAAGGTTTGTTTGTCTATGTGTTTTGAGATTCTATCTTTGATGAGGCATTCCAGCATCTTACCGGGTATAGATGTTAGGCTGACTGGCCTATAATTTCCTGGGTCCCCCTTCCTTCCCTTTTTAAAGATCGGTGTAACATTTGCTGTCCTCCAATCCTCTGGCACTGTGGTCGTTTTGAGGGACAAGTTGCATATTTTAGTCAAGAGATCAGCAACTTCATTCTTCAATTCCTTAATGACTCTTGGGTAGATGCCATCAGGGCCCGGTGACTTATCAATTAGGTCTGAAACATCTTCTCTTTTAAGCTCTATCTGACTTAATTCCTTGGTCAGGAGGGGCCATTCAGGCAGCGGTATCTGCCTGAGGTCTTCTGCCGTGAAGACAGCAGCATACTCACATACCAGCACATAGTCACACACCAGCAGCAAAGTCACATACAATGGCAGCATGACTTTTGCGCTGCCACAGCAGGACCTACAGTAGTGGATCACAAGATCCACCGCCATAAGACCCTTGATAGTATCAAGCTGCAAGTAACCCTCTTCCAAAGAGGCTTTTCTCTTTAAAAGATGGCTGTTGAGATTTTGTTGCAAGCTTGTGCATGTAACATTTAGTTCAGCCTTGATATATACAATACATTCTGATTCCTGGCTGCAGCTGAAAATTTAAGAGGCAAGCACAGAAGAGTGTTATGTCCACTGTCTGAGAGTTGAATCCCAGGGAGGGTGGAAACAGCAATCTAGGACAGCTGTGAGTATGCTTAGTATTAATATCAAATATAATGGTAATTCAAAACAGAATCTTTTGCGTACAGATCTGAGCTGTGGAAGCCAAGTTATGAAATGATATTAGCATCTGGATCTTAGAAGCAGCTCAGGATAAGCCTGCCAGCACTTGCCATATGTCTCATCTGTAGAGAATATTTAAATACGTAAACACAAGTTAATAAATTCATGAAGAGCATTGTGAGATAAATACTTCTCCCTGAGCTAGTGGCATGGCAAATTGTCAGAACAGTCAAGTCCAAATGGAAACTCTGAAACTGTGAAGAGCAGATGTAACATGGCAGAAGTCTCTCCTTTGGGGGGAAAAAAATGCTTGTGAGAAGCAAGCAGGAGGAAATCTATTGCGCCCAACCTTGTTGATACTCGTATCTTGCAACCAAGTGTCCAAATAGGATGCCCAGGTTCTATCCTTTGTTATTCCTAAAATAAGGACAAGAATTAATAAGGCATTCCCTCCTCTTGTGAACTGAAACATTCCACAAACTTTTTCTTTGCTTTCTAATTCAGGCAGCAGGGACGATCGCATCAACATCACGTCCAAGTCATGGAACACTGAGATGCATTTTTCAAGAGCTGTACATTTCAATGAGCTTCAGTGTTGCTTGTTTACTACTGATTTGCAACCTGGAGGCCCTGCTCCTCAAGGCTCATTGCTTCCAGCATGACAGTAATGGTAAAAGCAAATTACTTACTATTGTTTTCAATTTGCTTTTACCATTACTGTCATGCTGGAAGCAACACAGAATCACCTGAAGCAAAAACCAAAGCAAAATAAAAACCCACTCAGCAGCCCCCAGACTTTCAGAAAACAGCCAGTTGTACATTTTCTCCCCAAAAGCAGTTGCAGAATTAGAGCAGCTTCAAGCCTAATTGGGGAGGTCATTCCACACCTTTGGATCAATAGCAATCAAGGCCTCTCTTCCTTGTCACAAAATGCCATCACCTGTTTAGCTGGCATAAGTCCAAGGAGCCTCATGCATACTGGGCCAGGAAAAAGAGGATAGGATCCTGGTATGCATGACTACCACTGAGATCCACTCATTCCTACTCTCAAACCACCCCTGCCTGCCTTGCTCCTTGCCCTGATCCTCGTCTGATCCTCCCCTGAACCACCACCACCACCACATTCCACACAACCACACAACAGTGGTGAATCTTTTGCAATGCCCAACCAGGACTTATGGCGGTACATCATGAGATCCGCCAGCATATGCCCCAGATTGGATTGGACTGTCTGGCCACAATCCTATACGTCTTTACCTGGGAGAAACCCTACTGAGTACAGTGAGACTTCCTTTAGAGTGAACACGCATACGATTGCACTGACAGGCTTTGTGTGCTATACCAGGTGGTAGTTTCATGAAAACCAACCTCAGTACATTTTTGTTGTCATGAAATTTAATAGCATTAGCAGTGAGCAGATCCAATGGATGACAGTACTGTCCCACTTGAGACCTTGTAATCCAAGAAGACAATTCTTTGTCCCAAATGAATACAACAAATGCACACTATATAAATTTTGTTCAAACAAGGTTGGTCTACTTGGGCCTACTCTGATCTGTAAAGATAAGTCCAGACTTGATTATTTCATATGATCTGTACCTGGAGATGCTGTAATAGCATACAATATGCCTTAGTGTAATCAATTTCAAACAATGCTTCTGACTTCTAAGAAACTTCTAGACACTTCTCCCATTCTCCCCAAATGATATTCTCCAGCCCAGAATGTAAATTCCAAGACTCTGTGTATGCACAGACTGTTGTCCATAGGCCAGGTGCTCAAGCCAGCTGCTTGAATGCACATGAGTAAAAGTAATTCACCTCTTACTCTCACTGAAACTCTTGCTGATTGCTCTGAACTATGCAATCAGACCACCAAGCCTGTTGGATTCCATTTTGAGTTTTCATGTACACAAAATGTGGGATAAAGATGATCAGAAGGTGGGCAATAGCTGCATTGACTGGGAAGTTCCAGTACTGTAGCCTGTTTCCACTATACAGTATCCATTCACAAAGACCACAAGTGGTGTATGAGCTGCTTCCCCATGGTGATGTCCTGATTGATTATTGCAGTACGAATATTTGAATCATATGGTGAGGAAATTACATGGTTCCTTCTCACCACATCCTTGCCTGGCCAGGAGGAAAGGTGACAAACAGGTGAGAAGGAACCCACACCACTGCCTTCATCCACAACATTCCAGTAAGTATTCAGAAATGGCATGGGATCATCTTGCCGGGAGAAAGTAGCTCCAGCACCACTGGCAGTGTACATGAATGGGGCCATGTGCAACACATAAGAAGAACTCTGCTGGATCAGATATGTCAGGGTCTGTTCTGCACATGAAAGAAAAGCCTATCACTGAAGGTTAAAATGTCAGCACTGGAATGATTTTATTCCCTTTTTGAGCTGCACTTTTGTTTACAATGCCAGTGTTTCAGCCAAGGTCTGGCATAGGTCCTTGCATAAAGAAAACTACTCTCTGTGGTCATCTGGTTATGTGGAAAGCCCTGAAGTACTGTACATAAATTTCCATCATTGATATATACTTGTTTGATGGATAGATCCATCAAGACCCATCAGATGGTATATAAGAGAGAATGGCCTTGGAGGTATAGATAGACACATGAATCAGAGAACAAGGGGCCTCAGCCAATGAGACTAAGCAGCACGGCCTGCAAATAAATATGCACAAAGGACAGAGGCTGCTGACAGGTATGAAATAATTCAGAGCCAACCAGCCTGCTCCAGGGCTCTAAGGCAATTTCATAACTGAGTAATAGAATACAGCAGGGTATGAACCATGCTATATCATAATCTGAATGGAATGTTAGGAGGTCATTCAGGCAGGCTGATCACCAGTCTTGCAGAAATGCCTCTCACAAATGTAGGAGTGTTGCAAAAATGAGCATGGCTGGGTCATTGCGGGAGTCCAAATCTACAAATTCAAAGCAGGAATTGCTCCAACTGAGCCACAGATCTGAGGGTCAACTTAAAGCTGGCAGGAAACAAGTAGCCATTCGCATCAGGTCACCACATTGAGGACCCAATTCTATCCAACTTCCCAGTGCTGATACAGCCGTGCCAATGGGGCATGTGCTGCATCCTGTTGTTGGGGGGGGGGGCAGTCACAGAGGCCTCCTCCAGGTAAGGGAACATTTGTTCCCTTTTCTTGGGATGTCATTGAGGCTGTGTCTGCGTGGGAAAGTTGGATAGGACTGGGCCTTAAGTTGTTTGCAATTTCTGCCCAAGGTATTTTTTAAGGAATCTTTTCAATTCGTTATATTGATGTTCCTTTCAAATAAATCCTTGATTTTGTATAGCCAGGGATTTTGGTTTCACCTGTATCATATTAAGACACAGCTATCTGACATCATCAATCAGCTCCTAAATTTCATGACATGGTAGTTGTCACTGCAGCTGAGTGACACAAGGCTGGGGCATTCCAAATTCTATACCCTTCGACATGATGGAAAGCTGAATCTAAAAGTCTTGCCGTTTGCATTATCCATCCATCTAACCTTAATATCTATATCCAAAGATTCACAAGCATATTGCACTTGGGTAACTCACTCTTTCTGTCAAACAAAAACTAAGAACAAGTTCCATGAAAAGTCAAAATGATGTAGCACATAGAATCCATTTCTTCGAGCAGACAAAATGAGTTTTGGCCAGAGGCTCATATGTGATGGAGAATTAAGAAAGATACGTGGAGACACATGGCCAGGACAGAAATATGAAAGAGGCTCTATCATTGCAAAATATTAAAATAAGCCATTTCCCTGCCTGGTAGAACTAGGGACTGTTTTGTTTTGCATTGGCAGAGAGCACAGGACAGAGAAGAGGTTTATCCCAATTCGTTCCTCTCTCACAAGCACTGCTTAATCTGAGCAACTGTCTCTAGTCTACCTGGGCAGGGCCAAGTCAATTAATGAGGTAGTCTGGTGGCTGGAGGAAGAGGCAAACTGATGCATGGTCTCTACCCCCATTTCTGCTCTCTCTTTCTCACTATGCCCTTGGCAGGTTGTTGCTGGAGCATACAACAGCACCCTCCCTCTGTCCAAAAAAGGTGACTTCAGAAGAGTCATGGAGAGGGGGTTCTGTGTACACCCATTTCCTTTCCCACAGTGCTAGGCTGCTATGCTTCCCTGGGCTTGCCCAAAGGCCCCCCTATAGACACGCTCAGTTGGCTTCTGTCCTCCACCTTGTCTCAGGCTGTTTGTCCTCATCTTCAGCCAGAGTAAGGGCCTGCATGGACCCATCTCCCCCTTCTGGCCCCACTCCAGCCACCCATGATGCATTTAGGCCATGATAGGCCACAGTGTCATGGTTGCCTGGTCAACTGAGCCACAGCCAGGCTCTGTGAGAATGAACTGCAGACCAAAGTGCAGCTCTTACCACCTCCACCTGAAAGGCAGCAATGTGTGCAACCCAGCATCAGGATTGGACAGCCCCTCCCTACTGGGTAAACCATTCCCAGACCTCACCCACATTCAAAAACCCTCAATCTACCCAGCCATTGGAACAGCAACGGCTGCAGTGCAGGAGGAGTCTATGGTCAAAGTCGTTACACTCTGAATATATGGAATCTTCTGCATCTCCACAACAGAAACCCTCAACTGAGCATTTTTACTTGAGGGGGATGGGGGGACTGGAGAAAATTGTATAGATAGATCCTAAGTAACAACCAGAAAGGTGAACAAGGGTCACTTTTCAAACTCCAGCAGCATACCAAAATAAGCAGGGGTGAAATGGGGGTGGGCAAGATTCACAGCAAGACTCAAAGACTTGACCCTCAAGTTGTAATCAAGCAATACATTTGAGTATTGGTTGCTACTTTTCAACATTTTGTAATAATAAAGATGCTTTTGAGACATAATGATATGTGATCTGAAACATCATGGGCTGCATGTGTGATATCCCAGTTTCATACTTCAGCACATGGTAGTCATGTGAAATCTAGCAAGCCTCTTCCAGTTCTTGGACATTTAAAGTCATGGCTCAAACACGGTCTGACAGCAGGATACGAATTGTTGTTCCAACCTCTGGTTCAGCAACACCACAATTGCTGAATTTTTCTTACAGCATTCACTTACAGAGCAGCGGACACTGCCAATAGTTAATATTTCACCCCGCTGAAGTCAGAGTGAAGCAGGCTTATTCAGCATCAGCACAGATCTGTGGGGCCATCTGATATTGACAGGGGGTTTCTCTTATTGCCAAGTCACTACTTTGCACGTTTTTACCACTTGGAAGCGAGTTCGGGTAAGCAAGGTTGATGAGCCAACGAGGCATCTTAAATCTGCAGCTTGTTGGAACAAAGGAGATCACTGAGCAATGCGATAACATTGGCAGGAGAAAATACGGTTCTCAAAATTTCGGCCAGCTTCCAAATGAATGAGCTGTTAATAAGGTCGAATGCTCCAAGCTCACAGCAAGATAGCTGACTGTTCGGCAGCTTTTAAAAGGATGTCAAGGCCATGATGATAGTTTGTTTGTTTCAAGATAGAGATCACTTTTGTCAAAGGCAGTAAGCTACTGACTGCCAGCTGCTGGGGTGCAAGAATGACGGGGGGGGGGGTTTGCATTCATGCCCTGCTTATGGGCTTCTCACAGTGGAATGCAAGTTGGCCCCTTGGCTGATCGAGTGGCGCTCTTCTTGCAACCCCTGCTAACTGGGTATATTGAAAATGATCATGATTTTCAATGTGAGTAGTTCACAAAGTCGTTTACGTAGAAAAATAAATCAATAAATGGTTACTTGTTTGATTGTTTTAGGTTTAAATGCTTTAATATAGTTTTAATCTTTTGCTTGTAGTATGTTCTTTTATGTTGTAAGCTGCTTTGGGTGCCCCATTGGGTAGTAGAATAAAATAAAACAAAATAATAATTGTAGTGGGACGGGGGGCTTTAGTACTTTACCTGAAGTCCCTGTTGAGGCTCCTGTGTACTGTTTTTAATGCATTTTAACTTTTTCCCCAAGTTTCAAGTGAAATTGTTTTTCCAAGTTTAAATAGCTTTTCAAGGTATTCATTCAAAATAGAACATGCAGGGAGCATGATCAGGATCAGAAACTCAGCAAACTACTAAAGCCCCTAGAACCCTCCACCACAGTTTTGGTCAGACCCATCTCCCTTCCCTGCATGCTATTTACTAACATTACAGCTGCAGTCATGTGTTTAGGGTCACTTCTAATTTAACTCTTAATTTTCAACATTTTTCAATGTTTTACCTTTATCAAGATTTTATCATTTGTAATACTGTGGCATCAATTTTTAGATTGCAAACTCTTCCTGCATGGACCAAATAAAAGTATTCATGGTGGCTACTGAGGACCAGAAGTGATGTCAACAAACAGGAAGTGATGTGCAGGTAATGATCAGAAATGGGCACTTTTTTTCTCACCTAGGAAATCATTAGCTGCAAACAACAGAAAAGTAAACATGCAAATCTTGATCATACTTTCAAGATACGGGAGAACCCAATTATCATAGAGGCTACCTTTTCATCAGTGCAGCATCTGCCAGGGTGTCACTTCACAGCTCAACAGCTGAGATGTGCTCTGCAAAGTGAAGCCTCAGCAGAAGCAATACTGCTGAAAGGGCAGCCCACATAATAATCTGGCTCTCCAAGAGCCTAAGTCGCATCTCCCCCCTCCCCCCATCTCATGGTCTTCCTCCTCCCTGCATCGTTCCTTGCCTTCCAGTGCCTTGGCAGAAGAGGCACTGCTGAAAGTTCAGCACCTGAAGAGCCCCATTAACATGCAGGCTAGCCTTTCAGCAGGGACACCTCCCCAGAAGCAGTGCTTCTGAATGGGGTGGCTCACACAAACAGTCATCTCTCCCTGCATCGCCATTTCAGCAGCATCACTTTTGCCCCTGCAATCATTCTGCAGCCAAGGGTGGTGCTAGGGGAGCCCAATTATCATGGTGGTCGGATAAAGGGCTTTCACGGGCCATATCCAGTCCATATGATCGATACCAATAGTTTAAACCAGGGGTGTTAAACATAAGGCCCGGGGGCCAGATGCGGCCTGTGGAAGCTTTTTATCCAGCCCTCAGGCTCTCATCTGCTGAGCAGTGCTGTGGTGTTACTGCTGAAAGGGCAGCCCACGTGAAAATTGGGCTCTCTCATATCTTGAAATATGATCAAGATTTGTGTATTTTCTCTTCTGTTGTTTGCAGCTAATGAGTTCCTAAGAAAAAAGTCATTTTTTATTATGACCTGCTTAATGACATTAATTCCTGCCTGACATCACTTCCGGCCCTCAGCAGGCATCATGAATGCTGTTCGGCCCTCGGTATGAAACAAGTTTGACACCCCTGGTTTAAATCATGCATTAGTGTCACATGTGAAGCTGGCCAATGAGATTCTGTTTGGCTACTTTATCCCTTAATGGTTTGAAAGTTCTTAACATTTAACTTGTGAGCCCGCAGTAGATAACTCACACAGATCAGTTTATTCTGTCAGTATTAATGAGGAATCCATGGCAGTTGGGGGAGCTCTGTGTGCACATCAAAACATCTGGCAAACATAAAAAATCATCATGTCAAAACAGTACAAAACTACCTGCAAGTCTTTTACTCCTATCTTACAAGGGACAGAGTGCACAGCTACACATGTATGGCAAGGCTTTCATAAAGAAACACACAGTATAGAGACCTGCATGTTGTAGTGGTTAGAGCAGCTATTTTCAATGTTTTTCCTCTCAGGGCACACTGACCATCTCTATGGTCTTTGTTTCTTGTAATGTCACATCCATCTTCTGTGAGACTTCTCTGTGTTCTGTAGCTTTGTTTCTAGGACAACTGTCAGTCATAATGAATTGTCTGTCCTCTTCCTCTGCTGGCTAAGGACCTGGTGAAGGAAGTGGGACAGACAATTCATCATGACAGACAGTTGCCCTAGAAACAGAGCCACAGAACCCAGAAGAGTTTTTCAATTATTTTCAACTGCTGTGTTTCTAACTCCCATAGCCCACCTGCAGACCATTCATAGCACACCAATGTGCTGTGGCACGGTGGTTGAAAATTGTGGGTTAGAGTATTAGGCTATGATGACTCAAACATGAAACTTACTGGATGACATGACACCAGCCACTGTCTCTCTGCCTTAACAACCTAGGCTTTATCCCCTATAAAGGGTCTTCACGAGCACATGGACCCCTTTCTCTTCCTGCATGGCACTGCAACAGTGTTATGATGACATCACACATCATCACCAGACTTCCAGGTTGACAAGCTCCATGCTGCATGGAGCTCAGCTTTGAGTTGCCCCGCTGCACAGCTTAGCAGGAGCCCTGGTCACAGGGTTGTTGTGAGGACACAAGAGGGGGGATGAGGGAGGACCCGGTATACCGGGAGGGGTACAGATACTCAAAAGATTGTCTCTTCCCCTTAGGAAAGTGGTGATGATTAGGAAGGAATATCCATGTAGTCCAGGGTTGTCGCCCCAACACAGATGAAGCCACCACCATCTTCCAGAAGCTCCCCCATTTGTACAAATGGCAGGCAATTCATTAGCCACCCTGGTCAAGTGATTACATTTTCCTTACCCCTGATGCTGCTCTGCTCATTTTTCGTTCTTTCCTCTGAGGTCCTTCATCCAAATTTCACAGTGCGGATTATTTGGACCCCATGATGTCTGCCTGGATTTTGAGCAACAAGGGCTACAAGAACATTCCCATAGCACTTTCATCTCCACAGTGCCCTCTAGAGCCTAAAACTATGAATGACTGAGGCTCAGCCTTAGTCCCAACCAGTCTCAATAGTGTTCCTCAAACTGTGAGTCGGGAACCACTAGGTGGGTCATGAGCCAATTTCAGGTGGGTCCCCATTCTATATTTTTTAAATATATTCGACTTGATGCTACCATAGTATGTGACTGCATTTGGGGAAATGTTACAGACCTGTGCTTTTAAGAAGCTACTATGCATATTCTTTTAACAATGATAGTCAATGGGACTTAATCTTAGGTAAGTGTGGGTAGGATTGCAGCCTAGGATTGCTAAAAAATTTCCTGCTTGATTATGTCACTTTCGGTCATGGCATCACTTCTGGTGGGCTCTGACAGATTCTCATTCTAAAAAGTGGGTCCCGGTGCTAAATGTGTGAGAACTACTGCAATAGAGGATTCTGGCATTGAGGTATTGTAATCTCTGCAATGCCACTGGGGGTGATGTGGCATAACAAAGCTAGATAAAGAAATATTTGTTTTTAGCAGGGTATCCTCACTAATTAAATCCAGATTTCAAACTGAAACTCGGTTGTCTTTCCAAACCTAAAGATATTGAGATGTCTTCCATCCACATGTTGTATGGTGCCAGCAGAGAGATGCAGGGGACATAGCTATCACCTGGACTGGCCACAACTCTTTTGGACACCCCTCTTGATTCCCGGAATCCATTCACCATTTGCTAGGTTTTACTGGTCTCAAATGATAGAGTTGCCACCTAGGTTGGTAACAGGGGAGCAGATGGCCAAGGCAGGACCTGAGGAGAAATAATGTACCCTGCAGGACAAAGGCATCTGTCAAAATACAGGCTGGGAACAGAAAAAGTGGTGGCAAAGTTTAGCTCACAAGGCATGCCCTGCTGAGCACTTCTATTGTCTAAATAACCTCAGTATTGGCATAGATAGCACAGTATTTTATTATTCCTGCTCTCATTTTGCTGGTGGGCTCTGGTGTCCATACTACACATACAAATTTCAAAAGCACTTGCTTGGACTGCAATCAAGAGAAAAGGGAAAGAAGCACCAGGACATTTTTGCAAAAATAAACACCCAAAAAGCAAGGAAAAAGCCATGCATCAAAACAGTGCTCAAAAGGAGTAACAAACTATTACATGTAAAATTGCCCAGTGTGTTTTAACAGCAATTGTCCTTAGGAGCATTCATAGAATCATAGAGTTGGAAGGAACTAATAGGTAATCTAGTCCAACCCCTTATTACACTGTAAAGTAATAAGATTGATGTTAATAGGGATGCCTTAAAAACTAATGGCACTTCCATATTCAGAGACAGTGTACCTCTGAATACCAATTGCTGGGGAACAAAGAGTGAGAGAAGGTCCATTGCCTTCATCCTTTGCTTAGGGGCTTCCCAGAAGTCCTGCTGAAAAAAGGATGCTGAATGAGATGGAGAAATTACGATTCACCTGCTTTGATGTTTAGAATGCAGCAATCCCTTCCAAACATGCCCATATGCACATATTTGCTTAGTGGAACTGTAAAGAAAAAAATAAGTCACCCAGAGGAAAAATCCATTGCAACATGAATAGTTCAAATACTCAGGAAAATCTCCATCAGCCAACTACCAGGAACTATTTTTTCCTTCATGAGACACACTTGAAGTGCAAAGCACCCACTGCCATTGAATGGGCAGTTGCCCGAGGAACGTCAGCCATCGACTTATACATCCATTCTCAGTGAGAAAAGGAAAGAATGATCAAGAGTTATTGAGTTCCAGGAAGAATAAAGAATGGTGAAAAACAGCAGATGATACAATTCTGTTTGTGAAACAGACAATCTAGGGTTCAGTATCACAAAACCTAGAAGCATATTTGCATTTGAGGGCCAAATCAGACAGGACTAGTTAATGTTTGGCGAATGAACAGTCCAATGGGAAAGCTTTGCAGTTCAGGGATGTGGTGCTCTGGGAGAAGGTATTTAATCCTTGGTATTTAATCCTTGCCTTCCACCCTTCCAACCCCTCTAACTGCCATTAAACTCTATGCATGATGTGTGAGGAAGTACTTTTCCAGTCTTCCCCTATTGGCAGAGCTAATAAGGGTTTTGGGGGAGAGGAAGTTTACACTGGGTAACAGCATGGGAGGAAAGGAGTTAAATACATGGTCCTAGAGCATCTCTTTCTCAATATTTACAGTATTCTATGGGGCTGCTGAATAGCTAAAAGGGGGGAAAAAAACTATAGAGGATCCTACTCTTGGATTTCTCATCTTGGACAAAATAAAAACATAGCTAAGTATAGAAATCCCATAAAACTGCCTAACACTAAGGTGTACTATGGAGTTTAATGCACCATTAGCATGCATTGCCACATTGTCTAGAAATTTGTTTAGTGGAGGTGTGGTCTGGAGGTAAAGCTGTCACCTTGCCTGAAAAAGCCAAGCAGAACCACCTTCTTTGGTGGGTCCAAGCCCACTGAGGTGTCTGTGCAGAGAAGTGGAGTGTGGAATAGTCAGCAGGCAAAAAAAAAAAAGGGGGGGTAACATTGGGTCTGAAACTTGGTGCAACTACCTGCGAGAGCTTCGAAAGTGCTGCATTTGGAAGTGAGAATTTGTTCTCCTTTCAGACCTGAGAGCACTAGAGAGGCTCCGGGACCTAGACTTTTGCTCATATATCACTGCACAGTCTTAGCTTATGTACTCTCATGCTACACCACTCATGTAGGTAGAGGATTTAAAAACAGCTTTCTTTTTTTAATTCTCTGTTCCCTTTTTAAAAAAAATGTTTCATCCTCCTCCCCCGACTCTGTATTTTGGATGGAGAGAAAGTAATATATAAATATTGACCTAGGTCAATATTCGGTCAGGAATGATGGCCCAAATTGTTGCAGCTTTAAAGAAGATGGATCACAAAGGTAGTTCAAGATATTTTGGCACTTGAATTGAGGCCCTCTTCCTTCACCCCAGCACCTGGCCCTGAAACAGCTGAGAACTCTAAAGTCCAAGCCCGAGGACTATAATCTCATGGATAGCCTCAACGAAACCTCAAGGACCTCTTTCTCCCATATAACCCTGCACACTCCCTATGATCATCAGTTAGGGCCCTGCTTAGGATTCCATCACTATCTGAAGCCAAGGGCACGTTAGCAAGGTGCAGGGCCTTTTCTGTTCTGGCATCATGGCTCTGGAACCAGCTACCAGAATATCTTAGAACAGCCCACTCTTTCTAATGTTTCTGGAGGTTTAACACTTCTTTGATTCACTTGGCTTTTGAAGATAATCTTCCTGGGATCCTTTTTATGTTCTGTTGCTGCTTTTATGCCATTGCTTTTATGTTGTCGCTGTTTTATGTATGTTTATATGTTTGGTTCATATGTTTTATTTGTTGCATTATTTTTATTTTTATAATAAAATTATTAAATTTTATTAATTTATTTCATTTATACCTTGAGGAAAGACTCTCCCTCTTTGTGTGTGTATGTATCTTTTAAATAAAACAAGCACAAACTGGAATGAAGGGGATTCAGTATCACATAGAAGACAATCCAAGGCTATCACCCTATAGCAGCCATTTTCAACCACTGTGCCGTGGCACACTGGTGTGCCGCGAGTGGTCCTCAGGTGTGCCACAGGAATTTGGGGGGAGGTCATTTATTAATAGAGCGAATGGGAGATGTGAGCCCCCACTGGCAGCATCGTGTGCCTTGTCAATTGTCAAAAACCTGGTGGTATGCCTTGACCATTTTAGTGCCTTGTCAGTGTGCCGTGAGATGAAAAAGGTTGAAAATCACTGCCCTATAGCGTGCCCACCTAGGAAGACTAGAATATTGGCAGATCCCATGCCCATCCACAATACTGGACCTGAACTTCAGCTCTGGACTCCACCAACACCCAAGGATATCAGAAGCAGACAGACTTGCACCAAAACACAGACTGGGGAAACTGTGCCCATTTAGAAGACTAAAGGCTCTCCTTTCTGAGTTTCCGAACTCTGCTCAGAAGGAAGGAAGCACAAATGCAGGCTCTTGTTGCTGACAGAAAGCAGCAGAGCCTGCTATAAAACTCCCATTTACTTCTTGATGACCGCTGGTGCAACAGTTTTCTAAAGACAACTCCTTGGCAGTTTCCTGGCCTAGACAGTTCCCCTGCTGCAGCTCCAGACCTGCTTATCTAGAACCTGCTCCTGGTACTGCCAGACAGCAGACCCGCCTGCTTGTCAGTGAGACTGAGCCAAACCTCACAGAAGCAGGACAGATTCTGACAGGAGGATTTGCTTCTTTTTGAAGCCGGGCAAATGCTACATTGATTCCAGATGCCTTCAGAAAGGATGTTCGCTCAAATGAACCACCTCAGCACTGACAACACAGACAAGCTCTAATCATAGCTTGACCAAACCAACTTCCTGGTAGAATAATCAGCCATATTCCAGTGTTTCTCAAACTGTGGGCCGGGACCCACTAGGTGGGTCGCGAGCCAATTTCAGGTGGGTCCCCATTCTTTTCAATATTTTCTTTTTAATAGATTAGACTTGATGCTACCATAGCATGTGACTGCATTTGGGGAAAAGTTACAGGCCTGTACTTTTAACAGACTACTATGTATATGCTTTTAACAATGATAGTAAATAGGACTTACTCCTGGGTAAGTGTAAGTAGGCTTGCAGACTAGGATTGTCAAAAATTTTCCTGCTCAGTTATGTCACTTCAGGTCATGACAGCACTTCCTGTGGGTCCTGACAAGATTATTTTTCTAAAATAAATGCTAAATGTGTGAGATGCTAAATGTGTGAGAACCACCTAGTCCAGGGGTGTCAAACATAAGGCCCAGGGGCTGGATGAGGCCCGCAGAAGCTTTTTATTCGGCCCTCAAGCTCTCAGCTCCTGAGCAGTGCTGAGGTGTTACTGCTGAAAGGGCAGGTCACATGAAAATTGGGCTATCCCGTATCTTAAAATATGATAAAGATTTATGTATTTTCTCTTCTGTCATTTGCAGCTAATGAATTCCTAAGTGAGAAAAAGTGCTTATTTTTGGTTATGACCTGTTTAATGACAAAACTTCCTGCCTAACGGCATCACTTCCTGCCCTCAGCAGGCATCATGAATGCCATTCAGCCCTCAGTATGAAACGAGTTTGACACCCCTGACCTAGTCCATCTTTCTAGTTACTTCCTGATATATTTTGCTTGTTCCCTCTCCATCTTGTTGCTTTGCTCCTCATTGGTGCTAGTTTGTCCCTGAACAAGTATGGAGAACGCTGCATTTGATAACGGATCTAGCCAGTAGCATAGCTGAGGGGGGGAAAAACAGTAAGTACAGCAGATGCCACAACAAACTGTGTAAACGGGCCCTTCGACTCACTGTCAGAGCCATTCCAGGCAACTACTACAATGTGTAGGAGATGTCATTTGGTTTGGCAAGCACCTGCACATTGCCCAGAATGGCTACTGGCAATGTGTGTGTGGGGGGGGTCCTCTTACACAGCACATTACGTGCCTACAATATTTACCGTTTCCCTCCCCAGCTACACTACTGGTTTTAGCCAATGATCGCTCCCATGGGGTACAGAAAGAGTCAATCCACATTTCATATTATTATTAACAGTATTTATATACCACTCTTCAATGGAAAGTTCACAAAGCAGTTTACAGAGAAAATCAAACAAATTGGTCCTTTCGTGTTACTTGTAACGAGTGGGCTGAACACTAATTTGACTCTTTCATTGGCCACTAAACCGAACCTAAGACCAAATGGAAAAGAGGGGAAGTCTATAATCCAGTGGTTCTCAAACTCTCTGAGCCCTGCTGTAAGTTCTTGCGGGGGGGGGGGGAATGGCGCAAAGTGATCACCTGGATTACACCACTTTTGAGGGGCACAGGGGCTTTCCTGCACTCACCAGAGGCTGCAGCAGGCTCCTAGGGGTGCAGGGAGCCCCACACAAGCCTCTGCAGGGCCCCCTGAAGTGCGCAAACTGTCAAAATAATGATCGCAAAAATTCCAGTTTTGCAACTGAAAACCAGAAGTGGGTCACGATTGTTATTTTCTGTGTGCTTCGAAGGGCCCCGTGGAGGCTCACGCAGGGCTTCCCTGCACCCCTGGGAGCCTGCTGCAGCCTCTGGTGTGTGCAAGAAAGCCTTTGTGCCCCTTGAAAGTGGTACAATCCAGGCGATTGCTTCACTCCATTTTCCCCCTCCCCGTCCTTAAGGGGGCAGAGGCCAAGGCCCTTAGGCTGAGACATCACAACACCCTAGTTTGAGAACCACTTCTATAATCCAATGCAGTATTGTCCCTTCCCCAAGAAGTGTTTCGTGGGAATTCCCATTACAACAGCTCCTCTTTCCTCTGCTACCCTTGCTTTTCTCTGGGTTAACCACTGGCACGCTTTTCCCCTTAAGTGACCAGATTAGGCCCTAAGTCTGCCAGCCGCTGATCCCTGTAATCCAGTGATTGGGGAACGTTTAATAGCAGTTCTAGTAGTGAACCAATTATAAACTCCTTGCCTGAATAAATGAATGGCTAAGCCAGCTATGCTGCGAGGAGGTAAATGTTTGAAAGGGTTTTGTTTTTTTTTCTCTTTAGCTGAACAGAGTTTAAAGTTGTGTAGGATTTTAAATCAACATAGCTCAGAATGAAAACATGCTTTTTCCTCTCGTAAAGACAAGCCCAGAAGTGTTAAGCTGACTTCTTCAATCCTTTTCAGATTCACATCTAAAGGGCGCTTGGAAGAAGAGAGTCAATATTCCTGTGACTCTGTTCGTTTGAATTTGTGCGTATTTGTGCAGCTGTCTCTGGAAATCTGAATTGGAGCCGAAGTCCAATACAACACCACTGTGGCCAGCTTGAACGTTCAGCCCAGCAAAAATAAACACAAGAGCTAAAATCAACAACAACAACAGCCGCAGCAGCAGCTTTGTGAGATGAGTGGAATGATGCCTCTCCCCCCTGCCCACTCCAATTTCTCTTCATCCTTGATCTGGAGATAGCGCTGACTCATGCATAGTCATGCCACCTCTGGCAGTCAGCAGAACGCTTGGGGAGGGCCAGTCAATCATTCACTTTGGTTCTGCTGTGAAGTACAGGCGATGGCTGAGCAGCTTACTGACACACGTCATCATACAGACTTTTGTTTCATTTGTGCAACTTGATAAGGGGTGAAGCCCCGTCCAGTTCCCCTGTAATTTGAGGGCAACAGCCTCTATAACCTCTAAACAGCTTGGGAACCACTGGTCTAATTCACATTCTCATGATGAACATTTTGATGATTCCATCTTATCCAAATGTTCATCATGAGCATGTGAATTAGACCAGTGGTTCCCAAACTGTTTAGAGGCTGTAGAGGCTGCTGTCTGATTTATAAATGCCAAAAGGTGTGGCTATAACAATGATTGGGCAGCAATGATTCCCCTCCTCCCCCAAGTAGCAGCTTGTATAATCTTTGATGCACATATCCTATTCTACCCTATCAGTTTCACAAATCACCAAAAATCGGGTCACAACCCACTGGTGGGTTCCAGACCCACTAAGAAACACTGACCTATACATTTCTGATTTTCTGGTTATTTTACGGGAGGTCCCATTAAGGATGTGGCACTCTTTTAAAATGACACAGCTGTATAGAACATAATGGCTTTCCTTGATTTCTGACACCAAGAGTGTCTAACAGCATTTTTTCATTTTTATAACTTCAATCTGGCCCTCTTCGATAAATGTTTCCCACAGGAACTGAATTCCTGCTCAGTATTCCTGCTCAGTATTTCTGCTCCTGGGTTCAAACACTGCGGAGCATACCCTTATCCTATCCAGGGTCACACAGAAGATAGCAATATACATCTGCTGAACGACTGCAGAATGGGAAAGGGAATTCTTACTTCCACTGTTAGTGATGGAACTGTTGCTCCCTGTAACAAACATACTTTGCATGTGGAAGGGTCCCTGGTTCAGTCAATGTCGTCTCCTAGCAGAGCTAGTAAAGACTCCCATTTGCAACCCTTGGAGAACTGCCTCCAATCAGTGTTGACAATATTGAGCTAGACTGACCAATGGTCTGGCTCCATATACAGCAGCTTTATGCATATAAAGCATATACATGTATATGCATATTTAGCATATACAGTCCTTTGCATCCCATGATTACAGGTACTGAGCGAGTGAGTGAGAGAGACTTGGAGCGCAATCCTATGCATGTCTTCCTAGATATAAGTCCCATTACAGACAATTGGGCTTACTCTCAGGTAAGTATGGATAGGATTGTAGCCTCCGTAACTCTTTATCTTTCAGTAGCAATTTCATTTGTGTCCAACTATTTGTTGCTGCAAACAGTTGCAAAGCCAGCAAGAAATGAAAGGTCAATGAGGTTTCTGAGGGCCACACACTCCAACACGCCTTCTGAGGTCAAATTCAAGCCTGGAGGACATACGTGTCAGTGCTACTAAGTACATGACCATATGTACGGCACAGTATTCACGTCTGTACTGCCACTTTTACTAGATTTTGTGAGAATGTGTGTTACATGTGCATTGTTCTCTAATAGTGGATTCGGGCATAGAGCAAGAGGAGAACTTCAAATCCATTCCAGTAGGCTTTCATCTGGTGTCTTAAAAGTGAATCATTTTAAGGGACACCAGGATAGGACATAAGTGACCTGCAAACACTCCCTTGTCTGCTTTTTCAAAATGAAAGCAAATTGAAGAGGAAAATATAATTTCTAGGTCTTCCCAAGTTTTCATTTGATTGCCTTGTCATGTTTAATGCAACAAAATATCAGCTGCTAATAAAAAAAAAAATTAAAGTTTAACTGTGCTCTCTTGAGAGCTGGTGTGAACTTAGAATTGTGAGGCCCTCAACCATAATGTCTGTAACAGACATGCTACCCAATTAAATTGTTAGGGAACAGGCTTTTATATCCTTAACACCTAATTTACTATTGTTTCTTTTAAAGTGTTTGGCTTCCCTGTGGCTTTTGTGCCCCTTCTTCTGTTTTATGGCAGCTTTTATGTGTTTTGTGTGCACTGCATGTAAGTATTTCTAAGGCCTAGATAGAGCCCCACTCCCCTCTCTGATTTGGGACAGAGAAAACACGAACCTGATTTATTGTTCTTCACACTGAGCAAAGTATCACAACTGTGCCAATTAGGTAATTAGCCCATTTGAGCTGCCATTTTTGTCACACTTTACTAGTGACAGAAGTTCGATTTCCCCTTTATTTTTCTCACTGGTGACATGGAAAACTGTGTATGAGGATACGCACAGGTATATTGTCAAGTTGTTGGAGAGATCAGCTAAAGTCCTGACTCCACATCAAACACGTACTGTGTAAATAAATAAGACTGCTAAATTATTGTATGAACTAGCCCGTGCATTTTTTTTTTCTATTTTTGTTGTTGTGTTGGTTTTTGCAGTAGGAGAAGGGAGAGAGTGTTTAAATTTGGTAAAGTCAATACATTATCAGTTCTTTTAATTTTTGCAAAATATGGAATATTGATATGTCTTTGAAATAAGGGGTTCAAACGATAACGGACATTTAGAGATAACAGAGCATTAAATATGACTTTGAGGGATAGGATAAACCTAGTTTCAATTATTTGTTTCTTTGTTTATAAGGTGATTGGCATTCTTCCTTTCAGTTTATAGAAGTGCCAAGGTGGGAGGGTAACAAAATTAAAACCAATTTAAAAATGCATATATTCTATATCACTTTCCTTTTTTCTTTTTAATCAATCATCACTTTCAACCCAGTTGGTACAAAATTATGTGGTGCTGCTTCCACTGCTCTCAAGAAGAGATTACATTGTGGTTGGGACTACAACTTTGACACAAGGACCTTAAGGACTAATCTAGATGCTTAAAACAAAAACTTCTAATTCACATGCTTGTGATGTACATATTGATCAGATGGAATCAGACCAGCCCCCGAATTACAGGGGAACCAGAGACGGCTTCAACCCTTATCAATTTTGGTGGCCTCCTGAGATTTCTAAAATGCTGTTCTGTTTTTCGAAAGGCATGATGAATCTAACGTCGGGGCACATCAGGTAATGACTTGCACACTTCCTTACGGGTCTCCAGTGGTGTTCCCAGGGGGAAATGGTGGCAAATGCTCCAGGTGCCAGGCTGGGGGGGCAGCACTGCAACCCACTCCCCCTGCCACTGAACTTTTGGCATGGTCAGGAACCATACCGACAGTGGCTGCAGGAGCACAACCACTGTCGGCACAGTTCCTTGCCAATCTGAGGGCTGCCCTCTTTTCCTCCCCTTACTTTAAAGAGGAGGAGAAGAAGGCAGCCTTCAGATCGGAGAGGAGATGTGCCAACAGTGGCTGTGTTCATGTTCCCCTTTAAAAGACAGGAGAGGACACAAGGGCAGCTCTCAGAACAGCCGGATAACTGACCGGAAGCGGTGCTTGCCTCCTCCAATTTTGGATGTGGCGGGTGCAGCTTCTAGCTCTGATGGAGTCTTTCATGCCCCTTAGCATTGGTGTGAAAGGCTCCATTGGAGCTTTTTGGTGCTGCTAGAAGCTAGAAGCAGCACCCAGGAGGCCAGCACTGCTTCTAGTGGTTGCTTCCAGGAGGCTAGAAGTGGTGCCCACTTCCTGGAAGCTGCTGCTAGAAGTGGCACTCACCTCCTAGGCACTGTTCCTAGTGATGCAAAAAAGCTCCATTGGAGCTTTCTGCGCTGTTAGCAACAACGTGAAAGACTCTGCCAGAGCCAGAGCCTCCTCCATTCTCCCCCCTTTTTTTAAAAGGGGGGAGAAAGGAGGAGGCAGTGTAGAAGTAACTGTGGTAATGCAATGATGCATTTACTTCCAGGTCAGGTGGCGGCAGATGGGTGTGGCCCCGGTGGGAAAAGCACCAGGACCACCACTGCTGGTCTCCTACTTTTCCTCAAATAATTCAAATATTGGATTGGACAACCTCCAGTAATACTGAATCTCACTGCCTGGTTGCTGACCACATCCCCATATAGTTTAGACACTATATGCCAAGTTTAAAAAATAGCTACCATGAGGTACCCAGGTGCTTGAATTCACCCTTAGAGAACACTGCACATGTAACATATATAATTCACAAGTCATACATAACAGTCTAAGGTACTCCCCAAAGGATCTGGAAGAGAAACTAGCTGAAAAGTGAAACCCTACTTAATTAATTCATTTTAGTTCATTGCTCACACCTGTCTTAAGGGGAACTAGAACACCCCGTTCAGTTCTTTCAAAATATTGAATAAAGGCTGATGGGAGAGAGAGAGAGAGAGAGAGAGAGAGAGAGAGAGAGGTACAATTAGCCTAAACTGGAGCAGGAGAGTGGCAAATCTGTAGAGCTACCATAAACTGAAATATTTGAGGAAAATGTACTTTTTTCAGAAGCTAGAAGAAAAAAAATTCAAGTGTGTCAGCACTGAAACATTTATCTCTCATATTAATTTCTGTGCTAGAGGACAGGAAGATCAATAATGTAGCGTAACTTCAGAATTTTTTTGGGGGGGGGCGGGGTAAAGGATTCTTTTGATCAGGAATTTCCTACAGTCAATCCTGATGCCATCTAATAGAAATTATATCTAAGTGCAGACCAATTAAACAGGTGGATGAATGGGCTGTGTTACACAAGACTTTGAAAAAGGAAAACATGCCTTATACAAATCATTTACTTTTTTGAGAGTGATAATAAATATGTAGTAAAATAAGTAGCTAAATAGACCATACATCAGTCTTTCTCAGATGTTTAGCACTGGTACCCAATTTTTTAGAATGAGAATTTGATAGGACCCACTGGAAGTGATCTCATGACCGGAAGTGACATCATCAAGTAGGAAAATTTTAACAATCCAAGGCTGCAATCCTACCCACACTTACCCAGGAGTAAGTCCCATTGACTATCATTGTTAAAAGCATATACATAGTAGCCTGTTAAAAGAGCTGTAACATTTCCACAGAAGCAGACACATACCATCAAGTCTAATATATTAAAAATAAAATATTGAAATGAATGAGAACCCACCTGAAATTGGCTTGCAATCCACCTAGTGGGTCCCGATCCCCAATTTGAGAAACACTGCCGTACAACAATGCTGATTTTTTTTCACCATGTATACCAACTGCTGGTATATATCAAATCTTCAAACAATGCAAAAGCATTTCTTCCAAATACAACTAATTGGTTGGTAGAATACCAAATTTCTGGCTTTGGTAGCCATTTGAAAACTCTGCTATTATACATGGATCTCTGAAATGTTGCAAAATATAATATTTGGAACCAAGATTTGCATGACTGTCCCAGAAAACATTCAGAATTGGACTATATAAACTCCGAAATATGTCACCAGGATGTGCCAGACACCAGTCCCAATGCAGCTGGAGTGTTCATTGCTTGATCACAAGCATTAGCTCACTTCCAAACGGGACAGAAACAAATTTCTCTCACATACACTATTAAAATTAGATTTGCAAAAGGCAAATCTTGGGGCCATCCAAAAAAACTGAGCAGCTTTCGGTTCAGCATAGGAAAAATATTATGTGTTCACGCAATGCATTTTAGGCAGCCCAACTCTATCTAAATCCCAGTGCGGCAATGCAGTGGTGCTGGCACAGCTACCACTGTATCCCACGGGGCATTTGGGGCTGCTGGAGGTCTCCTCAGGGTAAACCCCAGCAGCCACTATGGAACAACTCAGACCTGTGCCAGTGATTGAGCTGGCACAAGTCCATGTTGACCCAGGAAGGTGGATCCGGTCCAGACCCCACTCCTGGGCCTGATCCATCCTGTTCCTGCCCCATTCTGCCCACCCCTTCCCAATTCCACTCATCCCACCCCATTCAACCCCATTCAAACCCCCCTCCCGAGTGGGCTTAACTGCTCCAGATGGCTGCATGATGTGCAGAAATCTAGCAGCTGAAAGATCCCCCCCCCCATTTGTTGGCAACTGCATGCTGGAGAAGATTTTGCTTGCTGGATTTTTCCTGAGTTCTTCAATTACATGTGACCCAGGGGCAGATTTGCTCGATCCTCTTTTGCAAATCTGTCCTAGATTGAAAGTTAACAGTTTCTTGAAAACCAGCCTCCTGTTCAGCAGGAACGTGCCTTAACATTTTGGGTAAAGCTCTCAGTCACCAAGGAAGTGTTGACCTGAGCCAAGGATGCAAGGATGATGTCCCAGATCACAGTGATGTCATAGGGATAGGTAGTGTTCTCATGACAAATCTGCTGGGCTGCGTGTTTGTGTGCCTGTCTCAATTATGCATCAAACCATTGCACAGTTCCTGGATGGGAAAAAAAATCTGGAAAGGCCCTGGAATCTCATTTATTATTTCATTTGCATGTATTAAACTCCAAAGATATATCCACTTTAAAATAGTTTGCTGCTTTGCTAACTCAGTACAGTGTAGCAGAACGTAATGAAGGCGGACAACATGAGTCATGCTCTATTCTAATCTAGTCAAATGAAGTTAGCCTCTGTACAGTGCCTGACTGAAACGCTTCAAATCTGATTGTTCTATTCGTGGCAACTTTCACCTCTAGATCATTAGTGTGAACTGAGTTGACCTAGACTAACCATCCAGTCCTATCTCCCACTATTGGCACCAACACAGCTGCACTGATGGAGCTTGCACAGCATCCAATGGTTGCAGGGGGGCAGAAGGAGGTAAGTAAAAATATGTACTTATTTACTAATAAATATTGATTTCATTTTATTTTTTATTTTCTCCCCTGCTAGGCTGCACAATCTTCTGCGGGTCTCCTTGGACCTACACTAGCCATTATACTGGAGAAAATCCAAGGAGAGAAAGCGGGCAAGGTAGCCTGGGAAAGAGGGATTAGAATCTGGGCACAAGTCATTGCTGCCGAGATCCACTCTATCCCCCTCCTGCCTTCCCTCCTGCCCTCACATCCCCAAACTCCCCCTGCTCTCCCCATCTCCGTCCATGGCATGCCTCTAGTGCCACCCTGGTAGAAGCTACAAGACCCACTGCTGAATGCACCACACAGCTGCCCGTTTGTGGTAGCAACCCAAAAGAACATAATTGTGGCCCAGGTTTTGTACCAACCTAAAGGGCCTTGTGTTGCCAGAATGTTAATACACACAGGGTGCAATCCTAACCCCTTATGTCAGTACTTTCCAGCACTGGCATAGCAGTGCCAATGGGACGTGTGCTGCATCCTGCAGTTGGGTGTTACTCACAGAGGCCTCCTCAAAGTAAGGGAGTGTTTGTTCCCTTACCTCGGAGCTGCATTGCCCTTATGTCAGGGCTGGAAAGGATTGTGCCCACAAAGAGAGAGAGAGAGAGAGAGAGAGAGAGAGAGAGAGAGAGAGAGAGAGAGAGAGAGAGAGTTAGTTAGTTCTTATGTGCTGCCACTGCATGTTTCACTGCATGATGACATATGTCATGTGGCATGACAAAGGGAAACAAGGAAAAGTTAGAGCTCTGTTAGTTGAAAGGCACCCAACTGTGAAGAAACATCAAGATGCTCCCCTTCTAGTGCAAGTCTAAGCATGCTTGTTCAGAAGTTCTACTGTATTCAGTGGGGTTTACTTCTGTGTTTAGGGCTACAGCCATATTTCATTTGTTTTTCATTCTTTTAGGTTTCATTCTTTTAGGTTCACTCCTGAAAGGCAGAAGTACCACTGCAGCTGCAGGACCACCACTACCTTGCACCAAAATCTCAGGAAAGCCCTGCACTACTTTGACAACCTAAGGGCACAATCATCACCAGGTCTACTCAGAAGTAAATCCAATTTTGTTCAATCGGGCTTACTCTTAGGAAAGTGTGGTTAGGATTGCAGCCTAAGTCACACAAGGGCTTAGGTTAAGGCTCTTTTCCTGCACTGTCAACTGAGCTGCAACTGCCTTGTCACAAACCATTCACTTAAATGAGAGGTTCCTATTCACCAGTAGTGAGAGTGACTTAGAGCGCAATCCTAACCCCTTATGTCAGTGCTTTCCAGCACTGACATAAGGGCAGTGCAGCTCTGAGGTAAGGGAACAAACATTTCCTTACTTTGAGGAGGTCTCCGTGAGTGACACCCAACTGCAGGATGCAGCACATGTCCCATTGGCACCGCTATGCCAGTGTTGGAAAGCAGTGACATAAGGGGTTAGGATTGCCCTTATGCACTGGCAGGAAATAGGAAGAAAGTGGGGGGAGCATCGTAATGGAAAGGTACATTTGGAGAAATGAGGATGTGCGCAATTACTTCTTGGTGAAAATACTTTGAGTTCACTTTGGATGGAAAGCTTTGAACCACTGAGGGCCCAATCCTATCCAGCTTTCCAGTGCCAAAGCAACTGCAATTGAGCCCTGAGGTAAGGAAACAAACAGTCCCTTATCCCTCCATCACGTCCCCCACCACAGGATGCAGCGCATGCCCCGTTGGCATGGCTGCATCAGCGCTGGAAAGTTGGATAGGACTGGGCCCCGAGTCCCATTCTTATCTAAAAAGATTCACTGGGCAACTTTTCCCACCCTTTCCCCTCTTTGCTTCCAAGAACCTAGTAATGTTTTTCCCTCCTGCTCCTTTGGAATATTGCTGAGACGAGCGACCGTATGCCAAGAACAACTACAGTTTTCAATATTTACCGTTGGCTGTGTAATAATAGTGAACATTTGAATGGTTTGCTTAGTGACCCTGAATTTCTCTTGGAAAAGAGTGCCACATTTCCCCTTAGCTCTGTGTGGCATAGTCCTGATGGTGTTAATCAGGAGTTTATCAGGAAACCAAATGGAAGAGGGAACTGTAGGCCAACACAGTGGCCACTGACTAACTGGCATTGGCTCTGATGCCGGATACCCAACATGCAGTGCAAGACCTTAAATCTAGGTCTTGCATCCCAGAGACAAGGGAGGATGCTAAGAAACAAGTGGAAACCAAACATAGACATAGGATTAATGTTACTCTCAGCAGCAGACTTCTTTCCTGCATTAAAGTCAACACATCACTGAACACTTACTTCACACTCTCCCTGGGGTGGCCAATGAATTCCCTTTAGAAGATTAAAAGACAGGTTCCATCTCTTCTCCGCACCCCACCCCCCCCCACCCAAAAATAATTTGCATTTGTCTAATTTTCATATTGACAAACGGAGCTCCCATTAAGGACCTTTTTAATTCACCGTCCTTTTCTCTGTTTCTCTCCCCTTGTGCTCATTTTGCATTTATGCCTTGTCCCAAATTCCTCTCTTCACAGTTAAAAATAACACGTCGTCACTGATGTTTTGGAAGCTGTTTGGATGATTTTTCTTTTCCCTGGAAAAGGTTCTCCCCTCTATTTTTTGGCCCTCCCTCCCAGGGAGTTCAAAGGGACAAGTTTCCAAGCACAGGCTCATGCACACACAGAGAGCACATCCACCCTTGCCACCGGGGGGGGGGGGGCGTGTTGTGAGGAAATATACCATTTTTTTCAGCAAATATTCATTTTGGTGTCAGCTATAGTATGATCTTTCTGCCATTAGACCAGATGAGAGTAAATGAATTGGGCAGTCAGCAGGCATGAAGTTACTCTTTTCAGAGCAGTTAAGTTCAAGGAGACTATAAGAAGCTGTGTCTCCATGTGATCAGGTGATCATTGTCCTTCTGGACCCTTCTTTAGATTCAGGTCCCAACATGGGATACAGTTTTAGTTGTTTAACAACATTGATCAGTGTTTCTCAAACTGTGGGTCAGATGGAATTTCTGTGGGTCGGGTCACGAGCCAATTTCAAGTGGGTCCCCATTTATTTCAATATTTTATTTTTAATATGTTAGACTTGATGCTACCATGGTATGTGACTGCATTTGAGGAAATGTGACAGGCCTGTACTTTTAACAAGTTAGTATATTCTTTTAACAATGACAGTAAGTGGGACTTACTCCTGGATACTTGTGGGTAGGATTGCAGACTAGGATTGTTAAAAGTTTTCCTGCTCGAGGATGTCACTTTCAGTCATGACATCACTTCTGGTGGGTCCTGACAGATTCTCATTCTAAAAAGTGGGTCCTGGTGCTAAATGTGTGAGAACCACTGACATAGATAAATGCCTGAGTCAAACCAAAGGGTCATCTAGCTCCATATTTTTGCTACTACCAGCAGTGGCTCTTCAGGGGTTCAGACCTGAATCTTTCCCTGTGCTATGTGGATTGAAATCAAGATCTTCTGCATGCCTGAGCTCTGCACATGCCCTACGATTCAGCTACAGCTGCTATGGCTCCTACTATGAGTGTGCCTCCTCTTTCTCTGCTGCTTCTGACTTTCTTAGGGCTTATAGAAGACTACAGAGATGCTAATTCAACAGCCCTGCCTTCCCCTTAGAAACACCTGTGAATTGTAATTTGCAGGGGGGGGGCATGGGAGGGGGTGAAACTGTTACCAAAGAATTCTTAGCAACTACCTCAGAATGCCGGATGTGAGGGACGGCACCAGGATGCAGGTCTCTTGTCTTGTGTGCTCCCTGAGGTATCTGGTGGGTGAGATACAAGAAGCTGGACTAGATGGGTCTATGGTCTGACCCAGCAAGGCTGATTTTATGTTCTTATGTAACTGTGGCATGTGGATTTCCACATGTGCTGCCTCCGACACATCCTCGGCATCACCTGGCAGGACAAAGTTCCAAACAACACAGTCCTGGAATGAGCTGGAATCCCCAGCGTGTATACAGTGCTGAAACAGAGAAGTCTGCATTGGCTCGGTCACGTCGTGAGAATGGGCGATGGTCGGATCCCAAAGGATCTCCTCTATGGAGAACTTGTGTAGGGAAAGCACCCTACAGGTAGACCACAGCTGCGATACAAGGACATCTGCAAGAGGGATCTGAAGGCCTTAGGAATGGACCTCAACAGATGGGAAACCTTGGCCTCTGAGCGGCCCGCTTGGAGGCAGGCTGTGCAGCATGGCCTTTCCCAGTTTGAAGAGACACTTTGCCAACAGTCTGAGGCAAAGAGGCATAGAAGGAAGGCCCATAGCCAGGGAGACAGACCAGGGTCAGACTGCACTTGCTCCCGGTGTGGAAGGGATTGTCACTCCCGAATTGGCCTTTTCAGCCACACTAGACACTGTTCCAGAACCACCTTTCAGAGCGCGATACCATAGTCTTTCGATACTGAAGGTTGCCAATATATATAAGACTCTGATAATTAAGCTCTCCAATGATGGATTAAATAGCCTAATCAATTTAAAAACACATTTCCAATCCTCATCTTTAACAGTTAATTCAGAACCAATATCCTTCCTTTGTATAACTAACTAAACAAGCGCATCGGTAAAGCAGCTACCACGTTTTCCAGACTCACAAAGAGAGTCTGGTCCAACAAGAAGCTGACGGAACATACCAAGACCCAGGTCTACAGAGCTTTCGTCCTGAGTACACTTCTGTACTGCAGCGAGTCATGGACTCTTCGCTCACAACAGGAGAGGAAACTGAACGCATTCCACATGCGCTGCCTCCGACGCATCCTCGGCATCACCTGGCAGGACAAAGTTCCAAACAACACAGTCCTGGAACGTGCTGGAATCCCTAGCATGCATTCACTGCTGAAACAGAGACGCCTGCGTTGGCTTGGTCATGTCGTGAGAATGGGCAATGGTCGGATTCCAAAGGATCTCCTCTATGGAGAACTTGTGCAGGGAAAGCGCCCTACGGGTAGACCACAGCTGCGCTGCAAGGATAGCTGCAAGAGGGATCTGAAAGCCTTAGGAATGAACCTCAACAGATGGGAAACCTTGGCCTCTGAGCGTTCTGCTTGCTTGGAGGCCGGCTGTGCAGCATGGCCTTTCCCAGTTCGAAGAGACACTTTGCCAACAGACTGAGGCAAAGAAGGAAGGCCCATAGCCAGGGAGACAGACCAGGGACACGCTACACTTACTCCCAGTGTGAAAGGGATTGTCACTCCCGAATCGGCGTTTTCAGCCACACTATACGCTGTTCCAGAACCACCATTCAGAGCGCAATACCGTAGTCTTTCGAGACTGAAGGTTGCCAACAACTATGGCATGCTACAGTTCCCAGGATTGGTGTTGTGTATGGTGTTTCTCAGTGTTCGTCCCTTGCCATACCATTTTGCATGGTCCACCTACTGGAAGGACCACCAGAAGTAACTGGCAGTGATGTCATCGCCAGTTACTTTCGGATTGGGAGGTCAGACACAACATGACAAACACCAGTAAAAGGTTCAGGGCAGAAAGGAGGGTTTTCTGAACCTGCAAAAAGTGCCTGCTGGAGTTGGCCCACCAAGCCAAGCCTCCTACTACTGCTTGTCGCATTGCATTGCTGGACTTGCTAACAGGTGGCAGGGGTCTGGTACTCCCGCAAGTACCACTGGATACTACCTCAAGTACACTGGTGGTACAAGTACCACTGGTTGAGAAATACTGATGTATACAAAACTTCACTCTCTTTCCCCACCTTTCTACTTTACTCTTACAAACAAAACAAATATGACAGTACCAGGCCAAGCTGTTAGCTGCAGACCAATGACCTAGGAAACAAAGCTTGGAAGAAGTTATCTATTTTCTCTCCTTATTTTAAGCACTCTGGGCCAAGTTACCAGACCCTCCCTGCCCTTGGCAATCTCATTTTTTCACTCTGCTCACACTGACTCGTCACCAAGACTTCCTGCTGCGACGTAGCTGTGCTCCTGCCCAGACCACAAACTTAGCCTCAGTGCTGTGTGTTGTCCATATGGCACTTTTCTACAGGACTTCATGCTTTTTCACAACTATTTCAAGCCACAGGTTTGGTTATTTGTTTTCAGTCCAATAAGTGATGAAAATTCGGGGGGGGGGGATCTTTCTGAAAGCATAGCTCAGACAACAGTGCAACTTGGCCAGTAGAGACACAAACCAGAAAGGAGATTCGGTGGAACATGGAGGATGAGTAGGAGTCAATGTATCGCACATCATATCCTGATCACTCTTCAGACAACAGGCACATGCCCAACACCCAGAAAAATGCTACACCAACAACAGAGCTTTCATAGGAACAATGAAAAGAGAAACACAGCATAAATTTGCACCTCCTGTCACCCCCTGCCCTACCCACTTTCCTACAATGGAGCAGAAGATACAAACTACATTTGGCAGCCAATCACAGTACAGAAACCCTAGTACTAATGCCCCCGGCATGAAAGGGATACTACAGCTCAGCTGATCAGACACTCAGCAAGGGGCTATACCTCTCTGGGCTCTCAAAGGGGAACTTTGTTGATGGGAACCGTGGTGAAAGGGCACGGCGCACAAAGGAAGCACTTTGTAAAATCACTGGTTGACAACCCAACTTGTGTGTTGCTCTCAGATACTGTTTGATAGGAACCTTGACTGGATCACACTTTCTGTTACTTTCTTAGCAGATAGGGATCCCTTCTTCAGCATCTACAAAGCATTGGCTGCTCATTGACCCTGCACCTGCCATAGCCCCCTGCTCCATTCACCCTGGTGGCCTTTCTCTGGCCGCTGGCAGAGAAGGGCTAGGTGGATGCAGTGATAGGCTTCATGGTGCTCATCACACCAATGATGCACAGACATAATATTAATGACACACAGACGGAACACTGGTGACTCATGGATAGAGGTGTTTGAAAACAGTGTTATTTACCTTACTCAGAAGTAAATCCACTGTGCTCAATAAGATATAGGCTGTAATCCTTGTACCAGAAGAGGATTTACTAGATGTAACGCCAAGGACACATGGGCATTGCACTGATATGTTGATGACACACCAGTGTCAGGATGCCACTACATGGTTGACAGGCTGTGTCATGGTTTCTATGGATTGCTGGGAAGGGACGCACCAGCATTACTGGGGCTGCACTGACATGGCATAGTCTGGATAGGCTTAGAATCCTGCACATGCCCGATCTCATCTGATCTCGGAAGCTAAGCAGGGTCAGGCCTGGTTAGTACTTGCATGGGAGACCGCCTGGGAATACTGGGTGCTGTAGGCTTATACCGTAGTCTTTCTAGACTGAAGGTTGCCAACCATGATGGACATTGCACCGGAATCTGTGCAACGCCGGCTCAGCATGAATAGGCTTGGGCCATATGCGTATGTTTACATTTGCAGAGTCCATACCTACAGATATTTCTGTACTTTGACCCATTCCTCAAGTCCTGCTCCCCAAGTGCCTCCTTACCCGCCATATGCGAGTAGGAGAATAGGGGCAGTGAAAGTGGTTCACCGATGGGATCATTCATCAAAATTAATTGATACAAAGCTTCGCATGTGCAAATGTGCTGGCCCTAATGCTTCTCTATTTTCCTTTTGCCCTGCTTTCCTCCAAGTGGCTTACAAAAAGAATGCTGCAAAAGTCAAATGATGCATGTAAGGCATTTCGGGTGTAAATGGATACTTTGAAACTTTTCCTATTCCTCGGCTGGTGCTCTGTGTGTTCTCTGCAAAAGGTTCCTTCGTTCCATGGCTCTGCTGCCAGCTTCATGTGTTTTTGTTTGAGGGCCTCTAGAGACTCCAATCCCTGTCTTGCCAGCATCAACCGAACGTATTATGGTTTATCAGGAATCACAAAGGCATGAAAAAATGCGTTTCTGGATAATTGCAAATGTTCCCCAGATGGAGGCAATAATCAACTGGGCGCTAGTCTCTTGAGAAAGAGAGTTTGCTGGCTAGTTGGAAGGGTAAATAATGTCGGATCAGTTGTTGAAACCTCACTTAGCTCAGCAGTGCCAAGAAGATCTCTCACTTTTCACAGCTGCTGGGAGCTCTGCATGAGGACTACTGTACTTTACTGACAGGGTTGGATTTATGCGCAAGCTAACTAAGCTACAGTTCAGGGTCTCACATTACGAGGAGGCTCTCAATTCAAAAATTTACAAGATCTGTCGAAAAATTTTAAAACTAGCAAAAAGGAAACTAAGGGCCCAATCCTATCCAACTTTCCAGCTCGGGTGCAGCCACAATGCAGCCCCAAGGTAAAGGAACAAATGCTCCCGTACCTTGAGGAGGCCTATGAGACTGTCCCCCCACCGCAAGATGCAGCACACACACATATAGCTGCACCGGCCCTGGAAAATTGGATAGAATTGGGCTCTGAAATAGCTATTTTCATTCTGCCGTTACAAAAATCTTCTCATCTAGCATCAAGGTTAGAAGGGTCCATGTTGTTTTTGGATTCTGGCACATGAGGGTGCCAAGGCAATTTCCCATGGTTGTTTGTGGTTGATGTTTGTGACGTCGTTTCCCCCCTCCAAAAAAATGTGTTTTGGTAACACTATGGGATGGGGCCTCCTAGGCTTCTCATACCTTAAGACCCCAGCATGCTTTAATGCAGTCCTGCTTCCTGACACTTCAGTTTTATTACTCACCTTCTGGTTTGGCTTTTGTTTTTGGAATGACAAAATGGCTCACCTACAGTTCCATGCACATGTTAAATACCCACCCACATTGCAGGTGTTAAATCTTGACAACTGATACAAGTCCCAATCCTCTCCAATTTTCCAATGCCAGTGCAGCTGTGCCAGTGGGCATGCACTGCACCTTGTGGTATGAGAACAGTTGTTTCCTTGCCTCGGGACTGCCTTGTGGCTGCACTGGTGCTGGAAAGTTAGATAGGACTGGGCCCTCAGGCTCCACACAAGTGCTGGTATGAAACAATCTGGGTTATGTACAACCTGCTGGTTTTCCTGACACAGGGGGCTTGTCAATAGAAGAGGGGAAAAGGAAAGCTGAGAATCTCTGGGTTGTACTTAAGGAGATTCACAGTACTTCAGTGTAACACACACAGATAATTCTACATAGCTTTAATGAAGTCCAAATATTGTATATTTAGTAAGTGAACCCTGGAAAAAAATAATGGAAATGGATAACCTGGAACAGTGGTGGGAGTTATCTATATTGACAAGATCCACTCATAAACTCACTCACTTAGAAAGGGCTCAGTGGGTAATGTAAGACTCTTTGCATCTGGATCATTCCCTACAAAGGCATCAGATTATATTAATCTGTGTCAGCTGCAAAAATACTGAGTCCGACCTAAAAGGATTTTTATAAGGGTAAATACAAAATATATGAAAGGGTTAGAGTTACAGAGGTTTCCACAAGAGTCTCTCTCTCACACTCACACACACACCCCTGAAGCAGCAATGGTCAAAATGGCCGAGGTTAGTGGGAAGTTAATCTGTTTATATAAATTCATGAGATCAGCATATAATCATTTGAACAAATCTTGCTCAGAATTTATGATGAACCGAAATTGCCTCCCATCCTTGCCCCCCTGTTCAAAAGCGGAGAAATTGGGGGAGCATTTCAGTGGGGTGCTGCAAAGTTAATCCCATTTTTGCTCATCTGGGCTGGGGCAGCGCATCCAAATTTGATGAGGTGGCCTCCATTCGCCCACTCATCTCCACTGTTCCTTCTTGCACTCGCACTCCCTTAACAGAAAAAGGAAGGGGGCAGAGAGAGAGAGAAAAAATACGGTCTATGTCCACCATTCTCCTCTCCTCCACACTTCCTCTTCTGCTCTGTCACTCTTCCTTTTCTGATCCAGTAAGTGGAAGCAGCAGAAGCTGGCACATCACTAGATAAGGAAGGGCATAATTTGGCATGCTGCTTCAAGTGCTAGAAGGTCTTGGGCTGGCCCTGGTCTTGGCAGTGCTGATTCACCTTTCACCCACCACCGTTCAGAACCATTTTTATTCCCTTTTATTGTTTCCACATCACCACAGTGCTGCCAAGATTGAACTGGAGTTCCCAGGAATCAGAATCAATCTCTAACAGCCAATTGAAAGCAATTTTGGAGATTTTTTAAACTTATCACTTCACGTAATAGCATTACATCATGTTGGGGGGGGGGGAACAATCAGGAATCACTGCCATCAGAAATGGTAACCCTCTGACAGCAGAACTGATGCAGTAAGCAAACGGGCAGAAACGTTTTGCTGGATCAAGCCCGGGAAGGATCTATCCAGTCTTGCACCTTGTTTCCAACGGTGGCTAGCCTGTCACCATTCCTGAGTGGCTGGTGACTGTTATGGTGTAATATCACTTTCCATTCAGAGGTTGGCTATAGGAATTAATAGGTAACTTGCTTGCTCCGTTACAGTCAAAAATGGGGTACTGGAAATAACAGAATTCACACAAAAATGAAAGTGTGAATGGACAATTTTGATCTAACTGATGACTTGCATACCTGTATAATTATTGACATATATCAACATTTTTCCATAGTAATATTATGTGATATCTGGTTGGTTGGCAACCTTCAGTCTATGTTATAAGCCTACAGCACCCAGTATTCCCAGGCAGTCTCCCATCCAAGTACTAACCAGGCCTGACCCTGCTTAGCTTCCGAGATCAGACGAGATGTGAGGTATGACATTATCAGCTCAATCCTAACAGCCCAATCCTAACCAAGTTTCCACTGCCCATGTAGCTGCAATGTAGTCCCAAGGTAAGGGAACAAATTTTCCTCTACCTTGTGGAGACCCCAGTGACTCCCCCCCAGCAGGATGCAGCACTTGCCCCATTGGCATGGTTGCATCAGCACTGGAAATATAGTTAGGATTGGGCTGTTAGGCTGCAATCATATCCATACTTACTTGGGGGTATGTCCCCATTAACTATAATGGGACTAACTTCTGAGTAGACATGCATAGGATTGGGCTGTAAGAGTTATGACAGTGGAACAGAGGCTTCACTGTTGTAAGTGGCCATGTGGTGGTGCATGCAGCACACCACCAGTTACAATTTCGGCACTTCCACCACAGTCACTTTTACATAAGGTTTCATTTCAGCACACTGATGTACATCATGTTCTAATATACAGGAGGAGACCAGATTGATTTTTACAGGAAATGTTGCAGCTCCATTGTGGATAACATCCCCCTTACATGGGAGATACTAGCAGGTATTGGGAGAGAACAAAATTTCAGTTTCAAGATCCAATTTCATTTTCAGGAAAAAGAGTAGCTATAGGTGACAAATTTATTCATATCGGATGGAAGGAAAGATAAGAATAGAAGAAAATAATTCTTTTAGACCAAGAGTTCCCAAATATTTTTGACTGGTGGCTCCCTTGACCTATTGGGCCATTAGTTGCAGCTCCCTATTAGGGCTACAATCCGATGCAGGCAGGTTTTTTGTGAGGATTCTGTGGTTCCACCGGCTGCTGCCAATCCTGCCTCCCTCCCAGGCCTGATCTGCCCTCTTCCATGTACCCATCACTGACCCATTCAGCCCACCTCCTCCCCTGTTCCACCCACCCCTCCCCTCCTCTATCTAACACCCTGTGTGGGCACCAGCTCCAGAGGGTATCCATGGGTCCACAGGCATGCAAGAGCACTGGTGTCACTAGGGGGGTGCGGGCCACACCAGGTAATGCGCCGGGGGGGGTGACGTGCCCTGGGGGGTGACATGCTAATATTACGGTGTTAGGAGCTACCACATCATGCCATACACCGTTGGATGCGGAATGGCCAGCGGAGTGCAGTACAAAAAGCAGAACTGAAATCGCTTATTTTCTACAAACGTTATGGCCAAAAAACCAGAAGGAAAAAATACATGGAGCCCTATGAAAAGTGAAAGTGAGCCGCATCGCGTGTTTACTCAAGAGTAGGCATACTTGCCATAGTCCGTCAGAAAGGGCAGGCTGTGAGGAACCCAATGACACCAGAATGGTCCCGATCCAATGAATGCAGCCCCCAAAAAACACCCAAGAAGCTTCCCCCTCCCAGCTGCGAGTCTGAGTCCAAAATGAAGCTACATGGTCATGTTTACTCACAAGTAGGTGGACGTGCCTTAGTCAAGGCAGGCTGAGAGGTTCCAAGGACATCGGAATGGTCGTGATCCAATGAATGCAGCCCCCAAAAACACGGAGAAGGAGGTCCCCCCTCCCAGCTGCGAGTCTATGGAGCTCTATGGAAAGTGAAGCAGCATCACATCACGTTTACTCATGAGTAGGCAGACGTGCCTTGGCTGGTGGTCAGGCCAGGCAAAGGCGAATGTGAGGACACTGGACTGGTCCTGATCCATGGAGCTGGAGCACAACAAATGCTCCAGAAGGCAGCCCCCCCCCCCCACAAAAAAGGACCAAAAAGTGGCTTGAGCTGTTAAGGGGAAGTTTTCTATTTTGCACTTGCAAAGCCAGGTGGGTCTTTATCTTGATATGCTTGAAACAGAAGAACTTTAATCTGGGCACTGGGGAGGGTTGGAAATCTCACTGATTCTTTTTGGGGGGTTGTTATTGCAGGCAGGCTACAGAGTAAGCTCCATTGACCACTGTGGGACTTACTTCAGAGCAGATTCACTTGGTGCAAAAGGACTGGCTCCCCCTTATGTAATTATCATAGACACTTGCCTATAAGTCGACCCCACAAATAAGTCGAGGGCAGGTTTTGAGCCAACAATCATGGAATTTTCTATGACCCTTGGATAAGTTGTGGGTTAAACTTAGAGGGGTGTCTGAATAGTTTTGTCTGATTTTACCCCAGGCCAGATCCTGAAAAATAACCTACCACTAATTGTTACCTAAGAACTGTAGCCTCTAATTTATTAAAAACATAGTAAAAGATAAGATACATTTTTATTCTTTTTAAATTCTGGTCTTCACCACCTTTTTGTAAACACTATCAGAGTAAGTGCACTGTAAACAACATACCAGTAAATCAGTGGTTCTCAACCTGGTATTTATGTACTCCCAGGGACACTCAACAGGACCTTAAGGGGTACTTGAACAAGAATGGAATAATGGTAGAAAAAGGCAGGTCATGCTCCAGAATGCCTTGCAAGGACCAGCAAGGCAGGAAGGGAGGTAGCTAGTTGGCTTTGAAAGCCCCACCAACAGCTAGTTTTTGGTCATCAATTCATGTATGAACCAGTGATTGAAAACCAGCACAGTAAAAAAGCTGAAACATAATATGTAAAGTGATCAATCACCCAGAATTTCTCAGCACACTTCTGGTGCAAAACAGTGCAAAGGCAGAGTCTTCTGGTCCTCAAACAGATAAAAAGAGAAAACACTGTGATGAATACATGAAGTCTGGGTTTTCATGGAGAGGAGATGAGGGCTTGTATTATTACAAACATTTTGCTAATATGAAGGGTACAATTTATTATTGCCAAGGGATATGCAAGTGAAAAAGTTTGGCAATCACTGCAGGAGAGCCATGAATCAAATCCACCTTTAAGGTGTCTGGTGTGTTAAGCCAGAAGCTCTACATACAACATACAACCCATAACACATAACTGAGAGTGTGCAATTCAATTCACAGCAGAGGGATGGAGCTGCATATATTTGCAATCCTTTTTACTCAGAAGTAGACCCACTGCTTTCCATGGGTGTTATTCTTAAGTAATGCTGCATTGAATTGTAGCCTGGGAATTGTTGCTTCAAATGGAAAGGGGATCCCATCCTGGTGTTGAAAAAAAAGACCTCTGCCAAATGCAAAGCCTTTGCAAAAGGGAATCGGGTTGCCGCAGCAAAAGGGAACGGAGGGGAATAACTTACCTTTCCTAACTCTCCGGGGTCCTGTAAGTTTATTCCTCTTGATCAGTGGTTGTCAAACTCAGGACCGCTGTCCAATGAAAATGCAGTCCCTGATAAGAACATAAGAAGAGCCCTGCTAGATCAGGCCAAGGCTCATCTAGTCCAGCTTCCTGTATCTCACAGCGGCCCACCAAATGCTTCAGGGAGCACACAAGACAACAGACACAACCAGCGCCCTGGTGCCTTCCCCTGCATCGGGCAGAGGCAGCCTGCCTCTAAAACCAGGAGCTTGTGCATACCTACCATGACTTGTAACCTGTAATGAACTTTTCCTCTAGTAATTTGTCCAATCCCCTCTTAAAGATATCTAGGCAAGGTGCCATCACTACTTCCTGTGGCAAAGAGTTCCACAGATTAATTACACGCTGGGTAAAGAAATATTTTCTTCTGTTCTAACTCTCCCAACACTCAACTTTCGTGGATGTTCCCTGGTTCTGGTGTTTTGTGAGAGTGAAAAGAGTGTCTCTCTATCCACTCTGTCCATCCCCTGCATAATTTTGAATGTCTCAATCATGTCCCCCTCAGGCGCCTCTTTTCTAGACTGAAAAGCCCCAAATGCTGTAGCCTTTCCTCATAAGGAAGGTGCCCCAGCCCAGTAATCATTTTGGTTGCTCTCTTTTGCACCTTTTCCATCTCCACTATATCCTTTTTGAGATGTGGCGATCAGAACTGGACACAGTACTCCAGGTGTGGCCTTCCTATCGGTTTGTACAACAACATTACAATATTAGCCATCTGAGAGCCCAATCCTGTGACTTTGTGCCCCTGTGCACTGTCACAAATGTGCCGTAAGGAACGTTTGCGAGCCTCACCCCCAGGATACCACTCAACGGTCTCACAGACCACCAAGCCACAGCACGGTAAGCACGGTAAGCAAGGGTGGGGAGGGGGCAGGGAGGAAGCATTCTGGGGAGGGGGGAGGCTGGTGGGGGGCAGAGAGAGGGTGGGGAGAGGCGTGACAGGGAGGCGGGGTGGGGTGGCAAGCTAGAGGCATGCCGGGGGAGAGGCGGGTCCGTGGAGCTCTGCTCCACCAGATCCAAGGCGTTCGTGTAGGGCTCAGTGCCCTACACCAGGGGTGCTCACACTTTTTTGGCTCGAGAGCTACTTTGAAACCCAGCAGGGCCCAGAGATCTACCAGAGTTTTTTTTACAATGTTCGCGCCATCATAACATATAGCATTTATGTGTACAATGTATGTTGGTGTACCTTGAGCCCCACTGAGTATAGCAGGACTTACTCCTGAGTAGACATGCCTAGGATTAGGCTGTGAGGCTGCAATCCTAGCCACACTTACCTGGGAGTAAGCCCCATTGAGTACAATGGGCCTTACTCCCGGCGTTTCCTCCCAGAGGCACCTGAAGGGGGGGTCGGCACTCAGCTATCTACTCATTTTGCCTCGCGATCTACTGGTAGATCACGATCCACCTATTGAGCACCCCTGCCCTACACAAACGCCTTTACCGCCGACCTTCTGGCCAGCAGTAAAGTGAGTAGCCCCATTGCAGGGCTGCTTCCCTTACTCAGGAGAAGGGGACGAACGTTCACTTCTCCCGAGGTGCTGCCCGTGGTAGCCCAGGGCATACAGGATCCGGCGGCAGCCGTTATCGGTGCCACCAAGGCTGGGCGCCCTGGGCAGCTCAGGATTGGCCTGTTATTCTCAATGCCTTTTCTAATGATCCCAAGCATGGAATTAGCCCTCTTCATTGCCGCCGCACATTCGGTCGACACTTTCATTGAACTGTCCACAAGCACCCCAAGATCTCTCTCCTGATCTGTCACAGACAGCTCAGAACCATTATCATTACCATTCTGCCTCCAGACAGCGTGTATTTCCAGCAGATTTGGGTGTCGAGAGGCTCTGAGCAGTTGCATCAGTTGTCCCAGAAGGCTGTGCAACAGGAGCTTTAGGCAGACCTGACTGCCCAGAGTGTCCTGGTAACCAGATCTACTGGAAATGCACATGGCACAGAGGCAGAATAGTGAGCTCCATTCAAGGAACAGAGGGCTCTCCCCAAACTCTAGATCCGGCCCCCGGGCTGGGGTTTGGCAAGACCTGCTCTTGTTTAAGACAGTTTCTTTTCTTGAGAGAAGTTCCAAACTGGTCTTGAGATAGGTTTAATATTTATCTTTGAAAATATTTTAAGGGTTTATTTAATCCAGTAGTGTTCCCCATTAGAAATGTGCAACTAGCTATCATTAAGATATTCCTACAACGCAAGAAATTTCCAGGACAGTGTAATGATGCAAGGGGTGAGGCCTCCCTGTGGGGGAGGGGAGGGCCCACCCGGCCTTTCTGAGGGGGATCCCCTGGTGGAGGCCTCAGACTAGTTCCCCCACAAGAAGAGGGGGGGTTGCATCACCCGGTTCCCCCTCTTGGGTTGGCAGCATGAGCTAGTCAGGAGCAGGGGCTGCTAGCAGCAGATCCTCCTGCCTGCTCTGTTAACTCCCAACTGCCTTGTCATCCCTGGTCTCCAGGTTTATGTAGGGCAGACCCCTTCCCTTTGGCCCCTCCCCTTCCCTCACAGGGAGGGTACAAATAGGGCCTGTCTCGGGGCCTGCCCTCCCCTGGGCTTACCACAACTCCTCCCCTTCCTCTCTCTGTTTCCCTCCCACCTCCTCTCACCTGGAGCTGCCAGGGTTATTCCTGAGAGGGCTGAGAAGGCTGCTGCCTCTGCTCTGGTCCAGCAGCCTTTTCCCTTGGTAAGTTGGGGACTCGTGGGAGGAGGGGAACCCTGACACAAGGAATAAAATTACAACAGCTTACAAATACTTTATCCCATTCGTTTAGCTAGAAAAAAAAAAGGCAATACATCACAGTCAATGGCTTAAGCCACTGAAATAATACCTTTCCAGCAATGGCACCCATTCCACTTCACTTTATGACTCCTAAATGCCAAATATTGTCTTCAACATTTTGAGTAAGAGGATCACCAAAAAACCAAACATCCACTATAAATGCCTCATTGATCCAGATGTCTTGCCTATCTAGTTAGTAGTGTAAACCTAACATTGGCACACTCCACTCAGTAGAAACAGCAGTTCCATTTATGCACCCTAAGACGAAGCTTTAAAAAAAAAAGTGGATGGATCTCAGTGGATTAACTCAGCTCTGCCCAGCAACAGGATCTCTGTGACTCCCCAAGTTTCCATCCAAGTTTGCATAATATGACTCTGGAGCCCTTGTCCTAAGTTCAGCAGAGCAATACGCAAGGTCGGTTCGCATGGATGTGTTTGTGGTGTTGTGGTTTTTCTGCAGAACTCAGTTAACTTGGTAATAAAATGTAGTCTCCACTTTGATGGAGCTGGGTTCCAAAAGGACAGCTGGAGCGAAACAGCGGGACACTTCATGCTGCAAGTGGAACGTAACATAGGTAGAATGTAAAACTCATTCCAAGATGAATTTGGCTTGAATCCCTGAATTCACCTCCCTGTGGAGCCTTCCATTATCTTGAGTGACAAGGACCCTGACAATATAGCTCACACAGCAGATGCCCTCCTGGGCATCCATCTCAAATAACATTACTGGAACACTGAACTGGGAACCGTTTCAGGTACTTGGGTCCCCGCAATTCCTACAGCATTTGGTAACTGCAACTTCTTAATTGTTTACCAGAATGTTTGCCACTTAAAATGAAGCCATTCCAGGTACTTTGAGCTCAGCTGACGCTCACCCTATTGGTTGCCAAAAAAGTTTTCCAAGTTTGTTTTCTCCTGTATGTTGAGAGACAGCACAGCCCTTTCTCGTCTGGCTGCAAAGCAGCCAAAAAAGGGCTTTTGATTTCCATTCTGGTTTGCAAAGCTCTTGGCTTCGATGGAAAGGTGTTTAATGAAGCACGTACCGTAAAGGTATGCGCTCCGTCACAAAGTCCTGCTCCTGGCTTCTTCACAATACACGGTTACACAGAAGCCTCATAGATATGAAGGAGGCAAACCAACCTGGGAGGAAATGGAACCTGGGGATGAAAGCTTTCTATTGATGAAATGTCCCCAAAGAATGGGCCAGAAACATAATTCGACTCTGCTATAAATGAATTCTTCTAAGGCTGTCAGTCAAAAATATCTGATTACATCTGAACAGACAGACATGGGGGAAAAAATTCCATTATTCTAACAACAAAGGCATCACCTGCTTTTTGGTGGTGCATGACTTCATCCCAGCAGGCATCGCCAGTGCAGTGCCACTCACTGTAGACAGTGCTGAGCTAGATGGGTGACTCAGCATGACACAGCTTCCTGAATTCCTATGTCCCACTCAGAAAAAAGTAGCAGCTACTCACCTTGCTCCCTCCTTACAGCCCCTTTAAATGAAACCGAAAGTGGAGGACATGCTGGGAATACCCAAAATGACTTGGACTTCCAGTTTTGTAGGATTGTGCAAGATGGAATGTGAATGGGTTTTTTGTTGTTGTTGTTCGTTTGTTGGGGGGCACAGACTCGGCAATAGTATCAGGTGGTGGCATCAGGCAGCAGATCTGGCTGGGCCGTCTCTGAATTCACATTAACTGTGGGGCAGGGTTATACCACAATCCTATGCATATCCACTCAAAAGTATCTCCCACCGAGTTCAGTGGGGCTTACTCCCAGGTAATTGTGTTTAGGACAGCATCCTTGGGCACCTGGAAACGGAGTGTGTGTCCTCTCCTTGACTGTCCCCTGGATCACCCCATGAGTCTCCCTTTTGCTTTTCTTTATAGGATATCCTGACTGAGAGCCAGCTCTCTCTTCCTGCTTTTATTTTTTTTACACACCTGGTTTCCTCCTTTTGTTATCCCTCCCTCCTGTTTAACTTGCATCTCCCAGCAAACAGGCTTGTCTCATCCCTTCTCTCTACAAAAGTGCAAACCACTTTTTACAATGTAAAAACAGTTACAAATGTGCGGTGTTTTATCCTGACAGATGCCCTGAAAGCAATGACTTAGGTGTAGAGCCACTGTAAACTCTTCTCTCAGTCATCTTCATGACCCTGGAGGGGACTGGGGAGATCCACAGATGACTTGCTAGTGTGCAGATCAAAAGTCAGGGAGCAGATCTGTGAACTGAACTGCTTCAGCATCTTTTTTTTTTTTTTTTTACTGTAAATAGGGCTCATATAAATATGATTGCAGAGCAATTGACAGCACAGAGCCTGGCGTGCATCTAGCACTGCAAGCAGAGGAGAGAGCTCTATAGGTAACTTTTCTATTCAAAAAGAAAGAAATCCTATCTGAGCAGAGCTGAGGCCTGTTCTTTTGTGGGATTACATCAGTGTGTTATCCTGCACTGCATGGAAGTGTTGGTATTTATTATTCAGCAGCTGGAAAAGCGAATAGTCCTGGGGGCTTAAGAGTTCATTTTTTGGTGCTTAACTTAACATCCAGTGTGCTAATTTTTACGGATGGAAGAAGGGCTCGGCCCTTGTCCTGTTTACCAGAAAACGGCCGAACAAGGAGAACAGTGTTTGAAAACCTTCCCTTTTTCATCTCAGGAGCCATGGGGGGCAGCGGGGGGCAGGGCAGCCAAGGGAACAAACAAGGTTTTCAGAAAACCTTTCAGACCATATTAAAGGCGGCGATTAATGGCTGCCACAGCCTGCGAGACACAAATGAGTTAAACTGGAGTTCCGGAGTTCATGATTCTTTTGTTCACTTGGAAGAGGACCGTTTCAATCCAAGGGCTCAATATACCTGTACAGCACCCACACCGGGAAGTATCCCCCAGCTTAGTCAGATTCACTCAGGAATTGTACCATTTAATAGCTAAGAGTACTGATTGCTGATGGGGTTTGGATGTTCTACCTTCAGGGCAGTGAACTCTTCCCTCTTCCCTCACTGATGTCTGCAAAGGAATTCCTGAATGTTAAAGAGGATCTGGCACCTATTCAAGGGTATATCTTCAGTTCTTCTGGGTACCATTGAGCTTCACAATTATCCATTGTGAATGGAAGCTATGCACTACATGCACAGGTTCACACCCACAAACAGCTCATTCGTCATGGCTGCTCATTGGAGAGGATGGTTCATTGTGGAGTGTGTGTGTGTTAGGACACAATCCTAACCAGGTCTACTCAGAAATGTCCTATTTTTTCAATGCGGCTTACTCTCAGGAAAGTGTGGTTAGGATTGCAGCCTTAGGGCCCAATCCTATCCAATTTTCCAGTGCTGGTGCAGTCATGCCAATGGGGCATGCACTGTATCCTGTGGTGGGGAGGCAATCACAGAGGCTGCACTGTGGCTGCACCTGTGCTGGAAAATTGGATAGGATTGGGCCCCTAGTTTCTGGCCACCATTACAAATATTCTCATTGATGAGCCCCTACCGATCTTCCCAATAACCCAGGATACTCCAGAAGGCACTGTGATCACCACTGGTTTATCATGTTTGGTAGGTGTCTGACGCTGTTTGATTATTGATCTGTATGGCATTTTTTACCTTATAGCACATGACTGATAACATATTATAACAATATGTAATAGGATTAAAAAGCTGATTGCTTATGAGGCTTCGTACCTGAAGCCTGCCAAAGTCAGAACAGCCAAGAGATGCAATGAAGTTTAACCAGTCAATTTTGGGAATCTAAAAGTTTAAACATTCACATGCATTTGACTTCTGGATTCTGCATTATCCATTCCAAATGCCAAAAAAAAAAAAAAAAAAAAAAATGGAAATTAGACCAAATTTTGTAGCTACTTTGCTCTAGCTCTTAACAAGTTCCTTTTGTTTTTGTTAAAAGCCTGGTTTATTTTTCATATTCCTGCCCCCCACTGCAGCCCTCTGCACTACCTTCCAGAGGGTGTCCTAGACCTCAGGAAAAGCTTTTTGGAGAGCAGAAGAGCTGCTATAGGGAGGAGGAGCTGCCAACATACAACTCTGGATCTAGCGCATTGAGACCAAAACTTCCAGTACATGAAGAAGTCTGTTTCTGTGGAAGTCAAGTAGTAGTAGTAGTAGTAGTAACTTTATTGTCATTGTGCTACAGCACAACAAAATTTATGCACCTTTTGAGATACAAGCATAAATATATACTACAATTCCAACAATCACACTCTACACACTCACCCACACATTCTCTACAACATGCATCATAATATAAAAACAGTATAACAGACCACAATGCCCAGGAGCATGGTAACAACTATATCGCCTTATTCAATGTAATTATGGCTGTGGGATGAAAACTGTTCAGGAATCGTGTGGTGCGTGCTTTAATAGTTCTGTATCGTCTACCCGAAAGCAACAGTTCAAAGAACTTATGAGCCGGATGGAAGGGGTCTCTCAGAATACTATGTGACTTCTGCAGACAGCGAGATGTATAGATGTCCTCCAAAGCTGGTAGGTGAAGGTGAAGGTCAAAGAGGAAGGTGAAGAATTGTACAGATTTGGAAGAAACTAGAAGTTCTTATTCCTCTGGCCACCCTTCCCCCATTATCGCCCTGCTTCTGGATGGCTGTTCTTTGTTTTAAGACTAATGACAATAGTAACCCAACACTTGTATGTTGCTTTTTGAATGCATACAACTTGCTAATCTATTGAACACCTCCGAGCACATGCTGCAATTATACAGTGTTCCTTATTTTGACACATGGATTTGGCCTGGAGTCACTTGGATTAAAAGACATGGAGGTCCGGCACTAAGCCATATTCTGGACCCCCCACAAAATGCTGACTGCTCTCAAAGGTACATGTAAACAGTCAGGCAAACCTTCCCTGTACGACTAGATGCATTTCAGACTATAAAAGATCACACTACATTTCTTAAGCTTTATCGTGGTACAAGTCTTAATGCTTTTGCCACTATAGGGAAGCATATCTGAAAAATTTTCTGCTGTTACCCTCACACATCCTGCATTCGGAGAGCATCTTCTTTTGCTCATCATGAATTACAAGCCACCAATACTTCACCTTGAAACATTGCCACAGTTCTCCCTTCATGGCACAGGGTACTTCTGGTTAGTAGAGAAATGTAAAGAACTAGGAACAATCTCAAATAGCTATTTAACAGCAAGGTACCTGTTTGCCTGGGGCATTAGTTCAAAGCAATCGTAGCACAATGCTAGCCTTAAATCCAGCCTTACATCTAGGTGCCAATCAGCAGTGATCCACATGACCATAATCAAAACTCCTGACAGGTCCAGCCAATAACTCTTGGCATCTCTTGCTGCTTCAGTAAACTGCAAGTTCAAGGAATAGTGCCAGTTGGAAAGATGTCCTTTATGATTGGGGTGTGTGTGTATATGCCTACAAGTGGAGACCATTGCTGTTGCTCCTATGCAGAGTGTGGTCTCAACATGGCTCCCAATGCTACACATATCATGTGTAGTCATGCGGAGAATTGAGGTGGGCTGCGCATGGGTACTCTGAAGTCAACTGGTCTCAACTGCACACCCCATGAAATAAATCACAGGGATCTTTAATTCATCTGATCAACAAACATGGGGAGCTCTTATAAACAGAGACTCCTGTGGTTGACTCATATTTTACCCTCATCGGTCAGAGGCACTTTCTTCAAGTCAGTTTTCCTTTGGGTGGAACCATCCCATACAGCTGCACTCTGTTGAAATATATGTGATGGTGTATTGAGGGAGTCCTCTGTTCACACAACCACCCCTTCAATTCAGGTCCAGCTGAAGGTGTGACAGCTCTCCGCACCTATGATCAGCCTTTATTGCTTTGCACTATTTAGCATGTTGAGTTCTTTTGGCTTGTAACATCAAATTGAGTTGAGATTTTTCCCAGAGTTGGCTGCAGTCACTTCCCCCCCCCCCACCCCACTGCCTTTATCCTTAAGTAGTTACAGTTAATTTGAAGCAGGGTATTGTGTAGGGATACTTCAAATGGCTCTTTCCACTGTGCTTTGCTTTGTTAACCATGGATTTCACCCCCATTGTGTAGTCAGCCCAGTTGCTTAGCTTTTGTGTGGTCCAGCACCCTCACACCCCAAGGTGGTATGGTTGCAGGCAGTGCCATTCCCCTGTTATTTACAATGGCTAATTAAGATCCCACTTACAACCCTTCACCCCACCCTTAATTCTTATATGAAGCAGCCAACAAAAGGTTTTGATTTCCTTTTTGGCTGGAAGACCTTTTGGCTTCTGTGAGTGAAGGGGGATTAGGAAAGGAAAGCACATAAAGGTATGTGCAAAATCACCGAGTCAAAACTGCTCTCAAAATGCCGTCTCCCAGGAATGAGAAATGTTATGAGCCGAGAGGGCTAATTGGAAGCTGGTTCAGAGATTGCACACTGGGTGGTAGAGGCCAGGCACACTTTTGATCAACCACACAGCACAGACATGTCTAGAATTCTTCCCCTCTGCAATGTGGGAGACACCATGGGAAAGATCCTTTTGACCTAAGCCATGCAATGACTGGCTTAGCCAGATTCAAGAACAAACTGTAACGCGCACGCGCACACACACACACCACCATCATTTTGTGGACTGGAACATTTTTGGGGCAAAAACATCCATTTAAATACACTGTTAGGGAATGGCCCAGTGCTAAGCATGTTTACTTAAAGTAAGTTCCGCTGAGGTCAATGGGATTTACACCCTGGTCAGTGTTTACAGGAATGCAGAATTGATTTGCATTTTCCCAAAGCGCACCCGGAAACCGGATCCAAATCAACTCATCTTGGTTGAATTGAGTGAACCTTTCTCCTAGTTGTTGATGATTGCAAGTCGTATAATCCAAACAACTAGAAACTTAAAACTACCAACATGGTCAATTACTCTAAAGGTGGGGGAAAAAATGTGGGTTACTCTTCCAAGGCAAAGAAGCCAGGTCCCTCCACCACATCCACCATTCCAGTTGCTTATTCCAAGTTATCATTTTTTTAAAAATTTACCTGCTGTCAAAGTGTTCAGACAGAGTATACGTGCACCAAGATGGTGATATAATAAAAGCAGATGCAGCCCACAGGGATTCCAGAGCTTCAATACGGGGGAGGGATGCAAAATAGCAAGAAAAAAAGACAAAAAAATTATGAAAAATCATACAAATGTAAACCATCCAGGCAGGGTACAGAACAGAAGCATAGTCTAATATTTACAGGGGAATCCATAGCATGCATCAGTGGGCAATTTCACCCAGCCAGCCCAGAATTTTTTTAGCACATAGTAGTAGGAGCAACCTTGCATCACACAACCACAGCTTGTTTGGTTGCTTGCCGCACCTAGCACCTCACCTTCCTGCAGTTGAATAATGGAGTAGATGTGTTTGAAAATGGTGTTACTTATTTTATTCAGAAGCAAGCCCATTGTGTTCAGTGAGACTTGGGTTGTAATCCTATTTTACTCACCGGAAACAAACGCCTCTAACAAGGAGGCTGTGAGAATACACCCTTGGGAGAGGAACTGTGTCTTCTGAAAGCCATGATTTCCTTGCCTGGGGTGGATATTGCTGAATGAAAGCTGAAGCCATCTAGTGATGGAACCTGGTATTGCACTGGTAAGATAAATGAACCCATAATGCCTTACTGGACCCTGAAGAGGCCTCTGCAACTCCCTAGGGAAGAAAACAAGACCATCAGGCAGTGCTGAGAGAGTCAATTGGGGCTATTTCATTTTATTAGTCAAAATAGTTTGATTTTTGGATGCAAATTTTGCATTATATTGCATTTATTTTGCATTTACAAAAAAAAAAAAAAAATACCTTGAGATGGGCTTGTCCAGAGTCACTAGGTTAGGATTGCTACTCCTCCCATCCTCCATGGTGGTTAGTTATAGTTGGTTCTCATTATCTGCTAGGGTTAGGTTCTTGGAAAAACCTAGCGGATACCAAATCAGCGGATTTGGAATCACTGAGCCTATGGGAAAAATGGGGTGTGGTTCCAGGGGACCCCCTTCACCATACACTCTATGAACTTTATGAACCTCCATCTTCACTTGACTTCTAAGGGGTTGATAGCGAGGGCTCATCAACAACTCCAGCAACTGAAGTTTCTTCATACTGGATATCCCTCGATGCCTTGAAGGTTGTGACGATGGTGATTTCTCCATGAACATAAAAACATCCCCACTGGATCAGGCCATGGGCCCATCTGGTCGAGCTTCCTGTATCTGACAGCGGCTGACCAAATGCCCCAGGGAGCACACCAGATAACAAGAGACCTCATCCTGGTGCCCTCCCTTGCATCTGGCATTCTGACATAGCCCATTTCTAAAATCAGGAGGTTGCGCATACAAATCATGGCTTGTACCCCATAATGGATTTTTCCTCCAGAAACTTGTCCAATCCCCTTTTAAAGGCGTCCAGGCCAGACGCCATCACCACATTCCATCACAAGGAGTTCCACAGACCAACCACACGCTGAGTAAAGAAATAAGAACATAAGAACAGCCCCACTGGATCAGGCCATAGGCCCATCTAGTCCAGCTTCCTGTATCTCACAGCGGCCCACCAAATGCCCCAGGGAGCACACCAGATAACAAGAGACCTCATCCTGGTGCCCTCCCTTGCATCTGGCATTCTGACATAACCCATTCTGACATAACCCATGGGGGACCTTCCTTATGAGGAAAGGCTACGGCGTTTGGGCCTCTTCAGCCTAGAAAAGAGATGCTTGAGGGGGGACATGATTGGGACATACAAAATTATGCAGGGGATGGACAGAGTGGATAGGGAGATGCTCTTTACACTCTCACATAATACCAGAACCAGGGGACATCCACTAAAATTGAGTGTTGGGCGGGTTAGGACAGACAAAAGAAAATATTTCTTTACTCAGCGCGTGGTCGGTCTGTGGAACTCCTTGCCACAGGATGTGGTGCTGGCGTCTAGCCTAGACGCCTTTAAAAGGGGATTGGACGAGTTTCTGGAGGAAAAATCCATTATGGGGTACAAGCCATGATGTGTATGCGCAACCTCCTGATTTTAGGAATGGGTTAAGTCAGAATGCCACATGTAGGGGAGAGCACCAGGATGAGGTCTCTTGTTATCTGGTGTGCTCCCTGGGGCATTTGGTGGGCCGCTGTGAGATACAGGAAGCTGGACTAGATGGGCCTATGGCCTGATCCAGTGGGGCTGTTCTTATGTTCTTATGTTCATTTCTAAAATCAGGAGGTTGCGCATACACATCATGGCTTGTACCCCATAATGGATTTTTCCTCCAGAAACTTGTCCAATCCCCTTTTAAAGGCGTCCAGGCTAGACGCCATCACCACAACCTGTGGCGAGGAGTTCCACAGACCAACCACACGCTGAGTAAAGAAATATTTTCTTTTGTCTGTTCTAACTCTCCCAACACTCAATTTTAGTGGATGTCCCCTGGTTCTGGTGTTATGTGAGAGTGTAAAGAGCATCTCCCTATCCACTCTGTCCATCCCCTGCATAATTTTGTATGTCTCAATCATGTCCCCCCACAGGCACCTCTTTTCTAGGCTGAAGAGGCCCAAACACCGTAGCCTTTCCTCATAAGGAAGGTGCCCCAGCCCCGTAATCATCTTAGTCGCTCTCTTTTGCACCTTTTCCATTTCCACTATGTCTTTTTTGAGATGCGGTGACCAGAACTGGACACAATACTCCAGGTGTGGCCTTACCATAGATTTGTGCAATGGCATTATAATATTAGCCGTTTTGTTCTCAATACCCTTCCTAATGATCCCAAGCATAGAATTGGCCTTCTTCACTGCCGCCGCACATTGGGTCGACACTTTCATCGACCTGTCCACCACCACCCCAAGATCTCTCTCCTGATCTGTCACAGACAGCTCAGAACCCATCAGCCTATATCTAAAGTTTTGATTTTTTGTCCCAATGTGCATGACTTTACACTTACTGACATTGAAGCGCATCTGCCATTTTGCTGCCCATTCTGCCAGTCTGGAGAGAGCCTTCTGGAGCTCCTCACAATCACTTCTGGTCTTCACCACTCGGAAAAGTTTGGTGTCGTCCGCAAACTTAGCCACCTCACTGCTCACCCCTGTCTCCAGGTCATTTATGAAGAGGTTGAAAAGCACCGGTCCCAGGACAGATCCTTGGGGCACACCGCTTTTCACCTCTCTCCATTGTGAAAATTGCCCATTGACACCCACTATCTGCTTCCTGGCCTCCAACCAGTTCTCAATCCATGAGAGGACCTGTCCTCTAATTCCCTGACTGTGGAGTTTTTTCAGTAGCCTTTGGTGAGGGACCATGTCAAACGCCTTCTGAAAGTCCAGATAGATAATGTCCACGGGTTCTCCCACATCCACATGCCTGTTGACCTTTTCAAAGAATTCTATAAGGTTCGTGAGGCAAGACTTACCCTTACAGAAGCCATGCTGATTCTCCCTCAGCAAGGCCTGTTCTTCTATGTGTTTTGAGATCCTATCTTTGATGAGGCATTCCACCATCTTACCCGGTATTGATGTTAGGCTGACCGGCCTATAGTTTCCCGGGTCCCCCCTCTTTCCCTTTTTAAAGATAGGCGTGACATTTGCTATCCTCCAATCTTCTGGCACTGTGGCCGTTTTGAGGGACAAGTTGCATATCTTAGTCAAGAGATCAGCAACTTCATTCTTCAATTTTTTAATAACTCTTGGGTGGATGCCATCAGGCCCGGTGACTTATTGATCTTTAATTTATCAATGAGGTCTGAAACATCTTCTCTTTTAACCTCTGTCTGACTTAACTCCTCGGTTAGGAGAGGCCGTTCGGGCAGCGGTATCTGCCCGAGGTCTTCTGCCATGAAGACAGATGCAAAGAACTCATTTAATTTCTCTGCCATCTCTAAGTCTCCTTTTATCTCCCCTTTCCCTCCCTCACCATCCAGAGGGCCAACCGCTTCTCTGGCGGGATTCCTGCTTCTAACATATTTGAAGAAGCTTTTATTATTCCCCTTAATGTTGCCGGCCATGCGTTCCTCATAGTCTCGCTTGGCCTCCCATATCACCTTCTTACATTTCTTTTGCCACAATTTATGTTCCTTTTTATTCTCCTCATTAGGGCAAGACTTCCATTTATGGAAGGAAGCTTCCTTGCCCTTCACAGCCTCTCTAACTTGGTTCGTTAGCCATGCGGGCACCCTCCTGGATTTAGTGGAACCCTTCTTTCTTTGCGGTATACACCTCTGCTGGGCCTCTATTAGTGTTGTTTTAAGCAGTCTCCATGCACTCTGGAGAGATTGGACTCTTTTTACCCTCCCTTTTAACCTCCTTCTAACCAGCCTCCTCATTTGAGGGAAGTCCGCCTGTTGGAAGTCAAGGGTTTTTGTTAGAGATTTGCCTGGTATTCTTCTCCCAACGTGCACGTCAAAACGGATCGCAGCATGATCACTGTTCCCCAATGGCTCAGTAACATTTACATCTCTAACCAGGTCCTGCATACTGCACAATATTAAATTCAGAGTCACCTGCCCTCTGGTGGGCTCCGTGACTAGCTGCTCTAAGGCACAGTCATTTAGCACGTCAAGAAATCTGGTCTCCTTATCGTGACCAGAACACAAATTGACCCAGTCTATATGAGGATAATTGAAGTCCCCCATGATCACAACCCTGTCCCTCCTTGTCACCTCCCTGATCTGTTTCCTCATTTCAAGGTCCCCATCCGATTTCTGGTCTGGAGGACGATAGCACGCCCCTAGTATTACATCGCTGCACGAGCCTGGTAATTTAACCCACAGAGATTCTACGGTGGAGTCGGACCCACCTTCAATCTCTACTTTGCTGGATTCTATCCCTTCCTTAACATAAACAGCCACCCCACCTCCAACACGTCCCTGCCTGTCCCTCCTGTAGAGTTTATAGCCCAGGATTGCGGTATCCCACTGATTCTCTGCATTCCACCAGGTTTCTGTTATGCCCACTATGTCAATGTTTTCCCTTGTTACCAGACATTCCAGTTCTCCCACCTTTGCTCGGAGACTTCGGGCATTCGCATAAAAGCATTTGTACACGGAATGCCCCAGGATAGGCTGCTTATTCGCTCCTTTGTCCCCACATCCTCTCATTGTGCCAAACCGTCTATCACATCCCATCATGCTACCTTTCCCAATTTCTTCTCCTGCTCTGCCTTTGTCTTGTTGTTCTCTAACCTTTCCATCCTCATCCCATAGGGATGAGGAGTCCCGAAACGGATGCCCCTCGGCTCCTGTCGGCCTTCCCCTAGGGATCAGTTTAAAAGCTGCTCTGCCACCTTTTTAATGTTATGCGCTAGCAGTCTGGTTCCATTCTGGTTCAAGTGGAGCCCGTCCCTCTTGTACAGGCCCCGCTTGTCCCAAAACGTTCCCCAGTGCCTAACGAATCTAAACCCCTCCTCCCTACACCACCGTCTCATCCACACATTGAGAGCCCTGATCTCCGCCTGCCTAGCTGGCCCTGTGCATGGAACAGGTAGCACTTCATAAAACGCTACCTTTGAGGTCCTGGCTTTCAGCTTCCTGTCTATAAGCCTAAATTTGGCCTCCAGGACCTCCCAGCTACACTTGCCCACGTCGTTGGTGCCGACATGCACCACAGCCGCTACCTCTCCCCCAGCACTGTCTACTAGCCTGTCTAGACGAGAAGTGATGTCCGCAACCTTCGCACCAGGCAAGCAAGTCGCCATGCGGTCCTCACATCCATCACAAACCCCCCTCTCTATGTTTCTAATAATCGAATCCCCCACTACTAGAAGCCCCCGACCAAAAGAAAGGTGCAAAAGAAATATTTTCTTTTGTCTGTCCTAACTCTCCCAACACTCAATTTTAGTGGGTGTCCCCTGGTTCTGGTGTTATGTGAGAGTGTAAAGAGCATCTCTTTATCCACTCTGTCCATCCCCTGCATAATTTTGTATGTCTCAATCATGTCCCCCCTCAGGCGCCTCTTTTCTAGGCTGAAGAGGCCCAAACACCGCAGCCTTTCCTCATAAGGAAGGTGCCCCAGCCCAGTAATCATCTTAGTCGCTCTCTTTTGCACCTTTTCCATTTCCACTATGTCTTTTTTGAGATGTGGTGACCAGAACTGGATACAATACTCCAAGTGTGGCCTTACCATTGATGTGTACAATGGCATTATAATGTTAGCCGTTTTGTTCTCAATACCTTTTCTAATGATCCCAAGCATAGAATTGGCCTTCTTTACTGCCGCCGCACATTGAGTCAACACTTTCATCGACCTGTCCACCACCACCCCAAGATCTCTCTCCTGATCTGTCACAGATAGCTCAGAACCCATCAGCCTATATCTAAAGTTTTGATTTTTTGTCCCAATGTGCATGACTTTACACTTACTGACATTGAAGCGCATCTGCCATTTTGCTGCCCATTCTGCCAGTCTGGAGAGATCCTTCTGGAGCTTCTCACAATCACTTCTGGTCTTCACCACTCGGAAAAGTTTGGTGTCGTCTGCAAACTTAGCCACCTCACTGTTCAACCCTGTCTCCAGGTCATTTATGAAGAGGTTGAAAAGCACCGGTACCAAGACAGATCCTTGGGGCACACTGCTTTTCACTTCTCATGCTGGCTATCCTTCAATTCCCTATCCCCCTGAAGGCTGCTGGCTCAAAGAGGCCTCAGATTTCAGCAGTGGAGAGGGGGTTGCTGCACCTGTTGTCGTCGTCCTCCTCCACCTATTTCTTGGCTCCTTCCCTTGGCTTGCCCCAGCCCCAGAGCAGCCCTCAGGTAGCCTCTCAGCAGGATTGTGAAGGTTCAGCTGGAGTCCTGAGATGGTGCCCGATACAATGGGGCAAATCTGGAAGTGGATACAAATGTGTCCGACAGTTCTCCACAGGCCAATACCAATGCTTGTTTAATACACCAGCACAGTATTAGCAAATAATGAGAACAGTCATAGATAACAAGAGGTAGATGGCAATTCTGACCCTTGCAGATAGCGAATTTGCATATAAAGAGAACTGACAAATAATTGCCATAGCTGTGCCATAGGCATTCATTAAATGGGAATCAGAGATGGGGAATCAGATAACAAGCTAGGGAAAAATATCATTCACCCAGCAAAATCCTCATCTGAAAAGGAAGCACTTATAGTCCCTCCTATTAAGATGAGCAGATCCACTGGCCAACCCTGGTGAGCAGAGTCACTCCTGTGCCTGAGAACCCCTTACTGTCTAGGTCAGGGGTCTCCAAACCCCAGCCCAGAGGCCAGATGTGGCCCACAGCAAGCCTCTTTCCAGCCTGCAGTCAACCTCTTGTCCCCTGAAAGCCTCTGGCCCACTCAACTGAACATGACCAGAGCTGTGCTCTGATTGTGTCTGGAGGTTGTTCTGAGGGTCAGAGAGGTTGAATGAATGAACCAATTCATTCATTTATTCACTCATCTAAGTTCTATTTCTGATTTATTTATTTAAATTTTATATTTAAATTTTTTTCCTGCCCTCCACATCACACCAGATATTTGATGCGGCCCTCTGGCCAAAAAGTTTGGAGACCCCTGGTCTAGGGCACTGATTCCCAAACTGTGAGCTGTGGCTCCCCATGAAGCTGTGGAAACCAATCAGGGAAGCTGTGAAATGCTCACGGAAAATTGCTGCCCTATACGAAGTATAGGATTGTAGTCCAAATGGGAAGCTGCATTCAATGGCCCAGAAGGTCAAGGGAGCCACCAGTCAAAAAAGTTGGTGAACCACTGAGGAAAATATTCCAGCTGATAGCCCTGGTGGATCACTGCACAGGGCAGTTGTACGCAGTTCCAGATTTCCACTTTTAGCCCTGGCAACTTTTGACAATAATCAGGATATTATATCCACCTCTGTCCATGTCTTCTCAGGATCTCACTAAGATGGCTGTCACAGTTTAGACATGCAAAAGGGGGGCAGCACTCACACAGCAAGAACAAAGGGAGGAAATTACCAACCAAGTACAATACAAAGAAGTTTATTAACCAGATGTTAGCCCAAAGCATTTTGGCATATTTTTTCCTCAAGGACACTTGCCCAAGGGAAATTCTTATGACAATTACTATTATCTTGTGTTTTTGATACAGAACCAACAGAGGGGTGTGTGTGTGTGTGTGTTTCAATGATAATTTCTCAGCCTTCATGGCCTACATTCTAAGAAAAGATTCTACCACTTACCCACAATCTTCATCCATTACAAGAAGTTGAAAGTTATGAGATCCACTGTCAAGCCCAGCTGAATCCAGACGTACTGAAAGTAATGCCCCTATCCCACCCCCTTATTTATATGTACATCAATGCATGTGTGCCTCACCCTCATTAATGACCATGGCAATTATCCTTCTCCTCTGCTCCTGTCCTTCATCTCTGCTACTGTCTTCTTATCTCTTCTGCCCAGCACTTCTACAGAACTAACCAGGCAGGGAAGTTCCCCTTTTTGCTTCCAGGATTCTCCACACCTGGCTGTTTTTAAGAAGTACCAGGTTACAAAGTAGGTAAGGAGATGGTAATTATCTTCCCAATGGCTCTGGACAGTCTGTTCTATGAGCACAAGACAACCTCAGCAATGAAGCCCCCTAGTGGCAAAGCATCAAGATAAGTGCTAAGGAAACAGGTGAATTAAGTATCTAGGAGTCCAATTCTAACTTACCTCTCCACCTGTGCAGCAACAAAGGTTACCAGCCACCCAGAGAACAAGCTGCACTGGGGGAGAGGCTTGCACCACCCCACCAATGCTGCATCCACAATGATGGCTGCCGATGGAGGCAAGGAATGCACCAGGTGGTGGAGGGGCAGGCAAGGATAGTTCTCAGGCAGGGGAGGGGGCATTTCAGCGCAGGGGGAGGGTGGAATTTGGGCAAATAGGACCCAGTAGGGGACAGGATAGATGGGATCCGCCTCTCCCAGGCCTCTTGGCTTTACACGGGGCTGCCTGAATTTGCACCTGCTATTTAGCAGACATAGATCCAAGTAGCCCCATGGGACAGGCTGGGTCATAACTCAGCGTAAAGGGAAAAATATCCCCTTATCCCAGGAGACCACCAGCCTGCTCCAAAGCTCCACTGGACACAGCAGAGGCTATGCAGTCCCACATGTTTAGGATTGGGATGTGTGTGAGTTAAGCACCAAGGTGAGGAGGCCAGGCTACTAGCAGGTCCACTGAACATAATGGAATTTACTTCTGAGTAGTAAACATCTGTAGGATTGTTTGGTAATTTGATTATAGTAGATTATTTTCACAATATTATGATGAGACCCCAAAATTTAAACTTTGAAGTTCTTGAGTTCTTTTAAAGTTCTTTTTGGAGTGTTTAACTTTTAGATAGAAGATGGATAGGGTAATACTAAAGCAATGTAGATGGTGTTACTGTTTTTCTTTTAATTTTGGTACCTGAGGGCTTGTATAGTACTGGAGATTTGTCTGAGCTACAAATCCTCAGTTTAAATTTCACAACTTCTTTGAACTCATGAGGTAGCCTGAAGTAAATCATCCCTTCTCAATCTGGTATCTGCAAAATGGAAACAAGACCTTGCAGAGGTGTTGTAAGGATTGCAACATACTCAAACATTCCAAAGCAGTCCTACGTGGACTTTGGGACTGCACAGACAGCCCAATCCTATCCACACTTTCCTGGGAGTAAGCCCCATTGACTCAAATGGGACTGACTTCTGAGTAGACATGCATAGGATTGGGCTGTAAGTTGTTGCAGGGGCGGGGTGGTGGCCCCGACAGCTATGGGGACCCAGGGCCTTTGTAACATACCTGGGGGCACCTTGCGGCCTCCTGGAGGCTTGCAGCCCCCTCTGTGACTCTCCACAAGGCTGTATGGAGCAAGTTCCTGGTCTGCGATCACGCAAATGCTAATTATTATTATTATTATTATTATTATTATTATTATTATTATTATTATTATTATTATTATTCACACAGTCAAAGACTGCTGAAATTCAGGACTGTTATCCTGTGTTAAGCCATTTCTGCCCAACGTTGCGTCTATGCAACAAGGATCAAATGTGCACACCTGTGGGCTGGGCAGAAATGGGTTAACTCATGTTTGCACAGGCAAGGGTATCCAAAACAATTTAGCCACACTTCTGGCTTACTGTCTTGGGTCATTATCAGGATTAGGATTGCAGTGAATTCAGAACATAAGCCAGACTGTCATATCAGAGATAACAAGTATGCTGCCTTTCATGCGGTTACTCGTCCCAAACAGTAACTGTTCCAAGGTCACCAATCAACCAGGGAGTCTTTTCCTTGCATCCCACATATTTCAGCCACAACCTAATACATACTAATCATGCAAGAAGAACAATTAATCTGCAACTGAAACAAATTGAGGAGTTATCACAGGTCACTGGATAGTGTACTTGAGGCACATGCACAGGCTGTTCTAGATTGCGCTCCGTATGTGCTGAGTAGCTATGTTGGCTGCCGCTGCAGCATTTTGCACTCCTAGGAATGACTGAGGCGCTGCTTCAGTGTGAGATGGGGGTGATTTTTGAAGCCATTTCTGCCCAACGTTGCATATATGCAACAGGGGCCAAATATATACACCTGTGGGCTGGGCAAAAATGAGTTAATCCATTTCTGCTGCTGTGATTCTGTTCTGTTACTTTAGAATACTTTATCTCCAATACACATACTTTAAATTCATCCTAAACCAAAAAATGGGGGTACAACAGAAAGCTTCTGCTAGACCCACAGAACCTAAGGGCTGCCTGGGCACCCCACCTCTTGCCCTGCTTAACAGATGATTAACCCTGTCAGAGTCAATCCCCTGTTAGGCAGGGTAGACAGGGTCATTTATCTTGCACGTGCCCAATCTCATCTGATTTCATAAGCTAAGCAGGGTCAGACCCGGATAGTACTTGGATGGGAGACCGCCTGGGAATACCAGGTGCTGTAGGCTTATAGCATAGTCTTTCGAGACTGAAGGTTGCCAACCAGGAGGGCAAAAAGAACTCCTGGACTTCACTCCAATTCATATTTTGGTGGCACTGGAACAGCGTTGGCATTGTCTACTCCAGAAATGTTTGAAAAGAGAGAATGAGATGGTCATGATGACAATGGCTATTTCCCACCCTACAGTCTTTGGGTCAAGAGGCGGGCATGAAGCTGGCATGGGAAACAACCATGTGCCAAGAATGTATAAAGTTGAGAGAGACCAGTCATGCACCTAACCCAATGTTGTCTTCTCTGACTTGCATGGAGTGGCTCTCCAGGCCCTCAGGGAGAGGTCTATCCTAGCGTTGCTCCCAGAGACCCTTGTAACTGGAGATGTCAAGGATCAAATCTGAGAGATTACTAATTATGCATGCAAGACTACTGAGCTTTGGCCTTTGTCACTGCGGCCATGCCATTGGTAAAAGAGAAAGGAATCTTGAATGCTTGAATCTAGGTATCCCTTCTTCTCTCCCCTCTCGGCCAACACAGTCGTGTTAATGGTTTCATCTTGTTGTTTCTGATAGTGTTTTTTTCTTTTCTCCTTTGGTGCCTAAGCAACACTGCCCCTCCCCACCTTGCATGAGTCAATTGCTGGGTATTGAGTTTTTCCCCTCAACTCAAAACCAGGATGAATGTGAGGTAATGACTGGGGTGGCTGCAGACCACATGAGCACCTTTGAAAGAGAGATAGTCAATACAGGGTCCAATCCTATCCCATTTTCCAGCGCTGGCGTAGTTGTGCCAGTGGGGTGTGTGCTGCATCCTGTGGTGGAGAGGCAGTCACTGGAACCTTCTCAAGGTACGGGAACATGCGTTCCCTTACCATGAAGTTGCATTGTGGCTACACTGGAGTTGGAAAGTTGGATAGGATTGGGCCCATAGTTGGCTAGACCTTAGTGAGTGAGCTTCGCAAGTTCAATCACTGTGTGTTCTCTCTCTCTCTCTTCATCAGGAGCATGAGAAGAGCTATGTGTATTGTTACTGTGAACAATAGCTGAACAATCACAAATGTCTTTTGTTCTTATTTAAGGAAAATAAAGTTTATTTTAAAAGGCTTTTGACTAAGAGTGCATTTTTTTAAACAAAGTACATAAACTTCTGAAAGGTAAGCACGAGAGCCCCCTTGTCACTTAGTCTGGCTGTCCCTTTGCCCACGTCCCATGAACTAGGACTAGTTCCAGTGCACTCCCCTTTATAGCTTACATACAGACTATACAAAGATGCTTACGCTGGCCTTTCACTTCAATCCTAAATACATTTACACTCGGAGGTAAGTGATTTTCCACTGGTGCTTACGTCCGCATAAATGTGTTTCCAATTGGGGTGAAAAAAACTGGCAGCCATTTCCAAAAGATGGCAGCGACAGGCATGCTAATCCTTGGTAGAGCTGTTCACACAAAGCTCAAGCAGTGTCTTCAGTTCTTAATTGGCGGTCCTTACGAACCTTGGCCCATTCCAGTTTGGACAGAGGAATCGTGCAGGCTGTGGTTGATCAAGGTTGAGGTTCGTTGCTGTCATTGAAAACGGAACGCTGATCCACTGTTGTGGCTCTGTGTGAATGAACTCCACCACCACCACCACCACCACCCCCGCCAAGCATTTAATACAATGTTGTACCCAGGTCAGCTTGGCCCTGGCAGAACAAGATGTGTGTGTGTGAATACAAACAAACAACAATCCTTGCCTGCCACATTTTAAAACACCTGTACTCTGACATGGCAGCACATTTTCCAGGAAGTAGAATTATGGACTGCAATTCATTCTGCAAGCTGGCTTTTTCTGAGAACAAATTCGGACACTGATATCTAAAATTCTTGTCGAGCTCAACCCCAGGTAGCAAGTTTTAGGGTCTCAGTGTAGTTCAGTGAAAAGCTGGGGGAGGGGGGGAACATGTGAACAGCAGTAATACGTGTATGTGTTTTAAATAATTTGTTTTTAATTGTTGAGGCAGTAATACTGGGTTCATGGAACTGCAATATACAGAGAGGTGAAATAAATAGCTTATATATATATATATATAATATATATTTATATATATAATAGAGCTGGTTTTAAAATATTCCCTTATCATTGGTGTAGTAGGTTATTTTTACTTAGTCACTTGAAGGTAGTTAGCAGCATTTTCCAGAAGTGAGCGTAATGCAGGGTCACAGAGCTGTGACACCTTATGTCGTCGGGAAGGTTACAAAGGACTGAGGTATTGAGCTCTCCAAGGATGCTCAATTATATTGGACTTGCAGACCATCTCGTCTCGGTCAAGCTTGCAGCAGGCAATCAAACAGATCACTGCAACACCAGAGAATTCTCCAAGGGTTTCAGAGGCTTTGGGAAAAGAACTTTGGTTTCTTTGGTTTGTGGTTTAATTTTTACGATGAACTTTTTTCCCCTCTGGGGATTGGCTTGAAAAAGTTGTCCATTCCAAAAGAGAAATAAGCACCTGTATGTCAATCCACAGCAAAAAAAAAAAAAAAAATCAATTTAAATAGAGCCATTCATTTTCTTCTTCAAGTTACAATAAAACTTTTACAGCTTCCCCAGCATTTTTTTTTTAATCCAGTCTTTAAAAAAAAATTAAACACAATGTACAAAAATAGAGCTTCTCCCTTATTTTTAGTGTAAAAATATTCCTCTGGTACAGTCTATCTTTTGTAGTTTATTTGCATGACAGTCTTTGTCTATCTTTTAACTGGGATTGGTGGGTCGTATCCTCCTAGTCCTCTTGGTCACTGTGGTATACTTGAAAGGTTTCTGTAACTCCACTTGACCCTTTGGGGATCTTTTCATAAAATGAACATCTTGCTGGTTTTCCCGAGTCTTGGGCCCTTTCCGGGGCCTCCCTTTTTTGGTGAAGCCGACGTACCAGCCTGAATATTTAGCAGACATCAAGGCCGTGTAATTGTTCTCTAGGACTTTCTCAATGAAGACACATTCTTTGCTGGTGCCATCTGGCTGCAAATAAAATAAAATACAGTCAATAATTTGTAATTGGTTATGCAGTGAAGACATATTTTGATGTTTGTAGCAGCAATTGCTGTAACTGTTGCAGCTTCTTTTACAGCAGTGGTTCCCAACCTTTAGAAGCTCACGGACCACTGAAGCAGTAATTGGAATTGTCATGGACCGCATGCTGCTGTGGGTGGTGTGGTCTCCATCCTCTCTGATGGTCCGTCTCCCCATGGACTATCAAAAAGGACAGAGAATGGACCACCCACAGCCACAGCTGACACTTCAGTTACTGTGGGCAGTGCTTTCTCTGCCCTCTTTGATGGTCCATAGGAGATGGCTTGCTTGGCGAGACACTGGAAGTGATCACGGGTGATTTTTTTCCTGAGACCTCGCGGACCACTTCTCAGGGTCTCGCGGACCACCTGTGATCCACGGACCACAGGTTGGGAACCAGTGTTTTACAGTAACAGAAGACTAGTGCAAAAACTTTTCTGGATGAATAGTCAGCAATTTTTATAGCATTCTATAGTGTTCAAATCACTCTTCATGTATTCTCTTCCAACATGCTCTTATAATATCTTACAAAACCTTGGGTCACCTATGGGTCTCCACTCTTGGTGGCATATGTCCAAGGAGAGGAATGGGGCAGAGAGCTCCTCAATGGAGAGGATAGGATCTGGCATGCACCATTGCTGCCAGATCCACCCCCCTACCCTGCTCCTCCCCCTCCCCATCCAGTTTCACCCCCAGCCTGCCCCTGCTCTACCCACACCCATAGCTGGTGGGCATGGTGGAGTCCAAAGATGGAACTGGGACACTGCTGCCTCTCATGGCAGCACAAGGTGAATGGCCACTCACAGCACTGCACATGTCCTCCCTGACCATTTGATGACAGTGGAACTGACTTCCACTGTTGTAAGTCCAACAGCCTAGCAGCCCAATTCTGGATAGGATTGGGCTGTTAGCCTTCATTTTTTAAAACCATTTTAAAAACCACTAGCGGTATGCAGGCCATACCGCTAAGATCTTGGAAGTCAGACACAGCACTGAATACGATTATCACTAGGTTTGGAACTTCAGTGCCCTCGGTTTTCCCGTGGCTAGAAAAACCAGGATTATGCAAAATAGCAAAAGTGTCAAAGTAAACTATGAGAATTCATGTCAACGGGAACAATTTGTGCAGGTTGCAGAATTTAGCTTTCCTTGGCACAAAACCTTGATGGTTTGGGTGCAGATTTTGAAATATTTTGCAACACAGTGTACAAACAATGCTGCATATTGCAACGTTACCTGCCAGTAATGAATTGGTTTGGCTCTTTTCAATTCCTATTTAGAAATCAATCCAGAAAGGGCAACTGCATCATTGTCATTATGGCCAGATTTTCCTAAGTTTTTAAGGCTGGTAAGAATCTACCTCTCTAATTATAGCAGGACATTTCCTGCTCTGCTTAAACCTTTTCAGATGATTCATAGCTGCAATCATATGTGATATTAAGCTTGAAACAAAAGGTCTCCAAATATTATGTATATTTTACAGTGCCATAAAGTTTGCATTAGAGTGCTGGTTTGAGGGCAATGAGTAAAGAATTCCAAAAATCAAAGCGCAATAATTGAACAAGGTTAGGGACACCGCCTTACAAATCACATCCACTTGACTATCCGATTTATGTACTGAAGAATTCATGTACACTGAATGGAGACATCAAATGCAGCTCACCTTTTTGACTACCCATATTCAACTTGCCTAAATAAAAATTGCATTGCTTAGAAATTTCTGGAGAGCATAGTCAATATTTAAATATTTCCCTCATCTAAGTCAGAAGCAGAAAGAAAATTCTTTCACCTCTCCAGAAGGGATACGTTGATTCCCTGTCGGAAATATACAGCATAACTATAGAGAGATAGTTACAGAGACCTGAAATCATCTCTCAACTCCTGCCCTTTCCCCTGATAGTTTAGGTCACTCAGCCTTTTGACACAACTGCTAAATCAGCATGGGGCATTCATTAGATTGTTGGGCTGTGAAGGGAACCAGGTAAAAGAAACAGATGAGTGATGGCAGTCAGGAGGCAAGTAGGAATGTGAAAGCATTACCATTCCTGATAAAAGTTTATCTCTTCAAGTCCCGGACTTGAGCAAAAGTTGTTTTTTTTTTTTTGTTTTTTTTTTTTTAAGAAATCAAGTTCTTTACACTCTCACATAACACCAGAACCAGGGGGCATCCACTAAAATTGAGTGTTGGGAGAGTTAGGACAGACAAAAGAAAATATTTCTTTACTCGGCGTGTGGTTGCTCTGTGGAACTCCTTGCCACAGGATGTGGTGATGGCATCTGGCCTGGATGCCTTTAAAAGGGGATTGGACAAGTTTCTGGAGGAAAACTCCATTACGGGTTACAAGCTATGATGTGTATGTGCAACCTCCTGATTTTAGAAATGGACTATGTCAGATGCAAGGGAGGGCACCAGGATGCAGGTCTCTTGTTATCTGGTGTGCTCCCTGGGGCATTTGGTGGGCCGCTGTGAGATACAGGAAGCTGGACTAGATGGGCCTATGGCCTGATCCAGTGGGGCTGTTCTTATGTTCTTATGTTCTTATTTGCGGCAGAGAGTTTCAATGTCCTTAATTTGTTCCTGTCCTGCTTGCAGTTTTGTATTCCTATGCAACAGATCAGTAAAGATCAAAGCGCTGATGAATGACAAAAAATCAGGTGTTGGCTCACCTACATATAAGCAAATATATGTGAGAGGCATTCTAGTGAGATACAAGAAGCTGAACCAGATGGGCCTATGGCCTGATCCAGTGGGGCTGTTCTTATGTTCTTAAGAAAGAAAACAAAATGGCAGAAATTATTTCATTTCCTCCACAAAATGGTAAAAGATTCAAAATTCACACAAGCATTTGTCCAAAATAAATATTTGATATGTCTACTCAAACCTGAGCTGAGAATGAGGCATTCACCAAGCTAGGCTTCTTCAGGGATCATGTCCATAGCTGTGGACATTGCACATCGGATAGGAAATGAAAGACAATGAAAAGTGTGATTGGAGAATCTAACATGTTTCTCCTGAGCTTTCTGTAACTCTAGTTAAGCAGAGCACATCTTATACACACTTACATATACACAAGTGTGTAGATGCAATCCTATACACACTTACCTGGGAGTAAATTTCATTGCACTCAGTGGGACTTACTTCCGAGTAGACATGTCTAGTAATGTGCTGTCAGCCAATCAACAGCCCAATGCTATCCAACTTTCCTGCGCCAGTGCAGCTGTGCCAACAAGACATTTGATGTATCCTATGCTAGGAGGGCAGTCACGGAGGCCATCTCAAGGTAAGGGAATATTTGTTTCCTTACCTTGGAGCTGTATTGCAGCTGCATTGGTGCTGGAAAGTTGAATAGGATTGGGCGCTTAATGTGGGAGAATTTGGGGCCTTGCAGATAATTGTTTAAAAATCTGAAGTCTTAGAGTTGGTATTAGTATAGTCCAGACAGAGATCTGGACAAAGGACTTATCCCTACTCCCATTTGCAAGGGCATAGACATTATAGGAGGAGAAGGATAAGAATATCTGGTCACAGCAGGGAGCAGGTGACAGGCAATGTTTAGTCTTTGGTGACTGGCAGATACCTGCCAGAACTTGTTATTGCTGACCCAGGAGAGAAGAGCCATAAGAAAAGAAAGCTGTAACAATCAACCATCATGAAACTTGTGCTGTGAAATGAGGACACAATTCTTGACGGTGCTGGTTGACTTATGAGAAACTGCCATGGGCAAAAGTCTGAGATGAACATCTTCTTTTGACACCTCCCATATCAAATTACTGAAACATTCAGAAAATATAGTCCTAATTTTTAAACTGCAACTAGGCAGCGAAGGATAAGCCTGTATGACTGAAACACTTTTAAGATAAAGCAACAGTGATAATATTCACCCTACGCTACAACAATATACTGAAGGGGCATCGTATAGTTGCAGTTTCTTCCCTATCATACTTTGGTTTGTCTATAGGGACCCTGGTAGGAATGGAGAGAAAAGGAGAAGGAAGAGTGAGCGAAGGAAGAAAGGGGAGGGAAAGACAAAGTGAGGGGAGGGAGCAATAAGAAGAAAGGCCTGATTCAGAGTTTGCAAATAATCAAGTTTAGATGTTTAAATCTTGCTTGCCGCATTTTGCCTACTACGGACCTGTTACAAAAGAAGTGTTCTCTGTAATGGAGGTATAAATGCACAGTGGGCCACATCTGACCTGAAACAGACCCAGCTGAAGAGGGTCACTGAGCATGTCTCTCTCAAAAGGCCCTGAAGCACTTACTGGATTGTTTGTGCAGAGCATTTGGTTAATTATCTCTCAGGTAGTAAACACAGAACATCTTGAACTGATGCTCGGCAAATCTGCTGAAACATTTGTTGCCCTTAGATTTACACTCCCCTGAATCTGCTGATCCTCCCCTCTCCACACCTTTTACAGTCCAATTTGGTCTACTTCTGGCTTTGCTTTCAACATTTCAGGTTCTCCAACTGGAAGGGATCAAAGGATAGTCTTTTGCAGCACAAATGTTTTCTCCAAGCACAGCCTTTCATTTAGACCACTCAACACTTGCTGTTCAGAGGTAATTCTCTTCGAATTTCAGTGGCACCAGACAAACTGTGTCTTCTAACCACATATACACTCCCATGATTTCCCATGATTTCAATGGGATTTACTCCCAAGGAAGTGTGCATGGGATTGCAGTCTGAGCCAGCACTGAACAGGAGCAGCAATAACATCAATGTTCTTACTTCTTAGTAAAATTTTTAAAAAAACAACATTCAGCCACCTGAAAAGCTTTATATGGGAAAGGGGGGGCAATGGATGCTTTTGTGCACAACCTGATGAAACTGCAATTCTGAAATGGACTTCAATGTGTCAGTCCATAGCAAGCCTCTGGTCTCTGCACAAGCAGGTCTCAACCTGATTTCTCAACCAAGCACAGATTATTTGGAATGTACAATATGATTGTAGAGAGAAAGGGCCAAATTTTCTAAGTAAATTGTCAGGTACATGGCATGGTTTTATAAGTTAGTCTGAATCACTGCATAAAGCCTCAGACTATCTTGTTCTCCAAAGACTTGTGCTTATTCTATATTTGGCATGTATTCAGCATCATGTGTCATACACATTCTCCATAGTCTTTCTAATAACCCTGCAAAGTAGGCCACCATTGTTATCTCTAGAGTGTAGGTTGGGGGACAGCCTGAGGGGATAATGGCCTGCTTTAAAATGGAGATAACAGAAAAGCAATTTCTATACAACTGTGATTTCATCAAGATCCTTTTTCTGCAGTGTTCTATCCACCCACCCATATCAAGTTTGCTTCTCTTCCAGAGTTTTATCAATGCATATTTATGCACTGATACTATCTGGGTTGAACTGAAGGAACAGAAAGTTGCAGCAAACTGTGCATCCACATTGTTCTGGAGAAAATCCAGATATCAAAAATGGAGCAATGGGGAACTCCTAATCCTAATGCATTGATTCCACCTCAGCAACAAGACCAAGTAATTTGGAACTCCAGAATCCAAGGGCAAATTTTGATGTGAAGGATTCTGGAAATTGCTAATGCTGGACATTCCTATTTTCAGTGCATGGTGGTTACTCTTTAGGATGCAGTGCTGGTTCTGCTTTGCATTTCAGTTCTTGGGAGTGCCAAGAGGCCATTGGCAATCCTGGCCTCAGTACCACCCGGGGCCAAGATCACAGGCTGCCACCCTCCCTCTGGGAGAGCTGCCACTACCCCCTGTCTCTTTTCCAGAGACCCAGGGAGGCAGCACACACCCTCTCCAATCCTCCAAAGGCCTTGTAAAGGCCTTGGAGGGCCAAAAAACATCAATTACGGTTTCACGGAAGAAACTGGAAGTGATATTTCAATGACCTCAGAAGGCATTCTGAGAGCTAGGGGAGCCTCCTACTTGAAAATGGAAGTGATTTTTTTAGGCCTTCTGAATCCTTTATAAGGCCTTTGGAGGGTCAGGGAAGCAGCATGCTGCCTCAGAATGCCTCTGGGCTTTTGCCCTGAGTGGCTTGAGGGGGGCATCATGGGAGTGTGGATGGAGGCACGGCGCCTCCACCCCCCCCAGCCTAGCGCTTGGGGCATTTGCTCCTCATGCCACTGCAAGAGGCCAACAGATAACCTCTTAAGTTTGTATTTACATCATATGGTACAGCTTCAGTGGTTTAAATGACCATTCTTTAGTGCTTTCAAGCTTAATTTACATGAATTTCCAACACACATCATTTAACTTGAAGAATTTCCAAACACCGAACATTGTGCACATTCACAAAAAAGATCACAGGAAGCTAGGGTTGCCAGGGTACAGGGAGATATAGCAAGGAGATTTTCATGCATGCTGCTAGATTTTGGAACCTACATGTTCCTGTCTGGTTGAATGCATGGGGGGAGGGATTCAGACCCATCAGCACAGAGCATCTATATGCGTTTATACTGAATCAGGGCATCATCATCATCATCATAAACTTTATTGGTATCCCGCCCTTCTCCCATTAACACATATATGCATAAATGGCATATATAAAGATGACTGATGAACATGAGCTTCTTTTTTGCCACTTGGGGCATGGTCTGCACATGCAGAAGAATGAGGTCGTAGAAACCTGAAATGGGAAACTACCACTCTAGACAGGTGAGGGATGTCATTTCGGAAGGCTTCCCATAGTATGTATAAATAAATAAATAAATAAATAAATACATACATACATACATACATACATACATACATACATACATACATACCTCCCCGGCAGTAAAAAGCTAGCACATCAGACAGATGCCAGATGCAAGGGAGGGCACCAGGATGAGGTCTCTTGTTATCTGGTGTGCTCCCTGGGGCATTTGGTGGGCCGCTGTGAGATACAGGAAGCTGGACTAGATGGGCCTATGGCCTGATCCAGCGGGGCTGTTCTTATGTTCTTATGTTCTTATTCTAGAATCAGTCAGATTCTAACCCAATCCTGCTTGCAGAGAATTTTTTTGTTTTTCATTCACCCACCCCACTGCCTGAAGTGGTGAAGTTCGTTCTACCATCCCAAGACTCTACCACCTAATTCAACAGGATATGCAGACCAGATTGTTGTGACACTGGATGCGTCACTCAGTGTGAACCAGGCTCATAACCCACATGAAGAATCCACTGTGCTTTAAACACAACAGTTTAATTTTTTTTTTTTTTTTTTACAAAAATGGTGAATGGAAGGAAAATAGTAGCTGGTACTGTTCTGCAAATGCTTACAGAACAGCTTTTGCAGGGCTATAAGAGAAAGCACTACAATTCTATAGCATAATTCTGCATGTGCAAGTGGAACAACATCTTCAAGTGAAAGTTCACTTTTTTCACATAGCGCACAAGATGTAAAACAGCACTTCCATAAGCAGTCATTACGTTCTGCTCAAGGAAGCGTACCTTCGGATCAAACCCCCATGTTTTTCTTTACCCTAAATTCTCTGTACACCACAGGAGTATCCAATAACATTCTGAACCTGCCATATCTGATGGTTCAGTGGAAGGGAAGGGGCAAGAAAAACAGCTTTACTGCAGCATCAGAATAATAACAATTCATAAATCTTTCCAAAGTCTTGGCAGATTGTTGTGAATGTCTAAGATAATGGTTGAGATGGAGCTACATCTTTTGCATAATGAAGCCATTGCATCAAACTGTCATTAGAATCTTTGGTTCTCAGCTGTCTGACTCCATGCCAAGACATCCTGAAAATATGACCACTGAGATTTCCCCATGGTCTCTGCATTTTCAGCTGCTTCACAGCACTGTAGGCCAGGCCATCCCTAACAGTAAATGAGTGCCAAGTGTTACTCATTACATGCATTCTTCCTCCAACATACTGGCCTCTGAACCTGAAGAATCCTTTGAGAAACATACTTGGGAGTCTTGGCAGAACGCTCAGCAAATATGTCAGAGGGGCACTGCAACAGCTGAAAATGCTCCTAGGGAACCCCCAATCAATCAATTGATCAATTGATCTATCTATCCATCTATCTAATTTCTAACCTGCTTCTAAATCAAGAGTCTCAAAGTGACTTACCAAAAAAAAAGGTAAAAACAATTAGAAACCACTAAAAACATACATATATAACAGAGTAAGACAAAAGAGCAGCTAAAATTGATTACATTCCTGGACAAATAAAAAGGTCTTTGTCTGGCACTGAAAACTTCTCATATTAGGCCCCAGGCAGGCAAGCTCTGGGGAGTGTGTTCCATAATCAGGGCATACAATTAAGGCTGCAATCCTAACCACACTTTCCTGAGAGTAAGCTCCATTGAACAAAATAGAAGCTGGCAAAGGGTGAGTTAGCACTGGCCTAGGGAGGCTGGTGGGGTGGTGGTGGTTGGGGAGGGTCGTGGCAGGGCAGGTGTTTCAGTGTGGGGGAGGGTAGGCTCATAGCCAGACCTGGCCTGGGAGGAGAGTAGGGCTGGTCTGGGCAACCTAGGCCATATCCTAAACCCCCTCCTGAGTAGCCTGGCCTTACACTGGACTGCTCAGATCTGCACCAGTGAATTTGCCGGTGCCGATCCAAGTAGTCACATTGGGGTGGCTGTCACATGACATGGTCTAAAGGGAAATAAATTCCCTCACTCTGATTTGCACAGCAGCCACCTCCTACCCTGTGCTGGACACAGTACAAGCCAGTTGGCCAACTGTTCCAGTGCAGGATGGGATTGGGTTATAAATTAATCAATCCATAGGTACAACTTCACATGTTGGATTAACACACCTACACTAATGTAAGCATAAATGTGAGTTTCCTTGCATGAATGCGCTTAACAAAGATGGTTTGGGGGTCCAGTGTGCAAAAATGTGGCTGCTTCAGTCAAAATATAACTGAATAATTGAAACTTTAAAGTTCCTTACATGAGAGTCATTGTTCCTCCCTCACCTATTCTGCCCACCCCCACCTTCCTTCCATCCCCTGAGCGAATTTACCAGTGCTGGGGGCTGTTGATGGGCCATTGGTATGTGGTTGCTTAGCATTTCCAGTTGTGCAAAATAGTGTGTCACCTTTTGCAACAGCCGTAAATGACCTTGCACTGCAGGAATGCTAGTTCTGGCAGTGCACAGTCCCCATAGGACTGAGCATTAATCCTTTATTTTACACCCTCCATGCCTTCTCTCATTTGCTCCAGTGTGGATAGGTTCTTTCTTAAGACATGATTGTGAAAGCTGGACATTAAATGCTCAGAAATTTCTCCAAAGAAAGCATTTGCAGTAGTAGTAGTAGTAATATAATTAAAACCTAAATAGGATAAAACAGTTTTAAAGGGGGAGGGACCCTTAACTGTTCCAGAGCACTACAGAGAGCTAACTTGAAATATTTTCATACATGAAGTAACCTGAATAACAATGTCCCCATTTGGGCCAGGGCACATTTTTAATGGCATATTGAATGGGAGCCTGGAGATGGGGAAAGAGTACCTATGCTGATCTCATGTGCTGCATGATCAGGGTGTAAAGCGTCCACCAGAAGCCTAGCAAACATTGGTGCAAAGTCATCCCATCACTCAAGGCCAGGCTAGCCATGAAGCTTGTTTGTATCAATGTTGAATGATATGGTGAGGGGGCAGCAGTTTCAGAGTGTCTTTCACCCCAAGTCATTTGCTGCCACCACCTCTCTCAACATGGACATGAACATAAGAACAGCCCTGCTGAATCAGGTCAAAGGCCCATCTAGTTCAGTTTCCTGTGTCTCACAGTGGCCCACCATATGCCTCAGGGAGCACACTAGACAACAGCAGACCTGCATCCTGGTGTCCTCCCTTGCATCTGGCATTCTGAGGTAGCCTACTTCTAAAATCAGGGGGTTGCACATACCCATCAGGGCTTGTAACCTGTGATGAATTTTTCTTCCAGCAATTTGTCCAATCCCTTTTTAAAGGCATCCAGGCCAGATGCAATCACAACATCCTGTGGCAAGGAGTTCCACAGTTTAAACACAAACTGGGTAAAGAAATTACTCTATATGGGGCTGCATTTGCAAGTGAAGACAGTCTATTAATTCATTACACACTGGGTAAAGAAATATTTTCTTTTGTCTGTCCTAACTCTCCCATTAATGAATGTCCCCTAGTTCTGGTGTTGTGTGAGAGGGAAAAGAACATCTCTCTATCCACTCTATCCATCCCCTGCATAATTTTCTATGAATCAATCATGTCCCCCCCTTCAGGCGCCTTTTTTCTAGACTGAAGATCCCCAAACACTGTAGCCTTACCTCATAAGGGTGGTGCCCCAGCCCAGTAATCATTGTGGTAATGATCCACTTCATAGATCCACTTCCTTAGTGATCCACATCCTTACCAAAGATGACTTTGCATCAAGGAGTTCCTTCATTCAAATGGTCCCTTTAAATAAAACCAGAAGTCTCACACTTCCTGGTTTGTGACAACTACATGATGAAGCATGGTATGGGGCTTCTTTTTCCGCATGCCATGGCAGAAGTGACAACTGTGGATCCAGGGCATCCATATCAGAAGAAATCCCCAGTCACACCATCCCTGCCACCTCTGAACTGTTACTGAATTTAATCTGTGGCCCTTTTACTCTACCAAAGAAAATAGATAGAAATAGAGAAGGAGTGCAGATGAGGGCAGAGAAAGGGCAGTCACTCAGAATCCCCAGGGAGCATTAAAAATGTTTTGCTGTTTTACACTGACCGTCTTTAAGCTCTGCTCTCCGATTCGTGTTCCATTCTCCTTTCCGACTCCCAAGCAGGTCAAGTTCTCTGCTGCATCTTTGAGGAAATCGCATGCTCTACTCCTCAAGGATTTAAGAAACTCCGATGACTAACACTTCTGCCTTGTTCTAGATATAGTTAAACCAAAAGTATCCCTTGTGATTTACTCTATTGTCCCACCTACTTAGGGAAATGAAGAGCTTCCACTGAAATCATTCAAAGTACTGTTCAAGAAAGATGCAGCTCCGATAAGAAACATGAGAATTGGGCCGGGGGGTGGGGAGAGAATTTTGTTCCTGATTTGGCTGAAGTAGCCAAATTCCGACCCTCAGTAAACCTTCCAGTATCTATCGGCAAATCTGAAGCACTTTGAAGGCAGCACAAACTGCAGATAATATAAAACAGCTTATAGCAGAAAGCTTAAATATTTACATTTTTGTTCTACTGCATGTCAGGTTGACATTTTCTAACATGTTAAAACTACCTGGCAGGGCAACCAAACTGGAATTCAACCACAACAAAAAGGGCACTGTTTATATACCTTAATCACTTTCATTTAAGAAGTATGTGTCTACAATCCATCTCAGTGAACACACAAAACGTGTGCCCTACAAAGCAGATTCCTACACTTACTCCTGACAGTCACTGACTGAATATTCTGAAGATCTTTGAATGATAGCAGCAGAGTACATGAAAAATCTAGTCTCTTATGTCCTTCAAAATCCATTTGATCAAATTACCATAGATGGCTACAATGTTGCATTCTGCAAATGCTGTAATATACCGACAAGTTCTACTTCTGACTCAGATATGGTAGTTCCAGCGGTACGGACAATTATAAAAACCTTATAGCCCTTTCTATATGATTTATATACAGGCAGCTATGCATGCAAATCTTTGTGCAAGATTGCTGAAGAGGAAAAATAGTGGCTAGCTGTAGAAACTCTTGCATAAGCTAGCTGGAGGTTCAAGAATCATTATGGGTACACATTCGGATATGAATCAAAATATGCATTGAAAGCAATGAAGAAGAAAGACTCCATTGTTCCAGTGCATATTCAAATGCACATCCCATTGAAAGTGATGGAGTAGCTAAACAGTATCTGCATTTCAAATCTGCATTCTGAAGTACATTCCTATTGATATCCAATTTGGCTGTTTCTGAAAGCTATATCAGAAGTATTCTGTTGAGTTTCCATACCTATCTGAGATCAGGAGCAGAACACAGAAATAAAGACATTGATCTCACACTTGCCTTGTTTCTTTCAGTTATCCTTTATTCTAGCACACTGAGCCTAAGTGCACATGTGTTTATTTTTGAAAGTGACACACTTGTACTGCAATCCTATACACTCTTACTTGGGAGTAAGCCTCACTGAACTCTATGGGACTTCTGAGTAGGCATATGATTGCATTGACACTCATTCAGAAACAGATTAGTTGTACAAAATATAGACACATGCCATTAAAAAAAATGAACAGGTGACTCTTCAATGAAATCAAACTTGAGCGATCTGAATTATCATGTACACTCAACTCAGAGCCCAATCCTGAGCTCTGTGTGCCAGCTTACCACTAGCGCGCACTGTCACAAAAGTGCCGTAAGGCACGTTTGCGGTACTTAGCCCCAGCCCAGCACTGGAGTTAGCCTAGCTTGAGCCCACGCTAGGCTAGCGCTTGCAGGAGGCAGCAGTCACCTGGACCACCAGGCAGCAGAGAGGTGAGTGGAGGGGGTGGGGGGAGGCAGGGAGGAGGCGTTCCAGTGGGGGGAGAGGGGGCAGAACCAGTGGAGCTCTGTCAGGGGTGCTGTAGAATTGGGTAGCCCCATTGCAAGGCTACTTTACTCAGGAGAAGAGGACAATGTTCCCTTTTCCCAAGGAAGCGGTGACAGCTGTCTGGGTGTGTTGGTTTCTGCAGTAGTTGTTTTCACCACCACAGCAGCCCTGTGCTCTGGGCAGCTCAGGATTGGGCTGCCCGTCACCTGGTCTTTCCACCTCCTCTGACTTTCTCACCTCTTTTCTAGGCCATTGGTCACTCTCTCAGATATAGCTGCCATCCTCAGCAACATTTAATTCCAAAGATGGAAGATTATTTTATCTTTTAAAATAACCTGTCAAAGCACCACTGAGAGTAGCTTCACACATAATGCAGGGGTTAGGGGTGGGTATGCCCCATGTTAGCTTTTCAGTGACATGGTATCTTTATAGCGCAATCCTAGGCAGGTCTACTCAGAAGTAAGTCTCATGTAGTTCAATGGAACTTACTCCCAGATTCGTGTGCATAGGATTGCTGCCTTACTCCCAGGTAACTGTACACAGGATTGACACCTCAATGTGTTACCAAAAATGATTGAAAATGCATGTTTATGGCATGCATTTGTATGTGTGGTGGTTTGTTGCAGAACGAGGACTTGCCCCCTGTGGGGTTTTTTACATGAGGGAACAGTCAATCGCAAAATTTCCCATCTGCCTGAAACATATTACTTCAATGTATAAGAAAAGTCCATGCCATCTCCCATATAGTCCTTCACACTCAGTGCTCTTTTTTCCATCATGTATTCATTCCTCTTTTAGATTTTTTTCCTGAAAATGCACCCTTTTGATAACCTCAGTCAGGAAACTAGAGATATTAGCATTACAAGTTAAGACCTGAGTTAATGAGGGAGCAGCTACACTACAAGAAGGATGACATTTTTTTTTCTTGTGCCTCATATATACCTACATGGGGTCAGTTGCTGGTTCCTTGTGTTTATTCTTCAGTATCTGCCAGAAAACTTTGAACAAGGGGGCTCTGTTGTTGCTGAGTTAGATAGTACATCCTTGGGGAAAGTACAGTAGAGGCTTATTTCTTCAACTTTGTATAATTTGATAGGTGTAGGCATAGCAATAGATTATATCCACAACAGACACAAGGGATCATGACCATTCCTTTCCATGGGATGATTACTCTTTGGGTTTCCATAACAAAGCCCCTGTTTTAATACACACATTCTGCAAAAGGATCTCCATGTTAAAGCTGCAATAAAAATAATCCTAAATCCTTACTACCCTTCGAAGAACACTTCTGGCAGGAGTCAGTGTTAAAGTTTAGCCAACGTAGACTTTGGCATCAAGCAACAATTTGTTTTTTGGTCCTCCAAACTACAGAGATCTCCGCCATCTGGTATTACTGTAGCAACTCTCTGGTAAGTTTAAATATATTGGCTTGGAAAGCAGTTATCTCACCAAAAAATCTATACATTTCTCACTCAAAAACCTTGCTTCATCTGTTTTCATTGTATAGTGAGTTCAAGTTTAGATCATGTGGAGTAAGTGACTTATATGCTTCAGGCCGTAATGTGAGCAAGGGAAAAGTGCTCATGAAAAAAATGCAGAAAAGGGTGGAAAGAATAAAACATTTAAAATTCCAAAGTTATCTCAAGAAATAATGAAAATATTAAGGTGATTTCCGGGATGATTTGAATTTCAAGGCCTTGCGGCTTCTTAAAAAAATGAACAGATACAGCAAACGTTGGAGAACTAATTTGGTATGGGAACAGTACAATGCATAATAAACTTCACTAGGTCTCTGCTTTTGAAGGGCATTAGCATTCTGGATGTCTTTTTCTTCCATGTAAAAAAATGAAAGAGCCATTCAAGAAGGGTCCATTGCTCACGTAGTCCACAAGTTTTTGGAGATACCCAAAGTTGGATTTCCAGTTTTTCAAGCAACAGAGTTCGACAATATTCAACAAGATAAGCAAGTTGCTTATCTTGAAGATAGAATAATTACTGTACCAGCATCACAACTGTGCTACAAAAGTGTTAAAAAGTTTCCAAGTATTGCGTATTGGTCTTTCGATGCCTGCAGGAGTGGGGAAAAAGGTCTGCTGGGGAAGACTCAGGGTCACATGAAAAAGGAAACCGGTAGCAGTGGCTCACAGCTGGTTAACTGTGAGGGAGCTAGTAAAGGGCTGCTGGATAGAGTAGGTGTTAAGAAAAACCAGGAAACAGGACAAGAACTAGCCAGACACAGTCCGCAGGACCACGGACAGCTCCAAAGCAGACAGCTTGCCTGGTCCACTACCAGAACCAAACTGATCCTACTTATACTGGTGCAGACTCTGATATCCTGCCTTGGGTGAGGGACAACCTCTCCCAGGGACCAAGCTCTGGCTTGGATTCAAGCAGCTTAGCACTCTTTGATTTTGTGGCAGGTCCTTTGGCGACTCAGGAAAAAGGGATGTGCAGAGTGGGTGTGTGCAGAGTCCTTGATAGTTGTTAACCTGGCTCCTTAAGAGGATCCAGGTGCTTGGGCTAGTAGACTCATCTGCAACTTCTGGAAGCTAGGCGGATATAGCTGGTATATGCATGTAAACACACTACTGAAGAAATTAAAAAAACCTGCCGTACTTAATCAAAACACCAATTCATATTTGTTCTGTCTATCAATCCAATCCTGTCTCCTGCCACTTCACAGCATGCAGTTGCACAACAAGGCACATGCTCCATGCTATATGGTGGAGAGATTGACCAGAAGGCAATTGAAAAGTAAACAAGTTTTTTTTTACTTACCTCTTGGTAGACTATCTGGTTGGCAATGGGTATCCTTGAACCTATGCAAGTTGGCATCAGTTCAAGGAGAGGAAGGGGGCAAGTTGGGCAGCGAAAGAGAGGCTAGCACCCCGTGCAAGTTGCTGCTGCCAAGATCCGCCCTCTTCCTCTTCCAAACTGCTTCTAGTTCCTCCACCCCCCTGCTCCCAAACTCCCCTTCTACCATCTTATCTGGGAGCAGCATAGCATCCAGGCAGTTCTGGCACGTACATGAAACTATTGGCCATCTCCACCAGTTGCTCCATTGTACTCAGTGGCCGCACAATGTTTGTGCCAGCAGATTGGAAGATCCATTGTCATGCCAAGCATGAGCTTAAAACAATACTTGACTGACTGAGGGCCCAATCCTATCCAACCTTCCAATGCCAGTGCAGCCACAAGGCAGTTGCAAGCTAAGGAAATAAATGTTTCTTTACCTTGAGGAGGCTTCTGTAATTGTTCTCTTCACTTCAGGATGCAGCACACACCCTGTTGGCATAGCTGCATCAACACTGGAAAGTTGAAAAGAGTTGGGCCCTGAGATTTATATCCTGAAGGTCCAGAGCACTAACGGCATCAAAAGCCTAGCAATTCAACCATGTATGATAAATACTGTTGTTGTTGTTGTTGTTGTTGTATGATAGAGATGGTCATTGTAGCTCTCCTTCAAAGCATATCAGTTCTACAGATGTGGAAACCTACATACTACACACAAGTCATAAGTGATGCCCACAGCTAACCAATTTCTTACACAGACATTACTTCTGTGTAGGAAATGAATTCTACCCCATATTTAAATAATCATGTAAGTGAAGAATCCCTTCTGATCAGGGCTGGCTTCAGGGACTTGGGCAGCAGTGGGTATTACTCAGCTTTCTTTTCACTTGCCCATTCAGTAACTTCAGTTGCTGCTTTTTCTCATCCTCTTTGCTGCTCCCACCATCTTACAGCTGTGATTAGGGCAAAGCAGAGAGGAGGAGTATAGTGTGGCAGCAGCTACTGCTGCTTTTTCTCCTCCTTACTACCATCTGCCTGCTGCCCATCAAGCAGTGATGGCAAAAGCTTTGGTGGACATTGGTTCCCTTGCCAGTAAATGGGCCGGGTAGAGAGCTGACCATCTTGATGGCCAATGCCGGGCCTGTTCCATGCAGGCAAGGAAAATTCTGCCTGGAGAACGACACAGATATATATATATATATATATATATATATATATATATATATATATATATATATATATATATATATATATATATATTTCAATTCTCATTGAGTATCTGAAAATGCAAATTTCAACATGAAAACTGAAACTTGGGAAAATCTGGCTCTTCACAAAAGACATGTTTTCAATATCAGAGAGGAGGAATAGCTAGTGCTTACCTCAGTTTAAACTAGGAAAAAAAACTTAATGAAATATAGCCTTGACCTTGACTAGCCTGCTCATGTTTAAAACTATTAGCCTTGTCTACACTAGCTATATTTGCTACGTTGGCTGATTTGGCTACATTTTTCCTTAATGTAGACCAGCTGTGTGTATGCACGGAACACAAACATACAATAAACAGATTTAGAATCCTGTTCATAATATCATAGCCAAATCTAGCTGTGAAGTGACAAACAATAATGAACAAGAAAGGGGAGAACTCTGGGGAGATTACATTCCAGGATCCTGAGAAAGCTCCATTGGAAGCCTTGACGCCAAAGACCTGGTGGAGATGTAAATTAGCCTTGATGAGGGAAACATGGAAAGCAAGTAAGCCTGTTCTTCTGAGGTCTGTGAATTAATGTGCTTGCCCGGGTACTCAACCTAACTGGCTGCACGGTAGGTAATGCACCCTGTTCCTGAAACGGTTAACTTCTGTCTCACTTCCCAAATTGAAAATAGCAACAACCTGCTCTCATTTGTCATAGCCTTTGTAGATGATTACATGAAACAAAGGTTTTAAACTCAAACCAGGTTTTCAACTGGGGAAGAATCCAAAGATGCTCACTGAGAAGGAGAAGGAAGCCAGATGGCATCTGTTGGTATAGCAAAGGGTTACGCAGAGTAAGTCAATGGGAAATGAGCTGAGGAAAAGCAATTGCAGCCCACAGTTTCATTATTGGCAAGTGAACATTCTGGGGTGATTGCAAAAGAGCTTTATGGGTTTCTTTCCCTCCCAGGGTAGGCCTAAATATTTGTATCATAACCCAGGCACAAACTTGTATCTAGGGGTTTACTAGCTGTTTAGAAAGTATTTGGTATATTAAAAATGCATTTACTGAAGCTATTGCCACAAAAAGAGCTGAAACTATGATGCTAATTAAAAACAAAACCTTTGGTGTTACTAATATCAGTTTCTTTTCTTTCTTTCTTTTCCTTAAGAAGCTGTTAATATGGGCAATACATCTGGACAGCAACACTTTTCTTCCAAAATGGAATGTTCACACAGTATTCCTTTTTCGGGGGCCAATATATTTTATGAACTTGTCAGCAACTGGGGTAGGAAAAGGGAGGGCAGGATAAGATTCAGATGTGCTATTTTCAAGGAAATACACACTTTCAAAAAATGCAAGTTTTATAAGCTTTACAATTTGACACCATTAAAAACAAATCACATGGCAGGAATCAAAACCTACTTATATTAAAAACTAAAATTGCTTCCTGGCTAAGTTTCAGTTAATGAAATTAAAAGGATTTCACATAGAGACTTTGAACCACAATTGGTAATTCCTTCTGTTTCAAACGGCTGGTTCCTTCGCTCTGCATCTTGCAACAGCTAAATGCCCATTCCAGCTCTAGTTGCAACTGTTATTCAGGTGAACTGGATCTCAAAATAATGTGAATGGTATGTGTTCTAGAGCAGTGGTTCCCAAACTGGTGGGTGGCAACCCAGCAGGGGAATCGGAAGTGGGCCATTCCCCCTTAAGGGAAGTGGCCTAGAAATGGGTGCCCCAATGACACCACAGCGATCATGGCACTGCCAGGAGCAAGTGGTTTTTAAAGTTATCTGGGGGGGGGGGTTGCACTGGCATCTAGGAGGGTCCTGGAGGCTCGAGCCCCCTCTGCAAGCCTGTGCACTGCTCCTAATCACTCCAATCTGCAACCAGAGTCGACTTTCAGTTTTTTGCAGTTCTAGGTTGCTCTAGAGACATCATTTCATACTGAATCACATTTTCTGTTTTAAGCCTTCAAACAAGACTACAAGTAAGTACCTGCAAGTCCCACAGGTACATTTAAAAGCATAATGCTAAATATAGGCATATCTACCTTTTCACCCATTTCCAACTCATTGGCATCCCATTTCTTTGTGATTGTTTTCTTGCTTGGATTGTGAAATGATTCCTGATCTTGTACATCATGCAAGCAATAGGAGCATATTAAGAAAACAAGCGTACAAGTTGTAAATGTGAGCATTGGTGTAGCCTAGTGATTGCGATACTATGTTATGAATCAAGAAGGTCCTGAACTCACTGGTCTGATGGCACAATTGTATCCTCCACTTGTGCTGGTGGAGCATGTGCTTTGCTGGTGAAGGCTGTCACAAATGTGTCATAAAGCATGTTGCAACAGCGCAGAAGTTAGTGTCACTGGTGAGAAGGCCTGTGCCATCCTGCCAGTGTCAATACAGGCCACAGTGTGTGGTGGAGCAGGCAAGCTCCATGCTGAGCACCAGAGGGGCAGGAAAAGGGCGAAGAGATACAGGCTCGGTAACAGGTGGATGCAGGATCGATGGCAGTGGTGAATACCATATCCTATTCCCTTTCTCAGGCCAGATCTGCTGACACAGGGCAATGCAGATTTGCACCAGTGATTTAGCAGGTGCAGTTCTGAGTTGCCCCATTGCAGCAGCTGGAGCTTACGCCAGGCAAAATATCCCCTTACCTCAGGGAGCCCACCAGCATTCTAACAACCCCCATAGGATACAGCAGAGCCCACACTGACACCACTGCATCAGTGTGGAGGAAGTTGGAGATGATTGAGCTGTTAGGTAAGACTTTTTCTTGCTCTGTCTGCTTTTAATCTGCAACATAAGATATAATTCTGACCTATCTTACAAGGTGGTGGAACGGTTACAAGATAATGTATGTGAAACTCTTGGAACATCTGAAAGCACTATATAAATACTACTGTTAGTCTTCACAACAGACAGGGCAGGGTTGCCAACATGATTGAATGGAAAGTCAGTTCCATTCAAAGCACAAATCAAAAAGTTTCAACACTATGAATATCTACACAATCAACATGACATAAAGCAACATCAATACAATCCTTCTGCTGGTAGTGGTCTCTGATTGGTCTGGTAGCAGTCTCTATATCAACTTGAAAGCCTGCAGCTAGTCCAGCTGGCATGAGCATAGGCTGTAGGGTTCAATGCTATGAGGCAGATCTCACACAGCTGTCTTCCCGAAGTAAATAACAACCCACTGCAGCAACTCTGGCACCTGGTTTCTATTTGGGAATGTGGCTTTCAGTCCTACGCTTTGGTTGACTCAAAACTAAATTCACTCATCTTCCCCTCCTTTTTTGCACTGTGATGGCAATATCAGTGCTTTAATTAGATGACGTGGCCAGGCAGGCACTTTTTAATTCCATGAACTGCCCTTATCTGTATCAAACCCCAAAGCTGTCAACTGTATGAAAAGAAAATGATGGAAGTTATGCTTAGAAGCGAATTCATTTTCATCAGATACCAGCGAAGATGCTCTGCTGCCATGGAATTTGTGACATGATTCTACTGTGATACGGGGCGGGGGGGGGGGGGGAGGGAAATCAAAGGTAATAAATTATTCCTGTAATGTTCAAGCTATGAGACCCATCCCTAATAAGACATTAAGAGTGAAAGTTTTAAATTTATGGCATTATATTTTTTGCTCTTCTAATCAAGGCAGAAATGGCCTTGCCAAACTCCTTAAAATGTTTCTACAGTTTCTTTCCTTTTCTTATTTAAGCCACCAAGGTAAGAGAGATTTATATCATGTAACGCAAGCACTCAATTGTTTGGGAGAGATGCACAACATCTTTTATCAATTTATGCAACTGTACGATGGAAACCTGTGTATAAGAAAAGAAATCAGTAATAAAAACCCCAGTGGTTAGCCACAGTACTTAATTTTATGGGTTAGGGGGTTTTCTTTTTCTTTCCTTTCCTTTCTTAAAGCAAAGGCATGAATGCTTTAAGAATTCCACATTCTTCAAGTCCTGCTTTTCATTTGGGGTTGACAGGCAAAGTTCAGAACACATCATTATGGGGTTCGCAGTCACTGCTAAAGGTAACGCTCATATTACAAATGAATTAATAGAAAACACTTACCTTCCCTACTAGCTTGCCTTTCCTGTTCATGCAAAGGTAAAAGTCTGTCTCTTTCCCTTTGATCCGGACTTGACTGCCAAATGTGTCTGTTTCCACTAGAAGCTGGGCTTGTAAAGGAAGAAGAAGAAAAAAGGCATTTACCAGACTGGTCAGAGAGCAAATGAGTGGAGATGATGCCCTCTGATATATTATCTCCCAGTCAATAAGGAGATACTAGAGAGAACAGCAGGAAAGAGAAACAAGCAACAGGAAATACACAGGTCCTCATCAGTTGTCATAGAATAATCAACATAAATCATCAAAGGAGACACTTGTGCTGCAGTCCAGAAGTAGACATTTCTGAAAATATAGGACCACCACTATAGTCAATGGAACTCTGTTGAACTGGAATATGTTGCATTTTCATAAAATAAAGTACAGTAGGTCTTCAATGGTAACCAAAAGGGGCATTGTTACAGGTGTTTTAAAATGGTGTTATTTATCTTACTCAGAAGTAAGCCCATTGTGTTCAGTGAGTCTTCGGCTTTAATCCTCTCTTACTCCCCAGAAACAAACACCTCTAGGTATAGTACATTTCCAAGGGTTTTTGTGGGACATGATAGATTTCGGTAAAATAAGCATACTGATACTGCAATCCTATATACACTTACCTGACAGCAAGCCCCATTGAAATAAACAGACTTGTTTCTAAGTAGATGTGCACAGACTTGTACTGTGAGCGCATCCCATATGAGCAGCCCAATCCTATCCTTTCCACTACTGTGGGCTACAGTAGCACTGAAATGGCCACCGCTATATCCTGCGGAGCCTGGGAAAGCTGCCAGAGGTATCCTTGGGGGAAAGGGACATTCATCCCCTTCTGAATAAAGCCCCCATCTGCACAATGGGGTTTCTTGAGTCTACGCCAGCTAAATCGCTGTCATTTATGCAAGGTGTAGATTTGGGATTTAGCAGTCAAATTTTTATCTGAGACAGATTAACTTCTCTGAATGGATATAGTTATTAAATGTACTGCACAGTAAAAAAAAAAAAAAAAACTTCAGTGTGCACTGAGTCTCTGTCTGGTTTTAAAAAAATCAAATTTAGTGGTATTTTGTTTTTTTAAAAGGGAAAGCCTCTCCCTTTGTTTCTCAAACATCAGAACTCTTATTGCATCAGAACTCTGAATGAATTCTTGCTCTGGGATTGACGACCTACCCTAATGTCATTTTAGTGAAGGACAGCGATCTGAAAATTGAAAATGGAAGTGCTTTAGATTTTTCTCATTGCTACCTCTATTGTAGGTACTGGATTGTAGCAGGTATAAGAAGTAATTGTATGTTAATGCAAAACATTTATGATTGATAAATGCTTGTTCAAAAAGTTTCTCTACATAAAGGACAAAGGAATATGATGTGAAACAGAAATGAATAAAGAGGGAACACAGAAGGAACATGGAGAGAAGCCATAGCCCTCTACTAGAGCATATAATTTGAATACAGAAGTTTGCAAGTTCAATCAATCCCCAGCACCTCCACTTAAAGGAACTCACACAGTCTTTACTAGAGAGATTCTAGCAGTCAAACTAGCCAGTCAGAGTAGACAACACTTGGCAGTTTAATATATTGACAGCGCAATCCTAACTTGCACTGGAACAGGCGGGCCAGCAGGCCTGCGCTGAGCTGCATAGGATTTGGCATAAGTGCTGGCACCTGGCCCTGCCTCCTGCTCCTCATCCACCCTCCTATGGGACTTGCACCTGCCCAAGGGCACATTAGGTTTGCGCCCTGAGCTGCATAGGTTCCAGAGCCAGCAGGCATCGCAAAATGGCCATTTCAGGTGGGAGCAGGAGGTGGTCCATGCCTCTCCATTACCTCGGCAAGTGCCTCACTATGCCTGCTTCACTCCTCCTTCCAGCCATGGAGTCCTGGAAAGGCAGTGGCCTGGAAAATGAATTGGTGAGGTGCAAAGTGGTAGCTACTCTATTTATTAAAAGCTTACATACTGCCCTTCTCTTGTAGGACCCACGGTAGTTGACAATATCAAACACACACACAGTAATAACCATAAAATCATAGAGAACAATCAGAACAAACTCCAAAACGATAACCATAGGAAGAATTCCAGAGGAACAATGGTAGCCAACACCAGAGGACATCTCCAAAACCCATGTCTTGGCCAAACACCTAACTGCATATAGTGTAGGTGCCTATCTGCTGCTCCTGAGAAGGCCTTGCTTCTTATGGATGCTCAACAGGCTTCTGTCAACTCATGCACCCAAAATAGGGCTTCAGGTGATTATCAGAGCATGGCAAGGGGGCACATACAGAAGAAAGTGGTCCTTTAAGTACGCTGATCCCAAAATATTTAGTGTTAAAACCAGCATGGAACAGGTTGAGTGTTAAAACCAGCATGGAAGCATACAGGAAACAAACACAGGTTTAATTTGAAAACACAGGTTAACAATTTAATTAGAAAACACAGGTTTAATTTGTTCCCATAGAGCTGACTCAGTTAGCCACATTTTGCAGCAGCTGAACCTTTCAAGCTGTCTTCAAGAGCAACCCCACACACACAGTATGTTACAATAATCTAATCCAGAGGTGACCAGGACATAGATCACTTTAACTCCTGAACCGACTTCTCCAGGAATGGTCACAATTGGCACACAGAAGAAGTGGTAAAAAGCACTCCACATAACTGTCACTGGTCCTTCATAAGGGTATTCCCAAACTGCAAACCTGATCCTTCAGAACAGCTTGAAAGTCTATTCTTGACTCAGATGAATTCCCCTGTCAACAGCATGTCCATCCTGGCTGGGTTAAGTTGTATCCAGTCCACAACTGACAGACAATGATTCAGAGTGTCAACCACTTCCCTAGGAACTGTTCAAAAAAGAGGAAAAGCTGAGTGTTTTCAGCATGCTGGTGACATAATGGAGCAAAACCATCACAATGGACCATCAAGAATCTAGACCTTTCTGTGGTCCCAACTGTAAAAAAAAAAATCCGAACTACTTGAAACAGTTCATTTGGATGACACCATGCAGATGCAGTGATGGTGGAGTAGTAAGGTTTCTTACTTGGAGTAGTTAAGGTTTCTTACAGCAAGGAACAGGCCTTGCTGAGGGAGAGTCAGCATGGCTTCTGTAAGGGTAAGTCTTGCCTCACGAACCTTATAGAATTCTTTGAAAAGGTCAACAGGCATGTGGATGCGGGAGAACCCATGGACATTATATATCTGGACTTTCAGAAGGCGTTTGACACGGTCCCTCACCAAAGGCTACTGAAAAAACTCCACAGTCAGGGAATTAGAGGACAGGTCCTCTCATGGATTGAGAACTGGTTGGAGGCCAGGAAGCAGAGAGTGTGTGTCAATGGGCAATTTTCACAATGGAGAGAGGTGAAAAGCGGTGTGCCCCAAGGATCTGTCCTGGGACCGGTGCTTTTCAACCTCTTCATAAATGACCTGGAGACAGGGTTGAGCAGTGAAGTGGCTAAGTTTGCAGACGACACCAAACTTTTCCGAGTGGTGAAGACCAGAAGTGATTGTGAGGAGCTCCAGAAGGATCTCTCCAGACTGGCAGAATGGGCAGCAAAATGGCAGATGTGCTTCAATGTCAGTAAGTGTAAAGTCATGCACATTGGGGCAAAAAATCAAAACTTTAGACATAGGCTGATGGGTTCTGAGCTGTCTGTGACAGATCAGGAGAGAGATCTTGGGGTGGTGGTGGACAGGTCGATGAAAGTGTCGACCCAATGTGCGGTGGCAGTGAAGAAGGCCAATTCTATGCTTGGGATCATTAGGAAGGGTATTGAGAACAAAACGGCTAGTATTATAATGCCGTTATACAAATCTATGGTAAGGCCACACCTGGAGTATTGTGTCCAGTTCTGGTCGCCGCATCTCAAAAAAGACATAGTGGAAATGGAAAAGGTGCAAAAGAGAGCGACTAAGATGATTACGGGGCTGGGGCACCTTCCTTATGAGGAAAGGCTACGGCGTTTGGGCCTCTTCAGCCTAGAAAAGAGACGCTTGAGGGGGGACATGATTGAGACATACAAAATTATGCAGGGAATGGACAGAGTGGATAGGGAGATGCTCTTTACACTCTCACATAATACCAGAACCAGGGGACATTCACTAAAATTGAGTGTTGGGCAGGTTAGGACAGACAAAAGAAAATATTTCTTTACTCAGCGTGTGGTCGGTCTGTGGAACTCCTTGCCACAGGATGTGGTGCTGGTGTCTAGCCTGGACATCTTTAAAAGGGGATTGGACGAGTTTCTGGAGGAAAAATCCATTATGGGGTACAAGCCATGATGTGTATGCGCAACCTCCTGATTTTAGAAATGGGTTAAGTCAGAATGCTAGATGTAGGGGAGGGCACCAGGATGAGGTCTCTTGTTATCTGGTGTGCTCCCTCGGGCATTTGGTGGGCCGCTGTGAGATACAGGAAGCTGGACTAGATGGGCCTATGGCCTGATCCAGTGGGGCTGTTCTTATGTTCTTATGTTCTTATGTTCTTCATCACCATCTCTTTCACGGTGTAGACTCTCAAATGAGCTGCAGTCCTTCTTTGGTCAGACTTCTTCACAAGACGTCATCTATCATTGCTCTAGCCATAATTCATCCTGTTTTATTGACCATGGCTCTGGGGAATATCGAAGATGGCCTAGATGCCTTCAGAAGTGGATCTGACAGATTTACGGAGGAAAAGTCTATAGCACAGGTTACAAGTCAGGACGACTGTATGCAACCTGTGGGTTTGACAGGTAGCCTCTGATGCAAAGGAGTGCCAACAAGATGCAGATCTGTTGTCTTGTGTGCTCCCTGAGGCCTCTAGTGGGCCCCTGTGAGATATAGGAAGCTGGACTAGATGGGCCCTTGGCCTGTTCCAGAAGGGCTCTTCCCAATGTTCTTATTGTTCTGCCTGGGCTCTGCAGACAGGGAGAGCGCATGTAGTAGCCCAAGCCATCTCCACATTTCAAAGATCAACTACTAGACCATCAAAAGAACTGCCAGGCATGCTGCCAAGAAAATTCCCTCAGAGCCATCAGGAAACCCATTGGATCTATCCTAATTGGCCCACTACTCAGGGGTGGCCCCAAACCTTCCAGTACCTCAAGCAGCATTTCCCTGCACTGCCTTAATCCCCTCAATGCTGCCTCAGTGCACACACATATGCTCTCACCCCTTTACTTACCAAGAACATGGCCTACAGCCTATCCGGTCCACACCACTTCTGATTGAAATGGAAGCAGTGCAGACTGGGTTCCCAGCCTGCACTACCTTTGTTCAAGTCAAACAGAAGTGATGTGTGCCAGGCAGGCTGAAGACTGTGCTCCTGGGAATTCAACTAAAGGGAAAGGGTGCACACTCCAAATCACCCATCCCAGCCTATGTGGTGCTTCATAAGTACCAAATAGACAAAGAGAGTTGATCCAGAGTGCAACAGTCTCTTTTTCTTCTCCCTTCTTCTTTCGGCAATGTTGTAGGGGAGACATGCGCCTTACTTCTTTACTGCACTCCATTCTCACAGAGTTTAAGCCATTTCTGCCCACATTGCATATACGCAACAGGTATCAAGTGTGTACACCTGCGGGCTGGGCAGAAAGGAGTTAAAAGGGACTGCATGAGCATGAAGCAAGGGGAGGGAGTCGTGAAGTGCTCCCTTCGTGAACAGCTTTTCTAGGAATGTGTTTCCTTTAAACTCTAAACCCTGTGCAAGGAAGGCACATGGGGAATGAAGAGGATGATCTGGATCCTGTTCATGTTTTGCAAGCAGAGAGCAGATTGATGCAGCTTGTATTCATGGTGGGCTGGAGGGAGGTAATGGGGGCAGATGCAGGGTGAAGGGCACTCTGAATTCACTGCTCCTTCCACCAGCCACCTGATGGAAGTATCACAGGGCTTCATGTTTGGACCGGAGATGCCCCCACCCTTGCTAGCTAAATGACCACCATTCTACTCCTTCCTGCTTCCTTTGCTCAGTCCCTGTTCCTGCATGCCTTGGCTTTTCAAAAGGCAGAGGGGGGGGATGGAGCAACCAGATCAGAGGAAGAGAGGAGAAGCAGAGGCAGGAGGAAGAGGAGGAAAAGGTATAGGTGGGAAAAGAGAAAGGAAGATGAAGAGGGAAGTTGCCAAGGAAAGGGTTGGGGGTCCAGACACAACACACTTTGCATGTGAGTGATGTGGAAAGAATCTGCTTGCAGTATAGTCTGTGTACAAGGAGGGTGATGGTTCATGGGGCCACCTGAGACATAAGGACGACAAGTCAGGCCTGACCTCCTCCCCACTGGTTTTGTCCATCCGTGTTCTCTTATTTATATCTGAAGGTTTGAGGGAAATTCTACCTTTTGCCTTTCCTATGAATCATGTCGACTGTCAGAAACATACAACTTTTGGAGAACTTTGTCCTACAGAAACAGCAACAAACAGCAATGCCAAAAAACATTTCATATTTGCCCACAGCAACTTGGGCCAAATGGTTGATTTCAATCATTTAAGTAAAACGGGTCTGCATCTTTTAAAATTCACATTATTTGTCTCACTGTTCCAAAACATTCTCACGAAAGCTGGGTAGTTTCAAAACTACAAGATACATCACCTCACCCTCAAACTAAAACAAGTATGAGTAATACCCAGGCTGATTTTAATTTGAAAAATATCACCTTAAAAAGATTCGGTTCCCTGCTGTGAAAATTAAAACCATCTGGATGGCGTGATTTCCAATAATTAATCCTGCTCTCCTTTGACACTGTTACTAATTAAAATATGATACCCCCTTTTCCATGTAAAGAATTTAAATAAATTTTAAGGAGCTAATAAAATAATGTAATAATTTTGGAAATAAATGAAAATTAGCTTTTCTCCTACTTGCCTAGGCTAAAAATACTACAGCTGTACCTTTATGCTAACAAGACCTAATTAAGTCAAGGCAGCAATGAAGGTAGCAACTTTCATGGGAAAACATCAGTAATAAGATTCATCCACACAAAACAAGGACTGGCAGACACAGTGCACTGGATCTCAAATGCATTTATGTAGGGCAAATGGTTTAAAAACGGTTTTATAACTAAGTTCCCAAGGCCATGAGCATGAAATCACTTACATGGAAGGATGTGCTATTGAACTTAATGTATAAGATCATGATGTACATTTGTTCTAAGGCACCCAAAAAACTAATTGTGAAGATCATGGAATGCAACCAGAATCAGCCCATCTTGCAGGCTGTAGGTCCAATTCTGTAATGTATAAACATTATTAGGCCCAGGATAGATTCATTTTCTGTTTGTCTAGACCAGGGGTGTCCAAACCTTTTGGCAGGAGGGCCACATCATCTCTCTGTGTCAGAGGCCAGGAAAAAAATTAATTTACATTTCAAATTTGAATAAATTTACATAAATGAATATATTAGAGATGGAACTTATATGAATGAATGATGGTTTCAATAGCTCAAGGCCTAAAAAAGGCCTTGCACAAAGCAAGTTCAGCCTTTCCTTTGCTGCCGCTGCTGCTTCACAGATGTGAAACAGCAAGTAGTGGAGGCAGCCTTGTCCCACAGCTCAGGCAAGAGATTGAACAGCCGCCCTCATACTGAGAGCAATTGCATCGGGCCAGCACAGGCTCCTGCAAGTCTCTGGAAGGCCAGAGACTCATTGGAGACTGGGGGTTCCCTGAGGGCCAGATTGGGAGTCCTTGAGGGCCACAAGTGACCCCAGGGCCAGGGTTTGGGCACCCCTGGTCTAGACTAGCAGGTGCCAAACCCTGGCCCAACAGCCATATAAGGCACCTGTGGAAATCCCTCCCCCATGTGCTTACCATTCTGTGGGGCAGCTTGCTATCTCTGCTGCTAATCACCCCCAAATGTTGCACTCAGCAGCTGCTTCTGAATTTTGGTGACTCAGTATGCTTGCCACCTGGATTTCTGGGCAAACATGACTGCTCACTGCAACATTTGGAGGCAATTGGCAGCAGAGATAGCAAGCTCCCCCCCCCCTCCAATGGTAAGCTTCGTTCACACCAGGGACAGCTTTTTGGAGGAATAGCACCCTCAGTTTGGAGACCGTTGGTCTAGACTTGATTGCAAATAACGCAGTGCACCATTATTCTGTGTTTTACATGGTAACAAAACTGGGCACAGACCCAAATTCCCCAGTTTGGAACTGTTTTAAACCAGTTTTATAATACTGATGGAACTATATTTTTAAAAGATATAGAATACCAAAAGCTCTCCTTTTAGGCCAACCATTTTAAGGTTCCATAGCTTTTGTTAGCTGCCCACTTTTTAAAATACAGGCATTCCATTCTTCAGACATTTCCTGCAAATTAGGGGCAATCTACATGTTACGCTGCAGCTGAGTGTAATGAGTCCTCGAGGGGAGAAGGGTCATCTGTACTGGAGAAGGGGTGGAAGAAAAAGGAGTGCTTAACAGTTCCCCTAGTACTCATTCTCCAGCTGCTTTTATTCCTCCAGGGTTCCAAACCCAGACTTGCAAAGTAAACATGAACTTAGAAAAACATCACTGAGATAAAAGCGGGGGGGGGGGTTTCAGAAGAGAGGAAACTGACCAGGAAAGGGTTAAGCAATCGACACCCTTCTTCAGTACAAACTATCACCCTTTCCCAAGGGTTCTCTTCAATGGACAAAAGGCTGGGATGGTTCGGTTATACATGACTGCAACATGACATCTGGTTTGCCCTGCCGTTTCCTTTAGATGAAATTACAAATTCGTTGTAAGCCATAGCTGAGGATGCAGAGGTTTGCTGCATCAAAAAAAAAAAAAATCAGTGGTGAGAATGGTAGGTCCAACCAGCCAGTGCAAAACTACAGAACCACAACATGGCTTTGGTGTCACAGGGATGCTATTCCAGCACTAAAAGGCGGGCACGAACACATGTTAAACCCTTTGTACGAGAATGGAATGAAGGGCTTGTAGCCTGCACTTGTTCCACCCCTTTGTGTTTTCAAATAAGCACTTGCTCACTCAGCAGATTGTTTTTCCTGCAAAGGCAGCCTCTGTTTTATGGGGCTTAGTTGCAACTAATTGATCTAAGGTACTCCAGTAATGCTAACCATATGGGAAGTGGTGCTAAGTGCAAAGTGATGATGTCACTCAGACACTTTACCTTGTGTTAGGAACACAGCATCAGTTCTACCCTTTTGTGGCCTGTTCTAAGGGAACTCCAAACTGTAGCTGGATGCACATGGCCCTCTAGACTTCCATAGAAGGTTCACGGATTTCTTGCAACAGATCGTTTTGAAACTGTCCCACAGCAACTGAAGAGATGGGCCAAGATGCAATTGTACAATATTATACACTGCAATGACCTTTCAGTTTTCTAGCCAAAAGGGTAAAGGTTTATGCAAAGAATCACTAAGATCAGTGTTTTTCAACCTTGGGATCACAACCTCAATGGGGTTGCGAAGTGTCAGTTGTGGGGTCGCAGTAACCTAAGGCAGGGGTGTCCAAAGTTTTTGGCAGGAGGGTCACATCATCTCTCTGACACTATGTCAGGGGCTGGGGGAAAAAAGAATTAATTTACATTTAAAAATTTGAATAAATTTACATAAGTTTACATAAATGAATATATTAAAGATGAACTTATATGAATGAATGAAGGTCTTGCAATAACTCAAGGCCTATAAAAGGTCTTGCACAAAGCAAGGCTGGCCTTTCCTTTGCTGCTGCTACTTCATCACAGACGTGAAACAGCAAGCAGTGGAGGGAGCCCTCATCCCACACCTCACGCGAGAGGTCAAACAGTCGCCCCCACGCTGAGAGCAGTTGTGTCGGGCCAGTGCAGGCTCCAACAAATCTCAAGGGTCAGATGCTCATTGGAGACTAGGGGTTCCCTGAGGGCCACATTGAGAGGCCTCGAGGGCCACAAGTGGCCCCAGGGCCGGGGTTTGGGCACCCCTGACCTAAGGGAATGAAAAAGGATGAAGACCACTGGACTAGAGCATCATCAGGTAAAAGGGGGGCATCTGGTGTGCCCCTTCAGATGCCAGGAGATGGTGTCCCAGTCCTGCTCAGTTTCTTAGTAAACTAAAATAGCTTTTGCTACTGCCAGGTTTCATGGCAGCTCTTTCTGCTCTCTCTAATAAGAATACGAGTGTATGTGATTACAGTGAACAGTACTGGGAGGGCATAACGGGGGTAGGGAGTGGGCAGAGACAGGACAGGTGGCAGGATAGTGTCCTCCTGGGAGGATGGCAGCACTGACAGTGGTTCCTCAGTCTCATTATTTATTTATTTAGGGACATGGCACTAAAAAGTTTGAAGACCATTGACCTAGATGACTAACAGTGCAACCCTGTCTTGTGCTGGAACAGGCAGACCAGGAGGCCTGTGCTGTATCCTGCACAGCACATGGCGCCAAAGTGGCTTAGCCAAAGGTAAGGGAAACTCTTAGTCCTAGGTAAGCCACTGCTGCCCCTATGGGTTTCCTTGGACTTGTTCCTCAAGAGTTGGCATAAGTCCAAGGAGAGCGGAGCAGCTTGAAGCCACTCCATGCTGCTCAGGAATGAGGGTTGGGATCCAGCATAACTGGTGGGTTCCAGCCCTGTCTCCTGCTCCCTGTCTCCTGTCTCCCTGGGACCGCCCTCCGCTCAACCTTCCCTCACCCCAGAATGCCTCCCTCTCGCCTCCTCCTGGCTCAGGAGGGTTGCAAATGTGCCATAAGGCACTTTTGCACCTCCTTGAGAGTTGGCTGGGCTGGCACGTGAATGCACGCCGGTACACAGAGGCTGAATTCAGCCTCCGCACCGATATGGGGATGCAGCCTTGCATCAGTTGAGCTCGGCCGACAATGCTCTGGGGTGGGTGGGGGGAGGCAGGAGGGAGGTGTTCCGGGGCGTTTTGGGGGCTTCTGGCAGGGCCATCCCTTAACACCAGTGGTTTCCAACCTTTAGGAGCCATGGAACGCTGAAGTAAAAATTGGAATCATTGTGGACCACATGCAACCCTTACCGCCACCACAAAAAATGCAATTAAATTTGTAATACTGCAATTAGAGATAATTTAGTAGAGATTTATTAGATCTGTTATTTATAGAGAAGATTTGTGAGTTGCTGCTTTTGTTTCCGGCTGCGGTTGTGAGCGTACTGTTCTCTGCTCTCTCTGGTGGTCCATAGTGGAGAGTGCTTGCTTGCTGAGATGCTGGATATGACTGATCTTTTTTTCACAAAGAAAAAAACTTTTCCCAAAAACTGAGGATCTGAGGAGATCCGAGGATTGTTTGTCAGGAGAGACAAACCCCTCCATGTGATGGCATGATTCCTGAGGAGATAAAGCCCGGCCAGGGGGCTTTCCCAGGAGATTCCACCATCTTGGCAGCAATGGTGAAGAATTCATTTTGAAATCAAGCTGAAGGCCCCAGCAGGAAAAGACATTGAAAGACTTAAGTAAGTGTTATTCTATTTGTGTATGTCTGGCGTGGACTGAATAATTTGATTGCCTGATTTGTTTTCTTGCCGTGAGAAGAGGAAGAGGGGGGAAGGTTCCCCCCCAGCTGTTTATCAGTGTGAGGAGAAATTGTAGAGGAGATTTACCAAGCTTGCTATGGATATATGAAAATGTAATTACAACTTCACAACTTTGAATTTCGATGGATTACAAATTAATTGTCCTTGGAAAGTTTGTGTATTGGAGCATTTATTGCCTTGATTTGTTATTATCATTTGGGAATGCCTGAAGGAGCGGCTGGATGTTTTGACATTCCTGCGGATGGAGGAATGGTGTTGCCAAGGCTACAAGTATAAATAAGATAAGAGAAATATAAATAAAACAACAGTACACCAGAGACATCTAGTGACATCTAGTGAATTTTAAAAGACATTGCAAGAACTGGATTTGTGTGTAAAATTGAAGCAAGGAAGATAATATGCTGAGGTGTCCTTAAAGAACATTGTGAGCAGAAGGAAGGAAGAACAAAGATGGTGGGCAAAACAGTGAAAGTTTGAGGCTTGCCAATGTTGGAGAAGGGGCTTGGAAAATTAGTACAAGAGGAACCGAAAGGGAAAGACTGGAAACAGACTGTGTAAGACAACATAGAAAAACTGTTGGTAATGGTACAGCAACTAACAAACTAATCTGTACAAACTCAAGCTAGTGTGGATGCTTTAATGAAATGATTAGATGATCTTACTGGACAACTGATGGAGGTGAAAATTACATCAGAAGAAAATAAACAAAAGATTGAGAGATAGGGACAAAATATAAGAAAAGATCAAGCTAAAATATGGGAGATAGAAGAACATCAGCATAATGCAGAGACAACGTTAATGGAAATTCAGATGGATAGTGCAGCTTGAGTGGTGAGGATACAAAACATACCAGAGGAGAAAGGAGAAGATACATTGCGACGGATTGTCAGATGAATATCAGAATGGATTGATACACTGATGGAGGAGATATCTAAAGAATTGGACTCAGTGAGAAGAGTGGGCACTTCTTATCTGAGAAAACACAAATTACCAAGAGAAATCCATGTGAAATTTATCAGAACCTTTTACAGAGATAAATTACTGAAGGTCTCACAGGAGAAGGAATGGACAGTGGATGATAACAAAGTCAACATTTTGAGACATGTTCCATGGAGAGTGAGGAAGAAGAGAAAAGAATATGAAAACCTGACAAGATTTTTAAGAGAAAAGCAAATACCATACAGATGGCTTTCTCTAGAAGGTATGTTTTTTCAATATCAGACACAGAGATACAATATAAATTCAACAATGAAAGCAGAAAACTTCTTGAGTTAAGTGATGAAAGACGAGATAAGAAAGGAAGAAAAGGAGGAAGAGAAATCGAGAAGAAAAGAATTAGAAGAATATAGACCAGAAATGGAGTCGGATGAAAAGAAATCAAATGATTTAGAAACAACAGATGAATCAGAGAGGGAAGAGCCTATGTATTGTATTGGCAACCTTCAGTCTCGAAAGACTATGGTATCGCGCTCTGAATGGTGGTTCTGGCACAGCGTCTAGTGTGGCTGAAAAGGCCAATCCGGGAGTGACAATCCCTTCCACACCGGGAGCAAGTGCAGTCTGTCCCTGGTCTGTCTCCCTGACTATGGGCCTTCCTTCTTTGCCTCTTAGCCTCAGACTGTTGGCAAAGTGTCTCTTCAAACTGGGAAAGGCCATGCTGCACAGCCTGCCTCCAAGCGGGCCGCTCAGAGGCCAGGGTTTCCCACTTGTTGAGGTCCATCCCTAAGGCCTTCAGATCCCTCTTGCAGATGTCCTTGTATCGCAGCTGTGGTCTGCCTGTAGGGCGCTTTCCTTGCACGAGTTCTCCATAGAGGAGATCCTTTGGGATCCGGCCATCATCCATTCTCACGACATGACCAAGCCAACGCAGGCGTCTCTGTTTCAGCAGTGAATACACGCTAGGGATTCCAGCACGTTCCAGGACTGTGTTGTTTGGAACTTTGTCCTGCCAGGTGATGCCGAGGATGCGTCGGAGGCAGCGCATGTGGAAAGCGCTCAGTTTCCTCTCCTGTTGTGAGTGAAGAGTCCATGACTCGCTGCAGTACAGAAGTGTACTCAGGACGCAAGCTCTGTAGACCTGGATCTTGGTATGTTCCGTCAGCTTCTTGTTGGACCAGACTCTCTTTGTGAGTCTGGAAAACGTGGTAGCTGCTTTACCGATGCGCTTGTTTAGCTCGGTATCGAGAGAATGAGTGTCGGAGATCGTTGAGCCAAGGTACACAAAGTCATGGACAACCTCCAGTTCATGCTCAGAGATTGTAATGCAGGGAGGTGAGTCCACATCCTGAACCATGACCTGTGTTTTCTTCAGGCTGATTGTCAGTCCAAAATCTTGGCAGGCCTTGCTAAAACGATCCATGAGCTGCTGGAGATCTTTGGCAGAGTGGGTAGTGACAGCTGCATCGTCGGCAAAGAGGAAGTCACGCAGACATTTCAGCTGGACTTTGGATTTTGCTCTCAGTCTGGAGAGGTTGAAGAGCTTTCCGTCTGATCTGGTCCGGAGATAGATGCCTTCTGTTGCAGTTCCAAAGGCCTGCTTCAGCAGGACAGCGAAGAAAATCCCAAACAAGGTTGGTGCAAGAACACAGCCCTGCTTCACTCCGCTTCGGATGTCAAAAGGGTCTGATGTGGAGCCATCGAAGACAACAGTGCCCTTCATGTCCTTGTGGAAAGATCTGATGATGCTGAGGAGCCTGGGTGGACATCCAATCTTGGGGAGAATCTTGAAGAGGCCGTCTCTGCTGACCAGGTCGAAAGCCTTTGTGAGATCTATGAAGGCTATAAAGAGTGGCTGTCGTTGTTCCCTGCATTTCTCCTGCAGTTGTCTAAGGGAGAATACCATATCAGTGGTGGACCTGTTGGCTCGGAATCCACACTGCGATTCTGGATAGACGCTCTCTGCAAGTACCTGGAGCCTCTTTAGTACAACTCGGGCAAACAGCTTTCCTACAACGCTAAGGAGAGAGATGCCGCGGTAGTTGTTGCAGTCACCCCTGTCACCTTTGTTCTTGTACAGCGTGATGATGTTTGCATCCCTCATGTCTTGAGGTACTCCACCTTCTCTCCAGCAGAGACAGAGGATTTCATGCAGCTCAGTGACGATGATCTCTTTGCAGCATTTTAGGACTTCAGCAGGGATGCTGTCTTTTCCAGGTGCCTTGCCAAAGGCAAGGGAGTCCAGGGCCACGTGAAGTTCTTCTAGGGTTGGTTCACTGTCAAGCTCTTCCAGCACAGGCAGGCACTCAATGTTGTTCAGTGCTTCTTCGGTGACTACATTTTCTCTGGAATATAGCTCAGAGTAGTGCTGCACCCAGCGTTCCATCTGCTGCGCCCGATCCTGGATGACCTCGCCTGTGGCAGACTTTAGAGGGGCAATTTTCTTCTGTGTTGGACCTAGGGCCTGCTTGATACCATCATACATCCCCTTGATGTTGCCCGTGTCAGCTGCTATCTGTATCTCGGAACAGAGCTGGAGCCAGTAGTCGTTAGCACATCTCCTGGCAGTCTGTTGGACTTTGCTGCGAGCAGTTCGGAGGACCTGCAGGTTGCGCTCACTGGGACAGGCCTTGTATGCTGCTTGAGCTCTCCTCTTTTCCTCAATGACTGGTGTCAACTCCTCAGAGTGGGCTTCAAACCAGTCTGCCGCCTTGTTGGTCTTCTTGCCGAATATGGACAAGGCGGTGTTGTAAACGGTATTCTTGAAATGTTCCCATCTGTTGGATGCGTTTGCGTCGGCCGGGCCTGGAAGAGATTCCTCAAGCGCTTGTGCAAATTCCTCCACTTTTCTCTGATCCCGGGTCTTGCTGGTATCAATGCGAGGTCTTCCTTCCTTTTTCGTGTGATACAGTCGCTTTGTTTGCAGTTTCACTCTGCTGCACACCAGGGAGTGGTCAGTGTCGCAGGCAGCACCATGATAACTGCGTGTGATCTTGATGCTGGGAAGGCTGGAGCGTCTGGTGAGGATCAGGTCGAGCTGGTGCCAGTGCTTTGATCTTGGATGTCTCCAAGAGACTCTATGTTGGGGCTTTGTGTTGAAGAATGTGTTGCTGACACAGAGACCGTGATGACAGCAAAACTCTAGCAGGCGTTGGCCATTTTCGTTCATCCTCCCAGTGCCAAACTGACCTAAGCAAGTGGGCCATGAACTGTTATCAGCACCAACTCTAGCATTGAAATCGCCGAGGATGAACAATGGCTCTTTTACAGGGATTTTCTTGACAGTGGTGGCCAGGTCATCATAGAATTTGTCTTTGGCTTCTGCTGGAGACGACAGAGTCGGTGCATAAGCACTGATGAGAGTGATAGGTCCTGCTGATGACTGGAGCTGCAGGGACAAAATTCTTTCACTTCCCACAGTAGGTGGGATGATGGATTTCAGCAGGGTATTTCTGACCGCAAAGCCAACGCCATGTTCCCTGGTTTCGTTTGGTGGTTTTCCCTGCCAGAAAAATGAGAAATTTCTCTCCTTGACAGATCCGGAATCTGGCAGCCTAGTCTCTTGAAGGGCGACGATGTCCATCTGCAGTCTGCTCAGCTCCATGTCGATGACAGCTGTTTTGCGTGCGTCGTCTATTTCTTGCAGGTCATCAGAGAAGCCAGGTGTCATTGTCCTAACGTTCCAGGTGCCCAGCTTTAGGGCAGTAGTTTTCTGTTTTCTGTTGCATGGTGCAGAGTTGTCGATCCGCTTGTCGGTTTTCACCCTAAACCCCACGCACCCCATGAGGTTAACGGACCGTGGCGAGGCAACACCTTACTGGCTGGGGACTGCCCAGCTTAAGGCGGGCGGTAGCTGCCCAATGAGATGCAATGATCTCTCCCACCGTCGGAAGCAGCCCCTGGCGTCATGCTCTACGCCAATCGAGCAAAGACTTATAACCGGTAAAATGCTGCTTCCCGTGTTGTGCCGACGCCGTATGGCGAAGTTGGAGTGTCCTCTCCAGTGCGCGAAGCCTGGGTAAAGAAGGTATGGAGGATAGGCTGTTACCCATGCAGCAAATCCCCCCTCTCCACGTCGCTGGAATGGTCCAATGGAAAGGCAGAAGCCAATACGGTTGGTTCCAGCGGCGTCGCAGGAGTTGCCAGAACGTGACTGTGTTCAGCCATGAACTGCCTAAGGGACTCCGGCTCCTGATTTTGCCTCGAGGTTGACTCCTGAAGCCTTTTCCAGAACTGGATGTAGCCACAAGGCAGTGGAGGTTTGAGGTCAGAGTTTCCTTCTCTTAGATGAGCTGCCTTCCTAGGCTGACGAGTCCCATCTACCCGGTGGCTGTTTAGTCGCCTCTTACGACAAGTACAGCCAAACTGAGGGCCTATTCTTAGCCCCAGCCCCCAGGGACATACTAATCCATACTAATGGCTATATATCCATACTATCCATACTAATGGCTATACTAATGGCTATATATCCATACTATCCATACTAATGGCTATATAAACATCAATGAATTTCAAGGAGCAGCAATGCAAGGCCAAAATGCTTGTGGAAATAGTCTTCTTTCTGGAAAAGCTGCCAGATAGTGAATCATCATAAAGTAGTAGCATAGGGCTTTAGAAGCTAGGATACAGCAGGTGCAACCTAGCAGATACAAGCAATGACTCTGAGCTAAACTTTCCAAGAAAAACAAACTCAGTTGTTGTCGAGTGTTGGTGAACGCCTTCCTAAAAAAATTCCTTCCTTAAGCCTAGAGCCTAGAGGAGCAGAGGAGCCTAGAGCCTAGAGGAGCCTAGAGAGAGCCTAGAGGAGCAAATAAGAGGCGCTCCTCTAGCCTAGAGCCTAGAGGAGCAAATAAGAGGCGCTCAACAATAGCAACAAGAAAAAGACAAAAAGAGAGGAAGACTAGTAAAAAGAAATATGATGACTAATAAATAGGGCATTGTTGGTGAATAAAAAATTAGGAGAAGTTTTTGTGGTTTCAGATGAAAAAAAGGTGTTGCCATTTACGTTAAAGAAAGATTGAGATCAAAATTAATATATGCTTTATAAGATGGACTATTGGACTTTGAGATGTAAGAAGAAACAGTAAAACAATGCATGATAAAATGGGCATAAAATATAGGCCATAATATCACAATAGATCAATGGGAACAGAACTGGAAATATAATTTTCTTAAAAACTTACTAGAGCAACAAATTTAATATTATTTTAGATATTATATAAAGAAAATGATGTATACCTAGTTATTATGATTTTAATTGTAGTGAGGATCTTATATGTTAGATATTGGAAGCATTCTAAAATACTAATGAAAAATGAATTAATAGAGAAAATAATGAATGTGACGGAAATGGACAGACTATTAGAAGTATTGGATTAACAACGAAAACCGACACAATGAGCAAGGGAAAAAGCCTTTTTATGCTTGGTTGGAAATGAAGTTTTAGAAATATATGATAGGGCATTTAGATGATTGTATTACATATATATTTTCTTTGATATATGATACATGTATGATGAATGAAAAATGATATTAAGAGGTAAATTTAGAAGAGGAATTGATCAAGATACGTAATGATTTATTAGTTTTAGTGATATATGATGATATATGATTTCCTGAACCCTTTGTGTTTTTTGTGCAGTGAAGTGTTTTATGTTTTTTGTGTTATGTGTATTTGTTTATAGTTGTTTTTTTGAAAAAAACAAAACAAAACAAAAAACAATGAGCTTTACTGTATTTAACTGTTGCTGGCCACCTTGGGCATTTGGTTAAGGAAAGGCATTTGGTTAAGGGCATTTGGTTAAAAGGAAAAGGTGGGATAGAAATGTCTTTTAAAAAATAAATAACAACAAGGTGGCAGATCCTACACTGACCTTAGGAGTCTGGCCAATGCTCAATCTCAGCGCTTTCTAGAGGAGGTCCTCTACAGCAGTTGATGTCACATTGCATTTCTGAACCAGTGAGATAACAAGCAGTCCATGTCTCATTTGTCAATGTAGGAACTTGCCCTCCATATAATAGCTCACAAGCTTACCCATATATGGCTGGTTTTCATAATTAGTCATTAGTTTCATTAGTTTTAATTAGGTTCACATCAGGAGCTTCCAACTTTCTCTAAAGAACAGAGCAAGTGGAAAGTTAAAGAGGTGTTTGTAATAACTTTCCCTTTGGTCTTCAAAGCAAGCTGCAATCTGAATGTTCTGTTGCTTCTGTATAGCTTCAAGACAGGCTGCAGGCCTCACTTCAAACATCAGTTAGGGCGTAATCCTAACTTGCACTGGAACAGGCAGGCCAATAGGCCTGCGCTGTATCCAGTGCCAGGTAGGTTGGGGCTGGGGTGCAACTTTGAGTAAGGGATTTTATTCCCCTTACCCCGAGAAACACCCCAGGCAGACCTATGGAGCTACTTGAATCTGCACCTAAGATTTACGGGTGCAAATCTGAGCAGCCCATGTAAGGGTGCTCGGGCGGGGACCGGGGGTTAGGATCCAGCATGTGCTGCTGCTGCCATTCCCACCCCCTTCCAGGCCTGATCTGCCTCCTAGGCCAGAAATGCCCCCTTCTCATCCCTGTTCTGCCCTCCTGCTGCCCCCTCCCCCTGTGCTGGCCTGTTAGGACCAGCAAATATTCACTGTGTTTGGGTGCAGCTCTGGCTCCTTGAGGCCAGCACATGTCTGTGTGGTGGCCTCCTCCCAAGTCGTCATGAACATACTTTACGGCATGTTCATGATGGCCGGGAGGAGGCTCAGGGGAAATAGGATTGCGCTGTCAATCGCTGACTGCGGAGCAGAAAGATTGACATCTACGCTCAGGCTCAAGCTCTGTCCAATTCCTATCAGAGATAAATCTTTTATGCTGGCATGCTTTACTTTTATTGTTCCATTTAACCTAACTGTTTTAAGAACGCACACTGAAAGCAAGGACAATTCCTCCAAAGTCTGGGCAAAAGGGATCATATGTATATGGAGCTATCTATTTAGCTTATGCAATTTATATGTTGGAAAGCTATCGTCCAGCTAAAAAAACATGGTCAGAGAAACATTTAAGGGTGGCGATGCCAATTCTCTTTTAAAGATTTTCCTTGAGTGGGAGGTTAGGGATGAGAAAGCTAATGAAAAGATATTAGGAAGGAGTAAGAGGAAACCCAAAAGTGAAAGGCTTCAATTTTTTTCTTCTATATCAGATCACTCCAGGTTTCATCCAACAACTTCTTGCTTCAGTGGATTTAGTCAAAGGAGAAACATAAATACGTTTACCTATATTTAAAAACAAAAAACAAAACCTGGACTCTTGCAAACATACTTCTCAACCCAATCTAAATGTTAGCATCCAAATCTAGCCAGATGTGCTAACCCCAAGGCATATAATCCCATAGGATGTGGAGCAGCTCCCACAGAGCCCTATTATAACCTTCTCTTACCTACTGCAGATGTGTTACTTGCTGTTGTGCTCACAACGGGGTGTGTGTGTATGTGTGTGTGTGTGTGTGTGTCATGATAGGTACATTCAACTGCAGCTGAAGCATTCCTTACCTCTTACCATCATTCGCTGATGCCACCCCACCCTGACGCACGGCTCTACTCTGGCTTCAAATGAGAATAGCCAGCATACTGGTGCATCAGGGAAGGATTTGCTACAGGATGATGCAGAAGAGTCTTGTCCAAAACTGAACAGCTCTGACGCTGCAGCACACTCATTAGAGTCACAGTGCAGCCAGATGCAAATGTAGCTAGTGGGCAAGGGGAGGATTCAAAGAGGTCCCATGGCAGCCATTCTACCATGAATGCAGGCTGCAAGATTGAACCCATAGTCAACAACCCTTTTCTGTCAACTTGGAAGAATAAAAGAACATGAGAGCAGAGAACATAAGCAGGAAAGGCAGACTTTGTAAGACACTCTCCTTTCTCAGCATCTGGGGATCACATGGGGAAAAGTGGTGATGGGATGATGCCTCCCACACCTTGACAGTTTCTTCTATCCAGGGCTGATATGGTTCCCAGAAAAATAATATGGCTTTTCAGATGACATTTGGGTGTAGAATGAAAATGAATGTGGGAAGGGGGATCACACTAGGCTTCTCCTTAGACCTACACATATTTATTTGGAAGTCGGAAGAGAGGGTGTGTTCCATGTTGGCAACCTTCAGTCTCGAAAACTATGGTATCGTGCTCTGAAAGGTGGTTCTGGAACAGCGTCTAGTGTGGCTGAAAAGGCCAATTCGGGAGTGACAATCCCTTCCACACTGGGAGCAAGTGCAGTCTGTCCCTGGTCTGTCTCCCTGGCTATGGGCCTTCCTTCTTTGCCTCTTAGCCTCAGACTGTTGGCCAAGTGTCTCTTCAAACTGGGAAAGGCCATGCTGCACAGCCTGCCTCCAAGCGGGCCGCTCAGAGGCCAGGGTTTCCCACCTGTTGAGGTCCACTCCTAAGGCCTTCAGATCCCTCTTGCAGATGTCCTTATATCGCAGCTGTGGTCTACCTGTAGGGTGCTTTCCTTGCACGAGTTCTCCATAGAGGAGATCCTTTGGGATCTGCCCATCATCCATTCTCACGACATGACCAACTATACTTACACAAGGTTCTCCTCACACAACTGGGAATGCAAAGCCTGCCACTGCAATCCCACCTCCCAAGTATTCATTCTATACCAAAAGTCATTTTTTAAAAAAGCATACCAAAATACAGGGAAATTCTAAAACTAATGCACCATTTGTTATTGACTATTACAATATTTCTTGCATAGAGCTCGCAATGTTCAAAAACCTTTTTTTAAAATTCACCCTCACAGCATCATGTTATTTTAATTACAGACCAGGGCCGGAAACTATAATTTGCAGAAGGACATCTAATAAGAGCATGGCTATGCAGCATTTTGAGTTTAGCAGTTGTAGACCAGTGGCAAAATTCTGCCATTGGATCTTGCTTGAAAGAGCCTCTAAGAAGTCAGAGAAAGAGAGAGAGAGACTCACTCAGTACCATGCCCAGTTGGAGCTACATGCAGTGTGCCAAGGGGCTTTGAAAGGGGAACAGAAAGTTGTCTATGGTAGCCACATGATTTTCTACAGAAATAATTTGTACAATTGATTAACCTGCCTTTATATCCACTTCTATAGTGTTGTTATACAAAGAGAATCAATTTCTGCACCTACAGAGAGAACTCCTATCAGGAACCTACACGTGACTCTGTTTTTGTTAAGATGTGTACAGTCTATGAATGATCAATGCAGTTTATCTGGCTTTGACCACAGCTTGTTCACACGTATGACTGAGATGAGGAAGAGTATCTAGCTATTATTCATTTGAGTCGAACATAAGATTTAAGTGCAATCTTACGTGTGTCTATTCAGAAGTTCCACTGCATTCAATGGGGCTTACTCCCAGGTAAGTGTGCATAGGATCACAGCTTTACTTTGCTGTAAGTTCATGCCCTGTGGCAAAATCTTCAGAGTTGCCAAGAAAAAATATCCATTTACACCCATGCTTATAAGTCATCAATACGCATAATAACCTTGAGTACACCATTCAGACAGGTTCCTAGTAAGTTTGCAAAGTAAAAAAAACAAAAAACGCCAGAATTACACATTACAAAAAACACAGACACTATCCGAGTGCAAAAAACTTGTCATGTGTGAAGCAGCCCTTGGCAGCCCTGAAATTTCTCCAGACTCAGCTTCCCTTTCCTCCATCTGAATGCCAAATCCTGCAATACAAGATAGAGTGACCTTGCATCCACTCCGCAATCATGACATAATGAGGAGGGAGTTTTGCCAAAATTATGTAAAGTCTGTGGGGAATAATAAAACCTGCAGGCTATGAACAAGTGAGAGAATCTAGATTGCCTACGTATTGAAATCTTATTCATATAACCACATCATTCCAGCATCTGATTTTTCCCTCATTTGCGCTGGTACAAATCAGATTGATGTGATTGAAGTGAAAGAAACTACCTGTCATGAAAAAAACGGATGCTAGAGAAGGTAGATATAGTATATTATAGATATGTATACATACTGTCCCACCAAGTTAATCTTAAATTATAAAATTAGCTCAGTAACAAACTCAAGTCTCAGGAGCTACATTTAATCGTAAACTACAACATGGGACCCCCTTCTTGTTGTATGCCCCTTCTCCTTTTCTCATTACAAATCACCAGATGTAAAGAAGGGAATGTATTTTTAAGTTTGTTACAATATGAAATGTTTACAGGTGAAATTTGCCACATTTCCAAAATATCTTATTTAACACAAGTACAAAAGAACTCCTCTCTCTCTCTCTCTCTCTCTCAAGAAACCCAAACAAAGAAAATAGAAAATGGTGCTCACACCACTGGTGTAACCAGCCGGAGGGGGTCACTCCAGATCAAGAACATAGCAGGGTAAAAAGTTAAAGTCCCCCTTCCTGAAGACACAATATCAGTCCAGATTATCCCCCCTGTTGCAATTTTCTAAAGAAAAACAAAGCATTATAGGGCGAATGATGCATTAAAACATCACATGTAGTTTGGTCCTAAAGTCTCTGTATTGTGCTAGCAAAAATTTAGTTTTTTTGTTTCTGAAAATTTTGTTTCTGATTGCTGAATAGCCTCGGGGCATGAGGCTGATCTTTCCATCACATTGTTTTCATTGGAGGCTCTGCTAGGTGCTACGTGACCCAACAAAAATCAGATCACGAACCACCAGTGGGTCATGACCCACAATTTGGGAACCACTGTTCTATCATATTGCTATTTTTAAAATATTTAATAAAACGTCTTGCTGTACTAAATCTGAAGGGAAAAATTCTCCATTTGAAAGCCACAGAAAGGTGAGAGGCCTTCAGACCCTGGTGTACAGCAATGCTATAACTGCTTTGCACCAAGGACATAGATCTCTGGGCAGGTCTCACCCTTTCCAAGTCCTTTCAGGAACAAGATGGACCAGACATTCAAAATGGATTTGATTGTACTGGGCCCAGAAAGGCTGGCAAAGAATATTTCCAGGCATTCCTGGGATTTGCTAGCATCTCCACTAATAACACGTCCCTTTTATTTTCATTGCAAAGGCAAAGCCAAAGAAGTGTCGCTGTACAAGAAAACAATAAATAATGAAAACAGAGGATGTAACTGATGGGAACATCGTGACTCTTCATCTTCAAAATGGTCTTCATTCTGGCCAAAGGTCCAGTTGGTTTGTATTTACTCAGAATTGCTTTGCCAATCCATCTTTGGAAGTTCAGTAACTGACTAGCTCTTCTCCAGTGGCCAAAAAGGGGAGATTTTCAGCTCTACTGTATTCTCTTCCCACATCAATCTCTCCATGCGCCAGGCTTGACACTGTCCAAAAGTGAGTCCCTCCAAGGTCACACTGTTGTGTTTGTGAGCACTTCAAGCAGAAGTTAATCAGGAGGAATTTGTTGAGCATTTAAAAGCATTGGTTGGATTCAGATTACAAGCTAAGCCTAATATAAAAAGATGTTATTTTCTCTGTATGGTGAGCAGGTTTTATTACTCTTTGCCCTCCAATAAAACTTGAAATTATGATGATTCATTTTACGAATGGGAATATGTGTGTTTGTATATTTTCTCAAAGACACTCATTGTAGCTTCTTTTTTACCTAGCAAAGTGAGAAATAAGGTTGCACTATGCTACAGTAACCAGCAGGAAAGATTCTTGTGGATCTGGAACTCAGATCAGGTTGGATTAAAAAAAAAAAAAGCAGTAACAACCTATAAATAGTGATTGCTGAACATGGAGTGTGTTTGCTGCATGCTTAAAATTGAAAATAGCTTTTGTTATGACAAATGGATGTGAAAGTAAAATACATGGGGTCTTGAGTTTTAACCCTCCTGTTGCTGACAACCACAGCTGCTGTGCAATGGATAAAGCATTATTACATGAAAGAGCTTTGAACTGGGCAGGTATTACAGTACCTTCCAATTAGGAATTTTTATACATATATATAGGATATACAGACTTCCCAGCTTTAACATCCCTTGGCAAATCCAAACGATACCCTAAAGGCCAGCATCACGATTTTATACCGCCCAGCTCCAGTAAACCAGGTAATAAATAGTTCCATTTGTATAATAATTTTCCTGCTCAAGAGTTCTCTTGCAATGCCATTTAATAATCTACAGACAGAGGGGGAATCAAAGGAAAACAGCAGATGTTTGAAGTATCCTAAATGTTAGCTGATGTGGGTACTTTCACCCCAAGGTTGTATGAAAACCACCACCTAATTCCCCCAACTCTCCATCTCAGGCTAAATGACTTTATTTCCCCCCCTCTTATTTATAATCATTCCTCATCTCCCAAGTGTCTTAGGAGGCGAGACTGACAATGGCAGCTAATGCCAAATCCTGAGCCCCTTCGTGGGCCTGATCTGCCTGCTTGGGGCAACATGGACTTACTTCAGTAACTGAGTTGACATAGGTCCAAGTTGCCCCATAACAGCTGCTGGTGCTTACCCCAGGGCAAGGCGTCCCTGTATCCCAAGGAGACTTCCTCCAGCAGCCAAAAAACCCCTGTGGGATACAGCAGAAGCCATATTGGCACCATTGCATCGCCTTGCAGGGATTTAAGTAGGATTGGACTGCAAATGATCTTGACCCACCAACTTCTCTCTAACCGCTGCTAACTGGGTAGAGGCACTCAGTGGTGTCACTAGGATTCGCGTCACCCAGTGCGGGAGGTCTGCACATCACCCAATGTAGTGGGCGGGGCAACGCCCCAGGTGGGCGTGGTGATGTACCATCGCCCCGCCCCCACCGGTTTTTTGGCTGTACCTTTTGTTAGAACACAGATATTTCAATGTGGATTGTTTCATTGAATTCTGCATGAAATTACACATTGATTGATTTATAACATGATGGTATTATTCCTACAAATTCTGATTTTAGCAATTTTGAAAACTTGTAGTCTCACACACACACACACACACACACACACACACACACACACACACACACACACACACACACACACACCGTGTCAACTTACTAACAACTTATTGCAGCAGTTCTCAAACTTTTAGCACTGGGACTCACTTTTTAGAATGACAATCTGTCCAGGACCCATTGGAAGTGATGTCATGGCCAGAAGTGACATCATCAAGCAATTAAAATAAATAATTAAAAATAATTAAATTAAAATAAAATAATTAAATAAGGGGGAGCCAGTCCTGTTGCACCAAGTGAGTCTACTCTGCAGTAAGTCCTATTGTGGTCAATGGGGCTTACTCTCAGGAAAGTGTGGGTAGGATTGCAGCCTGTGAGCCCAATCCTATGCATATCTACTCTAAGGTAAGTCCCATAGTGGTCAATGGAGCTTACTCTGTAGTCTGCCTGCAATAACAACCCCCCAAAAAGAATCAGTGAGATTTCCAGCCCTCCCAGTGCCCAGTTTAAAGTTCTTCTGTTTCAGGCACATCAAGATAAAGACCCACCTGGCTTTGCAAGTGCAAAATAGAAAACTTTCCCCTTACCATTCAAGCCTCTTTTTTGTTCTTTTTAGGGGGGGGGGGGGAGGCTGCCTTCTGTTGCACTCCAGCTCCATCGGATCAGGACCCTTCTGGTGTCCTCACATTCCCCTTTGCCTGGCCTGACCACCAGCCAAGACACGTCTGCCTACTCGCAAGTAAACACAACTGTGAGGCTGCTTTGCTTTCCATAAGGCTCCATAGACCAGGAGGGAGGCAGCTGGCAGGGAGGAACCTCCTTCTCTGGTGTTTTTGGGGGCTGCACTCATTGGATGAGGACCATTCTGATGTCTTTGGAGCCTCTCAGCCTGCCTCGACAAAGGCAAGTCAACCTACTCGCGAGTAAACATGACAACGTGGCTTCATTTTGGGCTCAGACTCGCCGCTGGAAGGGGGGATATTCTCAGGTGTTTTTGGGGGGCTGCATTCATTGGATCAGGACCATTCTCATGTCATTGGATTTGTCTCAGCCTGCCCTTTCCAACGGACTGTGGCACGTATGCCTACTCACGAGTAAACGCGTGCTACAGCTCACTTTCACTTTCCATAGGGCTCCATGCATTTTTTCCTTCCGGTTTTTTTGCCATAACGTTTGAACGGAAGGAGTTATTTCAGTTCTGTTTTTTGCACTTACTCCACTGGCCATTCTGCATCAAACGGTGTATGGTATGATGCGATATCTCCTAACCCCGCAATGTTAGCGCATCCTCCCCCCCAGGGCGCGTCACCCCCCTGGCACGTCTCCTGGTGCAGCCTGCACCCCCACACCCCCCTAGCGATGCCAGTGGAGGCACTTTTTCAAGTGGGTGCTCCTCTTTTTAGCAGGAGGGAGAGTAACTGGCCCGCCTCACCCCAGCACTGTCTTTTCTAGTGACTGTCTGCTGGTGTTCTTTTGCATCTTTATAGATTGTGAGCCCTTTTGGGACAGGGAGCCATTAGTTATTTGATTTTTCTCTGTAAACCGCTTTGTGAACTTTTTTGTTGAAAAGCAGTATATAAATACTGTTGTTGTTGTTGTTGTTGTTGTTGTTATTGTTATTATTATTATCCCGAATCACTATCAAAGGCAAAGCCCACTTTAAAATGCAGGCGAAGATACACATCTCACAAACATTTTTTTTCAAATGCTCATCTCCTTCCTCTCCTCTTTTCAGTCAACCCACCACTTGAGGGTTACAGTTTCGTCTTCTAATATACTTAAGGAAATTGAAGGTTATCCATAACTGGCAAAGGTCCTGGTGCTGGTGTTCTCTGAACACAGAGACATGGCCGTCTGACTTTTTTCCCTCTCTCTCTAAAACCATTATTTTATTCAAGCTGTGTGAATTATGAGTTCTCTGAGCCATTCTCAAAGTAAGCCAACCAACAAGGCTTCAGATAAACCTGTGGTCATGACACACCAGCTGCCTCACTGCATTTTTCCTCTTATTATTCTTGTGGTTGTAAGATAGTAGCAGCTCTCAAAGGTGCTGTCAAACCTTCTCCAATGTTGCCAGCTTCTTTCCCTTTTACTTACCATTTCTCTGAGGATGAAGCAACATTAACTGAGAAGCAAACTGACTCATGGAAGCTGATGGCGTTTTAGAGTGCCTGACATTAAGTGCTGCTAATGTGCTTCATATTAGTGCTTGGGGCCAGGAAATTGCAACTTCCAGGGCAAAAAGGTCAATTATAATTTATATGGCAACATCACAAGCTGTTGTCCTCCCTCTTCTGTTACAGCTGACTGACATATAACTTCAAGTGAATACCAATGACCATTTTGCCAAGTGATAACTTACTAGTGTGTATGTAACTAATGTGAGAAGTTGATTGTTGCGTGATGTCCTGCCACTTGGCCAGGAAAGTGTTATCACATATAAACACCTGGTCAGAAATCTTCACAAAGTCACACCATTTTCACAGCGTGAGAAGCATCAGAATGGTTGGAGCCACTGTGGATGGAAGGAAGAAATTCTGAGTGCTCCTTCCACAAACATCTGGCCAAGAGCCTGCAAAACAGTTTGTGCAGAGCTAAAACAGGTAGATCCTACAGCAATTCTGAGGCTTCCGCAAGATGTTGCAGATATTCTTGTGGAAGTGGAAGAACACCTTTGGATGTAATTTGCTTTTTCATGCAACTCGCTTGGGAAAGATGCAAAGCAGCCCTCTGGTGAGCAGATCTTCCACATGAGGAGGTATGTCTTTGAATTCACCCCTATAGCTCTAAATAAATGCAGGAAACCACCATGCCTGAATATAAACTTGGATTCACTGGCTCAGAGACCTCATGTCACACAGCTTGAATAACATGATGCTATTTTAATGCTTTTCATTGTATCAACAAAATGAACAAAATGCCTTCTCTGATATGCATATACGATGCCTTCTCTGATATGGTCTCTGAGAATTGGGAACTGGGGTCAGTCTGGGGTAGTGTAAAGGGATGTGAACTTGAGTACCACAACTTGGTACTAAATCGCACTTAAGTCCTGTCAATCAAAGACTCGGACTCAACTTAGGACTTGGAGTCGGGGACTTGAGACTCGTCTTAGGACTCCAAACCATTTTCAGCTCCCTTATGTGTATAGTGTGTGTGTATTATTGCTGACTTTTAAATCGCCGCCAATCAGCTGTACGGCAAGGAGCAGGCACCCAAAAGTGCCTCCCCTATCGCCCAGCTGATTGACAGCAGAATTTGGGTCAGAGACTTGAGACTCTAGAGTCTTGGACTCAACTCAAGAATTTGTGTAAGGACTCAACTTGAGACTTGAGGATAGATACTTGACACTTGACTCAAGACTTAGGGACTTGAGCAAATCACTGTAGTGTGCAGGCTCATGAGATGCACTCAGATCACATACGGCGGCTTCTGGGACATATCTGGAGCACCCTTGGAGATTGCCTCATAATTCAGTAGCATCAAACATGACAAGCAGGCAGCAAAACACAGTTTGTTCCCTGCACTATGGCCTCAGGGCAAGCAAGACAGCCTCCTAGAGCACCTGACAGGAGCCAGCCTCACATACCCCAAATGTATGGCCCAACAGCCAGTGAATTCACCACCTTGTCCCCCATGCCAGAGGTTTGGGGGCACAACCTCTTGCATGCCTCAAGCTTTTGGCACAATAAGCAGGCAGAGGCTTGGAACTTGCAGGCTGGTATCCTACAGCAGCCCTGCTTTACATGCTCCAAAGCACAGGCAGCTCTTTATTAACACAGTCTGAATTTGCACATTTTTGAAATAACATGATTTACAAAGCAATATTGGAAGTGCAATCTGCAAGGGCCCTTTTTTGAAATAACATGCTCAATTAGCTGCTAATTACTTGCTAACAAGCAACCTTACTGGACCCTGGCAGCTTCATGTGGGGTGGGGAGTCTCTTCTTAAGTCAGAAGATAAAAAAGATACAAAGAAAATGTATTCACAGAGGTGACTGTGGCTACACATCTTGTAAAATTCCAAGCAGAAGCACTGGAGGGCTGAAGTGTGCACTGATGCTTGGGGTTAAGCATCACAGAAGGCAGCAGACATTTTTTGGGGGGGCGGGGAGACTTCTGCCACTTGCTCTGAGAAAGGCAGCAATCCCCTGTGCTTGCCTCTTGCAGAAGCAGCAAGTGGAGGTTTTTCCAGAAGATAACTCACAAGAGCTCCTGGGACTAAGCTCTGCCACTTAACGCTTTCTCGGTTTCCTTGGTGGCATATTCGTTTTCCCTCATTGCTTTCTCCACCATCGACATCAATAACCACCCTTTGAAGCCTCCCTCCTCAACTCTTCCCCTGTGCCATCTTAGGGAAATTGAAGTTACCTGTTGTTAGCATGAGTATTAAATTACTTTTCTCCTAACCCAGCTAATCCCATTGTTTCCTATGGGAAAGTTGTTTTCATTTATGTGTTTTTGTTATACGCACAATTTCTCAGGAACATAACCCCCGCATAAATAAAGAACTGCCTATATTTGTAAAAAGTCCAAGTAGGCCTCTTTGCACAGGCCTAGAATGAATTCCAGAAGACATATCAACAGAGCAGAATGGATACATTCCACTTCTGCTCAAGCTTTGCAGAACTGAATCGCTTTACTCTGCTTACCCAAGGTAATTTGGCTTTCATCCCATAGGACAAATTGATCCGCAAACTGGAGACTGAAAGGTAATTTGCTTATAACTGAAAATCAACTAATAAGTATCTAGTGTTTTTGGAATCTTCTTCCCCACACCTCCAGTAGTAGATTATGCAGCTAGTTTTTCTTGAGATGTTTGGATCTGTCATGGTTCCTCCTTCTCTCTGCACGTGGTAGATTATACTAATGAGTTACTCTCTTAGGTGTTGCGCATGACTGCAAGTTCCTTTCTACAGTGCAAGAATGAGGGCTAAACTAGGGCCCAATTCTGTCCAATGTTCCAGCACCGATGCAGCCACAAAACAGCCCCAAGGTAAGGGAACAAATGTTCCCTTACTTTGAGGAGGCATTTGTGACTGCCCCACCACCACAGGATGCAGCTTATGTCCTGTTGGCATGGCTACATCAGCTCTAGAAAGTTGGATAGGATTGGTCCTAAGTCTGCAATCTTATACACACTTATCAGGTAGTAAGTTTCATAGAATTCATTATGAATTACTTCCAAGTAGACACCCATAGAACTGTGCTGAAAGTTACCTTCAGCTTCTTTACAATTATACAATTCTTTAATGAGTACAGGATTTTACACACACACACACACACACACACACACACACACAGAGAGAGAGAGAGAGAGATACAAATTTGGACATAATGGATTGTTCTCCCAATTGCGCTAACAAAAATCTTTATAGCTGAAGCAGACAAGCTAAATTAGTTGTCATTTTGTATGTGGTTTGTATCATTTCTATAGTGGCCAAAACAAAACACCTCGCCACTTCGTGCAAATTACCTCAGTTCCAAGTGATTTTCTTTTTCCTCAGCAGGCTGAGGATAAATATATTTGACAGCAGAGATGTTTTATTTAAAGATTCTATCAAGAATTGTAATACTTAATGTATTTTCTCAGGGATCCAATATAGCCTGCAAGTGTAAAACTAGAATGCTGGGATTAATTGCAGGATACTAAGTGCAAATTATCAAACCTTTCCCATTTAAAGGCTGAGTCTCAGGGGGTGGAGTTAATAAGATTGGGGAGTTGCTCCTTAGAGGGTTATTGTACACAGAAAAGGGGAAGAGAGGGGGGAGGGAAAAGACAGAATCTACCATATGGCCAGCGTCAGTGAATATCTCCCAAAAGAGAAAGTAAAGAGTGCAGGAAGTTTGGATGCACCTTGTTGATAAAATACCCAGATTTGCAAAAGAAGCAATTTTTTGGTACAGAAGAGTAATTTTGTGCATGAGAGCAGCCTGGCATGAGTATGGTAAAAAAAACAAAACCAAAAAAAGTAAAAAAAAAAGTCATGTATCTTCATTACTCAATGATACTGGAACTAACAAACTGTACGATGGCTATCAATTTAAATTGCACATTTCCCCTCTAAGTGAACCAGATGATCAGAAAAACTGAGAAAATGGTCAACCATTTCAACATGTATTCTAGTAAGACAATTTTCCTGCAACCTGACATTTCAGGTTGAAGAAGCAAAACCTTCACTGCCCCAGATCGCTTCCAACAGGGAAAATATCATACTGACTGCAGTTTGTTTGGAGGTCAAACAAAATCAATAAGGCTCTCTTAAACTGTCTTTATGCTAAGCCTCTTTCAATTGTATCTGAAGAAATAGGACCTTCTTTTACCATTCTCACAGTGAGCATTTTTAGCCACCAAAAAGTCAAACTAACTTAGCAGTTCTTTCCACCTGACACCCCACTGTGACACCTCCAGTTGTCAAGTCATCCTATCTCTTTCATTTCACAATGTCATTGCTTGGTGTTCTTTGGAAAGGAGCCAGAGGGCTTAGAACTTGGAATGAATGGGAGGCAGGGAGGAAATAAATCAATGAAACCCATTGATCAGAAATTACATTTAAAGTTGGCCATCAATTAGTTTAACACAGGTCACAGCTTAAAGGACATACCAATTTGGCCCCCAAAGCTGAAAAGTGTTGTATTTCTTCAGTCACTTCCTGCTGAGAAACAGCTACTGGCTGTAAGCCAGCTCAAAAAGGAAGGTTTTTAAGTTAGATTTGCAAAGTTACAAGACTTGGAGACAACAGGCTCAATAAGAGACACAGCTTTGTCTGAAGGTTGAGGAGCATGGAAAGTGATCCTAGGAGCGCTAAATCTCCTAAATATTCTTATTTCTTTTACCAAAAGGAAGAGACTAGCAAAGGAAAAAAAAAAAACATGAAAGCAGTCTCTTCAAAAGAAAGGGCATTCAAGCCCAGTCCTATGCATGTCTACTCAGAAGTAAGTCCTATAATAGTCAATGGGGCTTACTCCCAGGAAAGTGAGGATAGGATTGCAGCCTTAGTTGCAGTTCCTACATCTGTAGTCTACCATCTGGTGTGGAAGACAATTCTGGTCTCTCCCTAAAAACACATAGGGTTGCCATGACAAACAGTTACAATAATTAAAATGCACTGGACAATAAACGATCTTCTCTGCACCTTGAGGTCTCCTCCCTTTGTCTTCCTGTATTTGATTCCTTCCCTTCTTCCCGCATCAATAATATGTATAGGAACAACAATCATGATGATGATGATGACCACTACCACCATGAAATATTCAAAAAGATCCAGAAAAGGAAACCATGAAGCTTAACAAACAAAAGCTAAGAGAAAAAGCAAAGGAAGTTGAATATGTTGAGCCTATAAAGAAGGAGATTGAGAGGAGAAATTTTTGACTTTTTCCCAAAATTTTAACAGTGGTTCTCCAACTTTTTAGAGGTCCTAAATGCTGCTGCCTGATTTATAAATGCCAAGGGGTGTGGCTATAATAATGATTGGGCAGCAGAGCTCCCCCCCACACACAATTAACAGCTTGTTTAACCCTTGATGTACATAGCCTAATTTGCCTGGCCAGTTTCACGAACCACCCAAAATTTGGCAATGACCCACTGGTGGATCCCACACCCACAGTCTGAGAACCATGGTTTTAGGATACGACAGGGTAAATCATTATCTGCTGATCTTATGGCATTAAACAATGGATTTCAAGTCTAGCAAGTTCTGTTCAAATTAAGCATTAAAGAAAGCTTCCCAACTTTAAAAGCTATTTCAGCATAACCATCTTCCCACAGTAGGTGTGGAGTTTGCTTCCTTGGAAGACTGCATAGGCAACTACAAAGGATGCTTAGGTATATAGGGTGTCCTGCTGGACACAGGTTGGAAAAGATAGCCGATAAGGTCATTTCCAATTCTTACATTTTTCTATTTCTATGCTGAGAGGTCCAAATGGGATTTGAATTATGAAGCAATTTCATTTCACATGATGTGGTGCACAAACCTCACAGAAGTACCATTACACTATTTATAGTCACTATTACACTATTTATAGAGCTGGTACAATTTACTACCTGAGAGACAGAGCTACCAATCAAGATGCCCTGGTTTAAATGACATCTCTGCCATGCACACAGAGCAGGTAGCCTTAGGTAAGCTATTTTCTCTTGGCCTCAGCTCCTATCTGCAATGCAGGAATAATAATTTTGACCTATCCTGCATGGGTGATGAAAGGGTTACAGCAAGAAAGTGTATGGGGAACACTCAGAAAATTCTAAAGTGCTAATTAACAACAACAACAACAACAACTTATATTACCCATATTTCAGTTATCTATAAGTTGCAAAGCATGCTCTGGAATGGGAAGGAAGACTGAGCAATATTAAATACTGCTAGACATGGCCCTACCTGTATGCTTGCATGTAAGGCTTCTATTTCTTTCTGTTTCTAAATGAAGACCAGACAATACAAGCTGCACAGCAGGATTCTATATGAGATCAGGGTGGAAATAATAATTCCACAGAGCAGTCATTTTTCCCAGTGTTAAAAGTTTAGAAGACCTAGAATAAGATATATGAATCCCCCAAATAACCCTACTACTATTGCCCCACGACACAGCCTAATACCATCCTGTTTGGGTTTAACGTTGACAATGAATAGCAAAGCCTTTAGTAAATTAGTATGACAAAAATAATGTGTAAGGCGGGCATCTGGGGAAATAAGAGCAATTAAATCCCAGCACCACATCCCCCCATTTGGATTGATTTTCCAAGTGGCTACAGAGCTTTAAATTTTGTTGTCAATAGAATAGGTGTAAATTCAATACCACGTTGGCTATTTGCCAGCTAATGTGTTACCCATGAAAAATTAACTTTGTAAATTCAATTTAAAATGTAGTTGGATTAGCCAAGAAAATATAATGCAAATTGAACAGCTTCTCCTATTTCTCAAGGTGAAGATCCTGGCAACATACTCTTATCAAAATACTGAATATGTTCTGGTTGTTTTTAAATATTTAGAAAACTAACAAGTTCCTAGCCCTTGCAGCTACAACTGAAAATGTGATATCAATAAAAGTGAAAGGTTCAGAAACAAGGTCACAAATTCAAAATGACAAACAGCCCAGTCTTATGTACCTTTACTCAGAATAACGACCCTCTGAATTCACTGTGTACCTAGAATTGCAGCCACACAACCTTATGGCTGTCTTCTCAGAAGCAGACAACCCAGTATTCTTCCTGCCTATCCGGACAGAGGTGGCCTCAAATTTGCTGTTGATCACCTGAGTGATCTCCCTATCCATATCAAGCCTGCCCTGCCAGGTATGGCTGAGACTTCAGGGCCATCATAACCACCATGGATCTGACCCAAAATGCCATCAGCTCAGTGAATATTGCAGCTCATACTCTAGAACGGGGGTGTCCAAACATTTTGGCAGGAGGGCCACATCATCTCTCTGACATTGTGCCAGGGGCCGAGAAAAAAAGAATTAATTTACCATTTAAAATTTGAATACATTAACATAAATGAATGTATTAGAGATGGAACTTATATGAATGAATGAAGGTCTTGCAGTAGCTCAAGGCCTATAAAAAGCCTTGCACAAAGCAAGGTCAGCCTTTCCTTCGCTGCCACTGCGGCATCACAGACGTGAAACAGCAAGTAGTGGAGGGAGCGCTTGTCCCACAGCTCAGGTGAGAAGTCAAACAGTCATCCTCTTGCTGACAGCAGTTACATTGGGCCAGCACAGGCTCCAAAAAGTCTCTGGAGGGCCAGAGACTCACTAGAGACTGGGGGCTCCCCGACGGCCTGATTGAGAGCCCCTGAGGGTGACAAGTGGCCCCCGGGCTGGGGTATGGGTACCTCTGCTCTAGAATCACTACCATCTTTTTGGGATGAGGCTTCCAGCCTCATAGGCATTCAACCAACGGAGTTTGCTTTTTTGCATATGTTGTTATTCAGTTGTTGTCATGTCCGACTCTTCATGACCCCATGGATCACAGCATGCCAGGCCCCCCGTCTACCACTGACTTCTGGAGTGTATCCAAATTCATGTTCATTGCCTCCGTGACACTATCTAACCATCTCATACTCTGCTGTCCCCTTCTCCTTTTGCCTTCCATTTTTCCCCAGGGTCTTTTCTAATGAGGCTTCTCATGAGATGACCAAAGTATTTTAGTTTCAGCACCTGTCCTTCAAAGCACCTGTCCTTCCAATGAACAGTCAGGGTTGATTTCCTGTAGGATTGACTGATTTGATCTCGTTGCAGTCCAGGGGACTCTCAAAAGTCTTCTCCAACACCATAATTCAAAAGCGTTTATTCTTTGGTGCTCAGCCCTTCATATGGTCCAGCTTATTGTAAATACAACAGGATTAATGATTGTTACTTTATTGCGCTTACAGGTTAATTTTATTGTAGCTGCTCTGGGAGACTGCTGCCTATAGTGGGGGCACAAATCCCCTAAATACAAAAATAAAGGAAGGAAGAGCCACTAAGTTCAGTGGGAGTTACTCCCAGGGAAGAGTGTACAAGATTCCAGTCATGCAGGGCAATCCTAATTATATTTACTCAGAAGCAAATCCCACCACTTCAATATAACTTATCCCCAGTTGAATGGGCATAAGATCACATCTGTAATTACTTTTAGAAAAATAAACTTTCACTATTTTGAAGGCCACTTCAGAATTTTTGTGGCATTTCATCGAGATTTTCAGCTTTAGAGTAAGGAATGGATGTAAGACAAGTAAGCATCTAAACACAACTACAATGCTGATAAGTGCAACATATCCATCAGCCACGTATTTGTTCAAATAAGGTTTGCAATTAACCCTTTTATATGAGACTGATTGAAATATTAATCAACATAAATCAACTATGTTAGAAAAAATAGGAAGTTGCTTTGTTCCCCTCGCCCCCTCAAGAAACACACAAGGCAAGGTTTGGATCGAAACTGGGCCACGTTTATTAAAACCAATGCCAATCAACAAGATACTGCAAACTCTGTGGCAGGTCCTATCTCCAGGCAATCCTCCCCTTTAGTGTACCATTTTTTGATATCTTCCTCCTGGAGACAGGATGCTATTGGATGCTAGCTCCTATTCTGGGAGCCAGGATGGTGCAGTGGTTTGGGAGCTGGACTTAGACCAAGAAGATCCACATTCAAATCCTCACTCAGCCATGCAGCTTCCTGGGTGACCTTGAGGCTGTCATCATCTTTCTGCCTCACCCATCTCACAGGGTTGTTGTGAAGACTAAAAGAGGAGCTATGTACACCACCCTGAGCTCCCTGGAGGAAGGCCAATATAAAAATGTGAAAAATAAATAAACCCCTCTTTGGCCATTCCCACCCTGAGTCAAAGCAGCAGATCATCTGATGATGATCCCAGTTTCTCTATGCCGACCCCCCCCCCCCAAGCAGCTGAAGAAGTTGAAATGCACTGCCCCGCCCAATCTGGAAAGCTTCTGAGGTCAAACTTTGCACTCCATATTGCTCCCCTCCCTCAAAGAACATTACACTTTTCTGGAGAGTCATTAAAGGCAGAAAAAGTTGACCGTCCCATTCCTTGCGTGAGCTAAACTATCAACTCAGTTCAGGTTAATGACTCAGACCCATGAACTAGAGACCTGCAGATCCTTACCACTGCTCTTCAAAAGTGTCACTACTTTGATAGACACTTTTTTTTTACCTCCTTCGAAAACCTATGGCTATTTCTCCCAAGCAAGAGACTTCCAATTCGCCTTGAGATACATTGCACTGTAGCTGAAATTTGGGGGCTGTTTGAACAGTGTGAACATTTGAACAGTGTGAACAGTGGCACCAGCCAGTTTCATTTCATCAGTGGCACCACCAGAACATTTCACATTTGAACAGTGTGAACTGTGGCACCAGCCAGTCTACACAGGAATGGAACGCAGTCTTCTCCACCGCACCAGCACAATTTCAACTCTGCTGACAGTGCACTGGCATGGTGAGCTGACAGATGGCACCGTGTCAGTGCTGTACCTTGAGTTGCCTCTGCTAATGGGCTATGGATAAAGGGATTACTGAGATTGATTCACCTACTGTATATTGCATCTTAAAGGTTTTTCAATCCCTTTAGATGCCAGCTATATGGCATCCTAAGAGCACTAAGAACCAAGCAGACATTATGTAAGTCATGCAATGCAGATCAGCCCTGAAACACATTTGTTCTTGGGTAAATAGTGCATGGGAGATGGGACATGGTAGGGGGCGGGGTGCAGAGGAATAGCTAAAGGGGTGCAGGAGGTAGCAACTGCACTGGCAACAAACTTTAGGGGGGCAACAAGCTCAGCTCGACACAAGTGGCCAAAAATGTAAACACCTAGGTATGTACAAATAATACCATCATGTTATAAATCACTGGAAAGGTAATTTAACGCAGAATTCAATGAAACAAACCACATTAGAATATCTGTATTCTATCAAAAGTTAACCAGAAAATGAAATCTGGTTAATCTATCAATTAACCAGAAAATGAAAATACAACTTCCTTATAGTACAAAAAGTCAATTTCTTTAACTCAGAACTGACCTATGAGACTGATTGTTCTGAGAGCCAATGAGATGTTAACATGATACAGCATGGAATCAGTAAGGTACTAATATGAGTCAGCTCTCATTTCCATGTATCATAATACAGTTACTCCTGCTAACTGGGTAAGGAGGCACTTTTTCCAGTGATGCTCCTCTTATATTTAGTAGGGGGAGAATAACCACCCCTCTTCACTCTGGCACAGTGTCTCTAACCAGTAAGGGGCACACATTTTTATTTGTTTACTTAATCAATTAAATTTGACTATGTTGTGGGTGGCTAAAAAATGTTCTTCGACCCCAGGTAGCAGATAGATGTCTTAGCTATGCCGCTAACTGAGGGGAGGCAGCAGAGAAAGTGAATGGTGAGCTGCTGGGTGGAGGAGGTGGGTTTTCCCCACAATTTTCACTTTTTAAAAACCCAGGGGTGATATCACTTCCAGTTATGACTTCATTTCCAGGGCATCATTTTGAGCTTGGCTACATGATCATCTATGCCACTGGTGGGATGCTTTAATCCTCTCCCCCTGTGGGCAGCCCAATCCAGCTCAGCTTCCCCCATGTGTGTTATTTACAGAAGAAAAATGCTCCTACTGACTGCAGTGAAAGCTTTCTTTCTTATGTGCATACATAATACACGGGGGGGGGGGGTGTCCAAAGGGGATATGGTCCAGACTAAGACTGCAGCAGAGAGTAGCCCTCCCACCTCCCATCATAGTCCCAATCCAGAACATATGCCCCCCCCCCATATTTATACAAGAACAAAGAAACACACCAGGACAATGATGTGACCACATCATGTCTAGATTAGCTCTTCAAAGAGCAGCTGCATTGACACTGCAAGAGAAAGGCGCAATCATGGAAAAGTAAAACTGGATAACATTATATATTGACTTGTCTTTGGGGGACTGGCATTCCAATTTTTATAAGACTCTCTGCAAGATAAATCACTATACTAACAATATTTGTATTGATTATCTAAACCGGAGCAGCAATTGGCTCCATTGTCTCACTTCCTCTTGAATTGCTCACAGATGGGATCCTATTTCCTAGCTTGAAATTCTAGAGTGAACACTTAAATCACAGCATACAGATGGAGACACACAAGCAGTGCAGTGAACCAAAAACACTTCAATTATTCTTTGAAGAAATTTCAATTCATATTTTCCTATGTTAAAAGTTTAACAAGATAATTAGTGCGGTTCTAAGGTGACATCCCCCAAGTAAATCTGTAATGCAAAAAGAACAAATTAAGAGTTCCTAAATTAACCTGGCTGCTTGGAAGGGACAATTTGAGAGTGCCAAGCAGTGGCATTAAAGAGCGGACGACAGAAGAGGGGACGTTACAGAGCACCATTCCACCTGCAGTGCCAAGAACTTCTCAGCATGCATGTCATGGGAACAGGAGGCAGTGAAAACACAGGAAAAAGTGACTTGCAATGTGGTGCCATTCTCATGTTTTAGATGCTCAAACTACAAACTGCATCAAACATGTAGCTTGTCCCTGTATGTTTTAAAAAAATATATAAATAGCAGTCACAAGGGGAGGTGATCAGGATCGTGGCGTGCAAGGAGGTATTAAAAAACTCTTCCTCCTTTTGTTGCGTTCCTGACAAAAAATAGTCCGCCCCCCCCAATGTTGCTATTAGTCCCAAGAAATTTCAACTCAATGCCTGATCTTTTTTCAAACACCGCTAACCAAGCTGCATATTGGACTTGGCTGCCTGGATTCCAGCTCAGGCACTGAGTCACAATAAACTCCATAAGCAGGACTGGCCTGAGACCTCCCAGCACCCGAGACAGGATGCCAAATTCAGCCCTCCCTTCCCTGGTGACGTGGCAGGCTCAGGTTTTGGAGGCAGTCTCTCTTCCACTCCATTCTTCCCTTCTGAGGAGTGGGAACAGCAGCAGTGGAGGAGCAGGCAAGTGTGCTGACAGAGGTGGCGCCCTCTGCCAATCTGCTACGTGAGTTGACCACCCGGGTTCGCCTTATGGGAGAGACGGTTCCATCCATAAGACTAACCAGGCATACTTCCTCCTCCTCAAACTGTCTCCAATATCAGGCAACTTGAAGATGGAATAACTTTGTCCAGCACCCTACCCAATAATTTCAATAAAAATAAATCAATGTTCACAGATGTTGTACGTGAACCATGTCACAGTGGGTGAAATTGTGGGCAAATCTTTGTTCTGTGTGTGGTCCACTGCACGTGTTCCATTTTTAGTGCCTAAAAATGCTGGAAATGCATTTTGAAGTGCATTTTAGCATGTTGCTAGCTGAAAATGCAAGATACAAAGGAGACGAGCATGCTTTTACAGACAGGTAGATGTGTCAGAGAGCAATAGGTTTTGGACCCCTTGCCATGTGTGTCCATTTTTAAAAAATGTGTCCCATAATGTGTGAAAGGGGGACAGGTGCATTTCTTAGGAATGCCATATGGGTTTGAAGGCACACAGTTGTTTCTTTTGGGGGGGGGGGGGATGCCAAAGGTGGAAATTCAAAATGGACTGTTCCTAGGCATATGCATTCCCCCCCCCCCCCGGAATGTATCAGCACAAAGACAGATTGTAGCAAATTAAATAAAGAACAAAACCCTAATGCACAGATGTTTCAAATAAGCCTATTACAACACATCTTAAATGGCTGCTGAACCTTTCAGAACAGAATCCAAGGTGATGGTAATTGAGCCCTTCTCCTAACCCAGAGAATCCTGGGAGGTCCAGCTAACCTTGCTGTTTGTGGTTCAAGGAAGCAGCCTCCAGTCAGCCCATGTTTCTGATTCATGGAGCTGCACATGGCATCTTTTCAGCAGCTTTCAAAGAGAAACTTTCCTACCAGATCACCACACCACCCAAATCTGATGGAAGAGACTGGGGTGGGGAACAGTCAAACACTGGGTCAAGGAGGAAGAAATAGGCACAGCAGCTGGCCAAAGGCGAGCATCCCTCTCTGTCCAAACCCTGGGTCCCTTTGTGACTGCACAGCTGTCAGAGTGAGTGATCATCATTATGCTGAGGTCACCTCTGCCCCCAGGCTAAGTCTATGAAAATAAATGGCTGAGAAGAGAGATAGGGAAACAAGTCTTTTAAAAGTTATTTTATCTTATTGCCTACTGAGGCTGTGGAGGAAAGAGGAGTACAAGCAGAACTATTTGGCTGAAAGGAAAAATAGCCATCCTTATGATTCCACTAAATAAATTACAGACCAGAAAGACCATCTGCAGAGGTAATTTACTGGTCCACAACAGTCACGCTGTTTGCATACACCCAGCTCTCAGGAAGAAGTCCCAGTTTCTAAATAGCATGCTTTTAATTGATGCTTGCAAAAGAAGAGGAGGTCTGTGTTTAGCTAGCCATGGCTTAGGCTATGTACCGTCTACTGCAGTTGATATATCTCCTGATCACAGGGGGGGAAAAGGTGTTACAGTTTAATCCCTGTTTTCCCTAAGGTCAGGGCCAGCTTTTAAGCAATTGGGGAGATTTCACCAATTGAGATTGAGCCCCGCGCATGCTGGGGGCCCCACACTGCCCTTCCGCCCACTGCTGCGTCCAATTGGCCTGAAATTGGGTCACTTTGGAAGCAGCTCCCGCCCACTAATGCTTCCAGTTGACTCAGAATTGGTGCCATGCAGGTGGCTGACCTCCCCCATGCCTATTCAGCACAACTGCTAAAGGTACAGAGATAGATAGGCACAAAGGATTATTACTACTACTGTAATCATAATTGTCTCAAATGCTGTGTAATTCTTAATTCGTTCATGGCAACAATGCCATGAACTAGCTCGGGGGAGGGACCCATAGCTCAGTAGTAGAGCATGCAGAAAGTTCGAGGTTCAAGCCCTGGTATCGCCAGTCAAAAGGATCTCAGCCATCAAGTCTAGGGAATTTTCCTGCCTAAGATCTTGGAGAGATGCTGCCAGGCACAGTAGACAGCACTGAGGTTTAGATAGCTCACTTGAGAACCCAATTCTGTGGTCCGCGGGACGGCTCCAATGCAAACGTGCCATAAGGCACATTTGTGGGGTTCACCGCCGGGCTCCTGCCAGAGCTAGCCCAGCGCCAGCTGGAGCTGGGCTAGCGCGTGATGGTCGCCCGGGTTCCGCAGCTCGGCGGTCTCCCAGACCGCTGGGCTGCGGAACGGGAGATGGGGGCGTGGCCGGGGGCGTGGGGGAGGCGTTCCGGGGAGGCGTACCAGGGGGTGGGCAGGAGGCGTGTCAAGGGGAGGGGGAGAGGCAGATCCATGGAGCTGAGTACCACGCCCTACACGAGCACCTTTACTTTAGCGCCAACCTTTTGGTCGGCACTAAAGAGAGCAGCCCCATTGCGGGGCTGCTTCCCGTACTCGGGGGAAGAGGACAAACATCCCCTTCTCCCGAGGTGCCTCCCACAGTAGCGCGGGAGGCGCAGGATCCGGCGGCAGCCCTCCACGGAGCCGCCAAGCCTGGGCGCTGGGGTCAGCTCAGGATTGGGCTGTGACTCGGTAATGACAGCTTTAATAACATTCCCATTCTACAGATGTGTTACTAAAGCCAAAAGGCAGCTTCTTGCTGATGGTTGTCCAATATGTTCATGACAGAACATGAGTTCCAAATACTGCTGGTCTATATTAGCTCTTTACACCTTGAAGCTAAGAACATTTCAGGGTGGGGTGGAGATATTTTTATTAGATAAAGACCCAGCAATATATGAATTGCTTGCCATGAACAAGCCAAATAAGAAATAAAAACGTGCAGATACAAAGCAAGCACAAGCCATCAAATGACAACAGTCCTTCAACCAATGTAGACCAGATTCACTTGAGTAGGTCTTTCCAAAAGGATTGATAGGTTCAGGGATGGCATCAGAGTGAGTGAAGCTGGGCACTGGCCAAGGCTGAGACAAATTTTATCAGGGGGTACAAAGTTTCTTTAGGCCCTTTGCAAAGGGGGAAGGGTGAAACAGAGTGGGGGAGGGTGGTGACAGGTAAGCAGAATGGGGCAGGGAGGGGCGAAACAGGGGAGGGGGGAAGGTGGAAACAACTGGAAAACTATTTGGAGCCCAGGTCTGCCCACCCATGTAGAATCGGCAGCTAGATACAGTAATACAAAAAATCAAACACACTCCTAAATCTCTCTAAAATGTTTTAAATATAGAAAATCATACAGAAAATTAGCATTATCATATTTAGGCTCACACTAGAATAGAAAGTGTCCAGTGCATACCAAAACTTGCTTCTGCAGCAGCTGTTGACTTGCAGCTCTGTCCCTGAGCTCCTATATGCTCCTTTGTGGTGAGCCTTTGTGGATCCACAAGCCAAAGAGCTACTGTAGCAGGCCAGTTTCTTCCCAGATTTGACACTGTATTGAGGAGTGTCACATATGCATTCCTCATCTTGGCATATATGGCTTGCCAACAGCTGCAGCCACATGCTCATGGTAGTGTTCCCAGCATCCCATGCAAGCAACAAGTCTGAGTAGATTGGAAAATGTAAGACCCAAGGAAATTTCTGGGCCCCCTCCTTTAGCTCCTGGGCTCCCTTTCTGAGACTGGGCCTGGGTACCCCCTTTACCCCCCTCTCCTAGGCCCACAATCATTAGAGGACCCAACAGGCCAGGCTGACCACTGAATCCTCAGTGCTGTTGGTCCCATGTACCATCAGACGATGTGTAAAGGGGGCACAGTGTAAGACTTTGTCCCAGGCTCCCCAACAACCTGTTACCAGCACTTTCTAGGTTACCACCAGGCAAGGAAAACACAAACCACCAGACATTTATACTGAAGGGAGTTATGTTACTGTAAACAGGAGGAAATGTCTGACTATGCATGTATGTACAGGACTGCAATTTCAACTTCATGTTAATATTATGAAACTGAGCATACGTGTATGCCCCAGTCATATCAATCAGGGAGAACAGTCTGAATGGGAATGTGATAGTGACACTGGCTTTGAGGAAGAAAAAGTGTGCATTAGTTATCATGAATTTAGATTACTTTAAACTAACCCTATGAGTGCGCCATGTACTGAATTAATAACTGGTACAAGATGTTCATTACAGCCCCTTCTCAAATTATCTTTCAAATTCTCTTAATTCAAAGAGTTAATTCATCACTGACACACATAAAACATGCCAGTAAGAGAGATATTTCCACATTTTTCTCCCTGTAGTTTTCTACACGCATGATTTTTTTAAAATAGGGAATGTGTACATACATGCAACATCCATCCTGAATTCTTATGCAACAAAGTCAAACATTAGTTAAACTGTATGATTCTATCAATCATGAAGCTCAGTTCTCAATGTGGAAGCATTTTTTGTCTCATATATACAGAATGAGAAGCTTCAGAAACCACAAGCATGTGAAATCAAGGGAGGAATTATTTCATCACGGGTATTATGGGAATTGACCTCACTATATGAACACAGTAATAAATATAAAAGCACTATTGAGCATCTTTACTAATGGCAATATATTTAATGGTACAGAGAGTAAAATGTAGATAGCATACTTAGCAAAATTTTGGATGAGATGGAACCAAGGGGTTGCAAATGCTTTAGAGGGTAGTCTAAAGGAGAATCGAGAAGCTGAAGAGCTGCGCAGACAGCCACTCAATTAAATGTACCAAGGACAAACATGGAAGTTTCATTTTGGCTTCCAGGTCTAACAACAACTGCTAGAACTTTTCTCCAAGAAGCTGATGTAAATATCTTTGACAAGGCCAAGAAGAAGGTGAAAACCAGCAACCCACTGATCCAAAATAGATCCACTCAGGGCCCAATCCTATCCAACTTTCCAGCTCTGATGCAGCTGCAGTGCAGCTCCAAGGTAAGGTAACAAGTACAGGCATAACCTAATTATCCACAGATTTTATCTCAATGAGAAAGGCCCTTTAAATTAAAGGGGGAAAGTTGTTTAACAAAAGCCTCGTTAATGGGAGAGAGGGCAGAGAGCTGAAAACCCATCAATCATTCTCCCTCCAGGCACTTAGAACAGCTTCACTCCAAGGCAAGCGACCCGTCCTCCTGAGCACTTGAAAGAAAGATAACCACTTTGCATTCTTTCCCAGCACTGCACTCTTGGTAGAGGGAGGGGTCCCTGGCTCATAGTGAAGTCTTTCTAAGTGCCTGGAGAGAGACAGATTGATGGATTGTCTGCCTAATGTCTCTCTCTTACATCACAAAAGTCAGTAAGGCGGTTTTTAAATCACCTAGCAAAGGGACAGTTTCTTTTAAATGGATTTGCTTTAATGTGATTTTTGCCATCCACATGAGCTCTGGGAACCCTCACAAATAAGGAGACTCAACCCGCATTCCCTTACCTTGAGGAAGACTCTTTGACTGCCCCTCCCCACTGCAGGATGCAGCACACGTCCCATTGGCATGGTTGCATCAGTGCTGGAAAGTTGGACAGGATCAGGCCCTCGGGCACCCAATAATCAGAATCAATACAGAATGGACCTGCATACCCATAATACTGAAAAAGCAAGGGATTATCTTTGTCCTTCTCTGCACCCCTGCTAACTGGGTAAGAGGCACATTTTCAAGTGGGTTCTCCTCCTTTATTTAGCAGGGGAAAATTAACTGGCCCTGCTTACCCCAGCAGTGGCTTTTCTAGTGACTGCCTGCTGGTGTTTTGCATCTTTTAGACTGTGAGCCCTTTTGGGACAGGGAGCCATTTAGTTATTTGATTTTGTCTGTAAACCGCTTTGTGAACTTTTTGTTGAAAAGTGGTATATAAATATTATTATTATTATTATTATTATTATTATTATATTTAATTTAATTATAATAATATAATTATTATAATAATATTCAATGATTACCACTCCCCAGCTTCTTTATCCAGCATTCCTACTCATTTTCAACTTCACTGTGTCCTGTGCATTACTCTATCAGTAGAGTATATCTACATATACTGGCTGGCTGGCGTTCTTGCTTCTTGCTTTTTATATGAAAATCCACAGGGTTTGTTTGTTTTTAGATTTTTTAATTATTGTAAATTGTTTTTAATGGTTGTTTTTTAATGTTGTATTTTTAAATTTTTTGTAAGCTGCCCCCGTGCCTGTTGGGCAAAAAGTTGGGCTATAAATTAATAAAATAAATAAATAAATATAATTGGTCATTTTTCTGACATTTTGGTGGTTCTCACCAGGCCATTCAGGTGTTAACCATGCATGACACAGTCCTATCCAGTACACAGAAACCTTAATGTTACCTTTTAACATAATAGTGAAGCCTGAGACTTTGAAATACAATCTCACCACCATGAAATACAAACAAGCCTTTTCCAACTCTAAGCAGTAACAGCCCTGCAAGTGAACCACACACAAAGAGTGAACAAACAGTATAGAATGTCTTTCCCCCTTTTGTGCAGTGAAAATCTAGTATTTCAGGATGCAGACTGCTATCTTTCCTATCTATACCATCAGTGTGAGATACCAGGGAATGGGTCTCTTTTTCCTAGGGATTTTTTCCCCCTTTATCAGCAATAAGAGTGTGAAAAGTTAGAAATAATATCACATCTTTTTCCTAAATGGAAAAACTCCATCTTGAAAAATTACAAGATAAAAACCTAATTGATTAATAAGTGCTTTTGATTAGTTCATCCAGGCTCTTACTGGAGTGGCTCTGCTTACTACTTCTTTTATGTGATATTTTATTGTGATACTTTTATTGCTGCTGTTGGACTGTTTTTATTTGTGCTTTTTTTTTTTTTTTTTGCTTTAATGAATTCTACTGCTTATAGATGTGAATGTTTTATTGCTATGGGTTCATGGGCAGCTATGTGTTGGTGTGTTAACGGTATTGTTATTAGATTAACTATTGGAATAATTTTATTGTATTTTTATATTGTGGTTTTATTGGTCTTTGCTGTGCTGTATGATTAGCCACCTTGCGCAATTTTTAGAGTTGGGATAAAAATCTTTCAAATGAATGAACAAACAAACAAACAAACAATCCTTTTTAGAATTCTCCAAAGCACTTCAGAAACATCAAGTCTCACACTGCTGTGAAATCGTTGGAAAGCAGTTAGCGACATTCGGCTGAATTTAATCCAGTTAAGATCTAATTAAATTGATCCTAGCTAACTTTAGAAGCAATAAATCAAAATGACTGAACAAGTTCAATTCAATATATTTTATTAACATTTGATGATCTAAAATCACAGGCAGCTCAATCCAATGCTGCCTCAGCACTGGCGCTGCAGCCCCAGAGCCAGGTGTTGTAAATGTGCCATAAGGCACATTTGCGCTACCCAGGGATTAAACTGCACCAGTGGGGAGACCTGCACCACCCTGTCAACATTGCAGTCAGAGTCCTGGCAGAGACGCATGGAGCCACAAAGCCACACGTGACAAGTGGGGTGGGAGGAGGGTGATGAGTAGACGTTCCTGGGTGGACAAAGGGCAGAGAAAGAGTCAATTGGTGAGGGAATTGGTGAGGGGGTGAGGGAACCAGCAGAGGCCTCCTCCTCCGCCAAATCGTGTCAGGCTCGAAAGCCAGACACAGGGCTTCTCCAGTCTGTGCCAGCGAAATAGCTGGTTCTGACTCAAGCAGCCCAATTGAGCAGTCTGGGGTTTTACTCAGAATAAGAGGACGAATGTCCCCTTAACCCGAAGAGACCTCCAGTCTGCTCAATTACAGTATAGGATGCCACGGTAGCCATTTGGAGCCGTGCTCCTGTGCTGGATAGGATTGGGCCATGAACCAAAAGTATTACAACAATTATTTTTATGTATAAAACATTCTAGACCTGAATGATTCGAGGCTTGCATGTCACATTATAAGTTAGGTTTTTTTAATGCGGGTTTTAATATGCAGGAAGCTTCAAACATGGAACACCACAGCTGCAGAATTTTTGCCCACTTCAGAATTAACATTGTACCCTTGCAAAGAGTATGACCATGGTGGCTGTTTTCAAAACTATACAAGCATTTGAGTTCAATGCAGAAACCGAAATGCTGATGAGACAGAACAATCCAGATGTCTTTACCAATACAAGCAGAACAGGGTGAGGAAATTGTTTCGCCTAGACTGCAAAAGTGAAGTTCTAGCTATCTGGTAGCCAGAGGACAACCTTGGAATTAACAGCTTTGGAATCAGAATTCCTTTTTTATCTGAAGACAGCCATCACCCATGTGAAAGCCAACTCTCCTGTTCTGGTATACTGAAGACTCACACTGGTCTGCCCTACAGGTTCCTGCTTCCCATCTGAGCCAAGCAAAGAGAAAGTTAGGGGCATTGTTCTCCTCTGACAGCCTCCCCTACAACAACCCCCACATCCTGTTCACCAGCATTTTCTCAGAATCAACTCTTAGTAGCCATTTGTACCTCGACCCTATCCAGCCTATAGGAGGAGCTGCTCTACACCAGCACCACCCACCCAGTCAGCCACCCAGCCCTGCTGAAGTTCCTGTCACCTCTTCCGCACTTTAATCAGATTATGTCACTGGGTACACATTTAAACAAGCATCATAAGAAATAAACGAATATGTTAATGTCACTTCAGGACAAAATGTATTATACAAAAGTGCTCACTCTGACTGTGGTGCTCATCAAATGACACAAATTTAATCTTTGTGTCAAGCTAGATGTGGGAAGCTACAAATCCAGACATGAGAAACATCCTTCCTGCATCCTACTCTAAACCTGAATCGATGCCCTGTAGAAATATACGTGATAATCTGACAAATATTGGCACAAGCTGTGATGTTCCACAGGCAAATTAACTGGACTGAGAGGGCAAAACCATCTGTCCCTCCTCTTCAATTATTTTCTTTCACCACCAAATGTAGTGGTTCACCTATGCAGAAGGTTTCTGGTTTGCCTCCCCACTTATAAGCTAAATGCCCAGTCAGACATTTGATATTGGTCCAATACCATATAAATGGGCTAGGCCTAATTTATTCCACATTTTACAGGTGGTGGTGAGGGACAATGAATCCTTTACTCCCATCCCTCTTACAGTCACTGGAATCCGATACCACAAATAATAATAAATATTCTTACCATATTTGTCTCCATCTTCTCCTTTGGCACTGATCCGTCTACCTAGTACTTGGATATGTTTTCCACTTGTTCTACTGTACAGCTGATAGACTCTGAGCTGCTTCCTGCTTACATCATCTCGCGCTCTCGTTTGATTTTCCACGTGTATCCGAAAGTCCACGTTCTCTTCAGCGACAAACATCTAATTTGTTTTTAAAGAGGGAAAGCAGAGAGTAAACTAAGGTAATGTTTTCAATACACAGAATGCAAAACAACACTAATCTTGGCTTACTGTCATTGAAGAAGTTAATACTTGTTGTGTTTTTTTGGCAGAAAAATCAGTGGTACACCAAAAATTAAGCTCACAAGACCAGTAGTGGGTTGTGCCTCCAGAAAGTGGGAGTGGTACAAGTCCTACTAAGTCATTCCCATCATAGTTTTCCTTGGTTTCATCCATTCAAGGCTTCTGCTGCGCCACCCATAGAAGCCTCCTATTGGCCACAATAGCGAAATCAAACCCCCACATTCAGAAGTACTATACTGAATGCCAGATTCTGGGCACAAACAACAGAGCAGGCTGTGGCCTTCAAGCTGCGCCCAGTTTTAGTAAATGCTGTAAGGTGCCCTCCTGTTATATCTGAGATGCTGCCAGTATTCCTGAGTCCACACCTTTTGATTCCAGCCACCTGAAGGCTGGCCATTGTGACCTCATTATGATGCAGCCCTGCCTGAAGGAGAGAGGCTGGCCATTGTGACCTCATGCTGAGGCTGCCCTGTCTGAAGGAGAAAGGCTTGCCAATGTGACCTCATGCTGTGGCTGCCCTGCTTGAAGGAGAGAGGCTGTCCATTGAGACATCATGCTGAGACGGCTTGCCTCAATGTGAGAACAGCTAATCAACATGGCCTCTCACAGTTGCTATCCACCTGGAGAGAGAGCAATATGTAGATTTCCACACTCTGCCAACTATATTTATGAGAATGTGTCTTTTGTGTCCTGGACCCAATGGGTTTTCTAACCTTCCTATTTTCCCATCTTCTTCCATTCAAATTTATCTCTCCTTAGGCAAGCTTCACTGTCCTCTGATGCCTTTTAAGATATAAGATGACTGCCTTCTAAGTCCAGCTGAATTGTTCCGGTATGAATGAGAGCTATGGAAGAGTTAGGAGAAACTGTTAGGAGATGAGAAAGTGTCAGAGAACCAACTTGAGGTGGTTTGCATTATTCCCATTGAAAACAATGGAAAATGAAAACTCTATGATTTGTGAGCACACCTCCTCACCTTCCAAGAAGTTTCCCAAAATTATGTTAAAAGCATATACATAGTAGCTTGTTAAAAGTACAAATCCGTAACATTTCCCCAAATGCAGTCACATATCATGGTAGCATCAAGTCTAATATATTAAAAATAAAATATTGAAATGAATGGAGACCCACTTGGTGGGTCCCAACCCACAATTTGTGAAACACTACATTAGCCCACATTGCAAGACAGCAGACAGAAAAGACTAAGGGTGCAATCCTAACCACTTATGTCAGTGCTTTCCAGCACTGGCATAGCAGTGCCAATAAGGCATGTGCTGCATCCTGCAGTTGGGTGTCACTCACAGAGGCCTCCTCAAAGTAAGGGAATGTTTGTTCCCTTACCTCCGAGCTGCATTGCCCTTATGTCAGTGCTGGAAAGCACTGACATAAAGGGTTAGGATTGTGCCCTAAATTGCCTTAATACTGTGTCAGATCATTCATCTATATAGACCAGTACTGTCCTCTCTGGCAGCTGGTGGCCAAGGTCTCCAGCAGAGGTTCCTTTCCCAACTCTCTTAGCTGAAAACCTTTATCACTGGAAATGCCCAGGATGGAACCTGGAACCTTCCACACAAAGAAACCTGGAACCTTCCACAAAAAGAAAACATTTGCTTTACCACTGAACTATGGGTAAATCATACTTCTTTGTTCCACTGCTTCTCTGAATACATATGAACTAGCTCCAAGATTGGTCCACCCCCAATTTCTACCTCACCAGATTATGCCACCCGACACCCACCAGTGTGTACCTTCTACTTCCTGCTTGTCAGTGATGTCACTAGGGGAGTGTGGGGGTGAGGACTGCATTGGGTGACACCCTCTGGAAGAGTGACATCACTACTGGCCAAAATTGAGAAAAATCTTGGTTTTTTAAATAATACCATCATATTACATATCGTTTGATGTGTAATTTAATGAAAATACAATGAAACAAACCACATTGAAATATCTGTTTTCTATCAAAACTTATGGCCAAATAGCCAGAAAAGGAAAACATCACTGCTGGACAGCCCAATCCTGAGCTGCCTGGCGCATGGGGCTGCCAAGGCACCAAAAATGGCTGCCGCAGCATCCTGAACACAACAGGGCAGCCACTGGCGGCTCCCTCAGGGGAAGGGGAATTTTGTCTCCTTCCCCCACGTAAGGGAAATAGCCCCACAATAGGGCCACTTGATTCTGCAGCAGTTCTTTAGCTAGCGCAAAATCAAGAGACCACTAGACAAGGGAAAGAACCTGCAATCAGGAAACAGAAGAAACAGACCCCCCCCCTCTCTCACTCACTCACACACACACACACACACACACACACACACACACACACACAGGCCCTTTCTGGTTCTTCAACATATAGACAATGCCTTTTGTGCATGTGCGCTCTCTCTCTCTCTCTCTTCCTATATTTGGTGGCCCAATCCTGTCATTGCACAGTGCCGGCAGAGTGGCTGCTGCACCAGTGCTAGCCATCACAAACATGCAATAAAGTATGTTTGGAATGACTTGCAAGCAGGGACAACCAGCGGCAAAGTATTTACCCAGCACTGAATCCAGCCCAACAGGCACAGCATCAAGTGGTGAAGGGGTGGGTGGAATAGAAGTGAGGAGGGCTGTTTCGGAAGGCAGAGAAGGGAAGGCAGAGAGGGAGCAGTTCAGGCCCGAGAGGGGGGCAGGGATGGTGGAAGCCTAGAAACTTGAAGCCTGCAGTGAATTGGTTGACACCAAAACAGAAAAAAGTAATACAGCACCTTGATCCCACTGCCCCCTTAAGATTGCCAGGTTACAATGCTCCAGTAGTAGTTGAAATGACAAACTGTGTCTTTTATAACTGGGACAACCCTATATTCCTTTGACTCCACAGCTAAGAGTTGTCAAGTCCTTTGTGGCCTCTATCCATTCTATCTGTCTTCTCCCCTCCCCACCCCCCGCCCCCAGCTTCTGTATCTTTAACCTTTTCTGCACAGGAACTGTGCAAAGTTTTTAATCCCAACTTTTATGATAACTCTGCCTTGTCATTGAAACTAGACAGTTTGCTGCTGGCTTCTATGTTGCCTGATCAGCTGGAATGTTTGCAGATGTCAGCTCAACTATTTACTATTAGAGTCTTTACTGCCGTAAACAGAATACAGTATAGACAGGAATCCAATGTATCCTTTAGGGCCCAATCCTATCCAAATTTCCAGAGTTCATAAAGCTGCAATGTAGTCCTGAGGGAAGGGAACAAACATTCCCTTACCTTGAGGAGCCCTCCGTCACTGCCCCTCCCCTTGAAGTTTGCAGCATATGCCCCATTGGCATGGCTGCATCAGCACAACAAAATTGGACAGGATTGGGCCCTTAGACTTTTTGGCTTTGCATGTATGGAGAAATTCTATTCGCCATGTTGAGAAATTGAGCAGCATGAAAATGGTATTCTTTAAGTCAGTGGTTCTCACACATTTAGTACCGGGACCCACTTTTTTAGAATGAGAATCTGTCAGGACCCGCCAGAGGTGATGTCATGATCGGAAATGACATCATCAAGCAGGAAAATTTTTAACAATCCTAGGTTACAATCCTACCCACACTTAGCCAGGAGTAAGTCCCATCTACTATTATTGTTAAAAGAATATACATAGTAGCTTGTTAAAAGTATGGGTCTGTAACATTTCTCCAAATGCAGTCACATCCCATGGTAGCATCAAGTCTAATATATTAAAAATAAAATGTTGAAATGAATGGGGACCCACCTGAAATTGGCTCGCAACCCACCTAGTGGGTCCTGACCCACAGTTTCAGAAATACTGCTTTGAGAAAAATTAAGGCTGAACCAAGAAGAGGGGATGCTTTCATGAACACTTGCACTGACTCCCCCCCCCTCCATGAACAGCATTCCCTTTCAGCAATTTCTGAGGGGCTCTGTAAAAGAAGGGCATAAATATTTGGCCACTGTATGATCCTCAATTAGAATGGAGGGAAAGAATACATCTATGTTTCCTAGGCAATAGGACAGATGCTCCCTGTCACCATAGACCAGGGGTGTCCAAACTTTTTGGCAGGAGGGCCACATCATCTCTCTGACACTGGGTCAGGGGCTGGGGGAAAAAAGAGTTAATTTATATTTCAAATTTGAATAAATTTACATAAATTAATATATTAAGAGATGGAACATATGAATGAATGAAGTTCTTGCAACAGCTCATGGCCTATAAAAGGCCTTGCACAAAGCAAAGTCAACCTTTTCTTTGCTGCCACTGCTGCATCACAGACATGAAACAGCAAGCAGTGGAGGGAGCCCTCGTCCCACAGCTCACATGAGAGGTCGAACAGTTGGCTGTCACGCTGAGAGCGGTTGCGTCGGGCCAGCACAGGCTCCAGTAAGTCTCCAGAGGGCCAGAGCTCATTGGAGACTGAGGGCTCCCAGTGGGCCAGATTGGGAGTCCTCGAGGGCCACAAGTGGCCCCAAGTCTGGGGTTTGGGCACCCCTGCCATAGACAATCAAACTGCATCAAACAGCAATACAGCAAGAAAGGGAAAATTGTCCTGGTTGCCTTGACAACAGGATAATATTTGCTCCCTCCAACGTCCAGTCTATATGAGGGCAAATAATTGATTATTTGCCCTCAGTGATGTTGCCATGTAGCCATATCGGATTGGCTACACAGTGTCATCTCTTTTTTTTTTTTTCTATTCCCTGATTGTTTGGGATCACATACAGAAGGAGAAAGATGACCTAGGAAATAAGATAATAAATAGTGTGGAAGCAGCAGAAGATTGGAGGAACAGAAACGCACATGTTCTCCAAGACAGAAGCGGGGGTGGGGTTGGGGAGTATCAATAGTATATTTTTTACTGGTGTGTTCACTAGTGAACATCTGGCACAGTCATATGTAAAATCCTATGCCATGTAACATGCATTAGGCCCCCATATAAGACATTTGATTTTCCATATGGTACCCTAAAAATTGTAAATGTAAGCCTAATACTTTCTAAAGTTCTTAAGGGTACAATCTTATACAGACTTAACTGAGAGTAGGTCCTATTGAACTAAATGGGATTTACTTCTGAGCAGACATGCATAGTTGCAGTACGAAAATTCATTTGCAAGAATTAAACCTCTTTCCAGTTAGGAGCCTTATTGATTTTAAAACAATGTAAGGCCTTTCACTCCTCTCTCTTTGATGCACTGGAAACACTTAACTTTTGGTCAGTGAGCCAAACGCATAATTAATTATTTTTTGCATGACCTTCCAAACATAGAGTTATTTTGTTAAGATGAACAAGAAATATCTAAGATGACATTTTTCCAGGCCTGGAAACAAGTCTAATCACTATTTTGTTTCCATGGTTTTGGCAAAAGTCCACATTGCCAATTAGAAAATTTGCAAGACCACCTCCAGAGCTGTATTTTTTTTTTTAGGCACGTGTTGAAATATAACATGCCATTATTTGCTGCCATTTCCTCTCCCAGCCTTTACTGCAGAACCCATCATCGGCTATAGGTTCAGGCTATAGCTAGGTGCATGGTTGAGACAGTTCTCATTGAACAGAGACACATGTGCTTTTCTTTGCAGACAGTGTTAGATCACACACATTCACAAAAAACCTTCTGAATCACATCAGTACCTCAAAGTGATGATTATACATGAAAAGATAGAAAGTATGCACTTCTTAAGCCTTGCCCACATGTCATCACTGGAGGGGTCAATTCACACAGTCACTTTTTGCCACCACAGACTATGAACAGGATGGATATACAGCATACATGAACTAATTTGGATCCAATTCCAGAATTTTCACAACACTGCAAATACCACAACATTAATGCCATTTTGGTAATTAACTGTTCATGATGATCAATAAATATCACAGACCGAAAAGAGTGGCAGCCTTTTACCTTGATTTATGTGAATATGGAAACCAAATAATTACTAGCACTTTGATACTTATAACAAGTACCACTTTTCATTATGTACATATTCACTGCAGGCAATGAGAAGATGCAATGAAACAATTTCCCTTACTGAACAGGAAACTAGAACCTTCTCTCCACCGGCATCCTTCCAGAAGGAGACCAAACAAGTGGGAAAGAGCCACAAGATCAGCTAATGCGGTTACTCGATTCACATATACTTCCAAGTAATGGGACTGCACTGTGGCGAAATAGCTCCTACTGTGTGCTCCAGTGTGTGGTGAAAGAGAAGGCCTCTGCTAGCTGATGGAATAAGGCATGTGTTCCTACAAAGCGTCTTCTGCAGAAAAGGAAGGTGACACAGATACACCTGTCACACAAGAAGACTGAGGGACCAATCCTATCCAACTTTCCAGCATTGATACAGCTGTGCCAATGAGGCATATGCAGCATTCTGTGGTAGGGGTACAGTCATGGAGGCCTCCTCAAGACCATGTTTGTACCATTACCTTGGGACTGCATTTGCAGCTGCATTGACACTGGAAAGTTGGATAGGACAGGGTTCCAAGTTGCATAGCAAAGAGCACATAACTCAGTGGCACAGCACATGCTTTGCAAGCAGAAAGTCTCACTTTCAGTCACAATAATCTCCAGTTAATGGACCTCAGGGAGCAGGCCTGGCAAAGACCTCTGCATGAGATCTTAGAAGGCCAGTGAGCACAAACAATTCTTGATTAGTTGGACCAATGAAGACAGTTTCGAATGTTCACTAGTATGGGCAGAAAACCCACCCCAGGAACTGACAGTGACAGAGGTTTTCTCTGCATTGGATGAGCATCCAACCCTATTCTAAGAAGGGCAGAGAGGACACTGGGTCAGCTAAAAAGAGCACTGCCTTCTGCATGGCCTATTATAGTACGACTAGGCTCAATTTTCCAAAATCTCCTGTGAGTCTCCAGTGGTATTGCTACCCCCATACAGACTGTTTGGGATGCCTTATGCAGGCTCATTCTACTTCCAGACTCCCCGCTCTGTTGATGGTTTCTGAATCTATTTAGAGCCAACTTGGAATCTAATTTGAGTTGCTCTGCTACATAATTGATTGGAGTGCTTTTGGATAAGTGAAATTCAATGATGTTCCCTTGAAAAGTCTTTGTGAATGCAGTCTAAGTAAAAAAGTACTTAGGGGATGAAGCTGGAATTGAACAGGAAGAAGAGGTTGACTATTGGGTCAAACCTCCCACCAGCTGCCAGACTTCAGAAATATGAGATGGGACAGCAACAGAAGGGAGCTCCAGAGAACAGAAAAGGTGACATCTCAATAAGGACTAAACAACGGTCCAAACAGTGATGTCATTCCAGCATTTGTATTATCTTATTACATTGAACCAAGAACATGTTCTGAAACGCCAGCAACTTAAGTGATGCTACAAATACATTCAAGTTTCTGTTCCTCAGTCATTCATATAGTCATTTTTCCTGGATATTGAAAGAATACTACTAATATCCCCAGAGATCAGTGACAGCATATTGATCTTCAGTTTTCTTTGCAGCCTTCTTTTCAATTGGCTTCTATAAAACTGTGGGCTCACTGAGACACAGAGTGGCTCTTTCTAATGGTTCTCAGCAAACAATTATGTGATCCAGCATCATAAATTAACTCACATCCCAATCTAATATAACTCCCTATGCTGCAATGCAGTGGTGCCAACACGGCACCTCCTGCATCGCTTGGGGGAGATTTGGCCTATGGAGGCCTCCTCAGGGTAAGAGAACATTTGTTCACTTACCCCGGAGTGAGCCCTTCATGTCCTTGTGGGTCTATTTGGACCAGCCATATTGCTGACTCAAGGCCATGTGGCCCTATAAAGGTGGATCGAGCCAAGGAACAGGGCTTAGATTTGGTGGATGCCACTGCTGCCAGACCCACCCCCTTCCTGGTCCTAATCTGCCCTCCACCCCTGTCCCCATCGCCACCTCTTTCTGCCCACCCCCTGTGCAATCTCACCTGGGGTGCCGGGCATCCAGTGTCTAGCAGTGGCCAGCCCACACACAGGTCACATTTACAGGTACCTGGAAAGAACCTCACACTGCCGGATCTAGTTTTCTAGCAGCACCAGTGATAGAATATAAATAATGAGACTGTATTGTTACAGAAGCCCTGGAATTTGATCTATCTAGAACAGGGGTGTCCAAAGTTTTTGGCAGGAGGGCCACATCATCTCTCTGACACTGTGTAGGGGGCTGGCAGAAAAAAGAATTAATTTACATTTCAAATTTGAATACATTTACATAATTTTACATAAATGAATATATTAAAGATGAACTTATATGAATGAATGGTCTTGCAATAGCTCAAGGCCTATAAAAGGCTTTGCACAAAGCAAGGCTGGCCTTTCCTTTGCTGCTGCTACTGCATCACAGACGTGAAACAATAAGCAGTGGAGAGAGCCCTCATCCCACAGCTCACGTGAGAGGTCAAACAGTCACCCTCACGCTGAGAGCAGTTGTGTCAGGCCAGTGTGGGCTCCAACAGACTGGGGGCTCCCTGAGGGCTGCATTGAGAGGCCTCGAGGGCCGCAAGTGGCCCCAGGGCCGGGGTTTGGGCACCCCTGATCTAGAAGATCAAGAAGATCTTGATCAAGAAGATCTAGAAGACTCACAGCCCGGTCCTATTCAGACTTCAAGCAGACAGGCAAAGACCACCTTATCCGACAGTTAACACTTTACATCACCACAAACTGGCATACTTGACTGGGAGTACATGGACCTATCAGAGAGAGCACTGCAAGGACCGATCAGTAGGCTGGCATGTGACATAAGGCCCCTTCAGCATACCCAATGCCCTTTGCTGCATCGCAAAGGGATCCTTATCTGTTAACAAAGAGACAACAAAGGTGACCTAGCCAAAGTTTTTTTATTGAACTGCAACAGTTACAGAGACGAATCTCTAAGATAAAAGACACAATTGGAGTTGACAACTATCACCTCCCAGCAGAGCTGTTGTGCCACTGCAAGTTATCCAACAGACAGCACATAACAGGTACTTGTGAGGTCTGGCTGCACCAGTTGCTTCACTGTCTGCCATGCAGCTTGCAAAGCCACAAGGATCTGACTGAAATGAATAGGTCAACAACCACACCAAACAGAAGCTGGGCTCACACTGGTCACTTCAAATAGGCTGTAGGCTTCTTTGATATCTGGACAGTGTCTTTGCCTGCGGAAGAGTAAGAAGAATCATAGAGAGAATAATAGGGACTTGATGACAACATCATTCACATCTGTTCTCTGACTTGAGATGCATTCTTGATGCTTGTGAGGAAGAGTTGATGCCACCAGAGCGGGCACGCAGTGGAGGAGTTGCACTGGTATCAGAGAGATGTCTGAGATATGCTGACATGGCATTTTCCCAACACTGCACCAATGTCCACGGAATGTCCATCAGCAGGTGGTCTGTCGTTACACTGGCATACATGGAGATTCAGTAGCATAAATAGGAGATAGGGTGGGGCATTCAGGTTGCAATCTTATACACACTTATTTGGGAGTAAGTCCCACTGAACAAAACGAGCCTTGAGTAGGTTTATGTAGGATTGTGCTGTCTAGAACAGTGGTTCTCAAACTGTGGGTTGGGACCCACTTGGTGGGTCGTGATCTGATTTCTGGTGGGTTGTGAGAAGCTGACGGCAGCCATCTTGGAAGATGGCAAAAGACGTAGGCGGTGCCATTTTGGAAGTGGGCAAAGCCTGGGCATCGCCATTTTAAACTTCCTGGCGTTGAGACGTAACTAAGAGTGGCTTGCACATGTGCAAAGAGAGCAGCGTGCCACTTTTCCCCAGAAAGTGTGCTGCTGCCTTCCAGCTGGACCTCCCTCTGTACTTGGAGGCTTTCCTCAGGGGGGGGCCAATCGCGGAGTGCAGCCTTGGATTGCAGGAAAGAAGGACCAGGAGAGATGTGGACGAGCCAGCCAGGTTTCTCCCCACCAACCTTTGTAAGCTTGGCTGCCTTGACAGGATGGGCTGCCTCGGGGTTGCAAGACAGAGCAGCTTCCCCCCCCCCCCCCGCAGCTGGACTGGGCTGGAGATTGTAAGCAGAGACCTGAACACAGGGCTTGGGTGGGTAGAGGCAGACCCGCGTGATCTCCCCTCTTGTGAGCCTGCCTTGAAAGCAGCATCGCCGCCGCCGCCCCCCCACTGCCGTTCTCATCCTCTGCATCACAACCTCTCTCCCTCTCTGAAATCACCTGGAAGCCGCGATCCTTTCCTGCCCTGGCTAGCACATCCTCTCTTTATATCTTTGCTGGGGTGAGGGGGGATCCCTGCTTGCCTGGCTGCCAAGAGAGCAGCCAGGAGTGGGGGAGGAGGGATGGCTAGCCTGGCAGGTGGGGGGGAAGCACCCAGGGAGAGTGCTGCTCCCCCAGCCGCTTCTCTGATGTGCACCCTTCCCCTCTTCTTACTTCTCTCTTAGGCTGCAATTTTGTCTACTCTTACCTGGGAGTAAGCCCCATTGCCAATAATGGGAGTAAAGTCTGAGTAGACGTGCTTGGGCTTGGGGGAGATGAGGGGAAGCGTCCCTGCTCATCTTTCTTCTGAGGGGGATACGACTTTTTTATTTCCTTTATTTACAAAAGCTACTTCTTGTATTGAGGTGCATGAGTAGGGTGCACTTGTTTCTGGCTAATGCTGTGCACAGTATCAATAGTCACGTCAATGTTTGTTAGATTCAAGGGCAATACAAGAGGTAGCTTCAGATTTTGTAAATAAAGACAGAAATAAAAACAGTAGTAAATAAATACACAAATATTTTGTTCCAGATGTTTTATTTTTTGCTTGATAGCAATGGTAGCGAGGGCAGGGAGAATTGGAAGAAGCTTCTGAGCTGGAATACTGTCTCTTGTCATTTACAGTTTGAGTTTCCAAGCATCAAGTGATGCTTGATGACATCACTTCCAGCTCTGACATCACAGTGATGTCACTTGCTGTTTGATGATGTCATTTATGGCTGTGACATCACTTCCAGGTTGCTGCATCACTTCCAACGGGCCCCAGACAGATCGCCATTCTCAGTAGTGGGTCCCAGGCTAAAAAGGGTGAGAACCACTGGTCTAGAATAAACAATAGGCTATTTGGGAGAGCTCTCGATTCCAATTACTCTGCTGCTGTCACATTTAAAAAAAAAAAGATTAGCCCCAAATTTTATTTCTGAATAATGTACATCAGATTTTGCTGAACATAAAGAATGGGGTCCAAACATTCTAGAAAGAAGGAGCCGGGGGGGGGGGGGCAAGATAGGGAGCCCAATCCGAACCTGTGCAGCATCCAGTGCACATTAAGAAATGGCTGGAGGGCAACCTGGGATATTTTTCCCCTTATCCCATGTCATACCCCAGCCACCCTCATGGAGTTATTTCGTTGGCGCAAATCTGAGTAAACCATGTAAGGTTGCAGGGCCTAGAAGTGGGGGTTAGAATATGGTACAGGCAGCCACCACCAATTCCACCCCCTCCTGGGCCTGATCCACCTCCCATCCCATGCCCCAAAATGCCCCCTCTCCACCTCCATTCTGCCCTCCCAACACCCTCTCCCACCCACTTTGCAGGCCTGCCTGGGCTGGCACAAACTTGCCCCTTCGGGCTGGCATGTGGGCTGGATCCAGCACCAGCAGGCCGGCACACATCCTTGCGCCAGCCCAGCCAGCTCAAGAGTAGTCATGAATGTGCTTTATGGCATATTTGCAACATTCCAGCACCAGGGGCCTGCGCTGGCCTAACTGAAAGTAAATATTGCACAATGAGACATATAAAATTATACATAGAGTGGGTAGAGGGACTTTTTCCCTTTTACACAACACCAGAACCAGGGGACAGCCACTAAAATTGAGTGTTGGGAGAGTTAGGACAGTCAAAAGAAATATTTCTTTACTCAGCATGTAATTGGTCTGTGGAACTCCTTGCTACATGATGTGGTGATTGTGTTTGGTCTAGATGCCTTTTAAAGGGGATTGGACAGATTTATGGAGGGAAAGTCCATCACAGAATACAAGCCATGATTTAAAAGTAGGCTACTTCAGAAAGCCAGATGCTAGGGAGTGGCACCAGGATTCAGGTGTCTTGTGCTCCCTGAGGCATCTGGTAGGCTACAGTGAAATACAGGAAGCTGGACTAGATAGGCCCTGGCCCTGATCCAGCAGGCACTCCCAAGCAACACAACAGAGAGCAGGTTTGCAGATTCCACCCTACTACCTTCTAGTTGGAACCTTCCAAAGAGGCTTTTTAAGGGTTGCCGAGGCTGTGGTGGGGATGGGGGGGGGGGGTTCAGCAATCCATTCTACTACTATGTACAGGTGGAACCTATTTATCCGTGTTAGTTCCATTCCATGACTCAGCCTGATTAACAAAAAACGTGTTGTGCTAAATTCCATAGAGTTACGCAAATACACTGCAGCCTGACACTTCCAGATGGAAGGAAACTAAGGCAGCTGTTATCAATCCCCTCCCCTCCATACTCAGCCCTCCCCATTGCCAGCTTCCAGGCTTCTTTCACATGGGATGCTGATCCTTTAAGAGTCCAGCCCTATGCGTTCCTACTCAGAAGTAAGCCCCATTGCAGTCAATGGGGCTTACTCCCAGGAAAGTGTGGAGACAATTGTAGGTTCATGCTTCTCATGAGATTGAGAAATCTCATGCATGAGATTGTAAATCTCATACTTTGCTTGGTGGGAAGGCTTGCTTGTGTCTGCGATAGCCTGCACCATGGGGAGTTGGGTGGGTTGCTTGTGCCGGTGATTGCCTGCACCATCTCAATGGGGGGGGGGGAATTTGGCAAACACGCCCTGGGTTTTTTAAAGCAATCCCCTCTGTTGCTACCACACCTGCCCCAGTGTGAGTGAGAGAAAGAGAGAGCTCCACTTTGCTGCACATGTTCTGGCTACAGAGATTTTTGCCCCCCCTTCCCCTCTTCAGCCTCTTTGCTGGCTCAGGGGCTCCAGGAGTGTTACTGTTCCTTTGCAAGGGGAACCTCTTCCAGGACTCCAGGGCTATTTCCCTGCCTGGGCAAGGCAGAGCCTTTTTGCAGTGTTTTGGGCAGCTGGGAAATGGAGCAAGATGCCAGTGCAGGGCAAAAGGGGCAAAGGTGTGAGCGACTTTCGGTTCCCCCACCCCATTCGAGACAAATCCAAAGATTAAAAAATCTGTGGATAAATAGGCTGTACCCGTAGTTGTAGCAGGTTCTGGAGATCCAAGCAATTTATTCCTGAAACAACTATTTATAAAATTGTGTCTATTATCAATTTTATCTGGACCTTTGATCCAATTAGAGAGTGAGAGAATTTGAAATGAGCAATAATGTAGGTTGTCTGTTTCTGTTGCAGCACAACATTCTTTTAAGAGGATTTTCCATAAACTACTTCAGTCTAAACAAGTCAAGTAGGCTTATCATAATCTGTCTCAATCAAGTAGCCAGTGCCAAACCAGTACTCAAATAGATTGCTATATCCTTCAAATGAAGAAGAATCACCAACACATAAGGGGAACAGCTCTCCAGCTTTAGCAGAAGCTCTTACTTTCATGAAGTTCACTTAGGGCCAAACCCTATCCAACTTTCCAGCACCGATGCAGCAACAATGCAGCCTTGAGGTAAGGGAACAAACATCCCCTTACCTTCAGGATGCCTCTGTGACTGCCCCCTCACCACTGGATGCAGAGCACATGCCATTGGCGCAACTGCATCTGTGCTGGAAAGTTGGATAAGATTGGGCCCTTAGGCTGCAATCCTATTTGCACTTACCAGGGAGTAACTCTCACCAGAGACTTCACTAGGGTTTACGTCACCCATTAGGACAAAACAGAGATGAGAATCTGTTTGTATATTGTCACATTTTTATACTGCCCTTCCTTCAAGGAGCTCAGGGTGGTGTACATTTGTCCTCACAACAGCAGTGTGGGGTAGGTGAGGCTAAGAGACAGTGGTTACACAGGAAGCTTCATGGCTGAGCAAGAACTTCAACCTGGATCTTCCAGGTCGAAATCCAACACCCAAACCACTATACCATCCTGGCTCTCTACACTCATGTGTTCATCCAGATCCGACTGAAAATGCAGAGGGATGTTGTCCATGTTTAGGTGCAAATCTGGATGCAGATGTGACCCATCTAGATACTCATTTGGATATACTGTACATTGGAACTTAAATTCCTATCCATATCCTGTCCCCAATTTATCTGCTTTGCTACACTTCCCCTCCCCCTAATTTCTTTCCCAATTAGTAAGTGTTTGTGTTGCAGGCAACAGTCAAGGATAAAGGGGAAATTGAGCTGTCTGCAGGATCTATGCAGCAATTCCTTCAGGGCTTCAATGGAATGGAGCAAGCCACTGCAAAATCCAGCAAAATATTCTGACTTATGTTCCACTGCAGACAACAGGGGGAAGAGGATCCACAGATTTGTGCAGTATGGAAAGATGGCAGTGGACAGTGGCTGAAACCATCTGACACTGCTCAGATTAAATAGATACACTGGGGGGGAGCATTTTTCAAGAGAGCAGTGAGACAAAGCATGGTTAACAAGCTAATTCACTAGCCCAGCATGGTGAGCAAGGCAGTTTACTATTCCAACTGACTTCACAAGGCATTCTGTCCTACCACTTGGAAATTATTATTATCAATATTAATAATACCATTAATAGCAATTCATTACTACATGTATATGTACCTTTTGGCATACTACATACTCATTTCGGACGTTTAATTTTCAGAATTTTAGAATACAGTATATGCCATGCAGGTTTGTTGAGTCTCAAGCAAGCTGGAATTCAGTAGTCAAACAGGCAAATGTCCAATAGTTTTGCCCAGGGCAGCAAAGGCTGGTTGCATTGGACATATTTGTGCATGTGGCTTTTGCCCAAAAAATACAGCAGCCCTCAGTACTTTATTGTGAAAACTAAATGTTAAGTCAATTGGCTAGTGAAAACAGCAAGCAAAAGTTGGCCAGGGAAAAGTCCCCCAAAACTGCCACACTGAAGTCTCACTCAGCCCTGTGAGGCTGAGAAATAGAGAAAGTAGAGAAAGTCTATTTTGCCTGAGGGGAGTCGTTCTAAAAGTGGACTGTGGTGCAACACTTCAAAGGGAACTCAATCTTCAGGACTTTGCCCTGGAAAAGTCATATCTCTGTCACTTACAGACAACAATCCACTGAGATATAGTAGTGCTTAAACCATTAGAATGGGATCTTTGCTTACTGTTTTGAAAGCCAAAGGATGTCATCTGGAATAACACCCTCTATTTCTTGTTGTGCCTTACGAATACAGATTTTTTTAATCTTTGGCGCACATTGCATCTGGCTATCCATGTTGTACAGGGTGAGCTCAATTTAAGTGGGCTCAACTCTATTAAAGAACAAATGTAGTCCATCCATTAACTGGTTCAGGATGGACAGAATGAAAGAAACAATTTCTGTACCTACTAAATAGGTACAGTTGGAAGGTATGTAAGAAGATGGGGAAGTGGCACTAGACCGGCAGCATAGGGTGCTGTAAGGTAGCTTGGAGACAAGAAAAGGTACTAGTGGCTCTCTATAATAATTAAAAACAAATAAGAGTTCACATCAACTAATGCTTCTTTCAAGTGACCACAAGACAGAAACATCCAGAGCAAGCAATTCATACACAGTGTACATCTCAGCACAATGCAAAGTGAACACTGGCTCTAGGGAAGTGAATTTATACTGGCTAAGGATCAGAATGGTTTGTGCTTCTTCAAAATTAATCCCAAAACCTATTTTTTTTTGGGGGGGGGGGGGGGGGGACTCAACAAAACATGAATGTTGAATAGAATACTTTCAGCAATAAAAAGCTATGTTCCAGTGACAACAACAGTAAAACTGACAAGAAACAGAAAAAGATTAAACAGGCTTTTAGGAAGGGGGGGGAGCCAAACAAACAGAAATCCTTCTTGTTTATCATAGGGGGATTAAGTTCCAAGGTCATTTCAGGATTACATGCTCAGGGTTATGTGTATGAACGTGTGAGAAAAGAAGAAAGCCTGTGCGCCTTGAGGATTTTCGAAAACTGCAAAGAGTTAATTGTGTAGCTTCACACCAGCCAGACAGAATGTGAATAGTCTAATGTTAAGAGCTCCAAGTCCGCTCCAAAGTTCTACATGAAATTCTCCCCAATACACAAAGTACCTATTTATTACCACACTAATATTTCTCACTCTCTCCCTCATTTTTTTTTTTTTTTAAACTGGAAAGCACATAAGAATAAACTGAATTGAAAAAGTCACCCTGTTTATTCAGGTCTGCAGCATGCTCTGGACCCCGCCTCCTATAGGAGGTAATGGGATGCTCCCTGAAGAGCATCTACACAGCCACCCACATAGGTTTCTCCTTGCAGCATCTCTCCAGCTTCTTGGCTCTACTTGCCAAGCACTAACCCAGCACAGTTTCCCCACAAGGTTAGCAATAACCTCTTTTTTTTAAGCCAAGGATTAGCTCTAATTCTAGAGCAGGGGTGTCCAAAGTTTTTGGCAGGAGGGCCATATCATCTCTCTGACACTGTATCAGGGGCTGGGGGGGAAAATAATTAATTTACATTTAAAATTTAAATAAATTTACATAAGTTTACATAAATGAATATATTAAAGATGATCTTAGATGAATGAATGAAGGTCTTGCAATAGCTCAAGGCCTATAAAAGGCCTTGCACAAAGCAAGACTGGCCTTTCCTTTGCTGCTGATACTGCATCACAGACATGAAACAGCAAGCAGTGGAGGAAGCCCTCATCCCACAGCTCACGCGAGAGCTGTGAGAGGTCAAATTGTCACCCTCAAGCTGAGAGCAGTTGCTTCGGGTCAGTGTGGGCTCCAACAAATCTCCAGAGGGCCAGAGGCTCATTGGAGACTGGGGGTTCCCTGAGAGTCACATTGAGAGACCTTGAGGGCCGCAAGTGGCCTCAGGGCCGGGGTTTGGGTACCCCTGTTCTAGAGCAACCCGAGTCTGGGGTCCCTCTCCATCCACACAAACAGGCCTTGTATAGCTTATGGAACTCTGAGAATGGCCACCGCCACAATCAGAGCTCTATCAGCTTCTCAAACTAATGCAGCTAGACAGTTCTGCGTATTTAGGGATGAACCAGGTACACAGCATGCCTGACAAGTCTACCTGCTGAAACCATGCAAATGACACTGTGACACCCAAAGCTCAACACTTTTACTGGATTATTGCATAGGCTCACACACATGCTACAGCCAAATCAGCCCCAGAGCAACTGAGGCGACAATCATGTGCATAGTTACATAGGAACAGGAGCCATGGAGCAAAATGGAAATTTCTGCTGAGCAAACACACATAGGCTCAGGTCGCCTGTCTCTGAAGAGCCACTGGCTGTCTCTGCAGGGGGAAGGGACGATGAGTGTGGAGTGAGAAGGAGCTACCAAAGCCCCTTTGACAATACAGGTGCATTGAAGTGTGCAGGGAATTAATGTGAGGTTAAGGTGCTGAGCAAGATTACAGGTTCCATGGCAACAGGGGAAAGTTTAGATCTATAACATTTTGGTCCACGGCTGAACTGGTTGCAGTGAATCATATTCTGAGTAGTTTATTCATATTCTGTAGTGGCTTATCTCGTTGCCAGTTTTTAATACTCACAACCATTTTTTTCCTTATTAATCATGACAAAAATATATTCAGTGAGATGAGTTAGGCCAGTCACTGTCTATTATCCTAAGTCCACCCAATAGATTTCACAGTGAAACAGGATTTGAAATTGCCCACATCAAAACCCAATATACACTTAACTCATCCTCAGCTCATGTTTCCATCTACAAGTATCTCTATATAGAGGTAGGCACACAAGAGAGAGACAGAGAGACTCCCTTATTTCTGATAATGCTCATCATTGACAATCTCCGCAAGTTAGTGAAAGGGTTCTGGTTCTGGCCAAGGCACCCTGAACTTTCATTTATCATGGATCAGGGCCTTCACTTTCTAGTCTAATGGTAAGAAAACAGCACCATATCTTACAGCTGCAGGAATTTTTAAAGGAAAAGCAAGATTACACTACTCTTCACGCTGAGAAACTACTACATAATTGTATCAGAGCAATGGGCTCCAATCTGGTAACAGCCTTATTCCATTCAGGAATACCTCTGATAATGCTGAGGATCTGTTCCTAGAAAGCCAAGCACTTTATGAAACAGCACTATAAGAGCACATAGAAGGAAACTGGTGCTGATTAGCCAGAATGCACAACTCTTGTGGCAGAGGTAGTCCTGAGGGGGCCGTCCGGTGCAATGCTAACCTGCAGAAGCTCATGGCTCATGGCTCCAGACTTTTGGGGTTGATGTAATCATATAATCATATAATCACAGAATATTCTCATTATATTCTGTTAATGCTGCAGTGTTGGCCTGCACAACTCAAACATCCTCCAGTGTTTCACAGATGAAAATACGGACACTCCTTTGCCCAAGTGCCCTCTTCAGGGGCTGGTCCAAGAATCCTCAGTGAGTTCATGGCAGAGGCTAGGGAAGTCCTGACTTGCAGCTCAGTCTCTTCACCACTCCAGTTCATATGTAACTAGTAAGCATGAATTGAAGTGCATGCATACAGGTGGCTCCAGTTGACAGAAGCAGTGAGGCAAGCCACAGAACTAGAACTACAACATGTATAATGCACGTACCTGCACTACAGGATAGTTATGTCATGCACTGATATGTCACTGGAGCCATTTTACTGATGAGGGACACTGAGACAAAACAAGTAACTAGCCCAAGATCAGTCAGTGAATTAATGGCATAGAATATGGAGAAACATATGGAGAAACAACTGTAAAGTCACAAGTAGGTGCTTCTGGGGATATACAGAACTTTCCCCTTGTCACTGAGTAATGGCAGTCTCCTCTTCCCTTCCTACTCAGAATTAAGGACCAGTACGCATCTGAGCATATACAAAGTACCTTTCACCACTTACTGATCATACATGCAATATTTAAAAGCTAAGGTGCTTTTTGTAAAAGTTCAAGTTAAAGCCTTATGATTTTAAACTATGGGAGATGAGACAATAGCAAGAGCTAAGGAAGGTGGCCATTCCAGCTTCCATGAGCACAATTATTACTAGAACTTTACAGCAGACATTGTGAGAGAATGGGGCTTCACAAAGTGCAGGGGAAAGACTGGGGTCAGCCAACTGGGGAAGAACAGGCTTCAAGCCCAGGTTGACTCCCTCTTCCATCTCAACTGAGCCAGGGTCCTGGTCTGGATTAGGGTTCTTTAGGAGAGTGGCAGGAGGAACTGGCTTTCATTTTTCCTAGAAGCACATCCAGACATCAGCTAGAACATGCCCCAACTGTATTTGCAGGATAGTCCTTCAATTTTCAGTTCAATACCCAAAAATATTCAGTCCAAATGTAATATAGCATGGGGGGGGGCAGCTGTTATGTGCAGTGATGGCCATGTTGTTTCTTGCTCTCCTGTTTTATTTTCTAATTAGTACAGAGGTGTGTTTGAGCAATACAAAGGCAATACATTCTTCAAAGAGGCAAATGAAATAAAAGCAAAAGACTTGAAAAGATAAAGCAAAGGTGGGTGAGAAGACAGACACATACATAACATAAGAACAACCCCGCTGGATCAGGCCATAGGCCCATCTAGTCCAGCTTCCTGTATCTCACAGCGGCCCACCAAATGCTCCACATAATAAAAGAGAACCAGCATTAAGTGGTAGCTGGGGGAAGGATTGCATTTTTTTCTGCATCAAAGTACTGCTGTTTGAGTGTTGGGAAAACACACTGTGCTTTTAACAAATGTGCCACCTAGAACAAAGACATCTGGATCCTGCACAACAAATAAGTAACAACAGTGCATTCACTGCATTAAAAAAAAAATCCATTTGGAAAGGCACTAGGGGGATTAAACAGTGAATGCTCAGGCCAAGATCTGGCAACTGTACCAACCAGAAAGCAGCCTTAGGGGAGCAGTGGGCTGGGAGCTGACCCAGGGTGCAATCTTAACCGGCAGTTATGCCGGCATAGGTGGCCCTGGAGGGTTGCAAACATGCCATAAAGCACGTTTGCACCCTTGTGAGTGGGAGCCTTGTCGGTGCATTCAGAAGCCTCCGCCACGGCTCCCACGCTGCCGCTTGTGTTGGTGTGAGCGCGCCGGCACAAGCGGCAAAGGTAGGCATGGGGGGCATGGGGAGGGGGTGTTACTGGGTGGGGGGAGGGCAGGGGGAGGGCAGCCCCGGGGGTGGGTGCATGGGGAGCCGGGGGCTGGGCTGGGACCAGCCACTCTGCTCTCCTCTGACTTGCACCACCTCCAGAGGTGGCGCAGGTCCAAGGAGACCCATAGGGGCGTGCAGCCCTTACCCACGGGTAAGGGGAAGAGCTTCCCCTTGCCCATGGCTAAGCCGCGGCTCGCTGCAAACCCGCGTTGGATGCAGCGCAAGCCTCCTGTCTTGCCTGCTCTAGCGCAGGTTTGGATTGCACCCCAAGTTGCTTAGTGGGGCTTCCTGGCTGAAGAATTTTGAAAGTTGCATAAAGTGTCCCAAAGTAGTGGGATCTCTCTGGTTAAACCTTTCCAATGGTTGCTGCCAAGCCAGAATTACAGCAAACACTTCCTGAAAAGGAAAGGTGCACAAGACGTAAAGTTTTAAAGACCCTCGATTTATGTTTTTCTTTTTTCAAAAAAAAACTGCCCAGAAACACACATCAATGTATATTCATCAAGAACCTGCTTTGCTGGAGTCATTCCAGCCCTGGACACGTTCAAATATGTGAACTTGATGCAATATTCTCTTGAAACCAACTTCTCTTTTTGACAGTTAGTACATTTATGAGCAAACACATTCCTTGCTGAACTTTCAGCAGTGTTAGCTGAGATATTCATTAACTGATTGTGATTTTCCAAACCTTCCCGAGAACTGCCGATTTGTATCTCACATCGAGAACCACATAAACGGCATCACTGAAGTGTGGCACATCCCACCATCCACAGACCAAATGTTATTCTTCTCCCATTGTTATAGATACAACACCGAGTGGGAGGGATAGTGACCTGCTCAAAACTCTGCAAAAAAAAGCCAAACTCAGATCTCAGCCCAGGTATAAGGAAAGTGATATTTTCCTGCTGATTCTTTAATGCGGAGCGATAGAGAAGCAGTTGGTGGTCATTCCAAAAACATCTTCTGAACATCCTGATTTTGGATTCTGCCTGATAACCACTACACCACATGTGTTAGATACTGTATGAACGGATGACACATGGCCCTCATGACTTCCGTGTATTTCTGATCCTAGTAGCAGGTCGAAGATCATTCATCTGGTAAAAGAGCCACCTTTATAATCCTTAAATGCAGCTTAATATCTGGCACAAATGCAAGTAAAAATCAAGGAACATGGGACAGGCAAAATGTATTCCTTTGCCAGCTCCCAGGAGACCTGGCACACCACTTTGGCTTCAGAAACAGTCAACCTAATTCCAGAACTTTGGCTTTAAAATCACAAGGTTTAAAAAAACCTCATGATTTTAACTGTCTCGGTATTTCAGATCATCACTGCACAATGATCCCCTTCACACTCACACACACCACCTGTGACATAGCAGCCACTTCCCTGTTGTGTGACATGTTGCCGAGGAAGGTATCTAGACATTGTGATAATGTGGGAGTGACCAATCATATGGGATTTTTCCAACACAGTTGGCATTCTGCCAGGAGGGAGACTACTGAGTAGATCGGAAAGACCTAAGCAATTGGATCTGCCCACATGATGGCTTGATTCAAACACACTGCCCAATGTCACAAGATCTTACCAAAAAAAAAGAGTATCATATCACTAGATGCAGCAGCAATGGTGCAATGGTGTGTGAGTTTGTGTGTTGTCACATGCATGTGGTTAGTTCATCTGCTTGCAGTCAGGATCCTGAACCCATCATGTCCGTAGGTCACTACAACAGGCATATTCTGTTCTAAAGGGAATATTAGGAGATGCCTCACCCTATCCCCCAACCAGGAACCCCTCTGAGTAGTTAGGAATATAACATGCTCCTTTCTGCAGTGATAGCCCAGGGTTGGCAAGTCAAACTCATTAGTTGTCTGTCTAATATTTTAAAGTTACACTGCTGTGGTTGTGCTAGGTGCTAAACAAAACACAAGCCAAATGGCAAGCTCTGCACATTAATCAAACAGCTTGATCCCTCAAGACCACCCCAACCAACTGCATCTCACCAGAATATGCTCTACTCAGAGCCAGCTGTACAAGTTAGATGCTGTTATACTCAGACAAGGGAAAGCACCTGGTTTGCATTATTGGCAAAGGCATCTACGAGCAATGTGAGTTTTGACGGGAGTCGGGAGGGAGTAGAGAGTGCATGGGGAAGTCCCCACATCAATAAATATTGCAATATGCGTAAGTTGATAATAAACAAAAAAGAACCAGAAAGAAACCCATCAGGCTGCACATGATGAAGAAATGTTTTTAACTTCTGAGAAACTCTCTTTACTGCATTACCTGCTGCTTCTCAGTGTCCATTCCCCAAGCAGACAGTATTATTCAGCCACTTCCCTGCCAAACAAATATTTCAAGGATCCATGCCTCTGAGACCTTCTTCTTCACTGTTCTTGTAAAATTAGATTTTGGCATTGACAGGACAGGGGTTAAACCCTGCTGAAGTTGGCAACTGTTTTTGCAAGCAGAAGGATTCCTGCCTTCTGTCAATAGAATTTGGAGGTGAGAGATTCTTATTTATATATTTATTTTTTTAACTGTTTCCTTCCCACCCCACTGCAAGAAAACAAAGTGGCTTGAGGCAGCAAAAAAAAAAAAAAATTACAGAATAGCAATTAAAAAGTCAAACAGTTAAAATGGCTGTTAATAAAAATACAATAAAACCACAGAAGAGGCAAATTGCTTCCCAGAGTTATCACTAGCAAACACATGGCAGCTCTGTCTCAAGGGATGAAGGAAAAAGGGAGAGGTTCGTAACGTAACAAAAGAGCTGGTCCTTTGTGTAAAAAATAAATAAAGTCTGCAACAAGGAAACTAACATGATGTGTTCTAAATAAATTTTGGGAATGGAAACAAGTTATGTAGGAGTGTGCACACTTTTGAGTATACACTTGTTTAGCTCGAACAACTGAGGTCAAGCAAAGATTAGGATATTTTTTTTATTGAGCAGTGTGCAGAGGGAACTACAGGCTTGCATGACTGAGAAGCAGTTCGTGGCTGCTCATGCAAGAAAATAGAAACTGTGTGCAATTCTCAAATATAAAGACTTTCCAGAGTTTTCATGCTTTATTTTTACGTGCAAGGAGTATTTGTGTAAAGAATTTGCCACATCTGAAGTGACCATTCGAGTTAGAGAATACCAATGGAAGCCAGGAATAAGGAACAGGGGGTTGAGTGCCCAGAAAGGCACTCCCTTCAAGCTGGAATCTTCTGCAGACACTGCCCGCATGTTTGAAACATATCTCCACAACTATGGGGGCTATGAAGTTCCTCTTTATTTAAAATAAATGCTGAGGTTCTTAGGAATCTGAATTATGTGCCAGATACCAAATTCCTTGCAGAATTGTGGGAGATGAATAGCCCTGCATGAGAGAGATAAAGACAGTGTGTGGGGGGGGGGGGAGTAATGAGAACTGCTGATCGCACCACCACAGGTTTGGCCATTAATGGTGCTTCTTTCTGCACACTCCAACTAAAGAAAACACATAATCTGTGCTCTGTATTGCAGGTGGCTGACCAGCAGCACATAAGACATCTGTTCATTATGCACTTGGCACATGGGCTTCTGAACCTGCACTGTGCACAGAGCCAGTAGCAAGGAGATTTCTGGAGTACGTCTCTTCAGCAGTAAACATAATCTGACGAACAGGGTTGTGTACACACATACAAAGGGAGGGAGGGAGGGAGCATTTAATCTTGGCCAATGGCTAGCCTCATTTTTATCCCTTGATCAGATCATATTCTGAGTCAACAGACTCCTCTCTAATTTCTTAGCTCCCATGCAGCCAATATCCAGATGTGCTCTTTCTTCTGCTAACAGTGCCAAACACACAATGGCACTGTGGCAGCCTTAAGTCAGAGCTTTAAGGGCACTGTCTCTGTGTTCAGGTGTGGAACACCTGAAGACAGAACCCTTGAGAGGAATTTCCAGGAACCAACTTCCCAGAGGGTTCAGCCACCCAGTCATGGAGATTCCCATCCATTAGTCGCTTACTAAGTTGGAGAAGAGACCCAGGGAAGAAGAAACTATACAGAAAACCCTTCTGAGAACATTGTGTCTCAGCAGGCTGTAATCTGGAGCACTATAGGATAAGCAGGAGAAGGTAAAGAGTGTGGGGATCAAAAAATCAGAGGCGGCTGGGTGGTAAACAGGGGTGACAGCAGGGTCCATGAATACAAACTTCTATTGAATATGAAGGTATTTTTCCCTTTCATTACTGGTGGGATATGGAGATGAACTGGTTGACTTCAGCTTCGGAGAGCAACATTGTAAAGTCTGAACATTTCCTGCATTAACTGCAGCTTTTTGGAGGAACTGATTTATATGAAACTATTTCGCCCAGTCCAATCATCACAGCCATCAGATGGAGCTGATAACATCGAATAGGGCATCTCATTGAGTATTCCCCATTCTAAACTCAGAGCTAAGTCGCCACATGCACGGCACCTTCCCACCCACTCAACAGTGGTAACAATTATGGCAATGCTATTAGGGCCACCACCAATATTACGAGAGCCACCACACATTCTCTAGGCCAGTGGTTCTCAAACTTTTAGCACTGGGACCCACTTTTTAGAATGAGAATCTTTTGGAACCTGACCCACTAGAAGTGGTCATGACTGGAAGTGACATCATCAAGCAGGAAATTTTTTTACACTCCTAAGCTGCAATCCTACCCACACTTACCAAGGACTAAGCCTCATTTACTTTCATTGTTAAAAGCATATACATAGTAGCCTGTTCAAAGTACAGATGTGGAACATTTCCCCAGATACAGTCACATACCATAGTAGCATCGAGTCTAATCCATTAAAAATAAAATATTGACATGAATGGGGACCCACCTAAAACTGGTTCGTGACCCACCTGGTAGGTCCCGAGCCACAGTTTGAGAAACACTGCTCTAGACATTAAGAGATATGTTGGGAAAAGGTATATAGCTTGTAATTCATGAATGGCTGCCTGAGTGTGCTTTTGGTTTTGAATTCCCAGTTGAGTGTACCTGAACCAGCATGTGTGAATTGACTTTACAACTAGCAAACACAACACCTGTTCTCCAACATGATCTTACAGGAGCCCCATGCTGTAAAAAGCCAATGGATCATGACAGATCACGTCATGCAGCCCAACAGGCTCCTAATAACTATTTGGGGGCTGCCCAGCAAATGTTACACACTTACCTGATTCCAAAAAATCCTCTCTATTAGGACTGTTTCCTTTCAAACCTCTGGCCCTGCTTCTACCTTTTCCTGCTGCTGTGACCATTGCTTTCTATTCTCTGGAACCAATTCTGGCAGACATGCTGCTGCTGCACATGGATCTCTGTGTCCCTTTCCTCCTCTGAGAGGGTGAGAGAACACTGAACTTTTTTGCCATGTTCATTTTTGCTAAAAGTTTATACGCTGGGTTGGCACAAAGAGAGGAATTTACTCCCATATGGATTTCCAGCCATGGAAATCTGTATAGCTACTTTCATTGCCAGATCCCAAATGGGGGTTGCATGTGAACATATACACAAATATATGCAACAGTGAATCAGATCAATGGTTCATCTACTCTGGAAGAGGGAGTCACAATGGCACATTTAGCATCCCATGTAATTTGGCCCTAACCAAAGTACACCTAATTAAAGTGAGAACATATTATTTTCTTACAGCCCAATCCTAAACAGTGCGCACTGGCTCACTGCTGGTGCACACTGTTGCAAACATGTCGTAAGACAAGCTTGCAGGAGTTACTGCCAGCCCAGCACCAGAGCTGGCCCAGTGCAAGTTCGTGCTGGGCCAGCATCGGTCAGAGGCTGGCAATTCATCACCTGGCACTCACCCAGAGTTCCGGGTAGCAAAGAGGTGAGTGGGGGCGTGGGGGGAGGCATTCCAGGGTGGGGAGAAGGTGTGATGGGGGAGGGAGTGGAGCAGTAATGGCTAAATAACCAACACAGAGTCAAGAAGCCCCATTGCAGAGCCGTTTCCCTTACCTGGGAGAAGGGGACAAATGTCCTCTTCTTCTAAGGAGCGGCTGCCAGCTGCCCAGTGTACTCAGGATGCAGTGGCAGCTATTTTGGCACTGCTGCAGCCGCGCACGTTGGGCAGCTTAGGACTGGGCTGCCCATCTTTCTCCCTGTTGCCTTTCCTGTGGCAAATTTTAGATAGCAAGCTCCTGAGGGCAGAGACCTGTTACTCTCTAAAACTGTCTTACTCTGCATCACTAATGTACATTAATGGCAATGTCTAAAAAAAAATCATCATCATCATTCTGGTGCTCTGAAATGAAGAAAGCTATACCAAACTAGCAACCCTAAATGATGATACTGTACCACCAACAGCCTACCACTTCCTTGCTAGAAACCACATCCAACCAGGGGAAATTAAAACAACCTCCAGGGGTCTTGCTACCTTATGCAATTCACAAGAAACTACTATTTTGTCATAACTCAATATGAATCAAAATACCCACATACACATTATACTGTCAAAGATAAGCCACCAGTTCCAAGTAGAAATCTGAGCAATGTCCACAATTCTTTGCTGAGCATGGACTGTTACCAGCTTTGAGGGCAGGGCAAAGACATCCTTGAAACAAGAATTGCTATCCACTAAACACGTTTTTCCTCTTACAAAATATTTTTGCAGAGTCTTAAAGTCTCTTCAAAATACTGCATGTCTGCATGTCCCCATCAGTCATGTTAGATTGCAGAGGTAGCGAGGAGGAAATTCATGACATCACTGCTTCCATGAGACTAATGGAATCAATGATGTCAAAGAATGATACATTCGGCTATGTGTTTCTTTATGCAAGGAAATCCTAGAGGATTTCACAGTGGGAAAAAAGAATCTGAAACAGTTACTTATGATTGATTTCTGTACTGAACACGACCCCGCCTCTTTACCACAAGCATGTTAACTGGGGAAATCAGCACATATTTTCAGGCTTACCTCAATTTTCTTTTGAAGGTCAGAGTTCAACTTTGCAAGCTCTTGATACCTAATGGGCTAATGATGTGTCCCTCTGTGTCTTTATGCAAGAATTTCCCACCAGATGGTATTGCAATGCTGTGCATGACATTTTGAATGCTTCAATCCGCAAAACATTGTAACTCGGTGCAAGCCCTGAGGACTGAGCTATTAAACCTGTGCGAATAGCTCCTTGGCACACAATATTGCATCCTCGATTACCTGGTTTCCCCAGATTAGCACCCACTGTGCTTACAATGGCAAATGCTGAGATAATGTCATAGGGGAACATTTTGTGTCAGCTCCGTTCGAAAAATGAACAGCAAAAGCCAAACACGACAACACAAATAAATCTTCTCTCCTTCTCCTTATACCAATTCATTTCCACATATCCCAAAATGCACAAATACTGCACTGGGAAAGCTTGTGTTCAGCGGTTCTTTTTCAAGCAATCAAAGCCAAAAAACCTCTCCTGAGATCTTTCCTTGTGAAAATGAAACCTCCCAGTAGAGGTTTGGAAGCCTGCAAGCTCCCACACAAGAGAAAACTATAAATCATATTTATATACTATATTACCTACAGTACTGAGCACTTTAGTCACCCTTCCTTGTTATATTCTCTGGTTCTGAACTAAGCAGAGTAGAGCTAGATACAGTCTATACCTAGAAACAACCTTGGATTTTCATTTGCCCCAATGCTTCAAAATGCCTCCTAGGCCACATCAATTACAACAGTCACAATAGCCTACATACCAAATGGAACTATGTTGAAAATATGCCACTTACAGCACAATCTTAACCTGCCGTGGAGCAGGCAGGCCAGTGGGCTTGCCCTACATCCAAAGCAGGGTAGGGGCCAGTTGCGGCTCAGCCCAGGGCAAGGGGAATCGCTTACCCTTGGCAAAGCCGCAGTAGCCCAATAGGGCTACTCGGATATGCGTCACCTCAGGAGGTGGCATAAATTTGAGAAACCCAGAGCTGCCCAGGAAAGGGACAGATCTGACAGTGTCCCCCTAAGATTCATACTCTCTTTCTCTCTCACACTCACACACACACACTCACACACACACACACACACTCTAATCTATCAGTGCTAGCATTTTTGCTTTTTTCTAATTTTTTAAAATTTGTTATAAATTAATAATTTATAATCAAAGCTTCCTTCAGTTTTGGAAGCATTGATCACTGCGTAGTGGTTAGTCATTCATGTCAAACCACTACAGGAGATCAGACTGGATTTCTGGATGATCAGGTCACATTCACCTGTGACAAGAGAGGAGGCTGTGAAATTGATTCACGCACACTGAGTGGGGGGAGATGGATACTGAAAGGAACAAATGTTTTTAAAAGCTTTGATCTGGCCAGTAAAGTTTCTAAAAGTCATCTGTAATACCACAGTTTTTGGTTGCAAAGAGCCCCTGCAGCTCCTAACCCTCAATCATTTCTACTCTTTTTTTTTAAAGAGAAAATGTACATAAGCTCCCTAGATGGCTTCAGTGGTGCTTGCTGATAGGAAAATGCACTGAGGATTGCAACCTAAGCAACAGTATGAAGGATAAAGACAGTGCTGAGTGAGAATACTTTCAGAACTCACATAAAAGCCAGGAGAAATGGAGCCCATCAAATATCCACAAGGAGGACATTCCAAAGTTGTGGTGCTAGCACCAAAAAGACCCTTTCTCTTTTCTCTTTTAGTACCTGTCTGCCCTTTTTCCGATGGTGACAGGTCAGAGAATAGGGCCTCTAAGACTGATCTCAAGACTTTGGTAATTTCTTATTGTTGCTGTTCTGTTGTCATCTTGAATGGTTACTTTGTTCTTATCTTTTGACATTAGACAAAGACATTTGAGGCTTGCACAGGAATGTCACAGACCTACTCCTACTACCTGATGTTCATGACTTTTGGTTTCATTCTTGAAATGCATGTGTGTGAGTGAATTTAGACCAGGGGTGTCATAAGGCCCAGGGGCCAGATGTGACCCATGGAAGCTTTTTATCCAGCCCTCAGGCTCTCAGTTGCTGAGCAGTGCTGAGGTGTTACTGCTAAAAGGACAATCCACATGAAAATTGGGCTCTCTCATACCTTGAAACATGATCAAGATTTGCATGTTTTTGCTTCTGTCATTTGCAGCTAATGAGTTCCTAAGTAAGAAAGTGCTTTTTTTTTGTTATGACTTGTTTAATGACATCACTTCCTGCCTCATGACATACCTTTCAGCCCTCAGCAGGCATGGTGAATGCTATTCGGCCCTCTGTATGAAACAAGTTGGACACCCCTGATTTAGATAAATAAACTGGTAAACAGGCAGACCAACTGCATGCCAACTGAAGATATCACTTAGCACATCTGAGAAGTGGGTGCTAGTTCATGGAAGCTCATAACATTTTTGGTGTAGCTCTGGTATACTGTGCACTGATCTAGTACTGGCATGGAGACATACATGGGGATTATTATTATTATCCCACTTTTCTCCCACACAGTTGGGGCCTCAAGCATAAAGACACAGTACAATAAACAGATTAAAACGATATTAAAACATAACCATAAAACAATGAACACAATAAAGACAGATTGAACCCCTATGGATCACATAAACAAAACAACATTTGTTCAAAGTCCAAGTTAAAAATGTTAAAGGGTACAAATGTTTACTCTGGCACTAGTTTTAGGGGTCTACAGGCCTGTGACAGAGCATATACTTTGTGTACAAAGTAGTCCTAAATTCAATGTCTGGCATCTCCATTTTAAAAATGCCTCTAACAGAACCTCTAAAAGGTTTTAAACCTCTAGAGGTTTAAAAACCTCTAACAGAAGAGGTTCTAAGGCCATGGGAGCCATGGCCAGTTAGAACAGATAATTCTGGGCTAGATCAACCAATGGCCTGACTCAGTAGAAAAGAAAGCCATATGGGTGAATGAGATGAGGAGATAAGGAGTCCTGTGGAGGGCTTTGTGGGGCCCCCTGCACCTCATGCAACATCCTGCAGCCACTTGTAAGTAGAAAGCACCCCTTTCCACTCCTGTTAATGACGCAATGCTGGGGATCACGTCGCTGCCCTCACTCCCTCCCTTGCAAAGACTTACCTCGGGAGTAAAACTGCCGGAAAGTTTGAGAACCACTGTTTTGCAGGATTTGCCAGAATTACACAAGCACAAAATGAGAAGATCCAACTCCACACAGGTGGGTAGGTGGCCCAGGACATCTGCATAAGCTAAATGGCATCTCTTTTAAAAAATAAAAAGCAACCCAACAAGAAAGGTGGATTTTGTTTCCCCTGGAAAAAGGGTGGTCCATCTATTAAATCTTAAATAGTCTATGTCACTGTAGTTCGTTTTTTCGCTAAGTTCATCCCTCTCCTTAGATCTGGTGTGCCAGTTTTATTCCACTATTTAAAAAAAATCCTCAGTGACATAGGTGGTGGTGGTTGTTTTAACATGGAAGTGCTGACATGTCCTTAACTGCAACATCCTGAACATGAACCGATATTAAGGAAACTCCTCGTTTGGCCCAACACAGATAAATGGAGCACTTTGGCAGCTACTGCTGACCAATCATGTGCACAAATATTCAAGTGCACAAATACAACCCAAATGATTAGAAGTCTTCGTAGTAAGTCAGGTTAAGGTAATTCAGAGGCAGGGTGGCAGGGTCATGATTTCTGAATAGGTAGGGGTAAGCAAGCAAGAGAAATCAATACCCAGTTCTGCTGTCTTCCAGGGAAGGAAGGGGCCTTTGTTAATTGTATAAACAGCAGCTAATCATGATTAATTTCCATACTGGATTTTTAAATAATTCAACAGAGCTAAGGGCTGCCGCACCAGAAACTTCATACGTCATAATACATGACACAGTTTGCCCACCGCACAAGAAAACCCAAGTTACACAGAAGAATGGCAAGGGATAGATGTCACTTCAAACCAAGACCTCGTTGCCAAGAAGGCCATGACAAGTTTACTTTTTTCTCTGTCAAAAACCTGTTGTTTGTCAGTTGTGTGTCAATGTTGACACAACATATCACAGGAGGTAAGTGCACTTAGAATTTTCCTGTCTCACCACCCGTCCAAGGCACACACTCCCACGGCATCTGCTCACCTGAACGGGGAGGAAGGAAGCATGGGGTGTCACAAGCAGGGGTTGTGACATCAAGCAGTGGCAGCTGGCCAGACAGCCAGTGATGGGCAGGCTGGCTGCTCCCTTCTTCATGGTGAACGAGGGTTTGTCAGGATGTGGGGCAACAGCAGCAACTCCTCTCCCTCTCCTCCCCCTCAAAGAGTGGGAGAAAGAAGAGAAGCCATCACATTCCCTTCCACCATTTACTGCAATAAAGGAGGAGAAGCCAAGCCATCTCTAAGTTAAGCCACAGTCCCCGCCTCTCCCTCCGTGAATGGCGTTTCCTCCGGGAGTCCCTTGCCTTATCACATGCCATTTTCCAGGAACAGCCTCACTAGGGGGCAGGGGAAAAACAGGTATTTGTTTAAGATCACTGCTATCAGCAGCTTCAGTGGGGGAGGGGCAGTGTTGATCAGGGAAACTGTACATGAAGCAAGGGTTAATCAACCCCCTTCATTAATCTTCACTCTTGGATGCTGGCACAACTCCTGCTGGTGGGCAGTTTGACCTCTCATATTACATTAGGGCAGGGTGGTGGTGATGGAGGGTTAATGCTGAGCGACAAGCCATCAGAGAGATAGGTCTAAGGCAGTGGTCTCCAAACATTTCGGCCACAGGGCCGCACCAAATATTTGGCACAGTCTCCTCTGGGTTCCTGGTCAAAGCAAGGTTTGAACCAAGCATCTCCCAGCGGACTCAGAGTTAAACCTAACGCTACACTGGACTTTAATGATAAAGCTTAGAGAGAAGCAGTGGCCATTTCTGTGCAACCCTTATTTCGGACAGGATATTTTCCCTGCTGATAAAATCAGTTCTGTACAAGCGCCTTAATTCCAGGTTTATAAATCTGTAAACCTTCCTCCTAGCCCCTATTTCTTTTCAGCCAACACAAAGTCTCAATCCAAGTTCATCGCTACCATAAACACTGCTGAGAAGTCAATAAAGTTGGAACTTGAGCAGGAGCAATTTGGCTGGGTGCGTGGGCACATTTAAGTGGTTCACAAACTCCTGGCATCACAGGTTACTACTCCTTCTTGCAATCTAGTTGCAAATTGCAAACTTTTACCTCTTTCACTGTCTATGCATTAAACTCTACTGAATTCTTTTCTTCTGCACACAATAGCTAGAAGCCACCAGCCACTAAATCCCATTCTGCAAGCACCTTCAATCAACCAAATACAGAACAACCCTGAGAGAATTTTGGCAAGGCAATGAAGACTAGAATGGCTGGAAAATATCACCCTTATTTTCATCTTTTAAGCTGGAGTGTTAAGTCTATTTAATCAGATCTGAGCCCACTGTGGTCAAGGGTTCCACACATGAAGGAATTAAGTGACTTCTGGCTACAACCAAGATAAAAGAATGTGTCCAGCACCTTAACAACTAGAAACCAGGCCACCAATGGATTGACTGCTCACCATGCACTCCTGGAAAAACAAGAGTCTATATTTGTTGTGGCATGAGATAACTGGTTTTATTCCTAAACTTTATTTGTGAGGAGATAACGGGTTGATGTCCTGGAGAAAACCATGTCTCTCTAGTCCAGGGGTGCTCACACTTTTTTGGCTCGAGAGCTACTTTGAAACCCAGCAAGGCCCGGAGATCTACCAGAGTTTTTTTACAATGTTCACGCCATCATAACATATAACATTTATGTGTGCAATGTATGATGGTGTACCTTGCATAACCACATGAGCCAATATTGCACAACACAACATAATTAACTATAAACATTTTTTGTAATTACTTGAGTTTACTTTGATGACTTGCACTGAAGTGAATCAGCCAAGGATGCATAGCCTGGACAGTAGCTGCTGACAGCCAGCTTCAAGCACACTTCCAAATGTTCATCAGTCATGGTGGAACTGATGAACTTGGATTTAAAGGTCTTCATGTAGGAAAAGGCTGACTCACATAAATAAGTGGAGCCCTTCCTGCCTCAGGTGCTCTTATATCCCTGAGGGCCCTATTGCCTTCAAGTGGCTGCAGCTGTGCAGCACACTCTGCTGGATGCCCAGGCCTTACCCTTAAAGGGGCCACTGCTGACACCACATCTACCTCCCCACCAGATCTTCCTCGATTCCAATACAAGTGGGGGGGGGAGCAGATCTCTATACAGACCAGTGCAAAAACAAGGGAAAGGTGTGGGGGAGGGAAGATCTCTATATAGGCATCACAGCAAGACCAGTGCAAAACCCCTTGCACACAGAACCAACAGATGGAAGTGGGGGAGGGGGCAGATCTCCATACATACCAGTGCAAAAACAGGGGAAAGGTAAGTCATCCCCAGGAGAGTCAACGGGGCTCACTCCCAGGGATGCGTGGACAGGAGAGAAGCCTGCCAGCGGCTCCTCTCCTGGACTACTCACGAGTCAGCCCCAGTAGCTCACGAGTCAGCCTCACGAGCTCACTCCCAGGGCGGGGCTCACTCCCAGGGATGCTTCACTCCCAGGGCGGGGCTCACTCCCAAGAGTGCGTGGACGGGAGAGAAGCCTGCGATCGACTCATTTTGCCTGGCGATCGACTGGTAGATCGGGATCAACTTATTGAGCACCCCTGCTCTAGTCACTCACTCACAAGTAGTAAGCTGTTTCTTCTGTGGCAAAGATATTACGGTTGTGATTTATAGTGGAATTATACCTCCATGCCAAACCTAGAAAGTCAACAAAGTCATGTCTTATTGCAGCACCTTTGGTTTTATGTACTAGATACCATTATGTACCAAATGAGCACTGTGGGCTGCAACCCCTCTTAGCACTCAAGCAGTTCTCTGTGACACTGGAGTAGGAGGACACATCTGTCACCATGCAGTCTCGTGCTTAAAGAGTGTTAGATGAGGACTCAGAAAACCCAATTTCAAATCCCTGCTGTGCTATAGAACTAATTGGGCAAGTCATGGTCTCTAGGCCTAATCTACCCCACAGGTTTTTGTGAGGATAAAAGGTGAAGAATGAGCTGTGTATGCTGTCCTGAGCTCCTTTAAGGAAGGATGGAACATCAACACAAACAATAAAAAATCAAAGGTTTTTGGTTAATTCTTTGCAAAATCAGACAGTATATTCCTATTTGTTTCACTATAACACAGCCCATCAACTATCCCTTTGAATGAACTATGGTATGCACAAGTAAGAAAATAATACACAAATTAGTGCTTGTCCTGGAATGGCACTTTGATCCCCATCTGGTTGGCTGGTATGTTGGGGAGCTGATGTAATGACTCAGTTCGCAAAAGCCAGCATAGACACTGTGTCAGAGTTGGCACCAATTTATTGAGAAGCAAAAACCCACTACCGGGACTTGGCATTACTCAGCTTCTTGGCACATACTTGATTCTGCTGCATGCTGGGGAAATCAGACTCTTGGAAAGAAATAAAAACTTACTCTTTCTCTCTTTTTTAAAAGTTGAAACTTAAGTTTAACTACATATTTCATTTAAAGGGCGTATAAAATCAAGTTTTGTGCTGAAGGGCACATAAACTCTTCTTTAGGTATCATCACATTAAAGCAGAGGCGATCCTGAAAGTAGAGACACTGACTCAGTCAATGGGTTAACAACTACAGCAAAACAAAGATGTCACAGCAGCAACCTATGAAGCCATTGTTACATGGGTCATCTAGATCACTGTTTCTCAAACTGTGGGTTGCGACAAGCTGGCGGCCACCATCTTGGAAGCTGGCAATCCTGGGCGCCACAATTTTGAAAGTTTCCAGTCAGGCCCTAGAGAAGTTTCAGGACTGAAGATCTGCTGGGATGAGTGCAGGAGTACGTGAAATGGGCTGAAAGAATTGCTGCAAAGGCAGTAGTGGAGGTTGTTCCGGCAGCTGCCCTTGAAAAAAAAAGTCTCTTGGGACAGTGAGAATGTTACACAGTTCTCAGAGAGCAGTTTAAGGAAAATTTCTTCCACTTCTTTCCCCCAGGTCTTCTCCTCTCCCTCTCCCTCTCCCTCTCCCTCCCCACTACTGCCCCAGTTTTCCAACCCCAAGCCCCCCTGGGTAACCTTCTGGTTTTCTATCCTGCTTCCCTCCTTGCTTACACCATTACACACCTTCTTTCCCTTGAAAAGTGGAGAAGGAAAGCTTTACTTCTAACGAGAAACCACTTGAAATTGTTTAGAACTGGAGGTGAGAAGGTGCATCTGTTGATCTTGTGCCAAGGAATGGTCTCTGAAATGCTAGGCGGAAATATGTCCTTGGGCTCTCTTTTGCAGCCTTGCTGGTGCATGCACAAGATACAGTTTTGTAAGCCTGACTTGGGATTGGTGCAGTAGGAAGCCCTAGCTTGCTAGTGTGGCTCTGATAAGCTGATTGCAATTGTTTTCATTTTTCTGGGTTTCCAGCTCATGAAATTGTGACTTACTGCAGCTCTGATAAGCTGAGATGCTGACATTCTTCCAAGCTGACATTTGCATAATATTTGCTCTGGCAACCCTGCAGTCCAGTATATTATTTTGTTGGGTCAAGGTTGTAAATAGCCTTTTTTTCTTACACTTTGCTATTGGAAAATGGCTGAGAAATAACCCAATAAAAGCTAATAAAATGCAATCAGATACTCTCCTTTAATACAGTTTAATACACATGGTGTTGACTGTAGTAAAGGGAAATATCACTTCCTGCTTGATGACATCACTTTTGGCCCCAGCATCACAATGAAGGCACTTCCTGTTTGATTATGTCACATGACATCACTTCCAGGTTGATGGCATCGCTGCCGGTGGGTCCCAGACAGATTGCCATTCTCAAAAGTGGGTCTTATGCTAAAAGGTTTGAGAACCACTGATCTAGATGACAGAGGGCCCAATCCTATCCAATTTTCCAGTGCCAGTGCAGCCGCGCCAATGGGGTGTGTGCTGCATCCTTTGGTTAGAGATGCAGTCACAGAGACTTCCTCAAGGTAAGGTAACATTTGTTCCCTTATCTCGGGACTGCATTGCAGCTGCACCAGTGCTGGAAAGTTGGATAGGATTGGGTCCAAAGTTACTTTCCATCAGGGCCAATAATGCTGATGATGTGGAAATTAATTACCTGACCCAAAAACCTAATGAAACTGTTGCTGGTACATGCTGCTACAGTGTGAAACCTGAACCTCAGGCAGGTGTTTCTTGAAGGCAGCCAAACAGCACAGGTAATGTATGAATTGAGCCTAAGTGCGGATCCTGGCGAGCTGAACTACAGTGGCAAGACTGGCATGGAGATCATGCTCTTTGCCCTTGCCAACTTCTGCTGGCAAAGTGTGGCCAGGCTCTCACCCAAGTCTTTCAAGTGATGAAGAGAGAAGCCTAGCTAAACAAATCTTCAGTGGGTTGAAAATGGCTAATATGTAAGAGTGGGTGGGTGGGTAGACAGGCTGCCATGCAAGCCATCATTAAATATTTTCAGTAAGAAGTCTATCACAGAAATACAGAATTGTAATTACAGCAGACTTCAGAGCCTCTTAGTAGAAAAATTCAGGCGCCGAAAACTACAGTAGAGTTGTAGCTATTACTCCTAGATCTTTCCTGCAAAATGCACATAAACCCACAGATGGGGAAGTCCTATCTAGATCAGGACTGTAGCAGCGGCTTCAACCCTTCCCATCATGATCTCAGTCCAGATTGGACCCCACTGTGTGGGCCGTTTAGTATGGAAAAATGTTACCATTGGCAAATGGAAGCTTATCAAAGCAGTGCAAACAACAGAAAGCAACTTTGCATTTAAAAAGTATGTGGTTGTTTTACTTTAAAACAGCAATTTTCAACCTTCTTCATCTCATGGCACACTGACAAGGCACTGAAATTGTCAAGGCACACCATCAGTTTTTTAACAATTGACAAGGCACACTGCACTGACACCAGGGTCCGCATCCCCCAGTGACCTTACTAACAAATTATCCTCCCCCAAACTCCCATGGCACACCTGTAGACTATCTGTGGCACACCAGTGTGCCACGGCACAGTGGTTGAAAATGGCTGCTTTAAAATATCGTCTTAATAGGATCATGACTTGGAGGAAAAAAATGTTCAGACTAATGTTCGCTGTATGATATTTCAGTGCCACTGTAGAGATAGATGGGGACTATCCAGGCATTTAACTGCACATATCACCGTGCCTTTGAAATTCAGATTTAGCTTGAATATCAGATTTGGGCAGATAACATTTTCTTTGCCTCAAAACCATGCACAACAATACAATCTATCACACTGCTAATAGGGACAGACTGCAACTCAGTGACAGAGCACACTTTTGCACACAAGAGGCCCCAGGTTAAGTCTCAAATGGCAGAGCTGGGAAAGACCTCTATCTGAGACTTTGAAAGACCTGTGCCAATTGAACTAGATGCACCAGTGGTCTGACTGAGCAGCAATAGCTCAACCATGACTTCAAATGGCTGCATGGAGTGGTACCCTTGGAGAGTCAGAGAGTGGACAACTCCCCACCCACCCAACCATCTGCCACTTTCTCCAGCCTGTGGCCCCACTGCATATTCCAATTCTCTTCCAACCAGCTGGGTGCAAGTCAAAAGAGGACCACAGCAGCAACAGCAAAGGGGGCGGGGAAGCAAGCTGACATGGCTCCCAATCACTTTGCTCTGCCTACCTGGTGCTTAGGAAGCACCAAGTACACAAGGACAGGCCATTTGGTCCCCATTCCCATTCCCTTTATTGTGGGAATGTAGCCTCCTTGCTCAGCTCCTCTTCTGTCTGCAATAAGCACAAGCAGGGGATGCTTGGTTCCCAGCATGTCCTGCTCTCATCCATTAGGAACAAAGAGGGGAGGCTACATGGTACAGTTTTGTATGTAAAAGGGACAGGGAAGGAGAGAGATCTCGGAAAACTATAGGCTGGTCAGCCTAACATCTATACCAGGTAAATTGGTGGAATGCCTCATCAAAGATAGAATCTCAAAACACATAGACGAACAGGCCTTGCTGAGGGAGAATCAGCATGGCTTCTGTAAGGGTAAGTCTTGCCTCACAAACCTTATAGAATTCTTTGAAAAGGTCAACAGGCATGTGGATGCGGGAGAACCCGTGAACATTATATATCTGGACTTTTAGTAGGCGTTAGACACGGTCCCTCACCAAAGGCTGCTGAGAAAACCCCACAGTCAGGGAATTAGAGAGCAGGTCTTCTCGTGGATTGGGAACTGGTTGAAGACCAGGAAACAGAGAGTGGGTGTCAATGAACAATTTTCACAGTGGAGAGAGGTGAAAAGCGGTGTGCCCCAAGAATCTGTCCTGGGACCGGTGCTTTTCAACCTGTTCATAAATGACCTGGAGACAGGGTTGAGCAGCGAGGTGGCAAAGTTTGCAGACGACACCAAACATTTCCGAGTGGTGAAGACCAGAAGCTATTGTAAGGCACTCCAGAAGGATCTCTCCAAACTGGCAGAATGGGCAGCAAAATGGCAGATGTGTTTCAATGTCAGTAAGTGTAAAGTCATGCACACTGGGGCAAAAAATCAAAACTTCACATATAGGCTGATGGGTTCTGAGCTGTCTGTGACAGATCAGGAGAGAGATCTTGGGGGGGGGGGTGGACAAGTCAACGAAAGTGTTGACCCAATGTGCGGCGGCGGTAAAGAAGGCCAATTCTATGCTTGGGATCATTGGAAAAGGTATTGAGAACAAAACAGCTAATATTATAATGCCGTTGTACAAATCTATGGTAAGGTCACACCTGGAGTATTGTGTCCAGTTCTGGTCGCCGCATCTCAAAAAGGATATATTGGAAATGGAAAAGGTACAAAAGAGGGCAACTGATTGCTGGGCTGGGGCACCTTCCTTATGAGGAAAGGCTACGACGTTTGGGCCTCTTCAGTCTAGAAAAGAGACGCCTGAGGGGGGACATGATTGAGACATACAAAATTATGCAAGGGATGGACAGAGAGGATAGAGAGATGCTCTTTACACTCTCACATAACACCAGAACCAGGGGACATCCACTAAAATTGAGCATTGGGAGACTTAGGACAGACAAAAAAACCTATTTCTTTACTCAGCATGTGGTTGGTCTGTGGAACTCCTTGCCACAGGATGTGGTGACGGCATCTGGCCTGGATGCCTTTAAAAGGGGATTGGACAAGTTTCTGGAGGAAAAATCCATTGCGGGTTACAAGCCATGATGTGTATGTGCAACCTCCTGATTTTAGAAATGGGCTATGTCAGATGCAAGGGAGGGCACCAGGATGCAGGTCTCTTGTTATCAGGTGTGCTCCCTGGGGCATTTGGTGGGGCCGCTGTGAGATACAGGAAGCTGGACTAGATGGGCCTTGGCCTGATCCAGTGGGGCTGTTCTTATGTTCTTATGATTTCAGGTAGCAGGACTTGGAAAGGCCTTGGAGAGCTGCAGCTAAGTTGATCTCTCACTGAGCTAGATGCACCCACGGTCTGACTTAGCAGAAAGCATGCTCCTCCCATGCTAACTCAGTACTTTCCATTTTCCTCTGCAGGGACTGCATACTTTGTGGCTTTGTAAAGCAGTTATAAGAGGACCCAGATGCCAATGTTAGCAAAATAGTAACAGTAACATTATTGGGCAAGACTCTGAGAAGCATAAAAATAAACATATCACGCAACAGGCTTTCTGAACATGGTAGTCCAGTTTGAGGTTCAGGCTTAGAGAGAAGCATAGCAAGCATTTGGTCTGCATTCAGATGAGTCTGCTACTCAAATCCTCCCTAGAATGACCAGATGCCAGGCAGAACCCACTCATGGACCTCTAGCAGTTGTGAGGAAAAGAAAACTTTTAACATGTGCAGCTCATCATAAAGGGAACAAGTGCACATGACAAAACTCCTACTTCTACACAGTAATTAAAAGTATAGGAACACAGCTCTCCTTTACTTCAGATGACCCAAATTCTCTAAAAGTTGGACTTCTTTTTCTCCTTTTAATTGCATCATCTTATTAAGCCTAAACACATAAGGCACAATCCTATTTGTGTCTACTCAGAAGTAAGTTCCACTGTGTACAATAGAGCTTACTCCCATGAAAGTGTACATAGCATTGCAGCCATAGGCAAATAATGTGAATCTGAGCACCAAAAATTCTAATATTGATCATCAATCTATGGATTTCAGCGGGGCTTTTTATTATTCTGATCTCACCAAGAAGGAAGTCTTGCCAATCAAAATCAGGTCATGACCAGTGGGTCAATAACTTGTACTGCATTAATCATCATTTATTTTACAGATGATCAATACTGCATTGTGCTAGGTAATGCACCAGTACCATACAACATTATACTCTGTGTTTAAGGCCACTCAAAATATCTGTCACTTTATATATTACACAACAATTCACAATCCAAGAAAAACACCTAATTAAATGTGTTAACTGCTTATGCGGTCTGCTGTATTCTTTTATATTGGTCACACAAAGATAGCTTATCCTTGCTTTTTCATTGAGCAGCTATATCTGTTTTAGTAGCTGTTCCATTTTATAAGCATTAAACGTTCTCTCATAACAACTGACAGAACAGTTATAGGATCAATTGGAATTCCATATCCTGTTAGCTCCTTGATTGTATCAGTGATTTAAGATCCAAAATTTCTGTGTTCCACCTGCTATTGATACAGGTTCAGTCAAATTTGACAATCAACTATTATACAGTTGATGAAGCCTAAGGTAATAATGCATTGACGAGAAAAATAATTGCTATGCTTTAACCTTGCAATTCCCAGTGAAACATTTTAAAAACAAAAATCTAAAACTGTATCAGTGTTATTATAATGCTTGATGGTTTACAAGTATACCTTTCACTGGGCACTAACATTTAGGAATGCCTGTAGATATTGACTTGAAAAAAACTAAGTTCTGTTTCTGTGATTACTTTCTTTGTTACTGCATAAGTTTCAGCTACTATCCTATTCAATATTAGCACTGGTAGGAATACTCATGGAACAACAGTATATTACATAGGATGCTGATGTCACCGTATATACTAATGTTTAAGTTAAAAAAATTGTGCCTTAAAATTGGCCCTGAAAACGTGGGTCAACTTACACATGAGTCAATGCAGTAAATAAAGTTTCCAGGAGCAGCTGCTTGGTGGGGGTCAGACTGGACTAAGAAGCAGGATGCAGGAGGGGTGGGGGGAGGGAAAGAAGCAATTTTACTTACCAGTAATTATTCTGAGTCAGCAACAGACAGCAACCAAAAAAGGTGATCTCTGGCCAAGATGGTGGCACCTGGGACCACTGGTGTAGCTAGAGGAGGGGAAGCGCACTAAGTTTTGCAGGGAGCCTCCCTGCAGCGTGCAAGTGGCTCCTCCCCTCCCCTTTGGAGCCATGTGGGTGGGGGGAGGGGAGGAGCTGCTTGCATGCTGCAGAGAGGCTCCCTGCAAAACTTAGTGCACGCCCCCCCCCCTAGCTACAGCAGTGCCTGGGACAGCCAGTGCTCTTGTTCTCTCAGTTTGGAAACCGCTGCTATAAGGTAGTATTCCCATATTGCAAAGAGGGAGCTGAGACTGAGAGGGAGTGACTTGCCTAAGGTCACCCCGTGAGTTCATGGCAGAGGGAAGACAAACAGGGAAAGTCCTGAATCGTAGTTCAGACGCTACACCACCACAACAAAATGATCCTCAAGGCATCTTACAACAGATAGTACAGAAATAACCCAACAGCCCCCCTTTATCTTCCAACCACCAACAGAGGCCAGACTAGTGTCCTCCCTTTGTTACATGGCAACTGACACCTAGACCAGACAGCTGTTTCCATTATGGAGTAGCGGGCAGTAAGCTCTTGGCAGCTGTTCCTTCTCTGGCCAATAGATGGAGCCAAGCTGGTCTTTCCCTTGCTGTAGTGTACTTCTGGAGAGGGAGGGAAGCAACCTCCCAGCGGCCCTTGTTCTTCAGACCAATGGTAGCAGCTAGTGGGTGCTTCTCTTGAGTTCTGCAACTCCCGAGCAACTGGATATATGTAGGACTCGGGCCATAAGAAAAGCTCATACCCGTAAAAGCGTTTCATGTGCAGCCAATAATGTCTAAATGCAGTTACACATGAATAGGTCAGCGCATGTGATAACACTGGAATGCCAGTGGTGTACCCATCCAGTTCAACAACTGCTGGCGTGCTAACAATAACACATGAATGGGCTCAAGTGCACTCAAATATGGCCAAGTGCATGTGCAATGCTTACCTGAGTAAATGTTTTGCCCATGGCCTGCATAAAACCTCTTCCTGATTGACTGGTTAGTGATCTTATGATCACTTTGGTATCTTCTTTTTCCACATCTATTCAAGTACTGTACTTAAAAAAAACTCTTTCCTTCAACTTCATCATCAAGTTTCTCTCAGTAGTATTATGGACAGTATTCAACAAACGTTGAAGCTGTGGCCATTCAAGTCTGACAAATTTAGAATAGCATGAGCTTCCGGAGCATAGTGTCTGCTTCATCAGACACAGACAGCCTAGAAACCTGATGGCAGACATTCAAAATCCCAGGCCTTACTAGGTTCCCATTTCTCAGCAATCTTATACAGAAAGGGTGGCAACTGGAATAGGATGTTGCTGAGTTAGAGTTTATTAGCAAATCTGACACCATTGGCTGGAGTTTGAAGAGGAACTATGAAAGGACTGAATCACAGCAGAAAATAAATGCCCCTCATGCAGTGTAGTAATCTTTTTTCCAGTTACTTAAGTGTGTGTGCCTGGACCTCAGGGACACTCACCTGAAACTTCAGGCTACAGCAAGAGTTGATGACATTTAACAAACAACCCAAGCCTATGCATGTCTACTCAGAAGTAAGTCCCACTAAATTCAATGAAACCTACTCTCGGGTCATTGTATATAGGACTGCTGCCTTTGTTTGATAGTAAAAACAACATTTAGAGCCCATCCTGACTCAAAAGCAAGTTCCACTGAGTTCAGAAGGGCTTACTTCCAAAGTGACTAAGCATAGGTTTGTCGTTTTAATTGGAAGTTGTACAAAATCGACCACTCCTATTAAAAGTCCTGTTCTCCCCCCCCCCCCGGTTTTCATTCACTATTACAGTAAAACTCCTCCCTGTACAGTTAAATCTTGGCATAAGCTGGGCTGCAGCACTACAATGCTTTTGCATACCCATCATTTCCCAATTAACTTGCTTAATGAATTAGCCCATTTAAACCACAAAAACATTTTAACACAAAGAAGAGAACAAAGTTTTCTCTTTTTCAGCACTGATGCAGGCTTCTATTTCAGCATGTATCTAGATATTGATTCAAAAGATCTGCAAAGCAAATGAAGTTACACTGGCCTTTTAAGTGATCTGTTTATATGAATATGTAGCTTAGGTATGGCCAACCTAGCCCTGTGGTATCTACTCTGACTTGCAGCAGCTCTCCAGGGACTCAGGCACGGATCTTTCCCAGTACAGTTACCAGAGACTGGCAGTGACTGAACCCAGAGGCATCTGCCCATGATACAGGCTCCAGCGCTGAAATGTGGCCCTGTGCAACTGCACTCTCTAGCCCGCCATTATGGATATCTGATACTGGATAGTATTGTTACTGTAATTGTTTGTTTACAGGTATTTTAAAAAATAATTTATTATACACAATTTACTTAGACCAGCTTTCTTAGTATGGTTACAGGCAGTGCCGGCAACTAATATAATCTACTATACTCCATAGCAGTGATTTTCAACCACTGTGCTGCAGTACACCGGTATGCCGTGGGTGGACTGCGGATGTGCCACGGGAGTTTGGGGCGGGTCATTTATTAGTAGGGTCATTAAAGGATGTAAGCCCCCTGCCAGCAGCATGGTGTGCCTTGTCAACTGTCAAAAAAACAGTTATCACACTACAAATCCTAGAACATACTGTGTGTGGTCTCAGGGCACAATCTGTGGGCACATGATATGGCCATCTGGGAAGAGAGGGAAGGGTAATTCTAGCCAGTGACTGGATGGGTGCTTACCTAGGAACCGCAGGTGTGCTACCTTGAGTTCCACTACGGAAGAAAGGTGAGATAGAAATTAAATACAGCAGCCCTGTGCTCTCTGCACAGTGGCCACATAGGATTGGGCTGGCTGTCAAGGCTCTTCAGAATCACAATTTCAGTGTTCCCTCTTTCTGTTGTACTAAATATAGAAAACAACATGCAAATATGCAGAAGGCGGCTTCTTGCATACAACCAAAAGAGTGGGAAGAAATGACTGATCGGTTGATAGGAAGGAGACTATATTCCATATAACTCACCATGCCTGCCCATGATCCATATTTTGGATGAGCAACCAATCACGGCACACAGGGAGCTTCCACACATGCACAGGAGGTCAGAGTCTATCCCACTCCTACCACAGCTCTCCCACACTGCCTGACAAGCTGCACCTGACAGTTGGGGGATCCTCTGGAGCAGTGTACTATAAACAGAAGATGCTACAACTGGAAGAGGAAATTACAGTGCCTCCAATGTGAAAGCAGAATGTTTGGTTGCACTCTGGGGGATTGCTGGTTCCTGCTGCTCATCCCATAGACTCCCAGATCCCCTCCCAGCACCTCATCAATATATCCCATCTCTTCAGCCCTCTGTTTCCAGAACAAAGTGCACAAAATAGAACCACTGCCCATTCAACCCGAGTCATGCACAAATGGTGAACATTTTTTTCAATTCATGTGATCCACTACAGTCAGAGAATACAGTTGTTTTGGTATATAAATCAGAGGACTGTGCATGCAAAATGTTGGACCTACAAAACAATGCAGAAGTCAAAACAGATCTTTAGTGGGATTTATTGCAAACATGAAAAAAAAATAATTTTAATTCCAGTTTTTCTGTGAACAAATGAGACAAGCGTCATTGTTGTAAGAATGACAAAACTAGACAGGTTATTCTAAGCATGTTCGTTTCATCCAGCTGCATCAGAGGTTGCAATGGGACAACAACCACTAAATTTACGTCTTTTCATGCTTATCACAAATCTCCATGAAATGCCATGTAATATATCAAAGCCACCAACAATTCCTTGCTGTGATGCGAACGATCTAACACTTTCCTTTAAGAACCCCAAACCATCTGAACCTGAGAAGTGGGGGGAGCCCATTTGTTTTTCAAAGACGGAATTTATTCTCACTAGCTCACTTAACTTGTCCCCTTACATTGGCTTAATATTCCCACATACGCACATAGCCAATTTTCTCAGGGTGAAATGTTTCGTGAAACATTTGCAAAGGCCAGGTGCTGCGGCAAAAAAAGAAGAAGAAAGAGAAGGCACTTTTTTTTAATGTGGGAAAAAAATTCAGCCCTCAAAAAAAGAGGCAATAGTTGGATTGCTTCTGGAGTCCTCCAAATTAGGACCCTCCTTTCTGAACAAGGAAGAAAAGTATGCCGCCCCTTTCTCCAGCCCCCACCTCCACTCAGACTCTGATCACTGGAAGGAACTATCACAAAGAAAAATACTCAGACCATGACAGCCTAAGCTCAGCCCTTCCTCTTTCCTTTTATGTGACTCTCCTTCCTAAGGTGATGCTATTGAATGCTAATAAGGAAGTAGTTTGGCAGCTTCAGACAGTCTGTAATTTCTTTAGATATTGGATCTCCTGCATATGTTGGGAGGGAGAGATCAGGTAGGCTGCCGCTCATACACATTCTGGTTGCATCTGGTCAGCTAAGGACCCTGACAATATTTAGCAATACTTACCAGTTGTTTACAAGAGAACAAAAAAAAAATTCATTGGGTCTCGGTTGCTACCACTAATCAATGCGTTAGTCTTATGTTGGGTTTAGTATTGCAGCACAGGAACCAGATCACCCTGAAAACACAAATTCTCAGCCTTTAAGCTAGTGGCCTCTTGAATTCAAGTGGGGGAGGGGGAATTGGTCAAGACTCTACAGCAGCTATTTTCAACCTTGTTTATCTCACAGCATACCGAGAAGGCCCTAAAATTGTCAAGGGACACCATTCATTTTTGGACAATTGACAAGGAACACTGCTTTGCCAGCCAGGGAGCTCACATCCCCCAATGGCCCTACTAATGTACACCCCTCCCCAAACTCCTGCAGCACACCTGAAGACCGTTCACGGCACACCAACGTGCTGTGGCACACCAGCTGAAAAATTGCTGCTCTACAGCAAGATGATGAAGCAACTGATGACTCTGGGACTAGCTGGATTTAAGTTCAAATCCTTATCCTTCAGATGTGCCATACCCATTCTTTTATAGCTATCACTGTTACTAAGGAATAGAAATCTAAGCAATGTCATGCAAGTTATGTCAGTAATTCATACACAATTGATCCATGTTAACTTTAACATTGTCTTCCTTCCATAATTGAATCAGATTCATTAACTTTTCTACATTCCATGTTTTTATTGGACAATTGGATATTTTAGGGGGTGCAGTACCCCAATTCCTTGCAATTGTAACATATGCAGTCATCACAAGATTTGCCATACAATGTTTTTTGAAACTGATGAGAGTTAACCATAGTTAGATAATGATGTAGTAATGTCTCACTCCATAATCGCTTTGTGCACTAATTGTGGAAATCTGATCTACTTTTAAAATAAATAAAATAATACTAAATTGTATCTGCGGTAACATTTGTTAACTTCATTGCCCAGCTTTTGTTACATCTCCAGTATTTATGTTGTCCTGAACCATAAATTGTATTTATTCTGTTCAAAGCACTTTAAAAAAACAACAAACCACTGTGAGTTGTGTTATAGCGATTTTTTTTTTCCAGTGTATACAAAGAGAGAATTACGACCCCGCCTACTGGTGTGATCTCAAACACCAGATGAAACTATAATGTTCAAAGCTTAGCACCCATTTCTTTTTGTAGGCAGTGCTTCTCAAACTGTTAGCCCTGGTTCCCCGGGGAGCTGTGGAAACCAGCCATGGAATCCTCATGAAAACCCCGCCACCCTATACAATGTATACGACCGTAGCCCTCATGGGGAGCTGCAGCCAATGGCCCAGTAGCTCAAGGGAGCTGCCAGTTGAAAAAGTTTGGAAACCACTATTTTGTAGAGATTATTGATTACATACAAAGTCCCCAAGGTTTTCTATATAGTACTTTTGACAATATGTCCTTCAGGGCACAATCCTGGCCCTGAGATAGGCCAGTGCATGTCCCCAGCACCAGCCTTGGAATGTTGCAAAAGTACCATAAGGCACTTTTGCGATAACTCGGGAGCCAGGAGGCCACCTCCAGCACCATTGCACTGGAAGGCAGATAAGGTTGCACCGGCCATGTCGGGTCAGCACAGGGGTCTGGGGAGGGCAGGGAAAGGGTTGGTGGCGGGCAGGCCCATGGGCAGGCCTGGGCTTAGCGGGGTGGTGGAGCCAGGATTAGGTACTTGTGCTGGATCCCAATCCTAGTCTTGGGCAACCAGGTTACCCAAATGAATTCCCCTTGCCCTAGGCTGAGCCGCCAGCAGCCCCAACCCCACACTGAATATGGGGCAGGCCAACCAACCTCCCTGTTCCAGCGTGGGTTAGGATTGGGCTGTTACTTTGATTAACTGACTCCAAGAAAATGTGTTAAGCTTCCAAGACGCATTTGACTTCCAGAAAGTTGGGAAATAACATTGATGTGTTGATAAATACTGGAAAAAGGAACATTTTCTGTCATCTACTATAGATACTATTTGCTCATAAGAGGTCAGCCTAGTAAATGCCCAGCCTTTAAATGATATACTTCTAAATATTTCCAAATGCCAAACCGCCTTGATTATCTAGATTGAAAGCATTAATGTTGGTTATCAAAGAAAGTTGAGAAATACTAAGAGGCTTACACCTGCCTCCCTCCTGGACAAAGACTCACCGTACCTGCGACTGAGCTCTAAGTTGTTTTTTTTTTCTTTTTCTTAAATATTTTGTTAGTTCAGTGTGCCAATTTTTTTAGTTCATTTGGCCTCTTTTATATCTCAGACTATTTTCCCCCTTTGTGATGATGAGCATACAGACAGGTCAACTAACCTGTAAGGAAAAAAAAACTCTAAGTCGCTCTGGTTCCATGAGATAGAGCAGGATACAAACAGACATAAAAATTGTTATTGTAGTGAACTGCCCCGGTTCTGCCCATAGGGGCAGAAAGGTAGGGCTGGGAAAGACCCTTGTCTTGGGAAAGATTCTGGAGAGTCACTGCCACACAATGTTGATAGTACTGAGTTATGGCCCATTCCTATGCTTACCTGCCGCCACCGGAACTCATGTTCCAGCAACATTAGGCGCTTTTCAGTCACCATCAGATGGGATGCCACTGCAAGTCATGAATGGTGATGCTGTCCTAATGGATGTCCCCTGGCACAAGTAAGTCACCATGGAGGACAGGAGGGAGGTGCAGGTAGACAAATAGTGTGGTGACGGGTGGGGAAGAGGGTGGATAGGGTCCAGGAAGGAGGACAGGTTTGCGAGCAGGAGCATCTGCCAAATCCTTTCCCAGCCTTTCCCAGCCTTAATCCCCGATCCCACACAGACTTGACCTGAATCTGCGCAGACATATGCCAGTGATATTGCTGGCACAGGTCTGAGTAAACCCAGTGGCCCAGCAGGAACTTACTGGATGAAGCGGACAAATGTTCCTTTCCCCCGAAGGAGACTCCATTCTTATGTCTAAGCTCCTAATGCAGGATCCGTTGCATACCCTATGTTGCAGGCACATAGGCACCCATGAAGACAGAACCTGCCAAAAAAAGAGGCTTGGTGATCCCAGCTCCTCCTCCCTCCCCCAGTATATCCACATGTCCTTTGTCACTGTCTGCATACAATTGCCATAGTATGAACTCCAGTTTCCAGATTTTACAGTCTATACTTCAGTATCTCTACTCACTCATGCCTCATTACTGTGGACCAGAAGAGCACTTTGAGATTCCAGCTTTTAAAAATACTCTTACAGAACTGCACAATAACACAGTATATGCCACTTAACCAATAATTCTGAAAATGTTATCGTCACTAGGGGTTCAGCTCTACTTATAAAATTAAAAGGGAAAACACATGATTTATGTGGTAACCTCAAATAGTACTGAAGTATTTAATTTGCTGTAGTGGTTTGTGGCTTATTTTTGTTTGCCTTCATGTTTTTACTTATTAGTATTTAAAGTCTGGCAATCCGTAATTAGTCCCTCAAGCACAGGGAATAACGGGTACTGTATCTTGTAGTAAATTGCTCTCCTAATGAATATTTTGTGATATAAAAATACAACACTGAGCAGATGTCCAAGGCAAATGCAGAAGTGTCCAATATTCAGAGAGTACAATATTGAATTTGCTCTTTTATCTACACTTGTAATGGGACACCTAATAATTCACTCCATTATAAAGCCATGGGTCAGACTCTCTTTCTATGATTGCAAGAGGGAATTTTTAAATGAAACTAAACATCTTAAATCGAAATATGATTGTGCAGAGGGAACTTCCACTTTTCAATTTAGCACACTTCTCTGGAAAGGTAGTCGGGGTCCAATAAAAGCAAGCATTGTGTTACTTTTTTTAAAAAGGGGCCTTGAGCCATGGGCACAACTTCTGCATTATTCATGGGGTCTTAGGTGGTGGTTGAATGAGTCAAACTGCAAAGAGACTTCAAAAGGAGGTGCCCTCTTCATTCCCACATTATAATACTGGTCTCGCTACCACTGAAGATCATTCCGTCTCCTGTTTTCAATGCTGTGTTCTTTTCTTCATTGACCACGTGATTCACATCATATAATTAAAGCCAACAAACTTAATCTGACCAAGTCCAAGGCTTGACATGAGCCCAGGTTCACCAGGTCTTGGAATAGGTGGTATATTCGTAAATCCTATAGTTTCTCAGAACGTGCAGAATGGATTTTTCACACACACATGGGATTAAGGGCAGATTCTCCCATGCAGAGAATGCAGCTTCTAGGAAGGTTTGCTTTTAATCACAAAACATATACACAAGTCTCGTTTAAGCCAGAGTAGGCAGAGAGAATCCCACACATACTAGGAACTAGAGGAAGAGCTTCCAAATTCTACAGTGTTGAGCCCAAGCATCTCTTTTTTCTCAGATTTAAGCATGGTAGAAGGGCTGCCATTTCTATAATGGAACAAGTCATCTTTATATACTGTACACACTGGGTGAGAAAATTTCTCCCTCCCCCCCCCCCCCAAAGTACTGAAAGTTCAGGTGTTACATTTTTATTGCAACTACAGTGGTGTTCCTACCCTGATGCAAACAATGTGAAGAGACTCTTTGTGAGTGTGTACCAGAGGTTTACAATTAACTGTGCAGAGCCAACGAATACAGAGAATTATTCTCACTTATTAAAGTAGGGTCAGCCAATGAAACTAGTTGTCAGTAGGGATTACTAAATGCAGTAACTGACCTGCCCCTCTTCGCACTCAGGTCAAAGGTCTGTGATGTTGCCCCCCTGTATCACACACACCCATATTTACCCACCGCAACAGAGCCTCGTGCAGTATTCCAGACAGACAGACAGATTCAAGACATACCAAAGAAAGTACACTACTTCTTCATAAAGGTGGGGCCCCATATCTGTGGGGGTTCTGTTCTGTGCCCCCCCCCCACAGATAAAGAAACCACAGATATGGGAGAACATTATATAGATAGTGGCCCCTGCCACCACCCCAGTGCACCCATTACAAATACCTTTGTTTTACCTGCAGCACAAGTCTGCGTGCTATGGAGAGACTAATAGGAAGCAGGAATTGTCACCCTCTAGCATGCAGGCTGGTTTGGTCCTTCAAGCAAGAAGGACCTGTGCTACAAGCACTACGACAGTAAAAAAAAAAAAAAAAGGTACTTGAAATGAGTGCTGGGAGTCCCCCAGATCTATGGATAAGTGAAACCGCAGATACCGGATCCACGCATACAGCGGCCTGCCTGTATAAGGCTCTGCTAATGTAAAACATTTCAGCCACATGATGTGGTGATGCTCTCTAATTTGGCTCTAATAGTGGATTAGACAAATTCACAGAGAAACAGCTTTAGCCTTGAAGATTCAATGGAAGATTTGCATCAGTATGGGAATCCTATGCGTTCAACTTTCCTGTCATGAATCCCGTTCATGGGAAGTATAGGAGAAACAAACCTCCTCTGCCCCACCTCATCATAAACTCATAGCTCTAGGACCAAGAATCAGCTTATAATGGGGAATTCGCTTTTATAGGCTCCACAGCTTCTGGAGACTCCCACCACAAGAAACCAATCATCTTGAAGCATTACAAAAAATATGCAATACTTGTTTGTCAGATGTTATGACAAGACACAGAAAATGTACACCAAAGGTAATGACAGCTCTATGATACCACCAAGCCTGAGTTAATCTGATATAGAGATACATAGGTGTTTAAAATATTGCAGAGTTGGCATGGCATCCTAGTCTTCGACCACTCAGCTTGCTTCCTTTTTTGCTCTTTTTAAAAAAATTGATTCAGGTAGTGGGACAGAAAACTGCACACAAATACAACATAGTATCTTTCAATAAAGAAGGGATGTGAATACAGCAGTAGAAGGAGATGTGCATGCATGAGAACGTAGAGAAGAAGCCTCCGTCCATGACTGCTATTGATTATTGGAAAATCCCCAATAATCATGAATTTATTTCCCCCTGCCCCCATGACTAAGGGACATCTGAATGGGCTACTGGAACAGATTCCCACTAGGACATATTACATATTACCATATTACATCTTTTTGGGATTACAAAAAATATGGGATTACCATATTACATCTTTTTTGCCCAATCTCCTGCAGATTTGGAATCTCCAGATCTTTAACCAGATAGCTAACTGATGCAACTACCTGTACCATCTTTCTGGAGGTGAAATAAATTTTCAGTCACATCTTCCTGGAACTTCAAGCATTTGTTATATTTTTATGTAATTTTATGATAAGATGATATGATATAAGATGTGATATGTTAAGGTGATATGATATTGTACAGATTTTTACACTATTTTGTGATATACCGACAGTTGTGTTGCCTTATTTGAATGAGTCTTTCCTGATATCTCGCAATATCAAGTTCAACTCTTACCTTTCTGTTTGTTCGTACTTTGCTGTGTTTTCCTTGAAACACACAAAGCTACTCCCTATAATATCAATGACAAATGCTAATATGAGGAGACAAGATTAGACATCCACACAGCCTTCCAGCATGGCCCAGCTGGAGATTCTGGCCATGCATCTATTTATCTACATCAGGAGTAAAATCGACAAATGCACCCCAGAGTACATGGGAGAAGCTCCTCCATTGTTCTCACACCCCCAATTTTATTTTGCAAATGGGACTTTACTGAACCAACACGCCATCTCTTGTTGCATATAGCTGGAGGTCAGTTGCAAACATTTGTTGTTGGAATGACTTCATGGAATATGGCCCTTGGCCCATCCCTACAGGCTGAAGTCCCCAGGGCTGCAGGAATACAAACCGATCTTTGCTAACTCAGACGCATGCAGCTGTTCAGACAGACTAAATCATCAGGCTGACTGGATGTGCAATCATCATTTTAATTGCTACATCTTATGAAAACTCAAATAGCTCTCTTTAGTTTTCCAAGAACTGCCACAGGAGCACAAAAGAGAAGGCTACAGTGAATAGTCAGAAAAGATGAAATACTCTTTTGATGAAACTACATGTGGATCATGTCAGGTGATCCACCTGCTGGAATTTCCCTGTTAGCTTTTTCACAGACACACCTATGGGGGGGGAGGGGGGCTTCAACAATATTGTCTACATATTTCCCCCAGTGTTCATAAGAGAGATTCTGCAAAATCCTTGACTTTCTCCTTCACCTGAACTAATTATCCAATACAGTCTCATAGACTAGAAGTAGATGAAATCATGTCTTCATACAGAAGGATTCCATCCAGGCCCCTAACCCATGACATAATTCTGACAATGTATTTCTATCATAGGATGAGAGCATGGTCACATTCACATAGAATGTATGGCTACCAATACCACACACAAAAAAAGTACCATGATTGTGCAAAAATATCATATATCTAATCACAGATTTTAGATATTGAAGAGAATGATTGTATCTACTGCCTTCCTTAGTCTTCCCTAAACATACCCAGACTATCTGAAATATATCTTCCATTCTAGAGCCTTTACATGTCTACCACCCTCTGAACCTTCTCTGGTCTTTTCACAGCCTTCACAAATCAGGGGGATCATAACCGAACATCACACACCAACTAAAGTATGCCACTACCAAAGGAAGAACTTCTGTTCTTTGTCAAAGGGTACTTCCAGGGATTTGGCACCAGCTTCCAAGCTCATATAGGACAAATGGGGAAAAAATTCAACCAATTTTTTTTAAAGACATGCCCAAGACCAACTGAGGAAAAAATTCCAGCCAGCACTACCTCCCCAAGTTCAATAGATCATATCATATCAATAGATCATATCAAAAGCAAAGACAATATAACTGACTTGCGACTGGGTGAGCAGGCGATCATCACTCCATGTCAGAGCAACTAAAATGCAGTCGGACTTAGGCCAACAAAAATAGCTTTAAGTTTCCTGACTATTAAACCACCACACCTTGCAATGCTCTTCAACTTTGCAACATGCCAAAGAATAACAAATGATACATCAAGATCAGGTGGAAAGAATAAAGGTGGCTTACAATCCCCCCCCCCCAATATATTCCAGTGGTCCCATAATATCAACACTCCTGAAGGGAAGGAGCTTCTGCTAAGGTGGAGATGAAAGTCTGATGATATATATCTATAATAGGATGACAGCACAATCAAATTCACATAGAATGTATATGTCGTAGCTATCACTACCACAAAGACTGTATTATGGTTGTGCAAAAATATCACAAGAAGATATCCAATCACAAATCAAGAAGCAGATTGTGTAAATTATTTACCTGGATAAGCAACCAGATCTCTCACCATGTACTCCAAGGTTGTTAAATGAAGACCGCTGAAGTGAGGATGGTGATGAGGTCACAGGCAACATGTCACCCCTCATTTGGACAACACAGCAAGCAAGGCCAAGAGGGACCCTGCCATAAGGCAACGTGAAATGGTCATGTGGAAAAGCATCCTTGGAAGGAAAGCAAACAGACAAGCCCCCAGCTTACCTGTCCACCACCCTTTCAAAGCTGCCACTCCACTGGGTGCTCCAATACTGACTTGCTGGGAGCCAATTGGAAGACTATGGTGGTAGCAGCAGCCCCCTTTTTTTTTTTGAGAAAAGGGGTGAAGGTGCCATGGCTCCAGATCACCTCCCCCTACCTACTTTGAGTTTACAATGAAGCACCAAGTAGGCAGGAAGCGGTCATTAGGAATCCAACCCCTTTCCTTACCAACAGCAGGCTGTGCAGCCTCCCTGCTCTATGCTATTTGTGATGAGCATGAGCAGGGGATGCTGGATTCCAAGCAGCCCCACTCCCATTCATTTCAAAGAGAAGCAGCATGGAGCAAGGAGACCGCACACTATGCTGTTGGTAAGTAAAGGGGATTGGAATGTGCCTGCTCATTTGCCTGTCCGTCCACCCTCCCCCCTCATTCATGGAGGTGCACACAAACATGCCCAGAGGTGGCATGGGGGGGGGAGATTCCGGTGGCACAGGGGCAACTGCTGCCCCTGAGCAAAGCCAACATTATGGATAATCCCAAGCCCTCTTCTTTTCAACCCATTTAGAAGAGAACTCATTTGGGCTCCTACCAAGCTTTTGGTATCACAAGAAACACAAGCGCTGTTTCAGTGGTACTTCATGCTGCCCCCCCCCCATTTTCATTGTTAGAAATGCACATGTTATGTCCTGAAAGTAACACATTATTTCCATGGGATGGACATTGTGAAATATGAATACCACTTTTGCATGCTCTGGCCCTACCAAGCTAGGGGTGAACGCAAGCCTTTGCACCGATTCTACAAGTTCTAGACCTGAAAAAGCTAGTTCCTTAATCAACTCTCTCTAGTTACTAATCCTGAAACTATTCATAATTCCAGGTACTGTCGGTTTCAGACAACATCAAAGTTAAAGCAGTTGGCAGCTTATGACTACTGTGAAGTAACGCATTGGTAGTAGCTTCCCTCCTGTCCTGGGTGTGGGCTTCCTGGAGGACACTGGCTGGCTACTGTTAGAAACAGATTTTGCAGGGCTCTTTCTATATTTTTAATAGCCTAAAAATAAAACAGAATCTATGTTCTCCATTCTCTTCCATGTACAACAGACAACAATCACTAGGCCCTGACCAATGGGCCCAATCTCCATCCACTCTATTCTTGTCCATTCCCCATCCATTCCAGTGGTGCCTGAACAGAGGAACTTCCCAGTGGTTTGGGCCTGCTGTTATTGGTGCCTTCAAGATATTTAGCAATGGGAGTGAATGCTGTCTCTCAGGACAAATGGAAAATCCCAGCCAGATGGAATACCAAATCAATGGACCATTGCCAAAAGTCCAATGTGTTCAGAAGCAACCAGTGGACGAAACTCTTTCACATGGGTATTCTACTTGCTGCCCTCATATGGTCTGGTGGGCTTTGAGAATTGATTCCATTCTGTGTATTCTCAAATTCCTAATGACAACAGGGTACACAGCCCTCCCTTTAAAGGCAAAAACAGCCATTTCCATCGTCCTGAAGAGACATTAAACCTAAATGATGCATTCAAATCACATGAGTTCATCAAAGGCCAATTGAACCTCCAATTCCCTCTTGTCTGTTTGTGATTCCAGGGAGTATTCCAGCCCAAATAAATCCAGAACAGGCTGGGCTGCAAAAGTGGTCATTACCAAGTTTCCACCTTTCTATCCTCCCATTCATAATGGAAACACTCACTTGAAGGTACTTGAGTGTGACTGACCAACTGTTTGTACCATAATACTGGACCTTTTATTAAACTGAGCCACAGGGAAGAAGATGAAGAAGCCGCCTCTCTCTCTCCCTCTCTGCAGAAGCGCGCTTGGCCTCTGGGACACCACGTGTCATGAATATGTCCTCAGTGCAAGGAGCTCCAGGGACTCAGGGAACATGTCCGCTCCCTTGAAGCCTTGGTGGCCAACCTGGAGAAGCAGAGGCAGTCAGAGAAGGACCATGGGGAGATTTCCGGGGACGATCAGGCTTCGTCCCAACCTCAGGTGTGCAGCTCCTCAGCTGCCCGGGTGGGAAGTCTCGGGGCTGGAGGACATCATCCTGGAGAGGAGGGAAACAATCCCCTAGGGGGGACCCCTTCTCCAGGGGATGGGCCCGTATCCGAACACACTCAGGATACTCCTCGGCGGGAGGGGGGTCGGGGGCTTCTTGTAGTGGGGGATTCAATTATTAGAAACATAGAGAGGGGTGTTTGCGATGGATGTGAGGACCGCATGGTGACTTGCCTACCTGGTGCGAAGGTTGCAGACATCACTTCTCATCTGGACAGGCTGGTAGATAGTACTGGGGAGGAGGTAGCAGTTGTAGTGCATGTTGGCACCAACAACATGGGCAAGTGTAGCCGGGAGGTCCTGGAGGCCAAATTTAGGCTATTAGGTAGGAAGCTGAAAGCCAGGACCTCAAAAGTAGCATTCTCTGAAGTGCTACCTGTTCTACGCGCAGGGCCAGCTAGGCAGGCAGAGATCAGGGGTCTCAATGCGTGGATGAGATGGTGGCGTAGGGAGGAGGGGTTTAGATTCGTTAGGCACTGGGGAACGTTTTGGGACAAGTGGGGCCTGTACAAGAGGGATGAGCTTCACTTGAACCAGAATGGAACCAGACTGCTGGCGCATAACATTAAAAAGGTGGCAGAGCAGCTTTTAAACTGATCCCTAGGGGAAGGCCGACAGGAACCAAGGGGCATCCAGTTTGGGACTCCTCATCCCTATGGGACAAGGATGGGGAGGTTAGAGAACAACAAGGTAAAGAGAGTAGGAGAAGAAATTGGGAATGGTAGTGTGATGGGATGTGATAGACAGTTTGGCACAATGAGAGGATTCAGGGATAAAGGAGCAAATAAGCAGCCCATCCTGGGGCATTCCATGTACAAATGTTTTTATGCAAATGCCCGAAGTCTCCGAGCAAAGATGGGAGAACTGAAGTGTCTGGTGACAAGGGAAAATATTGACATAGTGCGCATAACGGAAACCTGGTGGAATACAGAGAATCAGTGGGATACCACAATCCCGGGCTATAAACTCTACAGGAGGGACAGGGAGGGGTGTGTTGGAGGTGGGGTGGCCATTTATGTTTAGGAAGGGATAGAATCCAGCAAAGTAGAGATTGAAGGTGGGTCCAACTCCATAGAATCTCTATGGGTTAAATTACCAGGCCTGAGGAGTGATGTAATACTGGGGGCGTACTATCGTCCTCCAGACCAGAAACTGGAAGGGGACCTTGAAATGAGGAAACAGATCAGGGAGGTGACAAGGAGGGACAGGGTTGTGATCATGGGGGACTTCAATTATCCTCATATTGACTGGATCAATTTGTGTTCTGGTCACAAAAAGGAGACCGGATTCCTTGACATGCTAAATGACTGTGCCTTAGAGCAGTTAGTCATGGAGCCCACCAGAGGACAGGTGACTCTGGATTTAATATTGTGCGGTACTCAGGACCTGGTTAAAGATGTCAGTGTTACTGAGCTGTTGGGGAACAGTGATCATGCTGCGATCCGTTTCGACATGCACGTCAGAGGAAGAATACCAGGCAAATCTCTCACAAAAACCCTTGACTTCTGACGAGCAGACTTCCCTCAAATAAGGAGGCTGGTTAGAAGGAGGTTGAAAGGGAAGGTAAAAAGAGTCCAGTCTCTACAGAGAGCATGGAGGTTGCTCAAATCAACAGTAATAGAGGTCCAGCAGAAGTGTATACCGCAAAGGAAGAAGGACTCGACTAAGTCCAGGAGGGTGCCTGCATGGCTAACCAGCCAAGTTAGAGAGGCTGTAAAGGGCAAGGAAGCTTCCTTCCATAAATGGAAGTCTTGCCCTAATGAGGAGAATAAAAAGTAACATAAACTGTGGCAAAAGAAATTTAAGAAGGTGATACGGAAGGCCAAGAGCGACTATGGGGGACACATGGCCAGCGGCATTAAGGGGAATAATAAAAGCTTCTTCAAATATGTTAGAAGCAGGAAAACCACCAGAGAAGCGGTTGGCCCTATGGATGGTGAGGGAGGGAAAGGGGAAATAAAAGGAGACTTAGAGATGGCAGAGTTCTTTGCATCTGTCTTCATGGCAGAAGACCTCGGGCAGATACCGCTGCCCAAACAGCCCCTCCTGACCAAGCAATTAAGTCAGATAGAGGTTAAAAAAGAAGATGTTTCAGACCTCATTGATAAGTTAAAGATCGATAAGTTACCGGGCCCTGATGGCATCCACCCTAGAGTTATTAAGGAATTGAAGAATGAAGTTGCAGATCTCTTGACTAAAATATGCAACTTGTCCCTCAAAATGGCCACAGTGCCAGAGGATTGGAGGATAGCAAATGCCACGCTGATCTTTAAAAAGGGAAAGAGGGGGCACCCAGGAAACTATAGGCCAGTCAGCCTAACATCTATACTGGGTAACATGGTGGAATGCCCCATCAAAGATAGAATCTCAAAACACATAGACAAACAGGCCTTGCTGAGGGAGAATCAGCATGGCTTCTGTAAGGGTAAGTCTTGCCTCACAAACCTTTTAGAATTCTTTGAAAAGGTCAACAGGCATGTGGATGCGGGAGAACCTGTGGACATTATATATCTAGACTTTCAGAAGGCATTCGACACAGTCCCTCACCAAAGCCTACTGAAAAAACTCCACAGTCAGGGAATTAGAGGGCAGGTCCTCTCATGGCTTGAGATCTGGTTGAAGACCAGGAAACAGAGGGTGTCAATGGGCAATTTTCACAGAGAGCTGAAAAGCAGTATGCCCCAAGGATTTGTCCTGGGAACGGTGCTTTTCAACCTCTTCATAAATGACCTGGAGACAGGGTTGAACAGTGAGGTGGCTAAGTTTGCAGACGACACCAAACTTTTCTGAGTGGTGAAGACCAGAAGCAATTGTAAGGCGCTCCAGAAGGATCTCTCCAAACTGGCAGAATGGGCAGCAAAATGGCAGATGCGCTTCAATGTCAGTAAGTGTAAGGTCATGCACATTGGGGCAAAAAATCAAAACTTCACATATAGGCTGATGGGTTCTGAGCTGTCTGTGACAGATCAGGATTGAGATCTTGGGGTAGTGGTGGACAAGTCAATGAAAGTGTCGACCCAATGTGCGGCAGCAGTGAAGAAGGCCAATTCTATGCTTGGGATCATTAGAAAAGGTATTGAGAACAAAACAGCTAATATTATAATGCCATCATACAAATCAATGGTAAGGCCACACCTGGAGTATTGTGTCCAGTTCTGGTCGCCGCATCTCAAAAAGGATATAGTGGAAATGGAAAAGGTGCAAAAGAGAGCAACTAAGATGATTACTGGGCTGGGGTACCTTCCTTATGAGTAAAGGCCATGATGTTTGGGCCTCTTCAGCCTAGAAAAGAGACGCCTGAGGGGGGACATGACTGAGACATACAAAATTATGCAGGGGGTGGACAGAGTGGATAGAGAGATGCTCTTTATACTCTCACAAAACACCAGAACCAGGGGACATCCACTAAAATTGAGCGTTGGGAGAGTTAGGACAGACAAAAAAACATATTTCTTTACTCAGTGTGTGGTTGGTCTGTGGAACTCCTTGCCACAGGATGTGGTGACAGCATCTGGCCTGGATTCTTTTAAAAGGGGATTGGACAAGTTTCTGGAGGAAAAATCCATTACGGGTTCCAAGCCATGATGTGCATGTACAACCTCTTGATTTTAGAAATGGGCTATGTCAGAATGCCAGATGCAAGGGAGGGCACCAGGATGAGGTCTCTTGTTATCTGGTGTGCTCCCTGGGGTATTTGGTGGGCCGCTGTGAGATACAGGAAGCTGGACTAGATGGGCCTTTGGCCTGATCCAGCAGGGCGGTTCTTATGTTCTTATGTTCCTTGGAACCCCTCCTCTGAGGCTTCCAAGCCCACCTTTCCAATTGTGCCTCCACTTCTCCTTCTGAAACTAACCTAGGCACATGTGGCTGAACTGAAGACTGTCTATCCTTCCTGTTTACCCTGTTCTCCATCTCCTACCCCAGCCTCAGCAATTTTCAACCTTTTTCATCTCACGGCAAACTGACAAGGTACTGAAATTGTCAAGGCATGCCATCAGTTTTTGGACAGTTGACAAGGCATACTATGCTGTTGGGGCAGGGGGGGGAAGGCTCACATCCCCCAATGGCCCTAGTAATAAATGACTCACCCCCAAATTCCCATGGCACACCTGCAGGCACACCTGCAGACCATTCATGGCACACCGGTGTGCCACGGCACCATGGATGAAAATGGCTGCTCTGCTGCTTTTCCTGAGCCTGCTGCTTGCTTGTATGCTCCTTGGGGCAGGGGCCTGTTCATTCATGTCTCCTCTGCAAGGTACCACGCAGAAGGACTCTGCTATCTCAGGACTTACCCTCCTGAGCAAATCCGGCTGTCGGATCTCCTTGGTACAAATGTTGCATAATCAGCACTAAACTAAAGTATGGTTCTAAGAGTAGGAAAGTACAAAAAGTATTTCTCTCTCTCTCTCTCTCTTTCTTCTTCTTCATTATTTTATTGCTTTGGAAAGCCTGAGAGCTCCAACTGTACGAATGCCAATAACTTCCCCGAGTTTTTTTTCAGGCTGCTGCTGCTGCTGCTGAAGTAAGAGATCAGATTTTAGCAAGTGCTTTCCAGGCAGCCAGCCAAAGTCTTCTGATTCACTAAAAGTAACAAGGGGTGGGTGGGGTGGGGGGGAGAGATAAACGAGGGGGGTGAAGAGAGAGGGAAGGATGACGATTGATTGGCTTCAGTTACAGCACCGATCTCCCCCCCCCCCCACCCCAGAGAGCAGGTCTCTCTCTGCCCTGCCTGCCAAGGGTGCCCGCTCGCAGCGAGCAAACGCCTTCGCTTCCAACCGCAGAGTCATTTCCAGCTGAAGATTTCGCAGTCCTTCTCCTTGTTGTTTTTTCCTAGCGGGTTTTTTTTGCCAGGGAGGTTAAGGCGATGGCCCGGCAGCCGCCTTTGGCTGGCGGGGCGGCTCCGATTTCAGAGGCTCGCACACGATCCGCTCCTGCCCGACGTGAAGCGACCGCAACAGAGACGCTGGCAAACAGGTGCATTCCGGGCGCGGGCGCCGGAGCGACCTGGGGAAGGCGAGGGGATGGGGCGGCTGGCAAGGGTCCCCCTCCCCCCGGCTGCATCGGGGCTCCTTGGGAAGCCTGCCCAAGGCAACACACAGCCACGCCAGGCGAGGCAGGGGGAGATCGAAGGAAGAAGGGGGAAAAAACACCACTGAAGGACTCCAGAACTGCAGCACCTGCTCTGCCAACTCCGAAGCAGTCGAGATCGCGGGCGGGCGGGCCCGCCTGGGACGGGACGCACGTGTTGCACTTGCACCAGCTCTAGCTCTGCACCAGAAATCCACATTCTTCCTCTCCTTCCCCCCCCCCCACTTTCCTCCTTACCAAAACATTAGAATGTCATGGAAAATAACGGGCTCTACTCCACCCAAAGACACACCACCACTTTTTTTTTTTTAATTTCCCTCCCCTAGAAATACACACCTATAGATAAAAGATATAGATCTGTATAGATCCATAACCTGAAACAGAAATCTATAGCCCCCTGATTATATATATGAGAGAGAGAGAGTAGAAATTTTCATACAAGTTTCATTCCCAACATTTTTCTAAACCCCCCGCGCGCCCCCCAATTAGGCTTGGATGCATTTCCATGGGGGAGGAAGGGGCCCCTCAGTCTTCTCACCCACCCACCCCCTCTTTCCTTGGATGGTGGAGGAGCTCTGGCGTTTTCAAAGTCTGGGATTTATTTTTTGTTTAAGGTCCCTCTGCAGAGAGAACTCCACACACAGGAGAACCTTCTGCCCGTCCAAGGCAAGTGCATCAATCAACATTCTGCGAGGCAGAGGCCAACTTCTCCCTCTCACATCATTAGCCAGTCTAATGCACTCCAGAGAATCCTTTTAATGCAGGCTACTGGCATCCACAACACAGCAGCAGCCATTGGGGAGAGGGCGGGTTGGGGGGGGGAGTGGAACCCAAGAAATAATTGAAGATCGTTTATTCGGGCTGTGGATTTAAAACACACACACACACACACACACACACAGAGCGATCACTGAACTGAAAAGTTAGGAAAGCCCTGGAGGTGCCTGACTGCAGAGCAAGTGTTCCTCTAGAAAAAGAGGGTAAAAGTCCGGATAGGGGCCAGCAGGGAGAGGTCAGCCTCTTCTTCTCCTCCAAGTGCCTGGCATTTCCGGGGGGGGGGGATAAGAAGCCCACTATGAAGAGATGGCTTTCAGGGAAGAAAAAAAAAAGTCACTTACCTGTACCTGGATGCACAGCAGCAGGAACTGTAAACATCTGGAGAGGAGGGGTGGGGAGGGGGAGGGAAAGCAACAAAAGAGCAGAAGGTGAGCCGAAATGGTGAAAAGTTCATGAAAAGACAAACCACCCCGATGCTTTGTTTCTACAGCTCCCAATGAAGCCTGCGACGGCAAGAGGGAGGATCGAGCCTGGCTGAGCCCCTCTCTGCCCCCCCTCCCCATAGCATTCCTATTCTTCTTCTCCTGATTCGGAGCTGACACTTGCCCAGCCAGGGTGCGTGAGAGCGAGCGCGAGCGTGGCAGTGCCAGGAAGCTTACAGGCAAGTGCAGGCGGCGAGCAGGGAGTGATACATCGCTGGGCGAGGAGGAGCGGCGGGGGGCGGTCAAGTGGCTTCGAGTCAGATCCCCGTCCGCAGCCCGGCCATGGGAACGGTCCTGCCTGCTCGAGCCCAGCGCCGCTTTCCAGCGATCCCGCTTGGCGCTGAGCAGCCGCGAGGAGAAGTTGAGAGCCTGCCTGCGTTGCCTCCTGCGAGTGACTCCCTTAGACATCAGCTCTCCTCTTTCCCCCCCGCCTCTCCTCCTCCTCCTCCTCCTGCCGCTCTCGGGATGCGTGTGCGCCACCGACTCCCTCCCTGGGTGTCTCTCCCCGCCTCGGGAGCGCCGAAGGTGCCGCTCGATTGTCAGGAACTTCCGATCATCCGCAAACAATCCCCCCTCCCCAGCCTCTCCCCCTCCCCTCCCCTCCCCGGAGCCGGCTGCCCAGGGCGGCAGCTTGCAGCCAGGTTGCTACGAGCGCGGCCACAAGGTGACGATCCAGCGGGGAGGCTGGGCTGCGGGCTCCCCCTCCTCGCTCTGCGGGGCTTATTGCTGTGGCAGCGCGACAAGCGCGGGGCTCTTCCTCCCAGCGATGGGCAGGTTCCTGGCGAGGTCATCGAAGGGGAGGGCTGGGCGGCTGGGCCAAGGGCAACCTGCCCCGGCTGCCTCCTTCCCTCCACATCCTCCCCACCTAGGGAGAGAGCGAGCGAGGGAGCATCCTCGGCCAGCGGAGGGAGGGAGGCGCTGGCTGGCTGGCTGGCTGGCTGGCTGCTTGCACTTGCTGGAGGCGAAGGACAATCGGAAAGCCAGCTGGCTGGCCTCCGCCTCCCTCCAGTCCCCTTGCGGTTGTGGAGCCTCCACCTGGCTCGCCAACGACCGCAGCGATCCGGGGACAAAGCAAGCAAACGCCTGCTGCTGCCTTCTGGACCGGACGAGCGGGCAGCTGACGAGCTGGGTCGAGGGGGGAAGAAGGCGATCGACCGCAATGGCCCATGAAAGCTCCATGGAGCCTCCATGCCCAGGGGCAGTGGACCTCTGCATGGGGAGAGGGGACAAGCAGCAGCAGAAGCCTTTTCCTGCCCTACTCGGGAGCCGTGCGGGATTACAAGCACTTTGGCTTGAGCCAGCAGGGCTCCTGCAGTCCTGCTGAGAACCTCCAGCTTCAGAGGCAGTCTATCGCTGAATACCAGTTGCTGGAGAGCAAACAGTGGAGAATGAGGGTTCCCTCACTGTCCTCCTGATGGACTTCCAGGCACCTGTTGGAAGTAGGCTGCTTGGTTCAGCAGGGCTCTTATGACTATCTTAGAAAACCACCCCATCTCTTAAAAATCAATCAATCAGGAGAGGCAGCACACCAAGACTCAGTACTCAACTCCCAAATATGAGAAGTGCCAAGCATCTTGGACAGTGCACAGCAGGTGAAAAGAAAGGCAAGCCCTTGGGCTCTTTCACACAGGCAGCCCAGGCCCAAGCTTGGAAGCAAAACCCCAACCTGGTTTTCAGGGGCCAACATAAGAACAGCCCCACTGGATCTGGCCATAGGCCCATCTAGTCCAGCTTCCTGTATCTCACAGCGGCCCAGCAAAGCATCCAGAGCAACCAACCACGTGCTAAGCAGAGAGATGGACCCAGATGTTTTTCTCAAGGAGAGGATGTGGGGGAGGGAGTCTAGGTTTGAGGAAAATCTTCACTTCTCTTGGTGTGCTCAAAGAGATGGTGAAGGTATCACCATTGCAACAAGGTCTAAACTGCCAGGAACCACAATCCCTTCTGCCAAAGCCTCTGAGATACCTAATTAAGAGAAAGGGTTAGGTTGGCCTTTGATGCACCTGTAGCTCAATAGTCGTGGGGTTGAGAACAAAGCAGAGCGGCCTTGTTTTTACATGGAGGCCACTGATGGTTCCCCCTATTCCTCTCTCTCCCATGTCCCCTTCTCTATCCAGATGCTCACTGCTGATCCTTAAGGAAACACAGCCTGCTCCTCCCCCCTGCCACCCCTAACTCTCAGCAGTCAGGTGCTTTCACCTGCTCTCAAGGAAATAACTTGCATAGCACCATGATAAAAAAAAACCCCAACTCTTGTCAGCCTCTCCTCCATTCCCTCCTCAAACCGGATAGGCCTGTGAATAGTGTTCTCTATTTAATGACCACAGAGCAAGACATTTGAAAGCCAGCACCTGCCCAACACTCAATTCACTGCACCCCATTAACCGCTGGGAGCTCTCCCATGCGGACATTTCCAGCTCCCAAGGATCAATCAGTGTGGTGCAGTCGGTATTTAAATATGGGCTCCGTTCAAACCTCTGCTTTAGACTTTCAGCCTTGGCTCAGTTTCTTGTCTGGAGGAAAAAAAAATGGAAATTTTAATCTTTTACAGAGTTGTTAGGAGAACAAAAGTTGCAACTGCACTTTCTACGCAGACTGAGTGCCATGGAAAGAAATGGCTCCCAATGCCTCTCGCACCCAAAACTTGTCTGTGGATTCTGATTTGCTCCCAGACTTGATAAAAATCCTCTCCTAAGTGACACTACTGCAAGGAGAAGGGGAAATATTTGGGAGTGTTTCACTCAAACATGCTTTTTTAATGTTGTGTTCACACATGACACTAAACAGCAAGTTTGGGCCCATCTCCCGCTTTCTCCCATATGTGAAAGTTGTTGCTGCAAGCTAGAAAGTCGAAGGTAGCCATTTTTTTTTTTCAAATCAAAGGTACATTCAGGCTAATGCAGGCTTTATGTTTATATTCCAAACTGATTTAAGCAAAAACAGTTTAAGCCTCACATGTAAACAGCCTGTCAGGCAAAGACAAACTGTGCAAGTAGCCTCGACAAAGTGTGTGTTGCACTACGTAGAGAGTGTGCATCTGTCCTGAAGAAGAAAATGGGCATGAGCTCGCTTAGGCCAGCAGTGAGAAACTGGGACAGACTCATGCATGGAAGAACATCAACAAATGGAGAGACCAGACCTTTGAGCCATTTTGCATGATCACTGAAAGTGTGCTGCAGACCTGTTTTGAGCTGTTGATTAATATACCCTCAAGTTACATTTTTATTGTGAACTTTCTAGCATTACAGGTGAGCCTTGCTGCAGGAGTATAGTTATGCTACTGTCTTTCCCTACCTCTTTAAGTCTGGCACTAATAGCAATAATGGTTATTACATTTCAATACCACCCCTCCATATACATATTCTCAGGGTGCTTTACAGTAATAAGTGTGCCTTCATGCAGAGGGCAAAGGAGCATACAAGATTTCTTTTCTAAAATCTAAACATAAATAAATGAAGCTAAAATCAAGGGATCACACAAGGAGGCATCGGTTGCCATGGGGGGGCAGTCTTGTTTGCCATGTCTAATAAAAGAGAGTTAAAAGTCCTCAAAATCAAACCAGCTGAGTCACTTGTCACAAATTACATCGTAAACAGTGGCCTCCATGCAATTGCCTTCCACACTCAAACCACAATTGCAACCAATGTATATTATCTGAGCTGCTAATCATCTTGTCCCAAGTACAAAGCGGAGGTGGAAAAATGCTAGCCCCATAGCAAAATGGGATGTTGAATAAAAGACTTGAGCACTGTGCAGGACCAATGGGAAATATCTGTTGTGCAAAAAAAAAAAAAAACCAACAAAAGAAAGAATCTGATCATTTCCAAAAGACATGGGTGTGGGCAAAGAGGGCGCATAAGTGAAAATCTAGAATGACCATGGCCTAGCTCTTACTCAGGCGGTCAACATGTGATTGAGAGGTGCCTTATCACATTACGGATGGGGATCACATGACTGAATGCTCCTCCTGCACAGAGAAAAGCAGCACTTAGAGTTCTAGTTTAGCCTTCTGACATGTTAGTTTTTCATGTGGAGGGTTTTTTATATGGAGGATCATTCAGTATATCCCAGCAACCCAGGTACCCTTGAGTGAGTAAAACAGTGCGTATGAGCACATGGTATTAGCTGTAGGAAATCTATATTCATTTACCTCTTTGAAGCAACGCAGCAGGTTTTCCCACCTTCACCTTCAAAAACCACCCCATGTTTCAATTTCCTCTTCCAACTAGCCAAAGAGAAGGAGCTTCTTGAAAGTTGGTTATCTGGTTGATCCTGGAAAGTGGGTGTATTCTTTGTGAAACGGTGGCCTAAACATTATAAAAACAAGACTAATCAGAGCGGAACGCGGGATGTGACCTTTTGGCTGATTACTAGACATCATCAAGATGCTCTGAGGAAGACTTACCCAGAAGGGCCCACAGAGCCTTCCAGACCTGGATTAAACTTCTGACATCTATCAGAACTGGAGGCAGATCTGCACACGTGTTTTAAAGACCTCCTCCACACCTCTTCATCAAGCCAGGTCCAGCCCACTTTAGATGCCATCCATGGCTTCCGAACTAATATCCGCTACTAGAAGCAGGGCCTTTAGAGCTGTAGCCCCAAGGCTATGGCACTGTTAAGTTGACAAAAAATGCTTTTCCTTTCTTTCAGGAAGGGTTGTAAAACTTTTTGCCAGGCTTTTGAGACTTTTCCCTAGACATATTTTTCTTTGACTGGAGGTTCTGTATTTTTATGAAGTTGTGTTACACTTTGCCTCCATTTTCTTAGTCATTATTTTTATACAACATTTTTGTCATTGTAAGAGACTTTGAAGATGTGCTGGACAAACAGCAAACAAATGCTGTAGAGAAAGAAATCAAGTTACTACGGTGCTCATTTTTGCCAAGCTCTTCTGTTATTGTTGCCACTTCTTCCACGTTGGGATATTATTTACGTCTGAGCTCAAGCAGTCTTTTTTTGGTGTTTTTTTTTTAACACAGTAAAAGTCAAGGCATTTTCCCACATCCCAGCTGTTTTCCACTAGTTGCCAGTCTGGAAGAATTTCCAAACACTTCGCTTGCCATCTAGTGGAAAAACAGTGTTGGTGCAAACAGCATTTGACATGAGAAGGGGGAAGGGATCAGCTCTGTTGTCTTCCTGAAGCACTTACCACAGCAGAAGCTGGGAATTCACATTGAGAAGTTTCACAGACATATTGGTTACTGTCTCAAAATTCAGAATACAGAAGAAATCAAGTTACCTTGTTTATGCTATTTGGAACTCTTGATTACATAAGGATAACTCCATATTTAAAAAAAAAAAATCTAAGTGAGTCTACTCACATGTAGACCAAACACAATCGAAGATCAGTAAGCAAGTGAAAGACTCGTGAAAATAAGAACTGGCACAAGCAGATCTGGCTGCAGTGCAAATTCAAGATGTTTGCCCTGTGCAAATGTATGAAAAATATGCACGTACATAAGCACATTCCCACATTCGCATAATGAAATGGTCATATTTAAGGAACCAATAATGGCAACAGCCAAATGTACATGGTTCTCAACTACTCATCTTGACCACTCAGATTATTATTCATCAGGGGAACAGCCAGTCTGTTGCCGTTCTCAATGCTATACAATGATTTAAACATAATCAATGAGAACACTGAGCACATGTATGTTAGCAAGGGAACCACTGCTCATTTCCAGAAAACATTTATAGTACAGAAAATGCCAGGAACAGCCTAAGTACATTCATACTGCAGTTTGCAAATGAAAGTGGAGTGTCAATTAACACATTAAGTGAGATCATAAATGTGGCTCTCAACTTTGCACGTAAAAAAACTCTACACAACAACATCCTATTTCATACCTAGTGTTCTATGGCTTCCACATGGAATTTACCTTTTTTAAGGCAGCTAATGGAGCAACTCCGACAGGTACCCACATATAGTGTGACCCCCCCCCCCCAATTGGGTCTCACACCCTCAAGGGTACTCCAGCTCTCACCACCAACTTCCTGCCAAAGCCTCTCTTCTCTTCCTTCTTCAAGGCCTGGCTTACTAAGGCATAGCAACTACAATGGATTGTTCTACTGTAGATTACAGGCAGGCGCTCACATTATTTTATGCTCTCCTACATGGAAAACTGGCCCAAGCACAAAATTAGCACACTGTTGAGCATGCTAAGGCTGAACTTTTCTCCATAAATGTCCTGGGTGTTTGTTTTTCCAGACATATGTGGAGGGGGGAGTAGTTAGCTATTTAGACACAGGGGTATTCAAAAATTGTATCCTTGACCTGTAGCCTTAAGTGGGACAGTCCACTTTAGTACCATGCCATTCTTGGCAGACACAATGGTTAGGGTATAGAGTGGACTGTACCACCTTAGACTGCAATACGTAGAGGTCACATTTTTTATTGTTCCTGTCTGCTAAAGCTCCTCATGAAAAGAAAACCAGCCCAGCAAGCAAAAGACTACATTAGAACCTTCCTTCCTGATGTAATAGTTTTCGGTTTGCAGGGAGTCTTTTTACAAGGGGGAGCACTCAAAAAAATCTTATTTCTATCTATAGCCAGTAGTCGTAGAGTGCCTTGTATTCTGATGCTTCTGTAAACTTAGGCATAATGTACTCTTTATGCAGAATGAAACAGTAAACTGATGTTGTAGAATTCTGGGCTATTCCACTTCAGGTTACAGGGGACAGATCATATTTTTAATAACATCGCAGGTGCACCCTGCTTTAAAGTAAGTCGGTGGGCAGGCATTCCAGGGGGATTTAACGTCAACAGGGTCATTCACTGTCTGATCTGTATTTACCATTCAGTGGCATCACTAGGATTCGCGTCACCCGATGCGGGAGGCCTATGCGTCACCCCATGCAGTGGGCAGGGCAATGCCCCAGGTGGTGGGCGTGGTGATGTACCATCACCACGCTCCCACTGTTTTTTTGGCTGTACCTTTTGTTAGAACACAAATATTTCAGTGTGGTTTGTTTCATTGCATTCTGCATGAAATTACACATTGATTGATATATAACGTGATGGTATTATTCCTCCAAACTCTGATTTTAGTGATTTTGAAAACTTGTAGAGTCACACACGCACACACCCCCGTGTCAACTTACTAACACCTTATTGCAGCAGTTCTCAAACGTTTAGCACCGGGACCCACTTTTTAGAATGACAATCTGTCCAGGACCCATTGAAAGTGATGTCATGGCCAGAAGTGACATCATCAAGCAAATTAAAATAAATAATTCTAAATAATTAAATTAAAATAAAAGAAATAATTAAATAAGGGAGAGCCAGTCCTGTTCCACCAAGTGAATCAACTCTGAAGTAAGTTCTATTGTGGTCAATGGGGCTTACTCTCAGGAAAGTGTGGGTAGGATTGCAGCCTGTGAGCCCAATCCTATGCATGTCTACTCTGAAGCAAGTCCCATAGTGGTCAATGGGGCTTACTCTCAGGAAAGTGTAGGTAGAATTGCAGCCTGTTAGCTCAAGCCTATGCATGTCTACTCAGAAGTAAATCCCATAGTGGTCAGTGGAGCTTACTCTGTAGTCTGCCTGCAATAACACCCCCCCCCCCAAAAGAATCAGTGAGATTTCCAGCCCTCCCCAGGGCCCAGTTTAAAGTTCTTCTATTTCAAGCATATCAGTATAGATACCCACCTGGATTTCAAGTGCAAAATAGAAAACTTTCCCCTTACCAGCTCAAGTCTCTTTTTTGGTCCTTTTTAGTGGGAGGAGGCTGCCTTCTGGAGCATTTGCTCAAGTTCCATGGACCATTCTGGTGTCCTCACATTCCCCTTTGCCTGACCTGACCACCAGCCAAGGCACGTCTGCCTACTCACGAGTAAACATGACCATGTAGCTGAGTTTTCCATGGAGCTCAATAGACTTGCAGCTGGGAGGGGGGAACCTTCTCGGGTGTTTTTTTTTGGCTGCATTTATTGGATTGTGACCATTCTGGTGCCATTGGATTCCTCTCAGCCTGCCCTTTCCGACGGACTATGGCAAGTATGCCTACTTGCGAGTAAACATGTGATACGGCTCACTTTCACTTTCCATAGGGCTCCATGCATTTTTTCTTTCCAGTTTTTTGGCCATAACTTTTGAAGGAAAGGAGCTATTTCGCTCTGGTTTTTTGCATTGCATTCCGCTGGACATTCCACACCCACCGGTTTATGGCATGATGGGGTAGCACCCAATGCCACAATTTTAGCGCGTAACCCCCCGGGCACGTCACCCCCCCCGTCGTGTCACCCGGTGCAACCCACACACGCTGCACCCCCCTAGCAACGCCACTGTTACTATTGTACCATCTTCTATGTAAATCACAGTCTGTCTCACAAACCAAATCCAGATGCAATCCTTGCTCTTAATTAGGCAGTGCAAAGGCCTACCCTTGCAGTCTGAAGTGGAATAGTCCGGAATTTCACCACCCCACTCTACGTAACATGTAGATTTGGTCCCAACCTTAAGGATTTGGGGGTACATAGCCTAGTTTGAATGTTGAGAGATCAAGTTAAGATTTCCAACTCTTATTAAAGCTATCCTGATTTTTTTTTCCTTTTTTTCTTAATGACATTAAGTAAAGGAAGTTAAAATCTCCAAGATACTTTCAGAACTCATCTGGAGATCAATGCTGATTCCTAGAGATTCGAGGTCAATTCAGGAGAACTGGCAACCCTAGAACAACATATGTGCAAAGAGTTGTTGATTGATGGGTCATTTGATATCTCTGGGATTCATATATCCCGAGATTTCCTTTAACCTCTGAAATCTAAAAGAAGGGACAGTATACCAAGAAGTGAATCACATCAGACTTCCATATATCCTTTTCTGGAGAGTTTTTGTGTTGCGTGTTTATAAAAGAACTGGGATGCAAGGTGTATGTGTAGGAGTCAGAACCACTGTTCTGTGGTCTGAACTGTTGGAATTTTTGTTTTATGATGGTTTCTGAAGCTACAGAGTCTCTGTTTTTAAACTAAACATTTTCAAAATAAGTGGTGTTTCAAAATGTCGGAGTGCTCTAGAACATGTACAGAGATGACAAGGAAAGAATCTGGGATCTAGGCATCAGCAGGGTTGGCCCAAGATCTTCTGGTGCCTGAGGTGGCATCCTAAATGCTGTCCATCCTTTTCAGGTGATGTGCCAGCTTCTGATCCTCCCACTCCCTTGATTGGAAAAAGAGGGTGACGAAGCTGAAGAGGAAGTGTGGCAAGAGAGGAAAATTATAACTAGAGCGTCTTGATTATAACTAGAGCACAGCATACCTCTCTCATCCACACTTCCTCTTCCACTCCATCCCATTTTTTTTTAAATCTAGGACGTGGAAGGAGGAGGAAGGGAAGCAGTGGGCACACAGAAGTGGGTGTCCCCTGCCAATCTGTAGGCAACATCCCTAGTCACTACAGAGTACTCTCAAGTCCAGAGTATCTAGAGAAGGAGATAAATCGGGAATCCTCAGAAAGGAGGGTCTGCTTGCACCATAAAGATCCTAAGGCCTAATACTGACTCCTGTCAGTCATCCTACAGAATCCTGTACTCCAGTGTTTCTCAAACTGTTGGTCGGGACCCGCTAGGTGGATTGCGAGCCAATTTCAGGTGGGTCCCTATACATTTCAATATTTTCTTTTTAATAGACTTGATGCTACCATGGTATATGACTGCATTTGGGAAAATGTTACAGATCTGTACTTTTAACATAGTACATAGTAGCTTATGTACTATGTAACATATACATAGTAGCTTTATGTATATGCTTTTAACAATGATAGTAAATGAGACTTATTCCTGGGTAAGTGTGAGTAGGATTGCAGCCTAGGATTGTTAACAGTTTTCCTGCTTGATGATGTTTCTTCTGGTCATGACATCACTTCTGGTGGGTCCTGACAGATTCTCATTCTAAAAAGTGGGTCCCCGTGCTAAATGTGTGAGAACCACTGCTGTACTCATTTGCTCTGCATCTTTATGTGACACACCTAATGCTATCTCTGGGGTGCTCTTGACCAATTGTTCCCATGCTGTAAAAACATTATTTTCTTCATTCCCATATATAGCCACCAATTAAGAAAACCAATTTATGGCAATGGGGAGTAGCCCCTGCAATTCCTCCTCTGAGCTGCCAGTGTGCAAGCCAGAAGGTTCTTGGTTCAAAACACACTGATTTGATATTTTCCCCAGAGCTCCAATTCACCCATTGCTACTCCTTATTTTAACCCAAGTAGGTTACCCAGGAGAGCATAAGACTGAAGATCTAAATATCCCTTTTTCAATACAGGGCTGTGGCTAAAATGTCCAGGCCTGCCTCACTTTAACTGGTACAACCCTTTTTTAGGGGAGGCATCATAATTTGGTGGCAAAACTCCTGCTTTGCATGCAAACAGACCAGGTTCAGCCAAGGTTCTATCTTTTCAAAAAAGGTAGAAGGAGATGTTGGGCATTTTGTATTCAAAATGGACGTCAAGTACTGTATAGCTGCCAGTTATCAGAAACTTATCTTAAATACCTTGTTTGCTAAATTCAATGCATGCCATCCATGTGAACGCAAGCAATACTCCCATTTAACCAAATATTTTTAATATCTCTCCGGGCCTTCAAGAATATATCATCACCTTGCTGCCCTAAGAAAACAGTCCTGTTCCCATTCATAACCAACACAGAAATAGAGACTGTATAAGGAACAACACCAGTTAGGCAAAGCCACTGGGAAAATGCAAACAGAAAAAATTAATTATATCACCTGCACTTGAACTCCCTACTGACATTAAACAGTGAGATTTGGTTACCTCTGTCTCACCCTGCATAGCTGGCATTGTTCTGAATGATCATAACATTATCCAGACTGGACAAAAAGACTAGCCAAAATTCATTGACGTCAATCCTGCACCCATTGACATCAACAAGAAAAGCTCAGCCATGGGAGGAGCACTGATCCTTAACCATCTCCTACAGATCCAACAGAGGTTCACTGGGAAGAAAAAGACAGGCCATAGAAAAACAGTTAGAATATCATTGCCAAGTTATGTACGCTTGTGCTCTTCTACAACTTGCTTTAATTGTAATAATAGTACACCATGCACCTGGAGATGTTTCTGGGTGATCTCATCCTCAGAGAAGCTCTCCCTTGGTTTCTCTAATGCTGGCATACACAGCCACACCACTGCGTGCCTTGGAGACTGCTTTGTTATTCTATCCATTCACCACTGAGCATCGCAAACTGAGTAGCTCATTCAAAACTATGCCCATGTCCCTGAAAATCCTAAAACCAAAGTAAGGGCATGTACAGATGCAAGGAAGCAATCATTCTACAGCATAGTGAACATGGTTTTGATACATATTTGCTGCATTCCAAGAGATTTATTTTCAGGACAGAGAAAGTATTTTCAAACCCCTTCCACCACACTGAATATTGGCCTATCTTCCAACTATACTGGAGATGTTAGAAGGCTCAGTAGCCAATAAAATTAGACCCAGGGCTAAGGCTTCAATGCAAAACCCTTCCTTAATATCTCTTGGTGTTAATGCCTTTCAGTCACATGCAAAGTCTGGATTTAATGCGGGTGTTCAAAGAGGGCTTGGGAAGCATGTTGGATTAGTTACTGTCCCTCCCCAACTTCAAATCCAAGTCTGATCAACGTGCTCTTCTGCTTACATGGCTCTTAAGGATTCTTCCCGCTAGCAAAAAGCAATTCACTTTCTCTGCTCCAGTGGTCCGGAGCATCACTTGAACGACCAGACATTTCACACAGTATGAAATGTATTCAATAGGCCCAAGGAATTAATAGCATGCTTGACTGAAACCCCTTCACAGCCTCTGGATGCCCCATCACACCAGAACTTAGGAATATGAATGAGAAGTGCAGAAAAGGCTTGTACTCCTTCCACCCATCCTGCACCTGCCATCAGTCAGCAGTGCAGGCAGCTGTTGGCTCTTTGTAGTGCCAACACTGCAATTCAGAGAACATGTTCTCATTTTTATTGATTAATTGTTTTAGGATTCATAATTATTTGATTTCTTTTAGAAAAACTGGATAACCCATTTTTTAATATATTCTCTAAGGGGTACAGAACACAATAAAATTAGAATGCAGTGTGACAATAGCATATTTAGAAGACCACAAAACAATTCAAGAATTGGCATTAAAGTCAGAGAGTTAATAACGTACCACAAATTCCAGTGGGCTGCAGTCCAAAAGCCTGTCTAAATTTAAAAAATGATTTGGTCTCTTTTGAAAGGGCCAGGCAGACAAATCTGGCAGGCTTTGAATGGCAGTTAATTCCAGAGGGGCCACCTCTGAAAAAGCCCTACTACTACTCTTGACCTGTCTTATTGCTTACTGTGGTGGCACCCACAAGAGAGAGAGAGAATGATCCCAAACCGACCCTTTTTCAAATTACCCAAAAGTCAATTTCTGTGCACTCAAACTTTGGATGCAGTCTCTTGTCTTTTGTAACTAACTAAATTTAAGTAGCCACCAACTGTATGTAAAATAGCAAGGATACTATGGATGACCAAAGAGGCTGACTTGGTGAGCATACCCTCATCCCTCAGTGTGGGCCCTTCCCCCTTCGTGGAGCTGGGTTCCTCCTCTCCACCATTGTCTGCTCACTTTTCAGAGTGAAAGCTGATGGCTCACTTTTCAGGGTGAAAGGGGAGAGAGCTGGCAGTAGCAGCAACTCCTACCCATCAAGCCCCTATTTTCTCACTGGGGAAAGAGTGAGCAAACAGGTAGCAACAGCAGTGAAGAGCAGCAGCTAGGAGGAAAGTGGAAATGCATGTGGAGAAAGAGCACTAGCCTAGAGCAGTGATGGCAAACCTTTTAGAGACCGAGTGCCCAAACCACAACCCAAAACCCACTTATTTATCGCGAAGTGCCAACACGGCAATTTAACCTGAATACTGAGGTTTTAGTTTAGAAAAAACAACTCATACATTAACATCTTTTACCTACTATTACTTGTAACCCATAATGAACTTTTCATCTAAAAATTTGTCCAATCCCTTCTTAAAGGTATCTAGGCAAGTTGTCATCACTGCTTCCTGTGGCAAAGAGTTCCACAGACTACATGCTGGGTAAAGAAATATTGGCACGGAGTGGGTGGCTGCAAGACCTTGCCACTGCTCATTTTCTCAAACAATAAAATGTATATATTTTTAAAACCCCACCCACAGAAGTGGTCTCCAAGGTTGCAATCCCAGCCACTCTTCCTGGGAGTAAGCTTCATCCACTGTAATGGGGTTTACTTCTGAGTAGACACGCACATGAGCAGGCTCCAAGGCTGCAAGGCCAGCCACCCTTTCCTGGGAGTAAGCCTCAACCACTGTAATGCGGCTTACTTCTGAGTAGACACGCACAGGAGCAGGCTACAAGGCTGCAAGGCCAACCACCCTTTCCTGGGAGTAAGCCTCATCCACTGTAATGCGGTTTACTTCTGAGTAGACATGCACAGGAGCGGGCTCCAAGGCTACAATCCCAGCCACTCTTTCCTGGGAGTAAGCCTCATCCACTGTAATGGGGCTTACTTCTGAGTAGACACGCAGGACTTCTCTCTGGCTGCGCTGCTCACCCCCAGCTGCGCCTGTGCTGTGGAGGAAAAGCCTCTCCTGGTGCTGAGTGGGGAGCTGCTCAGGGAAAGGCGGGCTGCAAAGGCTCACAATGGCTGAGGCGGAGGACAGCTCAGGATTGGCTGGTGGTCAGCCAGTGAAGGGCCCTGAGCCATTCCAACAGAAAAAGCCAGGAGCCTGCTGGATGCTGATTGGCTGAGCCTGCTGGAGAGTTGGGGAAGGGAAAACAGGGACCTTAAGCCTGCAGAGCGGGCAAAATTTAAAAGAGAAGCAAAGGTGGGGGCGGCAACAGAGCGAAGGGAGAGGAGGGCAGTGAGCTCAGAGGGCAGAGGGAAGCAGCCCGCCCTCCCCACACAGGGAGTCTCCATTTTCTTTAGAGCAACAGCAGCTTCAGCGCCCCTCTCCAGGCTACCTGGCTCAGCGCGCGTGCCCACAGAGACGGCTCGGAGTGCCCTCTCTGGCACGCATGCCATAGGTTCGCCAACACTGGCCTAGAGCATCTTGTTGTTTCTCACACTTCTGCTTTCCTCTTCCTATTTTTCAGTTAGTTTCGTAGTTGGAAGAGGAGCTAGGAGCAGCAATAAGGAGGGTGGGTAGACGAGCTGGATACCAGCTTAGGAAGAGCCCAGTCCTGGGTTTGGTGCGCTGGCTTACCGCCAGCATGCACTGTTGCAAACATGCCATAAGGCACATTTGTGGGCCCTAGCGCCGGGCAAGCGCTGGTGGTAGCCTAGCACCGACCAGCACTGGGTTAGCACTGGGCAGGAGCCCAAGCTCCACCGATCAGTTGTTGTGCAAACCAGAGAAGTAAGTGGAGGTGTGGTGGGAGGCAGGAAGAAGGGCGGAGGGCGGGGAAGAGGTGTGCCAGGGGAGGAGGGGAGGCAGGACCGGTGGAGGGGAGGCAGACCGGTGGATGGTGGGCTCCCCACCCAACATGGAGGCACTTGATTCACCGCCAGCCTTTTGGTTGGTGGTGAATCGAGTAGCCCCATTGCAGGGCTACTCTATTTACCCAGGGGAAGGGGACGAAAGACCCCTTCTCCCAAGAAGCTACTGGCAACTGCCTGAGGTGCACAGGATGCAGTGGCAGCCATTTTCAGTGCCGCTGCAGCCCCATGCCCCGTGCAGCTCAGGATTGGGCTGGAAGTCAACAGAGGAGGCAAGTGAGTGAAGGATGCACATGGGCCACCCCTGCCAACTCACACCCATTTGTTGCCCAAGGCAACCACTTCACCTGGCCTCATTAGTAAGCCATCCCTCCTTATGCCCCATTCTGTACATCTGAAGTCTCTAAATCCTTCTCATATATAAAAATAACACACGTAAAAAATAAACGCTTGCACACAGAGAGAGACAGTGTATTGATTTCCATCCATTATGTGGAATCCAGAGCTTTTGCTGATGCAGAAGTAAAACAAAAAAGGAACTAGACAAATTCATTTTCCAAAACTATTATGTTCTTAAGAGATCTATTTGATGATTCATGTACAGTTTCCAGCCTTCCACATATACCCACACACTTCCCATCAAATTAGTATAATATAAAGAGACTTCAGCAAAAATCACAACCAAATAAACACCAAAAGACATGCATGAGAAGCAAAAGTTAACAGTGGATTGGATTTTGAGTGTGACTTTTCCCACCCCTCCTCCTCCTCCTGATTGCAGGGGCAGGGAACATGAGCAGAGGAAGCGGCCTTACACAGTCAGGTAATCAGCCCATCAGTATTGCTGACTGTCAGTGACTCTCCAAGGTTCCAGAGAGGAATTTTTCTTTGCCTTACCAGCTTCTGCTGGGCATTGAGTCTTGGTACTCTTATCACTAAGCTGCAGCCCCTCTTTGAAAGGGAACTGTCTCCAGTAGCAAACAGGGGGTTGCAGTGTAGAGGGAGATCCATGAAAAAGAGGACACCACCATCCAGGACCAGAAGCATCTTTCTGCCTGTGTAAGGCACCTTCAGAGCCAAGCCAGTAAGTCAGGAAGTTCCAGGAAGTATCATAAAATGTGGGTTAATATTATAAATCTAAAGTCATTAACTTCAGTAGTGTTGCTTCTGGAAAAACCTTGGCTCTGTGTTTACAGCTGCGATCACAGTGTTGTTAAACCACTTTCACAGCTAGCAACAAACTCAATCATTAAAAAGGAATTCGTTCATAGCCATTTTATATATTATTAATTATAATAATTCTACCTTATATATTATTAATTATTATAATTATTATATAATTATTATAATTATTATATAGAATTATTATAATTCTATCTGTCTGTGACAGATCAGCAGAGAGATCTTGGGGTGGTGGTGGACAGGTCGATGAAAGTGTCGACCCAATGTGCGGTGGCAGTGAAGAAGGCCAATTCTATGCTTGGGATCATTAGGAAGGGTATTGAGAACAAAACGGCTAGTATTATAATGCCGTTGTACAAATCTATGGTAAGGCCACACCTGGAGTATTGTGTCCAGTTCTGGTCGCCGCATCTCAAAAAAGACATAGTGGAAATGGAAAAGGTGCAAAAGAGAGCGACTAAGATGATTACGGGGCTGGGGCACCTTCCTTAAGAGGAAAGGCTACGGCGTTTGAGCCTCTTCAGCCTAGAAAAGAGACGCTTGAGGGGGGACATGATTGAGACATACAAAATTATGCAGGGAATGGACAGAGTGGATAGGGAGATGCTCTTTACACTCTCACATAATACCAGAACCAGGGGACATCCACTAAAATTGAGTGTTGGGCGGGTTAGGACAGACAAAAGAAAATATTTCTTTACTCAGCGTGTGGTCGGTCTGTGGAACTCCTTGCCACAGGATGTGCTGCTTGCGTCTAGCCTAGATGCCTTTAAAAGGGGATTGGACGTGTTTCTGGAGGAAAAATGGGGTACAAGCCATGATGTGTATGCGCAACCTCCTGATTTTAGAAATGGGTTAAGTCAGAATGCCAGATGTAGGGGAGGGCACCAGGATGAGGTCTCTTGTTATCTAGTGTGCTCCCTGGGGCATTTGTTGGGCCGCTGTGAGATACAGGAAGCTGGACTAGATGGGCCTATGGCCTGATCCAGTGGGGCTGTTCTTATGTTCTTATGTTCTTACCTTAAGAATAATCATCTTGCTAGTGTTTGCTAACACAAGGAAAGATTGCGACCTTCATTTCATACAGGACAATTTCTTATTAAGTATCATGCTGCAATATGTGGTAAACACATCATTATTTTTTCATCTTCCATGAAGTTGGGATTGTAGAAAATTCCTTCCCATTGTGTGACTTGACATTGAAAAGGTTGAATTTTAAATGAAGCCTATACTCTTGTGGACTTCCAATTATTATTAAAGGTTTTTCAGACAACAGTAATTTACTAAGTGGCATGTTTCGCCATCAGATTTATGAGAATGTAGCCAAACAGTTAACTATATTAATGGATGAAAGGAAGCTTTCAATTTAGTAATGAGGTCACATCTATTTGTTTCAAACTCCATCCTGACCTCCTCCCCTCCCCACATTTTTGTAGACTTTTTCTTAGGAACCACAGATAGTATTTCATTTGTCAAAAGTTGCATTCAAGAAAGCTACATTTAGGCTGCAATCCTATGCACACTTACTTAGGTGTAAACTCCATTGACTATAATAGGATTTATTTCCGAGTAGACATGCAGAGGCATGAGCTGTAAGGTGCTCTAAATGTTTTTCTTTAAACACTTCCACTGCTTCCAGGAATCATTTAGTACTTGAGGGCAGCATGGAGGATAGATCTGCGTAATGCAAGTCATTGCATTGAGGCCAATCCAACTGAAAAAAAAACCAGGAGCTCTGTATCACCAACCTCAAATTTTCAGGACTCTCTTAAAATATTGTGACTGAAAAATTAACTTGGGGACCCTTTGTGTTGTCTTATCACTACTGGTGCACCAGCAACTATACTAGAGCTGTAGAGTTGTTTCCGAAGATCCATAGAGACTACAGCACTGTTAAAGGAGCTTCCAACAACAGAACTAACCATCACACCATCTTACATTATCCTTACTTTGAACTACATCTTGTGTTTACAGTGCTTCTGTTTGAGGGAGCAAGAGTTAAAGGGACAGGAGCTCAGCTGCAATGGCTGCTTTTGGCCGCAAAGATCAACCTCCCCCTACCCATCAAAAATCACACACCTGTATGGGGTTCCCCTTTTGCCAGATACTCCACACATGGGCCAACTCACTTCAAATACTGTGAAGGACAGTCAGTTTCGCCTAACAGAGCTGAAATGTATGCTTAAGTAAGAAGCTCAAGAGACAGTCAGCAGTCAATGTGATATGGTCTTCTCATTCCACTACACCCCATCAGAAATCTTACAGTTTTCACCTGTCCATTGGGTTATCTTGTGCACTTACCAGGATCTCAATTCTTTGCCTTTTTCTTATTTTCTGTGTCTGTACTGAAGGATTTTGCTAGTTTTCCATCTCCGACAATAGCATAATGGCAGCCTATACTGGAGAATGGTTTAACAGTCAAGAAAGAAAAGAAAAGTTCCCTGTGCAAGCACCAAGTCATTACTGACCCTTGGGGTGACGCCGCTTCTTTGATGCTTTCAAGGCAGACTATAGGCAGGGTGGTTTGCCATTGCCTTCCCCCGTCATGTTACCTTTCCCCCAGCAAGCTGGGTATTCACTTTATTGGCCTGGGAAGGATGGAAGGCTGAGTCAACCTTGAGCTGGCTACTTGAGATCCCCGCTTCCGCTGGGCTTGAACTCAGGTCGTGTGGAGAGTTCTCAGTTGCAATACTGTAGCCTACCATTCTGCACTACACAAGGATTTTCTTAGCAGTCAAATGTGATGACAATTTGTGACAGTTTGCCTCAATGAATGGCTCATGTGATATAGGATACACATAGTTGGCCTCTATTACAGTTCTTCTAGGGCAGGGGTGTCAAATTTGTTTCATACAGTGGACCAAACAGCATTCATGATACCTGCTGAGGGCAGGAAGTGATGTTTTTAAGCAGGAAGTGATATCATTAAGCAGGTCATGACCAGACATAAGCACTTTTTTCTTACTTAGGAAATCATTAGCTGCAAATGACAGAAGAGGAAAAAATGCAAATCTTGATCATGTTTTCAAGATATGGGAAAACCAAATTATCACATGGGCTGCTTTTTCTGCAGTGACAGTTCAGCAGCTGAGAGCAGCTGATGGAGGTGCTTGAAGAGGCCAAGGGCCAGATAAGAGCTTCAGCAGGCAGTATCTGGCCGGCAGGGGGACGGGGCTTATGTTTGACACCCCTTTTTCTAGAGCATCAAAGGGATGTCAAACATGTTTCATACATCAGGTGGAATTGTATTCATGGTGACTGCTAAGGGCTAGAAGTGATGTCATTAAGCAGAAGTGACATGCAGGTGTTGACCAGAAATAAGCCCTTTTTTCTTACCTAGGAACTCATTAGTTGCAAATGACAGAAGAGGAAATATGTAAATCTTGATCATGGTTTTAAAATATGGGACAGACCAATTATCATGCAGGTCACCCTTTCAGCAGTGCCGCTTCTGCCAAAGTGTCACTGCAGTTCAGCCGCTGTGACGTGCTTGGCAAAGTACTGCCTCAACAGAAGTGGTACTGCTGAAAGGGTGGCCTGCGTGGGCTCTCCCAAAGCCTCAGCAGCATCTTCCACTCTCCCCCCTCTTTGTCTCCCACCCCCATGCTGTTCCTCGCCTTCTGAGGTCTCCTTCTGTCTCTCCCTTTCAGTGAGAGACAAAAGTGGCAAAAGTGGCACTGCTGAAAGGGCAGTGCTGGGAGTGCCAGTCATCATGCAGGGCAGTCTTTCAGCACTGACACCTAAGCAGAAGCAGCACTGCTGAAAGGGGTGGACTGTGATATGATAATTTGGCTCTTTCAGCACTTCCTTTTCCGCCTCTGTACCAGAGGGTAAGTGCTTGGAGAGCCCATTTATCACAAGAGCTTCTTCCGGCCATATCTTGCTCACTGGCCTTATGTTTGAAACCCATTTTAGAGCTTCCCTGGTTCTATGTCAGTGTGATGGAGTAGTTAATATTGCAGAAGTTCCAAGAGAACCAGCTTCAAATCTCTTCTTAGCCATGAAATTCATTAGCTGACCTTGTGCCAGTCCCTCTCTACCTAATTTACATTACATGCTTGTAAGAATAAGAGTGCAGTCCAAACCACACGCCCCTTTACTGCAAGTCCCTTGTGCTGGCTCAGGAGTTTCACAAACTTGCCATAATGCATGTTCATGACTACTCCAGAGGAGGCCGGATGTGCAAGGATGTGTGCCGGCCCATGGAGGCCAGATCCTGCCTCTACAGTGCCAAAATAAGGTAAGTTTGTGCCAGCTAAGGGTAGCCAGCATGGGTGGGGGGTGGCCAGAGAGGGTGGCGGGAGGGCAGAACAAGAATGTTTTGGGGCTGGGGAGATTTGTACAAGCAATTTTGCTGGTGCAGATCTGAGTAGCTCCATAGGGGTGACCGGCAGGTGTCACAGGATAAGGGGATAAATATCTCCTTATACTGAGTTGTGCCACAGCCACCTCCTAACCTGCACTGGATACAGCTCAGGCAAGTTGGCCTGTCTGTTCCAGGTCAGGATCGGACGGTAAAATGAACAGGGGGAAGGAAGAACTAGGAGCTCCTTGAAAAGAGAGAGAAGCATTTGTAATTTGATTAGCCATTCTAAACATTTGGAGCATCTGGAAATTACTGTGTGTCATTTGCAGTGACTTAACTATAGTTAGGAATGTTTTGTCAGTGTTACACTTTGATTTTCATTTATTTAAAAAGCAAACTTAGAGATGACATAGAAGAGAGAGACTCTGTAGATTAGAGATTAGGCAGTGAGCGGCAAGCTCCACTATGTTTGAGCGACAACCAACCATTCCTAATCTAGGCAGAGGGAATTTGTAAGCATATTAGTAACTAATGTTATTTGTTAGAAAATGTTCACGATAAGTATAACATTACCTCCGAAAAAACAGACTTTAAATTGTGAAAATACTAAGTGCTTCCAGAAAATTAATCTAGTGCCCTCCATTTTTCCCCACTAAAGGCAATATAATTTTCTTCCAAAAGGCACTAGGTTACAAATATTAACTAAATAGGTCATTTAATCAAGCTGGCATCCTCACAAGAATGAGCTCAAAGTGCTTCTGCGAACATGGACCATCTGGCAAAGTTTTCCTCAGACCCCACACATGCAATGTAAACTAAAGTTGACTGTCCTAGACCAGCTATAACCATCAACCCATTTTCTCCATATAGCCCTTCATTACAAATATATATCCCCACTCTGCTTGCTGTTCAGCATAAACCCCTCTACTCCTTTGAGGAAACGGCACAGCTGCACTGTGCATTAACAGGCATCTCTCCTTTCCTTCAACACTCCATTTCAGTACCATATGAAACTAGTTATCACAAAAGTACATACAAGACATGGACTTTGCAACGCTTGTCCGCAGCAACTGTTACATCCTAGGACACCCCAAAAACAGCCCCCCCAGCCTGGACTTCATCCCAGGTGGCAACTCCTTAATAGTTTTTTTAAAGGTGCCCCTGAAGCTGGTTGCTTTAAGCAGTGAGCTAGAATGCCTCTCACATATATTTGCTTATACTGTACGTAGGTGAGCCAACACCTGATTTTTTGTTATTCATCAGCGCTTTGATCTTTACTGATCTGTTGCATAGGAATACAAAACTGCAAGCAGGACAGGAACAAATTAAGGACATTGAAACTCTCTGCCGCAAATACTCCCTTAAAATCTTTCCCTACCTATTGTGTACCTTTTAAGTGTTGAAAGTGATTCCTCCAAAACCATAAAGGCCACCACTATTTCTCTCTTTGGAGTTGTACCTTCTTTGTACCAGGAAGAGTACACACCAAGGAGAGAATTCCAGAAACATAAGGAATATTACCATCCTCAGGATGGGATGTGCATGGATGAAATGAGCATCTTTCACACCCTAATGCAAAATAGACACAAGTAGTTGAACAAGGTCAAGGACATAGAAGAAGTCGGTCCAATTTTCTTGCTAAGATTCTTCTGCATACTGAAAAGCTGAGTTCATTCCCAACGACAATTGTTCCAACTGGTTAAAATCATTGACTCCATTTTGTGAGCCTGCTGCCATTTTGCAGCAGCTGTGGGAAACCAGGTAATTGGAAGTTAAGAAGCTCTCTGAGTAGCCTTAGGTAATGGAGTTCATACTCCAGAAGCTTCAGTTGGTTCAAACCTATGGTTAGCTAAGTAGGTACAAAAAACCCTGTTGTTGGGCCAGGAATGAGCTGCTTATCCCATTCCATCAAGGATCTCTAGTTGTATCAGCTGTGGTACAACAGGTAGAAAAGATTCCCTTTGCTTATGCTCAGAAGTCCGAGAGATCCAGGTGAGTGTTATGAACAAGTAAAGAGCTTATCTTTGTTTTAGCATTGTGTGATTTAGGCTGCAATCCTAAACACACTTTCCTGAGAGTAAGCCCCATTGAACAAAATAAGACTTATTTCTGAGTAGACCCGGTTAGGATTGTGCCCTCTAATACCTAAATGCCTTTCAAATTAGGCATCCTAATTAATTAAATCATCCTATTATTACAGGCCTGTGCCTATGTGAATATTAAAGTAACTCGGATTAAAGCCCTCAGTTTGGTTGTACTTGTTGTAAGAGGAGACTAAACAGCCACCGGGTAGATGGGACTCCTCAGACTGCTCGTCTGAGAGGAGGAAAACTCTGATCCCAAACCTCCACTGCCTTGCGGCTACATCCAGTTATGGAAAAGGCTTCAGGCAGTTCATGGCTGAACACAGTCACGTTCTGGCAACTCCTGCGACGCCGCTGCCTTTCCTTTGGACCATTTCAGTGACGTGGAGAGGGGGGATTTGCTGCATGGGAAACAGTCTATCCTCCATATCTACTTTACCCAGGCTTCGCGCACTGGAGAGGACACTGTTCCAGAACCACCATTCAGAGTGTGATACCATAGTCTTCCAAGACTGAAGGATGCCAACAACTGGGATTCATCTGCCTAGGTCACTTTGAGCCCATGGAGTTTCGGGGAAGCATAGTGTTTGCAAGGGCTGGGAGTTAGTACAAAGGACTTTTATAACCCCTTTTGGCAGAACTGGCCATTTAAGGAGTGTTTGCTGGCATACCAGACAGCAATTGCCCTAAGGACTCGCACTCACCTGTTGGTATGTTTGGCTAATCAGGTGAGTGTGCACAAGAACTTATACTCAGCATTTGGCTTAATTGCCTCAACTCATGGAATAGTTTAGATCAAAAGTTCTAGAAGAACTTAATTGGGAACATGCATTACTGGCTCACTGGAAGTGTTAAGTCAGTGGACTAGGAGTGTGTAAGACTAGTCCATGAAGGTCCTGGAATGGACTGCACAAGAATTTTAGAATTCAGAGTACAAAACTCCTTGGGACAGAGGAATGTCCCCGTAAGCCACCATGAACACTTTTTTAAAGCTATACTAGTTTCCAAATAGAAGTTAAGCCTTTCTTAGTGAGTCTGAATAGGCCCAAGGGGTGGCATTTATCCCAGCATGCTAAACAGCAATAACTGTACTTGCCAGATATTCAGCAAACTATTGCTAGACACATGCAGGAAATCATGATGTTCAGAAAGATGGCCAATACTCAAGAAACTAATGCTGGCAGCTTATGATAATTTAGGGGAGGGACTCCCCCAAAGACCAAAACTTTGAATACAGCATCAATGGTCAGGACAGCTTGGGGAAGACAGTCAAGATAGCAATCTCAGTGTTCATTACTGAGATACTTTGAAACAACTGCCTTGGGTAAGGAAGCACCATCTGGCTGCTGAGATTCAGTTTTTCTAGAGGCACTTGTCCCATTAGATTTCTGCAGGTCAGTCCTATTGAGCCCTTTTATCTGCCTGTCCAAACTGGGCTTAATGTCTGCTTCACTTGCCTTGGTAAGATGCACTTATTTTGGAAGGCTCCAGGACTAAATATTCACCTCTGGTATCCTTTAGGTCCCTCTTCTGGGGAAACCACAGATCTTATATGATTATACAGTTAAGAATGCCACTATTGGTAGTAACAAACTGCAGCCATAATTTGAGTTTCAAAGTTTGACAGGTAGAACTTTGTGCTTCCCTCCCCACACATGTACATGCTTTAACACATCTGCACAGCACTTTTGTAAGCAGAGCAATAAGATCAATAAAAAATATGAAGCAGGGTCCCACAAATCAGGACATGACTGCTTTTCCTCAGCCTAACTGTCTGAAGGACAAACATCAACATTCTGGCAGTAGAGTGGATATATGTGTTTAAAAAGCAGACATCAGTAATATTTGCTTTTAGGACAATATTCTTTCCTCCTATCTGCCCTCAGTACTATCAAGGCAAGTACAACTTCTGACATTGTACCAACAGTTGTTAATTAAAATGTTTTGCTCAATTCCCTGCAGACTTCCAAATGAGCAAGGGATCATAGTTCAGTAATCCTAGGTAATTCTGCAATTTTGGAGTTGACCTTTAGCAGTGGCTGAAATGCACTAATGCAGGAGGCTGCTAATACCAATTCATTCTGCACTGTAAAGCCAGGAGAGTAGGTGGACTTTTAAAGACACAATAAGGTTGTATTGCTGTGCATTTGGACACAAGGGATCTTCCTAAGGAAGCTTACTGTATTGATTAAAGGAAAAGTCAACCAGTGAAATGCTTGAGGAAAAAACATTCAGTTACCTTTACCAAGGAACAGTTAGATCCACATTTTGTTGTATTATACGGTGTGTACCTGCTTCAAAGAGGTGTGGGTGAATGTTATACCATTCTCAGTATAGCTAGCAGCTCCTGAAACTGAGTCAGCATTGATAAGGATCTAAAGATGTCATAATGGTAAGAGCAAGATTATAATCAACAGGCCTTCCAGTTGAGGTAAGGGTAGAAGGCACAACATTTAAAATTCCCGTGGATTACAAAGGCAGACTATAATTGGATCCACAGGCAATAGACATCATTTTGCTGTGTTTTTAATTTCACCTCTTAACCTTAGTGCAACTTGCACACAACTTTTGTTGTGAGCCATTATACTTCACCAATCCTGCTTATCTTTTTATTTTGTCCCACCAATTTTGCATTACATTGCATGAATTTTGAATGTTTTCCCACCTCAAGCATAGTTAAGTTGAAAGCTTTGGAAGTGTTAGGAAAACTAGTCAGTTCCCATAGGCAAATTCACTATTTACTTGTCTGCAAGGAGCAGAACCGCCACCTACCTCTCGCTATCAGTAACTCTGTTCTCCTATCAAGTGAATACTGTGCTGCTGCACTAGGCTCAGGGGGGTGGCTTGGCAAAGCTATGAACATGCAGGTGAGGGCAAGAGGAAAATACTTGTTTTTTAGAAAGTTGTCTAGATTGGATCAATTTTCTGCATCAAGTGAGCACTGGCATTAGCCCATGGAGAATCCAGCATTAGTTTCTTGAGTATTGGCCATCTTTCTGAACATCAAGTTCATGGCTTGCTTCCAGACTTGCTCAACCATCTTGGGGACTCCAGCTGAACCTTCTCAACCCTGGTGATGTGAGGACAGTTAAGGCTTTGGAAGGCTACCTGAGAGTTGCTCTGGGGCTCGGGAAAGCGCAGGGACCATGAGACAGGTGGAGGACGACAGGAGATACAATTCCCCTCCCCACTTCTGAACTCTGAGGCCTCTTTGTTGGGCAACCTTCAATGAGTCAAAGGATAGCCTGCACCAAGAAATCTCCATTGCCACAACCTTCAATGCATTAAGAGATATCCAGTGTGGAGGAAGAAGCATTAGATGTTGATGAGGCTATGCTATCACTCTGCCCCACAGACTTAAGATTCAGATTTGTAATTTTCAGTGTATGGTGAAGAGGATCCCCTGGAACTTAACTGCATTTTTCCCATAGGCTTAATGATTCGGTATCTGCTAATCTGGTATCCACTAGGTTTTCCTGAAACCTAACCTTAGCAGATAATGAGAACTGACTATTACCAGGTGAGTGGACTGGTGGAAGAGCAAGCAAATGTAGGCCATTAAGCAATCTTATTTCCATGAATATATGGTCCCATGTACAGGACAGGCTAAATCTGACATCATAAAGAGGCAACAAAGCTACTTAAAATACTAAATTTTATTTTCACATTTACGTTTAGTATCTCCTCCACTTTCACTTGTCTGAACACAACTACAATGCATTAACAAAACATTCCATACATATTTGAAATGAATCCAAGGGTGGAGTCCTGGTCTTAAAAACTGAACAGGCATTTTGAACAACACATTCTTGGCAATACAGTCTGGACAACATTAATCAGACTTTGTAGAGAAAGCTTTAGCATTTATAAAAAGGACAGCCAAATATTAATGGTTAAACATACAGAACTTCAACTTCAGGAACCGTATAACTTCTTGCTTACAAACTCTGCCTCCACTGCCAGAGTGCTTGAATAGCCTAAAACAAACAAAAAGCTTAGTTATGGCTAGATGTTGCTCCTCAATAGACATTTTAATACTGAAACTACCAATTAGAACTTATCACAATGTCTAAATAGGATATTTATGGACATGGAATTCTTCATTGCAAGACTTTCATCCAGATGTGTGGTTAAAAAGGGCATGTGTGTATAAAGTCCAGGGCAGTGCTGGTTTTGAAAAATACCTACCAAATACATCACTCCATACACTTACAGATTAAAATTACTCAATATATTTTGCCTTTTAAGACTGCTCACACCCCATAAAGCATAGAAAGGAAAGCAAAAGGAAGGGTGTGTCCCAGTTAGGCAAATACTGTCTGAACTCTGCCTGCCCTGCCTTATGTCCAAATCCACTTCAGTAGCTGAATTAACTGCTTTCAAAAGATTCTCCTTCAACAGCCCACGATTTCCTCCCCCCCCCCCCAACAGCTTTGATCTGGATTGGGGGAAGCTCAAAAGCACAACAATTTTGTTAAAGGAATTTTGATAGTGAAATTTAAGATTTACAGGTCTAACCCAACACATCTTGCTTCCCAGTGCCAGCACCACCACCTCCTGGCATCCCCTCACACAGTAATTTGGTTGATTTTGGGAAAGAAAAGACTCAAAACTGCCAAGAGTTCTAGTGCAGTAGTTCCCATCTCTGCATTAGGAAACTGGCAGGTAGACTAGCCAAATTCTGCAGTAGAAACCACAATACTTACAGAGTCAAAATGGTGCTGAAGAAGCCTTTGAGTTTACTGTCTAAAGGGAGAAGATTGCTAAATTTTTCCCCACAATCACCACTGGAACAGCCCCCATTTAATTGTTTGTTGCCCTCTTAATTTCTAAACTGTGCAACAGCCCTATTCCATTACCTTCTGGTCATCCATTCTGAAACAATTCTTGACATAATTCCCAAATTTGCTCTCCGTTTTAGGAAGTTGAGTTCCCTATTTCATAAAAAAATAGACAAAGATTAATGTATTAAAAGTTGTAGTTGGCATCATAAGTCTCCACTTGCCCAATTCAACACTATAGAACTTTTGCACTAGACCAGGGTTTCTCAAACTGTGGGTCACGTCCAAATTGTTGGTGGGGCATGAAGCTGCAACTTACAAGCTGATAGCCAACTAGAGCCCTACAGAAAGGGGAACAGCCACACTGCATGTTTACACATGAGTAGACAAACATGCCTTGGCCCACTGCAAAGGGCAGGCAGAGAGGAATCCAATGCCACCAGAATGGTGACACATTTAAAAGCAGTATTTTAAAATAACTTACATACAAATTACTCTAACTTAAAAGCAGCAACTCCCAGGACTTTACATTGGAAGAGTACTTTAAAGCACACGTCTAATCAAAGAACATACATGTGAGGGCAATGAAAAATTTCTTCATTTCATACAAGTTAATTTCTAAAGGCCACATAATTCAGTGTCAAGTTCAGAAGCAGCAGCTGAGTACCAAATTTCTCAGACTCTCTCAAAAGTTTATTCTGTACTCAGATGAAGCATATATACATGCATTTGATGATAGCTAATTGTTTTGCAGATACTAGGACACACACATGTTTATTCAGAATCAGGCTCCTAGGTGTTCAATGGGCTCACTCTCCCAAAAGGGTACGTAGGCCTGCATAGAAAAACATTAGTAGCATCAAACTCGATATTCAGATTTGTTGCCTATCTTTAATTACACTTCTGACTGTATCCAAACTTAAGTAAATAGTTGTGAACAGGATTATCCTCCCCGCCAACACCCTATGAAAAAATCGTTTCTAAGGGTAAAGAGAACTTGTGGCTTGGGTAGTTGCAAAAAGGAGGGCAACATCCCAATAAATTAGGTAAGGAGAACCCTTCATACAGGGTTCTTTAGAAGGGGCAGAAAAAAATCTTCACGCAGGTGTTCTGTTTGAACAGGCTGTTATTTCTCAGGACAGATAACAATACTCATTAACAGCAATGTCCATGTTTCAGAGCAGGGGTGTTGAACATAAGGCTTGCAAGCCAGATGGGGTCTGCAGAAGCTCTTTATCTGGCCCACATGGTAAGTTAAGAGTCTCCCAACACCATCAATTGCTCTCAGCAGAAAGGGCAGTGCTGGAGAGCCCAACATTTCAGCAGCATCAGTGCTGAAAGGGCAGCATGTGTGACACTTGGGCTCTCCCTGTGCTGCCCTGTGAGCCGCACTACTCCTACCAAGATGCTAGGAGGGAGAGATGGAAAGAGACCTCAAAAGGCAAGGTTAACTTACCTTTTGCAAACTTGCTTGCATTTTGGCCTTAATCTCCTCTACAGTGAAGGTTTTAGGTGGTGTTTTGGGAGGTGGTGGTCTCTTCGCTTTCAGAATATCTTCAGGCTGAAATATACCAACTTGTGAGCCGCTCAATATGACAAAACAGAATTATCACTCAAATGCTAGAAAACACCTTTCGATTATAATACACGCTTTCATTATGTTCAAATGATTAACACACAGCCCTGTATGCTGCCATGCAAGGAAAAGTTGTACACATAATCAGGAATAAGTGCTCTTATTCTGGATACAATAATGTGTCCTGAAAGGTAACAAGGTCCACATTCTAATCTGGTCCAATGCTGTGAAACCAGTAATAGTACAACTACAATTGTCACTATGAAAGCAAACTGTTGTGTTGTCAATATAAAGACTTCTACTTCTAGATACCATGATACTGTTAAACAATTTTTTCCTTCTCAATATGTGTGCAGTCTATTCTAACACTATATTGGCTGGCATTCCTAGGAGCCAGGCAGGACTTCACTCAGACAAGAGTAAAGTAATGCTGATCTCTCAGGGGACATCATACTAATCAAAGGTCATTGAGGGAGAAGGAATGCTGTAGTGCTATGGGGCATCTGTGTCTCCTCTTTCCTCCAAGTCTTGCAAATCTGGGTGCCCCATTCTGAGTTCTGCTACAAGCACAAATCCTACTGCATAGTAATTTCAAGGTGCCCAGTGGCTAGGCTACCAGGATAATATTTTCAGACTCCTACCTCAAGAAGCCTCTCCCATCAACACTGTATTGTTCCAAGAACTTCTGATTAGGGTACAGTCAAGCCTTTTGTGTGCTCGTGGAAGGATTCACTCAAAATCAAATCTAGGAAACCCCAACTATACACCCCAGGAGAAGTTCCCGATTATACTGTCCACCCACAAGTGTTTGTGTTTTCATTGTGAAAATCCTATAGCCACCCTTGTTCAAGAAGCAACGCCTTGTCACTCTCAGAGTAGGTGTCCATGCTGAGTGTTCATCACTTTTGTCAAGTTTCATTCTGGATGGGGTCTGTGCTGCTGTACTGCCTCCAAGCTGCTCACTTTCCCAAATTCTCCTGTTGGGAAACCACTTGTGAAAACCTCTTTTTTTCTTGGTAGCCACCTTGGAGGCGCTACCTTCCCTCACTCAAGAAGCACCCTTTTTGCTACAGTATTATTCCTCTACACAACCTAGCCCTTGATGCTTAGATGGACACTGTATACCAATTCTACTTAGCAGAATAGGATTGGTAATCTTCCTTCTTTGATTCTTCAGTTCTCTCTCCTTCCCAAGTCTCCCATTTTGGGGTGTGTACTTCAAAATTTCCTGCTAACTCCCTTCATCCACTGACTGGCTGGGGAGGAAATCCAGGAAATTTCTACTCACTTATCCAAACACATTCATTTACAAAAATTTCTCTTAACTGCAACCATTTAAAGTTCTAACTGATCTCTCAAACTGAAAGTAATGTGCCTTTTCCCTAGTTATCTATATTCCTTAAGCCATTTCTGCCCTACCTTACAGAAATGCAACAGGGACCAAATGTGTACACCTGTGGACCAGGCAAAAATGGGTTAAACTCCATAATCATTTGAAAAGTTCAGTCTTGTGGTTACTGATAGCCTAATTTCAAGGCACTCTGACATTGTCTGCACTTTTCACCCAGGTCAACAATCCCCAAACTCTCCAACACGGCTAAATTTGACCCCTTGGCTCTACAAGAATTGTGAATTCCCCCAATCTGAGTCAATTCATTGTGTATGCATGACATATATAGGAAGATACATATGCCATGTGAATGAACAAGTGTTGGCAACAATATTTAGGAAGCAATATTTTAATTAGGCATTCAAATCACAATTAGCACCATCTCAGGCTTCCATAAGGCCTTTCATATTCAAGTAACTTTCAGTCACTTTCACCTGAAAATCTGTAATTAACTGGTATTCATAAATATTGACTCACTTTCACTTTAGTTGCAGACGGCTTAGAATCTTTTCCATTTTGGTTTGATTTTGGTGTGTTCTTTGCAGAAGAATCTCGGACGGACTAGAGTTAGAATATATGAGGATCATGTTAAATATAGACCATTTCTGCTGAGATAGTCTACACCTGAATGTGTTGGTAGTACACCTTAATGTACTGTGTTACAATATTTATTTCTAACAACCCCCAGTCCCACTGTGGATAAAATATTCTCTTGAAATTACACAAAATGTGCTGAATTCAGATAAGCTAATCCTTTAAGCTACAATTTATAGACACTCCTACCTACCTTATTTAAAAACTTTAAACCACAGTGCCACCTAGTGTTTGTCTGCAACACAACATTTGTATAATGTGCCAAGTCTGCAACTGTCAGGATTTCACACTTTGAGTCCTTTCAGGGAAAGTAGTAACTTTTATGACATTCATTTTTCAAGTCCAAAGGCTACAAAGCAATTTAAGCTGGCATATTTTTTAATTTACTAACTTTGTGTATTAAGCTTAACTCCTAACAATTGTGAGGTGTTGAAAAAGCACTTTGCTAATTAGCAAGTACTGAGCCTTTGCAAGTAACTTGAAGGTTCACCAGCCCCCCATTAACTGAAGCCAAGGAGGCTTCAGCTGCACTTTACAGTAAAGAAAAATGGAGCAGAACCACAGCAAGAAACACATTCCTACATCTTGTTTCCTAAAAACCTTTAAGGGCAAAGCACACACATTAAGTCAAGAATGGGTTATTCTCAACTCTATACTTCATCCAAGACAGAGAGCGCCAACTTATTTATATCACATTCTGTCAACTGATTCAAACCAATCTGTTGCTTAACACAACTGGTTACTTTTTAAACAATCTTCTCATTAAACCTCCCCAAAATAGTCCTGTCCATTTGCTTTACCTTTGCTGCTACTGCTTTTCTTTTTACGGCACCTTACAGGCTGCAGCACTGCTAAGTGTTCCCAACATCCAACTTCCGCCAGTCATCTTTTTTTCCTTTAAAATGTGCCATAGGAAGTTATTCCATCAGCATCTTCCCAGCACATTCTAAATAAAGATGGCAACTGAAAAACAAGCAGCTGGGAACATCAGCAGCTCTTAAGGACTGCTGAAGATGTTGCTGCCTGGTGAAGAAAGCTTGCCTCAGCCACGTTCTTACAAAACTCTGTCTCCAACAACCAATTCACTGTTAAAAAGAAGCTCCAAGAATCTTAATGAAGTTCTTCAAAGGTGAGATAGTTGGAAATGTTTCAATGACAATGAAAGGAGTTGCTGGAATCTTAACCTAAATCAGCAGTTTCCAAACCGCAGGACAGCTGTTTGGAAAAAAAACCTTCACCATACGCAGCAGCGCTTATCTTTCCACACTGCTGCCCATTATCTTGCTAGCCAGTCTTCTTGCAAAGTCACTCCAGACAGCCACTTCTGCCTGGAGATCTATGTGCAGAATCTACTGGGGGAATGGGCAGCAGGTCCCGACTGGAATACTTCATAGAGCGGTCAATGCAGTAGCTACCTGGCCTGACTTTGCAAGAAGATCTGCTGGCAACAGGCAGCAGCATGGAATGGTAAGCACTGCTCCTGACAGGGAAGGCATTTTGTGGGTGCCAGATCCAGCCAATGGGCTAAGGTTTGTCGCCTGCTGGCCTAAACAATACACACATGCCTCAGTTCTTGATAAGCATTTCTCTCACCGCTGAAGGAGAAGTTGCTCAGCACCTTAGGCGATTGTATATTAATACATCACACACACACTTTGTGACTTTCTCCTCTTTTCTACAAGTTTCATTATCGCATCTCTCCTTTAAGTTCTCTTCCAAACTAAACTTTAAGGCTGTAGGTCATCCCATTTCCCTGCAAGCCCAAATTGTCAACAGCTTTCAAAAGCAAAGAAAAGCCACGAAGACTGTGATGCCTGTGTGCACAGCCATCACAGGAAGGACTTGCCTGAATAAAATAGAAAATTTGTCATTGTACCCATGTACACAAGTACAATGAAATTAGGTGCTTTCGCAAGGTAAAAACAAGACCCACACAAACAACAATATAACAAAGTCAGACAGACTACATATACAATCACCATGTTGCTAAAACTGTTCAACATATCACTGTACCCCCGAAGTGATTTGCCACAAGACTTGCCCACACTTGAAAGCCTTCATCCTCTATGAATGCTATTTTCATTAACATGCTATTTCATTAACATGCAATCTACAAAATGTTTCAATAATGTGTCAAGATGCAAAAGCCATAGCACAACCACTGGGGAAGAACTCACGAGGATCATGACACATTGAAATTGCTTTACCCACCTCTATTCCCTTTTTCTTTTAGTTATCATGGCAGGCACATTTTCAAATCCCTCCCAGCACTAAAAAGAACTAGAAACTTGCTTTCAAACTGGAACAGGACTATGAAAGTGATTTAGAGATTGCCTGCAACTGAGGTTAATCACCTATTCAATCAAAAATTCAAAAAGCAATGGAAGCCTTACAGTTAATCACTGCAATTTTAACAACCCCTAAATGAAAATACTGTAGAACATTTTGTAAGTTTGAGTATTCAGCAGATACTCACTTTTTTTGCTGGAGTCTTCTCTTCCTCCTCATCTTCGTCATCATCTTCGTCATCATCGCTACAATTCAAATACTAGTTAGTATAAAGTCCTGTAATGGGATTATGCAAAGTCCCACAATGTAGAAGTCAGCATCTGAATGCCCTCAGCCTTATTATCAGTCATTCATTAGAAGATTAGAGTCCTAAAAATAAAACTCATAATGGCAGTTTCATTTCAGCCTTAACCGTGAAAGTTTAACTGTCACGCCAATACTGGCAACACTAAGTTTTTATCCTGCATAAACCCTCCAATCAAAAGACTCTTAAGTAGCTAAAAATAAACATGATAAATTGCACCTAAAAAAATTCCTTAGGAGAAAGACTGTTTTCCAGAATACAGAACATTTTTTACAGTAATGCAACTGATAACCATGTCACTTGAAACAATTATGGGTTTCATGCAAATTTCTAAAGATCACATACTCTTCATCATCATCTTCTTCATCATCCTCATCTTCGTCGTCTTCGTCCTCTTCATCATCATCCTCTGTCAATTTGGCTTTTTTCTTTGAGAACACATGTAAAATGGGTATATCAGTGATACAATTCTGGTTTTAGATCACCTGCTACTCAGTGTAAAAACCAAGGAGGTTGAACAATTAAAATCTGTTTCTAGAAATCTCTGCTTTTTTCGCACACATCAAACTTGTATACTAGTTACATCTTTATTCAGTGAGCTTCTATGGAAGATTTCAAGCCTACACAGATGGCAAGTGAACACTTTATGCAAGTAACTCATTTTATTAAGAACATACTGTTTAGATGTGGGGCCAGTTTACTCCAAACAACTAATACAGCATTAACTTGCACCACTTTGCTAGCTTACCTGTGGAACTTTAGACACTGCCATATTTGAAGCCCTTTTTTTAACATTTTTTAGGACCTTCATATCTTCATCCTCATCCTCAGATTCTGGTTCTTCTTCTAATGCTAAGGTAATACAAGACAAAGCTAAACAGTATTCCAACCATCAAATTAAAAATTCATTTACCAAAACATATGTATAAAAATCAAATTCAAAGAAAAACTGAAGTCCTTACCAACAAGATGCTGACCGCTGACATGAACAGGTCCCGACCCACATTTTAACCTGAGAGTTACTGGTGGTGTAATCTCAAAGCCACCTAATGAAACCTAAAAAGAAAAATGAACTAAGAATGATTGAAAACCAATTTATAGTACCTCCAAACAGCCGAACCACTGAGATGTCAGTTTAGAAAAGAAACCTGAATATAATTAGACCACTACAGAACATTCAGTCTGCATGAAGAGTCTACGCGCTAAATTTCATAAGTCAGGCCTCCCTGGTTATGAAACGCTCTTAAATTTATTTACAATGCATACCAACCACCACAGATAAATCCACTGAAAGCTATAGAGCAGATTTTTACATGGTATTGAATCCATGTAATGTGATACAACACATTAGTGAATCCAGACAATAGGTAAATGACTGAAATCCATGGCACTTTAATTAGAACCAAAGACTCAATTTCAAGTGTCTCAATTTCAACATGCTTAATAAGGACAAGGAAAAGATGCTGCTCAGTGGCTTAAGGGGCAACAAGTATTTCTCAGCATGAAAGACCACTCTATTCCTTATAGATTTTATTTAAGATGTTTCGAGGCTGTTTTCCCAACATTCTCCAAGTAGCTCCTACAAAAAGATTAAAGTTTGAGGTCCATAAGTCCAAGTATTCTCCCACCCTTTGGCTGGCAAGACAAGCTCCAAACATTCTCCAAGTCTTAGAGCTGGAAAGAGTGTGGGGAAAAGAAAAGCAGCCTAACTAAGAAAGTCCTGGGCTTGTGTTACCATTCTATTACAGAAAAACTTCAAGTGTCTCTCAAATACAGCAAAATAAATCAAAAGCCCAGCATTCCTCTATAAAGAAGAAGCTTTGGGTGTGTTTTGCCACTGTTCTTTCAATGCACTGGCAATATAACAAAAAAACCATAAGCACGATCCTGTAAGAATTTATTCTCTGGAGACAAAGAAGGCGGCTCAGATTTCTTTTGATAAAGCCCTTAAATAGTGCAAAACAAGTTCCAGTCCTTCTCAGCATGGAACTGAAATAAGCAAGAATCATCCCCAGTTGTGCTGAGCTTCCTGGCAAAAAGGCCAATGAAAGGTTTGTGGCCCTTGGCTAAAATTGTACAAGTCCAGAAAACAAAGTCAAGTTAGTGAGGGTAGTTCTGGCACACAAACTTTTCACTAATAAGAATTAAAACAAATATTTAAATACCAAGTTCACTGTACGGCATTTCAACCAGTCTAGGTAAGATAGTAGACTAGTATGCAGCTTCAACCCACAAAGGACTTAAAGAAGCAAAGAATATTTACACTACACTACACTACAACTTGTATGGCACTTCATGTATAATGTCACAGAGAGGGTTGTAAAGATATAGAGAATGGTGGTGTTGCCTAGTACCTTAAACGTGGCAGCAAATCACCACCTCTTTAAAAAGCCCTCTCTGGATCCCACTATTTTAGAAACTGCAGGCCAATTCAGTGTGATCTGGGACAAAATCAATTTTAAATCAACATTTTTTTTGATTGACTGGAGTGAGATTCAAAGCTTCCCTCCAAATGGCATTAAAACCCCAGAGTGATAAGCCTTTGATGCCTGATGGCTGCTTTTAACAATTGTTTTTACTGCTAATTTTATTGCTGCTGGTTTTTTAAAAAAAATCTATTCTATTGTTTTTATGATTTTTAAATGTTGTTAGCCGCCTTGGGTGCCCTTTTGGGGAGAAAGGTGGAATGAATGAATGCGAAGAGGAAATGAGGCTCCGGGAGGGGGGCTGTAAAAGAAAACAACCCTTTCCGATAAAGCAGTGGTTCCCAAACCTTTTAGCATTGGCACCTACTTTTTAAACTTACACACCATCAGGACCCACCTAGTTTTACAAGGCTAAAAAAGAAAATAAGTCTTACTAGCTCAAGCCTCTTTTTACTGTACTATAGGGAGGACTGCATTCTGGCGCACTTGTTGAGCTCTACAAGCAATGGACTAGGACCATTCTGGTAGCCTGACACTGCCCTTCACCTGACCTTCCACACGAGCCAAGGTATGTTTGCTTACTCATGACTAAATACAAACATGTGGCTTAGTTTCTTTCCACAGGGCTCAGTTTATTCCTTGGCTTAGAGGGAGGGACTTCCTTCTCATATGTTTTCGAGGCTGCGTTCATTGGATCAGGACCATTCTGGTGGCACTGGATTCCTCTTGCCCTGCCCTTTGCAGTGGACCAAGGTATGGCTGTCTAGTCATGAGTAGACACACGGTATCGCTCAGTTTAACTTTCCATTGGGTTCAATGCATTTTACTCATCTATTATCAGTTGCAGCTGCGCGATCCATCCACAATCCACATTGATTGCAACCCAATTTGAGAAACCCTATGCTATTTAACATCTACAGGTGTCCCCCTGGTATCGGTGGACCCCCACGCCCATTACTCTCATTTATTTCTGTAACACTAACACAAAGCAATTATTCATTTTGCTTTAACCAAATACTATAAGCTTTCCGCTTATAGACATACAAGCAGGCAGGCAACCTGCAGGCTAGAGTAGTGACTAGAGTGACTATTTAACAGGAAGCAGGACCGCTCTAGCCTGCAGGGTGCTTGCCTCTCTATAAGCAGAAAGCTTGCAGTGTTTGGTTAAAGCAGGGATATCCAAAGTTTTTAGCAGGAAGGCCACATCAGCTCTCTGACACTGTGCCGGGGGGCCATGGGAAGAAAGAATTAATTTACATTTAAAATTTGAATAAATTTACATAGGTTTACATAAATGAATATATTAAAGATGAACGTATATGAATGAATGAAGGTCTTGCAATAGCTCAAGGCCTATAAAAGGCCTTGCACAAAGCAAGGTTGGCCTTTCCTTTGCTGCTGCTACTGCATCACAGACGCAAAACAGCAAGCAGTGGAGGGAGCCCTTATCCCACAGCTCACGCAAGAGGTCAAACAGTGGCCCTCACACTGAGATCAGTTGCGTTGGGCCAGAGCGGGCTCCAACAAATCTCCACAGGGCCAGAAGCTCATTGGAGACTGGGGACTCCCTGAGGGCCGCATTGAGAGGCCTCGAGGGCCGCAAGTGGCCCCAGGGCCAGGGCACCCCTGGGTTAAAGCAAGACACATAATTGCTTTGCATGAGCGTTATGACAAGAAAACAAAGACAATGGGCATGGGCCACTGCTTGGCGGCGGCTGGGGTTTGAATGAAGGTCAGTAAACTGAAATTAAATCCAGACAAGACAGAGGTGGATCTTGGTTCAGAAACCTGCAGTGCAGGTATTAGACTATTAACTTGTTCTGGATAGGGTTGCACTCCTTCTGAAGGAACAGATGCACAGCCACAGCTTCTCCTGGATGCCCAGGGGACAGTTATGGCCAGGTGGGCCTTTGCTCAGCTTTGGCTTGTGCGCTGGCTGCAACAAAACCTGCATCAGTTGGATCTGACTACAGCGGTCCATGCCTTGGCAACATACCATTGAGACTACTGCAGTGTGCTCTACCTGGGCCTGCCTCTGAAGACTGCCTGAAAATTGCAGCTAGTACAGGATGTGGTGAACCATGTGGTCATGGGGACTCAACAGTTTGACTCAGTTGAGCCACTGCTCCAGCTGCTACACTGGCTGCACATCCATTGGAGAGGGCCCTCCTGAGTGTTTCATTATCTGGAGATGCTAAGAGTGCAACAGCAAGGAACAGGACCTTCTTAGTTATGGAACCACTTGTATGGAACTTACTGCCAGAAAATCTACCCCTTCTGGCAAGTCCTAAAAACATTTTTATTTACACATTAGTTTTCAGGGGTGGGCAAATCCCCAGTTGTTTTTATCTGACCTATTTTAGGGGGTATTTGTTTGCTGCCGTAGTATTTTTACTTTGTTTTGTATTGCTTTTTTACTTATCATTTATGAGAGCTTTTGGAAAGAAAGGATATAAATGTTTTAAATATATTTAAGAATTTAAATGCTTCTTAAATATTGTGGCTCTCAAACACTTGAAGTTTATTGTATGTGGCTCTTACGTAAAGCAAGTTTGGCCACCCTTGTTATCATGAGGTTGCACTGCAAACTGGAACTTTTAGACATTAGGGCAATGGTTCTCAAACGTTTAGAACAAGGACTCACTTTTTAGAATGAGAATCTGTCGGGTCCCACCAGAAGTGATGTCTTGACCAAAAATGAGTTCATCAAGCAGGAAAATTTTTAACAAACCTAGACTGCAATTCTACCCACACTTAACCAGGAGTAAGTCCCATTCACTACCATTGCTAAAAGAATATACATAGTCACCTGTTAAAAGTACAGATCTATCACATTTCCCCAAATGCAGTTCCATACAATGATAGCATCAAGTCTATTAAAAATAAAATATTGAAATGAATGACCCACCTGAAATTGGCTCACGACCCACCTAATGAGTCCTGACCCACAGTTTGAGAAACACCGCATTAGGGAATGGTTGCAAGTTTTGTTATTGTTTCAATATATACTTATGTTTTTCTGTAACTATGTTGTAACCAACTATAAGCATTTGGAATAACAAGCCTACAATAAAGTAGCAAATTGGACTAGCTACTTTCTCTCCTTCCAATACTATACAGACAATACAACTGCCTTCAGGGCAATACCTGAAATTAAAGAATTTGGTTCTGCTTAACTCCACAAGTTGGGAAAAATCTCTTATTATCTGTCTCACGTTTTTGTCTGTTCACCACACAAACTGAAAAAGGAGGAAGATATCAAGCTGCCCCTTGGAGTGAGCTTCATAGATACACTGAGCAAGTGTACGCGCACGACTGGTGGTACTTGAGATGGTGTCTCGTGGTACTCACATGACCCCTGGACACCTGCAGCCTGGCAGTGAGATCAGTAACACAATGCAACGAACAGTGGTAGGAGGCTCAGCTTGGTGGGCAAAGCTCCAAAGCATGCTTTTCTGTGTTTGAAAAAGCCCTCCAGTTTACCCCGAGCCTCTTATTGGTGTTTGTTAGGTCGCATCTGGTCTTCCACCCTAGAGGTAACTGGTAATGATGTCATCATCTGTAATTTCCAGTGGAACTTGAGATAGATGTACCATGTGAAGTAGTACAGTGCAGAACTATAGTTGAGAAACACTGCACTACACCCCCTACTTAGAGTCTAGATTCAGAAGTCTGTAACTTGAAACAGATGTAGGTCAGAATAGCCAGTTCTCACCAGCACAAAAGCCCATGAGTCAGAGTGTGTGTGTTCACAGCATGTGACAAACATTACCCTTCAAATCATTTCAAACCTTTTAAGTAAGATCACTATTAAACCTTATTGCAGATAGGATGCTAGGGATGCCAAGAGGGTGGGTAAACATATGGCTGAAGCAATATGCACCAAAGTTTCCATTCAACCAACCATTGCCAGTTCTCTTTGGGGTGTGAGATACTGATTGTAGATTTAAAAAGCAGCATATTGCAACAGAACCTTGCAAGATTCATCATCCACAAATACAACCAGGTAATACATGCCAGTTCTAGCTTATTAACAGAATATCCTTACTGTAGGCTGCACCGACATCTTCAGTGATGCCAATGTGACAGTAATCTGGTTGCCTTCGTAGTCCAATGCTTCCGCTTCAACCACATGCAATTCATCCTTTGCACTAGCCCCTAAACTAACCTGCATAAGCAAGCACAGGATTTGAAGAGGGAAACAATGAGATTTATATACTTTTCACATTCACTTAAATAACAGACCCCCATTAGAGTCGCACCTTTCTATAAAAAGAGTGGCCAACTCAAAAATACAGGAGTAATTATTATACAGGAGTAATTATTCAATACGCCAAGATCAGACAACATGGCCAAGACCAACACAATTTAAAAAAGAAAATTTTCCCTGTGTTAAGCAAGGGTGCTTCCTTCAGGAAAATCAACTGTCAAAATTGAATACTTCAGGGCTTTCTGTAATATTTAGTTTGACTTTACAAATGTCACTGTTTCATTACATAGCTGATTGAAGAATCCAGCTGTAGCTTGAGGTGCAACTACATAATGTGAGCTGTGCCATAGCCTAAAAAAGTGGAGACAAACAATGCTTTGGTAGCAACACTATGGCACCAGTGACCATGTCTGGGAACATATAATCAAAATAACTTTTAATGCCCCAAAGACCTTTTCTGTACAGACTGTATTTATTTAATACTTGGTGCAATGCTACTTCAAGAAACAGCACTTACGGTTCTTAATGAGAGCTGATGTTCATTTTCCTCATCATTCACTTTGAAGTGATACTCCTTTTCTGCTTTCAGCTCACAACCTGCAAGAGCAAGAATAATGCATTGTGAGTTATGCTATGAACTAAACAGCTCACTATTAGGTCTTTGCAGATCAAATTGAGAGTTGATTAGCACCAGAAAGCAAAATAAAGATGTCTTGCTTTATTTCTGTATCCCACTGTATTTTTAAAAGTTCTTAAGAAAAGATTTGAGTCTTGCTCACTTCTGCAACTTAGTGCAAACCTTTGAGACAGCTGGTCATTGAGAAAAAAAGTAAAGATAATTTAAGTGTAGAGACATGCTGTAGGGTGGAATTTCCACACATATATCTCCTGTAATGCCATGACTTTAGGTAGTGTGACTAAAGTTTCAGTACTGGCAAGCAGCATGGAGTGTAATTTCACTATAAGCCTGTAGGTCATGAAAGCAGACTTGCCAGTTACCCATTAGGCTCATCGACAGCTTACAGAAGAACAATGATCCACCCACTTAAGCACATGGCCACCTACCTTTTCTCCCCTTCCTGCTCAGTCCCACATTTACACTTGGAGGCAATCTTCCCCATCCTGGCCCAGTTCTCACCAAGGCAGCTCAGGTTGTGTCCTGGCAGCAGACTGTGCCCCACATAACTGTATGTTGTACATTTGTTGATACAATGTTTCTTACATGTTTTGTTTCTGGATGCCCAACAAATCCATCCCCACAGAAAAGCAGCACGACCATGAAGAGCTAGGATGTCACTTCTTTCCATGCCAGTTTTCTAAACACAATTATTTATCCCCCCAATGTAAGCTGGGTACAAACGTGGGATGCAGCCTAGAGTGACCCCATGTGCACCCCAAGGAAAACCCGTGTGGGGGAAGGGAAGAAAGGCTCCTGAAGGAGACAGGCCTAACTCCCTCTCCCCAGTCACGTGACGGGAAAAGTCATGGCCTGGAGCTGCTCCAAGGCGGCTAAGGCGACCCTCCCCCGCCCCACGACAAGAGACACAGCGCAGAACAAAAGAAGCCAACGGGGCGGCCGTCGGGCCTGCCCTCCCGCCGCCCCAAGCAGGGCTGAGGCGGCGCAGGCCAAGCCCACGGCCACGTGGGGAGGCCCAGGCGACCCGACTCACAGGTGTGCTTCCCCGCCGCACTGGTCGCCCCCAAGCCCGAGGGCGCTGAGGAGGCGGGTCACCACGGAAAGACCCCCTTTCCCAGCGGGTCGCGCCCCGGTTGGGTTACCAAAGAGGAAGGTCTGCGGGCGCAGGGAGCCCATGTTGTCCATATCCACGGTGCTGTCCTCCATTTGCTGCCAGCGGTCGCGGTCCTCCTCCTCCTCCTTCAGCGCCTGCTGAAGAAGTGAAGACGGTGGGAGGGGGGGAGAGGGAAGGCAACGATCACCAAACGTCACCAACGTTCCCGAGCAACGGACGGAATAACGAACTCAAGAAAGAACGCGACGTGCGCCCCCCCTCCCAGATATATAGCCCGTAAGTCTCGCGAGAGCCGCGCGCAGAACCTACGCGATGCGACCGCCTTCTCCTTCTAGCTAGAGAAGGCTCGCGCATGCGTACACGTGATTAGCGTGGCGCACGCGCTGGTGTGGGGAGTATTTTCTAACCGGCGTAGCGCGCGAAGTTCGCGCATGCGCACCAGATGCTCTTTTTTCCCCGAGCTCTGCTACGATTCAGGCACCTTTGTGTAGCTTGGAAAGATCGAGAAGGGGGGGCGGGACAACGGTTGGAGCGCGCCGTGTTTAAAATGGCGGCTGGTCTGCTTTGCTTTCTGACCTCGTCGCTAACAACAACTGAAGGCTGCAAGCCTATGCATGCTTACCTGGGAGTAAGCAGAGGTGGCTAGAGTGGGACTTACCTCTGAGGAGACGTGCATAGGATTGCGCTGCGAGTGCACCAACCCAGCCAACTGCTTGCAACGTTCACATCAGTCCCATGAAACAGCCACCCCTGAACACAGCATCCTGTTAAGGCAGCCTTAAAAACAGAAACAACCCATAATAATAACCATGGCTTCCCTTTACCCCAGGGAGTGCTGCTGCAGTCACAATGGGTCACCTAAAGAGGTGGCGCAGATCCAAGCAGCCCAGAGCTGCACCATGCAGCCCAGGAACAGGCATAGCTGCGTATTCTGGCCCTGCCACCCGCCCTCCCATCCTTCCTATGCCCCCCAACCCCTGGAAAGGCCGGCATGGACTCACTGAGCCCAGGGACTGCATCGGCACAAGGAGAACAGAAGAAGAGCCTGCTGGATCAGGCCAAAGGCCCATCCAGTCCAGCTTCCTGTATCTCACAGTGGCCCACTGTGGTGGGCCAAGTCAAGGTCCTGAGATAGGAGAACAAATATTCCCTTACCTTAAGGAGGTCTACCCCACTGCAGAATGCATTACATGACCTATTGGCACAGCTGCATGGACCCTGGAAAGTTGGACAGAATTGGGCCCTTAGGCAGCGCTCCTATACACACTTTCCTTGAAGAAAGCCCTGTTGAGCACAGTGGGATTTACTTCTGAGTCAACATTCAGAGCAGGGGTACCCAAACCCTCTCAATGCGGCCCTCAGGGAGCCCCCAGTCTCCAATGAGCCTCTAGTCCTCTGGAGATTTGTTGGAGCCCACACTGGCCCGATGCAACTGCTCTCAGTGTGAGGGCAACTGTTTGACCTCTCGCGTGAAATGTGGGATGAGGGCTCCCTCCACTGCTTGTTGTTTCACGTCTGTGAGGCAGCAGTGGCAGCAAAGGAAAGGCCAGCCTTGCTTTGTGCAAGGCCTTTTATAGGTCTTGAGCTATTGCAAGACCTTCATTCATTCATATAAGTTCATCTTTAATATATTGATTTATGTAAACCTATGTAAATTTATTCAAATTTTAAATAAATATTGATTTATGTAAACTTATATAAATGTATTCAAATTTTAAATGTAAATTAATTCTTTTTTCCCCTCACACAATGTCAGAGAGACAATGTAGCCCTCCTGCCAAAAACTTTGAACACCCCTGATTCAGAGGATTGTGCTGTTATGCTTCCTATGTTTGGTTGACTTCATAAGATCTACTCAGATGGATTTTTGGATAGTGTGTCAGCACCATCACCAGGAGTGTAACTGAATATAGGAAAAGGAAAGCATCTGGCCCAGTTCCCTTGCAGTGTGGTAGTGGCTGGTGGGGAGAGGGGATTTCAACTCCTAGTGAGAAATTGAGGTGAGATACTCCCCCCTTTGGGAATATGTCCACTCATCAAAGCTTTGTTCTAAAGATGGAGAGGTGGGGGAGAGGTTGTATTCTGAACCACCATAACAGCCAAGACTTCATTTGCTCTCTTCATAACACCAGGAAAAGAACTAGAGTCTGTAAGTGCTGAGTGGGTGCCTGAAGCAAAACACCATGCTGAAGTGCATCTTTTCATAGCATTCAGAGCTTACTGTTGGATACTCTTGTAAATTTTAGGTTGGTGCTAATAAAAGCATAATAAAATAAAAAATATTTATTGCAGCTGTTGCAGCTGCAGAGCTGAGTGAGTTCCTGGGAGAGAAGGCCTAGTCACAGCACCTGTAGGGAGTTTGGAACTACCAGTATGTTTTGCAAAACAGGGGCAATACATTGTTCTAGCTTCTGGCTGACTGGTCCTTTGTTTGGCTAGTCGCCTATCCAAAGATGGTGGAATGATGAAAACTAAAGATTATAGTCAGTTTTCATTGTCCACTAGGGTTAGGTTCCTGGAAATTCACAGATAATGTGGCTCGTGAATTCACAGATAATGAACCATTGATCCTATGGGATCAATGGGGTTAGGTACAAGGGGTGCCCGAGGAGGGGATGGGGCACCTTCCCTGCCATCAGAAGAATCCAGCAGAGACCGTCAGGAAGCTAGCAAAGTGCAGTAGGAAGTGCCAAAAGGTCACTAGAAGCTACAGTGTCCTTCCAGAGGTTCCAGGGACGTTCAGAATGATACCTGCAACCAGCACAGGCTCCTTTAAAATGACAGGTGAAAGCTTCTGCCGGCCATTTTTAAGGAGTCCACACTGGTCACAGGCACCATTCCGAAGGTCCCAGAAGCTTCCCAAAGGTCTCTACATAGTGGATAGCAAGAACAAAGTTTTGGATAATGAGAGAAGGTAGCATTTCTGCCCCTCACAGATAAGCAAATTTGCAGACAGTGAATTCACATATAAGAAGAACCGAATGTTCAATCAATCAATCAATAGTACCTTTATTGGCATTTAAGAAAGTAAATGAGATTACAACAATCACTAAAAGATAAACATAATAGGGAAGGAAAATGGGAAATGATTCAAAAAAAGAGGGAAGTTTTCCCTTTTTATTTTTTAGGAAACGGGGGATATTTTAATAATTTGGGATATAAAACTGGCAACTGCTGTGGTAATGTTAGCCTGGTTGTCACTTAACAAAACAAAAAGAGGGTCAATGAATGGGCCAGTGGGATGCCGTAAAAAGGGATCCAAATACAGCTTCCGAAGTGAACAATGCGCTGGACAATGAATCAGGATATGCTCAAGTATGTCCGGTTCGAGGTGACAGAAGGAGCATAATCTGCAGTTCTGAGGAATATGAGAAAATCTGCCAAAATGATATGAGGAGGGGAAAATATTAAAATGTGCGAGCATATAAGCCCTTCTAAGGGAGGGGTTTATTAAGGTATCAAAATAATTAGATAGCTGACCTGGTAGAGGGCAGAGACCAAAAGAAAGAGGGGAACATACTGGGTTAAGATCAGCAAAAAGAGAAGTAAATTCAGCTTCCCAGAGTCTGGTTTGGATTAACTTATATGCACTATTAGCATCAAGGCCCACAAAGGATTCCAAAGAGAGATCTAGGGAATACAATTTGGAATCAACTTTTGAAAACCAGCTAGATAAAAAAGGGTCTCTTAACAGGTCATTAAGGAGGGAATCAGATGGAAGGGACAAATGGAGATGCAGCCAGAATTTAAACGTTATAGCCCCTGCTATAGTTGAAGGGAGGTGAACTCCCAACTCAAGAATCAGCGTTGCTAACCGAATGGAGTCTGGGACTCCAAGCATTCTCCTAAAAAAGAACGGCCGCAACTCGGTCCAGGGTGAAAAACTGAATGTATTAGGGAATTTTTTTAATAGGTAGGGAATCTCTGTATGTGTTTGAAAATGGCATAGCTGTCAAAGCTTGGAGAACACAATCCCTGGGAAGGGTGGTGATGGTACAAGACAGATGCATGTGAGAAACAACAGTTGGCAGATTGGGGGAGAGAAAACAGAAAGAGTTGGAAGTTGGCTGATGGAGATGCTCATTGGCATGCAAAACTTCTCAGGATTATGTGAGGTAGTGAGGTTTTGCTGCCTCCTAGACATGCCTCTTTATCTTAACTTTTACCCTACTTGTATGTTTGGAAATAAGCCACCTGATACCTAGGGAGAGATTATTCCATAGGAGGGATGCTGGATTGGCTTGAGACAAACACCATTGTAAGGTGGGGGCTGGGGCCATGGGGGAACATCAGTGACAGCAGTGTGGGTGCTGGCACACTCATTCAGAATGCAACTGTAGAGACTTTTCATGGTATCATCTAAACAGAGCTTTTGTTACCCTGTGGATTAGGAAATGTGTTATTTGTGCCAGCACTTCTTTTCCTTTTGGGCCATGTTCATCATCATCATAATCAGGCTTCCCTCTTGCCTATGAGTGTATTTATGGCTCTGTAAGTGGATGCAGGCAAAAAGGATGCAGGTCCATGATATGCCTTGCTACATTTGTCTACTGTGGTGCACAGGAAGTTGTCTTAGTATAAGCATCTCTTGGTATAAGTTGGACTATTGATCCAGCTACCTCAGTATTGTCTACACACAGAAGATTGGAAGCAGCCAGTCTATAAGCACTCCAGAATTCAGGCAAGGGCCTTTCCCATCTGTACTTGGAGATGTCAGAGACTGAACTCAGGACCTCCTTGATACCAAGGTCCTCCTGGATTCCACTGAGCTATTGCTTCATCCACTGGCATATCTATCAGTGCTGTTTTGTGAGTGGTTACCAAACCAGCAGTGGTCCTATTCTTTGTCTGTCAGGAGCAGGCAGGCCCACTAAGACTACCCATTGTGCATAGTGATAAGTTTTGAAATACAACTAGTGTAAAAGGTGGCTCTGATCTTGAAATTATTGAGATGAGTCTGAATAACCTGGTCATTCTGCCATCATGCCTCTTCTTTGCTAAATATTGGTCTTGCGGCAGCAGGGTTGAAAGTTTCTAGATCCTAACTACGCTGCATACAGAGAGCTTGTGATGCATTGTTGTTGTACCAGTGCTAGGATTTCATTCTGTTCATGCAGTGTAGTGGAAGAATAGGAATGTGCAGTTCATTTCCATGTGTATTTATCCCACATTCAGAAAGTTGGCTAATTTATCATTTTCTCTGTGTTGCAGTGGCCTGTCCTTTTATTTCAAGACAAGGCTAAATAAAGGAAGGTACTCAAGTGTTTGTCATAGGATACAAGGACATTGGTTACAATCGTAATCTTAAAAATTGGCACATCATCTTTCTTTCCTCCTTTCTTTAATAGCAATTTTAATCATTTTAAGCATTTAGTCCAATGTTAAGTTTCATAATCCAAGTCTGCAGTCTCACCAATATATTTTTAGATATTTTAATTAGTAGCATAAATTAGGATAGGTAGTATAAAGTAAAAATATTATTCTGGGTAAAACGTTCATTTTTGTGTTAGAAACAGGTCTCATCCATGATCCACACTAACGTTACATTAGCTCTGTGCGATAAATCTTGTTTTATATTTTCTCTCGGATGCAAATTGTTGTCTCCATAAAAAGTTATCAAATTCTGTAGATAACCATTTTCCAAGATACCTCACCAGGCAGTTATTTTTCTGGCTAATAATATAGATAATGCAGATCCCTTTGATCTCCATCATTTCCTCTTTTATATTCAGTCCCATGATTTTCAGGCATTCTTGTTAAGCTTATAGTTAGATATTTCACTGCACCTCCCTATTATCTTTATTACTGCTTTCAGGGATGTGAATATCTTCTCAAAGGGAGAAAAATCATATTTGATCTTTAAATTTGAAAAATACAATGACTGTGAGAGTCAGTAAGTTATGCAGATTCACAGATAGTGACTCTGAACATTCATTCAAATAAATAAACAATGAAGTTTTATTTTCAAAAGGAATGTGCATTTCATCTCTAATAAAAATATAGCTTCATTCTTTCATACATATTTGTAAATAACTAACTTCATGGCTCTTTACAAATAGACTATGGTGCATGTTTAGAGTAAATCAACTTTCATCAGGGCTTTTTTAAATCAAAAATTGTCTACTTTTTTCAAAGCAGGAGTGATCAAAGGCAATGCTCATTGTATTGTTACTTATTTCTGGAGTACTTTTACTTGCAAAGTCCATTACAATCTTTATTTTATTAAGAGCTCAAGCCAAAGTGTGCTAGTGCTGGCAGGGCAGGCATGAATGCTGTCACAAATGCGCCACAAAGCACATTGTGGGTGGGAAGACCTGTGCCAGCCTGCCAGCACCTGCAAAGCATCAGCACACGCTGGGGCAAGTAAGCTCCATGCGGACTGGTGGAGAGTGGGGAGAGGACAGAACAAGGGTGAGGAGGGGGTTAATGAGGCAAGGAGGAGGGCAGATCAGGCTGAGGGGGGTGGGATCAGCAGGGCCATATCCTACCCATCTGCCGGAGCCTGATTTCTTGACATGAGGCTGCTCGGACTTCTGCCAGTGATTTTGGAGGAGTGAGCCTCAGTCGCCCCATTTCAGCTGCTGGGGCTTTCCCCAGGACAAGGAGACAAATCTCCCCTTACCTTGGGGAGACTTCCAGCAGCCTGTGTCCCTGCACTGGATGCAGTGAAGACTGTTCTAGCACCACTGTGGGATGTTAGTCAGGATTGCACTCTTTATCTGGTGGCTGTCATGGTAGCAATTCAGCTGAGACCCCGGAGACAGGCAGAGGAGCAATGGTACACAAAGGATAGGAGCAGACAGAAGACAACCCCTACCCAGAGCTGATCTTCAAAATGGTGCTGCTTTGATCTTATCACTCTGCAAAGGATCAAAGATTGGGGAAATAACAATAAAGACAAAACAATGCCTGGAACGTTTAAAATGCCATCTTTTTCTTCTTAAGAATTTTTATGTACCTGTTTTCAACAAAAACCAGTTCTCAAAATTGTTTACATAGCAAGGGTATAAGAGGTTGGTTCCTGACCCGAAAGGGGCTCACATTTATTGCTAGATTTATGCTAAAACTCTGCACCTGCAATCCACTCACTTTCTGAAACTCTGCAATCAGAAACAATCAGCTTACTTTCACATCTGCTGAAGAGACAATCACTAGCCACAAAGGGATTTTAACTCATTTCTGCCCAACCCACAGGTGTACACATTTGATCCATGTTGCATATATGGACCATATATTAGGACCTCAAAGGTAGCGTTCTCTGAAGTGCTACCTGTTCCACACGCAGGGCCAGCTAGGCAGGCGGAGATCAGGGGTCTCAATGCGTGGATGAGACGGTGGTGTAGGGAGGAGGGGTTTAGATTCGTTAGGCACTGGGGAACGTTTTGGGACAAGCGGGGCCTGTACAAGAGGGACGGGCTCCATTTGAACCAGAATGGAACCAGACTGCTGGCGCATAACATTAAAAAGGTGGCAGAGCAGCTTTTAAACTGATCCCTGGGGGAAGGCCAACAGGAGCCGAGGGGCATCCGGTTTGGGACTCCTCATCCCATAGGGATGAGGATGGGGAGGTTAGAGAACAACAAGACAAAGGCAGAGTAGGAGAAGAAATTGGGAAAGGTAGCGTGATGGGATGTGATAGACGGTTTGGCACAATGAGAGGATGCGGGGACAAAGGAGCGAATAAGCAGCCCGTCCTGGGGCATTCCGTGTATAAATGCTTTTATGCGAATGCCCGAAGTCTACGAGCAAAGGTGGGAGAACTGGAATGTCTGGTGACAAGGGAAAATATTGACATAGTGGGCATAACGGAAACCTGGTGGAATGCGGAGAATCAGTGGGATACTGCAATCCCGGGCTATAAACTCTACAGGAGGGACAGGCAGGGGCGTGTTGGAGGTGGGGTGGCCCTTTATGTTAAGGAAGGGATAGAATCCAGCAAAGTAGAGATTGAAGGTGGGTCCGACTCCACTGTAGAATCTCTGTGGGTTAAATTACCAGGCTTGTGCAGCGATGTAATACTGGGGGCGTGCTATCGTCCTCCAGACCAGAAATCGGATGGGGACCTTGAAATGAGGAAACAGATCAGGGAGGTGACAAGGAGGGACAGGGTTGTAATCATGGGGGACTTCAATTATCCTCATATTGACTGGGTCAATTTGTGTTCTGGTCACGATAAGGAAACCGGATTTCTTGACGTGCTAAATGACTGTGGCTTAGATCAGCTAGTCACGGAGCCCACCAGAGGACAGGTGATTCTGGATTTAATATTGTGCGGTACGCAGGACCTGGTTAGAGATGTAAACATTACTGAGCCATTGGGGCTGTTCTTATGTTATGTAAAAGGGGTTTAAACCTAAAACTTACTTGGAAATGATCTACTTTTGCCTCTTTACCTACCACCTCTTTCTTGCACTCTGTGAACATAAGAACATAAGAACAGCCCCACTGGATCAGGCCATAGGCCCATCTAGTCCAGCTTCCTGTATCTCACAGCAGCCCACCAAATGCCCCAGGGAGCACACCAGATAACAAGAGATCTCATCCTGGTGACCTCCCTTGCATCTGGCATTCTGACATAGCCCATTTCTAAAATCAGGAGGTTGCACATACACATCATGGCTTGTAACCCGTAATGGATTTTTTCTCCAGAAACTTGTCCAATCCCCTTTTAAAGGCAGCCAGGCCAGATGCCATCACCACATCCTGTGGCAAGGAGTTCCACAGACCAACCACACACTGAGTAAAGAAATATTTTTTTTGTCTGTCCTAACTCTCCCAACACTCAATTTTAGTGGATGTCCCCTGGTTCTGGTGTTATGTGAGAGTGTAAAGAGCATCTCCCTATCCACTCTGTCCACCCCCTGCATAATTTTGTATGTCTCAATCATGTCCCCCCTGAGGCTCCTCTTTTCTAGGCTGAAGAGGCCCAAACGTCGTAGCCTCTCCTCATAAGGAAGGTGCCCCAGCCCAGCAATCATCTTAGTCGCTCTCTTTTGCACCTTTTCCATTTCCACTATGAGATGCGGCGACCAGAACTGAACACAATACTCCAGGTGTGGCCTTACCATCGATTTGTATAACGGCATTATATTAGCCGTTTTGTTCTCAATACCTTTTCTAATGATCCCAAGCATAGAATTGGCCTTCTTTACTGCCACCGCACATTGGGTCGACACTTTCATCGACCTGTCCACCACCACCCTAAGATCTCTCTCCTGATCTGTCACAGTCAGCTCAGAACCCATCAGCCTATATGTGAAGTTTTGATTTTTTGCCCCAGTGTGCATGATCTTACACTTACTTACATTGAAATGCATCTGCCATTTTGCTGCCCATTCTGCCATTCTGGAGAGATCCTTCTGGAGCTCCTCACAATCACTTCTGGTCTTTCCCACTCGGAAAAGTTTGGTGTCATCTGCAAACTTAGCCACCTCACTGCTCAACCCTGTCTCCAGGTCATTTATGAAGAGGTTGAAGAGCACCAGTCCCAGGACAGATCCTTGGGGCATACCGCTTTTCAGCTCTCTCCATTGTGAAAATTGTCCATTGACACCCACTCTCTGCTTCCTGGTCTTCAACCAGTTCTCAGTCCATGAGAGGAAAAAACTGTGGAGTTTTTTCAGTAGCCTTTGGTGAGGGACCGGGTTGAACGCCTTCTGAAAGTCCAGATATATAATTTCCACGGGTTCTCCTGCATCCACATGCCTGTTGATCTTTTCAAAGAATTCTATAAGGTTCGTGAGGAAAGAAGTCATGCTGATCCTCCCTCAGCAAGGCCCGTTCGTCTATGTGTTTTGAGATTCTATCTTTGATGAGGCATTCCACCATCTTACCATTAATCTTAACAATCTTAACATGGAAAAGTTTTAATTGCAGGATTGCTGCCCCCCAAACACAAATCCCCCACTATCATGTAGAACAGTTGGTTTTTAAGAGTTAGACAGATGTAATCACACGGTACCTCTGGGCAAATAACTAAGATCCAGATAGAAGATGGGCGAAATAATGTATTTCACATACAGGCACCAGTATGGCTCATCAGTTAGTGTGCTAGACTAGAACTGAGGAGATGTGCTTAAAGTTGCTCATCTAGTCCATTATCTCTCCCTAATCTACCTTGCACAGTTGCTGTGACAATAAAAAAAATTCTCTTTGAAAATTAAGGTTTCTTTCTTAGAAATGTGCACTTTTACTTCAGCATATCTGCAAATAATGCCTCTCTTAACAATGTACTCACTTTGCAACATCTTAATAAATAAATGACAGATTTGTTGAGAAAAGATTAAAAGCTCAAATCCCTCAGTAAGTAGTAAAACGTTTTCCTGCCAAAACCCTTTGACTTAAGTGAGACCTTAAAGCCTCTTATTTTTATTGAAAAAATTTATTTCAGCAGGTTAGGAGAAAATTTTACCTCAGAAATAGGGTTAAATTCACAAATACAACTAATAAGGAAACAACAAAGAGGGTAGACATCCCGGAAAGGGTTAAAGCAGGAAAGGAGACTGTCAGTAGACCTGAGTGAGAACTTTCAACCTTTGGAAGGCCATGTGCAGAGGTCCAAACCCTATAAAAAGAACCTACTCCCTTAGGCTACAATCCTAACCACACTTTCCTGAGAGTAAGCCCCATTGAACAAAATAGGGCTTACTTTTGAGTAGACCTGGTTAGGTTTGTGCCCTTAGTGTCAGTCAGTCAGTCAGTCAGTCCGGGGCTGCCAGCGAGGGAAGTCATTTGAAGGAAGAAGAGCTTTCTGTTGTCTTGGAGTCAACTTGGCCTGGCCTCACTGAGGAATTACATATAAGATGTTATTTGAGTGACCAGAGAAGGGAGGGTTTGTTCTGTGATCTGACTAAACCTACATTTTGAATGTGAAGTTCTCTCCTCAAAGTTTCATACTTATTCATTCTTGTGTCTCTGTATGTCATAAATGTTTGAATCTGTATATCAGGTGTGTCCATTGTTGCTTGCGGCCTTCACTATCTCCCAATGTCCCCAAACTTTTGATGAAACAAAGATTTTCAGAACAGAACGATGAACATGAATGATCAGGTTTTATTCATTGCTCATGATCAGTGTGCCTTTCAAGGAGGGCAGCATCAGCCTGAGGGCACAAAGGCCAGCCTCTCTCCTTCAGGCAGGGCAGCATCAGCATCTGTGGCTTTATGCTAACAATCCTTTGAAGAGAGACATTACTGGTGCGGGCCTTTGCTCTCCAGGCAGATGCTAAGCACAAGGCACACCTGTTTAAATGCACTCCTGTACACCTTGCATTAAACAGAACCAAACAGAAATAAAATCTTGACCACCTGACACCCTGTTCCCCCCCATTTCCCTGGGAAACTAGAAAGCTTCCACCCTGATCTCTGATTGTTATTAGACTATGTACACCCAGGGGGATGGGAAGCGCATGGCCTTGAGGTTGCTATAGATTGTGAAGGCCACACAGGTGGGGATACAGGCACAACCAATTTTTCAATCACAGTGGCCATCTAGTCTAAGGGCAAGTGAGCGAGCATCAGCATTCCCACACATCCTTTTTTTCTACACAGGAAGGCATTTATCCAACCTTCATAGAAGTGGATATAGTAAGAGATGCAATACATGTGATACAAGAGCAGCAGCTAAAAACATGGAACACCTGTGTATAGTGAATGCATGGAGGGGTGGGGTATACACCTGCTGGCCCAGCCCCCTATCTCCACACTTCTGAGATCGATACGTACTCTCAACATTATCATTTATTATATTTATTTATTATATACAACATGTGCTGGCCAGAGTTCTGTGAGCCACCATGTAGTGCTATGGACTGATGCACTTCTCTTGCTAATCCAAATTTTATTTCAAGTAAAAAAAAAAAAAAAAAAAGGTTCCCTTCACAGTTCTCCATGACTGTCTTTAGAGCTATTCATGAAACAACCTTCACAAATCTGATTAGTATGAATGAATGAATGAATAAACCTTTATTAGGCATAGATAGAGAAATCATAAAAGCAAACATAATTAGTCCTAGTCCCGTTTATCAAAAACGGAGTTAAGATACCAAATTACTAATAAAACATTTACAGTTCAACATAAAATATCAACCTTTTTGACAAATTACATTAAAGAAGGCTTGGAAATCACCAAAAGTAAAAATTTAGAAATTCCCTCTAACACATCTGGTGAGCAGTCATTTAGGAGACACAATCTGATTAGCATAAAAAAAGGTCTTGCATACATACTACTTTTTTTAAAAAAAAGTCATACATAAGAAAGAGAATAAGAATAGCAAATTCATGAAATGCAAGACACAAAAAAACAAAAAACAGCAGAATTAAAAAATATTGCATGTCTCCCAAGAATCCTCAGTGCAGAAGACTTCCTGAAATTAGGACTAAATTCCCAGTTCAATAATGGAGAGGGAAAGCAAACTGATAGCATTTGAACAATACCTTTCCCAATTCAATATTATTGATTTATTGCCTGTCCAATGAAGATTAAATGAAATTTAATCTTAAATTTGTTGCTGTGTTCTCTGAAGAATAAATCACTACTACCTATTAGAGACTCCAAGGGAAAGGTATCCAATCTCTGAATAACGGGGATGTTGTAATGCATAAGTTAGAAAGTACCCTTCTTTCTACATTCTACAACTTCTACATTCAGTTGTGTTGGTTTTACTTTTTTTCCCCATGGAGGAGAATTCAACCATGTGAGTGCCACCTACAGATTGAAGTTACACAACCTACACAGAAGGCAGCCTTAGTTAGAAGTAGGCGTTATTCTGATGGCCTTGGAAGTTCTGGAAGACTGGAAGGACACTTTGAGAAGGGGGGGGGCAGCCTCTAACACCATCTCCCAGTGGAGGGGCTATACCTGGGAGAGCATCTGCTGGTATAACAAAGTACCCAGATCTCATCCCCAGCATCTATGAGTAGGACAGAGAAGAATTCCTGGGTGAAATTCTGGAGATTTCATTGCATGCAAGAGCAGCCCATCCATGAGGCCAATTGACACCAATTACAGTACTTCAAGCAGCAGATTGGAGAAGATAGCAAACTGACAAGGGATGATCAACAACATGTGATACACTCTACCTGGCTGTCACCTCAAGATGGTGGTCACCTCCTCCCCCAGCTCCACTACCACCACAGTCAGGTGGGGAGGATTTTGGGGCTGGAAATGGTAGAGGAAGCTGCAGCAGCAGTAATGTTGGTAGACAATGATGAGGCGAGTGTGATGTATGCTAGTGTGGAGGTGTAGTAGCATGTCCCCTGATGCAGGATGCTGGCATGTGTGCTGGCATGCAGGGCGGTGCTGGTGCACATGCATATGGGGGAATAGGCAAAAGGATTGGGATGGGTATGGACAGCATAAATTTGCTACCATTTGGACTGGCAGATCACTGGGGTTGCCCCGGCTGCCAGTCAGTGTTATCAACATGAGCTAAGTGGTCAAATGGCATCATTAAACAGAAGACATCTTCCCGTATACTTATAACAGTGCCAGGTTGCTCAAGGCTCTGGCAAAAAGCCCTGCGCTGCCCCCCACCCATGGCATAACCTCCAAGAGCACACTATGCCTCACCACCGGCACTGAGGGTTCAGGGTCTGGCCTAGCTGCATTTGTGATGAAGCCTCAATCAGTGCTCAATTTGGGCAACCCCCAGTGCCACCGCCACCTTCCATAAATTGGTTTGTCTCTTTCTACACATTTTCTCCACCCATCCTTCACCTTCAAGTTGGCAGCTGAGGCAGTTGGAGCCTTTCAATGTGCAGGTTTGACCCAAGGACCTCCAACGCCACCCAAGGGCACTATGATCCCTGGAAAAGAACTGGGCAGAACTGTGACCTCCACTAAGCAATCTTGTTTGGCTTTGCTGCTCCTGCTGCCTCTGCCTCTACATCTCATCCTCTGCTTCTTTTTCTATTTTCCACTCTCTTCTGACCCCACCTCTTCCCTATTCTTTCTTTTTCCTCTAGCTTCCACATTCCGTCTCATTCAGAAAAATAGGCCATTTCTAGTTCTTTAATGGCACAATCCTAACCCACTTTCCAGCACTGACATAAGAGCAATGTAGCTCCAAGGTAAGGGAGCAAACAATTCCTTACCTTGAGGAGGCCTCCATGAATGCCACTCAACTGTAGGATGCAGCACACATCCCATTGGCACAGCTATGCCAGTGCTGGAAAGTGGGTTAGGATTTGGACCTGATTTTTCTTTCTGCTTCTTCTTCTGGCAGTTTTAAACCAGTTTCCCCACCTCATCTTTCTCATCTTCTAAACTCACCATCCATACATTGGATCTTTTTTTTTTTTTCCACTTCTCTCTATGGATGCTGCACAGGGCTGGCTCAAGACACCCCAGATCTTGAGGTGGTGTGCCAAACAGTGTATGCCCCCCACCATGTAATATGCCAGCAACTGCTCCTTCTGTTCTTGGGTTGGAAAAGGAATTGGTTTCTGGAATGGAAGAGGAAGCATGGAGAAGGAAGTAGAGGCTTAGATATCTCCAACACTTTAGCCTTCCACTCTCCTCTCCATTACCCTTTGCAAATGGGGGGGGGGGGGTTGGATAGTCCAACATTCCCAATGATCACCTAACAGAGGTATTCTGAATGACGACCAGTGTCTCTGCTAATGGCTGTACCACCAGGATGGTGAATTAAGAGTATGCACATTGAGCCTGGATGCAAGAAAGATGGCTGAACCTCAACCCAGGTGAGGGCTGAGACCCAGTCCTTATGTGATCCTGAAGGGCCCTTCAGGATCACATAAGGACTGGGTCTCAGCCCTCACCTGGGTTGAGGTTCAGCCATCTTCCAGCCTCCCTTGATTATTTACATTTGCAACCTTTGGATGCCTGAATCAGGGCTGGCCTAAGACCTCCCAGCTCCTGAGGCAGTTTATTAAAGCTGTCTCCTTACCCAATAGCCTGTAGGCCGCCACCACTCCTTGGATTAGAAAATAGGAGAACAGCAGGTAGTGGGCACAAGCCTCTGGTCCACCACCACTGGGTCCTCTCCTCCACACTTCCTCTTCTATTCCATTCTCCTTTCTACTCAAAACCAGAGAGGAGGAGAAGAAACGCAGATGGATACGCAACTACAAGTACTTGCTCTCTTCCAATTTCCTGCCTGAAGCGACCACCTTACTCTCATGGATGGGCCAATCCTGGCCCAAATGTTTAGTCTTCTACCTGGAACTTCAGGTTGTGGCAGTAATGAGGATCCCCCTTTCCCAACATTACTTACGGAGAAGGCAGTGTCCCGATTACCATCATTCATTCCCTCTTCAACATGTCATCACCACACTGCAGTGCACTTTATATGAAGTGTTCAGGAGCTGTATAGCCAGTACAGAACATGAATCTTGCTTCCTACCACTAGAAGCTACTCCAGGAGCTACACTGGATTTCTGTAAGCCTTTCCCTTAGAATTCCAGGCACAGCTTTTGCTCTATAAAGCCCTAAATAGTTAGACAACTCAATGCCTAAAATGCTCCTTTACATTCTTAAAATGACCAAAGGGCAATTTATATTTCAAGTCAAAACCACCAAGGCTACTTTCCTACCATCGTGCACTAGTATTTAAAACAAAACAAAACAAAAACAAAAGCACACCCTTTCCTCTTTGTTTATTTATTTAATTTTGGAAACAGGCCAGAGAGGAAAAGCTTAACAGTTTCCCATTTTGAAAATTTGGCTTGCATTTTCAATGCTGGAAGCATGCAATTATGGGCACTTAGTAAGAATTCAACCTTTTTACACGATGCCCTAGAGCTTAAAATTAAGAGACCAATGCTGGCTTTGTGCTGCTTTCAGATGCAGTTGGCTTCAGCATAGATCAACAGGGAGACTGACTGTCGCCCCTCTATTGAATTAAGTCTATATTTTTGACAAGTATGGCAGCAGTATCATCCCTTTAATCACCAACAATCCATTGTGTCTCTTTATGCTAATAAATAAAACATTCCCTGTTAAATATTGCCCAGTAAGCATTCGAAACCTGCAGTCACCACCTGCCTACATGTTAGCAAGCAGAATAATAGAATGGTAATAAAATAACATCAAATCATGTCTACTGGTTGTATAGACACTATCAGCAGTTATTGCCGAGCGCAAATCAGATGCCCGACTGAAAGATACATTTCTCTTTAACACAATGATCCATGCATATTTCACTAACTCGTCTCTAGATATAAAATGAATGTAACAAGATGATGATGGAGGTCAGAATACTTAGTAAATTCTTTAAGAAAGGCTTTTAAGCCCTTCCTATTACTGGTGCAGTTTGTTAAACTCCTGGCACTAGAAACCTATGGAGGAAATCTTTTACCATGAGGGAAAGAAAAACATCCTTAGCCTGTAAGCTCAGCAGGACAGAAATCAGCCATTGACTTCCAGCTGACATACTGAGTGTCATACGTAATTATTCAGTGCACAGCACAGGGGGCTAATTATGACAGGTGATGGTGATTTGAAATCAAAACAGAATGTTTTGAATTCTGTTGAAGGCTGTGAAGTTTTTGTTGCTGTTACTCAAATGAGAGGGCCAACCTTTATTTTTTTGAAATATGCATTCCTGCTACTTGGTTTGATTAGCTCTTACACCCAGGAAATGGTATGATGAATGTGGAGACAGAATTTTTTTCTCCCTCTCGCATAATACTAGAACATGAGATAACTAAATGGAAGGGTGTAGATTCAGCAGAGACAAATGTAAATATTTCACTCAATGCATAGTTAACCTATGGACAAATCAGATGCCAGCACCTCACAGAACAATCCTATGTATGCCTATTCAGAATTAAGTACCATAGTGTTTAATGGGGTTTATTCCCAGGTAACTATGCTTAGGATTGCAGCCTTAGAGTTTATTAAAAGAGAATGAGACACATGAATGGAGAAGTCTACCAATGGCTACTAGCAAACACGGGACTCTGGCATACCCCTTGGTCCACAACAGCACTTTGGGGGAGGCAGCACAATGACTGCCAAAAATTACAGCTGGCACTTTCCTATGCACTGCATACAGTCTACCCTATAATTCCTGCCTTTGGGTGAAGCAGAGAGCCTCATCAACCAAACCCCAGAAACAGCTTATACTGCTTCAGGGGCAACATGGTATATAGCAGCACAAGCTGAGTGATTATCTGCCACCCATCTTTCCAGCAAGTGTCTCCTGCATCTTTAAGAGCCACTAGACTTTGAGTGGCTCTTAAAGATGCAACTCACTCATCCATCTGTGTGCCAGGGTACCTCCCTACCCACGTGTGCACTGGTGTGACACAGCAATACCTTGAGCTTCAAATCTTGGAGTGAGTAAAGAGGAGCAGTTATATGCACTCATCTGCAAGTTATATTTCTGTTGCTGATTGTTCATATTTGACTTAAGCCTATTGGTTCTAACATCATTCCTCCTTCCCCTTCCTCTCTCACATAGTTTATGTTGTGTGGTTGCTGTCACTTCAGTTGCAATCTAAAGCACCTGGCTATCTTCCTCTTTCAAGTCACTTGCAGCACATGAAGACATCTGAGTTGGTTCTTTCTTCCATTGTCACTCTCTGAACCTCCTAAACCCTTCTCTTTTAATCCCCCTAATCTTTCCCTCATTGTCTCCTTCTCTCCGCTTTTCTGAACCCCCAAACCTTCCCCTTCTTCTCTCGTTTTCCTTTTCCATCTAATCTCTGTATGTCCCTTCTCTCCCCCCTCTTCACTCTGCCTCTTCTCCTAGTAAGGAGTTCCTCTCTCTTCCCCCTCCTCATTTCTCCTTCTTCTAACCACTCTTCCTTGGGTTCCATTGTTGTGTGAATTTGAACTGTAGATTTCGCCTATCTTAAGTGCAAGTGAGCTCAGGTAAGCCCAATTTGAACCACCTTTTTGGTTTTTAGAGCACTTTAATAAACTTTTACGCACCTTCACCCTTGTCTCTGTTTTTGTCTTACTGCCATATTACACAGCTGTACCATTGGTTTTTATGCTGGGTGTACACATGATTGTTTCTCCATTTGCACATGTGACATGTGTTTTAAAAAGCACTGCTGTTAACAAGGAATATGCATTAGATGTTGATCACGTTGAGAAACAGTCTGCTTTCCCACCAATATTTTACTCAGACTCCTGAGTTTAAATCTTTAATCTCTTTCCTAAGGCCCAAAACCTCAGAGTCATCCTAAATAAAACTTCACTAAGTTTCAGTTTTGCTGTCAAGGGAGTTTTCCAACCCACTTCTAATATACCATATTTTTTTCTATGGGTTCCATCTTGGTTGATGTGCTAGTAAACCGTCTTTCTAATTCCCCCAACAATACCCCTTTTCCTGAACCTTTAGCTAACTTAATTAGATATTCTAGTGCTTTGGTTTAAAATACTATTTAATTTCACTTAATGGATTTCCACCAAAATATTAAGATTCCCCAAACAGACATGTTCCTTCTCATTATTTTTTCCAAAGGTTCCTGTTTCATCTTTTCCTTGCTTTGTCAAAATCTAGTTAATTGACTATACTTAAAGCACAATTTTAGCAATTTCCCTGAGTGAGGCATCATTGCCTTGCCTATTAACACAACCTAATTGAAGTTTTAATCTCTAGCCAATAGTTTCACCCTCTTCATAGATCTGAAATGCTCTAAACTTAAATATATGCTGGCTCCTCCCAAATTAGGTTTCTGCTCCTAGGAGTGTAATCTAATAAAATATTGGATTAATGGAATTTTGCTGCATGAATCAAAGGGAATGGAGTTCAAATAGGTATTTCATCATCTTGCTAATGTAATGGCTATTCTCTGAGGCCGAAGACCAGAAAAGTTCTTGATTGTTCTTCGGCAAATACTTACTCCGGAATTTGGATCTAAGCCGTGAAGGGAAATTCCTAATCCTCCAACTGCATCAAAAAAGAGCCCTCCCCCACAAACAAAGCAGAGCAACCTGTTCAAATACCAATGCAATGGTGTTTTCACATGACACCCCAAGTGCTTTTTTGCATGTTCTGCTCCTGTAATGTAGAATTGGCTAGAATGTTCATTTAGTTTTCAAGAATGGCTGTCTTCCCTATTCTGTGTCACACCCACTCATTAACACAAATATTGTGAAGAAGGTTCAAAAACATTCTTGGGCCACAACACTATACAGAGTACCTAGTTAGGATACATCAGACAGAAATTAGTAGAGTGGGATGATGACAGTGTTGATGATGATGATGGATATGTATGTTGATGATGATGATGGATATGGATATGTGATGATGGGCAGGAGGTCTGGTCTAGAGGGTAGAGCCTCCGTTTGCCTGAAGATAACATCCGCAGATCGCCCGTTCGAGGCCACTGGCACCGTGCAACCTTGAAGCAGCTGACAAGCTGAGCCGAGTTATTCCATCTGCTCTGAGCGTGGGAGGATGGAGGCCAGAATGTGAAACCAGATCAGAAAGAAACATCTGAATGTTGTGGTTCTTGGAAGATAGAACCTTCTTTCAACTGTAAAAATCCCTACGGGGATTTAAATAGCCTGCCTATGTAAACTGCCTTGAATAAAGTCTGAGGAGAAATCTGACGACTAAGAAAGGCAGTATATAAATACCTGTATTATTATTATTATTATGTTTTTCAACAACAAAAAACTGTATAGACACTGTATAGCACAAGGAGTGAGAAGATGTGTAGTAGCAGACTGATGGATCCAGGATGCATCATCTGGCAACTGACAGGGATGGGAAAACCCAGTGTGGTTTGATTTGAGTTGAGTCAAGTCTAGAGTCACCGCCCCTGTCACTCGACCCAAAAAAGAGTCATAATGGGGGCACTTTCCAAGTCGCCGAGTTACCCCTTTGCAACTCTAAAGGACTCAAGTCACCCCCTCCCCCTTTAAAAAGCCTGTCATAGAAAAAATGGAGCTGCCGCTGGGCTCTGTGTGTGTGCATGGGAGTTCACTTTAAAGACTCTCTGCTGCCCCATCCCATCTGTAAGGAGGGCAGAAGGGTGTGGGAGGGACTGCAAGACAAGAGGGACAAAAGTGGCAATAGGGAGGAGGATCCCACACAGCAGCTGTGAGGCTTACCAGGACAGCCCAATCCTTGGCAGCTCTACTCAGAAGTAGTCCCACTGTAGCCAGTCATTCAATGAGGCTTCCTCCCCTCCCCCAAGTTAACAACAGAGCCATGCCATGCAGTAGAAGCATGATTGCTATGAATTGCCTCCCTCCCCTTCCCTGGGGTTCTGCAGCCAATTGTAACCCCCTTGAGTTCCTCCTCCTGCATCCAGTGATCATCTGTTCCTTCCTTCCTATCAGAGACTCACTTCTGCCTCCCCCTCCTCTCACCCTCTGCAAAAGCAAACATTAACCCTTCCCTGCCTCCTGGCTGGAACTTTCCTACTGCTTGCCTGGTCTGAATGCTGGCCCCACAAGGTTTTTTGTGCTGTGAAAACAGTCAGCAAGTATACCCAGACACAGGCAGACTCAAGTCTGCATGTGTGGGGTGAGTACTGAGTCAGGGGTCCCTGACTCAAGTGTTTTTCAGAGTCCCGCACACACAACTCACAAGTCAACAAGTCACCAAAAAACATGCATTTTCCAGCTCGAGTTCAAGTCACTGACTCAAGTTCCCATTCCTGGCAACTGGTACCCACTCCCAGCCCATCTTGTCTTGACACTTGGCTTAAAGTGGGACATTGGTTCTTCCTGCCACCACCCAAAGCACTGGGAAACTTGCCTAGGGTGTCTTCAGGAAATCTTCTTCCCAGGATAATAAAGAGTCCCAAATTCTTGGCAGTCCCTTTAAAAGCCAGGCAATACTGAAGACAGACAGTGAGAGGAGAGGGGATAAACCAACTTCCTTCCAAGTGAACAGTGCCCAGGCAGGTAAAATAAAGGAAGTTTATTAAAAGGTGTTAAAATTACACCAAAAGATGGCAAGAGAATAGAAGGAAGAGAAACAGACACTAGCAAGGAAGAAGCAACTGCACAGGCAAGAAGGTGCAAGGAGATCAAAGCCTAATGCTGTTAAGTCAGTGGGGCAGGGAGAACAAATAAAAAGGGCAAGCAACAAACAACAAGAAGAGGGTAAGGATGACTACTGCACCTGAATAACTCTGCAGCTCCATCAGGATACCAAGGCACCAGATACGCCTCTTTAGGGCTAAGAAGGTCTCAAATAGAAGAAAAATGTGAGATTTTTCCACAAGATGAATTCCTGTCTCAAACAGCTCACAATCTAAACAAAGGAACATAAGGAAGACACCAGCAAACAGTCACTCTCCCTGCCCCCCTCCCCCAGTTTTTACCTGAGACCTGCAAAAGACACAAAGTTTTGGATAAAAATTGCTCTACCACCAGGAGTGGGGGGCAGTTGAGAACACATGGAGTCTGTGCCACGTTAGACTTTTATACACTTTGAACTAGTACTCTAGGCAGAGCAGGCCTTATCATGAGGCGAACTGAAGCAGATGCCTCAGACAGTGGATTATCAGGGGAGGGATTTGCAGGTAACACTACCCTGATCGCTTGCCTGTTCGCTCACTCCTGTTGCTGCCGAGAGGAGACTCTCTAGTCCACCCTACTCTCTTCAAGCTCATCTTTGAAATTCAGTGCAGAAGGAAGAGGAGGAAGAATACTTGTTTGCCCTATTTGACCAAATATACCTAATTGTTTTTTGCTTGTAGAGCACAAAACATTGTCTTTGTGCTGTGAGGAATGGGAGAAGAGTTGGGGGAGTGACATCTGGTGCCTCTTTTCAATATCAAATATCTTGAGCTGCTCCTGATTCTAGGAACTTTGCAGGTTATGGATGGTGGAACATATATTTGCCTTATGTAGGGACTTCAAAATGTGAACGATGGCTCTTCTAGCCAGTCTGTTCCCATATCTGGCCATTCAAAATGGGTGGTCTAGTCTCAGAGGAGGGACTCTGGCAAGCGTGACCTGCTGCCACCACTACCATTTTTGCTTTCCTTAACATCTAGCCTGATGGGGAACTCAAAATCTTACTTAAGATTTTGTTGCTTTTTTCGCTTTGTCCTAGTAAAGGTATTACCAGATTGTGGCATTTTGTTTTTTCACAGAGCTGGTAAATAAGCTGGTAAATAACCATAAAAAAAAAAATGGTTGATGAGTTGGTAAATAATTCTTAAATGCAACTTTTCATGTTGTTGTAAATAGTTCTTTCCTCAGCAAAAGCAGACTTTCTAAAAACCAAGTTTCAAAATTAAATAAAATCCATATATTATGATGCCATACATTCACATGTGTAAGCCGCATGTCATTTTTTTTGGTGGTCATTGCTAAGAAATATTTCTGGTTCTCACATTGCTCCTCTGTAGAAGATGTTTTACCTCATAAGTGACAGCAGAGGGCACTAAAGACTGTTAACAGTATCATCCACCAGCAATCTCTCTCTATATATACACTGTACACACAGAGACACAGAAAACAAGAGAAGCCTGTGGAAGGGGTTTTATTAGCAACTTTCTGCTATCCAGCAACTACTTGTTCAACTATTCAACAAGTCTTCCAGAAGTCTTGGTATTTTAGTAGCTTAAATTATATTGATCTTCATTTATAGATTGTTATTTAAAACAACTGTTACTCTGCACATGCCCAATCTCCTCTGATCTCAGAAGCTAAGCAGGGTCAGGCCTGGTTAGTACTTGGATGGGAGACCGCTGGGGAATACCGGGTGCTATAGGCTTATACCATAGTCTTTCGAGACTGAAGGTTGCCAACCAACCATCAAAACAACATGAAACTTTATGGCAGCAAAATAAATTTATGATGGCGCAAGTTTTTGTGGGCCAAAGGATCTTTAAGGATGGCATCACAACAAGCATAAGAGGAAAGGGTTCTGGAACAAGCAGAATGCTCCTTCTGTTCATAGATGAATCTTCTATTTGTGAAGGGAAATCCCAGGGGTGGAAGTACTAGTTGAGATGCCACTCTAAGTTTCCACACAACAGTGGTTTCTGCCACAATAGACTGCCAATGCTACCTTTTGAAATGGGATTCAAGAAATTTTCCCCTGCAATGCTGGTATTCACGCAAAATCTATTGGGAACAAGTGTTGCACTAATGTCTTACCAAAAGAAGCACAAAACAAATTGTGGCTCCCGATCAGCAGTTACAGTGATTTCTTGATGAAACCAGTTCCAGGATGCAAGCACTCCCTTTTGCACATATAATCTCTAACTAACTGCAGATAGCGAGGCATTCAGCTAAAGAAGAATGCATATGTACAGTCTTCTGCTAATCTGTGGCTACACGGAGACATGAAAAAGAGACTAAGGCTGCAATCCTATGCAAGCTTCCATGGGAGTAAGTCCCATTGAATTCAGCAGGACTTACTTCTGAGAAGACATGCATAGGATTGCGCTGAATGTGGTATAATGGATATAGTGTCAGATGAGCAGCCCATCTGGTGCACTGGTGCAGCTGGGCCACTTGGCTCACACTGTACCCATCACTGGAAAGGAGCAGGCTGGAAGTCTCCTCAGAGTAAGGTGACATTTGTCCTCTCACCCCATGTAAAACCTCAGTCTGTGTAATGGGGTTACTTGGATCTGTACTGGCCAGGATAGGGGCAGATCTGATGGCTGGTCTGATGACCTATGCAAGTCTGAGAAGCCCTGTGTCAGGCTTTCAAGCCTGGAAGGGGAAATGGGATTTGGCATGCACCAGCATCACCAGTCCTAACACCATTCTGGCCCCAATCGTCCCATCTCCGCCTTCCCCTGCCACATTACACCCCTCCCCCAGCCCTTGTGCTGCCAAGCGGGCACTTACCTAGTCCTTGAATCTAGCACTGGCAGGATGGTGCAGGCCTTCCTGACAGCATTGTTTACTTGCCAGATGTTTCAATGTGCCTTACAGCACATTTGCAGCAACCTAGGCCAGCACAGTGGTCACTGTGCAGACATTAGGTTAAGATTGTGCTGTAGGACTGGGGAGATTTGGGTTTACATCCTTACTCCACCCTTGAGTTCACTGTGTGTCAATATCTCTCAGTCAGTATCTCTGTTATTGTGATGATAAAATAGGGGGAAACCCCTCTTACTTAAGCTGCTTCATGTGTCATGACTTCACTGCAACTCCTCAAGTGATGACTTGCAAGTATGAATGAGCCATCACAAATTATTTGCCATCTACCAGTACCGCTATTGTTATCACCTTACATCACTTCAAACACAATACTGGTTTCCAGTGAATTGATGTATTCAACTTTAAGGAATCAAGGGGTGTGTGTACATGAACAACCCTGGGCACACACCATGAAAGAACATAAGAAGAATCTTGCTGTATCTTAGGTCCATCTAGTCCAGCATCTTGGTCCAAAGTAGAAAGTGCTCCCTCTCTATTTATTCCTACGAACTGTTGTTCAGAGGTACACCGCCAATGAAAAGAGAGGTGTATTTTGCTGTCATAACTGGTAATAGATCTATCAGGAGTTAATCCTTCTTAAAGCAACCTATAAGAATGTAAGGAAACATAGTACTGTACAGCAATTACCTGGGGATCATGGGCAATTTCAGACAACCAGGTTTTCATGCTGGAAAAACGTGGCAACATGTTTGTGGTTACAAGGAGTGATTAATGTATTTGATTATAGATTGTTGTGGTGCTTGTTTCATTCCACAAGTTGTAACTGAGACAACTTCCCTAGAGTTGCTGGGGTTATGTGTTTACACTTAGGACCATTGCCATGTAACAGAAAGATGGCAACTTCATGTATACTGGCATTAAAAGAGAAACTGTAATAATGAATACAGCCAGTAGTAGCAGGTTGGACATTGCACTCAGTCCAAAACATAACAGAGTGTTCTGAAGTTACTACTCCAGTCATGAATGAGACTATAATATGCAAGAGAGATGAGAGGGGGAGAAAATACCACTCTTGCTAGTTCCTCAATGCTAGCCATTCAAGGGACCTTTAATGTGTTTAATCAAGGAATGAAACTTTCACACACTGAAATCGAAGTGAATTGCCCAATATTGTGTTAAACCAGAGGTCTCCAAACCCTGGCCCAGGGCCAGATGTGGCCCACGACAAGCATCTATCTGGCCCACAGCAAGCCTCTGGACCCCTGCAAGACTCTGGTCTGCTCAACCAAGTGTGACCAGAGCTGTGCTCCAGTTGCATCTGGAGAATATTCTGAGAGCCAGGGTGGCCATGCACCTCCCCTCAGAAAGCCTTCTAAAGGCCTAAAAACATCACTTCCTGGTTTTCTTGAAAAACCAGAAGTGACTTTTTGGGCCATCTGAGGGCCTTAGGCTTTCTAATATATTTATTTAAATTTTATATTTAAAATTAATTTATTCTTCCGGCCCTCAACACCATGCCAGATATTTGATATGGCCCTCTGGCCTAGAAGTTTAGAGATCCTTGTGTTAAACCATAATGGCCATGTTTGTCCTAGCTAGCAAATGCTAACCTAAGTAAATCACTTGTGTATCTTAGTTCATAACTTGCCCTCAGTTAATAAGGTCTCTCCTGTTTCCATTCAGATATTGTTTACGTATCTACTGGGCAGTTATAATGAAGAAGAAATAATTCAGTGAGTCTCAATGTGCCTATGTGTTTAGCTATAGATGTCCAGCACATCTCATTCTCTCTGAATATAGGATATATTTTATGACATAATCAATAAGGTTGCATTAGTGGAAGGCAATGTGCAATATATACTGTTCAGGAAGCAATGACAAATAAGTGAAATCATATCTATATATTTGGTAGATATCTGTGCTGTCAACAAACACCTTTGAGATGAAAACACACTTGCTTTGTGGTACCTTTGAAATGTTGTCAGCAGAAAGCTACTGACAGAACCTGAGATCTTGTATTTCAATCAGTCAGTCACTTTTGTTCTGTCACTTGCCACCCACTTCCTACCCTTACCTGCTCTAGGACCCTTCTAAATGTCAGGGTGCTGTTATTCATCTAAAAACCATACTCAAACTTTATCAATTCAAGGCAGCTGTGCTAAATGCAACAAGTGCAACATATTACCCAACTTTCTTCCTCCCCCAGTGTATTGTGTGCTTGGAATCTATCGAAAGAAAAGGTGTTCTCATGAGAGATTTCAGATGCATGGTCAAATAATGGCAAATAGGCACACTGATGTGCCAATACTATGCAACGTCTCCAAGGTTCAGATTATGTTAACATGATACAAGAAAAACTTGATGCTCAGAGGGAAGATTGACAGGCTACCCCAGTATGTTGAATGACTCCCAACATGTTGGTTTAAAACATGCATTCAAATGTATTAATTCAAAACAAAAACTCCACTGTTCCATTATGTAGGGCATGCCTTCAGACCATCCCAGAGTGTTAGCATCTAGCCCCCAGATGGGGTTTCATCTCCAAGTAAGACATGAAAGTAAGTAAGTAAGTAAGTAAGTAAGTAAGTAAGTAAGTAAGAAAGAAAGACAAGATCCTTCTGGTAGGAAGCCCATCTAACTTAGCCATAGTAGGTGACCTACTTATTCTTCATGGGAATACATAGCACAGATTATCCAAACATGGTAGACCCACCCGGCCTGAACAGGCTTCCCACCTTTTTGTGGTCAGCACTTCAGTTACAACTCATTTTCACTGAACCACTTCACCAAATAGTCATCATATACCAAAGCTGGTATATGGTTCTCCACATGATCGTGTTTTGACTCAAAATTCAATTTGACCTGAAAAGTAGGTTAGAATAGGGTGGTCCAACTTTGACCACTTAGGGAGCCATACCCAGCAGTATATTGCCCCCACCCCTGAGGGTGCAAATGCAGAGGTAATTGATGGTGACATGATGACGTTGCCTCCAATTACTTCCAAGTTTTGAGCCAGGCGGCAAAAGAAGCAGGTAGAGGAGAAGACAGCGGGTGCGGCAGGGCTTTTAAATCTCCCTGCCATGCCATTCCAGCTTCTCCTTCTCCAAAGGAAAAGTTGGAACAGCATGGCAGGGAGATTGAAAAGCCACTGAAACAGAAGGAGGGGGTGCGGCAGGGTTCTTGTTGGGCATCAGAGGAGGCCTCACGGGCCACAGGTTGGGCCAGCCACCTGAGTTAGATACAGTATATTTGCTGAATACAACTTTTAAGAAACGCTAAGAACTTTAAAATCCATTTAAAAAGCATGCACTCAGGGACATTGAAGACACAATTATAAGTCATTATTTGGCACTCTCTCTTTCTTGAGCTCCTCTGTTTCATCCAGAATTTATCTTTAGCCGCCCTGGGTCCCGTTAGGGAGAAGGGCGGGATAAAAATAAAGTTTTATTATTATTATTATTATTATTATTATTATTATTATCATCTTGCTGAGCTTCCTGTGCCAGAAAATGTCCAGTGGATCAATTTTGGATGCAGGGAACAGGAAGTGCAAAACAGTTGCACATCCTGTTTGTTTTTTTTCTTTGCCGTTTCTATTCCCATTCCTTCTTGTTTTCAGGCACATCTTGCTTTCACAAACACAGATATACTTTCAGTCTCATAAATGATGTCGCGGCCAATGCTGTAGCAGTAAATTTTTAAATGCAAGAGCCCATCAAGACATGTCCCCGTAGCCTCATCCCATTAAGACCATTTTAAAAAATCAACACTAAATTTCTTCACTAGAGTGTTGTCTTCTCCTGCCATTTATTTCTACCTTGAAACTTATACTTCAATGAAAGAGCTAGCTCATTTCATCCCAAACCCTTGGAGTACATTGCAGTAGTTTTAAAACAAATGTATGAGCCTTGAGAAGAGAGCTTAAGCCATTTCTGCCCAGTGTTGCATATACACAACAGGGATCAAGTGTGTACACTGTGGGCTGGGCAGAACTCAGTTAAAAAATATCCCAAATAAATATAAAAAGTAATTTAGGATGTAATCCTAACTGTGCCTTGGGCCGGTGCAACTCCCTTGCGCCAGCCTGGGAGGGTCTCTGTGGCAGTGAGCTGAGCTAGCACATGGAGGTGCACTAACCCACAGAGGCCAAATCCAGCCTCTGTGGGAGCGGCAGCAGATGAGTTCATGCCGCCTAAGCTTGGCTGGCGCAGGGGTCTTGGGGTTCATGGGGAGGGCAGGGAGGGAGGTGGGGAGGTGGGCATTCCCAGGGCAGGCAGGTGAGGAGTGGGAGGCAGGGCCAGGACCCAGCAGTTATGCCGAATCCTAGCCCCATTCCCAAGCAGTGTGACACAGCTCTTGGCTGCTCAGATCTGCACCACCTCATCAGGTGGGTTGCTGCCACTTTACCTGGGGTAAGGGGAAAGTTTCTACTTGCATTGGTCTGAGTCGCAGTCAGCCCCAACCTTGCACTGGATACAGTGCAGGCCTCCTGGCTTGCCTGTTCCAGTGCAAATTAGGATTGCGCTGCTAGAATGGTAGCTTACATATATATGTCAGAAGTAAGTCCCACTGTGTGGGCCCAATCCTATGGGTGCCCCCTCATGGGCCCAATTACACCCCCTCCCCCACCTCCCCCCATCCCTGTGCTGCCTGATGGGAGCTTACCTGTTCCGTCAGGAACTCCTTGGGGATATATCACTGGAAGGAAAGCACAGGCTTTCCCGCTGGCGCTTCTAAACACTAAGCTGCCATGAAGTGCTTTACAGCACTCTTGCAACAGTCAGCACTGGCACAGCTGTTGCTGTACTAGAGCTACTGAAGAATAGGATCACACAGTGTTTGAATTGAAGTTTTGTATCAATAGTGTTGATCTGGAACTCCTATTCTGAGAGGACATTTGACAAGCTAGATTTAAAAACCAGATCATCCCTAATGTATATATTTGCACTGCAGATATAGAGGTACATCTCGTAGCACACCCCAATGTCAAGAAGTATTTTCATTGGCTTAACTATGTCTTTCTAAGCATCACTAGGTAAATGCTATGAGCCCAACTCGTATTGAAACACAGTGAAAGCTAAACCAAAAGGTCTATGTGAAAGCCTTCACAGACATAGAAAATCTTCTTGGAAGGAGTCCTACTAATCACATGGTAGATTGCAATAGAGCAAACAAACTGCTGGTCAAATAACAGCTCTAGTAATGCAAAAATCACTTCAAGAGAATGAAGAGATATTCCTTCTGCTTGGTAAGCTGGGGGGGGAACAACTCACACCTAAGATTCTGAACAGCACCTTAAAAAAAATCTGCAACATGAACACCTCAGTTTATATAGTGCCCTGGAATTGAGAACAGGCATGTTAGTATTTGTCAAGATCTTCTAAAAACAACTGAAAAGTATTATGTGATGGAGCTGAAAACATAGCTAAGGATCTTGAAATTGCCATTCCCAGCTTGGCAGTATCAAAAAATCACTATGACAGTGTTATAACCCGTAGATTGCAACAAACCAAGAAAATATCCTCCAAGGTGGCACAATGGGATAGTCATCTCTACAGGCTATTCTTACGAGCAGTCAAAAATACATAAAAATTGATTTCTACTGTCCTGTTTGAGACAGAAGTCTTGTTGAACTCGACAGATTATTCACCTCTAACACGAATTTGCTCTTTTGGACCTCACAGGGACCTTGAAAAGCAGGAAACAGAGAAAAAGCAGACAACAGTACTGTTTCCATTAGCAAATCTGTGATGGAAAAAGGGGTCTAGGCATCTACATTAAGCATTTATTTACTACATTTGTATCCTATCTTTCTGCCCGAAGGGACCCAAGGCCCAAAGGGAACCAAGATATAAAGCAACACACTGACCCCAACAACATTGCTGCTGAGAATAAAATAGGAACAGAGGTAAAAAAGGGGGGGTTTCAAAGAAAATATACTTTATTCACAATTCAGAAGCATGTATGCCTTTGTTGGCTGTGCAGGTCCTAAACAATGAAACTCCTAGAGCTATTCCCTTTGCATGTGTGTGTGAGACCTCCTGCCATGGTGAAGTCCATGCTCATGGAGAGAAGTATGCATGCTTGGAGGATCAGAAGGAACAAGAGAGCAGAAAGCCAAGTGGAGAGACACCCGCACAGGTAAAGAGGGACACAATAAAGGTCTGGGACAGTATTAGTCCTTGGACCAATAACCTGTCCCCTTGTGTCTGTAGGTGGCATTGTACCAATTTTCCAACAAACTGGAGGTGGTTACAACTGGCTTATTTAGAAATGTGTTTCATCACAACCCACCACACTTGTGTTAAATCATTTTATCCAAAATGGGGACACACCAAACCCTTCAACCATCAGATCTGTTTGGCTTCAAGACACTCCATGCTTTGTATGATTTCAAAATTAAGCTCTCCAGCTTGGTTGTTACAAGGATAATGGTGTATTTTTTTCTTTTGTTTCCAGCAGGTTTTGAGATTCAAATAGTACTGGGCATGCAGACGTGAATTACTATTAGTATTTATATTTCCAAAGAGAACATATACTTCTTATTTGCTGTTCCCTTGCCAGACGACTTAATGTAAGTTGAAACCTCAACAATATGGTCTATTGGTAACCTAATTAAGCATCTGCTGCAACACACTCTCTCCATTTTGCAGACATTGGGAGAGCCAGATACAAATCCTTTCCCCCTCCCTTGATCATCCAGCTAGAAGAATAATCTTGCGTGACATAAAAGTTTGCATGGTGCATTTTAAACACTAGTCAGCCCAGTAAAAAAAAAAAAATTACCTATTCTGTGTTTCTAAAAACAATGAAAAGCTATTAAGCAGTCATCTCCCTCCCTTGAGAGCCTTAACAGTATAACATTTTTGAATGTTCAAAGCATTTAAGCATTAGCTTGTTACAAGAACCCTGTAGGGTAAGTCAAAATTATTATCCAGCTGGTGTGGAGAAGGCTGAAAGAGAGAGAGAGAGAGACTGACTTGTCTACGCTCAAGGCCAGCTTTTGAATTTGTCACTGAACATAAGAGAACCCTGCTGGATCAGGTTGAGGGCCCCTCTGGTTCATCTTCCTGGATCTCGCGGTGGCCCACCAGATGCCTCAGAAAGTACACAAGACAACACGATACCTGTATCCTGTTGCCACTTCCCTTTTATATGTTTCAATCATGTCCCCCTCCCCCCACGCCTTCTTTCTAGATTGAAGAGTCCCAAACACTGTAGCCTCTACTAGTCGCTCTCTTCGGCAATCACTTGGTCACTCTCTTTTCCAATTCCACTATATCCGTTCTGAGACATGGTGACCAGAACTGGACATAATACTCCAGATGTGGCCTTACCATCAATTTGTGCAATAGCATAATATTGGCCATTTTATTCTCAATCCCTTTCTAAATTATTATTATTATTATTAACAGTATTTATATACCGCTTTTCAACTAAAAGTTCACAAAGCGGTTTACAGAGAAAAATCAAATAACTAAATGGCTCCCTGTCCCAAGGGCTCACAATCTAAAAAAATGCAAATGAATACCAGCAGACAGCCACTAGAACAGACAGTGCTGGGGTGAGCATGATCCTGAGCATGGAACTGGCCCTCTTCACAGCTGTTGCACACTGGGTTGACTCATTCAGCTGTCAACCAGCATCCCAAGATCTCTCTCCTGATCCAACACAGACAGCTCAGAACCCATCAGTGTATATGTGACACTTTGATTTATTGCTCCAATGTACATCACTTTACACTTACTTACATTGAAGTGCATCTGCTATTTTACCGCCCAGTCCCCCAGTTTAGAGAGACTCTTCTGAGGCAAGATGCAAACCAAAATCAAAGTGCCTTTTGTCTGAAACATGGATATCCCATCTTTCCACTGCTCAGCTTTCCAGGTGGTTTACAACAGGTACAACACCATCCCAGAGATGCCTGGGGAAATAACACTGCTTGAGCTTGACACTTGAAAGATGGCTGTGTCAGTGCCAAATTAATGTGTTGACTTTAAAAGTCCATCAATGGTTGCTAGTGATGATGACTATATGCCATCCTCAGGTTCAGAGGCAGTACCTGGGAAGCAACAAGGGAGAGGGATGGTTGCATCTATGCTCTACTACTAGGCTACCCAGAGACAACTAGTAGGCCATTGTGGGAAACAGCGCACAGTAGATTCAAGGGACAGTTTATGTTGGGGTCATCAGGAGTTCCAATGATGAAACGTCTAGTTTGGTCCTGACCAGGCAGCAGATGCATTGTCTCTAGAGAATCAATGCTTATGCATCAATATTGAGATGTCTGTATAAACTTCCCAATATTGAGATGACTGTGTAAACTTCCGATTCACACTCTGCAGATGCAGAGATATTACTATAAATTGTGCATGGCTTCTGTATTGTGTTCAGTTCTGGTCGCCACATCTCAAAAAAGACATAGTGGAAATGGAAAAGGTGCAAAAGAGAGCAACTAAGATGATTGCTTGGCTGGGGCACCTTCCTTATGAGGAAAGGCTATGGTTTGGGCCTCTTCAGCCTAGAAAAGAGGAGCCTCAGGGGGGACATGATTGAGACATACAAAATTATGCAGGGGATGGACAGAATGGATAAAGAGATGCTCTTTACACTCTCACATAACACCAGAACCAGGGGACATCCGCTAAAATTGAGTGTTGGGAGAGTTAGGACAGACAAAAGAAAATATTTCTTTATTCAACGTGTGGTTGGTCTGTGGAACTCCTTGCCACAGGATGATGGCATCTGGCCTGGCTGCCTTTAAAAGGGGATTGGACAAGTTTCTGGAGGAAAAATCCATTATGGGTTACAAGCTATGATGTGCATGTACAACCTCCTGATTTTAGAAATGGGCTATGTCAGAATGCCAGATGCAAGGGAGGGCACCAGAATGAGGTCTCTTGTTATCTGGTCTCTTGTTATCCCTGGGGCATTTGGTGGGCCACTGTGAGATACAGGAAGCTGGACTAAATGGGCCTATGGCCTGATCCAGTGGGGCTGTTCTTATGTTCCTGTAGGACAGCAATGACGTTTTGTCTTGAGCCTGCTTAAACCCCTTGCTTTTGAATAAACGTTAAGACAGGCAATTGCAAACCCAAGGCGCCTAGAAAGCACAACTTTCAGAAATACAACAGTGGAGGGAATAATCCTTGGAATGAGAACTGGAGCAGTACAAGCAAATTCCCATTTGCATCTATCAAATGTTGGAGGGTATGACTTCCACATTGTTATTACAGTCATACAAAATCAAAACCTGCCCTGTTCTGGGGGACTGGCTACCTTTAGCTTTACTATGGTTGCTTATTCCACCAATCTGTATGCAGCACCACAGTTTACCCAAAGATAAACTGCAGGCATTCTGGCTTTACATGTGTCTGAGGCTCCTTGTTACTGAGAGAACTATCAGCCGTGTCAGACAAGGGGCATCCATTTTAATTATGGAGAGAGGCTTTTCTATCCATTATTTACTATCTGCAGAAAAACAATAAAATCTCTATCAAAATGGAGGCAAACTCAAGAAGTATTTTTCACTCATCTTGTTAGCACAAATCACACAGAGAAGTAAAACTAGAACAAAAGACATCTGTGGCATCAAATCAGGGCAGCTGAGCAATTCAGAGCTATGCAGGCTCAAAGTACATGTGCAGGTGACAGATCAGCATCTCTCAGCATGGACCTGTCCCATTCATAAGTCAAACAAGGTGGATGTGAACCCATTTGGTTCTTTAAAAAGGTTTATAGTTCATATAGGGCAGCTGTTTCCAAACTGTGGACTGCTGGGTTAAAAAAAAGCAGTCCCTGCATGGTGCGGAGCATTTGGTGCCACAGCATCCTTTCATCATGCCCAATCTCTCCCCAGCCTTGTGTCAGCCAGCCACACCACCTGGGAAATCAGGGCACAGAGGCATCTGGGACTACAGGAAATGGAAGTGGCTGGCTGACACTGCTTTCCGCTTTCTCTCTGTCCCATTCTTCCTGTTATGATCCAGGGAGTAGGAGAAGTAGAGTCAAGTAGGCGAACTGAGTTAAGCACCCCCCACCAATCTGCAGCCTGAGGCAACAGCTTCAGTTACCTCATGAATGGACTGGCCCTGGGTGTACTGGTAAATTTGGAAGTGCAGTCACTTGCCATGACACCCCCTCCCGAAAGACACACTCCATGAAGACTTCAGCCAGGGGGGGGGGGGAAATCAAATTTAGATTTCATCAGTGGAATATTTTCTTCTCCAGCCAATGGCCCAGTAGGTCAAGAGAGCCACCAGTCAAAAACAGTTTGGAAACCACTGGTCAAGACATTAACATATATCCTCAGACAATGTTCTTGGTTTACCTCCAGCTGAACATGATGCTTTTGGGGGGGGGGGGGTTTAAGATCCTGTAAGCCAAATTTCTCATGGCCCCATTGGTGAATGGCTGCTGTACTCAGCCCTAGCAGTGAGGGTCACCTTTAAATGACCATGGGTAATGAAAAAGCACAGACCACACAGACACCAGGGTGAAGTTGAACAAGAACAAAGATTTTATTGCGAAAGAGATACAAAGTAAAGCTTTGTTATATAAAATAAAGATCCCCAGAACAGATAGCTAGCTATTTCCCTTCCTAAACCCTCTGCTGGACAGGTTATTGGAAGGGAAGGGTAAGCATGGGTTTCCCCTTTGGCTACTAATCAGCTGCTGGAAAGCAGATGGAAGTTTGGATCTTGACTGGAGCTCAAGCAGATCCTCAGGACAGGAGCCCTTCTCCTGGAGACCCCTTCCCAGCTTCCCTCCTTGCCCACAGAGAACTGTCTGACCCCAGCTGCAGTTTGCTCTCCTTTTTAGATGCTGGTCTCATGGAACCTTCCAACTGTGCTGCCAATCAGAACCTTCCCCTGCCTACTTATTTGCATATCTGTCTTCAACTGTCTACAATTGTCAACTGGGAGGGGCTGAGGAGGAGAGTTTAACTCTATATTGACCAATTACCCCCTTACATAGGTTTTCTGACTAGTTTTACAATATAAATATACTTTTTAAAGTAACTTCTTAAAAAATCCCTTTCTTTAACAATTTTTCTTACGTTCTTTGAAAAAAGCACCTAAGCCCACCTACTGATACCATCAATGCTTTTGCTGTAGAAGTCCAGGAGCTCTGCTCCCCCATCCCGTTCTCCCTCAATTACACAGCTAATATTGTCATGATATTTCTAAACATATCAGTGTTTTCCATTGTCATTCTCGGCTCCTATAGGATAAGACTTCTCATTTTCAATATAAACGTATATGGGTAGACAGAGAGAAGATGGTGTGTAATTGGACTTATACAGCCCATTCCTATGTGTCACTAACAGATTTTTTTTAATGCCATCCTGCAACTATGTGACATCATATTCACCTGGAATATGGTCACAGAAGGGCTGCAAGAGATGGTGCTGTTGTACTTACTACCAATGGCTATTCACTGCTACACATAACATTGTAGCCCTGCATAAAACCGTGATGCAGTTTAGCAAAAAGACATGTTGCAGGAGTGGAGTGGAAACAGGACTAGGGAGAGAGGTTGCTTCTATCACCATGCAAAAAACATTTTAGCCACTAGGAAGTTGGCAAGGGCAATGCAATCCCATGTACTGTGTCACAAAAATGTCAGAAGCTTAACGAATGTTGGTAACTACTGATCATTCTTAAATTTTAAGGAAGCCAATGAAAAATACCAGCTTTTTTCTAGTACATCTCAAGTAGTATCAACTCAAGTTCCCTTGGCTAAAAGATGGGCCACTTTTGGTTCTTGAATCAACGGTTTACTGCTAAATGACAACATTGACCAAGACAAGTTCAGGATATGACTGTTGACGCAATCCATTCTGACATCTCATAGTGGCAAATCTCAATAATTTCCCAGTAGCTTCAGTGAATGGCCCAGTTTCTTCCTGTTTCCCACAACTGACCAATACAAGTGGACATTGACCAGGCTGAGATATGTCCAGCATATGCCCCAAGGTACAGTTGCAATGTTTCTTGTTGTCTAGTAGTTTCCTGTTGTAGCCCAATTCAAAGTCTGTTTGGTCAGATGTAAATCCCACTGAGTTCAATGAACCTACTCCCAAGTAAGCATTTATAGGATTGTAGCCTCACAGCAAGGGGCCATGCATGTTTACTTGAAAGTAAGTACCACAGAATTCAGCATGACTCACTGACTTCTAAGTAAGTGTGCACAAGATTGCAGTCTTAATCCTATAAATCTTTTATTAACGTTTGGTATTATACTAATTAAAACTGCCTTCTGTATGTATTATTAATTTTTGTAGTGCTCCATGCTAGGGTGACATTTTTAGCTGGCTTAGCAGAATTTACCACAGTAAATAAGAAAAAACTCATTTCCAGGCAATTAGGCTTGCAGAAAAATAAGCCTCCTAATGGAGGGCTTGATGATTACAAATTTTACCTAAGTAAACTGGGTTTTTTAATGATAACTCCTCGTGCTAAGTAAACAGATTGGTGCCGTAATGTCCTAGGCAATACTTAAATGTAACTGTTTAATAAATTGGTAAATTACTCATTTCATCTTAGAACAAAATGGTAATCCTGCAGTAATAACACAGTATATATTCTGTAAATATGAAGCATCAACACTTTAGCTCGTAAGAAATCACCCAAGCAATATGTCAGCATTGATCTAAAACTATAGCATTTTATCTCAAGTTTATTACCCATTTTTGAGAATCGCTGAGATTCTCAGAGCATAATGGCAATAAAAGAAGAATTTAAAAAGCGCTTAAATGTGCATAAGTTAATCAGAGGTATCCTCGGGGGGGAAAAGGAAATTTGGTAAAACGTGAATTATCAGCATCATTTAAACTTACTTTGGACGCTGGAGATAATAAATGGCACTATAATTTAGAAATAGCTTTTAACATCAATGACTGTAAGTAGCACTTTACCGTTCATAAGAATTGCAAAGCAATGGTGCTGCAGCCAATTTTATTAGCCATCTTTTTCTGTATAAAAGCATTCAAACCATTTTCCAAACTGAGCAGACAGGAACAAGAGTTACATGTTAATATGCAAAATGCATTTGTTTGGGGGTCCCCCCCCCCTTCAAGAGCCAGCCATAAATCTACCAAAAGATATGGTCTGGAGGCAATTGAATGATCATTTAGGAAGAATTATGCTCTTTTTGCGTTTACATATTTGAGGGAAGGTGAAGGGAAGAGGTAAAGCTGGTTGTTCATTCATCTCTGACCTGCCACAGCAAGTCTTGCCACTCCTGGATAAGGAGAGCGTTGCATTTCATTTTAAGCACCCCTAAACTGTTGCAAAAAAATATTCGACTTTTTAAAACTTCTGATCTCTGAGGAACAGTGCACACAGCTGGGCATATCTGCTGCAACCGCCAATTTCTGTAGGCCAATCAATCCAAATAATTTTTCAAAGCACATACAAACTATGGTGCCCCTCTCATGGGTTACCATGAACACCAGTAATGGTTTAAAAGAAGACAGCAGCTAAGCCAGCCAGTGGAAATGTCAAAGATTGGCTTTCATGCCAACTGTCCTGATATGTCAACACAGCCCAGAGTATATTGCTGTTGGCCCTGATCCATAGATCCTCACATGCTGTTCATCTGTGCGCGTACTGGTGCATGTGAGGATCTGTGCGCACACACCTGCCAAACAGATGGTCTGGGCTGTCAGCTTTGATCAGCGCTGTGATTGGTGCTAGGAAAGAGGGCCAGACTGACCAACTTTTTTTGCAGGTGTGTAAGACATGACCCAGCACTCTATGAGCAGCCTTAGCTGCTCAGTGTGGGATTTTCTACCCCATGTATCACCCTTTTGCACACACAGGATGCAGTCTGTAGGTACTGTTTATACATCCTAATTACTACAGTAAACTGGGTGAATCTTGAACAAAACCAACCAACTAACCATCCCTTTTAAAACAAGAAAATATGTGACATTTTTTCAGGTCTATGTGGAAAAGGAAATGAGCTGATGGCTGTCAGACCACCTGGACACAAGTGTTTGCTCTCTCCAGGGAAAGAATAAAGGCCTATTTTGATGAATCTGGGGGAATGAAATCTCACCTGAAATGACCCTGAAAGAGAAAGATGCCTATGAGCCTTGCTGCCTTCCCTGGTCATCTGGCTGCAACTCCTACTGGAGGTGGCCACGTGAGTAACTTTTTGCACCCCCACCCTTACATGACAAAATGGCTGTGATGCAGCCTGCACTTTTCATCACAAGTGCCTCTTCCTGCCTCTGCCTGAATCATTTTGCCTGCCTCTGCTCTGCTGAACAGTCAAGACATATTGTAGAAAAGCCTGGTATGAACCACCAGGTTTGGTCAATTGCCTTCTAAAAGCCTTGTGTGCCTGTCTGTTCCCAGGGCCTGGGAAAGGGGGGTAAAGGAGGTAATTTGTACCTGGGCCCAGAGTCAAAAGGGGGGCCCAGGAGCCAAAAGAGGGGGCCCAGAAATTTCCTGAGATCTTATGTTTTCCAATCTACTCAGACTTGTTACCTGCACGGGATGCGGGGGACACTACCACAACTGGGGATGCTGGGGACCCTACTGATGCCACATGGGTTAGTAGACCTGGGCTCCATAGTCTTTTCTGGCTGTCTCTACCCTCACCCCACCCTATTTCACCCTTCCCCGCCCCCATTCTGCTTACCTGTCAACACCTTCTCCCACTGTTTCACCCCTCCCCCTTTGCAAAGTGATCCAAAAGAAACTTTGTACCCCCTGATAAAATTCCTCTCGGAGGCCCTGCCTGACTATGAGGACATCTGGACTGTGTACATGCCCCTTGAGATTACAAGTACTGTCTGTGGGCAAGAATACTATAAGACAGTATAGTATAACTTAAGGCCCGGGGCCTGGATGTGGCCTTCAGAAGCTTTTTATGTGGCCCTCAGGCTCTCAGCTGCTGAGCAATGCTGAGGTGTCACTTCTGAAAGGGTAGCCCGCATGATAATTGGGCTCTCCCATATCTCAAAATACGATCAGGATTTGTGCATTTTCTCTTCTGTCATTTGCAGCTAATGAGTTCCTACACAAGAACAGAGTGCTTATTTCTGGTTTCGACCTGTTTAATGACATGACTTCCTGCCCTCAGCAGACATCATGAATGCTATTCAGTCTGCTGTATGAAATGAGTCTGACACCCCTGCTGTGGTATGCAGCACCAGATACATCCTATATCAGAAATTGCAGACATCTCATATTTAGTGTTACCAGTGCTGGCATGTTACCATCATGGTGTTATTGGGATTCTAACAAGAGCATATAGACTATGCAGGGGTGCCCAAACCCCAGCCCGGGGGCCATTTGCAGCCCTTGAGGACCCTCAATCCAGCCTGCAGGCAGGCCCTAGTCTTCAATGATCCTCTGGCCTGCTGGAGACTTGCTGGAGCCCATGCTGGCCCAACACGACTACTCTCAGCACAAGGGCCAACTGTTTGACCTCTCGTGCAAGCTGCAGGCCGAGGGCTCCCTTCGCTGTTTGCTGTTTCATGTCTGTGAAGCAGCAGCAAAGGAAAGGCCGGTCTTGCTTTGTGCAAAGTCTTTTATAGGCCTTGAGCTTCAATCATACAAGTTCCATCTCTAATATAGTCATTTATGTAAATTTATTCAAACTTTAAATGTAAATTAATTATTTTTTTCCCAACACAGTGTCAGAGAGATGATGTGGCCCTCCTGCCAAAAGGTTTGGACACCCCTGGACTACAGAAAGGGTGCATCAGGGCTGCATGTTTACTGCAGGTAGATCAGGTCACCCAAAAAGGCTCTGATTTCATGCAAGTAAATGCTCCTCTCAATCAAGTCCATTGCTACATCTCTGGCCTCTCGGTTAGGTTTCCTCTTTCAACACTTTCCCATTATAAAACTGAGCTGATAGCAAGTGGTGGTTTGCACACAACTGAAACTTCTTGTCTCATTAAAGTACAGTCACTCACACACAGACAACAAAAACAAAAGAACATTCTTTCCAGTTCTCCAGCCTATGAGTCATTTAGGAATTCAGCCACATTGGAATAGCTTGCCAATACCTGGCACTTTCAACAATGTTTCCATACACTCACACAGTTTAATGAAGCATCTTTGGCTTCTTTCGACATGACCCAGATGGACAGGCATACCAGCTGGAAAGTAGGGGGTTGTCCTCAGGGTCTCTTTGGGTGCTGCCAAGTGCCAAACGTGCAATTAAATTGTCACGTTGTGCTATTATCACCCAGGGCAGATGTCACTTGGTCACCTCTGGCCAGAACCAGCACATCTCTAGGGAGTGTTACTAAACTTTGCAACAGAACTACTGCAGGTAGTCACTGGGTCACCTCTCCACAAATGCAAACACACTCGCAAGTTGATGTTTCAAAGCTCCAGCATGGTGGATTTTAGTACCTTCTCTTCTTCATGTACCTATTTCTAATCATTTCTCTCTGTAAAAGGCTCTGTGTTTTTTTTGTTTTCTTTTTAATGATCATCTACTTGAGTACTTTGTATGACAATTTCAGGCTTAGGCATAACCGCTTCTTGAAAAGTCTTTTTTTTTTTTTTTACAACGGTACAGGAAGAGCTTTGTGACTACGGGCTGCTGAAGTGAAGGGAAGGGAGATTTGGCCTGCCACAATCTTTTGCTACTGAAGAATGCTATTCTTGATGCCATCTGGCCTCAATGTCTTTAAAAGGGGATTGGACAAATTTCTGGAGGAAATGTCCATCATGGGTTAAAAGCCATGATGTGTATGTGCAACCTCCTAATTTTAGAAATGGGCTACGTCAGAATGCCAGGAACAAGGGAGAGCACCAGGATGCAGGTCTCTTGTTGTCTGGTGTGCTCCCTGGGGCATTTGGTGGGCTGCTGTGAGATACAGGAAGCTGGACTAGATGGGCCTATGGCCTGATCCAGCAGGGATGATCTTACGTTCGCCCTGGCACATCCACTGCTACTGCAATAGCCATATGGAACATGGCCAACATGAGCATCTCTAGGCCACAGTCTGTGGTGCCTTTTAGTGGCTGCAATGTGACTCTTCCATCATGGCTGGAGCATTTTATAAACCAATTTGGTTTATGCCCTCTGTGGGTTGTGCAGGCCACTGCAATGGAGCACAATATCTAGCATGAGTTGTTCCAGTACAGATTTTGCTCTCGTCCCTTTTTAAGGCAAAAAGACTATCAGCCATCAAATATACTGACTAGCCTTCACTTACTAAAATGGGAAAAGGCCTAACTCTCCTATCATTTCAGGAATATTTGAACACAGCACTCAGGAGTCAAAGGCCGAGTCTTGCCCTCTTTATAAGGATCCCTCTGAGTCTCCCTCTTGCAAAGACTGCACTTGGTGATAGGAAGCTAACCACATGCTATTTGGACCCTTTCCTCTTTTTGGCTGATGAAAGCCAGCCAGCAGTGGCTGGGATCTTTGCTGGCTGGGGTACCTGATGCCTGGTTTGACAAAGGAGATGGAAGAGCTTGACACAGATTTTGTGCAAGACAGGTGCCAAGGCTGACCTGGTCCGCTTCCAACAATTCCATTCTTTGCTCTGAGCTGAAGGTAGTCTTATGTATTAGAAATAGATTACTTTGCACTTTACTCTTGTTTCTTGACCAAAGGGACTACATCGCTACTTGCTCCAAGAAGCCACTGTTTGCTTTTTATCTAAGTGGTTTATTTATACCAGGCTAGAACTGTTAGCTAAAATGCAGCGCAGGTACCTTCCTCTGATCGTGCACTCATTCAACAAAGTAACACATTTTCCTGGGAGCTTTTATTTGAGAAGCAAAGTGAATGCATGTGTATCCAGCCCAGATCAGGATCATGGACATGTGTAGGCGTAAAAACACAATACGCCAGCCATGGCCCCAACCTGGATTACTCTGTTCCCATGTGCTATTTGGATAAGAACAAGCAAGCACCACCAGGACCAACTATCTGAATAAAGTCATGTCTAGTTTGACCCTAAGGGAGCAATCCCAACCTCTGGTTGGGCCGGTGCAAGTCTCTTGCGCCAGCCCACCGGTATCATGAAAATGCCATAAAATACTTTTGCGCCACAGGGAGAGCAAGGAGGCTGGTGCACAGACGTGCGCTGGCCTCCAGAGGCAGACACAAGACCCGCTCAGCTGGAACAAAAGGTAAGCCTGCATCAGCTGAGCTAGGCCAGCACAGGGGTCTGGGGGCACATAGGGAGGGCAGGAGGGAGGCATTTTGGGGGCAGGGAGGGCGGTCAGTGGGCAGGCCATAGGTAAGCAGGGGCAGGGCCAGGATCCAGCACTTGTGCTGGATCCCATCCCCGGGCAGCTCAGATCTGCACCACTTCCTGAGGTGGCTGGCACAGATCTGAGTAGCCCTATCTGGGCTGCTGCAGCCTTATCTGAGATAAGGGGAATAAATTCCTCTTGCCCTGGGCTGAGCCTCAACTGGTCCCAACCCTACTGTAGATGTGGGGCAGGCCCACTGGCCTGCCTGCTCCAGGGCAGGTTAGAATTGGGCTGCCCATGTTCTGTCCTGCCTGCACAAGTCACCAATCCAGCCTAAAAAAACAACCCAATGTCCTTTTCTAACAGCATCATCCTACACATGACTAGTTGGAAGTAAGTCCCACAATGCCTCAGGAAAGTCAGCATAGAATTGTTTCCCATAGAGCAAATGCATACTGCTGAACATTCCCCATTATCGGAACAGAAATGACATTTTTCTTGAACCTAGGATCCAGGTATTCACGACGTCGCTGCCTCATCAGGATGTTCCCATTAACTCTGGATGCCATGGCTATAAAGAAAATACAGAGCAGTTCACAGATCCATGATCACCACAGATCATTATTCCAAGGCACAAGCCCCGTTAACTTCAGTATATATAATATAACTAGCACAATGCAGCTTAACTCTAAGCCCCAAATCACCAAGGCGCATGCCCCTTAGCATCTAGAAACAGAAAATGCCAACCCAAGGAGACTGGTGTCAGAATGTGGCATCTAAGCAACAGAGACCATGTTATTGGTTACCCACTCTTCATCTTCCTGCCATCTCTCTGATAAAACTAGTTCAAAGCCCAATTGGATAATATCACTAGAGCAGCATTATATGGCCACTTGAAAAAAATAGGAAAGTCTCTCAGCCCCGTCTTCAATCCAAATAAAAGGCCTGAAGGCTCTTTAATTATTAACAGTTTGCTTTGCTTTGCCACTTTAGAATACAATATCCTTAGAGGTAGAAAATGCACCTTGAATTCAAAGAGAATCCTGATAGAAGCGACCATGTGGGCTATGCATTTCTTGGGACACAATCTCCTTCCATGGGGACCCACAGCTTCCCAGAGTGATACTGGAAAGCATCCATGCAGATAGCTGAGACTGCGAACAGCCTACCGATTTGCTATGACATTATCAATGAAGTATCTTCTTCATTTCTAAGTGACTGCACTCAAACTAGCCACTTAAGGTCCTTGGCTGTAGTCAAATATCTAGCACTTTAGGCAATGAAGACTGCCCAGACATCACCAATTAGACTCACCGTTTTGCTCCTTCTTCCCTGAGTGATGAAAAGATGATCGTGGTCCGGAGTTGGAAAATTAATAATCTAATAATTTAACTAATAAATAAATTTTAATTGACAGTTGCTCTGTGATTGGAGAGTCAGCAGGGAACCCAATACTGGATGCAGTGCGGTGAAACAATTTGTATATGATAAAAAACTCCTGTAGGGGTGTTAACAAAAAAATAGGAATGAGAAAGGGAAGCAAACATGCTTTTAGTGTCATATATGTTTTGACCCTGCTGCTCTCAGCTGTCAACATCCCAATATTCACTCACTCAAAAAGTCAGTGTCACTCACTGCATGATTTGCTCCACTTCCTACTTCAGCCTTATGCTCTGTGACTTTATCTCCTTTCCTACAAAGTGATGCTTGGCCATGCGTACGTCTGCAGATTTTACCACAGAACAGCAGCCTCAGGCAGCCTACACATTTCCCTAATAGCCGCTTCATGCATGCTCAATCAACCCACTTTGCTTACCTAGGTATCAGTCACCAACATTGGACTGTCTAGGAGCCCAGCAAATCCTCCCCCCAAAACAATCATATTCACTAGTAATTCTTCTGATCAAGAAATAAGGCATTTTAGTAAGATTGCTATAACCTGTGAAGGAGTGCTGTAAATTCGCTCCCTTCCAAAGCCAGGGCCTAGGAGAGGGGGGTAAAGGGGGTAATTTGTACCTGTGCCCTGGGTCAAAAAGGGGGCCAGGAGCCAAAGGAAGGGGCCCAGAAATTTTCTGGAATCTTACATTTTCCAATCTCATCCAGACTCTCTGCCCCATGTACGATGCTGAGGGCATTACTGTGGACACATGGCAATGACTACTGCCACAAGCCATACACACCAGGCCCAGGAATGCATACATTCCTTAACAGTGTCACATCTGGGAGGAAACTGACCTGCCACAATAGCTCTTTGGCTAGTGGATCTGCTTACCATGAAGGAGTATATAGGAGTTGAGCAACACAGCTGGGGGGCTGCAGCTGCTGTAGAAGTCAGTTTTGGGGCACACAGGATGCTTTCCATTCTAGTGTGAGCCTAAATACAATGGTACTAATCTCTTGCAATGATTTCCTATGTTTCAAAGATTTTAGTATGTTTGGTTTTCTGTATTATTGTATCTAGCTGCCAATGCCGGGCAGGCAGGTAAACCTGAGCTCTGCGTTGGGAAGACTGGTAGACCTGATCTTCAAAGACTATTCCAGCTGTTGCCACTTTCCCCCTGTGTTTTTTGCCCCTATTCTGCCCACCCCCATTGCCACCCCCACTCTGTTTCACCCCTCCCTCACCCCCTGATAAAATTCCTCTCAGAGGCCCTGTCCAAACCAACTGGCTAGCTACCTCCTCTTCCATTATGCTTTGCATGGTCAACATAAGACCCATTACTTCAGTATACAGATGCAAATACAACATTTGTGTATACCAGAAGGCAAAAGTTATTCGATATAAAAATCACTGAATACAACACGTACAAATAGCTTTATTAAACTGCATTCAGCTGCTCTATCCTAGAGTGGACTTACTCTCCCATCCCATTCTGGGAGCCTCCCCAGCATTTCAGTTTGGTCTCCGAGCCCCTTGATGGATTTCACTTGCTCCTTCAGATCCATCAGATCCAGAAAGCTGCACAGTTGCATTTAAGGTTTGTAAGAAGTGTTTATTAGCTCCCAAGAACAGCAGTTGTTGTTCAGTCGTTAAGTCATGTCCCGCTCTTTGTGACCCCATGGACCACAGCACACCAGGCCCCCCCCCCCCGTCAACCACTAACTTCCAGAGTGTGTCCAAATTCATATTCATTGCCCCCGTGACACTAACCATCTCATCCTCTGCTGTCCCCTTCTCCTTTTGCCTTCCATTTTTCCCAGCATCAGGGTCTTTTCTAAAGAATTCTCCCTTCTTGTGAGATGACCAAAGTATTTAAGCTTCAGCTTCATCTGTCCTTCCAATGGTCAGTGTTGATTTCCTGTAGGATTGACTGATTCGATCTCCTTGCAGTGCAGGGGACTCTCAAAAGTCTTCTCCAACACCATAATTCAAAAGCGTCTATTCTTTGGCGCTCAGCCCTCCTTATGGTTTAGCTCTCACAGCCATACATTACTACTGGGAAAACCACAGCTTTTACTATATGGACATTTGTTGACAAGGTGATGTCTCGGCCTTTCATTAAGTTGTCTAGGCTTACCATAGCTTTCCTCCCAAGAAGCAAGCGTCTTTAATTTCCTCGTTGCAATCTCCATCTGCAGTTATCTTGGAGCCCAAGAAGATAAACTCTGTCCCAGCTTCCATTCCATCCCTTCTATTTACCATGGGTTGATGGGACCAGATGCCATGATCTTAGTTTTTCCAAAGTTAGGTTTCAAGCCACACTTTGCACTTTCCTCCTTCACCCTTATCAGGAGGTTCTTTAGATCCTCCTCGTTTGGTTCTCCAGAGTACATTTATGACCTGGTTACCAGGTCAGCAAAACTGAGAGTGGATTGTGGCTGTAAGCAATTAATACTTGTCATTTCATCAAGAGCCAATTGAACTTTCAAGATAGGACTGTGCCAACTTTCCATAGGGTACTTGAGAACTTAAGTCTCACCAGTTAGGGATCTAGAGGAAAGAAACTGACACAGAACTCAAAATCATTCCTAGCCCACAGAGAATGGAAGGGGATACATGTGACATGTATACTTTTGAAACTTATGATGGTAGTTAGCTGACCCAGTGGTTAGCTAAACTCACTGAGATCCACTATGGTCTGAGGAACCACCTTTTTCCACATGAACAGACTCATTCTTTGAGGTCATCTGAGGTGGCATTCCTACAGTTGAGGTCAGACTGGTGACAACAAAGGATAAGGTCTTCCCTGTGGAAGCCCCTTTACTATGGAATTCCTAGGTTAAGGTTAAGGTCTATACTACTTGTCAGCCTTCCATTTAACTTTTCCACCTGTTGTTCTTGCTTTGCTGTGTCCTGTGCTATTCTTGATATGATATGCTGCTGAGGCATATCATAGGGCAGTGTTTCTCAAACTGTGGGTCGGGACACAAGCCACAGGTGGGTCCCCATTCATTTTAATATTTTGTTTTTAATATATTAGACTTGATGCTATCATGGTATGTGACTGCATTTGGGGAAATGTGACAGACCTGTACTTCTAACAAGCTACTATGTATATTCTTTTAACAGTGATAGTCAATGGAACTTACTCCTGGGTAAGTGTGGGTAGGATTGCAGCCTAGGATAGTTAAAAATTTTCCTGCTTGATGACGTCACATCCACTCATGACATCACTTCCGGTGGGTCCCGACAGATTCTCATTCTAAACAAGCGGGTCCCGGTGTTACCAAAAAGGGCTGTTATGTTATAAGGGGAATTATTATATTACCCTTTTTGGAAACCTCAGGGTCGCAGGAGAGAGCATAATGCAAAGAAATTCCCTTGTAGCTTAAAGAGGAGACTGGGAGAAAGGTAATGTTCAAAGATTATATTTTTATTACAAAACACACAAAGGTAAACATAATTTCTTGGTTCTAGTACTTGAAAAATGTACCTAGCTTTTATGGTGGTTGCATGTGCTATGTGTTTGGTGCATCCGAGAAGGAATCAGGAACAGATAGGTTGTAGGGAAGGATTTTAAGGGTCCCTTAAACTGCTAAACCCAGTTTGCTAACTAAAGATGGGGGAAGAAGGGAGGAATAGATGGGGAAGAAGGGAAAGAGTTTCAGAAACGCAGGATAGTTACCTTTCCCGGGGAGCAGTAGGGGAGGGGAGTAACACCGGTGCTAAATGTATGAGAACCACTAGATTAGTGCTACTGCTTTTATGGCCTTGTTATTTCGTATTGGTTGCTGGTTCATCATATTGCACTGTTGTTTTACGGTAATTTGATAATTTACAGTAAGCCACCTGGGGTGCCCCAATAGTGGGAGTAAAGGTGGGGTATAAATATTTAAATAAAGTTTCTAAATGGTGGGCCATTGAGTAGTAGCCAGACCAGATCTTCTAAACTTCTGATATTAGGGTGCAGTAGAAGGGGTGAGAGAACTAACAGGAGTCACTTAAAGAAAAAAATCAGAGCACATTGGAAACTGGTGATAGTGACAACTTTGTTGAGCCAACTGGACTCAGCTTCAGAAATCGACGCCCCTTGTTTTGTTGTTTTTGCTCCAGCTCTAATTTAGTGGTCTAGAAAGCCTTCAAAGGAGCTTTCCAAGTTCCTATCTTACAGGGCAAAAACAAGAGGAAAATAAAAGCAGAACAACGTACCAAATTGAGCGGGGAGGGAGGCTAACGCTAAAAGAAATGTTTTGAACAAGGAATGTAATATACACAGTATTTTCAGACGCAGCCCTAGTGCAATAACTTAAACAGCACAGATTACTACTTGGGGAAATAAAAGGAGCATAACTTTTAAACTTGAAAAAGCTCTCTTTGCTTGTTGTAATCAATTGCAATAATCCGTGACAGTGATTTAGATGAAGATCAACTTTACCTTTCTTTGCTGATGACACAGAACTAGAAGCAATAAAAACCTAAGTGCATTTGAATGCACACAACTAATGGATTGGATATGGCACGTGCCAGCATACAATGGCTGCAAAATGAACAGGATCAATCAAAAGAAGTTTGACGTTCCAGACCTGAGGATTGTACCTCGAGTTACCTAATGGCCGTGCAGCCTGGCAGAGGCTGATGCCCTGCAACATTGCAGTAGCGTACTGTTGGCCCCCTAGAAGATATTGCACAGCTTACATTGGCAATTGTGACAATTGCCAGCAAAGGCAAAGGAGTTTTATCTCCTGTTCTCTTTCCAAAAACTTCAGAGCAGTAGAATATAAAGACCAGCAAGTCTGCTGCCCTAAATAGATAATGCCAGATTGTCTGGGTAGCTCAGGGGTCATCAAAGGGCATTCAGAAAGAAAGCACATCATAGTGGAAGACACATAATACTTATCTAGGATAAGAGAGAAGGTAGGTTAGAATACGCAAGCTGCTTAACTACTGGTCACCACACAAGTATCTCCAGCATGGATAGTGCTTCCATGGAGCAAACCCATGTGTCTCCCTAACACATGGCAAACACATACAGTATATGTCACTGCACATGGTGGGAAGCTGAAATTGGTGGTCGTTTTCCACCGCATGTGCAGCTGATGAAATCAGGACATGTGCATTTGTTCAAATTTTCTGCTGTATATTAATCTACATTGATACATGTTGCAGGAACCTTCCTGGGAAGTGTGTTTGGCACTGGCAGTCCTGCTCCACAGCCTGTCACCTGCAGAGATACACCTACTGGGGATGAGAGACAGGGCCTTTGCAGTGGCAACATCATGGTACCCAGCTAGCTCAGTACCTGGCTGTGGGTGCCCAGTCACTGCCCGCTTTTAAGCAGGCAGTAAAAAAACTCATCCTTTTCATTTGGTGTTCCACTGATGTTTTCTTTAGTTCTGCTCTTTGGTTTGCTGATTTAATATTTATTTTCTTCCTTGACTCTGTTTCTTTCATTTTAATCTGATAACTGGGTAGTTTAAAATTATGTCAGCTATCATGATGGTCCCTCTGGGGGACAGAGGACATGATATAAACATGTCCAATAAATGGAATAAAATATTAAATCAGTGGTTCCCACACTGGTGGGTCGCGACCCACCAGCCTGGGGAGCACTTATCTCTGGCCCCTTAAGGGACAGAGGGGAAGGCAGCTACACAATCCCAGGATCGTATTACTGCCAGGGGGAGGGGTTTTTTCACCTTACCTTAGCAACTACCAGCCTCCAGGGGGGTTTGGGGAGCCCTAAAGACACCTTTGCAAGGCTCCCCAAGCCTCTTTCCAAGGTTCTTGATTGAAAACAGGAAGTGGCTTTCAATCAAGTTTTGTTTGTTTTTTTACTTTTTTGGAGTCTTGGGGAGCCCTGCAGAGGCATTTGCCTCTGGCCCCAGAGGCCAGAAGTCACTAAGATGAAAAAACCCCTCCTCCTTAGGGTCTTAGGGATCGCATTGCTGCCATTGCCCCTCCTCCACGCATACAGTGCTCCCAACTCCCTTGCAGGAGTTTGGGAAGCACTGCTATAAATAATTGTGCACATGATTTTCTCCAAGGAGAAAAATCATTTTGTGTGAGCAGGCCTTCCGTAACGACAGTGGGAATATTGCAGGGTCTTCATGTCTGCACTACAATCCTGAAAGGGTTTTAAACTTCTTTCATCATTGTTCCTCTAAAGATGGTCAGGAAGAATATTTACCTGCCTTGAGAATCCGAAAGAACAGAAAGGATCCTTTCCAGAATCCTTTAAGAACTATTCATTACATATTACATTAAACACACAGTTCCGTCCTATGTGCTTCTTTTTCTAACTGAAATTGCAGCCAAGGGGAGGTGTTGATCAGGATTGGGACTACAGAAAGAAAAGACACATTAAACAAGAAATAAGTAGATAAATGCAACCTTTGGATCCTCTTTTGGAGTTCAGCCCTCCAGATACCATGTCTCTAACAAATGTCTATATATTCTTCTTCTTCAGTCCTTAACTGGTGCTTGGAGAGGAGGTTGCCCACTCAGCCAATATGCTGCTATAGTGCCACTGGGATCCATGTTGTATTCATGACATGCTTCCACTATATATTCCAGTCTGATATTCCAAGATTTCTAGGCTTGGGTGCAACTTTCTATTCTTTCAAAGGCTCAGACAAGAAATCACTCTTATGCTGGAATCCTAAGCAAGCTTTCTTGGGAGTAAGCCCTATTGAACACAATGAGACTTGCTTCTGAGTAGACCTGCATAGAATTGCACTGTTAATCACATGAAGCACCATCTGACTGCCATTATTCTGGTTAATGCACGGTTATGGAACTGGCACTTGTTGAAATTGGCTATGAAAACTCCATTGTGACAGGATTTAAGGTAAACACTATCAGAAAGTCACAGTGCCACTATGTCAGGACAACATCAGTGTACTTGCAGTCATACTATACAACCTTATATATTCAACCAGTCACAAGAACATATCATCCCTATCCCATGACCAGATAATGATGTTTTAGGGTCACTTTGGGTGCAATCCTATCTTGCGCTGCAACAGGCAGGTCAGGAGGCCTGCACTATATCCAGCACAAGATAGAACCCCAAAGAAACTCTTCCCCTTACCTCTGGGTAAGCCACTGCAGCTCCAATGGGTCTCAGACTTGCGCCACCTCCTGAGGTGGCATAAGTCTGTGGATAGTGGAGTGGCTTGAAGCCACTCCGTACTGCTTGGGAATGGGGGTGGGGATCTGGCATAAGGGCCGGGTCCCAGCCCCGCCTCCCGCTCCCTGCTCACCCCCAGAACTGCCATCCGCCCACCCTCCCATGCCCCAGAATGCCTCTCTCCCACCTTCTCCCTGCCCATCCCAGAGCCTTGCATTGGCCAAGCTCGGCCGACGTAAGACTGTCCAGCTGAGTCGGCGCAGAGGCTGGATTCAGACTCCACAGGCTGGTGCGCATCGCTGCACCAGCCCAGCTAACTCACATGGAGGCACAAACATGCTTTACGGCATGCTTGTGACCCTCCTGGGCTGGTGCAAGGGTCTTGTGCTGGCCCAAGAGCACCTCAGGATTGCACCCTTTACATATCACTTTAAAAAAAAAAAACATATTGTAGGAGAGAACATAATGCAAAATTGTACATTACAATGTGTGAATAGCAAAGTGATGGTATGTGTGATTCTGGGTATAAATGTGTCTGGCTTTCTGCATGTGCAGCCAGAGCCAAATGGACCTATTCTACCATTCAAACATCACAATGTACTCACATTTCCCAATAATGATGATCTATGTTCAAGAACATAACATAACATAAATCAAGGCTCTGTTTAGAGGGCCTACCCAAAACCTCCTCCCTTTACCAGCCTTGGTCCCTCCCACTCCTTGGGAGAGGAAGATGGGGATGGAGCAGAAGAGGAAGTGTAGAGGAGAATGGTAGGCTGGAGCTGGTGGGCAGTTCCTTTTTCAATTCTTTTCAAAGGACCTTTGGAGGTGAGTGAGCCAAAGGAGCAAAACACCTTTGTGGACTAAGGTCCCTAAAATACTGTGCAGCTGGCATGATCAACTGTATTGGACTTTCATCACAAAATGAAGAAGAGCAAGTAACCAATCAATTTTCAAATCCACTTAGGAAAACAATTTCCTTTACAGATTTTATTGGGATGCATTACTTTGTAACAGCTAGTACCAGGACACAGAACACCGGTAGAGGGATGCAGATGGTATCCTTATCTTGAGAGAGTTTGTGTGGTGCTCCTTGATGGAGCAATTTTGGTTTTGTACGTAGAAGAATTGCAGTGGCAACGTGGAGTGTTGAAAAGAACATTCCTTTTCTAATTCACCATTCAGATTTGAGCTCAGTGTAACCCACGTCAAATATTTGCTTTTAAAGACTGCTGCTAAATTATGAACTACAAAGACGTTGAGTGTTGAAACATTCTGAGGTGATAGAATCCATTCTAACTCTTCAAATCAGACCACAGACATGAAGACGTGTCTGTACTCTTCACCCATTTAACTATTTTTTTTTTAAAAAAAAAATCAGAAAAACCCTCTCAATACGATTGGATCAGTGTGGCATGTTTATTTTCTTTATTAATGAATGAACGTGTACACCAGCTTTCTCCTAGTAATGGTACTCAAGGCAGCTTACAACGTCAAAAACATACAATGGTAATAAAGTATTAAAAATAACAAAAGACCCAGTGGATTGTATAAAATCAGATTAAAATAACATGCAATTTCAATCAGAATTAAAAGGCCAGTCCATCATTTCAGCCCTCCCAAACAGAAAGGTCTTAAGATTCTGCCAAAAGCTCTCCAAAGAGATGTTCTTAACTCCAAGAGAAGGGAATTCCACAGTTGGGGCACCACCACCAAGAAAGCTCTATTCCTTGACACCTCCCCCTCATTTTCACCAATGGCAACATGTTTAAAGGGCCCCCTCTAATGACCTCAGTGGACAAGTCAGTTTAGAAGGAAGGAGGCCTCAAATACCCAGGTCCTGAGCCATAAAAGGCCTTGAAAGTCAAAACTAGCACCTTGAATTGTGTCCAAAAATGATCCAGAGCCAATACAGCCACTGGAGCACCTCCACAACTGAGTCAAAACAATGAGCCCCCACAACAACATGGGCAGCCACATTCTGCACTAATAGAACTCTTCAAAGGCAGCCTCACATACTATGTATTGCAGTAATCTTATCTAGACATCACAAAGGCATCAGTCACCTTGATCAGGTCTGAGCAATTCAGGTGTAGTTGCAGCTGACAGATCAGCTGAAGCTTAGCAAAAGCTCCCCTTACCACAGCTGCACATGTTCATATAGAAGTGAACTTTACAACCAGTTTGACCTTCAGATAGCCTTCATTCTTGCTCACATAACACTGTAGTAGGTGTGAAGCTGATAGCTTACTGATGGTCAGGGATATTAGCTGACATTTCCACAGAAGGAACTATATTTACAATGGTTAGGACATTTTTTTCTTGAAGGAGCAATTCACCTGCAGGGTGGGGTCACTTGCAGTGAGCAAACAAGTGAATGGGGGGGGGGAGAGATTGGGCATAAGTTTAGCTAGAAATATCCCAGAGGGAACCATGTTGCTCTTTAGGAACCTGATGCAAGATTTGTGGTTAGGCAGGTATCTATTGGCTTCTGTATGTTTGTAAGTATAAAAGATGTTACAAAGGCTCTGGAAGTCCAGTGTCCTCACATCTCAAGTACACTATTCAGTGCTGCCTCTATAAATCTCACTAGATTGAGACATGGGGAGCACTGAATAGGACATGGGGATAGGATCTAGCACTTCTTCTCAGTTATGATCAAAGGGATGTTTAAACAGCTACTAAACATCCTCGTTTGCATCTAAAAGACTGCTTACTATAACACACCATAACAGAAGTGTCAGCTGGACTTATTTCCAACATAATAAAGCATTAAAAACACCACAATAGCTTGGGGGGGGCTGTTAATTGAAACCTTTGTGCACATGCCCCAGTGCAACTTAGAAAATATGGCTCCAACTTAGGAAAGCATTTTCATACCTGTTTAAGTCCACCTCTATTGAAGGAAGCACTTTATCACCCTTTCAGTTCAATATTAGAGTTAAGCATAATGAAATGCTTTGCTGAATCAGAACAGGCTTGAGCAATGAAAAGAAGCCTGGAGATGCAGTAGCTTCTTCAACTATGGTTCACACCTCTATGAGAGCAGTGTGGTATGGGAAGGTGCAGAAACCTTATATCACCTGCCTCAAGGTAAATAAAAGTTTGACAACAATGGGTAGATTTTGCTTTCAGAGCTAAAATTCCAATGCAAGTTACAAATATTGATCCTCTCTACCACAGTGTTTTATTCCCAAATAGCTTGTTCCCAAATAGCTTCTCCTTAGTTATGCATGCCCCATTTCTGGCTGGTTAGAAGTTCCAGGGACAGGTCTGTAGGGTTTCATTTCCTTTGGCTGAGAAGGCACTGGAGATGTAAAACCATCTTTGCAACATCCATATCATTTAGAAATTTAAAAGCAGAGTACGCACAATATAATGGAAGCTTCCAATTAGCAGAAAGCTAATTAACTTGCATCCGATTCCCAGAGAAAAAGGGTTGCAGGCAGCTCCAGAGTAGTACCCCAATTTAATACAGAGCTCTACATGCACTACTACCTACTCTCGTTTATATAGCCTGCAGGATATTGGCTTCAAACCCTACCTGCAGGAGACAGATTAGCCATTAAGGAAAAACTACTCCTAACTATTTGTTCTTACTTGATGAAACATCCATCAAACATCCTGGACTATTAGCTACCAAACACCCTAACAAAGGATGGTCACCCAGGATCCATAATATTTTGGTAGAGGTTTTCAGAAATTGGGAATACCTTTCAAGCAGAACTAATGTTATAAAAGTACAGTGATAAATTCAGAAACATTCCAGATCTGTGTACCAGAGAATGCAGAATACAATGGATTACTGTTTTCTCTATTGTCACTCATCACCACTGCTTCTAGCCAGAAAGCCTACCATCCATCATCATATCTTAGAAGGGGTATGGGTACCTCTTTTCCTGCCTTCATATCCATGGGGGTAGAGGCAGACACAACGAGGTGGCAGAATGGGGGAGGGGGTTCCAAGAAGCAGGGGAGCACTGTACACTTTGTAGAAGAGAGAAGTGCTAGAGAGGTTGTTCAAGAGACAGGTACAAGGTTTGTGGGCCAATGCAACAATGAAAGTTGTGCATTTTACTGGGTAGCCCTGCAACTCCTAACCTGTAACATAGCAAACCCAACCTAACTAGACAGTGAAGGTTAACAAGTAGTGTACATGAAAGGGGACTGAATTTCATATATTGATTTGAACTAATCAACAAGTTTCATGATTTCAGGCTTCTAACTTCTCTCCAAGGCTTTGATCTTATGCACATTTACTCAACAATAAAGCTGTACTAAATACAGTGGAACAGCACAAGTGGTAAGAGCAGATTAACTACCAAAGCTACAACTGTAGATCAAGGCTGCAATCTTACCTAGGAGTACGCCCAACGGAACACAGTGGAGCTTACTTCCAAGTAAATATTCAGAAGATTTCTCTGCTTGTGGTTCTTGATCCCTGTTAGGTCAAAAATTGTACTAACAGAGATTTAGAGCAATTACCTATCCAAAACTCTTCTTAAAAAGGGGAGATTTGAAGATGGGTTTGGAGGTGGCTGGAGAAGCAAGTCAAGCTTTATTTAAAGAGAGGGAGTCCCTTACAAATCCAACCAAAAATAAGTAATGGGTTTGACCAGCTCACTTTCACCAGATTGGATTATTCTCATGGTACCTCAAATACAAAACATCTTACTATACACTTTGATGATCAAAGTCTCAAAATGGCCATAGGAGAAATCCAGGTATCAAACAGATGCATCACTGTTGTAAAACTATTAAACAGCAGCATTGGGGCTCCACACTGAATGCCAAACAAAAAAAATGTTATTGTTTAGACTGCAGTTTACACTGCCCATCTCATTTCCGAGATGAAATCTCTCCCAGCTTACTCTTCACTTCAAAGCATCACACTGTAGTTCTACAGGACGTGCCATGTGCCCATTCTTTCTACATCCTCCAGCATCAATGCATTCCACAAAATACACCAGGTCTCTGTTTTATCAAATTTCCTTTCCAAGCTTGTTCTACAGAATTTGTGCCCATTTTAAGCTAATTAATCCCCCCCCCCAAAAGTATACAAGAACTACCAATATACCCAGCACCAATGAGAAGGTAACTAGTAGGTAGCTTGCCTGGGGAATGTGGGGTCCCTCCTCTCAGTTCCACGAAGCAGCTCTTGGGCATGACAGCCACACACTAATCTCCAGCAGTCTCTGTTCCACTATTATGCCAGGCAGTCCATTAGTCAGTTAGCTAATTCATGAGTCAGTCCACCAGTTTGTTGCCCATCTGCCAGTCTGTTGGTCAGCCTACCAAGTCATTAGTCTGTCCATCAGTCAGTTTAGTTTCCTTCACATTCCTCTTCTAGGAACTCCAAGGTCTCCACAACCATTCCAACCTCCAGGTGCTACTTTTATCCCTAAAGACCTTGTTGCCTCTAGTGGCTGCAGCTGTGCAGCTCACCCACTGCTGAAAGCCCAGGCTTTAACTCATTTTTCCCAGACTCACTAGAGCAGGGGTGTCCAAACCCCAGCTTGGAGCCATTTGTGGCCCTTGGGGGTTCCAAATCCAGCCTATGGAGAACCGCCAGTCTCCAATTAACCCATGTCCCGCCTGAGACTTGCTGGAGCCTGTGCTGGCCCAACACAACTGCTCTCAGTTTGAGGGCGGCTGTTTGAGAGCTCAGCTCTCGCGTGAGCTGTGGGATGAGGGCTCCCTCCATTGCTTGCTGTTTCATGTCTGTGATGCAGCAGCAGCAGCAGCAGCAAAGGAAAGGCTGGCCTTGTTTTATGCAAGCCCTTTTATAGACCTTGAGCTATTGCAAGACCTTAATTCATTCATATAAGTTCCTTCTCTAATATATTCATTTATGTAAATTTTTTTCAAATTTGAAATGTAAATTAATTCTCTCTCCGCCCCCAACACAGTGTCAGAGAGATGATGTGGCCCTCCTGCCAAGAGGTTTGGACACCCCTGCACTAGAGCAAAGGGCCACTGCAAACACCACATCATCTGTGATGCCAATACAGTCTCCAACATCTCTCACAATCTGATGCAGCAGCTCTACTTGGGTATTCAAACCTTTACAATTCCCACAGTCTTGCACCCAGATTCATCCTCCAAGGAAAACTAGGTTGATGTGAGCAATTGTTATTTTGATTATATGAATATTAATGGTGATGGCGCTGATTATGAAACCCTGCCAAGACTGCCCAATAATTACATATTTATCCCAAAGCAAAACAATGCAAAAGCAAAGGGGCACAAAGCCCTACTCTGAACCAGAAAAGAACTAACTGCATTGGCTTTTTTCAGTCTGGTGTGGTCTGGCATGCAGATTTCAAGGAGCTGCTTTGGGTGTACACAACCTTATCTAGCTATATGTATCGAGATATAATGTGGGAATGTTTTGTTGCTTGGACAACGCTGCTCACAAGTCAGTGATCTCTTGGACTATTATTTACCCTGAAGGAGATCAGCATCAGTTCACCACAATTTGATGTCACAGTCAAATAGATAACACAGGCCTACAAAATTGAGGGTCAGAAAAGTTTTCCCCAAACTTTATGGTGGTTTGATATGAATTTGGGGTGAAGGCTTCCTCATGGTGTAGGCTTCCTCATGAGGAAGCTGCTTGAACTATTCATTAAAGAGGCTATGCAGTGTCTCCAAAATTAGATGTGATAGGGCAAAACAGATGCCATTTTTTTGAATCGGCACCCCAAATATACCCAGGAATTGGTGTAACGTATAAGGAAGCAAAATGTGTGTCGGCCCGTGTAATCAATGCAACTTGTGGGGAGATTCTCCCATAACAAAAGTAAAACCTAACCAGTCTCGGCTTACAAAATCACCTATTAATACATCATAGGCATGACCTTCTCAGGCTGACATATTCATTTACACTTGTTTATACTGCCAAAAACTACCATCAACCATTCCATGAATGCAAAAGATTCCATCAGAACTGGCTCACTTCACCCATTCAATCTATGAGACTTGCCTTATCTTGAGCAGGACCATTGGTCCTTCTAAGCCAGTACTGTCTATTTTGGCTGGTAGCAGCCTCTGGGGTCTCAGGCAGGAGTCTTCTCCATCACCTCAGCTGGATTCTTTAACTGGAGCTAGCAAGGATTGAACATCAGATTCCGTGATACATAATCTCAGCCACAGAACTATGGCTTCTCTCCTGATTTGTAGGGAACTAAATGATGTACAGAATGTGCCTGCCTACACAAGAGAGCAAAGTGGGTTTTAATTCCCAGTGTTAATGAATGTCGTGAAATCCCTCCATCCCAACTACAGAACACAAAGAGATATTACAGACACATCTACATTGCAAAATTATGTCCATTTTCTGTCCATTATGACCAACATGAGTTCCCCCAAGAATCCCAGAAAATGTAATGTCAATGATCTAAAAACTCTGTTGGAGAGATCTTTATCCTACAGTTCCCAGAGTTCCCTGAGGAGAATAATTAATAAATCAGTTTAAGGCGTAGAGATGACCTATATCTGGCCCAATACTGAATACAGCTTGCTTTGCATCTCAGACCACTGCAAATGTTCAGCCCTTATATCCCTGCTGTACGGAAACATGTCTGTGGCAAGATCTTTTTTTAAAGCACTAGTTTTAATGATGCTCAGAGCTTTCTCGGTTTAGAAGCATCCTGTCTGAGATGGATCAGATGGCAGAGATCCAGTGATCAATGAAGCAAAATAAATGTGGCTTATTGCATGAGACCAGGAGCTCAGGCAACCAGGAAAATATTCAAATTACAAATGATGGCGAAAGGAGACCTCTTTATACTTTTTAAGAACCCCCTTTACCAATGAGGTTTGGGGGGGGAGATATCCTACACTGATGTTTCTTGCCTTTTCTTTCCTTTCTTCTGCAATCTCAGTAGACTAGCAAGTTAATGGGATTGTTAAGTGTTTGTTAATATAGTTGGCCTGCTTCTTACGTGCAAATCAAGTATATATGCTCCCCCCACCAAAAAAAAAACAACAATTTAAAAGGTGCAGGTGATTCCACCCACCATCCAAGTTACAGCCCAATCCTAACCAACTTTGTGCCGATGTAGTGCCTATGGAGCTATGCCAACAGGGAGTATGTTGTATCCTGCATGAGGAGGAGGGGTCATGGAGGCCTCTTCAGAGTAAGGAAATGTTTGTTCCCTTACATCTGGGCTTCATCAGTGCTGAAAAGTTGGTAGAATTGGGCTGCTACTCTGTTCATGCCCCAGAATGAGCCTGCTGTTCCCTCTGTCACCTCTGTCTGTGTCTCAGTACTCAAGAGAAAGTACATACATGTTGTATTTAAGGGAGTTGAAATTATACGAGATGTTGGCTTTACATACCAACCTCAGAACATAACCCTTGCTTAAGATGCATGCTGACTATTTATATTTGGGGAGATACCTGTGTATGGGTGTATGCATGCCTCCCCCCCCTCTCATTGTACACTGAAGTGATGATTATGCCTCTGCACAGGGGACCTAGTTGTAGTGACATTGCGGAAGATATTACCGAGGAGATAGGGTGTGGTGTCCACAGTGCCCCTTGCTCTGAGTAAATGCAGGATTAAAGCCCAGGTGGTAGCTGGAGGTGTGCTGCACAGCTGCAGCCACTAGAGGCTAAAGGAGATCCCTCAGGATATAAGGAGCACCTGAGATAGAAAGGAGTGTGGGTTGTAGGAGGAGTGAATGTGGAGAGATGAGACTAACTGACCGACTTTGGAGTCTGACTTGGCACCTTTGACTGATTGGACGGACTGACTGACCGACCGACCCTGGACTGTGACGTGGCTTGCTGACTTTGGACTCTGACTTTTGCATGCTGTACTGGTGAGTCAACCCAGGAAAACTAATCAGCCTTAAGTGGGCACAAGGCCCAGTGGGGAGGAGCTGTGACAAGACACTAGTGAGAGACCAGTGTGGGAAATTTTGCACACCTAACAATGGGCCTTTCTGCCTAAGCTCAAGTTAGATTGGGATCAGCAAATATGAGTTACCTTGGAGAAGCCTTGGAAAAAGCTTTTTTTTCCTCATGAGAAAGTGTACCCCTAAAATCCCCAACCCCACAAATGCCCTCTGCCTGAAGTCCCTCAGACCCACTTACCTTGTGACTGCTGTGGTGGCAGAAAGAAAGAAAGAAAGAAAGTCTGTTTGTCTCCCCCTCCTATCTCCATCCTTCTTCCTCCTCCTCCTTGCTGGAGATGTCTCAAGTTCCAGCAGCCCTGGGAAACATAGTTTTCCAAGGCAACTCTTGCTCACATTAACATCAGATATCCTGGAAACACAGCATACCCCAGGGTCCCTGGCAGTGGCATAGCTAAGGGGGTAGCAGTTGCACCGGGCATCAAGCTTTAGGGGGGGGCAACAAGCTGAGCTTGACACTAGTGACCAAAATTGTGAAAATCTTGTTATGTATGAATAATACCATCATATTATATATCTTTGGAAAGGTAATTTAATGCAAAATGCAATGAAACAAACTGCACTGGAATATGTTTTCTATCAAAAGTTAGGGCCAATTAACCAGAAAATGAAAATACAACTGACTTGTAGAACAAAAAGTGAATTTGCTTAACTCCAAACTGACCTATGAGACTGTTTGTTCTGGGTGCCAATGAGATGTTATTATGACACAGCATGGAACCAATAACTTTTTATTTATGTGCTTAATTAAATTTGATTTTGTCATGGGGGGCTACAAAATGTTATTTGACCCCAGGTTGTAGATAGATGCCTTAGTTATGCCACTGACTGGGGAGAGGCAGCAGAGCAAGTGGGTGGTGAGCTGCTGTGGGGAGGAGGTAGGTTCCTCCCAATTGTCACTTTTTAAAAAGCCTGGGTGTGATGTCACTTCCAGTTGTGACATCACTTCCAGGGCAACATTTTGAGCTTGGCACCAGGCTAGATGATCATTAGCTATGCTGCTGGTCCCTGGCACATGGTCATAGTAGCATTATAAGCATGGAGCATAGGGGAAGCAAAGAGTTAACTCCTTATTTCCCTTATTGCCATCAACTCAGCTGCAACCAGGCAAGTAAGGTGGAAATCAGAGGGGAAGTTTGCAATAATCCTTTGCTTCTGCATGGGGAAAGGTGGGATATAGATCTCTTAAATAAATAATCAGCTTGTATTGAAGGCAAAGGACTAAAAATCACTGAGGCTCATGTTCCAAGTCAGGAATTACAAGCTTTGGCAATACCACTACCCACAGCCACTTACAAGAATCAAACAGAGAACTGAATACAAGAAGCCACAGAATGTTTTTCAAAAGGCAGTTTGCTGGTGTTTCTGCTTTGTTTCTTCTGTATCTTTTTAGACTTTAAGCCCTTTTGGGCCAGGGAGCCATTTACCTATTTTGCTACACAATCTGCTTTGTGATCTTTTTTCCCCTTAAAATGCAGTACATAAACATTCTTAAAAATAATATACGTCTATCTATCAGATAGCTATGGTAAAGAACAATTAGGGCTCTTCTATGCACCCAAAGTAAATGGCAGTGCATGAGGAGGTGTCCTTTTCTGCAGAGATGGGGGACTCCCCATTACATTGTAAAGTTTAAGTTTAGCTAGCTCCAGCTTCCCTTCATCTTTACCTGTAGGAAACTACCTGTGGCTTCTAATGGGATTTGTTTGTGAGCATCAGAATAGCAGTCAAAGGTGGCAGAGCTCTAGGCCTTCTCCTAAAGCAGGAATGTCAGCAGCAGGAGCACTCTGGTGCTACTTCTGAAGTTTTTTGTTGTTGTTTTTTTGTAAGGGCCTTAGCTAAAAAGAAAGCATCAGATTCAGAGGAAGGCAGACTGAGAAACTTGCCTAAGGGCATATGTAAATTCTAGGCCACTGTCTTTTCCTAGGGCCTCCTAAGAGACATCATTCAGCTCTCTCAGCAAGATAATTGGGCTCTCCCATATCTTGAAAATATTATCAAGATTTGCATATTGTCTCTTCAGTCATTTGCAGCTAATGAGTTCCTAGATGAGAACAAAGTGCTTACGGCCATCTGGCAATCATCTGCTTAATGACATCACTTCCCGCTTAATGATGTCACTGCCAGCCCTCTGCAAGCACCCTGAATACTATGCGGCCTTCTGTGTGATACAGGTTTGACACCCCTGCTCTATACCTTTTTAAATTTATCTGAGATTTCTTAAATTCCATTTTCCAATGTTTATATGTTTGATTTAAACAATTGGAACCCGTTCCAAGAGCTCAGGATGAAATGAACTAGATTAGGGGTGTCCAACTCATTTCAGAGGCTGGGCCTGGAAGAGCAAAGGTGACCCAGTGCTGAAGACAAACAGGGGCTCTTGCCCCTTTAAGACTTATATAGAAAACAAGCCACACCTGCTGCCAGCCTGGAGCAACCACTATCTCCTGAACTAACCACTTTGGCCCAGCTGCTATTGACACCCAGATCCAGAAAATAGTAGTCAGGAGAAGGCAGTGGAAGAAAATGGTGACTGCCAGTAGCAGGATATTTAAACAGGAGAGCCTCTATCCTAGGTCCTACACCTGAGGGAAGCCAAATCCTCTTCAGGTCTCCAGCTCATCCTCACTCCCACTTCCACCAACATGCACAGACCATTTGGAAAGAGAGAAAGAACCAGCACAAGCACCGTCAAGGCTCTGGCAACAGCACCCTCTATTCTGGAAGTCCTCTGCCCTCCTGAGAAAGAAGGGGTCTTCGAAAGCCAAGGGTCTGAATTGGTGTGCTGACATGCGCCCCTTATCAGCTTGTGTTATAACCAAAGCTCAGAGCCCAACAATTTTTAAAGAAAACATTTATTTACACATTTCAGCAAGTACAAAGTATGATACACAGTTTGGACCAACTTCCATCTCCTCTTTAGTATTTTCTTTTTCTTGTTATGAAACATAAGGCGCTTTCTTTATACTCAGTGGCAGGCAAAGGGCAGGGGAGGGAGTGGGGCAGGAGCTGCTTTCCTGCCCTCTTCTATGTATAGTGTTCCCCCACACAAACTCCCCTCCCTGCTCCCTGTTCATGTCCATTTTTCTGCCAGAAGGGGTGGTGGGCACCAACACCTGATGGTGTTTCAGGCCTGGTGGGCCTGAAAGGGAAGCCCTTATTACCGAGGCGAATCAATGACTGGTGGCGTGACTCTTTGCTTGGGGACAGATGGGGACAGCCTCCACAGGGTGGCTTCAGATAATAATACATATATTTTCCTCTGCTAAGTGATTTCCAAAGGAGAGGGTGGAGAGGTGGTCCGAGGCAAGGGCCAGAAGGGGGCACAAAAGAACTCCTTTGCCTTGGAGAACCACCCTAAAATCAGGGTGACCAAAGGGGGGACAGAGTGCCTGTATCTTTAACCATTGTGCAGAAGAGGAAATTTTGCAGTAGTAGCTCAGCATGGAAGGACTGAGGGCCCAATCCTCTCCAGCACCTGTGCAGCCACAGTGCAGCCCCAAGGAAAGGGAACAAATATGCCCACACCTAAGAGGCTTCTGTGACTGCCTCCCCACCACAGGATGCAGTGAATGCCCCATTGGCACGGCCCCATAGTGGGGCCATAGTGAGCTGGCACTAGAAAATTGGGCAGAATTGGGCCCTTAAAAAGCAGCATCTGTCAAAATCTCCTGTAATATGCAATGGTTGAAGGTATAGGCACTCTGACCTCCATTGGATCTGGTCACCCTGCCTGAAATATCTGCTTTCTGTATAAATAATCAAGTGTCTCTCTCTCTCTCTCTTTCTTTCTCTCTCTCTCCATATTAACAGTGCTCGGCATCTTGGTGCATAAATAAATTAAAATATTCACATTTTTTACAAAAAAAAAGCACGTCTCCATTTCTTTCTTTCTTTCTTTCTTCATTCAACGAGCCGCACAGGCGTGCAGGGTTAGTAATCCCTTTATCAAGAGTCTAGGAATCAACGCTGCCAGCCTACTTCATCTCCGGCCATTGGGAAACGGGTAGGCTCAGCAAGTGGGTGGCAGCCTCTCCTGGGCACCCCCCAGCAAGGAGGTTCCCCCCCCCAGCACTTGGGGCAAAGGGAGGGGGGAGAGGAAACAAACTCTGCCAGATAGACCGTGGGGGGTCCCCTCTTCTCCTCCCCCTCCGCCCACGCCAACGTTCACATTCTCGCGATCAGCCAGCCCCCCAAGGAGAGTCAGGGGGGATCGGGCACCTGGCGGAAGCAAGACCCGAGACCTGCCCCTTCCACGCCAAGAGAGGCGTGTGGAAGCCTTCTGGCTGGAACTGGAAGGAGTCTTGGGGTGGGGTGGAGCCGGGCGGGGACACCCCCTCAGGCGCCCGCCGCTGGCAGAGGCGGCCTCGGGCTGGGATGGCCCCGGCTGCGGTGGGCACGTCCCTCGCCCAGGCCTCCGGTTCATGCAGGAGAGGCGAGGGGGGCGCCCGGCTGTCTCTGGGAGCCTCACACCAGGGAGGTGACGGGCGGGATCTTGGTGCCCTCCTCCTCCCAGGGCTGGAGGTTCTGCAGCGCGAAGAGCGAGGAGTTGTGCAGGCACAGCGGGTCCGGCTGGATCGAGTCGTTCAGGGACTTCTGGAAGGCGTCGTGCTGCAGCTGCAGCATCAGCCGGCTGGCCTGCTGCCGCTCCGCCTCCCGCTCCTCCGCCGTCTGTCGCCTGCGGGCGCAAAGCACACGTCAGCCCCCTCCGGAGCTCCCCCGGCCCTCGCCCCCAAGCTCCGCACCTGGGCGCCACCCCGCCCCAGTGAAGCGTCCCGCTTCCGGAGTGCGGTCAGAAGGAGGTCTCACTAATTGCCTTCAGTGGGGCTTACTCCCAGGCAAGTGCACCCTTAGGCTGCGATCCTATCCTGCGAGTAAGACCCATCGACTGTAATGTAATGAGTGGACGGGGATAGGCTTGGGCTCTCAGGTTGCAATCCTAGCCACCCTTGCCTGTGAGTAACACCCGTTGACTGTGACTTACTTCTGAGTAGACGTGGCTAGGCTGGGGCTCTGAGGCTGCAATTCTATCCCCACTTTCCTAGGAGTAAGCCCCATTGACTGTAATGTGACTTACTGCTGAGCAGACGGGAATAGGATTCGGCTCTTACTCCCGAGTAAGCGTGGACAGAGCCGAAGCGCTTTTTGGAAGCAAGGCCAGCGATTGGCGCCTGTATGTTTACTCAGAAGCAAAGCCGAGGGGTTCTCAGTGCCGGGTCAGTTTCTTTCTTGTCTGCAGCAGGATCGTGCCCACCGACTCCAGCACGACACCCCTTTTGTCTGCAAGAAGGGAAGCCTTCCCTGTGCCTTTGAAACGTGTCATTCCAAGTCAACAGGGGTTAAGGGGCTGGAAAGTGTGTCCAGCTGGTGCCGGGAGGATCAGATGGCAGCAGAGCGCCCGACGTGAAGATTCTCTGTTGTCTACACACACGCTCCGTTAAGGAATCGCCCCTGGCAGTTTTCACACGTGACACACACACACGCACCCCTTCCTCCTCTCTAACCCCCCCCCCCAAACAGAAAGCAATCAGTTTCAGGTCGGAGGAAACCGAGGCTCTGACCGTGGCCGCTGCCCTCGGCGTTGGTTCCCTACAAGCCAAAGCCAGAGTGAAGAACCGGGAATGCCCTCTTCAAAGCAGAGCAACCCCATCTTTAAGCCACTTCTGCTCAACGTTGCGTATACGCAACAGGGATCAAATGTGTGTACACGTGTGGACTGGGCATCAAGGGGTTTTGAAAGCGGCGCTCCCGTCAACGCACACAGGCTGCAATCCTAGCCACGTTTTCCTGGGAGTAAGCTCCATTGACTATAATGGGACTTACTTCCGAGTCGACAGGTATAGGCTCGGACATACTGTCTTAGAGCACAATCCTAGGCATGGTTAATCTGAAGTAAATCCCGTTGTGTTAAAGAGGGCTTACTCCCAGGAAAGTGTGGATAGGATTGCAGCTTTTTAAAAAAGGCTTAGTAGCAAATGTGGGCAACCTCTCCCCCATTTTCAAGGGGTTCGGGAGCATTTTGGAGATGCCCGATTTCCAGCGCCTTGCAGGAGGAAAGGAAGCGTAATGACCACAAGCCCTAAACCAGTTAAGCCGGAGTGCTCGGGTTCGAAACCGATTCACCACCTCGATCGGAAACCCGTCGATCGGGGATCCTTTGAAGTCAACGGAGGCTGCCATCCTATGCACACTTTCCTGGGAGTTAGCCCCATTGAACTCAGTCGGGCTTACTTCTGAGTAGACAGGCATAGGACTGGGCTGGGAATCTCCTCCACCCTGCGTAGCCTGTCCCCAAACCCTGGAGTTGCTGCCTTCTAGCCGGAGCTTCCTTTCCGGGGGTCCCCTAGAAAGAGCCCAGCCTGCTTCTGAAGGGCATCTGCCGCGTCCCTCAGACCCGTAGCGGGATCCATCTCGCAGCCAGCCAACGCAACCACCTAAGAAATTCTGAATCGATTCTCCCGGAATCTGGGACCATTTGGGGAGGGATCTAGGAAATCACCGGAGGGATCCTCGGAGGGATTGGGCTGCGCAGAAAAGCAGGTGGGAATAGACAACCACATTGGCTGGGATTCCAGCTGCTGGGAACCGCTGTCCAGAAACTCTTTAATCGGCTCAAAATCTCTTTAATCGGCTGTCCATCTCGAGGATCTCGCGTTACATTTCAACGTAGCCCAGGGACAGCTGCTTTGAAGTCGAAAAGGACTTTCACCGCGATCCGAGTCCCACTTTCCTGGAAGTAAGCCCCCTTGACGACAATGGGACTTACTTCTGAGTAGGCATGCATAGGCCCGGGTTCTCGACCCCCAGTTTACAGCCATCGGATGTAGGAAGGCACAGTTTTGTTTTTTTCCTGGTGCAATCCGAGTCAATGTAGATTTACTCCAAAGTAAGAGCCCAGTTCTAGGCCTGTCTACTCAGAAGTAGGCAGTCATAGTCAATGAGGTTACTCCCAGGTAAGTGTGGATAGGATTGCAACCTGAGAGCCCAATCCTTTACATATCTACTCAGATGTAAGTCCTATTAGAGTCAATGAGGTTACTCCCAGGAAAGTGTGGTTAGGATTGGGCTGCGAGTCCCACAGGACTTCCTCCCAAGTAAATATACCCAGGCTAGAGGTTTTGAGCCTCCGAATCGCAGTCCCTGTAGGATTTCACCCCAATGTGCTCCTTCCCTCTTCCACTGTGCCCCATTGCCTTTTCAGAGGGTTCCTCGAGGTTTGTGGCCGTGGGGGTGGGCTGGGCTTGTGGGGTCCTTTTTATATCTCCTTTCCCCCCAGCCCCATGGAAAATTCTTTTCCTTTCGCCAGCGGTCTTTGACCTCCCGAAATGTCCGCTTCCTCGCCGTGGCTGTTCTTAAAAGCCAGCATCCAAAACGGAGCATCTCGAAGGACGCCCGTCGGGGGCAGCCTCAGGAAGCCCGGAATTATTCTTCCCCTTCCATTCCATTCTCAAGTCATGTCCAGCGCGGGTCCACGGAATCCGTGGGTGCTCGTTGGACTTCCACGGGAGAAATCAATACTTAGGACATTGAGCAACCAGTGCGCGATTCTTCTCACCCCCCCCCCCCAAAAAAAAAAAACCGAACGAACAAACTCCTGTCTTCGGAGTTCCCCCCCCCCCACCCAGATTAACAGCAGAAGCCAACAGATTCATCTTCGCGGGTCTCACAACCTGCAGGGCTCCGATGAAACGCGGTGCTTTCTTGCCAAAGACTTCCTTGAAAAGCCAGCCAGTCAGCCAGGGTTCTTTCTTTCTTTCTTTCTTTCTTTCTTTCTTTCTCTCGACCCAAGAATCTTGTTCGTTCCATTGCTCTTGCCAAAGACAGCTAGCTGAGCTGGGATTAAAGTGGGGGGGCTTCTGATTTTATTTTCCCGCTCTACAAATTGCGAAGGAAATTTTATTCTGCAAGAAAAGGAGGGGGGAAGAAGAAGGGGGGTCCCGACAGTTCTCCATAGGGAGGGACTTAAGGAAAGAAGAGGGACTGATTCCACGGCCGGTGGCCAGAGTTACATCCACGTAATTCCCCCTTTCCCAAAAAAAAAAATCAGCCAGCCCAGAATGAGATGGGCTGACAAGCGCCCGCTTTTGTGTGCTGGAGGGTGGCCGGTAAATTTGGAGAGCCCCCGGGTGATCTTCCACTCCTGCCTCGTAGCCCAATCCTAAACGGGTCTACTCCAAAGTCCGTCCCATTGTGTTCAACGGGGCTTGCTCCCAGGCAAGTGTGGATAGGATTGTCGCCTCAGAGAGCAGCAGCTGCGGGCGCGGCCTGGAAACAATCTTCTTTTCAACGGAGGGCGATTTTTGTTTTGAAGCCTCGTTCACCTTTTTTCCGCGCGATTCTCAGTCTCGTTATCCGCGTTATTGCTCCCTCGGCCTCCCCATCCGCGTCCTTTCTGAGCGGGCACTTTGGGCAGCCAAAGGGCAGCGGGAGAAAAAAGCACTTCCTCTCCCGGCGTTATCGCAAGAGGGAGATCTCGGCAGAAAGAAGTGCCCCGCTCCAAGGCACACCAGTTGGGGCAGCATCGAAAGAAAGAAAGCGAGCCCAATTCATCCTGGGAGTGATCCAGAGTCAGGTTGCGTCCTGCTATTCGGTTCCCTGGGAGCCAGTCCCGTTGGACTCGGTGGCTTGATTTACTTCTGAGTAGACGTGCCTACTGGGCTCGCCCTGCCAGACCTGGAAGCCTGAGTGGGGTCCGCTAGCAAGGAATCCGGCTGCACAGAGCTCTCCTGCGGCGCGATCCCGGCGCCTCTTGGGGAGTGGGGGGGGGGGTCTCCGAAGAGGGCGGCGGTGTGTCGGGTTGGAGGCAGGGGTCCTCGCCGTCGGAGCGCACCCGCTCGACCCGGAAAAGAACCAGGGTCCATCCCTGGCAGGGCTGAGAAGGATCCTGGCCCGGAGACCCGGACAGACCCCGCCAGTCCGAGACTGAGCCGGACTCAGTGACAGGGAGTTCCACAGGGCGGGTTTAGAGGCAGCCACAGGACGCCACCGTGGCCCCCCGGATACGTGACCTTGCTCTGGGGCGGCTGCTGCGTGGCGAGGATCCATTTTCGTTAGACACGGGTCCATTCGAGAAACGGAGCTGCTCTGCGGGGAGGGTCCTGGATCCCTCGCTCGTGGGGGGCGAGCAGCCTCTGCCTTTGGGTGCCTTCTGCTCCTAGCACTGGACACCAAATCGCTGCTGGTTTGGAGAAGCCCGCACCTCCTCTGCTCCTGCTTTCTGTCTCCACCGACGACCACTCCGAGGCCCACGAGCTTTAGCACTGACAAATGAAGTCCACAGCCTACTCCTTTGCCCCAAGCATCCCGTATTCACAGGTAGACTGCCCTGGAACCTGGGGGTTCCATTTCGCCACGCCTGCCAAGTGCTGCCTGTGGAGTATTTATTCTCCTGACACTCTAATCATTTTCGTTTAAAGAGCAGCCTCAGGTGGTGGCCACCTCTTCCCCTCCGCACGATCAATTCAAGGAACTGGGTCTCCTTCTTTCGTTTGTCCTGGGCCTCCCTGACAATCAGCCTTCATGGAGAGTACCCGAGATCCAAGGGAGAGAGTCCCCTTTACTTTCCCCGCTCCACAGCTACTCACAACCCAGGAAACCTTCCTGATTTTTTTATCTAAACGCAGAGAATGCGGGCTTACCGCCCAAGCCTACGTAGTTCTACTCAGAAGTAAGTTCCATTGACTTCAATGGGGCTTCCTCTCAGGAAGGGATGCATAAGATTGCAGCCTTACAGAGGGAAGACCAAGTGTCTTTCTCTGCGTGTTTTGCCTGTGGACGTCTTGGCATAGTCGCGTGTCAGGCCAAGGTAGCACCCCCAATCACCAGCGCGTGTTCTGGAAGAAAATTGCCCCGGCGATGCCCACGAGACTAACTGCCTATCGTCGCCACAGGTTGCCAGTGTGCGTGTTTAGAAAGGAGCTCTGTGTGCCCTTTGCTGTGTTTTGAGGTGCAGGCAGGGTGACCAGACCGCAAAAGAGGACAAGGCATCCCAAAATGTAGGACATCCAAGAAAAATGGAAAACATGACAAAACAAGTGCTAAAAACACTAGTGTATGGATTTCATGTGGCTAAACACTAGATTACTTATTATGAAATTTAAAACTATATTGTATATAATTTCTTAATTGCAAGAAGGCTCTGTGCTGCCTGCTCACAGGGAAAAGGAGGACATTTAAGTTCTTTTCTTTTCCAGGGCACGAGGCAAAAAAATAAGACATGTCCTGGAAAAAGAGGACGTCTGGTCACCCTGCATGCAGGGGAAAGGCTGGAAAGCGCCCAGAAGGGTTGAAAAAAGCTGACTGGGCTTTAAAGAGCAGGAGAGGCCAGAGACTGAACTTGGGGATCTGTATAAGATAGAATATGGAAGAATGACGATGAGGTGTGGGCCCCTGGGCATGTGCAGAGTGTGTTTTGAGTTTATGCCCTCCCAGTAATCGCAGAGAGACCCAGATTAAGGGGGGGAGAGGATCAGCCCCATCATTTCAGCCCTGGAGGGAACATCTCTCTTTCGGGGAAGGGTCTGAGGTCCCCCTCCCAGCCACCACCACCCCCCCTCCACCGGCGGAGCCGACTCACCGCCACTTGGTGCGGCGATTCTGGAACCAAGTCTTGACTTGGGCGTCGGTCATCTTGAGCGACTTGGCGAGCGCCGCCCTCTCGGCCGAGGCCAGGTACTTCTGCCGGTGGAAGCGCTTCTCCAGCTCGCAGATCTGCACCCGGGAGAAGGAGGTGCGCGGCTTCTTGCGCTTGGGCGGGGTGCGGTTCTGGTAGGGGTGCCCGATCCTCCGCGTCACCGTGAAGGGGGTCAGCGCCGCCGCCGCTGCCAGGGAAAGAAGGCCGGTGAGAAGAGGGGGCACCTCAGGGCCAGTCCCACCCTCCGAGTAGCACCCCAAGGCTGGAGGAGGCGCCTACTCAAGGCACCTCTCAGCCTGGATCGCTTTCGTGATCCCTAACGGGTTTGTCACACCCCCCCGGGGTCAAGGCTGCTGTCCGAAGGGGTGGCTTCTTTCTCCCCCCCTTTCCCTTTCAGATCCAAGTTCAGGGGTGACTTGGGGATTCAAAGCCTCCCTGGAGACTATTGCGGATCAGTTACTGTGGGGAAAGGGTGGGCACGATCCGGATGAGGTGCTGCAGAAGGAGGTGGGGGGAAGGACCCCAACCCAGCCCCCAAACACCGCCTGGGGCGGCACAGCGAAGGATTCCTCCCTGCGCCATGAACAGACCGGCAGGAAGGCATCCACCGAGGTGAAGCCGCCGCGCAGAAGTTCGGCTGGCAGGTGGATCTCGGCTCTCGCTCTTTGTCTCCGCGCTGGGCGCAGAAACCGCTTGGCAGGGCCAGACTCCGCCAGAGCCGGGCATTGTGACGGTGGGCACAGAAGCGAGGGCAACGGAGTGGCCAGGTCGGAAGTGTTCCAGGGGACCAGATCTTCCCCTTCCAGCAAGCCTACTTCATCCCCATCATCATCGTCGTTTGTTGTTGTTGTTAATAATAATAATATTATTATATCGGATTTATATAATATAATACTTTATGCCAATAAAGGTGGAATGAATGAATGAATAGAATATATATTTTGCACAATATATTATATATTTAAATATATATATTAAATATATTGAATATATTAAATATATTATATATTAATATATAATATAATATATTTTTATCTATTAAATATATAATATATTGTGTATTATATTTACATAATATATTATTCTATTGCACATATATATATATATATATATATATATATATATATATATATATATATATATATATATATATATATATTTGTGCGATATAATAATATATAGTATGGTCAATAATATATATAATGTATAATAAATAATATATATAAATAATATAATCTCTTATTATATATTGATGATATAAACGTTATAAATCATTTCATATGATATAATGATCTAAATCGGGTGATATAAATCCGATATTAGAATATCCCAGAGGTTTTTCCCTGCCTGTCAATGTGAGTGGGTCGTCCCCAGGTATCCCGAAGACATCTTTTTCGGCCCTGTCTCGCCCTCCCATCAACGCCGTGAAGTGAGTGATTCAAGGCATCCCGATCCTGGGAAAAGCCAGGCAGCCTTGAAGGCTGTTGAGTGACTTGACAAGGTGATCGCAACCTCTCCCTCCCGCCACCCCCCCCAATCTTTCTTGTCCCTCATCTAATCCGCTTTGGGTTCCAAAGCATTTCAATGACCGGGAGCCGTTTTCACTTCCTCTACCCCCCCATCCCACCCCCATACAACCCATCACACATCTTGTAATCGGATTAGGCACGGCGATTTTCTCGCCTTCCTCTGCTGTGGATAGATGCTGCGCTTTCGATTAGCCCCAGAAATCCCAGGGCCTTCCAGGTGGTGGTGGTGGGGTGGGGGTTATGAAGATCTGTGGGTGCCCATTTTCGAGTCCTTAATTTTAAAGGGCGTAGAACGAAAGAAAGAAAGAAAGAAAGAAAGAAAGAAAGAAAGAAAGAAAGAAAGAAAGAAAGAAAGAAAGAAAGAAAGAAAGAAAGAAAGAAAATCTTTCGTGCCTGCCTTTGGTCACCCATGACCAACCCTACCCAGGACCAACCCAAAGGAAACCCGATCTTTCACCAAAGTTTACCCAGGGCAAGGAATTCAGCTGCCACCCCAGTGCCACTTCGATCATTTTCCTCCGAAGACAGAAAACCAGTTTCGGATTGTGTTCGGGGTTTTTTTTTGGGGGGGGGGGGGTTGTTCTTTGTCCCCCTGCAGAGGCTGTGCGGGGACGGCGGGTGCCCACCAACCCGGAGCCTGGTAGGACACGCTTCAAGAGGAACGTCTGAACCGGGCCGAGCGAGCGTCGCGCCTTACCTGTGAACCTGTCCTTGACGAACCGCCTACTGCTCTCCATCCAAGGGAAGTTGAGGCTGCCAAGGCTGGGCACAGCTGGCATGGCCGGGATGGCGCTGGAGATGGGAGGCGGCACGGCCCCGGGGATGGGCCTGTGGGCTGGCACCCTGATCACGCCAGATGGGGCCAGGCTGAGGTTCACACTGTAAGATCCAGAGTCTTCGAAGGGGGCCCCGATGCCCGGGAAGGCGCCGGGCAGGGAAGGGTACGGGGCGCTGGTCCTGCTCACGGGGCTGCCCAAGTAGTTCGTGGCGCCGCCGCCGTCCGATCCTCGGGGGGCGGGCTGGGAAGGGGTCTCCTGCTCGGAGCTGTTCAAGATCTGATCAATCCCGAAGCTGATGGGCTCGTGTGGATGCGGCGTCTGCGTGTTCGTTGGCTGATCCATCCTTGGTGGATAGAAATATTGGCTGGAGCGGGAGGAAGGGGAAAAAAAAGGCGCGAGAGCCCCTATAAAATCGCTCCCTCGCCCTTCACAGTAGATCCATGGACGGTCCCGGCTGCGAGGGGCGGCACACTGAAACTTTGCCAAGAGCGCTCGCGCTCCGTGTCATCCTTTTTCGAACCCAGCCTCGGAGTTGGGGCTTCTCCGCGCTCTCCCGCCGCTGCCATTGGCCGCCCCGAACAAGCCTCTCCCCTCCCATTGGCTCCCGGCTTTCAATAACAGGCCTCGTTCCCGGGAATGGGAGCTCAGGGACTGTTCCGTGGTGACATCACTTGAACAAACGAACAATAGGTCAAATTTATTAGCCGGGCTAATGCGGGGCGGATATTGCAATCAGCGTCTGGGGGGGGGGGCTGTCTCTCGAAATTAGCCCCATGGAATGGGACGAGCCTTCGCAATTACCAGCCTCTTCCTCCCTCCCTCCCTCCCTCCTTCCATCCCTTCTTCCCACCCTTTGGAATCATTAACAAATATGCGAGTTGAACAGAATTCCAGGCTGGTAGTACCAGGACTTGTGTGTGTGTGTCCCCATTTCCACCTCGGTGGATTAATTTGGGGATCGATGCAACTCTCTCCTGTAGTTTCTTTGTTTACAAACACTATACACCAAAGGTAAGAAGGAGCAGGCCGGCCGCAAGAGTAGGGCTACTCTGGGATGACAGCTCGGCCAAGTCACCTGCTGGTTCCTCTGTGAAACTGACCATTTTTACCCTGCACTTAGAAAAGTCTGATCTGGAGTTGATCCTTCCGTGGGATCGTTTTGTTTTGTTTTTCATACCAAGGGGGGGAAAAAGTCTGATTTTTGCAGAGTTCTGTCCCCTTTTTCATTCTTTTGGGAGATCCTGGGAGGCTGCTTACCCGGGAGGAAGGCTCACAGCCCAAGCCTATGTTTGTCTACTCAGAAGTAAGTCCCGTTGCGTTCCATAGGGCTTACTCCCAGGACAGTGCGGATAGGACGGGGCTCTCCTTCTTCCAAGCATGCGACTTAGCAGGGTGACCAGATGTCATAACGCAGAAAGAGGACCAGGCACCCCAAAAGTAGGACATCCAAGAAAAATGGAGAACATAAAATAAAAGCTAAACGCAGGCGTGTATGGATTTCAATTTAAACACTATACTACTTACTATTAAATTTAAAACAATATTACATATAGTCTCTTAATTCCAAGAAGGCTCTGTGCTGCCTGCTCACAGGGAAAACGAGGTCATTTAAGTTCTTTTCCAGGACACGAGGCTAAAAAAGAGGACGCGTCCTGGAAAAAGAGGACGTCTGGTCACTCTGCCTCCGCGTAAATACGCCTAGGGCTCAGGTTGGGTAAGTGCCTTTTTTTTTTCTTTTGCTTAAGACCAGCTTCATGCACGATCAGGGCAAAAGTGGTTTGAGGATCGTGGCTCTGGCGCTGTCTGGAGCACAGCTGCTGGACCCCACTAATGGCGAGGTGAACATTTTGCAGAGCCTGGATTATAATAGTGTTTGATTCCTTAAAAAAATAAATAAATAAAAGGGGATGCCCCAGGCCTTGAGCAATCGTTTGTTTTTCTATCAGAAGCTGGGGGGGGGGGGGCAAGAAACAGGACTGAAGGTCTCTGTGGTCAAGCAAAACGGATTTCACACGAATCTGTTTACACTGTCTTTCTGTTTACACTGAATCAGATCTGCTGGTCTTGGCACTCCTGATGCCTCTGATTTGAGATTTGCTCTCCACACCCCCAATGGCTGATACCAGCACGCTCTCCTCAGCGTTTACTGGTATTAATTCCCTATTATTTTCTGCCTGGTTGCAAAAGCATCACTCGCCTACCTCCTCCTTGAATCCGGCCTGGCATGAGGGCACAGCCCTTCTGGTTGGAGGGGAGGGAGTCTCCTCCAAAAGGGGGGGGGATTCCGTTTTGGGTTAATGTCTGCCCACTAAACTTCTTGCCACGCCGCCTCCTCGGTGCTGCGAGTTTGCAGACGCTCCCTGACGCCCAAATGGGCCTAAAAGCGTTAAAAATTAAATAACCCTCCAAATGCATTTACTTAGGTTCCCCCCCCCTTTCTAAAGGGAAATGAAAACAGGGAATAGAATTTTCCTTTTAATAGAATGTAATGGCATTTGATCAGCACCTGTTAAGGCTGATTCCCTGATTCCAGAAAGCGGGGACAAGGAGGGAGGATATTAGTTTTTAAAGCCCGCGATTCAATTACCCCAACACGCTGAATAATTTAAATGGCCACCGTAAATGCAGACAGACCTGCGGACTTGAAGGGGCTTCTAGCGCGAGAGGGAGACCCACTTCCTCCTCTCTGGGCCATTTCCCTGCCCCGGTTTCCATGCTTGGTGGACGGACCTGCCTTCTCTTCTAAACCCCCCCCCCCCCGGACCATTTCTGATTTTTTTTTTAATAACATTCTCCACACATAGTATTTATTTTCAGACACCCCATAAAGGTTTGATCATGTCAAATGAAATGACATAATTGACCGGTGCAAAAAGATGTCCCCGCCCCCGTCCAGAAAAGATCCAAGGATTCCTCAGTCCTTACCATTTCAAATGAGGATTCCTCTCCTCCCAGGGTGACCAGATCCAACGGAGGACAGAAACTGCTATACCTTTAACCAATGTATAGAAGAGAGAATATGGGCAGGTGCAGCTTTGTAAACTCTTCCCTGTTGAGCTGCACTTGCCCACGTTCCCTCTTCTCTACTAGGCATTTTCAACCACCGTACCAGGGCACATTGGTGTGCTGCGAGTGGTCCACAGGTGTGCCCCAGAAATTTGGGGGAAGATCATTTATTAGTAAGGCCAATGGGGGTTTTGATCCCCCCCCCCACTGGCAGCATGGTGTGCCTTGTCAATTGTCAAAAACCTGATGGTGCACCGTGACAATTTTAGTGCCTTGTCAGTGTGCCATGGGATGAAAAAGGTTGAAGATGTCTGTCTAGACAGCGGTTAAGGGTAGAGGCACTCTGGATCTGGTCACCCTGGGGATTCCCCCCACACACAAACACACACACGTGAGGTTGCCAGGCTGCCATGGGGAGAGGAGCGACCTTTGAGCGCCAGGAAAAACTTCCGATGGTCCTGCCTCGGTTGGGACCGACCACAACCAAATCTGCACCCCAGTGAAATGGGAATGGTCAATTTCACCCAGTTGGCCTGCAATGCTTCAGGCGCGTCTGTCAGCTTGTCAGTTTCACAGGAATAAATGGGATTGCCTTCCGAACGAACAAACCTCAGTCTCTGAAGCTCTGTTGTGAAATGAAATGTGGCTCCCGCTCATCAGGCCTGCTTTTTCGGAAGGAAGCCCTGAGATCCCTGCTTTACACTGTAGAGATCCTGGCTTTAGAGGTGGGTCTCAGTGTCTCGCCTTTCCCAAACTCGGGACAGCAGCGCAGTAGTGGGCTCTCTGCTGGGGATACTGATCTGTGACTGAGAGCCCAATCCTAGGCATGTCTACTCAGAAGTAAGTCCCATTCTAGTCAGGGGGGCTTACTCCCAAGTAAGTGTGGACAGGATTGGGCCCTGAGCCAGAACCACGTCTGTCCTTTCGGACGTCCTGGAGTCTTCTCAGGTTTGGTGGGAGAGGAGGAGTTCAGTCCTGGAGGAAAGGTGAACCTGTGGAAGGGGGGATTCTCCCTCCCTCTTCCCCCTCCCTCACGGCCTTTTCTCTGACATCTCTCCAGCATCAGGCGATCCTCACCCGCTCCCAGCGCATTCCCCGAGGGTGCCAACTTTCCACCAGAAAGTCCTTTGATTTGGGGGGCTGGGTTTGTCCTGTTCCTTCCAACCTCCCCCCAAGTCACGTCCGCCACTGAAGGGACGTCTCAGCCAGGCAGGACCTAGACGTGGTCCTCGCACTGTCAGCTTATGTAACAGTGATCAGTGAGGGGAGGGGTGTTTTTAATGCTCCTAGAGAATCAAAGACCCGGGGATTTGCCTCAAGTGGCAGCCCTGAAAAGAGACCGAGGAGGCTATACTTTCCTGGGAGTAAGGTTCATTGAACACAGTGGGACTTACTTCTGAGTAGACATGCCTCGGACTGGGCTGTGAGTCTCCTCTGCAGGGTCGTCGAGGAAAAGGACGGACCAGGGGAGAATCAGGTGAACTGGGGGAGGGCTGGGGAGGGAAGGGGGAATCCGGGTGACCCCCCCTTCCAACAGGCCCGCCCAAAGTTGTGCAAATCCTCCCTGCCTCCGGGTATGGTGTGTGTGTGTGTGTGTGCGTGCTGTGGTTCAACCAGAGGCATTGCGATCACACTCCTGGAGCGTCCCTGTTTCTGGATCAGCATCACCTAGGCCCCTTCTCAAGGAGAGGGAGGGGGGAGACACCATGATCCGACGGGCTCCCTGGAAAAGGCCTAGGGGTCCCAGGCGGACCTGCGGAGCCCCTCTCAGGGTAGGTGGGTGTTTGGAAAGGGTCTCCCAGGCGGACTGGGAAGGCTCCGTCTTTTCCTGCTAAGTGCCCCAAGGCGGGAAAGGGACCCACTGACCCAGGCAGAGCTGCTCTTTCCCCGAGATTCCGGTCAGGCCCGCTGACCTCTCGGGAGAGGGCCGGGCTCGGGCTCTGCAGCGGAAAGTCCCGAGCTGGCCCCTTCGAGGCAGTGAGATGCTTCCTGACCCCGCGAAGAGATCGGAGCCTCGGAGCTTTCACCTGCCTCTCTGGGCGCTGATAGGCACAGCCTTGTGCCCGCCTTGCAGCCCACTGGAGGTGCCACACCGTGTTTGTGCATCGCGCACAGGGGCCACCCCATGCAGTAGGCCACAGGAAACACAAGGCAATGGGAGTGAGCAAGGGTTTCTGGGGGACACACTGTATATATATATATCACCCACCCACCCACACACACTGTACATACACCACACACACACGCACACACACTGCACACGTATATCAATGTGAGCGTCACTGATCCCCCACCAAGACGTGTGTGTGCCATTTCCAGGTGCAGAAATGCGGGCACGCACTACTCTGTTCCCGGCTGTGCACGTGTGAATGCAGAGATACACGCGATACTCCCTCCTCTTCGTCGCTGGGCGGTTCAGTGGGTGGGTCCGGGGTGCAAGTCCGGAGGGCAGGGCGCCTGGCGCTCTCCACCCACCCACCTGTCCAGGTGGCGGCTGCGGCCTCCCTGGCTTGGCACCAGCGCCTGGGCGTTCCTCCCCTCCGGCTGGCTGGCTGGCTGGCTGTCCGGCCACCGCTTGCCTCCGCCGCCCACCAGCCCGCTGCCGCCCCGGGCAGACCCCACTGGCCGGCCTGGGGGAAGAGCGGCGGTCGTCTGGGAGGCCGCGCTAATCGGATTCTCCGCGCCCGCGCCGCAGCGCCGCTCATTAGTTCAGCTTCCCCGAGAGCGGCGCTAATTGGATTTGCAGGAGCCCAGCAAGCTGCTCGGGGAGCGGGGCGCGCCCTGCCCTGCCTGGTGGGAGGAGTGGAGGCGCCTCGGGGCAGGGCGCTGCTGGGAGAAGGATCGGGGAGGGGGGCCCCCGCAGCCGCGCGGAGGGAAGGGGGAAGCGGGGCGAGCCGCGCGGGTCCTGCGCGGGGCAGGCAGGGCTTTGTTCGAGGAAATTGCGGCTGGATCTGCATAATGGCAGCGGCGGCGGAGGCAGCTCCGGGCGCCCAAGGCGATCTTTTTATTGCGCGGGCGCCTGCCGCTGTGATCAATTTGGGCAGCGCTTTCACCGGGAGCCTGGCAGGCTCGGGCTGCGGCAATATGCAAGATGAGCCTTGAATAATGAATGATGCGCTTTTAAACCAATTCCAAAGTGTCTCTGATCGTACAATATGAAAAGGGCTGGTAAGTAATAGGGGGCTTTAAGAGGCGCGAGTAGGTTTTTATTACTATATTTAAAAAAAGAGAGATCTCTATATTATTGTGCAGAAATGGATAATATATCACCGAGTCTGGGATAATCATATCAACAATACATTTTTCGGGGGGGGGGATTTTTCCCCTCTCTGCCTCTCCTGGCTTGACACAGTTCATTTCCAGCGTCGAGCAGCGCGCAGGCTTGTAAGTCTTGGGCTACCTGATTAAATATTAACTCTATTTTAATATCGGCTCTTAAGTTTAATATGTTGACGTTCTATAGGTTGGCTTTAATTATATTCCGTAATTAATAACCCAGGACCAGCCATCTCCTTCAATGCACCATTTTTTTTTTTAAATATTAATTTTTTTTTTTAAAACAAATGTGTAATAAAACTTAGGGCACAATCCTAACCAGGTCTTCTCAGAAGTAAGTCCTACTTCGTTCAATGAGGTTTACTCTCAGGAAAGTGTGGTTAGGATTGTAGCCTTGATTAACATTAATTTTTAGGGATGGTCTCACAAGATCATCCTCCTGTAAATAAAGCGGTTTTTTTTTTCCTGCTCAGGATCAGGTGAGTTTATGAGAAGACGTATCGTTTTTATATTTCAGTATAAATGTCTCTGGAGATTTTATGGAGAGTTGGCATAATATATAATAATATATATATAAAATCATAGGCCTTGCATAAAACACCCCGCCCCACAAACTGTAATCACGTTTTACTAGCCTATTAAAATCAACAAAAGTGCTAAATGAATTTAAAAAGCGATTTATGGATCAAAATATTTTTTCATAGTTGTGTAAAAAGGAAAAAAAAACAACCCCAACACAAAACAAAAGTGGATCTATTTTATTCAGGATGGTGAATCGAGGCACTTAAAACTAAATGTTTCCTTGGCAAAGCTTCTAGCCCAGCTTTCCTACAAGGGGAGTCATAGTAGATGACTGTTCATCATTTGAATTTGGGGGCTGAGAAGCCAGAGAGGGAGAAAGGAACATGACGCAGTCATGCCGGACAAGGCAAGGAACCTATGAGATGATCCAGCCAGTTCAGGTCGCCAGGTGGATTCTTCAGCTGGAGGGGTGACCAGATGTCATAACCTCAAAACAGAACCCGGCGCCCCAAATTGTAGGACATCCAAGAAAAATGGAGGACACGACAAAATCAAAGCTAAAAACACTTGTGTGTGGATTTCATGTGGTTAACTTAAACACCATATTCCATATTATTAAATTTAAAATTATATCACATATATTTTATTTAATACATAAAAGGCACAATCCTGTGCATGTCTACTCAGAAGTAAGTCACAATGTATTCAATAGAGCTTACTGCCAGGAAAGTGTACATAGGATTGCAGCCATGGTTTATTAATTCCAAGAAGGCTCTGCGCTGCCTGCTCACAGGGAAAAGGAGGGCATTTAAGTTCTTTTCCAGGACACGAGGCTAAAAAAGAGGATGTGTCCTGGAAAAGGAGGACGTCTGGTCACCCTAGGAGTGTCAAGCACCCGCTGGAGACGATGACACCACAGAATCGTGCCTTTTGCGTGTCATGGGGGGGGGGTGCCTGGGTGAACCTATCCTAATGCCACCGGATATGGTGTTAGCCCCCCCCCCCCTTGGCAAACAGAGACCAGAGGGAGAGAAAAAGGTCTTTCGTTTCTGGGCAGCAACGAGACCCGCTTGCTGGATCCCCCCCCCCCCCCCAAATGCAAAGGATGCGAGCGGGATCAGCGCGGACCAAGAGCTTGGAACTGGTCCTGGGTCTCTCTGGTCAATTTCACCCTCTGCAGAGCCCGAGGCTGGCAGCGCGCTGGCTCCTGCACCTGGTTGTTTTTTATTTTCGGAGCAGTCAGGCAAAAGAGATGGGGAACGGAGCGGGCAAGGAAGGCTACTGGTCCCACTGCGCCTTGGGGACCTCCAGGGCCTGGGATCCTGGGCTGCCCACGTCTCTCGGCCCCGATCCCGCCAGGGCAAGGAGCCAGCAGCACATTTCTCTGGAGTGTGGGTTGTGAGGAGGGCCGGATGTTAGGTTGGAAGGGGAGGCGTTGCTGGAGGGCAGCAGCAGCAGGAGACACCTGGAGGAACCTCACCCTGCGCAGGGAGAAGTTGAGCTTCCCCCAATTCCCCCACCCAGGCGCCAGATCTACACTGGAGGAGGTTTCAACACAGATTCGGCCCTACGAGTGCAGCATGTAGAGTGGTGGGGCGGGGGGGGGGAGAAGTAGTCCAAATTCTTCCCCCCACACTTCAGGACACCATGTCTGCCCTCACCCTAAAAGCTTCATGTGATTATTCTAATATTTGGACACCTGCAAGCCCTTAATTTCACTGATCCTGGTTGGAAAAAACGTTCACCTGCTGGGCTACCACTGCTGAGGATCCCAGTTTGCCCCTGGTGAAGGGACCTATTGACAGACCATAAGGCCTAAGACAGGAGACAAATGGTTAACATGCAAAGGACCATTATATTAATGATGTCAATCTAGAGCACAAAAATGCTATGGTATAAATATAACAAGATTACATTGCTGTACGGCTATTATGATGGAATTGTCAAGTAGCTCAATGTGCACGCATGTAGATAGATAGATAGATAGATAGATAGATAGATAGATAGATAGATAGATAGATAGATAGATAGATAGAATTCACTCTCTTTCTGTTCATTTAAACATGATTTTCCCCTAAAACATCTGTGTGAACCTCCCATTGAGGGGGTGCATGAGTGGCAGGGGAGCTGGACCCAGATCTTTCCCAGGGAGAGAAGAGAAGGTGGGGAAATGACCTTAAGGAAAAGCTTAGGGACAAATCTCACAGGATGGCAAGCAAAGCAAAGCAGGCACCAGTAGAAGGCAGATCTGACCTCACTTCATTCTGATTTTTCTCTTCACAGGTACCTCGACACTGAACCAGAAGGATGATTCTTGGCAAGACAAGATCTTTTATTGTGAGCTTCTAGGGGCAGGGACCTTTTGTTTCTGTGCCATGCCAATTGATAGAGCTATATCAATAATCCATTACAGGTAGTCCCTGAGTTTTAGATGTCCGACTTACAGGTGTCCCAAATTAGGACAGCTGTGTTGACGATCTCACACAGGCATGCTGTCCAGAGTTGTGCTTTTGCACCTGTGCAGTAGCAGTGTTCTGACTTGCATCCATTCTGACTTCTGGACAAATTTCCAGAATGGAATTGGGTCAGGGTCTACCTGTATATGAATAACAGATAGTAGATTATCTAGAGCTCTGCCAAGCACATGATCCAAGACTCAGACTTGGCTTGGAACACCAGGATGGTCTTTGACCTTGGCTTTGGCTACTGTATGGCTACTCTGAGCCTAGGGATAGTCTTGTATGTATGGATGCAATGACACAGATACACACCCCACAAGAGCAAAGCCTCCTTCAGAATGTTTCCATGTATGACAGGCACTCTTTAAAGACTGAGGTTGTTATCCAACAAATCTTTTGTTCAGCATAAGTTCAGTTGAACCCAGGAGGACTGTCTTCTGAGTAAACATGTTTCAGATCACTCTGTTAGCATGGCTGATTAATTCTATGCAGATCAAAGGTTTTCATACTTGATGTGTTGCTCACCATTAGGGGCTCAGAATCTGTGTACACAATACACAAACAAAGGGAAGTGGGGATTACCAGTTTATGGACACAGGATGGGAGAGGAGAGAGAGAGGTGCAGTAGTTTAGGTTAAGTCTTAACTCTCTCTCTCTCTCTCTCTCCAGTGATCAGCCAGCGTCCATGCTTCATACCACATTTCTTCTGTTAAAAGTCCCTGCAAATAGAAAGTTAACAAATTAATAGAAAGCTGGGCTACAATCCTTCTCCCTGCCATGTTAGCTTTATTTGTGCATAACCTTCCCCCCCCCTTTGGATGAGCATTTAATCATATGAGTCCCAACACTGCAATTTGAAGGACAGTAACCAGGCCCTAGGACTAAAGTGGTTCAGGCCAGACTACATGAGGAGGCCTGAATATGGGTCTCTATGAATATAATGTTCCCAAATGCTTTCCTAGCCTATTCTGCTCACCAGTAGGGGCTTCAGCTATTTTCCAGCAGGGCTGGGTCTAAAGATAATTGTCATGCATTCCCCTTGTCCCCCAGATGCCCTGGAGGGTTTGGAGTGGCTACTTCAACTGCTTGTTGCATTTTCCTAATAAAGTGGGGGTCAGATAACCACTGATGCCTTTCTGCAGAGATTCCTTTTCCCCCCTATCAGGACAGTGGTGATTAAGAAAAAAACAACCTCACCTTGAAGTGCTGTATACAGAGAGCCTCTGCCATAGGTGCACTGAATCTAATGTCTTTAGCTTCACCACTGTGGTCCTGTTAACATTCAAAGGCCCTTACTCCTAGGCCTGTTTCTCTTGCTTCTCACTAGTTAACTAAACTGTGTTTGTAGTGTGATATTCAGCACCATGGACAGGGCCAGCTTTAAACCAATTGGACCAATTGCTCCCAGTTGGGTCCTGAGCCTAAGGCCCCCCTCCACATCAGGGTAATCTACTTGTCAAATGCACACTCCATCGCTATGGACATCTAACCCCACATTGCAGGTTTTATAGGGAACAGCAATGATTTTAATTTTCTTCTGAATTCTTAAAGCATCAAAAGTAATCTACGCACTTTTTTGCAATTCTATAATAAAATGTGCTTAGATCCATTTGGTCCATTAATTCTCCTGCACTTTTTCACACACTTTGATTGCTTTACATTCTACTCTAGAGATATAAATAAAATAAAATTTATTATAGACTTTATCTCTCTAAGATTCTACAGGCCTTGGCTGTGAATGAAGACCCCACAAAATATGTTTCGTCGGCTATGAACCTGGGGCCCCGCAGCTCCTAAGGCTGGCCCTTATAGATGCAGAATTTTGCAGAACTCTGTGAACATGTAGTTGCACTTGCATCTTTCATTTCTGCTGTCCCTTTTACTGAATATGACTGTGATGGTGCTAGACCCATCTCCCTGGTTACTGACCTTAAGCTCCTTTACACAAGGAAAGGAAGGGCTGGGGAGTAGTCAGTTCCTTCATACAAATGAAAAAGAAAAGAAAAAGAACAGCCAACAAGGGTTACAAAATATCTCCCACTTTATTACCAATAATAAATCCCCTCACATTCCAAATTCACAGAAAGGCAGTTAAAATAATACAAGAGAAGCACATTTTTACCTGCAAGTCCCAAGCTAAAGAAAGATCATCCTCCTAGCTAACAATGAATTTCCTGCCTCCTTCTCTTTCATGCCCCAACCAAATCAGCTGACCACATTCCTCTCTTCAACAATCACAACCTTACATCAGCTGGGGCATAATAACTACAGCCTCAACAAACCCAGTCAGAACCTTAAAGGGGCCAGCACATTACAATGTCTCATGGGTTCAGTCACATACAAAAGCCCTGCTGGATCAGGTGAAAGGACGAAGGAGAGGCCAACCACATGGGAAAATCAGAACAGGACATGTAGGCACATACTCCTCTTCCCTTTGTTGCTCCCCTGCAACTGGTACTCAGAGACACAGTGCCTTGATGAGGATGTTTGTGTTGGGATACTGATGTGTCCATTCTTGCTACTGATCCTGCAAATAATGGGGGAGATGTGGGAGACTCAAATGTGCCAACAAAGCCTGCTGACTTCTTCCTGGGGTCAGAGAGATCACATAACCAGGAACCACCCAGACATACAGGCATATTAGCAACAAGTAGTGGTGACTTGGAACATGTGTTTCCCACTGTCTTAATGCCCCATCCTATTCTAACATGGAGCAGTCTCCTTGGGGCATATTGGATGCTCTGCTAAATCTGCCTGTGGCAAACTGAGGGAGTGAAATTATACACATTCTGAGATGGAGGCTTTGCAGCAGCCAAGTTGTCAGAAACAGCAGCTTAACTGCCAGGAGACAGCAGATATTCAGCTTCAGAAGCAGAAGACCAAGACCCTCTCTCTTTGTTTGGCTGGTGGTATGGAGAAATTTTCTACACTAAGTTCTCATCCAGTATTGGTCATGTCTATGCAAACAGAGCTTTCCAAGGGCCACACAGATAAGGAATCCAGTGTTTCAAGCAAGTCAAGACTGGTGTTATGCTACTGTTGCATCCTCTGTTCTTCACAACTCACCTGCATGTTCACTAAGGCTACAATTTATGCACACGTTCCTAGGAGTAGGCCTCATTAAATGCAGTGGGACTTCTGAGTAGACCTGCATAGGATTGGGCTGTTAAAAGGAAGTTCTATTACTTAATAGCAAGTAAGTAGGCATTGGATTCATTGGCATCACAAAAGCTTCCCCCCCCCCTTTGTAAAATTTTGTTTGGTTGTGGTGGTTTATTTTTACTGTTTTATTTCTGTATTTGTTTTAGTTGATGTTTACCTTGCTGTTGATTGGTTTGGGTACCTGGGCTCGAGAAGAAAAATGGGTTTTAAATGTTTAAATAAGCAAATAAAGCACCCATGTGTGTGTGTGTGGGGGGGGGGGAGGTTAATCTGGATCGGGACTGCACTGGAGACAAAGTGTTACAGCCCTCGATGCCTCAGCTACAGTCCCAATCCAAATTGCCTCCTCCCATCTGCCCACCCGCAGACACCATGGTGTATTTCCAATGATATTGTCATCTGCGGTTTGACCCCAAGAGTACTAATAAATAGGGTTACTTAAGAGAGACCACATGGAATGACAACTTCTTAACACCTACTTCTAAGAAAATTTTACTTTTTAGCACACAGGATTGGATTTATGTCTATGGGCAGCTTCACACATTTTAAAATGTGTACCCCACAAAACATGGCTCCATGGAGTCTTCAGAGCAACCACACTGTGAAAGCTCAGCGAAACACTGATGTTCTCACAACACGTACACAGTTTGTAGGTGCCCCATGGCAGTGCACATCATTGAACATCAGTGTACATGTCTGGAAAAAGAATAGATCTCTCATCACATGTACACACTAGTATTTAAAGATGGACATACACTTGTTATACAGGCACCTCTCATTTTATACAGGTTTGATTACACATTTTTGAAATAACACACTTTCAAAAACATTAAAATCTATATTTCAATTAATACCAAAACCTAATTTGTGCGTGCTAATCTTCAAAATAATGTGCTAAAACTTCCCAGCACTCCTGCATGTTCCACTGACTTTGTGTGTGTTCCTTTTGGTTTTTAATTTATGCCTTTTTGAAATAAATGCTGCATAATACGCAAGGTGCATGTTGGTGCTAAAATAGTCTAAAGGCCCAATCCTATCCAGCTTTCCAGCACTGATGCAGTTGTGCCAATGGGGAGTGTGTTGCATCCTGGAATGGGGGGGCAGTTGTGGAGGCCTCCTTGAGGTAAGGTAGCATTTGTTCCCTTGGGGCTGCACTGTGGCTGCATTGGCAACTGGAAAGTTGAATAGGATTGGGCCCTCAGTGATGAACTGGGTTTTATTTTCTCAAAACATCTCCTTCACTACTCGTCTCTTTATGAGACCATTGGCATAGCTATTTGGTGTCTCAGAGGGACAAGGCAGTGTTCACCTAGGTAGACGTGTATGTGTGTGTGTACACACGAGTGTCTTAAAATCCATGAGCAACATTTGTTACGTTAAATCTCTCATCTTTGTACTTGTACCATAGTTTTCTAATGGTATCCTGTTCAGTTGAGAGAAATTTTGAAGCCTCTTGATGGATACAGACTTGTCTGCTGCCTGACACTGGAGTCATTTCTGGAGATTTGTTAGGAAAACTGATTTCTGTCTTCTTTTTAATCTAGATTTCATGTTAATCATTCACTGTGTTTAAAGTTAATGAAAGCTTCAAGCTATCCTGAGCCTATGGGAAAAGGCAAGGTGTATACACATACACACACACACTATAGCTAGACACGCACACATATATACATAAAGTCAGAAACTTTTCAGCATACAAAATAATAGGAAAATGTATGTATTTCATATATACATATGAAAGGAAAATGTATGTATTACATATATACATGTGTGTAGATACACACATATGCCCTTTTGGAAGTTATTCAGCATGATGATAACATGAATAATATACTAATAATCATATAGAAGAATAGCATAACAAGTGTAATTATTTACCAGTGACTCTCTTCTTTCTTGGCGCAGAATCATACCTAGAAGGTGCAAAAGACCATTTTACCACCCCCCCCATGAGATAAGATAGTCTTCTATCAACAGCCAATCAATTGATCTGATCCAGATCATGCTGTGCCCCAATCACAGGGTAACTGAACTGAAGAAAGATGCTAAATGGGCAAATAACTTATGAACCAAACCAAGCTACACTCTGCCAGGGAAAGTTGAAGTGGGGAAGTATGCAGAGTTCATTTCAGTTTGACCAGGGACAGGACTTCTTTCCAGACCCAAATACAATGGCCATTGAGGCTGTAAGCAATGCCCATCAACCAAATGATGCAAAGGAACATATAATTGGTTGTATCTCCATGCCATCAAATAATATTTCCCTAGTTGAGGTGGGATGGATGTACATTTGAAACCACATGCAGGTGGGGCTACTTAGGAATTATAAATACTTAGTAATTATAAATATATTGGAGAGAATCAAGCTTAGGAAATGCACTGTTGATGAGTCTGTGGATACATACAAGCTCCGATAGCTATAGCTTAGGCATCAAAGAATTAAAGTGAGAAATCAGACAAGTTTGTTTTGTTTGTTTCCTGTCAGAGATAGAACATTCTGGAATAGTCTCTCTCAAAACTTGTAGAGGCAAAGAACATCACTGGTATGTTGCACAAATTGAGGAAGCATATAGTATTTCTTTCTGAAACCTTAGGGATGGGCCTTAGATTTGCAGCACACCAGTGTGCCACGGCACAGTGGTTGAAAATGGCTGGAGTGGAGGGTACCACTTCTGACTGTAGGCGGGTGTTGCTATTTTTCTGAATGTTTCCCAGTCTTAAAAAACAAAATCCACCCTAGCGTATCAGGAAGAAAGACTGCAATCCAGCCTGTTCCTTGCTATGCTAATATTTTACCTTCAGGGATTAAAAAAAATTAACTTAAGGGGGAATTAAAAACATACTAACCTACAATGCCAGTGGTACAATCCAATCTATCACTACAGGACTTTGGTCACAATCCTAACCAATTTTCCAGCACTGACATAAGGGCAATGCAACTCCGAGGTAAGGGAATAAACATTCTCTTACCTTGAGGAGGCCTCCATGACTGCCCCCCAACTGCAGGATGCAGCACATGCCCCACTGGCACAGCTATGCCAGTGCTGGAAAGTTGGTTTGGATTGCACCCTTTGTCACTCTGTTGTATATGTTGATCAGACCTTAAGTAGACCAAAATAGATTGCTCAGTAGACAAATTTCCTGTTCTCTTAATTTTAGTTATACCTCTTTCATTCATAATTTACACATTGGAACAGGTGTGACCAAAACTGGACAATGTGGACTCACCAGTGTCTTGGTCTGAAATCCCAAACTCACTTTCTTGGGAATAAACTCCTTTGAACAAAATAGAACTTACTGCCAAGGACACATGTACAGGATTGTGCTGTTGTCCAAACAAACTTTTTCTTCTCTGTCCCTAATACTTTTTCTAATAATCAAATGACTGAATTTGCCTTCTTTACAACTGCAACACACTGGCAGCTTCCAACACAATGGCAGACTTCTTTCACATGTAGACTGGCTCCTCCTCCCCCTTAAACTGAATGGGATTCTTCCACTTGCCAAAGAGATCCGTGCCCAAATTTATATGGGGTACATTACTGTGAATTTAAGATGGGTTTCAGGCTAGAACTTGGGGTTCTCTTTCCACTTGGGCCCAACGCCTTAATGACATTCTAAAGCTGGTTGAAAACTGGATCTTATTCAAATAGACGACAGAATTTCAGCTGAAAGCTATATAACCCATTATGTCTATTGTGTCTGTCAGGTTCATCTTCCTTTTTTTTTTTTTTTCAATGAACAGGTAAGGTGAGATGGACAGGCCTCTGGAAAGGAGATCAAGAAAAAGTGAGACTATGAAAACCTTTTAAAAAAGATAGGTCGCATTTTATAATAATGGAACATTAATTGATACTACATTACTCTGAGATTCCTATGGAGCTGCATATATTGCATCAATAGCAATACAAAAATGACTCGGCATGATGGATGGCATTACGAGGAGAAGGAAGAATGATTTCCATTTTAGCATACAGTAAGTGCTGCCAGACATCCTGTTCTTCTGACGAAGGTGGGAGCAGGTACCAACAAGTGGATAAAATCTGGTAGCATGTTCTGCTCTGATTTTGCTGGACAACAAAATCTATCACACAACCTATTAGGGGGAAAATGTGATTGAAATGGCGGTGTTTTCCATTCTTTTCAAATATGATCTTAGTTAATATGAGATATCAAAACGCTTTAAAGACAATACTCCTTTGCCACATGACCCTCACTGTAACACATCATGTGGTGAGGAGACCCCTTTCTGGTTGGAAAGCCTTTGTGACTGGTTCTGTAGTGGTCAGTTATGAAATGCATCATAACAGTCCCCAGAATGTATTAAGACCACATCACCGAAACAAAAGATACACTTTATTCATTGGAGCGATTTCTTCTCCGCTTACTCCTGCTTGGAAACTTACTTCTAGTTTTTCTTCCCACTGAGCTTGATGTTTTTTCTTGGCCAAGGTCCTTTGAAAGAAGTTTCCAAGGCAGCCCCTGCTGATGACATCATTGCTCCTACTGTAAGAGATGCCCCACAACTCTGCTCCCCACCACTCTTCCTCGATTAGACCCTTGCTCGTGACATTATACGACACTTTGCCAACCACAGTTTGTTTCCTCCATTCTGTCGGCAGAATCGACATTATACTTGTGGCAATGAAACCTTGCCCCAAATAGGTGCATCAACCTTTGGAAGTGGAGGGTATGAGAGAGAGCAGAGGGCCAGAGAAAGACACTAGCATGATCCATCATGAAGGTTCACCAAGTAGGGCTCAGCAGTGAAATATCCATAAACATTGCTTGATAGATTAAACTGGGGATATATGCTCAATCACGATATATGTAGGGAAGAAGGTCAAAGGTAGGGAACAACCTTTCATCCCACCCTTGCTCCCCCCCCCCTGATTTGCCAGCACTGCTCCATCTGAGGCCTCTATCTATGGAAATGATTCTTGGATAGAACCTGTGTTCAACACTGCCTGAGCAATTTGGCTCGTGTTGAATGCTCCTTGGCTTAACCTGGGTAGCTTAACCGTTCGGTCTCCTGTTAACCCTGATGAAGAATTTGCTTGCATCACTCTCCAGGTCCTTACAATACAAGCCCAGGGAACTAGTTCCTACTGCAGCCCATTACCAGTTGAATGAAGACCTGTGCAACAGCCAAAGGCGGCAGCAGCAGCAGCAGTGTCTTACAGCGGGCTCCTCCTGTAGGGTCTGGGCCCTGGAGTCACATTCATTCCCCATCTCTGCTCCTGACCAAATAATGGCAGGAAGGGAGCAAATCTTTATGCCGTTCATTTATGCAATCACCTTGCTAGTCCCCATCTATGTTCATTTCAGACCATTGCTCTCGAATGAGGTAAGATCTTGCAATTCTGATCTTAAATCAGAAGCCATTACTGACCATGATTATCTGGACAAATAGGAAGGTTCCACTCTGGCCCCTGCATCTCTATGATGAACATCTGATAGAACTTTCATTGGCATTAAGAGCAGCAACCAGTTCCATTTAATTGTGGGTGTGTCAAAAAAGATTTCAGTGGGGCTGAACTCACTGGGCTAGGGATGAGAAGCTGTGCCCAGTCAGGCTGCTGCACAAAGGATTTCTAAAATAGAAAGTGTAGGTAGAGGGATATGAAGGCAGAATAAAGCACAGCACTATTGATCAGCCAGCTTCTGTCCTCTCTGGAATTAAACCTCTGCCTCACTCATACCAAGCAGGGATGCTGACTAATTTAGAAAGCAAACTTCTCACCTCCTCAACGGTGCACAGTCAAAGTGACAGCATGTTTCAGGGGAAGAGAGTATTCCAGCTGTTTGCCCACATGCAGGTCTGCCCCGGACTCATCAGTCCACCATGCCAGCTTGCCTCTCTGTTCCACTGTCTCCTCTCTACACCACAAATGCTCAGTCCTTGCCAGACTCTCTCTCTCCCCCCTAAATATAACTTTGTTTCAAACACTTTTGTTGAGCAAATTACATTAGGGTGGATGGTGCAGGTATCCATTAGAGTTTATTTATCGGGATACTGTTTAGATCTCACACTTATAAATAACTTATGTTATGGGGCTTTTGTTTGTAGAAATGTAACTTACATATTTTATTACGCTTTTCTGTAAACCTCCAAAAGAAGGTTGTCAAAGAAGCACTCTTAACAGCAATCTACGCCAAGGTACATAAAATCTACACTGCCATTATTTTTTAATATGGCACGGAAGACATGGCATTTCTCTAGAGTTTGAAAGGTTTGCTGTCACCATAAACACACACTACAATAAAACATTAAAAAGTCAGAGGAATTATTTCACAAAGCGTATACATGCTAGCAACTGAATGCCTTTGAAGCATTGGTATGCAAGCAGGAAACAATACTAAATGCAAACCATTTTTTCTAAAAAAGCTAGGTTCCCCCAGCCCCCCCTGCAAGCAAACTAGCATTCACTGGGTCACATATTGTCACGGGTTGATCCCCAGTCCTGACAGGTAATTTGCTGGCTGCACAGTAACAGGCCTGAAGCCTTGGCCAGACCAGGACTGCACAGCATCCTGGGAGCCTCAAGCTGATGCAACATCGGGTGATGTGCATCATGTGACCTCATGTGAGTGTGTGCATGTGTGGCAGCAACTGCATAGTCAGCATGACTGTGCAGTATTTCCTACGCACTGATTGGATGCAGGAAGTATAAATGTCCAGCAGAGGCAAGCAAGTGTGTGGGAGAAGCAGAGCATTGTGAGTCGGAGGCTACGTTGGTTGGAGAGTGGATCGTGTACCGTTTGTACTACTTGGACTCTGTAAATATCTGTACATAAGTAAAGGAGGAGTGTGGTGGAGAACCTCTGCCTCTGAGTCTTCCTTGTCGCCGGGGGTGATAGTGCTTCGGCCTTGAGGCGCAGAAACTACAGCTGTGTAGCTGTCTGCCGTGCCAAGCCGTTGGCGGAGCTCCAGCAGCAGTCTGGAGCGGTTCCGGAGCGGCCTGGGCACAACGCAGCTCACAACACATATAACTAAAGATATTTTTAAAAAACTTTTTCTCAGTATGATGGATGTGTGGTGACACTTCCTGAATAGTTGGTATGAAGTTGGGTCTATCGTCAAGCTGGAAATCCTAATTTGTTGAATTTATATCCTGGGTTCCCGAGTTATGGACACCCATGTTATGGACGGCTATGTTGGTGCTTTTGTGCAGGAGTGGTCTGCCCCTTGTGGTGTTTTTGCGCAAGTGCTCAAGTGCCAGGCTAGCAAGAGCCACGTGTTTCAATTTATGTACATTCCAACTTCAGGACAAATCTGGGAAATGGAACCACTATGTATCTTGGGGGCTTAGCGCAGTTGCAATTTCATCCTCCCAGATACCATTCAAAGGAAACTTCAACAGCCTAGTTTTTGTTTGCAGAGAGTATTCCCTGTCTCAATTATTTTGTCTTCATTATGTTCACTCCTGGCCTATAGCTATTGAGAAAATAGGGCAGAGGGAAGAGAGCAATGTAAAGTAGAGCATTAAACACTCATGCTGGCAAGGGGTGTGTGTTCCTATTGCACAGATAAAGCATTAAAAAGATTATCTCCTAGATTCTCCTAACTTTAGGAGTGTGCCTTGGGACAACACAAAGTGTGTGGGAAGCACAGTACAGAGCAAGTGTGATGGCCTCCATTGCCACACTTCCACATTGATATGTCCATCTGTTTCATAGCTGAAGCTCCTTAACAGGGACTGAGAGCTGTTCAAGGTATGTACGAGCAAGTTGACTAAGTTGAGAAGGATCTTCACAGAGGATCTTATTTATTTGGAGGCTGTGTTAAAAGCAAGCCTCAATAATGGATTTCAATGCTCTAGGGAGCCTGTAGCCTTATACGAAGCAGTGGCCCTAAATCTAGAGTGCTGAGTTATGAGGCTGTACTTTTCAATATGCCAAACTTCAGCTTCAAGAGTGAAGCTTGCTCACACCAACAAAAAATGATGGATTGGTGAACACAGGCAAATCACACACCCACAGCATTTCTCCCCATAACACAACAGAGAAAGCAAAGGATAAATTTTTCACCTCAAACCTTTCAGTGTACAGAAGGCAGAGATGTTCCAGATAATAGACATGGTTTTGTACAGCAACCAGAGTTATTTTACAGGGATAGAAAGGAAAAGCACTTTTCACTTAAGTGGCTCACACCTTGAAACAAATGCAATGTGATCAAATGCGGTTCCTTGTTCCTTCCAAAGAGCAGTTTATGGATGATTACAAGATTTTTCCTGCCACTTATTTCAAAAGTAGTAATAAGATACAATACCAACTTTTGACCAAATTTAATCTGGGTACTTAAGATGAACCCACGGAGCAGTTTTTCAAGTTTATGTTGTATGTTTATGCCAAGCTGGAGCACTAATCCACATAGCCCAGTTGATCACTCTGACTGGCAGTGTACCCCCAAGGTCTTGAACAGAAAAGGGGACTTTCTGAGCCCTATCACCAGAGATCTCTTAGTCAGAGACACCAGGGACTAGAATTGGTTGTGTGCAAAGCAAACTGCTTTATCACAAAGCTATGGTCCTTCCTGATTGTGGATACAAGATTGGAAATGCATCCAGTGGCCCCATTCTATGAGCTGCTGCCGGAACAGAGGACTAGGAAAAGTGTCCCAGCACTGGCCAAAGGGCTCATTTAACTGACTGTACCAGTGCTGAAAGTCGTCCTTCTGTTACAGGAGGGGGACAGCAACAAAGGCTGGGCAATATCCCTTTGCATAAGATCTCAGGGATTTTCTGTACCCTCTCCTGAAGATGAAATGAACAATCTTTTCTGTATTTATGAATATATACATTCACATACTCAGATTTGCGATGGCATGTTCACTCAGCAGAGACGTTGCATCATGCATAGTTCCTTGATGTGCGTACCTGTATGACTACATGTGTTAAATTCACGCTACATTTTTAATACACTGTTCCCAAGACATTTCATGTAATTATGCATTGGGCACTAACCTTTATGTGTACCACAATAACTAAAGTGGTTCATTAAGGTTCAAACAAATATTACAACAGGACAAGCTGTCTCTTCAGCATGGCCCATGTTCTCATTTTTATAGCACAGTGGTGGTGGTGGAAGGATTTTAATCCTGATCTTCAAGGCCAAGAGAAAAACGGCTGGTGAAGGGTTCCTGCTAACTCTACGCTTTAAAATCCTCCCGTTCCTAGGAATTTGGCATATTCTGAATTCTAACAGATGGATCATGCTTCTGTAATGTGTAACTAGAGGGCAAGCTTGAGTTTCCTAGCTACCTTCTAGAAACTATTTATGCCAGCTTATTGACACTTCAGCTGATAGTCCCACTCACGCCAACAGAATCACACCACTTGAATTTCAGTCCAAATAGCGATTAATTGCCACATCACGAGAGGGGCAAGATGTCCATCTCATTACTGCAGTCAAAGAATATTTAGAAGTGCCTATGGGTGCAAAATGCTGTTGTATACTTCCTGTTGGGCAATGGGAGGCCTACTCATATTTAACCTTTTCTACACCAGTTACTACTACACCAGTTTCACTACTAAGGTGAATAAGTGTGATGGAAAAAGAGAGGGATAGGATTCAGCTGTTCACTTGTGCTGTTGAACCTGCACTCCACCGACATTCAGGCCCCCTTGACGTCCAGAAACTCCCCCACTCTCCCCACCCCATTTTGCCCACCGCCTGCCCCCACTTCAACCTTTACCTCACACTGGTTGATGGTGGCCTGAACAGTGCCCTGCATGCATGGCTGCTGCCAGTGATTGTGCTTGCAGCCTTGCCGTGATGTCGCAGGATTCCAGGCAGAATTCAGTTCTACACCAGTACCTACTTTGCTTCTAGGCATGGTTCAGGAATCCGGCTTTAACATATAACTTGCTGGGAAGCACACATCCAAAGGGTTGCCTCTCCCTATTATGCCAGTTCACCTGCCAAATAAAAGTACGTCAGCAAGTATTGCTTATTGTTCTCTAACTGGGACCAACAGCAGCTAAAAGCAAATGCTTTATGGCATTAGTTCCTAAACTCTGGAATGCCCTACCTGAAATCTGGAAAGGATAACAAGTTTTCTTTTCCAGCAGACATCTGGACACGCAAGCATGATTGTCAATTATAGGGTACTTGTCAGTGAACTACAAGTTAGTTAGTGGAATAAAAATGGCTTTGGTCACAGCCAGTAAATATGTCAAACATTTTCATTTTCATTTCTTCAAATCACACTCTAACAGGCCCATCCACTGTTAACTCCCCATGGGCAGTAATTCAGTAGTGCCAATGCGGTGTCCGCTATATCCTGTGGGGGAGTTTCAGCATGCTGAGGTCTCCTTGGGGGAAGGGAGCATTTGTTCCCTTGCCCTGGGGTAAGCCCCAGCAGCTGTCATGAGTCAACTTGGACCTGTGCCAGTGATATTGCTAGTGCAAGTCCATGTTGACCAGTGAAGGTGGATCAGGCCCAGGAAGGGGGTAAGGTTTTGGTGGGTGCAGCTGCTGCCAAACCTTTCCCCTTCCTGGGCTTGATCTGCCCTCCACCCCATTCCTGCCCTGTTCGATTCCCTCTTCACCTCCCTCCCACCTCCTGCGCAGCATTACCTGCACTGATAGTTATCCTCAGTCCATCTTTGCATGGACCTGGCTACATGCTGCTTGTGACAGTGAGGGCCAGACTGCACTCTCTGGCAGTGTCGTGTTCACAAGAGCCGCAAAGCATGTTAGGACAGTAGCCTTCTCAGTAGAGGAGCCACAGTTCTAGAACTCCCCACTGGGGAATCTTCCCCCTCCCTCATGGCATTTTGGCGAGGGCGTAAAACACTGTTTCATTTTGCATTTGGGATGTCTGCCTCCTGTGCCTCTATAGCAGTTCCTTGAGTATTTGTGTCCTCCTCCAATTGGTGTTCCCCCCATTGTATTTTCAATTCATTTTCTATTGTTATATTGTATTTTTTATTCTATTGTATATTGTATTTTTAAAAAAATCTATAAATTGTAAGCTGCCTTGGGCATCTACTTTCAGTAGAGGAAAGGCGGGGTAGAAATCTTTTAAACAAACAAACAAACGTCTGTTCCACCAGCATAATGTGCCCATAGGATTTGGGCCATAATTTGGATACTTAAGTCATTAACTGATACAAGATAATAAGTGGAATTACTTACTCTCCATTCAGAGTGGATCTTTCAAGCTCAAGCCTTAAACCACAACAGGAATGGTTCTGATTGTGCCTTAGTGTAAGGAACATGGCCTGCCCATTTATGATGCAAACTATTTGGTTTGTGTCGAGGGAGTGGCAGACCCACGGTTGCTGTGTTCTTAGGCATAGTAATTTCTGCAAACAACCAAGCCTGACACAAGACCTGACACAGGGCTATGGATCCAACAGAGTTGAGCTCTGCTGGTCCGCCCCGTTTCCTCCCCCACCATGCCCTCTCCTCACCCTCTCCCCACCTTGGAACGCCTTCACTCACCTCTCTGCCACCCAGTGCTCCGCCAGCTTCCAACCAGCACAGGCCCAACTTGGGCTCACGCTGGGCTGGCACTAACAGTTGCAGGAATGCCTTACAGTATATTTGCAACACTGTACGCCAGCAGTGAATCAGCACGCATTCTTCAGGATTGGGCCCTTAATTCTTTATCAAGGAATGCTTTAGCTGCTAACACACACAAATTGCGGCACTGGCACTTTGGCAGAGAGTGAGACATCCAAGATTCATGAGTGCAAAATAAAATGCATTCATACTCCAGTAAACAGTACATTATCACCTGGAATCTTTGTAAAGTACCACTTTCCACCTTACTGTCTGTAATCCAGAAGAGTTCCATTCCTTTAACCATGTTCTATCGACAGTGCCCTTAAACACACAAAGCTTTCTAAAAAAAAAAACTACAAACACCATACAGTTGACAAATTCTGCTCTCTGTTCAGATGACTGGATAAAGATATAAACAAGAAACACTCAGATACCGTCAAACTTTTTTTTAATGATCAGAGAAGTTTTTTATTTGTTCAATTGTGGAACTGAATATCCACAGCAAATGCAATTTCAGGGGTGGGGGAATGACACATTTTGTTTTGTTCTTTGGTTAGGTACTGCTTTTTGCACCATTGCATTGAGAAAAGGGATAAGAAATATGGACATGGAAATTCAAAACGGTTAAGTGCACCAAGTCTGATTTTACATTGCTTCCAGTGTTACAAATTATTACTTGTAATGCCAGAGATATAAAAAGGCAGAAGTTATTTAAAAAAATATTTTTCTATGAAAATCAAATATCTATCTAGCAATATAGTCTGGCGCCCCAACTTTCAGAGTCTTTTCATTATTATTTAACACACTTCAAAGTTCCGCATCAACTCATCATTTCTAAATTGCTCGATTCGGAGACACCCTCGCAGCGCAGGGTTTCAGCCATGTCTCTGCGGAAGACCGACATGTTCTGTGTGAATCTGTAATCAAGAAGATCCCAGACAAGGCAAGTGTCCTTTTGATTAATGTAGGCAGAAGCAATGTTTATAATTATTACAGTGCCATCCAAGGGAAAATGAGGTGCTTGCCCCAAGGAGCTCACAATCTAAAAATAAATGCACTGGAGATAAAGTAGAGGCAGGGATAAGCTGGAGAAGAAATTGTGATTATCTTATTTACATGTACTTAGGTTTAATTACAGTAGTCATGGGGGTTAGGCCAAAGGCTTAATGGAGAAATGGGGACAAAGAGATATTTAAAGGAAATGCAGGAGGCTGCATCATGGGGGCATTCTGGGAGGCAATGCCAGGCTAGGGAGAAAGCAAGGAGTCATTTGAGGGAGTGACACCTTCAGAAAGTTGAGAGTGGAAGCTGGAAGACTGGAGGTTACAGGCAGGGACAGGGTGGCAAAAGGGGACAAAAGTCCCCTTCCCCCGAGGAGGCCTCTGGCAGTCCCAGTGGGGCCGCTAGATACAGCAGTTGCCATTTTGGTGCCACTGCATCCAGTGGTGCTGTCACTGTTAAGAGTGGGTTGTAAAATACTACTAGAGTGGAATTAGAAGAAACCATGCAGGCACATCAAACCATACCACTTTTGTCATTAAGAACCTGCCCTCAGTGAAAAGCCTGCAATTGTGCTCCCCCTGGTCCTCTGCTCTAAGGGAAGAATATAATGTCAGAATGACAAATCATGTGAAGCTTTTTCTCTCCCATGTAATGTTTTTCATATACATTTCCCAGTAGAGGAAAATGCTACATGGAACGAACTCTAAGCTCGAACACATCTAAAAATCAAATAAAAGAATAAATACCAAGCAAAGTGAATAATTACAATAAGTTCTCTGTAAAGGCAGAGAACTCAAATCACAGAAAGTTAAGAATCCCATTTTAGTTTCAGGCTTTCCAAATACACACCTGAGGGCATCTCTTGAACACACCTTGGATTTTACTTTTAGTAGTGTGCTCACAGCCATCGCAATCCAACAGAAACAGCAAGTTATTTTAAGCACCAGGAAAAGTTTCCCAGCGAATTGAGTATGTGTGTGAACCTCTGGATCCCTTACAACTGTGCTTTCTTTATATATATAAAACATCTTGAAAGACCCTTATTGAAGAGTATTTTATCAGTGGAGAATCTTGCCATTTTGGATATCTGTTCAAAGCATGATGGACTTACCTGTCTCTGTTCTTTATCAGAAGGTTTTGCTCTACTCCTTCCATTAGGTTCCTAAAGCACTGATTTAGAACTTCTTGTTTATCAGCTGGCTGACTGTTTATCAAGCCTGCTCTTAATTCATCGAAGTACTGGGAAAATAAAGGAGAAATAGTTACATTTGGAAATTGTAATGCATGCCTGAGTTTTCAGGATCAGGTTTTCAAACCCTGGCCACAAATGAATGCCTAGTTCCAGCTGCAATTCAGGAGAATGCTATTTTGTGACTTGAAATTTTGTGACTCATACCATTTGTGACTGGAGGATGCCATTTTGTGACTTGAAATTATTTAGTTTAATCAGATGCATGAAGGTATTCCTACTGTTATCCTACAGTCAGACAATAGCGTGACAGAAGCTGAAAGCAGACGGTCCATTGTGAACCACTGAGAGAAAGTCACAAAGGAATCAGATTAATGAAACTGAGGCCTCAATCTAGAAAAAGGTAGCTCTGTTGAAGTCCTATTGAAAGCAATAGGGCAAATGAGTCATGAGTAGAGATGCCGGTGAACTCCTGAGTCAAGGCTCAGGAAATTAATTTCAGGAACTTCTTAAAGTCTATCTTTAAGGAGAGGTAAACTTTGCAAGTCCCCCAAATTCTTTTCTGGCTTGGCATAAAAGGCAAGGTGAAAATAATTACTGGTTCTCCCACTCCTCATTTAAGTAATAGAACTTGGTTTAGTCCATTAAATAGGGGCTAAAATGGGGGATTTATCAAGGGCTCTCCCCAGAAAACTATGGAAGGTGGAGGAAAGACCACTCCCAGAGGAAACCATCTGATCTAGAGGATCCCCAGTGGGTCACTGTTTCCCCCTTCCCAGAAAGCACTTTTTAAAAGACGAGACAATGGACAAATCTCTAGCTGCAGTAAGTTCTTCAAACAAGGCTTATTTTAGTGATCAGGATTTGTACACTGACTTAGAGCAGAGATTCTCACTTTTGCACCCTGCCCTACCACTACACATGGTCCACCTATGGAAGTAAATGGTGTTAAATTTCAAACTTCAGCTATGAATGATCAAAAAGAGCTGGAAAAATGTCCCACTTGCTATATATGGACAACCTAAAATTATATGGAAAAACTGAAATAGAAATCAAATCATTGTTATATACAGTCAGTGTACTTGATCAGGACACAGCGATAGATTTTGGAATAGAAAAGTGTGCAGAGCAGTACTGTCAATCGAAAGAGGAATGGTTATCAATTCAGATGGAATACAATTTAAAGATGGAAATGTAATTAAAAGCTTGGATAAGGAATAAAATTATAAACTTTTGGGGGTTTTACAACCCCAAGATATTGAGCACACAATAGTGAAAAAGACCAGAGTTGAGTACATGAGCTCAAAAAGTATTAAAATCAAAATTAAATAGTGGGAACATAAACATAAATAGCAGGCTGTAAACACCAGGGCCAATCAAGTAATGTGATATAGCACTGGAATTCTAGATTGGACACAAACCAAATTGGATGCATTTGACCAACAAATGAGGAAAATCATGGTAGGCAACCATGCCCTGCATCCTCGTAGTGATATTGATGGACTCTACTATGATACAATGGCAGTTAAGGACTGTTGCAAGTGAAACAAACAGTTGCAGAAGAGAGAATGCTGAATGATTACATCACAAGCAAGATGTTAGCAACTGTTTGTAAAGAAGAATAAAGATGGTAAAACCGATTAGAAGTTTAACTCAGCAAACCATCACATGTTCAGTACATCAAGAACACAGAAGGTAAAACTGACAAGGAATCCAACTGGAAGAGGTTAAGAAATGCCACACTGAAAAAAGAAACAGAAGTGTTTAATTTGCCAAAGAAGAATAGGCATTACAAATGTAACGAAGGAAAGAGATGAAAAGATCTCAAGCGATATCAAACATAGACTATGTAAAGAAAAGGAAGAGGCTGTCAACCATATTATTTATGGATGCAGGAAGATCACACAATCAGTTGACAAGAAATGACATGACGAACAGCCCAAACCGACCTAACTCCTCCCGCGGCTGCTGCTCCACCCACACCAAGAAGACACATGCTGAGGGACATTTGGAGAGATCGCCTCAGTGCAAGTGAATATTTGTTCACTTGCCCTGGCAAAAGCTTCCACTGTCCAAATGGGACTGCTCGGTCCTGTGCCAGTGGTTTTGCTGGTGCAGGACTAAGGTGAATAAGGCTGTAATTCTAACCACACTGTGCTGAGAGTAAGCCCCATTGAACAAAATAGGACTTACTTCTGAGTAGACCTGGTTAGGACTGTGCCCTAAGTGTGATGGAAAAAGAGAGGGATAGGATTCAGCTGCACACTTGTGCCACTGAACCTGCACTCCACTAACATTCAGCCCCCCTTGATGTCCAGAAACTCCCCTGCTCTCCCCACCCCATTTTGCCCACCACCTGCTCCTGCCTCAACCTTTACCTCACACTGGTGGATGGACATCAGCCTGCATGTGTGGCTGATGATTGTGAATGTGGCCTTGCCATGATGGCCAGTGGCACTGGAGCACACAACATCACAGGATTCCAGGCAGAATCCAGCATCTACCATCTCCGGCAACAGAATGCACATTCCACCAGTGGAGGATTTCATATAATAAGAATAATGAAGATGAAGACACGAATGTTGTTTTTAACTTTGCAAGCCACCTTGAGAGTCCTCGATGAACAAGAAAGCAGGGTAGAAGGACAGTGGGGGAAAAAGACATAGCAAACACTCCCAGGCTACTGGTCTCAAACCACCAGCTCCAAGTCTATGCCATTTACTTTAGCAAAAGCCTTTTCAGACAAGTTTTCTTCCTGCTTGGAATGCATTGCTCTAAACACAGCAATTGTGCCAGGATCCCGGTAAGGATCTTTGAGCACATCTGTTGGGGGGAAAGAAACCAAACATCTTTTCACCATTTAGTGCTTTGATGGTGGGGAAACCACTATTACCTAGCTCTGATTCCACAGAACTGAAACTATGGCCAAAGCAAAGTAATGTATGCATCAGGAATCTAGTCCCTCCTAAAAGGCTTACTCCCAGGGAAGTGTTTATAGGATGACAGCCTTAAGTTACCATCTATTTTGGCAATCCTGCACTAATCTCCTTTGTCCCCAGTGTACTTAAGCCTCTTTGCCACAATTTCTGGCTACTGGCCTGGGAGCAACTGCCTGCCTAACCAAGGAAGTCCTCCTAAAGTTAATAACTACTGTCATGATGTGCATGGTCCAAAGATGACATGGTCCCAACCCATTAGGAGGCAAAGGTTCAATAGCAGCTATGAAAAACGAGAAAGTGTCAAGTAAGGGAGGCAGTTTTGTGACAAGAGTCAGTGACTTCTTATAACCCACAGAGAAAATAACCTCCAAAGTACAGACAAAGTGGAAAGTGACAGAATAGCAAAAGCAGCACACCTGTCATTTTATGTTACGTAACACATGTTAGTAGCCATTGATTGTGTGATTGCTATTTTCAAAAATATATTTATTAGTGGCTATGCAATCACAAAAGAGATAAATTCTTTGGCAATAAAGCTGCAAGCCAGTGGGATACAGTGGACAATGTTGGATTAGGGTTGGGAAGATACAAGGTCAATGCTCAGTCTTGAAGTGACTGGGACACCAATCTCTCTCACATCACATGTCACAGGATTCTATAAAGATAAAATGGGGGGTGGGTGAGGGCGGGACTATCTGCACTGCCCTTCCTGTCCTGTACTGAAGAAAGGCTGGAATGGTAATCATACTGACATCTACGCAACCTCTTCCAGCAGCTTTAGGGATACTCAGTCATCTCCAGGTTGCATACAATTTGGAACCATGACACTGAAAAGAAGCTGCCTCTCATCAGTATGCATTGCCAGCTATTCAGAAACCAGAGCACCTACTCTCATGGGTAGGTGGGCCACCCAGAATGATTCTCACTATTTTGCATCCTGCGCATCAAAACATTTCTTGGCACACAGATTAAGGACCACCTCTGCCCCCTGCGCTTCCTTAATGCAGACAAGTCCAAAGTGACTGGGGCTACGGAGGATCTGCTGATAAATAATGGCCACATATACAGCCTACAGCTAACCAAGCTCCATGGTCATTAGAATGCAATCTCATTCCAGAAGAAAGAAATTGTGCTAGCCTCGTATTTCTTTACTATTCATGATTACATGGCTATATCTCCTTGTGAAATATTTAATTCCTCCTTACACTAAAGCTGCTAAAATCAAAACCACATAATTAATATGGAGTCAGGCTAATATTTAATCCTATAAATCAGAGACATTGGCTAAACAAAAATGTTGCCAAGAACAAGATTGGGAATGCATCAGACGACTTATTTCCGCCTTTTATAATGATGCAGTGACTCAGGGCAGATAGAAAATGATTAGTTTTCCTCCCAAAGTAGGAAATATTGCTTCCATCTGTAAAGGATAATATTGTGATGTCATAAACTTTTTCTAAACACTGAATTTGCCCTTATTCCCTCTCAATCATTTTAAAAGAACTGCTCCTCGTATGGAGCTTGGATTTAAATCACAATAATACACCAAGAAGATGAATGACAGTGCTATTGGATATGGTTAAAATTGGATCCTTCAGCACAGGTGAATGATGAGACGGTGCTTCTATACTTGATATATTTTCTTCTTCTATTAGTTTCCTACCAGGGCTGGGATTTCAGTTTGAATTTTAATGTATGCGGCTGCTGCTAATCTTAGTGTCTTATTTTTTCCCAGCACCATCTTATTGTATAGACAATTCATTCTCCAAAGCAGTAATGCACTGCCACTTGTGACTGCCCAGGAGATAAACGAATTTGGAATAAAGTCAGAACTCACACTGAAGTATGGAGAACGCTACAGGTCAATATCTTCAGGAACAATCCCTTAGCATCCGCAGCAAGCTTGTACATGCTCAGACTGTCTCACACCATTGTACTAGAAACAGTTTCCTTTGCAAGTGGGTACTCAGACTCAACCTTGAGCCCATAGATCCCAAGTTCCAGAAGGGCAGACTCTAGGAGAGTCCTTTGAAAAACAATGGACCTGTTTGCTACAATAGAGCTCAATACAATAAATACAAATTACCAGCAAATTCAAGATTCCTGTGGACACTGGAAAACCATCAGTAAACACTGTTTACTGAGAATTGTTCTGATAAGGTTGGCGCCTTCCTGCTGACGCTGGCAGTGATTAGAGGGCCTATGGGAGCAGGTGACTCCAGCGCAGGGGGAGGGTGGCAAGGGGGGTTGAATGGGGAGGGGGTGGGCAGATTGGGTACAGGAGAGGGGCATGATTAGCGGCACTAGCATGTACCATATCCAAACCCCCTTCCCAGGCCTGATCTGGCTGCACAGATCAACAGTGATATCATTGGTACAGATCCGTTGATCCGTTGCGGCTGCTGGGGCCTCACCTCGGGGCAAGGTGACAATTGTCCCCTTACCCCAAGGAGAACTCCAGCAGCCAAATCTCTCCCACAGAATGAAGCTGAGGGTGTGCCAGTGCCACTGCATCACCACATGTAGATTTACACTGGAATGGGCTATTGGTTAGGACTGGGCTGCTAGTGATGGAGGCTACACGATGGAGTCTATTTCTAGCAAAAGTGAGAGTCTATAGAAGTTGACACCTGTAAGATTCAGGAATATTACTATGTGTGCACATGTACTGGTTTCAAGTAAGCGTTCAAAACAGCTGCTCTCTGGGCAGGACTTTTGACACCAACCATTGAGACTCCTTTCTTGAATTTAAACTATCACACAGCATTTTGCGCAGACTCCTTTCTTTAGCTGTTACATTCTGCGCGTTCAAGAGAAAAGTTTCTAAACTGAGGCTGTCTTCATTGTGACCATGGACAAGGCAGAGAGACAATTTAAACATGTTTTGGGAATGCTGATAGGTTCCACAATTCATCCAAAGGTGGAAAAGTCCATTTTTGCTAATGGGTATGTCTCATCACCCCTGAGCAGTGCCAGCACCAGGTTGTGGGGGGCGCTGGAGCACAGGCCTGCCTTGAACCCCTTTTGGCACCCTAATGGTGTACTGGATGCTATCACCACTGCTAGTACTGATGGACAGGGTTGAGCTTATCAGGTGAGACCTCTGATGGATGTGTGCTCTTAAGTCGGTGCCTGACCCAACTGATCCTTGATGCTATCTCTGACTTTCATAATTCAATACCCTTCTTCTCCCCTATTTCCCCCCCCCCATTTTTGAATGAAATACAAAAGTCAGTTTATTTTCTAGGATCCAGTACTAATATCACAACAAAGACTTCTGCCATTTTTAATTTAACTGAAGATTGTAAGTTCTGAAATACTTACTTTCTCATTGAGAAGTATGAGGCCTAAGAGAGGTCTTGATACAGACCACTGGTTTCTGCAATCCTCAAAAATTATGGTGTTCATGAGGATTGACATCATCTGGAAAAGGAAAACAATGTTCAGAATCAAATTAATATATTGTGAAAGGCACGACTAATCCCTGTCCCCGAACAGAAACATCTTTATGCAAGCATTGTGGAAAAAACTCTCGACACAACATGGACAGCTCACTACCAATACCACCATTATTCATTTGCAGTTTATTCAATCTAAAAAATAAAAATAAAATAGAAATAAGGTACAACATAAGCACAGTCAGATTGACAGTGAAGGCCTTTTTGCCTGACCTTGCTTTGAATGAAGGTCTTCTTACAGTGAACTATATCTCTTCTGCGTTTACTATGCAGTATCGTTTACAATACTAATATGATGCTAAATAATATTTTGATGTCCTTTCCCATGAGACTGGGCTAAATGTTATGGACTGGACCGCTTGCTATGATTTCCCCAACTGATTAGTTTTTAGTGCAATAAATGTACAATTGTTACCCATTTGCTGTAAGCGGTAAAGCCATCATTGTGTGAGGTTCTGTTGCGGGGGTATCACATCTTAGCACGCCAATCTTCACAATTTTGTTAATGGAAAAAGTGAGTTTTTCCCAAATTGCACATCTAATGCTACTGCAATTGCCACGTGAAATGCTATTGCAAATGCTCATGGGCATCTATGGGCTCCCATCTCTAATATCACAAAGATAACACTCTGCCACCCTTTCTTTGCAAGTACCATCTTGTGTACTTAAAAAAACAAAACACCACAACTTTATATACAGTCAAATATGCGAGAGTAAATTGGATTCTAAGAAATATAAGGGGAAGGAAGTTCACACAAGCAAACTTTCTCACCCCCTTCCTCATCACAATAGCCACTGCGTCCCTGAGGGTCAGAACACGATGGTATGGGGTGTGGAAAGCTTCAAGGAAAAGAGGAGGCTAGCACAAACCACTCCCCTGCTCTTCACCCCAATGCCTTCCTTTCTTACAAGACTAAGGTTAAGATCCATTCAGTGCCCAAACATTCCCCCTGTGCAGTTCTGTGGTACTCATGCAATGTCAATCTAAACTAAAGTTAAAAATAAAGAAAGAAGCAAGGTTACCCCATAGAAAAAGCAGTGGTTCTCACACATTTAGCACAGGACCCACTTTTTAGAATGAGAATCTGTCAGGACCCACTGGAAATGATGTCATGACTGGAAGTGACATCATTGAGCAGGAAACTTTTTAACAATCCTAGGCTGTAATTCTACCCACACTTACCCAGGAGTAAGTTCCATTTACTATTATTGTTAAAAGAATATACACACTAGTTTGTTAAAATTACAGGTCTGTAACATCTTCCCAAATGCAGTCACATACCATGATAGCATCAAGTCTAATATATTAAAAATAAAGTATTGAAATGAATGGGGACCCACCTGAATTGACTCACAGCCCACCTAGTGGGTCCTGACCCACTTGAGAAACACTGGAATAAATGATATTAATAATGCAAGTAAAGGAGTTAGGTATGTGTTTACTGAAGATGTGAACTTATAAACATCTATTTCCAGGAGAAAACCCTTGCAGCTAACTGGAACCCATTTCTGTTGTCTCCAGAGCTGATTGAGAGCTCTTGGGCCTCTTCTGTGATGGGTAATGTTTAGTTTTGGATGATATCTTCCAAATTCCTATAAAATTCATTTCCATAATTATCTATAATTTGTTTAGGAATACTGCATGCCCACTTCGTGTTAAATAGGCATGATCTTCAGAAAATCGTGACAATTCCCAAACAAACAGGCCATCCAAACTGAGAGTTCAAAGTCAAGATGGTGTCTGAGTCAATTTAGAGTACTGCATTTGTAAAATGTCATGACAAAAAACTGAACCCACCGCTATAAGAAATAAATACAAAATGTCTCACCACCCCAATATGAAACACAACAAAAATGTGAAGAAATCATTAAATTATTTCTCCGAGGCCAATGAGCACCAGCGAGTTAAGCCCCCAGAGAACTGACACACACTGCAAGTTAGGCTGTAATAACTGCCCAAGAATAAGTCAAACAACATGTTTCACTAAATGAAACTGATAAACCTAGCCCTGCAAATCACGCGGAACAAGGAAATAGCCAAAAATTCCTTGCAGCTCTGACACCAGACTGTGGAGAACACGCAAGGCTTCCCTTCATTACTGCTAGCACGCACAGATGACAAAATGTGATTCAAACACACAGGCAGGAACGGACACAGTCCTCAGTCAGTCCTTACGCACACACATGCAGGGCAAATTAAAGCACATAGAAACACACTGGTCCACAGCAAAGAAGTCATGTCTCTTAGTGACCACTCAGCTAAAAACATACTCCTAACCTGGAAAAGAGTCAGGAGGATAGTCATAATTTTCTTCCTGCTGCAGATTACAAAATGCAGCTCTTTCGTCATACCATCCAGATCAGGGGTGTCAAACTTGTTTCATACAGCGGGCCAAATAGCATTCATGATGCCTTCTGAGGGCCAGAAGTGATGTTATTAAAAAGGTCATAACTAAAAGTTAGCACTTTTTCTCACTTAGGGACTCATTAGCTGCAAATGACAGAAGAAAAAATATGCAAATCTTGATCATATTTCAAGATATAGGAGCCCTTAATTTTCATGTGGGCTGCCCTTTCAGCAGTAACACTTCAGCATTGCTCAGCAGTTGAGAGCCTGAGGGTCGAATAAAAAGCTTCTTCGGGCTGCATCTGGTCCCCAGGCCTTATGTTTTGACACCCCAATCTAGACGGATAGGTATCTACCATATCATCTACCTTTAATCCATCCTGTTCTAGTGGTTATGCAGAAAACCTGACCCACACTGCGCTTGTTCCTATCACAAAACCTTCTAGATATAATTTTACCCCTCAACGATTTTTCTAAATCAGCTCTTTGTGCTGGGACTGCTCAAGTGGTTTTTGGCTCTGGTTGGTCACGTTGAAGGCATTTTTCACTTGTTTGACATCAACAGGGTGCCAATGACAGGGCAAGACACCAGAACTTGAATTCAATACTGTGTTGTTAATGAAAGATCTCTGTTACACTCTCATCTCCATTTTTTAGTCAATAGCTGTTGCTTTTCCAGTAAATGCTACAGTTGTCCAAAATTTTCTAAGAAAAATAGGAACAGGGCCCAACATGAACGCTGATTGGCTTCTAGCAGATCAATAGTGTCTCCTTGGTCATCTTTAGGAAGGATATATTTCTGGTTCTCCAATAATGAAGGCAGTACATAACAAACACCAATACTTTTAAAAAAAGCTCAACAGACACTGTGTTATTCTGTGTGATATGTTATTTGTGGAGCTCCAAGAGTAACAATATCAGGCTGAATGATGGTCTTGCTCCAAGAGGCTTGTAGCCCAACCCTATGCACATTTATTCCAAATTAAGTCACACTTAATTCAAATGGGACTTACCTTCCAGTAAGTGAGTCTAGGGTTGCAGTCTTAGCCTTCACTAATTTTTACTGGTTTGTGGTTCATAGTGCCCTCATGAAGCAGAGCACCTGTTTTGCATGCAGAAGGTTCCAATTTTAATCCATGACATCTCCACCTAAAAGGATTTCAGAGAGCAGGGTGGGAAAGATTCTTGCCTAAGGCCTGAAGAATTTGCAGCCAGTCAGAGGAGCCAACATTGGCTATGTGGGCCAAGGAAATGTGGCCATTGTTCAATGGCTAGAGCACAAGCATAGAAGGTCCCAGATTCAATCCATGGTACCTGCAGGTAGGAATGGGTAAGACCTCTGGCCTGAAACCCGGAAGAGCCTCTACCAGACAACACTGAGCAAGACAAACCAATGTTCCAACTCCACAATGAAGGTAGTTTCCCATGCAAAAAGTATCTGACTCTATTTAAGGCAGCTTTTCAGGTCTCACAAGTGCTTTGTGGGGTGGGGAGTCACAGATGTGACTACCCACTGAATGCAAAATTTGTCAGAATTGAATTTGTCGGAATTGAATGTTGGAATTTGTCTCTGCATGAACACATGACGCAATGAGTGCATCACAGATTAGCCTGGCCTAGACTCTCCACCTTCTGCATAGTTTCCTGCAGCATGAAAATGCATTTCTGAGAGAGGTCAAATACAAGACCTGCGCTTAAACTGCTAGAAGTGGAACACAATGCTATGCAATCCAGATTGCACTTAACTCTGGTAATCTCTGGGGCATTGATTGTGTGTCACTTCGCTGGCAGGGCTGCTAATTGGAAATTCCTGTTGCAGAGCAGAGAAAATGTCTGCATGTATTTATTTAGAAAACTTGTTGGATGCCGTTCAGTATAAAGCTACCAGGGCAGCATACTGTGGGAGATAAAAATAATGCAATAAAATAAACAGAATCCATAAACTTCATGGATTTCATAGTTTTCCAAATGCTGAAAAGAAGGCACATTTACTGCAAGACAGATGTAACCCTTGTTGTTATCCAACTGGCTGAAAAGCTGCACCCAAAGCAAGGAGAACTGGTTTTAGGGATGAGCAATTTGTATTGGCAACCTTCAGTCTCGAAAGACTATGGTATCGCGCTCTGAAAGGTGGTTCTGGCACAGCGTCTAGTGTGGCTGAAAAGGCCAATCCGGGAGTGACAATCCCTTCCACACCGGGAGCAAGTGCAGTCTGTCCCTGGTCTGTCTCCCTGGCTATGGGCCTTCCTTCTTTGCCTCTTAGCCTCAGACTGTTGGCAAAGTGTCTCTTCAAACTGGGAAAGGCCATGCTGCACAGCCTGCCTCCAAGCGGGCCGCTCAGAGGCCAGGGTTTCCCACTTGTTGAGGTCCATCCCTAAGGCCTTCAGATCCCCCTTGCAGATGTCCTTGTATCGCAGCTGTGGTCTACCTGTAGGGCGCTTTCCTTGCACGAGTTCTCCATAGAGGAGATCCTTTGGGATCCGGCCATCATCCATTCTCACGACATGACCAAGCCAACGCAGGCGTCTCTGTTTCAGCAGTGCATACATGCTAGGGATTCCAGCACGTTCCAGGACTGTGTTGTTTGGAACTTTGTCCTGCCAGGTGATGCCGAGGATGCGTCGGAGGCAGCGCATGTGGAAAGCGCTCAGTTTCCTCTCCTGTTGTGGGCGAAGAGTCCATGACTCGCTGCAGTACAGAAGTGTACTCAGGACGCAAGCTCTGTAGACCTGGATCTTGGTATGTTCCGTCAGCTTCTTGTTGGACCAGACTCTCTTTGTGAGTCTGGAAAACGTGGTAGCTGCTTTACCGATGCGCCTGTTTAGCTCGGCATCGAGAGAATGAGTGTCGGAGATCGTTGAGCCAAGGTACACAAAGTCATGGACAACCTCCAGTTCATGCTCAGAGATTGTAATGCAGGGAGGTGAGTCCACATCCTGAACCATGACCTGTGTTTTCTTCAGGCTGATTGTCAGTCCAAAATCTTGGCAGGCCTTGCTAAAACGATCCATGAGCTGCTGGAGATCTTTGGCAGAGTGGGTAGTGACAGCTGCATCGTCGGCAAAGAGGAAGTCACGCAGACATTTCAGCTGGACTTTGGATTTTGCTCTCAGTCTGGAGAGGTTGAAGAGCTTTCCGTCTGATCTGGTCCGGAGATAGATGCCTTCTGTTGCAGTTCCAAAGGCCTGCTTCAGCAGGACAGCGAAGAAAATCCCAAACAAGGTTGGTGCAAGAACACAGCCCTGCTTCACTCCGCTTCGGATGTCAAAAGGGTCTGATGTGGAGCCATCGAAGACAACAGTGCCCTTCATGTCCTTGTGGAAGGATCTGATGATGCTGAGGAGCCTGGGTGGACATCCAATCTTGGGGAGAATCTTGAAGAGGCCGTCTCTGCTGACCAGGTCGAAAGCCTTTGTGAGATCTATGAAGGCTATAAAGAGTGGCTGTCGTTGTTCCCTGCATTTCTCCTGCAGTTGTCTAAGGGAGAATACCATATCAGTGGTGGACCTGTTGGCTCGAAATCCACACTGCGATTCTGGATAGACGCTCTCTGCAAGTACCTGGAGCCTCTTTAGTACAACTCGGGCAAACAGCTTTCCTACAACGCTAAGGAGAGAGAAATCCTCATGTCTCTGCATGAAATCCTCTGTCTCTGCTGGAGAGAAGGTGGAGTACCTCAAGACATGAGGGATGCAAACATCATCACGCTGTACAAGAACAAAGGTGACAGGGGTGACTGCAACAACTACCGCGGCATCTCTCTGGGATGAGCAATATGTTCATAATATTTGTAGATGCTGCAATCAATATAGAACATATAACAAAAATTCAAAGATGACCTTGATAAAAATGAGATCTAATTCAATTCCAACAAATGTAAAAATTGTTTTGGAGAAAATGTATATATACACATTTATGGTGGGCAGAGAGCTATTTTTAATTTATATTTCAGCTAGGACTGATTCAAACTCACCCTCTCCATCCATTTCTGAACTATTTTCTATGGTGTTGTGTTTTGTTTTGTTTTTTGCTATTTTTTTGAAGGGGATTTTCTATGAGATGAAAGCTGCACCTACTGAAATTCTCTCTTCTACACAACTGTTAAAGGTCCAGGAGCCCTAAAGTTGAAAGGTTGGCCACCCCTGCTCTAGCTAAAAGTCATTAGCAAGAAATATAGAATATGCAAATAAAATATAGCAATTTCCTCCATTCAGACAGTGCTCCTATGGCAGTCATCTCATGTTATATTACAATTAAAGCATATTTCTGTTTAGAGTTTGTTATCAATTTTTTTAAAGACCAAGTATACACAGCACTGAATATAAATGCCTATTCCAGATGGTTTGATAATTTCTTACAATTCTATACCATACAACACAGATATGAAGACCCCTAAATATCACCTAATTTCCGAGGCAGACGTTCTGATTTGAACTTCTGACTAAAAGCAACAGAATAAATGTAACCCAAAAATACTGAAGATTAAAATCCAAGCTAGTAAGCTTTTGTGAGCATATTGCTAGCGAACACAAGGAACCATGTGAACAAACAGGTGCTGCTTATGTGGTCCCCATGTGACCTAAGAGAGACTATAGCTCAGTGCACATGGTTTGCATGCATTAGGTCTCAAGTTCAGTCCTTGGCACTTCCAGAAAAATAATCCTGCTAACAGGCACAGGAAAGTGGTCTGGGACCTTGGAGAGCTGGGGTGCCTCACTTTAGGTCCTGGACCTTAGAAGCAGGTATTGGTGTCAGGGATCTATTCACACCCCCTTGCAAAAGTTTACAGCCAGGCTATGGCTTGAAGACTGAGCCATGAAGAGGCATCTCATATGCAGAAGAGGCATCTTTTGCTCTTGCCTGTACTGAATTCTGTCTAAGCCAGTGGTTCTCACACATTTAGCACCGGGACCCACTTTTTATCTGTCAGAATCTGTCAGGACCCACCAGAAGTGATGTCATGACCGGAAGTGACATCATCAAGCAGGGAAATTTTTAACTATCCGAGACTGCAATCTTTCCCACACTTACCCAGGAGTAAGTCCCATTTACTGTCATTGCTAAAATAAAATATATAGTAGCTTGTTCAAAGTACAGGTTTGTAACATTTCCCCAAATGCAGTCACATACCAGGGTAGCATCAAGTCTAATATATTGAAAATAAAATATTGAAATGAACGGGGGCCCACCTGCAATTGGCTCACGACCACCTAGTGGGTCCCAACCCACAGTTTGAGAAACACTGGTCTAAGCTCTCTGTTGAATGCTGCATCCTTTTAGCCTGCTTTGTACTTGGGATGCGTGTGATGCAGCTGACAGATGTTTTAAAAACTCAAGCAACCTTGTGTCTTTCCATCTGTGCTTTTGGATTTGCAGATTATTCTTCCTCGGGGCTGGAATAACTTATTGCTCACAAAAAGGTAATTCACAAGTTGCTTTTTTTGGATGATGCTTGGCATTCTTCAACTCACAAACTCCAATAAGTCATTTCCAGTTAGTGTATATCATATTGCGGTACGGTCCATTTGGAAATTATGATGAGCTATTTAAGCACTTGATCCAACATCTTTCTCCCTTTGGCAATGCTAACAGAGGCCTTGGTAGAATAAACTCTCCACATGTTACCGTATTTGCACTGAATTTCCACTACTGGGACAGGAGAACAGCTCCTCCTTCAGCAATCACTATCACATGATTAATGAAGGGAGAAAATAGCATCCATTACAAGTGTCTCTTGAGAAAAGAAAGGTGCAGACAGCCTGATCCTTTTAATAGCTGTGTCATATGCTTCCTCTGCCAATGGCCTTGGCAGGAATCTATCCTATTGCAAAGTGAGCTTTCAGCCTACCAGCCTTTTCACATCTGGTCCTCAACCATTGCAGTAACTTTCAGGCTGCCTTACTTAAAAAAACTGGGATCTCTTCTCCTCCATGTCTGACAATTCAAATAATCTTCCTTTGTTCTCCTTTATGGTAATAAACACCAGTCAATCACCAGTCAAAGAATGGTTCGTCTTCCCAAGATAACGAGAGCCAACGATGGATTTGCAAAGTGGGAAGGGAAAAAAAAGGCCTACTGATTACTTCTTTTGGCAAAACGTATGATTCTTGGTATTCTTCAGCTTACAGCTCTTATACATATTCTTATACATCATTGCTGACCTCCGACCTAAATGGATATCAACGATTTATTGATACTGTTGTTCCTTTTTATGTCCTCTAGAAAAAAATTATGCCCTTGAAATAATTATCTCAGAAGAGTTGTAGGACGTCTGGGTAGCTCTCAGCATCACATTACTGAAGAACTGTTTCCCCAATATCTCCATTTCAGCAGAGATAGTGAAGAAAAAGTGCACAAATTAGGTTGATCATCAGTAACCAAGAACTAAAGATTGGTTGGCTGCCTTGAGAAGGGATGTTCAAGAACATGCATTATAAGGGAAAGGATCAGAGCAAAGTCCAAAAAGAATCTCAATGCTCAGGGGGAAAGAAACTGCTACTTCTTAGTTAGGTTAGCTTGGGTACCACTATGAATCCACAGAATCTTCCAGAAGCTCAGGTTATCTATGCAGAACAGTATTTAGAAAAGATGCAGGGACATTTTGTATCTGTATACAGTCATCTTCACTTTGTTCAGAAGAGGCTCACAAACCAATCCTAATTTTTATAGAACAATTTGTTACTTGCAAATACACACATTAGTAACAAATAGCCGTTTGAAAGCACATTCTCATAAAGTGACTGGTGATGAACTCAATTGCAACAGTCACTATTCCAAACAAAGATGAAAGGCAGGCAATACAAGGGTGGCAACAAGTGCTTATTTATTGCATCATAAAATGTAATCAGAATATTTCTCAATTAGTATAAATTTCTCACCATTCCCATCTATCAAAACTGAAAATAGCAGAACACTAAGCGGCAATACTGAAGTCAACTCCTCAACTATTAGTTTTCTCACTAAACACAGTTATGCCAGTATCTTTGGGTTCTTCTGGTTCACCAGAACATTCTTTAAAACCTGAACTTTATTAAACTAGTTTTTTTTTGTTCCAAAAGCAAGATAAATGACTAAAGACAAAACATTCAATTAAACACATGCACAGCACACCATAGAAAAGTAAGAAATACAAAAATGGCTGAAAATGAAAAAAAAGTCTTTGGGGGTTTTTTCCTTTTAAATTTGCATTTATTAGAGAACAGTAGATCTGCTACTCATACCAAAAAGAACATAATTATTTTCCTGCCAGTAAAACTCATCTGGGAACAATAATAAAAATGTAACCAAAGGACACAAATATCACAAATTCAGGCTATACTCAGAATGAAATACTTTCTTGGAGGGGCTAACTAGATGCAACATCACCTAATAGTTTGGGGCATATTTTCAAATAGCAGCTGCATGGGGGCTCAATCTGGATCAACACCAAGGTACTGAGGCAGAAGGCATTTAGCTCTTTCATTTCATTAAAACCTCATTTCCCTATAAAACCTCATGCCTCCTTGCTGCAGTGGCACCTTTGGGGCTATCTCATGGCCATACAAGTGTTGGGAGGGATTTTTGGCAGAAAAATAGCTCTGAATTAGGGCCGAATGCCCCTTACCTCTGTGCCATGGTCTGAATCTCTACTAGTTGTCATGTGCCTACTGGAAAGTAGAAATAAGCTCTAAACTAAACATTATGTCTCCAAACTAAACTCCAAGATTAAACATTATGTCTAGCTTGATGCTAAAATTAGGACTTCTTTGGTAGTGATATATGAAGTAAGGAGGGGGGCAAGGATCAACCAGTTCAGTTCATGCTTGTCGGTGAGTTACAGTATGCAGTAGCCAGTGTAGTGCAGTGACTGGAGTGGTGAACGTAGATCAGGCAGACTCAGACTTAAATCCTTGTTCAGTCACAAAACATATTGACCAATTCTGGGCTTTCTCATGAGCTCTCAGTCAAACCTCCTTTATTGTTGAGGATAAAGGAGGTGGCCACGTACACTGCTCTAATTTCTTTGTAGGAAAGGTTAGACTGAAAATTTACTGAACATGAGAATATAAAAAGGAGTAAATCTTGGCCAAGCATGAAGGAACTAGCACTCGCACTGCTTGCTTTCCCCCAGCAACAGGTACAGTACACTGCTCTTTAGCATGCACCAAGAAACGTCTACGAGCCCAATTCCTGAAACATTAAAAAAATGAGTAAGGCAGAAATAAATGGATATATACATGAACACACATACATCACTTAAAAAAAAAAAAGGGTTGCAAGCAACCTGCCATGGAAGGGGCAATGAGTTGAAGGGGCATTGAACTGAAGATTCAAAACTTCTCACTGGTCAACATCCACTTTGTTCCTAAATCTAAACTAAAACCTTTCTTCCATCTCAAAGACTTCAACATTTTTGCATTTAAAGGAGAAGCATGAGCTATTGGAGAAACATTTACATGAGTGGACCAAACCTACTATAAACCCATTTTTAGATGTTGCTCCATTTACCGTACAGTTTTTAAGAACGTTGCCATAGAACATTATAATTATTGCATAACTATTGCATATGAGTGACGCTGAACTAATTGAAATTATCTTGGCTATTTGTTTTTCCTTCAACTATAGTATAAGGTAAGCAATGTGTTATAAATATGCAACAAAGTTACAAATAAGATGCAAACACCAGCATCCTAATGTTTTCATTTAATTACCTCTGAAACACATTCTATTTAGTATTCATTACTCAAAAGCCAATTTAAAAGGGAAAGAGGTGATGGTACTTATTCAGAAAGACATGCTTTCATTCACTGCAATAGTTATCTAATATACGGAAGTTAATAAAGCAGATTAATCTACAAGTCCCTTTAAGCCATCACTGAGTTTAGAACAACTGCCTGGTTGACCTTTAACCCTCCTGCTGTGCACCAGTAGCAGGTGCCAGCTGTACGAAAATGATGGCTGACGTGTTTTAATGCAAAAGTCTTTTCTTACTTTGCTCCTGACCAGCAGCTGACCCGGTAGGAGCAATTGTTTCATCTGCTGGCCTAAAGGCTACATAAACCAGAAACTGATAAACAAAAGCATATATATACCAGCTGCCTAGCCTTAGGGTACACCTCGTCCATTGACACCTCCAGTCATTTTTTTTCTGAAAGCCAAATTGCAGTCTTTTTGTCTCCATCCATGGACAGAACAATACTAGTTACTTTATGAAACTAAACTTCCACCCACCCTGAAAACGGCTTACATAGACCACTTAACAAGACATGATTACAGAAATACTCCTAGCTGACTTAACTGTTTCTTTTAAAGAAGTACATGGGCACCAGCTAACTATATAAATCAATTAACAGACTGGGAGGGAAAGAAAACTGCAATTCATAGCAGATACTGAACCAAGGCAAAAAGGAGCCTGTGGGTTTCCTCTGTTTAATTCTCTGTTTTACGTAGAGAACTGAAAGCACTGCATTCAAGCACAGCCATATCTTAAGGTGTACTGCACTGGTATCAAAACTGCCATCTTGCTTACATACTTTAGTGAATCTAGACGTTTTGCATGAAGCTAAGAAGGATTTCATACCCTGCTGATCCAAATTATGTTGCTGATCCAAATTATATAAGGCAGAAAAACAGTATAATAAATACAGTGATAAAAATGGAAATGTGCATGTTTTAATATATTTAAATAGCACATTTAACCTGTTTTTAAAAAATGTTTATGTCATTAAAGTTATCAATCAATGCTGAAACACTCACATTTCAATGTCAACAGTTAAAATAAATGGCTGTGAGACTGAATTTTGGCTCAGTCAATATGGCATTTTTCCTAATCCTTAGCCACCCAAGTCTCTGCTGATTTGGGGTACAGCTGTTATATTTCTCTCCTTTCAATTAAAAATAAGTTATGATACTACAGGATCATATTATTAAAATGCATTAAAAGCCTGAATGGAGATAGAGCATCCTGGGAAACTCTTCCGGATCCACTAGCGAAAGCTGCCAAACACTCCATAGCTTTAAGCCAGTACATTCATAACATTAAACAGAGGTAAAACACCAAGAATATGAAGCAAGTCCTAAGCACTTTGTGAGCAGGTGTAGCACAGGATCCAATCATACGCAACTTTCTAGCATTGAGGCAGCTATGCCATTGGGGTGTTTGCTACATCCTACAATTGGGGGGGGGAAGAATCTTGGAGGCCTTCTCAAGGTAAGGGAACATTTGTTCCCTTACCTTGGAGCTACATGGGTGCTGGAAAGTTGGATGGAATTGGGCCTTAAGACATTAATCCAGTCATCTCTAAACTTTATGGCCAGAGGACCACATCAGATATCTGGCATGGTATCGAGGGCTGGAAAAATAACTAAATTTTAAATATAAAATTTAAATAAATACATTAGAAAGCCTCAGAAAGCCTAAGGCCTTCACAGCCCCAAAATGTCACTTCTGGTTTTTCTGGAAAACCAGGAAGAGATGTTTTTAGGCCTTTAGAAGGCATTCTGAGGGGAGACACATGGCCTCCCTGGCCCTCACAATACCCTCCAGACTCAGCTGGAGCACAGCTCTGGTCACATTCAGTTGAGCAGGCCAGAGGCTTGTAATGGGCCAGATAGAGACTTGTTGAGTGCCGCATCTGGCACCCGGGTCAACTTTTGGAGACCCCTGCATTAAGCTATGAATCAGGAAGTTCCTGATTTGGATCTCTCCCTTCTGCAATCTGCCCTTAGGAAAGCCACTCCATCTTAGTCTCAAACAATCATTTGCAATATGGGTATGAGACAATTTACGTTACAGATTAGTAAGAAATACAGGATTACACATGAAGTGCTCTAAAGCATTATACAAATGATGATGATTTTCCTGAAATACAGCTACCTTCTCAGGGCTATACCATCTCATTGTTGGACTATGATCATACTTAGGGCCAAATCCTATCCAACTTTGCAGCCCTGGTGTAGCTGCACCAATGGGGTTTGCACTCCATCCTGTGGTGGGTGGGTAATTATGGAGGCCTCCACAAGGTAAGGTAACATTTGTTCTCTTGCCTAGGGGCTGCATCGCAGCTGCACCAGGGCTGTAAAGTTGGATAGGATTGGGTCCTTATTTGGCAGAATTCAATATGCCAGAGTTTATACACAGATTTCTGTACACCATCCAAAGTATGGGCATCAGAGACCTGTCCTTTCAACCTTCTTAGGCTCTATACTGAATTTTACAGGAATGTACCAAAATGCACTCATAAGAACATAAGAACAGCCCCACTGGATCAGGCCATAGGCCCATCTAGTCTAGCTTCCTATATCTCACAGCGGCCCACCAAATGCCCCAGGGAGCTCACCAGATAACAAGAGACCTCATCCTGGTGCCCTCCCTTGCATCTGGCATTCTGACATAACCCATTTCTAAAATCAGGAGGTTGCGCATACACATCATGGCTTGTACCCCATAATGGATTTTTCCTCCAGAAACGTGTCCAATCCCCTTTTAAAGGCGTCTAGGCTAGACGCCAGCACCACATCCTGTGGCAAGGAGTTCCACAGACCGACCACACGCTGAGTAAAGAAATATTTTCTTTTGTCTGTCCTAACCCGCCCAACACTCAATTTTAGTGGATGTCCCCTGGTTCTGGTATTATGTGAGAGTGTAAAGAGCATCTCCCTATCCACTCTGTCCATTCCCTGCATAATTTTGTATGTCTCAATTCTCACTCATTCTGTTTCATCAAACAACAAGACCTATGAAAAAAATCAGCAGCTGGGAAGACATCCTGGTCTGAAATTATTCCCTTCTCTACCTGGACTGCTTAATGCTAAGTTCCTGGCCTTACCCACCATACTGTACAGACAAATACAGGTTGACTCTCCTTACTTGCGATGGTTTTGTTCCCAGAACTCACATGGATGGCAAAAATTGCACTAAAGCAAATCCATTTTAAAAACAATGTGCATTTGCCCAGTGATTTAAAAACAGCCTTGCTGACCTTTTGTAATGCACTCAGGGGCAATCAGTCTCTCTCCAGGCGCTTAGAAAGATTTCACTCTGAGACAGCAACACCTCCCTTCCCCAGGAGACCAGCACAGGGAAAGAATGGAGGAGGTGCTAATGACTTGCATTCTTTCACATGCTCAGAGGGAAGGGAGGGATTGCTTGCCTGGGAGTGAGGTTGTTCTAAGTGCCTGGAGAGAGAATGATTGATGGATTGTCTACTGGCTGCCCTCTCCCCCACTAACGAGGCTATTGTTAAATGTCTTTTTTCCTTTGATTTAAAGGGCCCTTCTCATTGAAATAAAACTGCAGGTAAAAAATCCGAGGGTAATTAGGTTATACCTGCACATGCCGTTTTGATTTTTTAAAGACAAATTTCTTCCAGTCTTGACACACAGATACCATTCAGAAATAGAGGCAACAAATTGAAACAAATGCTCCTCCCATGTTTGCACCCCACCCCTGCCCAATTCTATCAGACAGTATACATCAGAGAGTAAAGTCATTGTCTTGTCTGTATGACAGCCTAATGCTCTGAAAATGACTGTGATGTCAGCTGAAAAAGATTTCATCACTGGGCTGAGAACAAATAAAACAAAAGACAACGTGCTATGCAGTGCAGAACACATCCTCCAAACATAAATAGGGATGATTTGACTTTGGCTAATTATTAAAAACATGAGCCCGAAACAGTAAAACACTTTATTAATGAAATATATGAGCGTGTTCCCCTATGAGGCCAACTAATTTTAATTCCTTTCTATACACTGACAACCTCTACCAGGTATGCTGTTGCTTCTCCCACTGTTTCCTATCCTGCAAAGCAATCTGAATTTTGAACATGAAGAATAAACACACAGTGTGTGTCAAAATGCTGAACACACCCCTCAAGCTGCACACCGACAACAGGAAAGAGGGCACTAAATTCCCTTTTGGGGTCATGATGAACTTTGGGATGCCTGGCATGAAAAAACACTCCAACAAAGCCATTTCCCACTGATTTATGACTTGCAGAGAAAAAGGATTACCATGGTTCCTATTTAGGCTACGGCAATGCATAAGAGTAATAGCTGATGGAAGCTATTCAAACAGTAGTTCTTTAATTAAATTGAAGTAATTTTTTTTTTCAAAGATCAGTTGGAACATAAGAAGATATTAGCAAGAACTGAACAACAGTGCTTTCTTATGGGCAATTTGTTGAAAAATCAAAAGTAAACAAGCACAAGGATATTTCATTTTAAAAGGCTGCGATTTCCTACACAGTAAAGGCCGCATTAGTGCTTCAAAGTGATACTGGCGAGGAACGTAAAACAAAAACCAATTCTATAATCAAATCAGAAATGATGCTTAATGGGTCTTCTTCCATTCCATGTATGTGGAAAATATTTTCTCAAAGTGTTTCACTTATCCTTGTAAAAGCAGCACTATTTGCATTCTATCCAAATTTATTTCATTCCTTCAGCAGACACCATCAGCCAATTGAAAGAGATAAAACCCCTTCAGGATCATCGCTCCAGGTTGATTATCCGATATACTACCTCAGAAGTGGCTTTCATTCTAAGACATAATTAAATAAATGCCTTTCACTGAACTTCTAATACTCTTAATAAGGCTATGTGTTTTAAATGCTTCTGACTAGACCCCCAATATTATTATTATTTACCTCAAGGCTTCAGAGGACCTGCTTATTATATAACCTAATGCAGACAAGCCACTAAGCCAGTGGTTCTCACTCCTTTAGCACTGGGACCCACTTTTTAGAATGAGAATCTTTCAGGACCTACCAGAAGTGGTCATGACCGGAAGTGACATCATCTAGCAGGAAAATTTCTAGCAATCCTAGGCTATAATCCTACCCACACTTACCCAGGGGCAAGTCCCATTTACTATCATTGCTAAAAGCATCTTCACAGTAGCCTGTTCAAAGTCCAGATCTGTGACATTTCCCCAAATGCAGTTACATACCATGATAGCATTAAGTCTAATATATTAAAAATAAAATATTGAAATAAAAGGAGACCCACCCGAAATTGGCTTGTGAACCACCTAGTGGATCCCAACCCACAGTTTGAGAAACACTGCACTAAGCATTCTTTGCCATGTGCACAGGTACTCTGTGAAACTCAAAAGGCTTGATCCCTTAAAGCAGTTGTTTTCAAACTCTCCAGGAGAGTTTGAGCCACTGTAAGTTCATGCGGGGGTGGGGGGGAGGCAGTGGGGGTGGGTGGAAGCTAGCAGCGCGATCCCCAGGATCACACTGCTCAGGGGGCTGCAAGGGCTTGTGAGCACTTACCCAAGCCTCCTGAAGCCTCCCCAGGGTGCAGGGAGCCCAATACGAACCTTTGTTAAGGCTCCCCATGGCAGTGAATGTAAAAGCGGAGCGATCGCACCCTGCCTCCGCTTAAGCGGAAGTGGAGTGTGATTGCTCCACTTTCACTGCTGCGGGGAGCCCTAACAAAGGTTCGTGCCAGGCTCCCTGAACCCTGGGGAGGCTGCAGGAGGCTTGGTTAAGTGCTCCCAAGCCCCTGCAGCCCCCTGAGTGGCACGATCCTGGGGATCGTGCCGCTGCCTCCAGGCTGCCCCCGCCCCTTCAGGGGGTAGAGGCCAGGGCCCACAGGCTGGAGCGTCGCGACGCCCCAGTTTGAAAAGCCCTGCCTTACATGGTCAATGTGCATCTGAACCCTTAATATATGCAAGTGCTTGCAATCAGAGATAAACAGTCTGGGCATGCTTTAGTGCACTGTATATGCCCTTACAAATAATGTTTTGATCAGTGCTCAGCCTCCCCTCCATACGTTCTTCTCTTCCTACTGCCTACAGCACCTTCTCAGTCAGAAGGACAGCAAAGCAGTCAAGTCGAACCGCTCTCCTTGTGTCTGGTTGTCTACATAGGGCTGCACTGGAAGACTGCTTAGAAGCTCCAGCTGGTCCAGAATGCAGCATTTGTCTGGTTGTTAATGGGGCCTGTCTACTGGGAACAAACTAACACTATGTTGCAACTTCTGGGCTAGTTACCAGCTTGCTTCCAGGCACAATTCAAAGGGTTGGTTTTAAACCTTTGAAGTCCTAAATGGGTTGGGGGTCCAGCGTACCTGAAGAACTGTCTCTTCCCACATTTGCTCCCTTAGCAAACTTTTCTGCTTGCTAAGATCAGCAGTGGAGGCCTTCCTGAGCATCCCTTTCAGACATGCAGTTGGTTGGGGCTTGAGAAAGAGCCTTCTATGCTGTGGTGCCCAGCCTTTGAAACTCCCCCCACCCCAGGAGCTACAGCTGGCCCTGCCCCTGCTGGTTTTCTACTAGGCCATGAAGACTCTGTTGTTCTAGTGCGCTTTTACATTTGTTGGGGAGAGTTCTATTTTGCTAATTTTATTCTGTGTTACATTTTTATATACTTCTATCATTGTTTTACTGATGCTACTAATTTTATTAATTAATATGTTGTAAGCCGCCTTGAGTCCCTTCGGGGAGAAAGGCGGGGTAAAAATAAAGTTGTTGTTATTATCATTATTATTATTATTATTATTATTATTAATTTATCAATTTTGTTAATATGTTTTTTTAATTGTTGTAAGCTGCCTTGAGCATCATTTTAATGACATAAAGGAGGGGTATACATTCTAAAATAAATGTTAACAAACAGATATCTAGATTGTAAGCCTGTTGGGGCAGGGTCCTTTGCTCTCGTTCTGTGTTTATTGAGCCATGTACCCTGATGGTGCCATATAAATAAATACTAGGCAAGAATGGTCTTTTCTTTGACCCATTATGCCATCACAACAATGCCAAGCAGCCACTCTAGTGCTGTGCTGCCATTCCCCCAGCTCTAAACAGTGCCATAGGGCTATCTTGGTTGTTGGTGGAGGCGGGGGAGGGGGAAGCACAGCAATGGTAAAAGAGGTGGGACAGCTGACATTTCTGGGCAAATGGGAGTGGGAAGAAGGGGAAGGACAGTCTGCCTAGAATCAACTGGTCCTTATTTAAAGCAAGGAGCAAAATTCCTTCTCTGATTATATGCCTTGAATTTTGCAACAGCCCACCATCACCATGCTATGCTTGATATTAACCATATATCTGTTTAGTAAAGAAGAGAACACTCTTTCCTCAATGTATTCTACACTTGCATGGACATTTGCAAATATGTCAGGATATTCTCTTTATACCTTAAAAGGAACACAATGTAATAGTGTGTGTGACGGAACTGATTCAAACTGGAAAAAAAATCAGCTTCATTGCATCACTTTAAGGAACTGACAGATCTCTTTAAACTCAGCTACAATTAGTCATTAGGGCCTAGTTTTCTGGCACTGTTAAGCAATTTGTAATAACCCTTTCCTTTTAATAGGGTTAGGCATTACTTACAAGGCCCAGCTGTCTAGAAAACCAAAACCTCGAGTTGGGAAGCAACCATCTTGTTCATTAGGCTCCATGATAGTCAAATCAGCTCTCAAGCCAGGGCGTAATGGCCTGCCAATGAATAATCAATGGCTCACTTTTCATCTGAGTGTGAAAATGAGAATAATCTAATTCATTGTCCCTCTGGTAAGATGCAAGGCCCTGGGTTCTGTTTCTATTCAGGGCTGATTTATAACCCAATGGAAATCTGATGTAAACATATAATCAATGACTCCCATCATTGCTGATAACCACCCCCAACTGGCTCACTCCCTCATCTTAGAAAGTCATCCCTTTAGGCTATTAGCTTCGTCCAGCTAACTCTTTCTACTATTCATGCCTGCTGCTTTTACCTTGGCCATCCGTTCAGACCAGCAGAGTCAGAAGTAATTTTATACGCAGCAGAGAGCGGGTGGAATTGATTTTTCACTCAGCACTCAGTTCCCATCTGAATAATTATCAATTTTACTGCCTCATAAAGGGAAGAGTCAAAATTTCAAATCAATTCAAAAGAGCTTCTGAGACTAGAGAAACTGTGCGCAAGGAGAAAGGTCAAAGTTGGCAGTGACCTCGGGAGATGATGTCAGATATTACTACACTGAATGGCTGACATCAGAGGCACTCAATATGGTATGACTTGGGCTAATGCAAATCATATTTATGCTGACTACTGGAGACCAGCCATTAATATTTAAAGGAGTACCTGAAAGCCTGCATTCAAACTAAACATAATGTATTCTACAGATTGCGAAGCTAATAAAGACAGATCACTGCTTATTCATATGCTATAAATTTCAGGATTGCCCAGGATCATTAACACAAAATAGGATATTAAGGTCATAAGAAAGGCAAATGTATGAAAGTCCAGACTTGAGGCCAGCATACCATTCTTCCTGATCATACAGTTCTGCTCAAAGACCATGTTCACTGACCAATGTATTCAAGGACAGGAGAATGTAGTACCCCCGCTGACAGGTGCCAATAAATTTTTGCTTTGGACTGGCTACTGTAGGAAGTTGTAATAAGAAGCAATAATGACATTGCACTGATAATGTCATTAACTGCCAGTCAGACACATGCCTAAATGATATATTATGGACTAATCAATTTGGGGCAACAAATATCACCCAAAGTAAGTGGAACACTAAACAACAGTGATGAATCTTGGAAACCTAAATGGTAACCACCATTCCTGCTGCCAACCATGGGTACAGTCACCAGGCCACTGAAGCCAACCCCAACTCTTTCACTAGTTTTAATGAGACTTTATTAGCCCATAAATACAATAAACCAATAAACTTGATACTTAGGTCACTGGTTTACTGTTAAATACTCATCAACCTGTCATTTGGGAAACAGAATCAATTCTTCATCAAAGTCAAAACAAACCAAGGAACTGTTGGCATCCATGGACCTTTGCAATAGCATCCAACAATGGTGACTGGTGTAGAACAACCAATTATTCCAGTGATCTATCAAATTTCTACAACATGACACGTTTATTGCTCCAATAATTTTTGCCTTGGAAATGTAAGGCAAATATCAATTTTAACACATTCATACACATATATTGCTCAGTGAAATATCACATCAAGCCTATATTTATTTATATATTTCCTCTAGCCATTCTCTTCATAACATTCATAATTTTGTAATCATGTAGCATTCTGGCCCATTACATTTTTTCCCAACCTAAAATACCCCTAATGTTGTAGCTTTTCCTCACATGTAAAGTGTTTCACCCCATTAATAATTTTGATTTCCTTTTCAAGTATCAAGTTTATGTGGCTTTTCCGGTGCTACGATATCTTTCTGAGGCAGGATGACCAGAACTATACACAGTATTCCAAATGTGGCTGCGTTATTTTGATAAAGATAACACAATACTAGCTGTCTTATATTCAATCCCTTTCCCAATAATTCCCAACAATAAGTTTGCTTATTTACTGCTGCTGCACACCAAGTCAACATTTTCATTTATTGTCCGCAATGACCCTAAAACCTGTTTACTAGATAATGACCACCAGTTCAGACCCCATGTATATATTAGGAGTTTTTGCCCTAAACTTGCATAAATTTGCACATGTCAAATCTCACTTGCCATTTCCTTCCCTATTCACCAAGCTTGGTGAGATCCTATCTGCTTTGAATGTCACCATTCTGACTGTTTAATAACTGTTTCATAACAATATAGTGTGTTTAATATTTTTTATGATAAATGTAAAAATTCTGTGAATTATGGTATATATAAGTATCACAGATACTCACCTATAAGGCAAGAAATTTTATCCAAAAAATCCAGTGTAGACCATCTCCTTGTCCTATCTGTGGGTCCTTCCGGGGGTCAGGGCAGTTCAGGGGTATTGTGGCAGCCAGGAGAAGCCCAGAGGAGCGGCAGGCACAAGCTCAGCTCTGGCTTGCCATGCTTTGCCTCTTCCAACAGCTCCCTCCTGCGAGGAAACACTTTGCCAACATGTGACTCGGCAGGCAGGCAGGCAGGCAGCTGCTGGATTTTAAACCCTGCCATCTAAAATGTCAGTACAACTACAGATTGGAAAAATTCCTCTTGCTTCCTCCCTCCCTCCAGGCTGTTCCATTACAAAGAAGGGGAAAATGGCACACAGGACTGCATAAACACCTTGTTAATGTCTTCAAAAACAGTGGCATGGTTCAGATTCTCTCCCGCCTTTCAATCAGGCTCCAGGGCAAGCTGCAGCTCTCTCTCACAAGCACCTTTCCCTAAGATTTACCTCCCGACTTATCCGCGGGTCATGGAACATTCCATGATTTTTTGCTGAAAACCTGCCCTCGCCTTATCTGTGAAATTGCCTTATAGGTGAGTATCTATGGTAGTTGTTAATTGTTAGTATATGAGCTAGTGCAGCAGTTCCCAAACTTTTCAGCGCCACAACCCACCTCATCTTTGGTGGTGGGTCATGACATGATGCTCCTGGTAGTGCTTCCATAACTTATTAGGATGCCCTGAAGGTCTCTTCCAGGTTGTGCCATGTCAGTGACCTACTCTATTGGCCACGGGCCTCAGAATGGCCAACTGAAAGTGACTTCCACCGCAAACTAGATGCAATACTCTCTAAATCCCCCCACTGCAACGCAGCGGCACAGCTACCACTGTATCTTACACGGGAGTTTTGGCTGCTGGAGGTCTCTGAAAGGTAAGAGAACATTTATCCCCTTACCCTGGGGTAAGCTCCAGCAGCTGCTATTGCCCATAACCTATGGTTCAACTTGGGTCTGATCCAGCTTAACCACTAGTGCAAGTCCAGGCTGAAACACGCAAATAAATCAGGCCTGGGAAGGGGGTTGGGATTCAACCTGCACTGCCCTGCTGTTGATCCCACCCCCGCTCCAGGACCTGATCTGCCTGCCCCTGTCACCACCCCATTCTGTCCATCACCACCCCATGCAACCCTCTCCCCAACTCCCTCCAACCCCTGCATGGGCTTAATTGCTCCAGTAGGTTTTTGTAGATTCACTGGTATGTGTGGAAAGGTTCCAGCCTTCCTGCTAGCGCTCCAGCAGTGCTTGCTACCAGACCATGCTTAATGGCTGCTTTCCAGCAACCAGTGCTGACAGAACACGTATTCCGTCAACGTAGGAGTCCAATAGGTTTGAACTGCCTGTCCCATTGAAATGAATGGGACTTAAGATAGTAATGACAAACTTGTCTCATTAGTTTCAGTGGTGCTTAAGTCAAAGCTAATGTTCCTCAGGTACAATTCAACAATGAAACAAACAAACGAAGATACCAGAAAGTTGAGCACTGTTTCTCAGTTTACCTGTTGCAGCACCTCTGAATTTTGTTGCATGAAGTGCAGTAGCCTCTGCCCATCTTGGGAAACTTCTCTACATCTTAGGGGCTTTTTGCCTTCTTTTGCTATATGCTTGAAGAGGTAGGTGACAATGTAGTCGAGACTAGCACAACAGCTGGAGGAGACAATTGTATCTGAAATGAAATATTAAAAATATTAAAGAAATGGCATGTTAACACCCTGCACTTAAACAATAAAGAAAGTTAGAAAAACCTACAGGAAGATTAGCTAGCTGGATAAAAAAATCCACCATGCCATTGTTCTTGTTTTGCAGGTTTCACATATTCTAAGTAGCTTTCTCTGCTACAGGCCCCTTTCTCTCACTGTACACCACACAGGGGGCCTTCCATAACCCACTAGTATTCTGTTTGGCTGTAAGTATTCCTACTGGGTGCTGCAAATTGTGGGATTCCAGCTGTTTCCTTATTGCTAAGAAATTATGAATTTCTGAGGAGTCTGGATGAACTTGATGGAATACGAAAACATGTTTTTATTTCAAACTGTTTTAAAACTCAAACTGAAAAGCCAGTGTCACACTTTGAATGAAGACTAACATGCAAACTGATAATCCTATGCTATTCAACAATCAGTATTAATGGCAATGATTCAGAAAAGTGAACAAAACTTGCTTGCAATCAAAAAAGGTAAGATCCAAATTTGTTTGAAGTATCAGGAAGACACTGATGCTGGAGTGTGAGGCAAGATGAAAGGAGGGGACAAGCAAGTTCTGCAGGTTTAACGTATTCCAAGTAGCTTTCTTAAGCATAGGAAAGGTGGTATACAAACCTTTTAAAAAAATAAAGTGGCAGACTGAAACTTAATTAGTTGCCTTTTATTATCTGAAAGTAAGCAAAGATAATTTATGAGGGCAACAGTAAAGTATCTGCAAGAGCTTTTGTATTATGAATACATTGTTTTAGGGGGACAGTGGCTGATATGAGAAACCAAAGCAAAGGATGTTGCATCTTTACTGGTATGATTTATGGTAAAGGAACCTATTAGGAGAACAAAAACTAGCTGCGTCCAACTACTATTACTAATATAGTGCCATGAACATACTTTACACTAAATGAAAGATGTATCCCAGCCCCGATAGGCTTAAAAAATATATCTTGATGCAAGTATGATCTAGACCAGGGGTCTCCAAACCCCGGCCCGGGGGCCAGATGTAGCCCGCGGCCAGCCTCTATCCGGCCTGCAGCCAGCCTCTTGTCCCCTGAAAGCCTCTGGCCCACTCAACTGAACATGACCACAGTTGTGCTCTGGTTGTGTCTGGAGGGTGTTCTGAGGGCCAGAGAGGTTGACTGAACGAGCCCATTCATTCATTTATTCACTCATCTAAGTTCCATCTCTTATTTATTCAAATTTTATGGTTAAATTTTTTTCTGTCCCTCAACACCATGCCAGATATTTGATGTGGCCCTCTGACCAAAAAGTTTGTAGACCCCTGATCTAGACAGAGCTAGAAGGAGGAAGGAAGGGGGACGGAGGAGTGATAAAGAGGGGGACTGATGAGCAGTTGTCCCAGTTGCATAAACCTAGTTACAGTAGGGAATAGGGATGAAGTTATGGTGCCATGGGTTTCACAAAAAAGGAAGATCAGTGTGTTTGTCTGAATCATGTATGTGACTTGGTTGCTTGCTGTCAGAAAAACAAAAAAATTCTCTCTCTCTCTCTCTCTCTCTCTCACACACACACACACACACACACACACACACACACACACACACAGAGAGAGAGAGAGAGAGAGAGAGAGAGAGAGAGAGAGAGAGAGAGAGTCTACTTTCACAGGCTTCTTTCTTCACACCTCTTTTAAACACAAAAGCAGGATACCATGTTCAATGCAACACTTGAAAAGCAAAAATGCCTTCAGACGATCTGGACTATTAACCAATTCTAAAATCCATATATTTTGGAAAAAAACAGTAATTTTGCCCATTCCTTGGAGAATATTAATTGTATTTGCACCAGCCAGAATTACTCTTTCAGTTTGCACTTTGGTTAACACACTACCTCTTGTATTTCCATCACATCCTTCTCAGCTTAGTCAAACACACGATGCTAGTGCTGTGACAATAAAAGTGCATTTGCTTATGTGCATCAGCCTGCAGCAATATCAGGTTGGTTTTATTTTTCTGTGCCCATAGAGGTTAAGAGACAGAGCTGTGAATCAGAACTTCCCAAGTTCAAATCTTGCCTCTGCCATGAATTCTCACGTAGTGGCCTTAGGCAAGCTTCTCCCTCAGTTCCCCAGCTGCAGTATGGAGATAAAAACGATTTACTTCCATTACAGGGTTTTAAGAAGGATTTACATCAACATAATATGTGAACTGTTTTACACACTCCAAAACTGCTGTGTAATTGTACATTTATCATTATCATCATCTCTTACCACCCCCCCCCAACTTCTTCAGTTTCTCCTTACTGGATTCTGAGAATTTCCTTCCCTTTGACCACAGATTTCTCTAGCAGCCTTTTTCTTTAATGCTAGTGAAAATCATTTATCTTGCCTATTTGTTAGAACTAGGAACTTGGAACTAGTATAAGAAATAAAAAAGAATCACGTTCAGAGAATTCTGCTATTGTTTAGGGATTCAACTTGACACTCCAGCCTCCACAGACTATAAGGGGTGCAAATCTAGTATACTTTCAGAGACCACTAAACTGGTTTTGGATGCTTTGCTGCTGGATCGGCACATAGATGTGCAGGCATCAAACTGTTAAAATATTCATTTAGAGAAGAAAGGGAAGGTGTATGATAGACTCAATTAAGTGTATCCCCCTAAACTGTGATAAGTGGAAGCCTGCCAATATTGCAGCAAGCATTTGAGAACTTCCCTCTAGATGCCAGAATGTTGATCTGTGCCAGTTCTGCTTCATAAATGTTGTTTTGAAGTTTACTTGTATTTGAACAACATTGCAATGTATTTTTTCCTAAGCTACGTTCTCCTGAGGTCTTAAGAAAGATTTTGCAGACAATATAGATACAATTAGTCTCAAGACTCACTTAATCTTACCAAGTATGAAGCATTCCTATGAATTTCTGACAATCCCCATCTCTACCATGCTGGGGGATGCCTGTTCGACACCCTGGCCTTTGAGGTGCGGGGTGCCGCAGGGTTCAATTCTGTCCCCCATGCTATTTAGTATCTACATGAAACCGCTGGGAGAGGTCATCTGGGGGTTTGGAGTGGGGTGTCATCAATATGCTGATGACACCCAGCTCTATCTCTCCTTTCGTCCAGACTCCAGGGTGGTGGTTGAGGGCCTGGAGCGCTGTCTGGAAGCAGTGAGGATCTGGATGGGGGCTAACAAGCTGAAATTAAATCTGGATAAGACAGAGGCTCTCCTGGTTTGGAAATCCTCGATGCAAGTGCTGGACTATTGGCTTGTTCTGAATGGGGTTGCACTCCCTCTGAAGGAGCAGGTCCGCAGCTTGGGGGCCCACCTGGACTCACAGCTGCTCCTGGATTCCCAGGTGGCGGCTGTGCCTAGGGGGGCCTTCGCTCAGCTTGGGCTGGTGCGCCAGCTTCGGCCATACTTGGATCGTGCAGACCTGGCCACTGTGATCCATGCCACGGTGACATCGAGGTCAGATTTGTAACGCGCTTTATGTGGGGCTGCCCCTGAAGACGGTTTGGAAACTGTAATTAGTGCAGAATGCGGCGGCCCGTGTGGTCACTGGAGGTAGGCGGTTTGACTGTCAGCCCACTTCTCTGGGGGCTGCATTGGCTGCCCATTCGTTTCCGGGCCCAATTCAAGGTGCTGGTTTTGACCTTTAAAGCCCTATACTGCTCTGGGCCAGGGTATCTTAGAGATCGCCTACTTCCGCACAATCCAGCTCGTCCTATTAGGTCATCAGAGAAGGCCTTTTTACAAGGGAATTAGAGGACAGGTCCTCTCGTGGATTGAGAACTGGTTGGAGGCCAGGAAACAGAGAGTGGGTGTCAATGGGCAATTTTCACAATGGAGAGAAGTGAAAAGCGGTGTGCCCCAAGGATCTGTCCTGGGACCGGTGCTTTTCAACCTCTTCATAAATCTGGAGACAGGGTTGAGCAGTGGGCTTGCAAAGTTTGCAGACGACACCAAACTTTTCTGAGTGGTGAAGACCAGAAGTGATTGTGAGGAGCTCCAGAAGGATCTCTCCAGACTGGCAGAATGGGCAGCAAAATGGCAGATGCACTTCAATGTCAGTAAGTGTGAAGTCATGCACATTGGGGCAAAAAATCAAAACTTTAGATATAGGCTGATGGGTTCTGAGCTGTCTGTGACAGATCAGGAGAGAGATCTTGGGGTGGTGGTGGAAAGGTCGATGAAAGTGTCGACCCAATGTGCGGTGGCAGTGAAGAAGACCAATTCTATGCTTGGGATCATTAGGAAGGGTATTGAGAACAAAACGGCTAATATTATAATGCCGTTGTACAAATCTATGGTAAGGCCACACCTGGAGTATTGTGTCCAGTTCTGGTCGCCGCATCTCAAAAAAGACAAAGCGGAAATGGAAAAGGTGGAAATGGAAAAGGTGCAAAAGAGAGCAACTAAGATGACTAAGGGGCTGGGGCACCTTCCTTATGAGGAAAGGCTACGGCGTTTGGGCCTCTTCAGCCTAGAAAAGAGACACCTGAGGGGGGACATGATTGAGACATGATCGAGACATACAAAATTATGCAGGGAATGGACAGAGTGGATAGGGAGATGCTCTTTACACTCTCACATAACACCAGAACCAGGGGACATCCACTGAAATTGAGTGTTGGGAGAGTTAGAACAGACAAAAGAAAATATTTCTTTACTCAGCGTGTGGTCGGTCTGTGGAACTCCTTGCCACAGGATGTGGTGATGGCGCCTAGCCTGGACGCCTTTAAAAGGGGATTGGACACGTTTCTGGAGGAAAAATCCATTACGGGGTACAAGCCATGATGTGTATGCGCAACCTCCTGATTTTAGAAATGGGTTATGTCAGAATGCCAGATGCAAGGGAGGGCACCAGGATGAGGTCTCTTGTTATCTGGTGTGCTCCCTGGGGCATTTGGTGGGCTGCTGTGAGATACAGGAAGCTGGATGAGATGGGCCTATGGCCTGATCCAGAGGGGCTGTTCTTATGTTCTTAAGTGCCGCCGCCTAAGGAGGTACGTGGGGCGGCGGCAAGAAATAGGGCCTTCTCAGTAGTGGCACCAACGTTATGGAACGCCCTTCCCCTTGACTTGAGAATGGCTCCCTCTCTTGAGACTTTTCGGAGAGGCCTGAAGACCTTTTTGTTTAAACAAGCCTTCTGAGTTCATGGCCTTTTTAACATCTTTTTACATCTTTTAGAATTTTTTACAGGCCTGAGTCCTCTATGATCTGCTGCTTTATGCTCTTTTTATCTGACTTTTTATCTGACTAGTGTTTTTATGGTATCTGTTAAAGTGTTTTAATATGTTTTTATCTGTTTGTTACATTATGTTTTAATCTGTTCTTAACATGTTGTAAGACGCCCTGGGTCCCTTTGGGGAGAAGAGAGGGGTATAAATAAAGTTTATTATTATTATTATTATTATTATTATTATTATTATTACTACCACCACCAGCTTCAAATGGAAGTGAACATTCACTCTCTCCTGGAAAGTTGCATTATGTGCAGAATCTAGCACTATCAACTTCACTCACTCATTCATTCACCTTATTAACAGTTCACCTTTCCATTATGATACTTGGGGTGCATACAGGATTGTGCCCTTTTATCCTCACAGTGGCTCTATAGTACTGAGTTCAGCATGGACAAACACAGGGACGAAGAACTGAGTTGAGCAAGGGCAAGGCAAGAACAAGTTTCAGTTCTAATCCCTCATTGCATGTTAACCTTCACATACATCTTGTGTAAGTTGTCTCATAAATGCAGAATTAAAAGCTTAAGGAGACTGAAAGCCAGTGTGGTGTCAGGTAGGAGACCTGGTTCAAATTCCTGCTCTGCTGTATCGCTTACTGGGTCCTACTGGAATAGTCACTATAGTCCTATTCAGGGCCGAAAGTCCAATATCCCAATCTCTCCTCAGATACAGCTTCAGACAACTGCTGTTTATGTGGAGGCAGGTCTTCAGGAGTACATTGTCACACCACGGAGTGTACTGGCTTGCTTCTGTTGCCTTTTGCCACCATGCATTCATCTCCAAGGGGAGATGAATGCCTGAATAGTTCTTATCTCTCAGCCCAAGCAACCTCATAGGATTGCCGTGATGACAGCAATCATCTGTCAAGATTGCTGTGATTGAAGTGAGGGGGAAGTAAGCCAAAGAAAAGAGTAGGATTAAGATGTAACAAATAAAATGGAAAAAACCCCACCAAATAATTCCTACCTCCAGAGTATGAACTCTGTAGTTCCACCTGAGGTAACAACATGAATACTGGTCTCAGGGCTACTTTACACATGAGATTTTTCTGAAACAGAGGCAACCTTCTTGGAAAAAGGCATGAAATAGGTACAAGAATCTCCTTTGAAAATTTAGAAAGAACTTTGCCAAAACTGACAAGCATTTGTAATTCATTTAATTGTAGCAAAACCATCAACCACATATAACGATGGGCACATCTTTTCCTACACACATGTAGCTCCCAAAGCCTCCTACAGTTTGATATTTTAAAAGTAGGAATTCAGCAATATGATAAGTGAAAGGAAGGTGGCTAAAATACAGGACTGAGTTCAAGGGGACGTACAACAACTCTGTACGATTGCCAGGGAAAAACCATAAGGCCTTGGAACAGACATCAATAAGAAACGCAGACATTTAATGATGGAGACACTGGATGGAGAGAAATAATTTATGACTGGTACCAGTACAATATTCAAAAACAAGTCCAGAAAGAATTTGGGTGATGCAATTATGTGACAAGAAGTCACACAGAGCTGGCAGAAAAAAAAAATGGTTACAGCATGTCAGATTCAGTGACATTTCTCTAATCCATGTTGGAAATATCAAACATTCCAGTCCTTTTTAGTAGGCCAACTCATGTATTTAATTATATTTCTTCACTGTACTCGCCCATCATGACATCACATTCTATTCTGATTGCACTGCTGCTGCTGAGATCCTCCCCATCCCATCCTTGTCCAGCCTGGTCCCTGCCCTGATCCTTCCCTGAACTGCCCTACTGCCACTTTACCTGCTCTGGCAGGGTGTCTGGGAGCTGTTGGTGGATGCACAGGGTCTCTAGCTGTTTGGGCTAACAGCGCCAAAGTACACAATGGTGAGGCAGCTTTTGCACTGCTGGAACAGGGCTTAAGGTAGTAGACCACAAGATCCACTGCTGTCAGTGCTGAATAGGATTGGGCTTTAAGTCATGCATGTTTTGAAAAAAGGGGGCATTATACTTAGGGTATACTATATAAAACAATATTTTATAATGAGAAATTAACTGTTGCAGTCTAAAAATGTGCCCAAGTTTTAGTGAAACCAACTAGTTTCCAATTAAGAAGTGTTCAAACATCCTGATCAGAACAAACTATGCTAACGTGAGCAATGTTCAGAAGTGAGCACAAGTATTTACACAACACAAGTATCAAGCTGCTGTAGCTGAATAATCTGGGGGTTCCTGATGATGTGAACATTGTGGAATCTGGCCCATTATGGTTTTTCCTCTGCTAAAAGTTTCTTACTTTGTACCTGCATATGAAAGTAATGAACACCATCAACTTCAAGAAATGTATTTGGAAATGCATATTTCATAAGCAGGTTTTGAAGTACTTTTAAACCAGTGCTTTGACTCTATTTGTTTTAAAATTGAATAACACAAAGTAAATCACTAACGTCCATTTAGAAACCAGTAGCTGCTCTAAACATGCTGATACTGTACAAGTAGATATTTTATATTCTTCTGTAAGTGATCTTAGCAGCACAGTAGAGAGGTCTACCCTCTCATCTCCTCACGAGGATGCAATTTAAGTATTAAGAGCTACTTATATTTTCCCATAACTGTATATCAAAGATGCTTGTGGCACTCATTTTTCTTCCTATTGTAAGGATGTAACAGAGGAGAATGTTATGCAAGACCCTTCTACTGATTTTAATGCAGAACCAGGATCATTTGTTGAAGCCGAAAGAGCCCTGATTGCATTTTACTCAAGGTGGACTGACAAACAACAAATAACAAGCAAGTTAATGGGTAAAAAATGACAATTGTTGCTCTGGTAAGCAGAGGAGGAAGAAAGGAAGTGTCTATAGCAGCGGTTCCCAAACTCTTGCAAGGGATTTCAGATTGCTATAAGTCTTGGCAGGGCCGGAGGGAGGCCCCAACAATGCCGTAGCGATGGTAGTAACACCGGGTACAACAGGTTTTCTTCCAAACCTGGAGGTCAAGTTGGCCTCCAGGAGGGTCTGGGAGGCTAGCAGTTCACTCTACGGGCCTCCCTGATGCATGAAAACCAGAAGTGTGCTCCAATTGCTGACTGGAGCAATTTTGAGCATTGGGGAGGCCTGCAGAGGGAGCTGTTAGCCTCCCAGGCCCTCCCAGGGGCCAGTGTAACCCCCCAGGTAAGGGAGAAAACCCGTTGCTCTTGATAGTGCTGTCATTGCTGTGGTGCAGTTGGGGCACCCATTTCTGGGCCACTCCCCTTAAGGCAGAATGGCCCATTTCCGGTCCCCCTGGTGGGTTGCGACCCACCAGCGTGGGAACTACTGATCTACGGCAATGATATCATGAAAAAACTGGAGGGCAGCCTTGCATAATGAGAAAAAAAAAATTATAATGAATGTCTGTTCTCCGTGCCTTCCAGAGAAACTCCAAACTTTTGGGTAGCTCTTCCTCCTGAAGCCACAAGCAGGGTCTTCCATTTAATATCCTCTTCAGGAAGAGGGCTACCAAATCCACCAGACTGACTAGAGGAGCAGAAAGTAGCCCCTCAATGCTCCAGATGTTCCATCCATGCACTCTGTAACTTGTTTCATACCACAAAAACAATTCAAGGAGGGCCATCACTATCAACCAATGCCAAAACAAGGAAAAAAAGATGGGAACTGGGTCAAGACAGTCCTACCTACTATGCCACACAGTTCAAGGGAGAAGTCTTGAACTATTTGTTGCCACCCATGGGAAGACTGGCAGTCAGAATGCTTTCTGGAAAGCACAGAGAACAGGAATTCATGGTAAGAAAGGTTCTTTTCTCCTGTGCTTTCTGGAGAGTACTTCAAACCTTCAAGTTATATAAAAGCAGTGCCATCCCTCTGTGGGTTCTCCTGGGAATAACTGTGAATTGGATAAAAACAGCCCCAATTCCAACAGCCTCCAAGCAGAAGTAACCGTAACTGAGAAAACTGTCTTTAACATAACAGTTTTAACGAACAGGCCACCAACATCTCAACCAGTGTCCCACTCATATAGTCAGCATACAGTTCAAGTGCCATGATGGAAACCTGTGAACCACCAGAGAATTAATAAGTGACTCTTATTAAAGGAGAGCCTTTTCAAACTACCCACCCCCCAATAGCAAGAAAGCCTTCCTAAGAAGCCCATAAAAGCGTTACTTTTTTATGGATCCCTTCCATTACACTAAGAGGGTCTCTACAACTTCCTCAGAGTATCCCAATCCCCTGATCCAGCACTGCTTAGTCTCCTGTTGTCCATTGGAAATTCTTTGGTTGTGCTTCTGAGCACCTTAGCTAATAGCATGGGGATCGCTTCTGCTGGAAATAACCCTTCCTTCTCTTTGGCCAAGGAGTCTAGGATCTCTTCCATTAGAATTCCCTCTTCCCTATCTAAAGGTCTGACTAATCAGAGAGATTGGTTATGGGGAAAGTCCCAAAGGGCTTGTTTGCACTAACCAACATTCACCCAGATGTTCCTTTTCATATCTTGCTCTTGGGGAAGGGACATGAGGTGTGCTCCCTCATGGAACCCAAGACAGGGAAATGAAACAAAGAGCTCTGAAAGGGGGAGCTGTCTGATGAGAGACTAGTTGAGGGCTATCTATGCAGGCACGTTTTCCTTGAATGACCTTGGTGGACACTGTATCCTTTGTGTGTGGTCCTGCTTGCATTTGGGGTGGGACTTTGCTCTGCTAGACGATACTAGATGGAAAGGGTGACATTGGTCACTCTACCTTGCTGAGTGATCACCTCCTTTATTCACAAAAGTAGCTCCCTTCATTCAGATTAGAGCCTTCATTCAGATTAGGGGAAAGGGGTGATCCTTGGACTGACAAACTCAAAGTAGAACCCTCCTTGCCTGAATCATTGGGGGTACTCCTGTACTCAGGCACTGCTTACAAGTTGAACAACTTGAACTTAATTTTGGTTTGCTTGTTTTATCTTGTTCATTGCTGTGGGGAGGAACTATTCACCAGTGTCTTCTTGCATGGAAGTCAAAAGGAAGGTGCTAGGCTGGATGCCAACCACAGTGCAAAAGCAGAGGATAAAACTGAGGTTGGCCTCAGCACCCATTCTCCGAGCCCTACAAATGTTTATATACACACACACACATTTACATGTATTTATTTTACCCTCTGCTTAAAATTCTGTGTGTCCTGGTCAATTTATCTCTATTGACTTGGTGGGGTGTGGGAATCTTACTCTTTGGCAGACTTGGTCTGGCCTATTTCCCTTGACTGGCTTGATGGGGAAAGGAAGATCATGGCCTGCTTTACTGCTGCAGCAAATGAAAGGAAGAGTGAGCAATGCATCCCCAGGAGCAATGCATCAGAAAACACTTCCTGCCGTGTATGGTCCAAAACTTCATTGAACAGGGAAGAGAAGGAGAGAAGCAAAGGTAGGGTAGGAGCTCTCTGTGCCATCCATAGGAAAAGCCAAACGTTAAAACCTGGGTGAAGAGCCCAGAGTACAAAAAAAGAACTTGTTTGTGGGCCACAAGGCAGAGCCAATCTGGTGAATAGGGCAGACCCTCAAAAGAAGGGATTTAAAAGTAGAAGACCTTGCCTGTGGCTTCAGGAGGAAGAGCAACTCAGAGTGCCCTCTGGAAGGCACAGGACAAGGTAATCTTTGTATTCCAGCCGACATCCTTTAATATAAACATTACATACAAAATTTTGTGATGATTAGGTTCTCCTTGCTCACTTCTTTTGCTCAATCTATTTTCTTGAGGAAGGGTTCACCATCAGATTAAATAGAAAAGAGCTATATCTGAGATACTTTGAAATTAACACCACTGCAGAAGGATCACATGGCCAAACAGACAGTTTGTTTTGTGTAGATCAGGGGTTGGCAACCTTAAACACTCAAAGAGCCATTTGGACCCATTTTCTGGAGGGAAAAAAACCTCAGGAGCCACAAAACCCTTTTGACATCTAAAATGAAGATAATACTGCATATATAGTTTTTTTTACCTTTATGCTCTTATAGGTCCCATTTTTATAATGTAGCCCCCTCTTGTAGCTTTTAGTTAGTTTTGTCATACATTCTTGTCCTGTGTTTTCAGACGCCTGGTCCTCTATGGCAGGGGTGCTCAAACTTTCAACTTTAGGGATGATGGACCTTTAACAAGTGTATAGAAGAGAGAATTTCAGCAGGTGCAACTTGTCATCCCACAGATGACAAACTGCACCTGCTGAAATTATCTCTCCTACACAATTTTAAAGGTCCAGGATCCCTAAAGTTGAAAGTTTGAGCACCCCTGCTCTATGGTGTTTTGCCTGATTCCAAGGCCATTCTCTGCCTGGAGAATTAGGCCCACTTTAAGCAAATTAGCTCCCCTTCTTTCCTCCCACAAATGACCCTGGTTCTGCCCTGCAGTCCTGCTGGACCCCACCTCCAGGGTAGCTTGCCTGTTCAACCTGCAGAGGTCCTCTCTCCTGCCAGCACCCTCCCACCACTACAGCAGACCCTGGGTCATCAGCAGGTCTTGGGCACAGCAGCCACACACCAAACACCAGTGTCTCCAGCAGTCCATTAGTCACAAAGTCAGTCAGAGTATCCGGGGCAGAGTCCAAAGTCAATAAGCCAAGTCACAGTCCAAGGTCAGATTCCAAAGTCAGTCAGTCAAATCAGTCAAGTATCCAAGTCAAAGTCAATAAGCCCAGTCAGTCTCCTACCTCCAACCTGCACTCCTTCTACAACCCACACCCCCTTCCTCAGGTGCCCCTTATATCCCTGAGGGCACTTATTGCCTTCAAGTGGCTGCAGCTGTGCAGCACACGCTGCTGGATGCCCAGGCCTTACCCTTAAAGGGGCCACTGCTGAAACCACATCTACCTCCTCACCAGATCTTCCAGGATTCCAATACATATGTCAGTTATGACATCTGCTTATCTTACATGGATACTAAAGAACTCCCCCCACCTTCCAGAGGCACCCTGCTGGAAGGAAAAAAGGACACAGACTCCAGAGGTAGGGAAGAGAAGAAGCCAGAGTGGAGCAGCCACAGGCCAGCTTCTGCCCTGCCTGCCTGTCCTTCCTCACTCAGGCTGCAACCCTCACCACACTATCCTGGGAGTAAGCCCCATTGGCTACAATGGGACTTCTGAGCAGACAAGTTGGTTTGAGCTCTCAGGCTGCAGCCCTCCACACCTTCCTGGGAGTAGCCCAGGGACTACATTGGGGCTTGCTCTCGAACAGACCTGTGCGGGCTCCCACTCAGCCATCCTTGCGCCTGGCCTTGAGCGGGCTCCAAGGCTGCCATCCCAGGCACCCTTTCCTGGGAGTAAGCTTCATCTGCTGTAATGGGGCTTACTACTGAGTAGACACGCATAGGAGCAGGCTCCAAGGCACCCTTTCCTAGGAGTAAGCTTCATCTGCTGTAATGGGGCTTACAACTGAGTAGACATGCATAGGAGCAGGCTCCAAGGCTGCCATCCCAGGCACCCTTTCCTGGGAGTAAGCTTCATCCACTGTAATGGGGCTTACTAATGAGTAGACACACAGGATGTCTCCTCTGCTGTGGAGGAAAAGCCTCTCCTTGCACTGAGTGGGGACCTGCAAGGGCTCAAAATGGCTGAGGAGGAGGGCGTCCTGCTGGAGAGTTGGGGAAGGGAAAAACAGGGAGCTTAAGCCTGCAGAGCGGGCAAAATTGAAAAGGGAAACCAATGCGGGGCAGGTGGGGGTGAAGGGAGAGGAGGGCAGTGAGCTCAGGGGGCGGAGGGAAGCAGCCTGCCCTCCCAACACAGGTGCCTCCTGTTACCCTCCTCCTGTTTGCCACTTTCACCGGGAGGAGCCACAGCAGACAGCTGAAAGAGCCACATGCGGCTCTAGAGACGCAGGTTGCCGACCCCTGGTGTAGATGCTCTTTGTTTGGGTCCAGCCAGGACAATAGCCCTCGCTAGCTTAGCTGTAGGGACGGACAGGCATGCTATTGGGCATCCAAACCACTCCTAACCCGGTCACAGGGCAGGTAGGAATGCCCAGTTGGTCTTAAGCCATTCAACTGGAAGGTCCACTGACCTTGTGAATCCTAGGTTTCTTAAGGGCAAGCCTATGGATTCTTGGATCTATTCTGGTTTGGTTTCCTCAGAGATCACATGTGTATTTGGGGGCCAAGCTGTCTCCTGGAGATCAGAGAGATGTAGCAGACTCTTCATTGGAGGAAGTATAGTTAGGGAACAATAGGTTTGGACACAGCAAGGAATTACTTTTGCTTTTAAGTTTGCCTGCAATTGCCTGCTTTTATTTTTGCTATGATATGCACCTGGGCACTGCTAACACCTAAACCACTTCCTAACCTGCTTGTAATTATTTTTTCCTCTTGTACTAGCCAATCCTCTCCTGTATTTTTAAAAAACTCTGAACATTTTAACTCTTTACTTGCCTATGGTAGGTTGCATTCATTCAAAGCCCCAGTCCTCCTTGACCCGGGGCTACATATCAGTTAGATTTTGGGGGAATTCTCTATATAACTGGGTGGGAGTATTCCAAGGAAGGTTTCTCTCTCTGCCTGACTTTGTCCTTGCGGTGGCAGTGGAGTCTGTCGACCCTGCCACAGAGACATATGACAGGAAGGCAGGCACTGGCACAACGGTTCCCCAACCCCAGTCACCACAGACTTCCATGGAAACATTTATGAATAAGCATCAACAGAAGAATAATTCTGAACTGCTTGACAGCACCATTTGAACGTGCCACAATTTAAGAGCTTTATGCTGTTTAAGACAAAGGAAAGAGGTTTAAGTGCAACACTCCCTGACCACTTTCCTTTTACACAACACTAGAAGGATCTCCTTTAAGAGAGTCAACTTGAAAAGTAAATAAATTAATCTATTTAACATCTAATAAAAGTGGCCAGACGTAGAAAATGTTATGCTTTCATTTTGGTTAATGAATGGCAATATGTTATCAATCATAGGAGAATTAAGAAAGGCTTCACGTGGAGATTAGCAGGAACATGTCATACAGGATACATTAAAAGGTTCCAATCCACTGAGTCAGCTGTGAAAAAAGCCAGGTAAACACTTTAGAAAAAGACTCTTGAAGTGTTTATCCTGACTATGAAGTCTAAATGAGGGATTCCATTACACATGATTTACTACCAGGGTATTCAAAGACATATGATTGCAGTGTGTATGGAATATAAAGTGTAGAACTATGATATACTCCAAGCACCTCATTTCAGAAATTAAAAGAAAAAAAATACAAAACAGTTTGAGACTTTAAATCAAAAAGATGAAATCTCAAGGCAGGATAAATTTCAAAAATGACAAATGTCAAGTGCCTACAGCCTTGACCTCCTATTATATTTTACTAATCACAGGTTAAAGCTTGCTCACTTCATACTTGCTCACTTAATAGCAAATCTAAGAGCAATTTTTCTATTTAATTGCCAGAGAGCACTTGCAACTGCACAGACACATGAAAATCACAGGTGTAATTTTAGGAAAAAGGATTTCTGTGGTCTTGTTCTGTTTTGTTTTTTACTGAGTGATGTTTGAGTTACTAACATTCTGGTCAATCTGAGCATTCCCATCAACATCCAACACCCTTAAGAATATACAGCTTCACTTTAGGAAAGGAAATGCTATTCAGTTTATAGCAAGGTTTATGATGAATCCATTGAATGGCAAAAAATGCACTTGGACTATGGAGCCTGAGTTCAAATTGTAGTTTACCTGTAGACTTACTGGGTGGTCCTGGGTAAGTGACTATCACTTAGACCTCACTGTAAAAGGACAATAGTGGTTGCAGGACTATGAGGATGAAAGAACTATAGGAACAATACAGTGAACTTCACTTACAATGGGTTCATTTTACAATAAAATCATTTTACATTGAACTTGTAGCAAAACAAGATTCACTATACAATACATTATTCATTTTATGATGGAGTCACAATTGACATCAACCTCATGGATGATTATAAGCCAATCAGTTATGAAAATGAAAGTATTTGGTATTGTCTTCGAAATTTAACATCATGGCTGTGTGTACTGAGGGAAGATACAGCTTTGTAGTTTGTGTTTTATAATTACAACATTGGGTAAACTGATAACCACGGCCCCTAAAAAGAGCAGCAGGCACCTTTAAAATAACTTCTTAGAGAGCGAAATAGCTTAGTTCTGTGGAAGAAATGTCAGCTTCCATGGTCTTGGAATGAATTACAAAAAAAAAATGCACCATTGGGTTTACATTACAATCTTTTCACAATACAATGGCGTCTCCAGAATGGATTACCCTTATAAAGTAAGTATCCTGGCAACACTATACCCTTCATTCTGCCAGCTCCATCACCTTTAGTTTTCTGAACATCTCCTGTTTCTTCAAACAAACCTGCCTTTCTCCCTGGTTGTCTCTTAGGGGTTGGAAGCCTTGGCACCAGGCCCTAGTACAGTACTCTTCTCCAACTTGTAACTGATGCTGAGCACATGTAACTGAAATAAACACAAATCCTTCCCTGTTTACTACTCTATTCCCCTCACTTTCCTCTGCTGTCTCCTATGTTTCAATATTTCTAGACTGGAAGCCCCTTGAGGCAGAGACCTATTCTCCAATCTTCTGTAAAGCACCATGTATATGTACACGGACAGCACTATACAAGTAATAAAAATGATAAAATGCATTCAAACATGATATTTTGACAGAACTTGAAAGGGACAAATGTTGCAATAAACTGAGGAGAGTACATGAATCATGACTGAAGATCAGAGTCAAAAGTCCTTAAAACTGAGGAATATTAAGGGCAATATGTCCATGGCCTTAGAGAAGATAGACTATAAAATGACATTCTTTCTCTGGAAGTATATTCTATCCCAAAGAACAAACCAATTAAGCCTAGATTGTGGAGATATTCAGAAAATGGTAGGTAAGCAGAGATTTAGGGCACAGGAGCATCTCTAGGCCATATTGTGGCATATACTAAATAACAACAACTGATCAAGGAGACCAAGGCTAGAAGGATTATTGTTGGTTTACTGACCCCTAAAGCAAATGGGTTGCTTTGTGGCACAGAAACAGCCTTTCGCATATTCAGAAACAGAAACAGCTCCAACTGGTCTCAGTATAGAGACCAATCTCTAATGTACGATCAACTAAATGCTAACAGAAATGTGTTTGAGAAATGATGACTTTCTGGTTAGAAATACATTATAAGAAATATTTTATATGACCACTGTCATGGCCATATGTTCTACCTAATTTGGTTTCACTTATTTTGAAGAGACACATTCCAGTTATTCTATACTAAATTCAATACTAAACCCCCCCAAGATCTGTGACCAGTAAAAGCTAAACTCTGAGACTGGAATACAATAGATGAAGTAAGTCGATCTGTATAACATTCCTTAAAAACCATGTACTTTGTTTTGGTCTTACAAAGGCTTGTTTTGGAGAAGTATAGCTTTGCATCTTTCTTTGCTGCAGACTGGGGGGAAAAATGTTGACTCCTAATACTACATAGCAATAGATGTGTAGAAACAGAAAGATCTGGAGCAATTGTGGAGAAAATGGTACACATTTATAGGCTGAATGAAGCAATAGTAGGCCTGTGCATATTCTGCCAGTCAATGCAAGTTTTGCAAAAGCATGTAATTTGGTATAAGGTGAAGTGTATGGCATTTTACATAAGTTTCTATTTTCACTGGGGAAAACGTGTAGCCCTAGCAGATGCAGAGGTAGATTTTAAACTCTGATGGAAATGTTTGATGGAAACTCAGAAGCCAGTGCAGTGGAATAGTACATTTCCAATAGTAAGGGGAGGAGTTTTGGAGCCCTGCAGTTCCTTGTTGTTTTCCATGATTTACATGGCATAATTCTGCTTCTAATAAGCATAGCTGGTGTACTGTAGCTGCTAAGGGAAATTCCTGGTCTGACTCTTGTCTCTGCCACAGGCTCAGGAGGTGGCTTTCAGCAAGCCACTCTCAGCCTTGGCTCCAAGGCTGCAATATGAAGATAATAGTATTTGCTGACCTTATAGGGTTGTTGTAAAAACTACATCAAAGGTTACAACACATGAAGCACTTTGCACAGTAAATTCTAATAACTATTATTGATAGTCAAGGAGTTGCTGATTTCAAATATGCCATCTGCTCAATTTTTATAATTTAAACAGCACATAATTAAACCACATAGGATCAATACAGGATTCAGCACAAAGCTATTTTCCCTTCTTCAAATGCACATAGTCCAGGTAATAATAATAATTGGACACACTACCCAGATGCTTTCCATAGATTGTTCAGCAACAGTTCCTAGGCATTTCTGAGTTATTTGTCTAAAAATTAGCTCTTATTAAAAAGAGAAAGGGTTCCAGGCTGTCACATTCTATTCTTTCAGAAAGGCTGCAGGTTCCTGTGTTTGCTGAAAAAAACAGTACCTGGGTTAGCTTCATGTTGCTCTGACCTGGAGGACAATTTTGGTTGTTTGTCATCCATGAAATAGGAAAGTATCAATAATGGCTTGAAGACTGCACAGCAAGTCTTTCTGACAATTCAGACAGTTTGGAGACAAAATAGCCAAGAAAGAGATGCATAAAACAAATTCATTTTCCTTTTCTTCTGCTCTCTATATTTTGTTCACTTATCCACACAGATACATGCATTTGCACACTAATTTATGTACATAAACACAGAAATAAAATTCTTTCTGGCTTTGAAAACCATACCACATCACCTATGAGTTCTAAACAGTCACTCTCACATTTTTCCTTATGGAAGCTACATGGAATACTTACCAAATGCAGTAAGTCCTTCAGATATGGATGTAAATATATACATTAGTACACGTGGCTCTAAACTGGTGATGAAACTCATATGGTCTTGGGTAAGACTTTCCAAAAGTGGGTAATAAGACTGGCTTAGTTTTCGATATTGCTTAGGAAAAAAAAGAATAGAGAAGAGGTGAGAAAATCCTATAGATCAGTGATTCTCAAACTTCTTAGCACTGGGACCCACTTTTTAGAATGACAATCTGTCGGAAGTGATGTCAAGTAACCTCATCAAGCAGGAAAATTTCTAACACCCCATTTGACAAAATCAAAGCAAATTAATCAAGAAAATTAAAAGTTTACAAGCAGTATAAGTTTTAAAATGCATTTAAAATAAAGAAGAACCCTCCTAAACTTCCCACGCAGTTGCTGATCTGTTTAAAAAAAATCTCCAAACATGCCAAAGGCTGCAATCCTATCCACACTTACCTGGGACTAAGCCCCATTGACTACCATTGTTAAAAGCATATACATAGTAGCCTGCTAAAAGTACTGATCTGTAATATTTCCCTAAATGCAGTCATATACCATGGGAGAATCAAGTCTATTAAAAATAAATTACATATTGAAATGAATGGGGACGCACCTGAAATTGCCTCATGACCTACCTAGTGGGTCCTAACCCACCGTTTGAGAAACATTGCTATAGATTATTAAAAGTTATTGTATTAAGATACCTGCCAGGTAACTATTGCATGAAATCCTTTTTACATCTAGTGGATATGGTATAGTGAAGGAAAACAAAACCCATTATAAACTGTATTCTGGGCTATATAGGTGTGTCCCAGTACAGATACCGGGGATCTGCAGATACTGAGGATGCCTTTTTAAAACATAGAGAAAGTGTAGAGGAAGGTTAAAAATAGTTTACCTTATTGCAGCAAAACAGCTATGTTTTCAGGGCTGCAAGAAGGGTGGGTAAGGGTGGAATGAGGTGGCGATGGAGTGGGGAAAGGGCAGATCGGGACGGGTGGGTTCAGCAGCAGATTGGTCACCAAATCCTAGCCACCTTCCCAGACCCAACCCATCACCCAGGTCCATGCACACCTATCCCAGAAATTTCACTAGTGCAGGTCCAAGTAGACCCCTCTGCATCACAGAGGTTTACTCCTGGGAATGGGATCATTTGTGCCCTTATCCAGAGGAAAATCCTGTATCACCTCCCTCCCCCCCCCCCGCCCCCCAGGATGCAGTGCAAGCTGTTTTGGTGTGCCTGCATTGATGGAGGGGAATGCACAGGACTGGGCCCTGTATCTCACTATGTAACCGCTTGCAGTATCATTGCTGTTAATGCCAATCCACATGAATAGCATTGTTAGCAAAGAGGTTTTTCTTTTAAAAACATGCCCCAGATTTCCTGAAGAAATGCTAGCAAGTGTACCTGGTGCTCTGCTAGAGAAAATGTACTCTGATAGCTCAGTAAAATGAGATTAACTGTAAAGGATACCAGCTGGTGGAATACAGTTTGGATCCAAGAAACACCAGGGCAATTCTACTGACATTCAAGAAAGTTGTTCTGGACATGCAAAATAATTTGGCCAATACTCTCTTATTCTAATAACATATTTTAAATATTCTGAATAATCATTTGAAACAATGAAAACAATCCTTTTTGACTGTAAGACTACAAATAAATGCAGGGAGCTTAGATGAAGCAGAACATTTTTAGTTGTTTTAGATCATCTATCTCTCTCATTTAAGCCTGTGGTAGTGATTTTATATTTTGCATAAAGACTCCCAAGATGAATAATTTCTTACTAGCAAGTCACTGTGGGACACTGAGAGCAGCATTTTGACAAAGGCCTGAAGTACATTGTCAAAGTGGTTGTCCCCATACAACTTGAAGACGCCAAAGCTGACATAATTTCCACACAAGGCAGATCTGAGTGCAGAATAACAGATGGAAATACCCTTGAGTTTCAATGGATAAACTTGATCTTTTGACAGAGTCCCAAGGGATAGGATCTGATTACCTGTTTGGAGGAGGGGGAAAAAAGAGAAATTGACATAAGTAATTGAAAATCTTGGTAACTGTGTTACTTAACATTTTAATTTCACCATCTTTTTGTATTGTTGGGATATGCTTTAAGTTTGATATTCTAAAATAGCAATCACAAGATTTTAATGGAATCTTATAAACATATTTCAGTAAAAGTTGCAAAATTAGGCTACAAGAAGGGAGGCTCCGAGTTTGGTTCCATGTGGTGAGCCCGACATTAAGTTCCAGAAACTTTTGCATTCTAGTAAACAATTTGTAAACAAGACTCTTCAAATAGTTTTATGATAAGTACATATATACGTGAGCATACAGGAAGAGAGCCCTTCTTTTACAAGTTTATCAATCTAGAACAGCAATTTTCATCAACGTGCCATGAAATATCGCTATGCGCTGAATGGTCCACGAGTGTGCCACAGGAATTTGGGAGAGGGTCATTTATTAGAAGGGTCTTTGGGAAATGCGAGTCCCCTACCAGCAGCACAGTTACTATGTCAATTGTCAAAAAACTGATTTTTGCCTTGACAATTTTAGTGTGTTGTCAGTGTGCCATGAGATGAAAAAGGTTGCAAATCTCTGATTGAGAAGTTTAAGTTACTCTCGATGTCTCAACATTCTACTACCACAGTCATGTAACCGTCTGATAGGAGGAATACGGCACAATGGCTACTTTGAACAACTTACAAATCTTTTAACTAAAAGACAATTTCATGGAGAGAGAGGGAGAACACTTTTGACACCAGCGGTCCTTCTAATAATAAAAATGGGGAAAACACTGCACATCTTCATGTTTGACCTAATGGTAAACATTATTTAAGGAATGAATGGTTTTTAGTTTGGGTCAACCGAGTTCTTCTCTCCACTGTGGATCCAACCCAGCGGTAACGCAACTCACAGTGGGCTCCTCAGCCCCACAGGCATTCATGCTAATTACGGTTTTTACAGACATGCACCCCACTGAATCTGCTGGACAGTTAGACAAGTCAGCTTGTTTGATTTAGGAGAGCCAATCAAACGTGGCTTGTTGATCTGAATCAGACAATGGTTAAATAAAACAGTTAAAAACTCAGCAAAGTTTTTCAAAAACCTGCATCCATACAAGACTACAGAAGAGATAACGCAGTTTTTCAGCACAGTAGCCTTTTCTGCAGATTGCAGAAAGAATATTTTCTTCATTTAGACTGAATTATTCAAAACGAAAAACGGAGCTAAAGAAAATCAGTTATCCATGCATTTTCCAGTCAATGAATAAAAAATCATGAAGATAATCTGTGTTGCCAGGTTGGTGGCTCCCAAGGCCAGGGGACGTCATGCTGCAGCATGACACCTGCGCCTGTGCAGTCACCCCCTCCCCAATGCCTGTGTGGCTCTTGCCTCCGAAAAAGTTCCATTTGGAGCTGTACAAAGACGTGCAGGGGTAGGGTCAAGTTTGCTGCATTTGCCGTGCAAGCAAGGTAAGCATGGTCTCACCCCCCCATCCCCATCCCGTGGAGATGGTGGCAAACTGCCATTCTACTGTAGGGGGCAATGTACCTCCCAGCCCAACCTCAGCTACACCACAGATGAAAATGATTAGTGTTAAAAATGTGATGCATAGCCCTAATTTATATTAGTATGTTTCCCAAATTGACTAAAATAATCTGGTTCATTATACTTGTAAGCAAGTTTCAAAGTAAGAAATTGAAATATTCAAAATACGTATGCTACTTTGGATTAAATATGCTTAAATTTAAATGGTAATATTACTGTATGCTTATCTCAAGTCAACATTATAGTTTTGCCACTCTCGTGGCTGAGCTGAGCCCTGTCAGTAACACACTGAAGTTAAAAGGAGTGCAACATGCTACATTTTCAAGCATTTATTTTGGTTTGATTTGATTTTATCTACCAGGGCTTATCAATGCTAAAACTCGTGAAGACTATAAGGGTTTTTACACTGACTTCACACATGTATGGAAGATGAGAGAGGGAGAGAGACTGAGAGGCCACTGACATATCTCTGTAGAGGATGGTGGAGTTAGTTGGTAAAAAATGGATAACAACTTTGAAACCAGTCTGCCTGCAAGAGCTTGAAAAAGTGTAAGAAGTCAGCAGCCAGGATGACAGGTCCACTATGAAGGGAAATGACAGAAGAAATGGAGGTTCTATGAGATTTTCTCATGCAATGATACTTCTAAAAACCTCATTGAAAAATGGAGTATACATTCAGCGCACCTATGCAAATTGCCTTGAGTCTATGAGAAAGGCAGTATACAAATACTATACTAAATGAATGAATAAATTTAAAAGATCAACGAACCCTGGAAAATTAAACCAAACCAACATACATATGCTCCCTTCTGGATATAAGCCTTTGTCAGTCCACTATTTTCTTTTCTTTTCTTTTTTAATAAGAGCTAATTTCTGGATAAAGAGAGTGCCTGCTGAATAGCCAAGGGAAAGTGTCCGCCCATCCCAGCCCCTGTTCTGACCACCTTCTGCCCCATTCAACCCTCTCCCCAGTTCCCTCCAACCCCCTATGTGGGCTTACTAGCTCTGGTCAATCTCCGTGGATCTGCCAGAGCACAGGAGGCTGCTCTGCAAGCCTGCAGCAATGTGTCAGCAGAGGCTGCTTTGCGACTGCCATAAAGCAGCCTCCATCAGTGCAACACTGCTGGGGGAGGGGGATAGGATTGGGCCATGTGTCAGTCAATTGCAAACCACATTTAACAGTGGAATCAACCAAAGAGAAGGTACCATACTATTAAGAAAAGTTTTGATTTATATCAAATGTTCTTCCAATTATATTTTCATTGCTTATTTTGTTGTTGGCAACCTTCAGTCTCGAGAGACTCTGGTATCGCGCTCTGAAAGGTGGTTTTGGAACATCGTCTAGTGTGGCTGAAAAGGCCAATTCGGGAGTGACAATCCCTTCCACACCGGGAGCAAGTCCAGTCTGTCCCTGGTCTGTCTCCCTGGCTATGGGCCTTCCTTCTTTGCCTCAGACTGTTGGCCAAGTGTCTCTTCAAACTGGGAAAGGCCATGCTGCACAGCCTGCCTCCAAGCGGGCCGCTCAGAGGCCAGGGTTTCCCACTTGTTGAGGTCCACTCCTAAGGCCTTCAGATCCCCCTTGCAGATGTCCTTGTATCGCAGCTGTGGTCTACCTGTAGGGCGCTTTCCTTGCACGAGTTCTCCATAGAGAAGATCCTTTGTGATCCGGCCATCAACCATTCTCACGATATGACGCAGCCAACGCAGGCGTCTCTGTTTCAGCAGTGCATACATGCTAGGGATTCCAGCACGTTCCAGGACTGTGTTGTTTGGAACTTTGTCCTGCCAGGTGATGCCAAGAATGTGTCGGAGGCAGCGCATGTGGAAAGCGTTCAGTTTCCTCTCCTGTTGTGAGCGAAGAGTCCATGACTCGCTGCAGTACAGAAGTGTACTCAGGATGCAAGCTCTGTAGACCTGGATCTTGGTATGTTCCGTCAGCTTCTTGTTGGACCAGACTCTCTTTGTGAGTCTGGAAAACGTGGTAGCTGCTTTACCGATGCGCTTGTTTAGTTCGGTATCGAGAGAAAGAGTGTCAGAGATCGTTGAGCCAAGGTACACAAAGTCATGGACAACCTCCAGTTCATGCGCAGAGATTGTAATGCAGGGAGGTGAGTCCACATCCTGAACCATGACCTGTATTTTCTTCAGGCTGATCGTCAGTCCAAAATCTTGGCAGGCCTTGCTAAAACGATCCATGAGCTGCTGGAGATCTTTGGCAGAGTGGGCAGTGACAGCTGCATCGTCGGCAAAGAGGAAGTCACGCAGACATTTCAGCTGGACTTTGGACTTTGCTCTCAGTCTGGAGAGGTTGAAGAGCTTTCCGTCAGATCTGGTCCGAAGATAGATGCCTTCTGTTGCGGTTCCAAAGGCATGCTTCAGCAGGACAGCGAAGAAAATCCCAAACAAGGTTGGTGCAAGAACACAGCCCTGCTTCACGCCGCTTCGGATGTCAAAGGGGTCTGATGTGGAGCCATCGAAGACAACAGTGCCCTTCATGTCCTTGTGGAAGGATCTGATGATGCTGAGGAGCCTGGGTGGACATCCAATCTTGGGGAGAATCTTGAAGAGGCCATCCCTGCTGACCAGGTCGAAGGCCTTCGTGAGATCTATGAAGGCTATAGAGAGTGGCTGTCGTTGTTCCCTGCATTTCTCCTGCAGTTGTCTAAGGGAGAATACCATATCAGTGGTGGACCTGTTGGCTCAGAATCCGCACTGTGATTCTGGATAAACGCTCTCTGCAAGTACCTGGAGCCTCTTTAGTGCAACTCGGGCAAACAACTTTCCTACAATGCTAAGGAGAGAGATGCCATGGTAGTTGTTGCAGTCACCCCTGTCGCCTTTGTTCTTGTACAGCGTGATGATGTTTGCATCCCTCATGTCTTGAGGTACTCCACCTTCTCTCCAGCAGAGACAGAGGATTTCATGCAGCTCAGTGATGATGATCTCTTTGCAGCACTTTAGGACTTCAGCAGGGATGCTGTCTTTTCCAGGTGCCTTGCCAAAGGCAAGGGAGTCCAGGGCCACATGAAGTTCTTCTAGGGTTGGTTTACTGTCAAGCTCCTCCAGCACAGGCAGGCACTCAATGTTGTTCAGCGCTTCTTCGGTGACTACATTTTCTCTGGAATATAGCTCAGAGTAGTGCTGCACCCAGCGTTCCATCTGCTGCGTCCGATCCTGGATGACCTTGCCTGCGGCAGACTTCAGAGGGGCAATTTTCTTCTGTGTTGGACCTAGGGCCTGCTTGATACCATCATACATCCCCTTGATGTTGCCCATGTCAGCTGCTATCTGTATCTCGGAACAGAGCTGGAGCTTTTGCTTATTTAAGTGACTAGATTTCAGTCAAATTCACCCAGATCAAGCTCTATCAGCACCAAGACGTCCTGCTAGATATTCAGAGACATTTCCAGACACCACTCAGACTTGCAAAACTTCCGCTGCAGCTAAAAGGTACATTCCTGCTTTCATGTGAAGATCTGATGTAGCCTGCCTCAGATTATGAGGGAGATCTAGCAGCACCTTTGGTTGGTGGAATGTGTGTGGGCAACATGGTTGGGTGACCTTGGGCGCAATCCTACTCTACATTGGAACAGGCAAGCCAAGAGGCTTGTGCTGCATTCAGCGCAGGATAGGGGCACAAGGTGGCTCAGCCAGAGGCAAGGGGAAACTTTTCCCTTTACCTCTGAGTAAGGCGTCTTTTCCCCATGGGTCTCCTTGGACTTGCGCAAGTCCGAGGAGAGCGGAGTGGCTTAAAGCTGCTCCGTTCTCCCTGGAAACAGGGGTTGGGATTTAGTAGTTACGTTAACTGCCGGATTCCAGCCCTGCCTCCCACTTCCCGTCCACCAACTGCCCTCCCCCTGCCCAGAAACGCCTTCCTCCCACCTACCTCAGAGCCTTGCATTGGCCCAATTGGGCCGACGCAAGCCTTGCAGAGGAAGCAGGCGTGAATGCTTGTGTCAGCCTCCGCAGGCTGGCGCTCCTCTGAGTGCTGGTCTGGCTTCCTCCGGATGAGGCACAAATGTGCCTTACGGTATGTTTGCGACCCTCCTGAGCCAGTGCAAGGGACTTGCGTTGGCCTATAGGCTCTTCAGGATTACGCCCCTTGTCTCATAAGCAGACGGCGTGGCTGAACGGAATGCCCCCATGCTGCTAGATCATGCACGTCAGCTGTGACTTCCCGCTTGTAATGTTTTCCTTTATGGCAGGGGTTTCCAAACTTTTTCGCCAGAGGGCTGCATGAAATATCTGGTGCAGTGCTGAGGGTCAGAAAAAAATTTAAATATAAAATTTAAATAAATAAATTTGAGATGGAACTTAGATGAATTAATAAATGAGTGGGCTCATTCACTCAGCCTCTCCAGCCCTCAGAACACCCTCCAGATGCAATCAGAGTACAGCTCTGGTAATGTACAGTCGAGTGGGCCAGAGGCTTTTAGGGGAAAAGAGGCTGGCTGCGGGCTGGATAGAGGCTTGCTGCGGGCCGCATCTGGCTCCTGGGCTGGGTTTTGGAGACCCCTGCTTTATGGAAAAGAGAGAACTGAAGCTCTTAGGTCTGCAGGTCAATGGAAGCACGGCATAGAAAAAAGTTTTTTATGTTTTGGTGGATTGCTCTAATTGCAGTAGCTGACAAAAGTTTGTGGGTCAAGAATATTGATACAAAGTACAGCATATAATCATCCTTCCACCTTCTACCAGGTTGCTCAAAGATTTCAGCCTCCTGGTCTTTACATTTCTAGAAAATTATTACCATGATAATATGACATCAGTGCTGCCTTTGAGTCTCCTTGCATTTTCATGCCAGATGTGAAGGACTGGGCTGCCACCATGCATTATACACAATACTGGGGTGATTTCCTAAATAGGGTAGTTGGCACCAAAAAATGCAAATACTTTGTCATGTGCCTTGAAGCACCTATACTGCAACATTGACAATACCCTGACTACAGAATAGTAGTGACTATTCAAGAGGCAAGAGTGATTAAAAGTGAAATGCAAATTAACAAAAATATAAAGGATTTCAAATGGAGCTTCTTTTCTTTGAGTTGCATTATACCTGCTATCACAGGCTAGACTTGCACTGAGTCAGGGCTCTCAAAACAACAGAACCAATCCATAATTTTCAAATGGTCAACTGGTGTTTAAAATCTCTTTGTCAAAATCATTAACAAGTAACCAAAAAGAGTGGTTTGCACAACATTAAAATATTTAAGAGTATCAGTGTCTGCATCTACCAGCGTATCCACCTGCTGAATGCCAATAATATGAATGTTTAGTATGAAGTAGCAAGTAATAACTGGGCACAAAACAGATTATTAATATGGGCAATTTATTAAAAATTAATACTTATTTTATTTATTAAAACTTATTACACTGTGAAGAACGATTCAACTTTTTTTTTTTTTTAAAGATGCACTATTTTATTATGTTGCTAGGGTGGAATGGATTACAACACTAAACTTTACACGATAGATGTTCTAGAAGCAATTTAAAGCTCATTAGAAATAATGTCCCCGGCTACTGGAAAATGTGGTAAAATGTAATCCTCCTCCAAATGTTACCTGGGCTATGAGAACAGGAAATTGTTCTGTGCTACTGTGGCTAACCTTGATGCTGACCCTGAACAGTAACTGCTAGAACAGCTGAAAGCTGCAACAAAATTAAAAACTTACATCAAAGTATATCATGACAGAATGTAGATAAATAAAAAACAGCATATTGAAAATATTATTTTTCTGTCAGTCTTTCATAACGGTGAGATAGAGGAGTTACTAAAAATACAAGGACTCTCCTCACAGACACTAGAACAAAACATATATTAGGGTCTAGAACAAATCTTTTTCACCTGCTTGTGCTGATACTTGGTTCAGCTCTATAAGATCTATAGATGGAGACCTACAGAGCCTCGGAGTTACCTGTCCTATTGTGGGACACAACGGAAAGTCACTAATGATGTAGTGGGCAGAGGGTAGCCTGGGACACCAATGAACCACTGAGCATCCGCCGCTTACTAGGATCCTTGCCAAGATTGGGCCTTAAGCTGATCTAGTGAGACAGTTTGTATATTTGCAAGAGTTCACACTCAGCTTTGCTTCACGCTGCCAGTCTGAAATCAGTCTGACCACGCCTGCTCTGTACAAAGAAACTATATTTAGTCTACAAACCTACCCAAGCCCTGAGGACTGGCATCAGAAACCCTGCTTTGTTATTATTAATTATTATTGACAGTATTTGTATACTGTTTTTCAACGGAAAGTTCACAAAGCGGTTTACAGAGAAAATCAAATAACTAATGACTCCCTGTCCCAAAAGGGGTCAAAATCAAAAGATATACAAAAGAACAGCAGCAGACAGCCACTAGCAAAGACACTGCTGGGGTGAGGAGGGCCAGTTACTCTCCCCCTGGTAAATAAAAGAGGAGCACCCACTTGAAAAAGTGCCTTTTACCCAGTTAGCAGGGGTAACCTTTCCAGCCTGCCTTTATGTGAGGTCCACTTGGTTGGTACCAGGACTTTTTCAGTAGTGTAGTGACCCATCTATGGAATGTGTTCCTAGGGAGATGTGACACACTCCCAATTTCATCACATTTAACCATCATTTGAAGCAATTTTTATTCTTAAAGACATTTAAAATCTGCTCTTACCCTATGATTCTTTATTTCTACTTTCTCTGCTGTTTTTAGAATTGTATCTAGCATTTTTAGCATGCATTTTGCATCTTTTATTGCACTTCTGTTAACTAACATGAGCCAACCATTGATGGGGAAAGGCAGAGTATAAAAAAATTACACTAAGCATCCATATAGACAATTAGGCTTCCTGTACAGGCATTGAACAGGCCAACACTTTTGTATTCTTTTGGAGAGATTCTCTAAAAATTGCCAGTAAGAGGTGACAGTTCTTTTCAATGCTGATAAAATTATTTGCAAATTTCACCCTCCCTTTCATTTCAGAGCAAATCCTGCCATTGATTCCTTGACCCCCTTTCACTTATTCTGAAATCCTGATATTCTTGAAGCAATGACATGATGATATCACAATGAATTGATTCACTTTACAGTGGTTAGGGAGGAATAAGAGAATAGGCCTTTTATGGCTTGGTAACTGGTTAAAGAACAGAAAGCAGATAGAGTGCAGGAATAAATAAGTAATTTCAAAAACGGAGGAAAAGAATCAGTGGGAGCCCCCAAAGCTCTGCTTGGGACTGGTGCTCTTTAACTGGTTCATAAATGATCTGGAGGTTGGGGTAAACAGAGAGGTGGACTAGTTTGTCGATGACAACAAACTATTCAGGGTAGTAAAATGTAAAACAGATTGTGAAGTGCTCCAAAAGGTCTTCTCCAGCTTGGGTGAAATAGGCAAATGTTTCATTGTAACTAAGGGTAGAATAATACACATTAGGACAAAAAATATCAACATCATATATACACTGATGTGGCCTGAGATGCTGCTGCTGAACCAGGAAAGAGATCTTGGGACTTGTGATGGATCACTCAATGAAAATGTCAACCCAGTGTGCAGCTACAGTAAAAAAGGCAAATGTCATGCTAGAGGTCATTAGGAAAGAGACTGAGAACAACAGCATGTGCTGCATGCTGTGGTGGGGAGGGGACAATCAGGAGGCTTGGAAAAGGGAAAATATTTTCCCTCGACCACCAATGGGTCTCTTCCGGGGTGCTAATCCAAGGTGACAAAAGGGGTGTGTCAGCTTCCTGTGGAAGGGATAACATGATACCCCATCCTGCTTCTGACATGCCCACTCCTCCCCCACATCTGCCCTGATCCTCCCACCCCTTGCGCCATCCTCTCTGCCCACCCAACCAACTTACTGGCATCAACAGGGCTCCTCTGTTCTGTCAGTAGCGGCCTGGAAGAGCATGGTTTCTCATGCTTCTGAAAGGCATTTTATGATGCTGTAAATGTACTGCTACCAGAATACTAGTTCTGACAGGAACAGGCCCATTAGGATTGGGCTGTAAGGCAGTTAGTACTGTGGTTCCCAAACTTTTAAACACCAAGACCCAGTTTTTCAAACTACACTCTACTGGGACCCACTCAGCTTTACAAGACTTTAAAAAAAACGGTTCTACTACATTCTGCAAACTACACTCTGCTGGGATCCACCTGATTTTACAAGTCTAAAAAAAGGTTCACTTTACCAGCCACTCAAGCCTGTTTTTATCCTTTTTACTATGGTGGTGGAAGAGGGCTGGGCTGCCTTCTGGAGTGTTTGTGGAGCTCCACTTTTATCAGATCGGGACCTTCCTGGTGGTGGTGTTCCACTCAGCCTGCCCTTCAGAGTGGACTGAGGCATGTTAGCCTATTCATGAGTAAACATGCACGTGTTGCTCCATTTTGCTTTCCACAGGGCTTGATACATTTTCTTTGCCAGCTATCAGCTTGTCAATTTCACAACCCACTAAAAATCTGGTTGTGACCACTGGTGGGTCCCCGACCCAGTTGGGAGACAATGTGCAAGTATATTGTGCCATGTAAACCTACAGTGTGACCACATTTGGAATACTGCGCACAGTCTGTTCGCCCCATCTCAAGGAGGAGGATATTGTAGAGTTAGAAAAGATGCCAGAGAAGGAATCTGAAAGGATTACTGGAGCACCTCCCTTATGAGAAAAGGTCACAACATTGGGGACTTTCTTCTCTGAAAAACAGATGATTAAAAGGGGGGAGCATAAACAAAACTTATAAAATTATGCATTATGTGGAGAGAGAAGTTTTTCTTCCTCTCTCACGATATCAGAATCAGAGTCAGATTTAGGATGGACAAAAGGAGATACTTCACATGACACAAAAATCATCTGTAGAACGCACTGGCTTTAAAAGGGGATTGAACAAATTCTTGGAGGACAGGTCTTGCAGTGGCTACTAGTTATGATTGCTATGGGCCATATCCAAGTTTAACAACAATATGCTTCTGAATACCAGTTGTAGGGTAACAACGGCAGAAGAATGCCTTTTTCTTCTGGCTTGCAAGTTTCCCAGAGGCAGCTTGTAGGCTTCTGTGAAAAGCAGGATGCTGCACTAGATGGGCCTTTGGCATGAACCAGCAGAATTTTTCTCCTGCACTAATGAGCAGGAAAGTTATCTGCATAAAATTATCTGATTTCCAAAGATGTTCTCATTGCATTCATTCTCACAGTACAATCTGTGAATATCAATATCTCTGGAAGTCAAACCCTGTTTAAGGCCCTCTTCCCTAAGAGACAACATCAATGGATACTCACCGTAAGTGCAAATCATCTTACTAGCCTCCCTGAAGAGGAGAATCCCATTAGGAGATGACACATCAAAATTTAAACGTTGTGATCTGGGGGAGGGAAAAGCAGTAATACATGTTCAAATGGTCCAATGAAACAAAAAAGTCCCTCATAGTGCTAAAGCTGTGGTGGTCGAAGAAGAACTGAGCAGGAGGATGTTGATCCCATTCCTTTAGGGCAGCGGTTCCCAAACTTACCACTGCCATGGTGTCCTTCGTTCATGAAGCCCAGTCATGGCAGTGCCATTGTATGAGATCTCACAAGAACAGAATGAGATCTTGTGTGATCTTAGCCCAGTGAGCCAGGAAGAAGAGATACACAGATTGGGAACCACTGTATTAGGGCATGCATTTTCTTTCTGCAGGACAGAATCTGTACCTGTTTTTATTGGGTTAAACTCTAAAAATTGCTGAGTGGGGTTCTGTGCAACTGCAGTGGTCCCATCAGTGTGATTAAATATAGATCATGAAGAAGAAAAAGCAGTAATATATATTCTAATGTATTAATGACACAAAAATGAACATATACTAATTTTATAAGATGTCCTGAGGGGTCAGAGTAAGGTCAGTTTAGTCCAACATCTTGTATCCAACAGCAGCCAGTCAAATGCTTCTAGGACAGAGGTTCCCAAATTCCTTCAAGGGAGTACGGGACCTTGTAAGTAGTGGTGGGGGTGGGGCAGAAGCAGGGGGGTGGCTCCAATGGCACCGCAGCAATCATGGCGCCACAGGGACCCAGGGACATTCTAACATACCTGGAGGGTTCCTGAAGCCTCTTTGAGGGTCCTGGAGGTTCACAGCCTCCTCTGTGAGCCTCTGTGCAGCTGCCCTGCATGGTTGCCCTGAGCTCATCAGCAATCAGAGCTTAGGGCAGTTGTATAGAGGCTTCCAGAGGGGGCTGCAAGCCTCCTTGAATAGGCTTTAGGAGCCCCTTAGAATGTCCCTGTGGTGCCAAGATTGGTGCTGCACAGTCAGGGACCCGTTCCTGAGCCACTCCCTTTAAGAGGGAACAATTTCTGGTTCCCCTGGTGGATCATGACCCACCAGTTTGGGAGCCGCTATTCTAGGAAGTCCACGAGCCAGGCATGAAAGCAACAGCTGTGCTGTTTGACCCTAGCAATTGCTTCTTAACTATGCTTCTTAACTATCTGGAGACAGATGTTCCATTTAGCTATTATTTATTCCTTTTTACATTTTTACACTTCCGAGGAGTTCAGGGTAGTATACATGGTTCCTTCCCTCCTTTTGTCCTCACAACAACCCTGTAAAGTAGGTTAGGTTGAGAGATAGTGACTGGTCCAAGGGGTCACCCAGGAAACTTTGTGGCTAAATGGGATTTGAACCTGGATCTTCTAGGTCTAACACCAGAACCACTACAACATCCTGGCTCATTATAGATAGTACCTGGGTCATAAGGACAAGTCATCTATACCAAGGATGGGTAGTTGTCCCTCATTTCACATCCAAACTGATAGGCACTCAACCACCAACTGGCTTCTGTGAGAAGAGGAAGAGCCCAGTCCCAGCTGGAGAAGCAGCAGCCAGTGGAGAAAAATCATGATAATACCTTATCAGAGATTGAGGCTATACACTGCTTTATAAGAATAGCTTACTATTCATGATGATGGCATTTATCCTTTGCCCACGGTCACTCTTTCCTTGTGGCAACCAGGCTGCCTGACTTACACTCCACAAGCAGAAATTGCCATTTTGTACAGCACTGAAAAGCTTTACAATATTTGTGTCATCCTACGAATTGCAAAACAACATCTGGCATACAGGGGAAAAAACACCAAAAGCTCTATCATAACGCACAATTTGATACTCTGTAACATATTTTAACCATGTCAAAGTGTATTGTATTATGCATTTTAACCTGTAAAACCTTATGCAATACACAACTCAAGAAAAAGCAAACCCATCCCTGATGATGTTCTCTTAAGGGAAAAATACAGACTTTCTGCATACCAATAGGTAGAACAACACAATGAATATGCAAAAGAGTTCAGTGAGCTCCCCCTATTTGGAGATTTATTCTACTAGTTCCACTTTGCTTTTGTTTTCCACTCTCACCATGTGTAAAACAAAGACACAACCTTAATCTCTCTCCTTTGAAGGTTCAACATTACTAAAAAAGTATCTTCAGTTTTATTAATTTTGGAAATACAGGAAATGAAAATGGAAATTACCCAATTACACTCTTATTGTATATATAAGAGAGAATATCAACATCAGATAAAGCCACAGCAGGAATGGCAACATGATATCACTAGCCTAGAAAGCATTAAAAGGAGATCAGACAAATTCATAGGGGACATCTATCAATAATCACTAGCCATAATGGTAATATATGACTTCCAGTATGCGTCTGAGTACCAGCTGCAGGGAAGTAAGGATAGGAAAATGTCTTGCTTCTGGGCTTCCTGGAGACACCTGGTCAGCTACTATCGAATGAAGGATGATGGACTAGATGGACCTATCCAGCTCCTCTCATATATAATACCAGAAAGTCAGTGTGGTGTAGTGGCTAGAACATCTGACTAGTACTGGAGAACCCTTGGGCGCAAATCTTCACTCAACAATGAAGCACAGCCTAACTTCCTCCACAGCACCGTTTTGAGGATGAAATGGAGCAAGAGAACTGTGTACACTGCCTTGAACTCCTTGAAATAAGTACAGGCATCAGCAGGCATCACTAAGAGGCATCAGCAGAAGGAATATCACCCACAGCAGGTTACTTTCAAATGAACAGATTTCAAATGAACAGACATAACAAGATTAGGCCTTTCTGGAGGACTTAGGACGGCATGCCTTGTCTCTGCATTGTTCAAATACCTATTAAGGTGTATATTGTGCTACCCATTCTTGGATATTCTTGGTCGTGGATGTCATGTAGATAGCCCATAACTGACCCTGACTTTTATTTCCTACCGTGCAAAGTGCCACCCTCTCAACAGTAAATAGAAGTACTCTAGGAAGCTGCAAGTGTTCACAGGGGGTCATAGCTCCTCTTCATTTTACTCTTCTCAGTGAACACTACTCAACTTAGAAGACTTCAAGGCAGACTTCCAATGGATGGCCAATATGTTCCCAGACCCCTTCACCAGACTGTCAAAATCATCACCCTCAGTCCCATTAGTATGACTTCAAAAGATGTCAATAGCCTGGTTTTATTTCACACATGGATAGCTAGGAACAGAACGCCTCAATTTTCATTGACAATTGTGATAGTTAATAATCTAATCTAACATTTTTTTTAATTGTTCAGAGATTTAGTTCCATACCCTCATCATTTGGTTCTCATACTCCCAAGGGGTATGGAAACCCCCAGTTAAAAATCCCTTTGTTAAAAAAACAAAGGACTACCTTTGTTTTCTGAAATAACTGTTTGCGTGAACATAATATGAGACCTTTCAACCTGGTCCTGACTGAGTAAAGGTCCCTACAGGCAGCAGGGCAACAATTAGATATGTTTTTAGCAAATATCAGGCTTGCTTTGAGGCAATTCTGAACAATGACAACAATTTCTTAGCTTGGTCACATGCTACAGTACATGAAGGAAACTATTTAAGTAAGGTAAACAACACTGTAGTGACCTGTACCTGTTCTGCATCATCTCAGCCATGACCTTCAAGATAGGAGTCGTACATGCTGGTTCACGGTACCAAAGCTCAATAGCTCTCTGCAGCATGGGAAGGTAGGATGGATATCTTTCACAAAGTAAGTTAAAGACAAAGTCCAAAATAAAAGATCGATATGAAAACTTAGTTTTTAAACTTACTCTAAAACATGAGGCTAAGATTTCAGGCCTACCCTGAAAATTGTCACTGAAACTATGCCAAATTTAGAGGTGTTGGAATGAACAGAAAGGATCTGATTCTATAAAGTTGCATCAGTCACTGGCAACCTAAGATAACCCAATAAATCAGCAAACAAATCAATGCAAGAAAATCTATGTACCAACATTTCAGAAACTTGGTTTATTTAGGGATTTGTACCCCACATTTTTGATCTCCAGAGTTTCCAAGGTAGCTCGCAAACACAAAGTTAAATAATGTTTATGTTTCAATTTAAAACAAAGTTAAACAATTAAAACTATTAAAATATCCAACCACAATAACACAGGTCAACACACATTTTGCTGACTTAAAAGTCAGATGCATTCCTGGGTATATTTCAGGTACTGATTGAAAAAATGGCATCGGTTTTGCCACCATATCTTATCTAGTTTCAGAGATACAGCATAGCCTCATTAGCAAATGGTTCAAGCAATTTCCTCATGAGAAAGCCTACGCTGCCGTGGCTTCCTCACAAAGAAGCTGCTCAAACCATTCACTGATGAGGCTAAGCGCTATCTCCAAAAACCGATGCCTGAGGGCAAGACTGATGCCATTTTTGGAATCCACACCCCAGATTCATATAAAACCAGCATTAATTTTGAAAAATAAAGAAAAAAAATATTTTCTGACCCACAATTTCACAGGACAGTGTAATCAAAACAAAAGAAAGAGGAGCAGGAAAACTTTAATCAACTCAGCTGGGGACACTCAAAACAACTGAAATGCCTGGTGAAACACTCTTCATCAAGTACTGAAACGCTAATAGTGAGAAGGCCAAATGAGCTTCCAAGGATAGGAAGTTCCACAACACGGGGGATGCAACTGAAAAGGCCCCATCCCATGTTACCCCCAATTAAACTTCCAATGGTGGGAGAACATGGAGTAGTTCCTCAGATGATGAATGAATTGATATGGGAGGAGACAGATCCTCAGATGGCCTGATCCTCAAGCTGCCTAGGGCTATAAAGAAAAAAAACAAGCACCTTGAATTGAGCCCAGAAACAAATGGTAACCAGCACAAGTGGTGAAGAATGGGGAGCCACATGCTACCAAGCTCAGGCCCTAGCTAAAACTCATGCTGCTTTCTGAAGCTGACATGTCCAAATGCTTTTGAAAGGTAGTTTGCTAAAAGCTCCTAATTTCCCCCACTTATGGTCTTCATAAATGGTTCTTGAAATGGATAAGCATCCTAAAGTGCCTACTTAGGCACTGAGGTACAGTAGCCAGTACTGTAATTTGCCTCCTCATTCTTCCCACCAGACTAATAACAAAGAATGTGGCTTTGAGCCAAACCAAAAAGCAATGGGGTCTACTTCTGAGTAAATAAGGCTGCAAATATGTGTAGCTACACTTGCTCATGCTCATTACTTGTTGCTTGTCTCTCCACTGTGAACTGAACTCCCAGTTACGTGTTATATGTTGGATATGCAGAGCCTTGGGCTTAACACGCCAGGCACCTTACAGAAGGACTTGATTAATGGTTCCACTGGTATGTTGTTTACTATGCACTTATTCCGATAGTGTTTACTAAAAGGTTGTGAAGACCGGAATTTAAAAAGTTAATGAATAAAAAATGTATCTTATGATCTTTTACTATATTTTTAATAAATTAGAGACTGTTTAGTTCCTAGCTAACAATTACTGGTAGGATATTTTTCAGGATCTGGCCTCAGGTAAGATCAGACTATGTGTTGAGAGAGTTAGGACAGACAAAAGAAAATATTTCTTTACTCAGCGTGTGGTTGGTCTGTGGAACTCCTTGCCACAGGATGTGCTGATGGCTTCTGGCCTGGACGCCTTTAAAAGGGGATTGGACAAGTTTCTGGAGGAAAAATTCATTATGGGTTACATGTGCAACCTCCTGATTTTAGAAATGGGCTATGTCAGAATGCCAGATGCAAGGGAGGGCACCAGAATGAGGTCTCTTGTTATTTGGTGTGCTCCCTGGGGCATTTGGTGTGCCGCTGTGAGATACAGGAAGCTGGACCAAATGGGCCTATGGCCTGATCAACTAAATAATAATAATAATAATAATAATAATAATAATAATAATAATAATAATAATAATAATACAGGTATTTCTATACCGCCTTTCTTGGTCGTCAGATTTCTCCTTAGACTTTATTCAAGGAGGTTTACATAGGCAGGCAAATTAAATCCCCATAGGGATTTTTACAATTTGGAAGAAGATTTCTATCTTTTAAGAAACCACAACATTCAGATGTTTCTTTCTTGATCTGGTCTTTCTTGATTCTGGCCTCCATCCTCCCACGCTCAGAGCAGATGGAATAGCTTGGCTCAGCTTGTCAGCTGCTTCAAGGTCACACGGTGCCGGTGGCCTCAAACTGGCAACCTTCAGATCCAGGGTTGTTATCCCTTCAGATGTTATCTTCAGGCAAATGGAGGCTCAACCCTCTAGACCAGACCTCCTGCCCTGCCATAATCAGATGTCCCCTAAATTTAACCCCTGACTTATTCAAGGGTCATAGAAAATTCTATGATTTTTGGCTCAAATCAATTTATTCTCAAGTATCTATGGTAAGTATAGAGTCCTTTTAACTGTGTGCACGCACGTGTGTGTAAAAATCACCAGTGGCATAGCTAGGTCATTTGACACTCGGGGCCCATAAATTTAAAATCACCCCATACAATATAATTAATTGTTAAATTAATTCATTTTTATACCACTCTTCCTCTAAGGAGCTCAGGGCAGTATGCATGGTTCCTCCCCTTATTTTGTCCTCACAACAACCCTGTGAGGTAGGTGAGACTGTGAGATAGTAATAGTCTTGAATGAAATAATAATGAAATGTCATGAAATGAATAATAGTCATGAAATAATAGTCATGAAATGAATAATAATAATGGTCAGAAAATAAATGCAGTGATAATTTCCCCACAAGCAACGGCTGAAATTCTGCATCAAATGGTAAATAACATGATTGTATTATTCCTAAAAGCCACAATTTTGGTCACGAGTGTCCGTCCCCCCCAGTAAGTCTCATTGGTCCATTTTGCGTTAAAACCGCAACTCTCAAACTTTTAGTACCTGGACTTACTGTTTAGAATGACAATCTGTTTGGGACCCTCTGGAAGTGATGTCATGGCTGGAAGTGTCATCATCAAGCAAATTAAAATAATTTATAAATAATTAAAGAAAAACAAATGATAAAATAAGGAGAAGCAAGTCTACATTCACCAAGTAAATTTTCTCTATAGCCTGCCTGCAATAACAGCTCCTCCCCCCAAAAAAATAAATAAGATTTTCAGCCCTACCCAGTGCCCAGTTCAATTTAAGCTCTTATATTTAATCCATATCTCTGTCAGGACCCAACCAGCTTTACAAGTGTAAAATAGAAAAACTTCACCTTACCAGCTAAAGCCTCTATTTTATTCTTTTTATGGGGGGGCTGCCTTCTGGAGCATTTGATGAGCTCCTGAATTGGGACCATTCTAGTGGCCTCACATTCCCCTTTGCCTGACCTGACCACAAGCCAAGGCACATTTGGTTACTCATGAGTAAACACGACCATGTGGCTTAGTTTTTCTTTCCATAGGGCTAAAAACATTTGTCAGCTTGGAAGGAGGGACTCCCTTCTCAGGTGTTTTTTTTTGGGGGGGCTGCGTTCATCGGACTGGGACTATTCTGCTGTCACTGGTTTCCTCTCAACTTGCCCTTTCCAATGGCCTAAGGCAAGTTTGCCTACTCATGAGTAAACATGCAATATGGCTCAGGGCGCAATCCTAACCCCTTATGTCAGTGCTTTCCAGCACTAACATAAGGGCTGTGCAGCTCTGAGGTAAGGGAACAAACATTTCCTTACTTTGAGGAGGCCTCCGTGAGTGACACCCAACTGCAGGATGCAGCACATGTCCCATTGGCACTGCTATGCCAGTGCTGGAAAGCACTGACATAAAGGGTTAGGATTGCGCCCTCAGTTTCACTTTCCATAGGGCTCCATGCATTTTTGTTTTCTGGTTTTTTGGTCATAACTTTTGATGAAATGGAGATATTTCACTCTGGTTTTTCACATTTTATTCTACTGTAAATTTCACGTCATTTCCCAACAATTTTCTTGGGACAAGCTGAGATTTGTGTTTCCGCCTCCTCCTCTCCTCAAGAACTATATCAGATACTATAGGTATGATGTATATTAGAACAGAATTTACTATTTTAGACATGTTATACTTCTCAAAGCAAGTCCTAACACAAAAACCATTAAAGCAATAAGGCCTATGTTAATCCTAAAAGTAGCTAGGTCCTGTAACACACTCGAGGCATGTACAGTTTCCTAAAACGTATAACACTATTGCATGAATATTAAGAAATTTCCATTAATTAAACAGCATCCCGATTTTATACTTTAGTGGCCCATGTGTTCATAAAACTTTATTCCTGTACTGTACATCCAAGAGTACCCTGTATACCCAATACATTTCAAAGCAAATCAACTTTCTGATATGTTACATTTGATTCACTGACAACTTGACATATCCATATTTCAGGAGAAATGAATGACTTTCATATGCATATTTTTAGTTCCATATCCTTATTTACCTTTCCTTTACAGAATTATCCAGGAAAAGCCTATACCTTCCCCACAAGAAATATCTTTAAAATATTTGGAGATATTTTAATAATGCCTTATGAGAGATCAAATAACAAGTTTGTAACAGATTTTTCTATTATTACACATATTTGCTCTTCATCCCTTGCCCAGAGGGAAAAACTATAAATCTTTTCTCAACTGAATGAACACCATTTATCATATTCATTTTCTTGTCAATACAATTATGAAAAGCCTTTGGCCTTTTTCCAAGGAGTCTGATTTGTTACGGAAACCCAATTAGTATAAGCAAGCCTGCTACAAACAATCCTATTTTGCAGGATAACATTACTATTCTGCCTGCTTGGCTATTCACTTCCAAACCATTACCCTAGAACTGTTAGAATATATAAAATATAATGATTCCCAGGTCAAAGTACAAGTCAAAGAGATTATGAATTCTGCTCATTTTTGCCCTCTAGTGGCAGAAGTTACATTCAGAGCTGTTTATTCAAATACGAAGAGGAAATCTAGGAGGGGATTAGCTCAAGGGGATTATTCATAAGTGATTCTAAGAAATTCTTTAATCCGGTTTAAATACTTTTCTACTACTGTTGAATTTGTACTCTGCTTTGAGTGTTCTTTTTTAAAAAAAATAAAATAAAAAGATGCTCTATACATTTTAATGCATAAAATATATGTTAGCCAGGGTCATTTTGTTTTAAAATTCACTTTACAAAAGATGGACACACAAAAACTAATTTTTTATGAAAAGCTGCAACTGGAAAATCTTTAAATGCCAGTGTCCTAAATGAAGGAGAGTTCAGAAGTACAAATCCTAGTTAGACAGAATACTCCTTAAAGATCACTGTGATCTTTAAATACTGGATCTCAAGTGGCTATTCACTTCTAAATAGCTCTGTTCATTCTGGTAAGGTGGGTAATTTAGATTATTCTAGAAAGGCATATTATTCTTTAGTCTTGACATCTCTGACCAGTGTACTTCAAACTAATTTAGAGTTTAAGCTGTTCAGCTTGCCAAACCCTCCACAAGCGATTATCATGCATTGGTTTAAAAACCTGTTTTTCTTTCTAGAAAAGTGTTACATAGAACTCAAATACATAATAGAAATCTTGCAACCCTAAAGCATTTACGCTGCGGTTTGAGAGATTTCATAGCTACTTGCATAGTAACATCTGAAACACACAAGATATAAAGAGGATTCCTGCAATTAGTTGCTTGAAATATAAAACAGAAATCCAAAAGGAGCTCTATTTTAAAACACAGCCATGCCACATTTGAAATTAAAGAGCTACAGATTTATCTAAGCATCACAAGTTCACAATGGAGTGGCAGAATATTTAGGGATTAGTGTAAACAAAACATAACAAAACCCCCAACCCCTACCCAAAAGTGACCTCTTTGTGGTCTCTCTCCAAATGCTGCCCTCCCAGCTAATGGCATGATTGCAACTGTACTGTAATTTTAGCTGATTACACATTAGTTCATTTAGCTTTGTTTCCTCTTCCCCACTGTGCCACACTATTAAACTAATGCAAGGGACCTGGTATCCCTCTGTGCACAGAGCCGGCATTGTCATAGTGTAATAAGGATACATCCAGTCAAACAGCATGGTGTAGCTGGTCTTTGTGTTCAGTGCAAAGGCAATTCCTCGAAGATCTCTTGCCAGTCCGATCAACATACGCTGTCAGTGGGAAAGAGACACAGTAATTGATTTTCACGTTAGCATGAAGCAGATGGAGTAATGATCAGCCAATAATGAGCACAATATCTGATTTTAATTCATTAGTGTAAATGTCTCTTTTTTAAAAAAAGACTAGAGGGTTTTTTTTAGATCTTGCGCTTTAATACTGATTATATTAACAGAATGTATACTAATGTACTGCAATAAGGGTATCAAGACAGTTAATTTATCTTGAAATAGTAGGTACACAATCAAATAATCAATTTAAGTTGTATATTCAAAGGGAAGATCTATTTAAGAGGAGCTGATTTCCATTATACCACCCTTTCTATTTATTTTTAAACTGAGCACAGAATTTACATGGCTGTCACTTTTCCAACTTGCTCATCACTCAGAAGTAATCTGAGCAAGATGGTTCAGTTTTATGTTTGAAATGTAAGCAGCTGTTGAGAATGAAACATGAATACATTTCCATAAACTTTACTGGATAAACTCAATACATTAATATTAAATTCATTGAAAAATGTTAGTATAAAACGTTTCTGTCTTTAAATACTGAGACATCCATATCCATTCTTTCTATCAAACATCTGCTGAAGTCATTTAGCAGTCTATAATTATTACCAGAGTTGAAGGTTCCTTGGGTGCTTTTCTTTCTATGAGATGCCAGTGGGACTTATAAGTCATCTATTAAGCTATCAGAACCAGCTATGACATTGCCATCAGCATTAGTCTGAATACCATAATGTTAATCAGACTGACTTTACGAGGAATTCTTTGGACTGAGGGTTAAATCAGATGAATTTACCACAAGAAACACAGTGTTTGCCTATACTACATTCACTCCAGATCAAGGCTAATTTGAGGCTTCTGTTATGTGCAATCATCCTATCAAGTCGACAAAGTTGCATGTTTCTACCCTGTGCCACTTATGCTAACGTATGGAAATCTATGTAGACCAAAGGATCATGTCATAGAAGGAGAAAAAGAAGCAAAGTCCTCCATTTCAACTTTCTCTTTCATAGAAATCCATCAAATCCAACATCACAGGCATATGCAACCATCCAAATACAACCAATACAACTTCTGTATTTTTCAAATCCTCATCAGAGCAACCATCCTGTAGTTGCTCTGATGAGGAAATGAAAAATACAGAAGTACTTACAACAACAGATCTTGATTTCGTTTTCCCCATTCCTTAATTTGTCAGCAAATTCAGTCAAACCTTTGTTGGGGGAAAAAGAAGCAGGAGGGACATGCAATTTGCAAACCAAGTTGGAGTACAGCATTAAATCCCAACAAAGGGAAAGAAGACAGCATCTGGTCCAGTTAACATTAAACTCATCATAGTTAACCAAACCAGACCAAACAGAATTGCTCAGAATGTGATGGGAGTCAAATTTGACCATAATGGATATGAACTCTCAAGTACACCATTTCATCTACAGTTGTGTGCATTGCAGGATTCTGAACAGAATTTGATACTGAGAACAAACTCAGCAGCCTGAGAACTTCCATTTATGTTGTTGCTAAAGTTCTAGTCCATATGGCAAGAACAAACACAGGCAATGCCTAGTGACATTTCTAAAGGGGGGGATAGGCAGCAATAATCAGAGGAATTCCTGGATAGGGGCAAAACAGTAAGTGTCTTCAGGCTACCGGACGCCCATGTAAAGCGCCCCCTCAGCTTCCGAGCCATTCAGGAAGGCAAGTGCAAAGAAAAAGGGATGCCTCCACTTTGCTTTCGTAGCCAGGACTGGCTTGGAAGCAGAGGGGGGAGAGGCCACTTTACATGGGCATCTGGGCGCCTGAAGATGTTTACTGATTAACACCCCCTCCAGGAACAACTTGGGCAGCAATAGACTATCTAGTGATGAAGGGCCAGATTTTCAGTGCTCTAGGAAGCTCCCTGCCCTTCCCTATGGATAGCAGAACCAGAATAGGCTATGCAAAATAAGCAAATATCTGTGAATGGCATCATTTACTCAGACTGTAGAAAATCCAGCTTTTCGTGGCACTGAATTTTCTTAGCTATTTTCCCACAGAATATTCATAGCCTAGAACTTAGGGACACAAGCACTAGGTATTATTTGTGTTTCTTCAAGATGCACTTTGTGAAAAGTGAAAAGTTCACAAAGAAGTTTACAATGAAAATTAATAAATAAATGATGCCTTGACCCAAAAGGACTAATAATCTAAAAAAATACAGAAGAAACACCAGGAAACAGCTACTAGGAAAGACACCATGCTGGGGTGAATAGGGACAGTTACTCTGCCCCTGCTAATTATAAGAGGAGCGCATCTGGAAAAAATGCCTCTTTGCCCAGCTAGCAGAGGTTAGCAGGAAATTATCTACAATATCTATAATAGCCAGTTCCCAACTTTCTGTTTTTGTCACGCCAGAGGCATCCCTCCCACGAATTACACCTGGGGCAGCAATGCATATCTGGAGTTCAAAGTTCCGGATGTTTGAGAGTGATGTAATGACATAATTGCATCACCCCAGACCTATCAGGCTCTTGCATTGATTTAAATGCAAAAAGCCTCCCTCCCTTTGGTGGTTTTCAAGCTGCTTTGGACCTAACCACTACATGCTCTTGTTGGAGAGTGGTGAAAACATGATCCACTGCAAGAGTACATAGCAGCTGGGCCTGAAGTGGCCCAAAGACAGCTGAAGGGCAGCTCGGACAGTATGGTGGCATGCCCCCTCAAGCCTCACGCCTGAGGGCAGCCCGCCTCCCACCCCGGCCTGATGATGCCTTTGTGTCACCCTCTTTTAAGACATAGATTTTATTATATCAAGGAGCAGAACTGAAGGTAGGACAACAGTGGTGGAGTGAAGCTATGTGGATGAGTCAGTCCTTTGTGACTCATACTGAAATCAATTAAATCAAAATCAACCAGTTGTAGTAGAGGTTGCAGAACCTGCCCATGCCCTCCCCCGAACATGAACTGACAGCATGGGTGCTAGTATGTTTTGGCATGTGGACTACACAGAAATTGACTCTAAACTATGATAATATCTGGCACAAAGAGGGAAAAGGTGAAAATAATGTATTTCATTGGGTCACCAAAATGTTTAAAACTGCAAGTAGACAGAATGTGCCAGACACTATTAATCAAAGTAGAATTAAGTCAGGAGCGATAGTTTGTCAAGTCCCACTGAAATCAGCAGTGGAAAGCTCACTAGTTAGAAATTTATTTTGAGAATAAAACTGCTCAAATGTATAAATGCCCCAAACATTTATATAATAACATACTGACAGCACAAAGCACCCTAAAAAGCACATGATGACTGCCAAATTTATTTATTTGAAAATTTATAACCAGCTTACTAGCCCATGTCAGACTCTTAAAGCAGCAATAGATTCTGTATGGATAAATTTATCTAAAGCAGGGGTAGACCGAAGGTAGAATACTCATAGATCACTGGATTATTTGCAGTAGATCAGCAGGAGTGTCTGACTCTCAATTAAACAATAGCAACAACAAAAAGGCATCCCCCTAAATTAAGCTGCTGATATCCCAGTTATCTGTAATAACTCAGATACAGAATTGTATTTACTTATGCGGATTCTACCATGGGGTGCAGCAGGTAAGTAGCTCCTCGCCCTTTGCCATCACTTTGCATCTGGCACTACTTGGCGAACACTGGTGGTTCTATTAAAAAACAAAATAGACCTCGCAAGACTGAAGTTTGTTCAAGCCTGATGTAAAGTCCAGATTCAGGTTGATATCATCTGAAGAAAAATGCAGAATAGGCAATGACATGCTTTCCTCTATCATTCCTATGACATGGTTTCCTCATTATCACTCACACTTAACACAAGGCTTTAAAAAGGGCATTAGAAACAGTGTTAAACAGTCATTTTCAGGCTTAAATGCCTGAAAGAACCTTAAATGCCCTAAATTTTATCTGAGAAACAAACATATACTAAGGAATCACTTCCAGTGTTTCTGTGAAGTATATCTAATTCTGGGATGCACAGACACCACAGCTGACTAGCATGCATCAGAACACAATGGGGTTGATGTCTGGATGGGAAAAATGTTCAAGGAAGGTTTGATAGCCAAATTTAGATTTAGATTCAATTTTCACAATGAAATAACGTCTGAATATCTCATAACTACAAATAAAAGTCTGCTTTAAGATGTGCTTCGCTGGATTTTCTGTCTCACACCAGATTTTGCCGGAAGTCTCCAGAATAAATATTTTATGGCTTCCTCAAAGTAACCAAGCAGGGCAAACGCCCTATTGCAGCTGTAACAGTACTCTTGACAGTGTGCGTGCCATAATCCTAACTTGCTTAACTGGAACCAGACAAGATACCATTCAAACACCCCAAAACAGGGTTTTATAAAGGGAAGTCTGACAGACCTTTAACTATAGTTGCACTTCTGGGTGCAGCTATAATATTACCCTCATAATTCTACTATATAATAACAGCCAAGAAAAAGGTGAGGGGTCATAGTGCTTTGTCTTTAGAATTAAGATGGCTGTCTTCATCCTTACAGCATACTCTTAATTCTACAGACACGTCTTAATAACCTCTAAATAGTTCCAACAAAAGAGCCATGTCAGAGGAATGAGCAGGCCCCAAGGTGTTTCAACTGGAGTGTTTTCATCTGCCTTTATTGCGCTATCCCTCTCCAGAATTAAGGCAATAACCTGTGATAAATTATTCAGGAACTGCTACAGGGATCAAAGCAAAATCATTCTGTTAAAGTGCTGTTTGCAACATTTGGCACTTAGTGTGAAAACTTTTAATGTGTGCAAGCTGAAAATCAAGGATTTTAAATAATTCAACAGCTTCGAGTTTCTGTGAACTAGCTATAGATAGCACAATGCTACTTAATCGCTCTTCTTCCTCAGATACATTGTTTTATTCGGTCTTATCAAACTCATCATGTCATAAATAATATCCAAGTACCAATGAGGTTAAGTATAGAAAGTCAATATATTATTGAACAGAATATCCAGGGCCAATCCAGAGGTTTCTTGATGGGAGTGATGGTGAGAAAACTGGCAGTCATCTTGCAACAACAAATTTTCCCTTCCCCACTTAATGGGGTGGCTCAAAAAAGTCCTCATGTAACGTTTAGAGTTTCCGGGAAAATAAACCTGAACATATGCTTTCCAAATACGACTGTCAATTTACAGATGCATTTCAACAAGGATAAGCTGCCCTGCTTGCAATTATTGCTCAAACTATGTATTTTGGATGTATTAAAAGCCAATTAGAAAATCCTAGTAGAAGCCACAAATTAAATGAGTTTGGCAGTCACGGACCATTTTCTAAGTGATATTTTAATAGTGTCACCTCCCCGCAGATAAGAACACTAAACATTTTATTGAACAAGAACAGAACGAATTGTTTTTGTTTTCAGTACTTGCAAAATGGAGTACCTGAAAGCACTTTACCATGTATTATTTATTCATCGGATTTAAAAAAAACACAGAGAAAAAAATACCCTTTAACCTAATGAATTATGTCTAAAAGATTTTAGTGGAAAAGTTTACTTTATGATACAGCAACAAATTTAGTTCTTTATCAGTGGCTTGGAGCATGAAGTTTCCTTTATACAAATTAGACAGATGGTGCTTACAGTAGAATTTACTAAAGGTCTGTCACAACAAATGCAGCCAAGCTGCATATTTAATCACTGTAGAACCTTGTCTACCTGCAGCTGCCAACTGCTAATCCAATTTCCCTGATAAATGTGGCAAGAGACACGATCAGCAATAAAGAGCATCTAACTCCATTTTCCTGCAGGGCGTCTTTTGATGAACATTTAGGACGGAAGCAAGGAGTGCACTGTGTGGCCCTGGCTTGTGGCAGCTGCATGCATTCTGAAGGCGCAGTTCTCAGGTTACTCACTTAATTCTGCCACTATCATTATGTTGCTATTGATCTCAGTAGCTCTTGTCTACACAGCATTACTCTAGATGGAGCGGAATCAGGCAGTTATCATGCATCAAAGTTGCTCAAAAGCCTGGAGATTTCCCCTTAATTACTTGTGATTTTATTTGCAAATACCGTTAAAGTGTAATCAAAGCAATCACTTTCCTGGGTCATTAAGAACTTGCTAGTTTAGGGACAGAACACTGGAACTCCATTAAAAATTTCCCCAGTAAGAACGTTTCTATCAAGACAGTATTGCAGCAAAACTGCTCCAGCCTTAATAAAGTTCTTTTCTGTCAAATGACAGAAAGCTGCAATTTTGCAACAAGATTGTTTCAAATCTGTCTCAGATCTTATTTTCAACCTCATACCGCATCCTTGACCAATGATGTACACTTTAAAAAATATTGGCACTTAGTATGTTCTTCCAAATGATCTGCAAACTCAAAATGTAGAGTTTTGCCCACCCATTAATAAATGTTATATATTTATATATATAAATTCTTGATTTATATATTAAATTCTTGTTTGGAAAGAGATCTTCTAAGCATACAGTAGCACTACTTATTTTGAGGCAGAGTTGGTCATTATTGATATTATTTCTAAAGTTCCTAAAATTTTATTTATTGTATTTGAAAAATTTATATCAGCCTTTCCCATGCAGAAACAAATGCCCATGCATCTACTGGACGCTGATGCATTCACATTTTTCTTAAGTAGATAGTAATTCAAGTAGCAGTTTTCACATGGAGTTATGTTAAAATTAACATTTAGTAAACATGCCTATTATGCCCAATGTTTGTTTATGGCCAGATTCCTGAGAGCTCCTTCAGGTACAAACAAGGGCTTGATCGCAGGCCATGGGGTTTTGGCTTTCCCCCACTCCTTCAACAGCATCTCTACGAGCTGCTTCAAAACCTTCTTTTGAAACTCCCCTGAGTTCCACAAAAGGCTCCACAAACAGGGCAGGGGGTTGTCACTGGTAAAGGAGCATCAAAAGCCTGATAGCTGAATGGCAATAATGTACAGCTCTCTGGATCACAGCCTGTGTCTTCAGGGAGTGGCAAGGGGGGGGGAGAGAAACATAGAAATGATACTACTAAGCTTCCTATCACACTTGCAAACGCTGAAGAAAAATTGATAGCGCTTCTAGGAATATTACACAATGTATCTGAAATAGCCACTCTGGAGTGCATGGTTAACTGTTTGTTCATAATAGTAGAAGGCAATCTATTTAATGTAATGCTATGCTAATGTGCTTCGTTCCTGATGATGCAGCTTCCACTTAGCAAGTCTTTCCCCCCCTAAAATATACTGTTGTTTTGACACAAACAGCTTGCTACACTTAAGGATTTTACTAATAAAACATAATGTTGTGCTAGATAATATGACTGTTGCCACAGCTGAACTGACTTGTCAAATCAATCCTAATATGGCTCCCACAGGCACATAAAAACCTTATTTAGCTATCAGTTATCCTAATCACTTTGTTCGGTTTAAGAACGCAATACTTCAAGACCAGTTCCTATTTATACATATATGCCCAGCCATTTAATAAACTCCTGATTTATATATTAAATTCTTGTTTGGAAAGAGATCTTCTAAGCATAGTGTTTTTATCTAGTATATTTCAGTACCTCTGCAAATTCACATCTCCACCTATAAATAAATACATAAAACAAAGAACAGAAAAGAATATCCATAGAAACTGCAAGTGTTTAAATCTATAACAGGCCTAAAGTCCAGAAGGACAAAGGACACTAGCCCAGTGGTGCAGCTAATGATTGTGTAGCCTGGTGCCAAGCTCAAAATGATGCCCCAGCAGTGACGTCATGCCTGGGCTTTTAAAAAAATTAAAATGGGGGAAATTCACCCCCCCCTCACACACACACCAGCCAGTGGTATACCTAAGGCATCTGCTACAGGGGGTCAAAGAAGATTTTGTAGTCCCCCTCCATGACAAAATCAAATTTAATTAATTAATAAGTAGAAAGCGTGCCCCACATTTGTTTGAGACACAGTTATTCGCTCCCTGCTAAATGTAAGAGGAGCATCATCTTAAAAAGTGCCTATTTACCCATTTAGCAGGGGTAACAGTATTATGATACATGGAAATGAGAGCTGACACATATTACTGGTTTCCTCTTGTATCATAAAAACAACACCCAACTGGCTCTCGGAACAATCAGTCTCATTGGTCAGTTTTGAGTTAAGAAAATCCCATTTATATTACATAATACACAGTTGTGTTTTATTCGCTGGTTATTTGGCTATTACATTTGATAGAATAGAGATACTTTGATGTGGTTTGTTTCACTGTATTGTGCATTAAATTCCACATTGAATGGTATATAGCATGATGGTATTATTCAAAAATACCAAGGTTCTCACAATTTAGGCCACTAGTGTCAAGTTGAACATTCCCTCCTTCTCTCCTCAAAAATATTTAGTAAGGGAAACACATGTCTTTATGAGAGCTGCAATAGCATGGTGGCTAAGAGATGGGCTGCCCGATCTTAACCTGTGCTGGCAAAGCCAGGCCACATAGCCTGTGCTCTATTCAGTGCAGGTTAGGAGGCAGCTACAGATCTCATCAGGGTAAGGGGATATATTTCTCTTTAACCCGTGTTGAGACCCAGCCTGCCCTATGGGGCTTCTAGGATCCACACCAGCTACTCAGCAAATCTGGGAAGCCTCCCCATCTCCCTCCACATTGCCCCTGTGCCACCTGACACAAGCCCACCTGCTTCATCCAGCCAACGCATAGCATAGGATTCCTCACAAGGAAGCTGCTCAAACCATTCACTAAGGAGGCTATGCTGTCTCTCCAAAACTAGATGTGATAGGGCAAAACGGTTGCCATTTTTAGAACTGGCATTCCAAATATGCCCAGGAATAAAAAAATTGGCCTGCGTATTGCGGTCGTGTCCCTGCATCCTGCTCCATGCTACCGGCTGCTCTCAAGAGTGGTTGGGGATAACACAGTATGTATTTACTTAAATGCTATGGGGAAAGAAGAAACTGGATGTGAGCATGCTAGATTTTGGCAGTGACTTCATATTAGCGTCATATATAGTTCCACTGTTATTTGCAAATCTCTCAGGAAAAAACAGAGGATACAATGATCCTCTCCCCACTAAAATCTTAGGCTCCTTTCCATTGCCCAAGAGAAGGCAGCAGGAAGTGAGAGAGGGTGCCCAAAGGAAGGCCAAGCACAGCAGCTTGTCTCATTCTCCCCTGCCTTTCTTACTCATTTCTCACTCTCCTGGTCACAGGGAGGAGAAATTTGTGCTTAGCCCTTCATTTGGGGAGGGCAAATCACTTTCGTAGAAGTTGAAGAAGTAGAATACACACACACACACACACACACACACACATACACACACTTTTAGAAAAAAAAAGTTACATATGGGAAAGAGTAGGAAAAAGGCAATGAGTCCCTCACCCAAGTGGATCACACTGAATTACACGAGAGAATTAAGTATATGATTAACTCATTGCCATTGAAATCAACACAATAAATTCTTTTTCTGCTGCTTTTTTGTGTTTCATTTAAATTATGTTTTACTCGCTTTTTCTTGTTCATGTTAGCCGCTTTGGTTCTAGACAGAGAGAAGAGAGATATAAGCTTTGAAAATTAAAAAAAAATGTAGTATGTTAAATTTTCACAGGATTGTTACCCAAATGTATTTGGGGGGAAAAAAATTCCATGATTAGTTTACAGCCACTGAAATTTTCCCCATTATTTGAAGCAACCTACTTTTGCTTCCTCTTGTTTAAAGCTGCTGTTAAATATCTGGGCTAAAGTTTCAAATGAAGCTGTCAAGGGAAGCATGAAGTTTTCAAACTCATCCTCGTCTTCTCCTATTGGGGGGGGGGGGAGAATAAAGGAAGAATACAACATGAACAAAACAGACTCATTAACTGTGCAATCCTTGTTGGGTTCAATAGGAAAGTGTGTTTGGATTACAACCTAAGCATTTGATACAGCAATATATTTTTTTTTGTTTTTTTAACACTGACCTGTGGAAACTGCACTCAGTGAACCTTGAATTTTGAAATGTTTGTGGTACTGGAGCACATGGAAGCACAAATCAAACACAAGCATCCAAATGACAGCTCACCAGTTCACCTTAATTTTTCCACCTCAGATTATCACAGTTCTTTGGAGACAGTATTCCACAAAAACAGCACATTTTCTGAGAGGGCTATCTTTTAAGTTGCCATCCCCAAAACTTCAGATGATAGAGCATGTCAAGGATAACTTCCAAAGATAACCTCAGTGTATGGATAGACTTATATGGAGATAGGTGATCCTTCAGATACCCCAGGATTTTAAAGGTAAGCAGCAACACAAAGAATTGTGCCTGGAAGAAGACTGGGAGCCAGTAAAGCTGTTTAAGCAGAGATGATAAATTCCCATCACCTAGTGTAGGTTAATGACTTTATTTTTAAACTAACTACACTTTCTGAACCGTTTTCAAAGGCAGCCCACATACAACATGGGGTCTCCAGTGACAGAACTGGATCTAGGAACACCTGCAAACTGCAAGTCTGATTCTTTATGCAGTGGTTTCCAAACTTTTTTGCCTTGCAGCTTCCTTGACCTATTGGGCCATTAGCAGCTCCTCACCAGGGCTACAATCCTATACATTGTATAAGATGATGGGAACCACTGCTTTATGGGTAACACAACCCCATTTAGAACACCACTATCTTTAGCAGAACCACCAACTAGTTTCAGTTTATTGGCCTTCATTCAGTCTCTTACTAAACCAAGAACCAGTTCAACACTTTCACTGCTGAACCTGAGTATTCAATTACAACAGAATGTTATCTGACAGATCAAATGCTGGATTTGTTGTATTATACTAGCCTAGAAAGAGGCAGTCTAGGTATGTGGGATGTAACTGTCATTTTTATGATCAGATCATTACTTCACGAAACATGTGGACTGGTTGCATACAAAGTCTGCTAGGGGAACAGGGAGAGAGAGAAGGCACAAAGGCCAAAGAGGATAGCCACAAGAGACTGAAGTACACATACTTAAAATCCAATGGGTTTTCAGACTGCTCTGGAGATTCATACATTGATTACCATGGTTGCCCTACTGATGATCTGGTTGGTCTTTAGGATCAGAGGTTGGCTTTGGCTAGTGACACTATAGATCCTAGGTGTCTTCCCTTTCAGCCTCCTAGACAAACTTTATCTTGGTTTATGTATATGCTGAGGCATTAGGGCAAAGGAAGAAATGCAAAAGGTTTGAAAATTTGTGTCCAGTCAGATCAAGCATCTCCTATCTGAAGAGCTAAGGGATAAGCTGGCAAAAAAAATGCTTTCTTCTTGGCTCTGTCTGGATCTACATACTGTTATGGAGTACTTTGACCCACATGACTCCACACTGAAGAAAGTTTCTTTCTCCAAGAAGAAAGCTAATCTATAGCCTGCATAGTGGCATAGTTGCAGTATATAGTGGCATAGTTGCAGTACAGTATGTACTGTATATGCCCAGCTTTTCCTGCTTTTAGAATAGTGTCAATATTCACAGTAATGATCTTGATTACTTGGATAGCTTTCAGCTTATTTTCCCCTCAGATGGTAACAGGATGCTGACAACCATGCCACCAACATGGTTTAGACTCTTGGCCGTCATGGATGATTAAGACCTGCAGGAAGAGGTTGGGTCTGTCCTGAAAAGGTTTGTAAATGCCTCACTGAGTGAAAGACTAATGACAGCTCCTCTCAAGTTAACTGTCAGTGAAAAAGTAATCTGTGCTAGTGAGCAAACGCTGCAACTATCAATCTGTTTCACATTTCCTGTTTCAGGAGAAACTTAGGGCCAAACTAAATATGACCAGGGAAGTCATGTTTCTTAACTTATGCCTGCTCTATGTATCAAGCAAGGGCAGATTCCAATTTTTACATCAAAAGTGGTGCATTGGTGAAAGGAGATGAACCTTCCCCACCTTGCCTCACTTCCCCACATTTTGACTACATGCAAATAATTCTCCAAACCATGGTTTGGTGGTTCAGGAATGGAAAAGGTGTAAGGTTCCAGTGCACGTGCTCTCTTTACCCTTCCTCCCCCCCCCACCCTGTGTGCAAGAGGAGATGAGTAGCTTCCAAATATCATTTGCAAAGAATCATACTTTCCTGTTTCATCAAATATGGGAAAATGTGGTTCGTGCAAAGAACAGCTCACAAAACAGGATATCAACCAGGATCAGATAAAATAAGAAACTGTGGTTTGTTACAAACCATGATCAGAAGTTTCTCATCTCCCTTTATGAACAAATTTGGAGTGAGCAGTGCATGTTCTCATAATGTAGCTCATAATTTCACTGTAGCTAGTCACTACATCTGAACATAACTTTCAACACTTCAGGCACATTCCTTCTAGCCAAGTTCAGTTCAGTATCAGTCTGGAAGCTGAAAAAAAATGAGTTTAGGCGGTGAAATTTTATCACGGAGGGGCTGGGCTGGCTGGGGTTGGGTAAAGGCTGGGCTTGGTTTAGCTCCTGTATGTTCCTTCTGAGGTTAAAATTAGATCTACTTCTGCTATTGCATAAGTGAATAGGGCTGACATGAACAACAAACATGGCCACCCACATCACACCTGGCCATTGCAGTAGATTTTCAGTTTACCTTTTGAGCTCAGGTGTTACACATGCATGTACAAATTTCATAAGCACCCCATCAAATATTCTATTTGGATTTGTGCTGCTTATTATTTTCTTCATTTGCATTAATGCCCATCCCCGAGTGGTGGGCATACTGCACTTATCTACAATATTCTGATTCTGCTATAGTTACCACCGAAAAGGTACAAATGTAAGAATTAAAATAAATTTATGCTCCTTTTAAGAGAATCCTTAGGCCTTTTGGAGGAGGCTGTTGCATTTTCAAACCTTTTCTATGCAATAGAAGAAGATTCTTCCTAGAGCTCCCAGGTCACACTATGGGTCTGCATGTGATTCTTCCACCCCACGTACGCTGTACACATTGAAAGACCTGAAGGACTGCACCCACCAACCCTGCCACAATTGTCTGCACATTTAGCACCACAACTGAAAAGGAAGCCTACATACTGTATACATACATGCACATAAATGCCTCCCCTTTCCACCGCATACTCTTACCTAGATCTACCATGAGAAGGCGTGTGAGAGCAGTATAGAATGTTGTTCTGCACCTAAGGTCGCTCAGACTGTAATTGTTATTGACACCCAGGAAAGGAAAGTGTTTACTCTGGGGAAGGAAAAAATAGACATAAGTCTAAATGATTCATAATTTAAGTTATGTTAAAATTTCAAAACAAAATTTTGAAAGAGGCCTACCGTATGATTCTGCAGCATGAACTTCACAGCATCTATTTTCACAAGCTTTTTTAAGAGAATATAAGTGTCTGATGTCAAGGAAAATATATTTTAATGTATATTATTTAAATAATAATAATAATTTAGTAAACTGAGTTAATACCACAAAACATAGCCCTTTTTAGTCTAATTGTCCTCAGAAGCTAAAGAACAACAAATCACACAGGCTTCCCTTTCAAAAAGGGTGATGGTTAAAAATTATATGGAAATGTTTTGCAGAAAAATACAAATGAATATGCAATATTTCCAATATATATTTTAAATGCATTTAAAAGTTAAAACCAGCACTCTGAATTGTGCCTGGAAATGGATGGCCAGTCAGTGTAGGTAAAAATACTGATAAAAAAAATTCCAAATGCCTAGTCCCAATCATATGTTTATATTTGGGCCATAATTCAACATGGAAATAAGCATTTTTAAACACAATCAATAAACTTAAAACTAGCACTGGCTATACAATGTTATCTTTATGACATCTTTCTGTAGCATCTGCCCAGATTTTTCTTTCTTCCCAAAAGGTGGTCTGCAACACAACTTGGGCAACCAGTCTTAGGCCTAAATGTAATCCAGCTGTAGATCACAACCCACCAGTTGAAGACCAAGTCTTTAAACGACCCACTTCCTTTTCAAAACACTATGGAAGGGTAAGCTGAATTTTTCACACAGGAGTCTCTTTAGGAGGCCATTTTGGATATTTATTATTAAAGTGATCATCCCATCTTGTGAATTATTTTTACAGGATACTTCTCCTATAGCTTAAAAAAAAGGCTTTAATAACTGCAAACGTAAGGAAACAGGGAGTAGATTAACCAGAAGAGCTGAAAGACATTTTGTGGTCAATTGCTTCTCAAAATAACCCTGCAGTAGTATATATTTTGTTACCGGAAACATGATGATAAAGTTAATTATTAGAAACAACAGAGGATGCATGAGGAAGCACCGTGACTGTGTTGACATAAAGGAAACACTAACACATTCCATTATGTAAATGAATTCAAAGCTATTCCATGAATGATCAGCTAGAAGGGACATAATGATTTATAATTCAAATAACTGAGCCTTAAAATCAAATTGGGCTAATATATTTCTAAATATGTAAGCCCGGAATAATTGTTAAAATAATGCAAAACAAGACAGCAACACAAATCATTTGTTGCCTCTTGTTGTTTAAAATCTCAGCCTTTTTTTTTGGCACTGTGGTGTCTAATCCATTCTAAAATTATGATTTTTTTTAAAAACTGTTACAGAATCTCTGTAGAAATAAATAACGCTTATGCATAATAAAAGATAAGTACCAATTTCAAGGAACATGTAGTGCGTGAGTCTGGAAGGAAATTATATGCATATGAATGAATTAAGCAATGGGCAGGCATTTAAATTAAACTAATTATTTTTAGCCTTTCAAATTAATCACAATTTAATGTACCCTATGTGCTAAAAATGAGCCCCCTGGATGTGGTCTCTAAAAAAAACACAATGCTTCTCACAAAGTTTTGTATTATGAAAACCTTGTCCTCCATCTACTACAATGGCACAATCCCCATCAGAAGAAGAGGACTTGTATTAAGTGTTTGTGAACATCACAACTACTCAGTTGCACTGAAAAACTAATGCAATGTTAAAAGGTCAAAGTCTGCAATGCCAGGAAGTATTTATAAACACTTCATATGTAAGAAATAAAAAGTACCTCAGAATTATTCTTTTTTTAAAAAAGAGCCAATAGATTTTAAAGAGGGAAAAAAGCAGATATGTGCCGTTAAAAGCCAAAATGACCAGCAAAATTGGGTTGTACATCATTTTCCAGCAAAAGAGAAAAACAGCCTCGACAGGTGTAATTTATCATTTTTCTGATTTAATACCAAAGAAATATATTAAAATAATAAAAAGAATCCTGAAATCCTCAAAATTTGTTGTGATAAATAGCCCTCCCTGCCTTTATTGCATTATGCCTACTAACAGAAATATTGCATGGTGGATTTTGCCAGACAAGGACGATTATTTTCCAATAAAAAGTTGCATATTAAATTCCAGCACAAAAGTGGGTGTCTTAATACTTCTGAATTCTTTTTTCATTTGCCAAAGAACGCAATTTTAAACTTAACTAATACTAACACATAAGAAAAAGCGAAGCAGCATTTAGGCTAGCTCTAATGCTGCGCCCATCTAAAACCAGAGAAATATACAAATCTCAGAACTTTGGTCAAATAACATTTAATACAGTGGGTAACTAAATTTTATTTATTCAAAAATACTTTTTTCAACAATGCTGATTTTTTTTTAATCATCTCATGGACAAATCCAACACCAGTTTTGTATATGAACCAGGCGCTCTTTTCAAATCACAGCCTTACACAATTCAGTAGTTATCTGCCAACCAAGAGGGCTTTACACAGCTCATTTTGGAAGAATGGCAAAGAAAGACAGGAGAGTAGTCTTTTGTGAGTATGCTTGGACCCAAATCCAGGATAGACAGACACGTGGGGGGAAACCACACAGGAAAAACAACAACAAATGAATTTGCTGTATACCGAGTTGTATCATTGGCCCACCTAGTCTAGTACTGACTACTGTGATTGGCAGTTGCTCTCCAAGCTCTCCAGCAGAAAGGTCCTTCCCAGTCTAGCTACTTCAAATTGTTTTGACCTGAAATGCTGGGACTGAACAAGAGACCTTCAACATATAAAGTATGTGCTCTGCCAAAAGTCTCAAGAGAGGCTATTGTCCAATTCTGCTATGTGCCACTGAAGTAGGAAAAAGATGAGGATTCCTTGAAAGAACATGTATCCAAAGGCAAAAAAACTGGTAAAAATAGGAGACTGCTCTAACACCTGTTTGAAAGGCAGCATAACAAAGTGAAGACTGTCCAAAAAGTGTTTAGCATGCAATGTGGGACAAATCCTCTACCCTTTTAAGAAGTCTACATTTATCATCATCATCAAGAATATTTACATACTGCTTTTCAACCAAAACTGTTCTCAAAGTGATTTTATACAACAAGGAATAAGAAGATGGTTTTCTGTCCCAAAAAGAAGAAGGCAGAAACCAGTAATCAGCCACTGGGAGGGATACTATGCTGAGATGAAGACAGCCAGTTGTTCTCTTTATGCTAAACAGAAGAGAGGACATTGCTACTTCAGATGTTCCTTTTTTGTCCAATTAGCAGGGTCTTTCTGGCTGTCCAGAACCAGGAAAACATGCTTAGTTAGTAATTTAACTTCTGTACTGCCTTCATCTACCAATGACAAGTTATCTTCATATCTTAATAAAGCTATTTAAGTAGAATCTCTTGTTGACCTTCAGTTTATTGAACACTATCAGGTCAAAAGAAAACTTGTTTAAAAACACAATCATTTTTACCCTTTAAACATTTTGGCAATGCAATACAACAACCTAGTTTCTTCTGTCTTTCTCACAGGTTAGCGATAGCTCCTTTTCACATGCATGTATAATAAGAGAACACACAAAAGCATTTATAATTCAACATTAGCTAGCAAATTAAATGAGCCCAACAGACCACAAACCCTCCCATCAGCACAACCCATGCTTTTAACCCTAGATATGTGGAGCACTCTGCCAGTTTCAAGCCCTGAAGTAAGTGTCAGGTACTCTAATGCCATAGCTACTGCTCCATCATAGCCACCCATCAAGAGGGGGAAACAGAGAAGGGGTTTGAACTTACTTACTGATTGGGTAAGGGTGAATGTTTTGAGTGTAAGCATGCATGCAGGTTTGTGCATCCAATGAATGAGGGCTGACTTGGGGAAGCAGGAGACTCTTCAGTCTATCAAATTCCTCAGTCCAATCACAATTTTTGGCAGACCCCTGCTTGGCACATGTATAGATACACAGAGCAGATAGACCTGGCCTCCAGAAACTGGCTGTGTTGGGACACTGGGTCTACTCATTCTGGTAGACCTGGCCTCCAGAAAGTGGCCTGGTTTAATCTCATCTGCCTGCCTAGAAATATTGAAGGGGTATTGTGACCTCCACAGAGCAGCTCAGGATGTTCACAGTCGGTAGTCCTGGCATCAAGAAAGCAGCTGCGTTAGGAGAGAAGGTCTACCCACTCAGGTAGACTTGGCTAGGCAGCAGCTGGGTTAAATTCAAAAGTGTCCAGGACTCCCAGCAGTGGTGGTCTTCAGAATTCAATAACTCTTTGAGATTCCCCCTCCCCATGGATAGTAATCAATTAGAAGCAGCTCTTCCAAGGGAAAGGTATGACCCTTCCAAGGGGAGAGGGGACCCTAACCTCCCAGACTGAACTGGAAAAGTAGAACATCCCTCCTTTGGGTGTTTCCCCAAAAGAGTATCCTGAAACAGAACAAACGCAGATTCAGATTGCATATTTGATGCCAACGTAACTAGGTAAAACCACAAGGATTTGCTGACAGTGCCTTCAATTCAGACCCCCTGCAAGCCAATGTTTTCACCACAAGAATGAGCATGCAACATCTTCAGCATCAATGTCATGATATGTTGCTAAAGGTTCAAAGAGAGCCCCCAGAAATGGTGAACCCAATTCAGATTTCATGAAGGAAATCCATGAACCATAAAGGGATTACTCAAGGCTACATCACTGAGGCTGTGAGGAATCAGTGGAAGGGATGGGAAATCATAGAGCAGCTCTGAGGCCAACACTACCTCTAGGATGTCAGTTTGTATTGTCTCTGGATGCCAAGACGTGAACTGAGGCATCTGAGCATTTTCTATTGCGGCACACAAGTCTACTGTTGGCGGATGATCTATTTGAGCACCCAAGAGTATAGGACCAACTCTGTCTTTTGTAAAGACCAACTTTGTTGAGCCAAACTATGGTTGATTACAAGACCCAGCCAAATGCTATGCTCCAATTAAGGCTGAAGGATCTTCCATTTAAGTTAATACATTACAGCAGTGGAGTTCCTAGGGGGACGATGACACTAAGACTTTCACAGCCGCAACTGGCTTTGAAGGCAATGGGGAGGGGCACTTTACACAGGCATCCCTGCACCTGAAAAAACTTAGAATTCCCCCCCCCCCCGAACACCACTGCATCACAGGTTTCCCTGGTGGAGTGATGTTTACCTGGTAACACTCTGCTGTTCATATTTGCATATGTAGACACATTGTCCAAAGCACAGGAGAGTGAGGGACAAGATCTTGGAATTCCAGCATGGCAAACTCGTGGTTCAAAGTTCCTGCAAATTCCTGTTCTTTTAAGCTTTGTGGGGGACCAGGTCCTATGCATAAGTGCTTTCCATCTCAAAACAGACTCAAAACATCTCAAAACATCTATAGTAATTATCATTAACATCCCAGTTATTCTGTTAGGCCAGCCACAAATCCCTCAACTTCTAGATCATTCCTGGGATTGTCAGCATTACATGGGCCTGACAGGCTGTCTGCTGCTGAAATGGACCTCTGCAAAGGTTTAAATAATGGACCTCTATAGACCTCTGCTGGAATAGAAGCCTCTAAAGAGGTTCTCAGATTATCATAGCTGGAGGCAACAGCACTCATAGTTAAAATTTCTGGGTATACCGACCATAAATATTAAAAACTGCTGTTGTCTGATGAATTAAAAAACATTTAGTCTACAATCGCTGTAGATATCATCAGGCATCCAAAGGTAAAACTCCACCATTCCAAGGTGTGCCAACTTCCTGTTTCTATATAATTGCAAAGGTCTTCCCAAACCCAACTGAGTTAATTAGAGGCATACAATTCACAGGGGACTTCATCCTAATGTAATTATAAAAGACACTTAAAGTGACAATTTCCTTTAAGTTAGTTCTTAGTATCCAGATTACTAAACACCTCCATTTAAACATCCAATCATGTTGAAAGATGGTACAATTATCAATTTCTTAGTAGTCTTAGAACAAAAACAGTTCTTATATTAACCTTATTAAGGATTCTGCGAATTCTGGCTGTAATATCTTGCTGTATGACACATTTTGCGTCTATAATATGGATTATGTTTCCAGAAAATGCAACTAGAGGCAACTGAGATATTTAAGCATAAAGATAACATGAATAAAAAGGAGGAAACCTGATCTCTGAATTGTATTTGGATGCCAATTTTAGAGCACTCAGAATCAGGTCTGCTACCCAGAAGATAAAGTCTTATGTCAAAGAAATTGATAATTGCACCATCTTTCAACATGACTGGAGGTTGAAATCGAAGTGTTTAGGAATCTTGATAGAAAGAACTAACTTAAAGGAAGTTGTCATTTTAAGTGTCTTTTACATTAGGAAAAAGTCCCATGTGATTTGTATGCCTCTAATTCAGTGGTTCTCAAACTTTTAGCACTGGGACCCACTTTTTAGAATGAGAATCTGTCAAGACCCACCAGAGGTGAAGTCATGACTGGAAGCGACATCACCAAGCAGGAAAACTTCGGTGAATTCTAGGCTGCAATCCTACCCACACTTACCCAGGAGTAAGTTCCATTCACTATCATTGTTAAAAGCATATACATAGTAGCTGTTAAAAGTACAGATCTGTTACATTTTCCCCTAACACAGTCACATAGCATGGAAGCATCAAGTCTAATACATTAAAAACATTGAAAAGTATGGGGACCCACCCAAAATTGACTCACAACCCACCTAGTGGGTCCTGACCCACAGTTTGAGAAACACTGCTTTAATTAACTCAATTGGGTTTGGGGAGACCTTTGCAGTTATATAGAGAACAGAAAGTTGAGATGCCTTGGAATGGTGGAGCTTTGTCTTTGGATGCCTGATGATGATATCTACAGTGATTGTAGGACAAAACGTTTTTTAATTCATCAAACAACATCAGTTGTTTTAGATATTTATGGCCGTATACCCAGAGATTTTAACTATGAGTCTATAGAGGCTTGGCATAGAAATGATTGCATCACTATATCCTGACATGGTATCCTTGGGTCCAGGATGTGAGTGCACCTGATGTCAGAGTGTTGCTTCTTTGGTCCTTTGGGGCATAAAGTTGAACTTGAAGTCATTTGTTCAGGTTTTCTGTTGACAAGTTGACCTTGTACCCAGGAGCAGAAGATGAGGTCTGAAGGTGGTCTTCCTGGAACAAAAGTACTGTTTTGCATTCTATTTTTGTTCTCTTCCATCTACTTCCCAAACCTTCTCAAAAGTTTTTGGAGAAGGCACAGCCAAATTATTGGGGGTGTTTCCCATGAAGGGATCCTTGGGGTCAGGTATGCTAGAATCTCTCCTTCCAGCTTGATGCCTTTGAGGTTCAATGTGTAACATGCCTTTGCTAGGGTAGCCAGGGAAAATTCAGATAGGAATTTGTCTGGATATGGGGTCCACTGGTCCAGTCTTCTTCCATTCTTCTTACAAAAGCTTCCCCTCTTTTTTTGTGATTCAAAAGTAAAGATGTCTTCCACTTGTCTGGAGGGAACTTGTTAAAGAGATCATATAAAAGGTTGCATCGTCCCCTCAGCCCACCCCTCCTTGAGGGACTGTGAACAAAGGAGTCAACTGAGAGCCTAGGCTTGCCTAACTCCCAAGACCCTTTTAAGCCACCTGGGCCTCATCTATGGATCTTGCATCTGCGATTCCCACTAGAAGAGGTTGATTCTGAAGAATTGACCCTCTTGCTTGGAGAACTGCAGAATTTGCTCCTTGATGGACATCTGCCTCCCCTCTGCTACTCTCCAAAGTTGCAAAGGGGGCAAGGAGATATATGGTCCTATATGGGTTTCCTTTCTAATCTTTCATTGTTTCCTTTTTAGGAGATAGTTTTTACTCCCCAGAAGGGGGAGAAGGCAAGGAAGACTTCCTAGAAGACTCTACACATACCCAAGCCCTTGCAGCCTCCCGGGGGTGCGGGGAGTCCAGCGTGACCTGCAGCAGGGCTCCCCGCAGCAGTGAAAGTAGATGCGGAGCGATCGCGTCCCGCCTCCGCTAAAGCGGAAGTGGAGCGTGATCACTCCACATCTACTTTCACTGCTGCGGGGAGCCCTGCTGTAGGTTGCACCAGGCTTCCCGCATCCCCAGGAGGCTGCAGGGGCTTGGGCAAGTATACCCAAGTCCCTGCAGCCCCCCTGAGTGGCACGGTCCTGGGGATCACGCCGCTACCTCCTCCCTGACACCAGGCTACCCCCACCCCTTGAGGGGGCAGGGGCCAGGGCCCACAGGCTGGGGCGTTGCGACGCCCCAGTTTGAAAAGCCCTGCTGAATACAGATATTTCTTGCTTGTACTTGTAATACTCATGTCAGAATTATCCTCTGACAAACTATCCTAATCAAATTGCCTGAGGTGCAACTGCAAGAGCCAGGGTGGTGTAGTGGTTTGGGAAGTGGACTCAGACCTGGAAGATCCAGGTTCAAATCCCCCCTCAGCCACGAACCTTCCTGGGTGACCTTGGGCCAGTCACTTTCTCTCAGCCTCACCTACCTCACAGGATTGCTGTGAGGACAAAAGGAGGGGAGCAGCTGTGTACACCACCCTGAGCTCTTTGGAGGAAGGGGGTATAAAAATATGAAAAATAAATAAAATAAAATAAGATCCATGCCAATTTCCTTTCTGTATAAACACATTACCACTGCCATAGAGAAGACAAAAAAGCAATTTTTACTTTTTTACAAAATCATTGTACTCAAGCCAGTCCACCACATATACTATACAGCCAACCCTGCATGTGAAAGGATCCCCAAAGGTCACAGTGGAACCCTGTTTCCCACACAAATGGCATGCACGAAAAGGCACATATGTACGCAACATGTTAGGCTTCTGCAGGGAGGTCTCTGCATGGCTCCCATAACCCTGCTCACCCTTCCCAATCACACTCAGTCAATGATTATAACATTATTTAACAAAGTGTAGGCTCCTCCTCCCTTCATCTCCAGGCAGAGTTGTTGCAAGAAGGATGTACCACTCAGGTGTCTGAATACCCTATGACCCAGGGGTTAGAAGAAGTGGGTTGTTAGTTGAGAGACACTGACCTAATCAGGCTTCAGAATTCAGTGGTGGGGAGCGGGTTACTTCACCCTTCTACCTCCTCCACCAGTCTTCCCTTGTCTCAGCCCCAGAGGAGCCACTAGTAGCCAGCCCTCAGAGGACTGTCCAGAGACTGAGACCATCATCCGCTCTCTTCTATTAAATCACAGTTCTAACTTCTACCAGTACCAGTTCAACAATATTAAGCCAGAACATTAAGATTAACAGGAGGGAGAAATTGTATGCAAACAAGAAAGACATTTTTTAAAATGTACTATGCATAGAAAGAACTAAAACAAATTAATACTTGAATATTAAATAGTTCCACGGGTATTAAAATAGTTAAACAGTAAAACAGTTCATACTCTACTGCCTTCTGAACTATCCCATGGGTAGAACTTGAGATATATAATTAAAAGGATATCCAACAGAAAGATCATTTAGAAACTGAAGAGTTCTTGAAATCACAGGTTCACATTGTCCCCAGTATTTAAGATTTGTAACACTAGAATTAAAAACAACAACACAAACACAATTTATCAACTTGTGTTCTAAGCTTATGCTCAAACTCACTATCATGGTTATATTATGCATTATGCTATTTTGAAAGTAAAACATCATAAACCAGTAAGCACACAAAACAGTGTCTTCAACAGTTTATGAACCACCACATACTAGTTGATTTGGGAATATTTTATTTCTTACCATTCCCAATTCCCAATTGTTCCAGCATTTTTCTTACAAAAACAAGCATTATTGGTTTGCATTCAAAGATCTGTAGGAACTCCAGCATCCAGACATAATCTGTGTGCCCCAAAGGCCTTCCTCATGCACTTCAGTGTCAGAAGCAGTTTCACACATACAATGAGATACTACCCCTAGCAAGTGAACAAGGAAGTTGCATCTGTACCAAAATTCCAAAATGCATATTAACATTCTAAACTGAAGCACATATTGGACCAAATTTCAGTTGGTTGAGTAACAGTATAAATGAAAGACAGCTACACACTTCAAAAATCTTTTTATCTTTCACTATCTTTGTGCTATCCAAATGTATCTATGTAAACAATGTCTGCAAAAGCAGGGCATCTTTTGAGCCACACAAGCATAACATTCAAACCTACTCATTCAAAAAGAAAACAATAAAATTTTCTACAAAAAATAAACTACAAACGAAACACCACCATATCTATTTTATAATGCTTTTATCTTTATTTTTTCTCAAATGTCAGTGTTCTCAAGAACCAATCTTACTGCAGTGTGCATTTGCACCTCTGGTACAAAAATAAAAATCAGCAGACTCACATCAAGAATAACTGTATTTCAAGTATTATAGGGCACTCTTTCTTCCCACACAGAGTTTGTAATGTATGATCCTAAAATACACTGACAATTACAAAATTCAGGGTTGATTAAGACTGGGTATTGTTTGAAACATAACATGACTCTTTTTCCTTATGACTGGTGTTTGTGGGAGAGGGAGGGGGCAGTAGATTAATTCCCATGATCATGCTGCTGCTGAGGGGAAATTGTTTTTTTTAACTTACCAGGGGGTAAATAACACACTTCTGGTTTTCATCGCGAAACTGGAAGTGGCTTGTGGTTTTTTCCCCATTTTACAGTACTGCGGAGGTGCTGGGAAGTCTACAGAGGCTCTCTGGAGAGCCATAGCGACCTCCAGATAAGTTTTAAAAAACACTTTCCCCTGGCAGCAATGCAACTGTGGTGACTGTGTTGCTACCATTGCTGTCCCCTCACCCCTTAAAGGCGCAGCAACAGAGTTTCCCTGGCTGGGGCACTGTAATGCCCCAGTTTGGGAACCTCTGCTTTTAAAGGAAGCTTGCAACAATTTATTGAGCTCAAGCAGAATATTTCTTCCTGATTTTGCACTGTATCATGACAAGCATTTAAAGTGGAAATATGAAAATGAGTAAAGTTTAGATTAGAATAATCTAATTTTCAGAAGTGTGACAAGGGGAATAATGAGAGGCAAGAGAGTAAATGGCGCATGAATACACATCACCTCTCAAATTTTAAAATTTATATACAACTATACAAAATTGTAAAAGACAGTGAACCAACAATTAGCATAATTTAAATTTAGCATTTTACTTTCAAGTCAAACAACAAAATAAATTACTGTAGATGGTAACTAAAATGCAAACTCACATTTTTGCCATGAATGTTTCTAGAACTTGATTGTCATCTGTTATTCCCAAGACTTCTGACATTCGGGCATAAACCTGGAAAAAATGAAAGAATAGTATCTTAAGAAGCTGCTACAGTTTTCAACACATTTATTATTCTACAAGAGATTCCTTCATTGGCAGTAAGGCAAAGGCAAACTGGGTCTTTTTTTTTTTTTTTTTTACTCCATTCTATTCAGGAGACACAAAGGCATGCATCACCTTTCAATATTGAAATAATGGGCTGAAAATATCTTTTCCCACATTTTGTAATCCACTGATGCTATAGTTTTTAAAAAGTCACTTTCTCCAAGTAAGCCACCCTGAGCAGTTCTAAAACAGCTGGAAAAGCAAGGTACTGTATATATTTTTAAAATAAATAAATAAAACCTTAACGTTGTTATAAGTAGATAGACATCAGTGGGCAAGAGTTGCAAAGGATGCACAGTTTACTATGCACAGAGCTATCCTAAGTAATAAGTCTCCTTTAGTACAGTAGGATTTGCTCTTGGTTGCATAGGATCTCAGCATAAGTGCCACATATTTTCCTGGAACTTCTTTTTATTTTTGCTAACAAATGAGAGCCAGTGCAGAGCTGTTGTTATACGGATGGAGGAGACCCAAGTTCAAATTCAAAGCTTACTGGGCAACGTTGGACAGTTACCTTCTCGCAGCCTAACTTTCCTTGTGGGATGGTTAAACTGCTGCTGCTCCTGAAGATAAGCAGGAGGCAGCACAGATACCACCTTGAACTCTTTGGAAAAAAGGTAGAATAAAAAGTGCAATAAACCAACAGCATTTAATTGCAAGCACTCTATTGCAACTGCCCTGTTTCTTTTTCCCTCCATCATCTTCATGTTCTCTGCCAACATCTTTTGGACATGCCTTTCTCTGCCAAATGACAATAATCTGTTGAACTTTTAATTCAAAAAATGGAACCATCTTGAGTCTGAATATGAGTGGATGGATGGATTATGCTATACAAAGAAAGCTGCTTCTGTAAATAAATTTTTCAGCATTTTTCAGGACACAAAGTGTTTTACCACAATTATTTTTATTGATTTTATTTATCCCAAAACAAAATTAGAATGAAAGAGAATGACATGACCAAAGAACTGAGCTCCAACACTTTGTGAGCCTAATACTCTACATCAGGATGCCCAAATTCCAGCCCGGGGGCCCTCAGGAACCCCCCAAACTGATCTGCAGGGAGCCCTCAGTCTCCAATGAACCACTGGCCCTCCAGAGACTGCTGAAGTCTGCGCTGGCCCGACACGACTACTCTCAGTGCAAGTGCCAACTGTTTGACCTCTCATGAGAGCTGAGGGCTCCCTCCACTGCTTGTTGTTTCACATCTCTGAAGCGGCCGCAAAGGAAAGGGCGGCCTTACTTTGCACAAAGTCTTTTATAGGCCTTGAGCTATCGTGAGACCTTCAGTCATTCATGTAAGTTCCATCTCTAATATATTCATTTATGTAAATTTATTCAAATTTTAAATGTAAAATAATTATTTTTTTCCCTGGTCCCCAACAGTGTCAGAGAGATGATGTGGCCCTCCTGCCAAAAAGTTTGGACACCCCTGATCTACATCACTGTAGCACACTGATGCATAGTTACAGGAGAAGATCTACTTGACTTATATTTGAGAACATTAAAAAACAAGAAGCTCTCCAAGGCACCCATTATGTGAGTGGCCAATGCCAGAATTCTACCAATTAAATGCTCAAATTTTGAACCCATTCTTGTATCTGGGAGAGTTGCAGTTACTATAACTGGAAGTTTTTAGGTTTTGGGTGCTTATATAACTCTGTTATGAATATGCATTGGGACTTCACTATGATCATGTTTTAACATTTCATGCAGAAGTGTCTTATCAATTTTTTGGTTAAGCAAACATTTCAAAGTAGTAACATGATCTCTATGACAAAACATGATTAAAAACCTTTAAATTCTGTCTTTCACAAAAGTACCCAGGGTGGCTAACACCAGTTAAAAAACTCTAATACAACAGTCTTATGACAAGAGGCAGCAAATAAATCAAGCAAGAAGTAACAGTAAGTATTCGGCTTATCTGATCAGAACAAACTGGTCTTCAAAAGGTGCTGGAAAATCATGGGGCAGACAGAAAGATCTTCCTGGACACAAGAGTTCTCCAGGCCTAAGCACAGCCTCAGAAAAGGCCCTGTCCTGCATTCCTGCCAATTGCATTTCCTCTGGCACTGAAACTTGTAAGAGTCTCTCCCTGCTGATGTTAAAGCATGGCAAGCTTGTGTATTCTTTCCTAAGCATACCCTCAGAAAACCTCCAAATCTGCAATCTGGGGTCAAATCTAGATCCCATATTTATAGAAAATACTTTACATATGATTATTTCTACCTCTGAATTGACGTGTTTGCCATTTCCACAGAAGCTTTAAAAGCATTTAGCCTCACTTATTTATTGAGAAGAATGTAAAAGGACTATAATTATCAGACAAAAAACAAAGTTAGTTCCAGATACAGTTTTTAAAAACAAAAAGGATACAATAAAACACATCTTAACTATTTTGCAGTTCTTAGTCCTTGAGCAATTCTACAGGAACTATCTATATTAAACACCATCATCTGCAACAGTAGTTTAGGATGGGTTGCAACATTTAAAATGTATTGTCAGCTTTTGGCTTATCTTAGTGTCCATGTTTCATAAGAACCCCTCCCCATATATATATATATATATATATATATATATATATATATATATATATATGAGAGAGAGAGAGAGAGAGAGAGAGAGAGAGAGTGCAAGACATGCTATATTAGCATTTTGTTCTCTTGTCAATTAACGTTCAGATCAAGATCTAACAAATAAAATCCTGGGAGAGATGTCAAGTATAACAAAGAGCACTCCTTTAATCCACAGTTATCCTTATAGCTTGTGCTACTCCTTTTATCATGCATTAGCTTTGATTCCTATTATCCCATCAAGATCTGTGTCAACACTAGTCCCTAGAGATGTCCCTCAACTACTAGAATCTGACAGCTAAGCTCCAGTGCTAAACAGGATCATTACCTCTTAAATCTACTTATCTGAACCACTGAATAAGTAAATTGAAAAGCTCATTAACAGCAACAATCTGATTTGTTTTCACATGTGACAAGGTCATTTTAAGTAGATCTATAAGAGACATAGTCTGATTACATACTATGGAAGATAGAAGCCCACAAATTAAAAGAATCTAGGACACACACAAAATATGACATGCATTAAACCTGCACAATTCTGCATAGAAAAGTATTAGAACTTGTTTACTTCTCCTAAATTACAGACATAAAGAGACATCATTAGCATTTGTATAGTCTTTTCCAAAGTTTCAAGGGCTTCATATGCATGATCTTATAATCTTTACAACATCTCTGTAAGTTAAGTTTATTTCCCATTGTAGATGGGGAGAGGATGAGTGGGTATGGTTTGCCGAAGACCACTGAGTTCATGGCAGAGGTGAAATTCAAACCTGAGAAATTCACCCCCTTAGCTACTATGCTACACCAGCTCTCATTAAGGTTCAGCTCACTAAATAACCTCTGTGCAGAGAGCCTTTTGCACGCACAAAGGTATGCATATGGTGGGGTTGGGTTAACTTCCACTGGTGGTGCCCTTTGATGTCTCTCATCTCTCTGTTGTGAATTCCATCCACACAAGGGCCTCAGCACACATACCTGTAAAGGTACATACAGGCATGCATATGTATGATCTATGTCCTCTGAAAAATGGCCTTTGTATTGCTCAGTCAGAACCTACATACCTAGACGCCTGTTAAGTTGGCACTACTATGTGCGGAGGTCAGGTGTGGCAAGGAGGCAGGGCCAGAAGTTACAATTTCATTAACAAATGTACTCCATTAACACACGTACGCACCTCCACTAACACATGTACAACATCCACTAACACATGTACACATGTGTGGCACTAACACAGTTTGTAGTGGGATGTAGGCTCTGCTCTTTCTCACATTTTCCAGACTCACCTAAACAGAACTTTATCTCTTTGGATTTATGTCGTCAATAATTGACAGACTGTGGCTAAAAGTTCTCTAAGATTTCTTGACTTTTTTTGGTCAGGACATATTTAAAGGACTATGTTCCCAAATGATTTTTGCACACCGATAGTAGAAGAGTTTGCGCCAAAACATACACAGCACTTACCAAATCTGATGTCAAAAGGGTTCAGAATGCTAGGATGAGATCTGCAGTGTATTCACATAATTCATAGAAAAATCAGACAAATAACACAAGATCCAACTTGTGTGTGACACATCCCAAAGTCTGGGATCACAAGATTTTCAGTGGGGGCTAGAAATACAAAGCTCCCACATATCTAGCACTAAGTGACAATTAAGCTTCAGCTGGAAGCATGGTAAATTTCAGATATTAGTCTTTCAAATATATTCCCAACTAATGTTCTTCTTCTTACAAAACATAATATGATTATGAGGTGAAGTACCATCCAATCATGTTATCTCCACATCAATTCAGCACTTAAAATACCACAAGGTAACATTGTAGAAATGAGAACAGTCTATTCTTATTTCTGAAGCAATCCAAGAGACTATTTGCTACCCTACAAAGAATACAGGAGACAGGGAGAAATATATACAACTTCAGAAACAAAATTGTAGAAAACAGTGTATTTGAATTTAATTATAGGCTGAGAAAACACTTTATAGCCATTAAAGAAATTAAAGTTTCACTCCTATATTGTTCTTCTAATCCTGTGGCCCCAGACATGTTTAGCTAAGAAGCAGAAGCTAATTATGTCAATCCTTAAAGTGTGAAGCATATTGTGTAACTGGGAAACAGAGAATGAGGGGTTCCTAAAGGTTGTATGGATATATAATGACAGTCAGAGAAATTCAATAACAGCTCTGTATGGAACGTACTCAGAAGCACTGCATGAAACAAATTAAACTAGAACAATGAATCCTTCACACTGTGCAAATAAGAAAATACCAGAAAATGTTGATTCTATATGTTTCATAAGGGTTGTAATAATGAATTAAGATTTGGGGTAGCGAAACTTCACAATTACAGTAAAGTTATTACCCAGAGGTACTGCATAAATGTTTTAGCTCTTAACAACTTGAACTTTCTTCAAGTTCTACTGCATATAACCAGCATTCATGGGGAAAAAATTACAACATTTTGTCATCAGATAACTTAGCACAGGCAAATGCCTACTCTTTCTGGATGAAATAGGTGGACGAAGGTAGGTGTGGCTGCTAGCTGAGGTCTCAAATGGACTACAACTGCTCAGGAAGCTGGGCAAGGGGAACACTTTGGTTCACGTTATACTGGGTCATTCTTAAGCTTATTCCTAACTGATTCTTCTGTGGAAATAATAGACTCTGTGGCAACTTTCCTACATCAGCTCATTGAGCTGCGCAATCGAGAAGTTGATTTGTTATCTGGCTGACCAAATGTATATAGTCTAGATTTGTTTGTTTTATATGCCAATAAAGGATTCTATATCTCTCTTGCTTCTCATTTCTTGTTTGCATTTGGCCCAGGATATCCTAGACCTCAGATCAGCTCCACCAGATTCTAAGCTATGTGTCGAGCTGAGTGGCCTGACACAGAGGCCTTTGATTCTACGGTAGCCCAAGGGCTGCTGCACAATTGAGTAGCCCCATTTCCCTTCCCCGGGAGAAGGGGACGAAAGTCCCCTTACTCTGAGGAGCCGCTGGCAACAGCGCTGTTGTGCATAGGATGCCGTGGCAGCCATTTCGGCACTGCAGCAGTCCTGGCAGAACAGGCAGCTCAGGATTGGGCTGTTAATCCACAATAATGTATACCAACCATTTCTATCTTTTGGTGAATGTCTTAACACAAGGTGTTACATTCTCACCTTTTCTTATATATGGACATCTACCTTGAGCTGACCCCCTTATTATTATTACATAACTGCTGTATAATATACCACTGTTAAATTTAAATACTACTCTTCAACAAAAAGAATTTCAAAAGCAACTTTAATAGCAAAATAAATTCAAAAATGATTCCCATGTTTCCTCCCACCAACAAGAATATTTATCACCACATCATAATAAGCAATACCCAAAATGGCCATCAAGACTTGCAGAAAGATATCCAACATTTAAAAGACAGTAAAGATTTTATTTTATCATATTGAAAACCACCACTCACATGACACTCAATTCTGCAAATCTAGCTGATCACTTATTTTAGAAGAATTTTGCTTCAGTCCTTCAAGGCTGATTTCAATTAAGCCTGTGTGCATGAGAAAAACACGTGGATGTCACCATCCACATGCAAAAGTTGTTCAGTAGGTAAACTGCATGACAGAGGGAGCATGGGTGGTGAGGCTGAACTGTGCGTGCAACAGTCATGCTGTCAGTTTTAGCAGAGTTGATCACTTGTTGTGGAGTGAGAGAGAGAGAGAGAGAGAGAGAGGAAGACTGATTTCAAGGTAGTCTTCCTCCTCAGAGTTGATGACAGTATCAACCATCGACTTGAGAAGGAGATCTTTTTGTGCAATAGCTTGCATGCAGTTTCTGGATCAGGGCCTTTATGTTCTAAGTTATATATCAGAATGCTTTTTGCACATTTATATCTGAGCCTTGGGGGGAAGGTAGAAGACACAACATAGCTAATACTAGCAATTTGAACACTACTCTTTGGCAGGCCAGAAATAAGATAATTGTTCAACATAGGCTGGCTCTTTTGAACTACTGGAAGCACTGCCTGTAATTATAGACATCTGTCATTGCTAGCCACTCAGTAGTAATCCTGACATCAGTATACAACTATAACAGTAAACTGCCTCCAGGCATAGTAATGGAGGCCAGATACAAAAGGCGGGCAATCAGCTGCTTCATCCAAACTATCTGTCAAAGGTTCCCAACCACAAATAGCTCTTACATTTTGTATCCTTAGGATAATATGATGATTTATTTTAGATCCTCTAATATTTACAGTCAAGGCCATCTACTAAAATAAAGAAACAAACCTTATGGTTAAACAGAGGCAGTTTGATATCATCCTGAAAGATCATAGCTCATCACTCCAACATTGCTAGCTGTTTTGAACATGTCCCGTTTTAATAATAAATTGCGCTCATAGAAGTTTAATCAAATGTCATTAGCAAAACTATTGTGCAGTGAGATTTACAAAACCATACAGGTGTCAGTATGCTATACCTTTATCATGTAAGAAAATGATTCATCTTCATATTTTATTTTGTTGAATAATGAATGTTTAGTATTTGCAAGTCATGCTTGGATCAGATGCGTTATTAATTCTCGTCTTCAAACCTATTTTGATTTTCATGACTAGAATTAGGAAACCAATATCTCTAAATTTCAAGTTAGATGAATAATCACAATAGCAAATGGAGAGATGAACCAAAAAAAGTGGCTGTGGGCTTAAGCTAATTAAGGATGAACATCCTTATAATTATTATAATCTGTTATTAACAAAACCAAGACAGCTCATACCAAACACACAGCTCGTACCAAAGAGAAACTATTAATTATTAGACAGACTTTTAGCTTACAAGTGAGTTGCATTTTAAAAACCTTCTTTAAAATACAATTGCTAAATGCCTTACAGTGCTGTAACGTGAGACAGGTTCAAATCTTATTACTTCACTGAAATTAAAACCTAAGTTTTAATACTGTTCAAGTCGAACAATGATTCCACACTTTATTGCTTTTGAAATCCCTTGATGATCATAGGAAAAAATGCCCTCGAGAAAAAAAGACTCTGTTTTCGATAAACAGAAAATACAGTTTGCACTCTTAGCCTCTTTGTCATCACAAAAAAAGGATTTAATGCCAATTCTTAAAAAAAAGAAGACTTTTTTTCACAAAATGTGCACCTTGTGTGCCATTTGTAAAATCAGTTCACTTTCTTTTATTTATTACTGCAGTGCGGCAAGGCAATAAAGCAGCTACCGATAGCTAATAAATTACATGCCTTTTAAAACAATTCTCCTGCTACAAAAACTTGTAACTACAAAGGTTTACATTTACATGGTACATCAAGTGAAATGTCTATATTTATGTCCTATTAACCACTTTAGTAAAATCTGACCTTTTATCTATTAGCTGAAGGCAAATCCGAGGTTATATCTAAGAGTAAACCATATGCACACATCCTTTTAACATTCCTACTATGGCCATTCTAAAAGCATTATTTAAATGTATATAAGATTTGGCAAACAGTGGGTACAAATTCACTCTTCAAGATACACCAGGTTTAAACAAAAAGGAAAAAAAAGATGTCCTTCAATTACCTTGGATCAAAAAAGAACATTAATTTTTCAGCTACACTTCCTCTAATGACACATCATCTATACAGGCATATCTCGGTTTCAAAGGATTTGTAGTAATAATTGAAAAAAAATTACACCTATTTTTAAAGTAGGTACTTTTATAATGCCTTATGAGAACAATTTGGGGGTGAAATACAGAGTATAAAGTTCTTATAAGGCAATCTTATTTCATTATCTGTATAGTCACATGAATAAAATACCCTGAGCATACACCAATGAAAAGCCTAAAGATACCCTTAAAACATGTTGCAGCCTATCAGAATACTATACACTGAAAAGCATTTTAATCACTGTGTTTTTCAGGTGTGTTGCTTATATATTGAGTTGTCTTGCAATACCAAGTCATTAACATAAAACTAATTTTCTTATTCAATTGGCACACAACTTCCAGGTGAAGCAGTCTATAATCCTCTCCTTGTAAGCAATGTTAAGATTGTATTTGTACAGAGTCTGAGAATATTACAGTAATTCTGGGAAATTCAACACATTATGACCTCATATTCCACTGGGATTACTTTCTTGTATCAGATTTCTGCATGAGATCTCGAAAAAGATTTTGAGCATAAAACTTAATATTTCAAACCTGTCTCTGTCAAAAAAGGCTCTAAACAAACAACAACTCCATAGCAGCCTTGCACATTTAACTATCCTTTGAATGTCTTTTCACAAGCCTGAACTATGCTGGGATCAACACTGTGGTACTGAAATACACAATGCAACAACGTACCCCCTCCCAACTGGGTTATTATGTAGTATAATTTCAAGCATTCCAGAATAAAGGAAATATAAATGTTACTTCTTTAGCACAGAGCCAGAGCTTGTGAACTAGAACACAGAAACTAGCATAACATGGGCAGCCGAATTCTATCCTGCGCTGGAAACAGCAAGCTGGCTGGCCTGCACTGTATCCAATGCATGGTAGGAGGTGGATCCAAAGCAACTTGGAATAAGGGGATTCTTTTTGCCTTACTCTGTGTTGTGCAGCAACCACACCAATGGAGCTACTAGGAGCTGCACCAGCAAAATTGCTGGCAGAGATTCATGCAGCCCAATGCAATTCTGGACTGCTCGGGAGGGGGATCAGGAACAACAAGGATGGCACACATCCTTGTGCAGGCCTCCCCAACTCCTAAGCAGGTGCAAACGTACCTTATGGCACGTTTGCAACACTCCCAGGCTGGCACAAGGGACTTGCATTAGCATAACAAGCACGTAGGATTGCACTGTACATGACCAAGAAAATGACATGAAAGGTTTTTGTCCCATGCAATTAAGAGATGGGAGGAGAAACAAAGATAAGGAAACACACACACTTTTGGAATGAGCATTATATGGAATGGAAGAAAACAAATAGAACGTAGGGAGGGGAAACAGACAAAAGGAAATAAGTCAATGGAAAGGGGGATTCAGATTTGTTTTTCTTGAACTGCCATCCAACCAGCAAATCCCTTTGGAGAATAAGGGCAGTTCAAAATGGCCCATGGGTTAGGTATTCAAAAGAAACAGGCAAAATTTCTACTGGGATGGCACAAGCTCTTGCATAAGTCTAAGCAGCTGTCTGTATCATAGCCAACAGAGCTTATACTCCATAAAGACAGAATTGGACATCCCATGTCAAGCCAACATACTTAAAATGTATGTCTTTCCATAGGGAACGATACAATCAGCATGAATAATTCTAGCAAGATTTTTGTCATATACTTTAGATAATGCTTGGACTGAAAAAAGTTGACCTTTGTAAAAATGAACAAGATTTATAGTACTTTCACACAAATTAATTTTTCTAATATTGACATCAATCACTTAGTAATTTATTCCAAAGAATCCACATTATATTCTTCTGGAGGAATCTGACTCCTTCGCTTTCTTTGGTGCAGTTCAACTTTTTTCAAGTGCTAGTTTACTGCTGTGTTTTAGCTTCCAATGTAAGAGCATTGTCAATTCATACTTGAAAACCTCAGTTGAATCACCTTGTTTGAATGAATGGGTTTTTTTGTGGGTAGTGATTTGCCTTTTCCCATAGTCTACTTGCCCCTTCACTGGTATCTTCATTGCAATGCTCTGTTTGTTGTGAAATGAAACAGGTGCAGGGAGGGGGTTTATCAATATCACTGCTGTTTTGTTATTTATTTTACAAATACAACACTATATTACTGCGCATATCAATGTTGTGGTGTGCACACATGTCTGTTTAAAAAATTCCCTTTGGAGCAGCAGCATCAATGATGGTATCAGGGAAAGACTAGCCCTTGAACATGGTAAAAAACCAAACTGTTGAATAAGCCATAAGTTTGAATAATAATAATAATAATAATAATAATAATAATAATACAGTTATTTCTATACCGCCTTTCTTGGTCGTCAGATTTCTCCTTGGACTTTATTCAAGGCGGTTTACATAGGCAGGCAATTTTTAAATCCCCGTAGGGATTTTTACAATTTGAAAGAAGGTCTCTATCTTTCAAGAAACCACAACATTCAGGTGTTTCATTCTTGATCTGGCTGCACATTCTGGCCTACATGATGACCGCTGTCATTCTGGGTGAACTGTCAACAAAATCAACTCTGAGGACTCAAGCGATCATCAGGAGGAAGGGTATTATCAAAGTGAGAGGCTTAAACAGAACTTCCCTAAAGTATTTGTATGGTGGTCTGAGTCTATCTCACAGACCAACACTGAAAATATTGAAACCCTGCAAGTTGATGGGGAAGGGGACACCAGAGCCTTCAAAGACTTCCAAACATGATTAGATGCTAGGGTATTTCACTCTTACTGAAGTTACTAGACATTTGGCATCTCTTGATATTGTCATGTCTTGAGGACAGGAAGGCAATCTCATCACACCTGGGTTGTCTGTGATCCAAAAAGAGCCATTTGTGGCCAAATGCCATTCAGAAACTACTCTAACTGGCTGATCAATTATCAGCTCAGTCAATCTGCCTGCATAGTCAGCCTCTCTCAAAGATGTTCTGCTGTCAATAGCTTTACGAGGGCTAATGCCCAGTGAAACAAAAGGAGAGGCTCCTCCTGAAGGCATGTCATGCCCCCTTCCAGGTTGTAGATGTCTTCATAGAAGTGCTGTAAGTTTTGAGATTCCGAGAAAAGTCCTGAAGGGCCAGTGAATTGTCCAGAGTTTGAGGAAGGCAACACTTGCCGCATATTCTTAATTGGGCCACAAGAGAATACTGCCCATACTTTGTACTTTCCAGTCAGTAAGGCTTGTGTCTGTAGAAACTGCAACTGCAACCCCTGATCTTTAAATGAATGTTGCTGGGTGAATGTCCTATGTTGGAACACTACTGAAGTGATGTGCATTTTTGCAGTACCAAGGCCAAACTGTTGCTCTTCAAGGCTCTTTATTCTAGAAGCAAAGAAAACAGGTCTGAAGCATGTGATTGTACAACATGGCCCAGGAGACTCTTGGCAAGAGATCACCATGTAGCCAGGAGGTACACCAAGAGCTATGAACTGTTCCTCATGGGCTAGGATTTGATCTGGGTTCCTAGCTTGAAAAATGCTTCCAGTCCTGTGTTGTTCTTGCATCAATTGGTCATGGATATGTTATCTGTTGCCTCCACCTGGCTAAGGAAAGAAAGCCATGTTCACATATTGATAAAAGTGGACACTCATTTGTTCATGTGTGCATCCTTGTAGCAATGGTCAAGCCGAAGGGCCAGGCTGGTATGGAAACGGTTGGCTTCTCTAGTTTCAGTCTAGAAACAATTTCAGACTTGTACAGAAAAAGTGTAGGTTTCTATAAAACCTATGGAGAACAGATAATTGTCACATCACATGTTGCCAGAATGGAACAAGCATTTCAACTGAAAGTAGTACCATCTGCAGCAATATGTTGGTCTCAATAGCTGGAATGACTCCAGTGTTCTCTTGTTTGGGCGGACAGAAGAAAATTGATGACTTGGAAGTTGCTCCCTAGCAGAGAAAGTCTCATCTCTGTTCCCTGGCCACAAGGCTACTGCTGCATCCTGCGGGAGTGGCAGTTGCAGAGGTCCCCTCTGGGTAAGGGAAAAATAGTTCCCTTACCGGGAGGGGGGAAGCCTCCTTAATATGGGGTGGCGTCTACTTGGACCTGCACTAGTGAAATTACTGGCATAGGTCTACATGGACCTGTGCCATGGGATCAGGTTCGGGAAGGGGGTCAGGATTCGGTGACCACTGCTGCCACCGAACTTGCCCCTTTCCTGGACTTGATCGGCCCAGGCACTGCCTCCACTACCATCCCATTCTGCCATTCCTCACCCCATCGCTGTCTCCTTCTGCCCTCCCACCACCCTACCTCTGTTGTCAGCATCTTCTGGCTCCTCTGGAGTGCATGGGAAGGGTCCGGACTTTCTGCTGGTCTTCCAGCAGCATCCAAGTTCATGCATTGACAGAACGCCTTTCAGGGCTGGTGCTGACGGCTGTACAGCAGTCTGCACCAGTGGAACGCAAGTTCCGCTGCCACCTGGCCCCAACAGGATTGGGTCACAGTTTCCTTAAATTTCTTACTGAATTGTTAGATAAGTTATCTAAAGTAAATGAGAAAGTTAAACACTTAACATTTGAAACAGAGGATAAAATATATCAGAGCAGTCTGAACACACAGAATTTTTGGCTTCCTTTACAATGTTATCCAACAGCTGTCCCAATATTTAATTATGTACAGAAGACTGCACTGTATCATCCCAAATAAACATACTAATTAGATATCTTGTGTTTTACCTATAGTCTTATTGGTGCTAAACAGAAGCTTGACTTGCATCACTATATTGTTCTAATTCAAGTTCTATACAAGTGTTGAAGTCCCAGGAATCAAAGCAGGAATACTTTTTCCAATTAAGTACCCAGAAAATTAAAACAGCCCAAGGGTACCAAAACCACTTGTGCTACTATGCATAATATTTTAAATCGGAGGCATCAAGTACATTGAATAATATATTCAGCATGGTCTACAGAGGGCAAAATTGGAGCACCCTCAACAATCACAAAACCACAAAAAGGGGAGGTCAATTTTTATTTGTTTTAAAAGCATGCATATGCTAAAATACATTTTCAGCATTTGCCTTACTCAAAGATCTTGAGATCCCATACAACAAGAAAACAGGCTTAGCCAGAAAACATTCTGCACACAGGTCAGGAGGTCCATGCCATGGACGAATGAGTGCCAAACTAAAGATGATGCAGGAGGTGTGCCAAAAAAAAAAATAATTCCTACACCCATATTAAGCAGCAATTGTAATTAGGTGTGGATCAGAACTGTAATACTAAAAGGAAGGATTAATACACATTTTCCCAGACTGAAATGGTCCTTCAAAATGGGTATCTATATGTTTGGCTCTGTGGGGCAAATAGCAACTCTGAGGGAAGGGGAAATTTTCACACAAGAAAAAAGAATTAGGGAAAGGGTTATCCCTGCCTCCAGCACAGTCCCAATGCAAATGCCTCCCCTTGCAGTTGCTATTAATATTTTTTAAAAATATTGTCACATCTGTCACATGTGACACATCTAGTTTGGCCCTCAGTGCTAGCCAAATTAATACTGAATATGTTTCTTGCTAACCACAATTATATTTTAAAATGTGTTTTTTTTAAGGCTATGGTTTAAAACAGGGGTGCCCAAACCCCGGCCTGGGGGCAATTTGCAGCCCTCAGGGACCCCTAATCCGGCCCACAGGGAGTCCCCAATGAGCCTCTGGCCCACCAGAGACTTGCTGGAGCCCATGCTGGTCTGATGCAACTGCACTCAGCATTAGAGCCAACTGCTCGACTTCTCATGCAAGCTGTGGACTGAGGGCTCCCTCCGCTGCTTGCTGTTTCAATTCTGTAAGACAGCAGTGGCAGCAAATGAAAAGCCAGCCTTGCTCTGCACAAGGCCTTTTACAAGCCTTGAGCTATTGTAAGAACTTCATTCATACAAGTTCCAGCTCTAATATACTCATTTATGTAAATTTATTCAAATTTTAAATGAAAATTAATTCTCTTTCTCCCAGACCCTGACACACTGTCAGAAAGATGATGTGGCCCTCATGTCAAAATGTTTGAATACCCCTGGTTTAGAAGATGTAGCTAACAACTTTCTACAGAAAAGAACTCTTCATTTTCCAACCCTAATAGTGGGTTAGATCTTCAGTGACTCTTCCCTTAATTATTTAATTTTGTTCATACAAGGGAAGATGTGATTTTTACTAATATCTCCCATTATTCTGCAGCCTTTTCCACCCCATGCAATCTTGTTCAGCAAGGTCCCCAAACCCTCTGATTTTCCAGGGGTGTAGGGGGGTTGCTGGAGTGAAGAGAGAATAGAAAGTTTGCTTCTATGTGCTCCTTAGGATCCAACCCACCAATATCTCTCAGTTCATTTTACAAAAGGAAAAGAGGAAAGTGTATCATCTTTACTTAACATCCTGGTTCTCTCCACAAATGGCAAGAAATACACTTAAGCAAAAAGCATTTCTTTCTCTTACACTTCTCCAGGTCTAATAGCACCCAAACTATAAGTTCCAGTTATATACGTACAAATGGCAGAAGTAGCATTCTGACAAAAGGACACTGATCTGCACCACCTTGAGTAGGACACACCGAGTTTGGTCCTACAGTGCAAATCACATTTCATTTCAAAGATTCTATGGTTCCAAGATTCAACTCTTTATGTTGAAACTACAGAGACATCCAAGAATTACAAGCATATGCTAGCCAATGATATGGTATGAAAACTCATGGTATGAAAACTGCTGCTGCCAGACAAGATTTGGGGATAATCCTAACATCAAATGACACAGAGTTAACAAGCAGAAACATTAAAGGACTTCAAGATCTCTTAAGTTAAAAGTATTAAACATCAATAGACAATTAAGAAGATAACAAATGCTTGCTCACAATAATTTAGCAGAAAGACTTAGCTCAGAAAGAGTTGTGCATTTTGCACACAGAGACTTCAAAAAGAAAAGAACACTCAAGGGTGAAGAAAAAACACTCAAGAGTCATAAGAAGCCTTATGACTGAATTGTATCCACGGCCTACAGAACTGGATCTCACGATCTACTGCCATAAGCAACATTCTGGAGCAAATGGCTGGAGGTTCTGTGCCCATGCCAGCAACCCCCAAGCAGCCTGCCAGAGCAGGTAAAGTGGCGGTGAAGGCAGGAGGAGGAGGATCTCAGTGACAGTGGCAAATGCCAAGATCATGTCCCTTTTTTCCCAGCCTGACACTCCCCCGATGCTCCTCAGAATGATGCCAACTAAATAGCTGGTGGAGGTCCAAGGAGACCCACTGCCAGTCAGACAGCTTACAGGGAGGTAAGTAAAAATAATTTTAAATTAATTCTCCTAGGTTAGCACCCCACCATTGCATGCAGTGCATGCTGTCAGTACTGCTACAACACGCAGGCTGATGGGGGATAAGATTGGGCGCCCCAGAAGACAGACAACAATCAGGTAACAGGAATTTGAATTCTTTTGTTCAAGCTAGTATCACCTGATCAACCTGAACTGTGGTGGTGAAGAATATGGCTGGCCACAGCAACAGGACAGAAGTAATTGCATTGCCTACCACAAGTTCATTCCACAAATTAATTTCATGCACCTGCTTTCACTACTGAAGTTTTTTTTCATATTCAAGGGAAAACTTAAAAATTAAACACTTTAATATTTTATATTGTATTTGCTCAATATGTTTTAAAAGTCTTTTGTTTCAGTTACACAGATCTAAGTACAGTATGTGCGGTATTCTTTATAAATGGGAACGTCTTTTCTGTGGCTTCACTTTCCACACAACAACATTTAAAGGCCCAAGGCCATGATGGCAGGGTCAGTCATACAGCTCCTTCACCCCCTTATTATCATCCTTGAACCCAGACAGGCAACAACTGTTTGACAATGACCCATATAACAGGTATCATTCAAATGGCGCCAAACCCTCAGTATCACAGCAGCAACATGGTCAAAACTGTGGCAGAAAAGCGGTTCACACACCATTGCGAGTATGGCATAATATAAAGGTAAGCTTAAAGATCAGTGATTGAGGTCACTATTATAGTTAATGCACTAATACTGCAGAATTATTTCAACATTATCATGATAGTTTATGACTAATTATACATAACTCATTTGTGTTGCACACACTTCACCAAGCATATGGATTGGCAATCAAACAGCTACTGTTGCTATATTCAATATAACAGCTGTGCAACTCACTTTACGAATATTTTTGAAGACATATATAAATTTTTCAAAATCATAACAATAGCAAGAGCCACTGCATAATTTTAAGAAAAACTTTAAATTCTTCAGGAAAATGTGGGACATTCTGTTGTGTATAGAATTGATGGTCAGGTATGGCCATTTAAAATTAATAACCTTGGCCATATTTGAGAGACTTGCCAATTGACCAGAATTAGTCTCCCATTTTCAAATAGTATAGATGATGTTCTTCATTGTGCAATAAAATATATATTACCTTCAATTATATGATAGATCTGTGGGAAGTAGACATTTCTGCTTATTCAGTATGTTTTCTAGGGCCAGACTGCAGGAAAACACCAATATGTTTCTGTAAAAAGCAAATATGGGGCCGTCTTTGCTTATTTTTACAAACAGGCAATGACAAATACACTGTGCACCCCTCAATAGATAATTCAGCTTTGATTTTTAAAAAGTCATATTTAAGGGAAATATTTTTGACCTAGAAAGATTGCTAAATAAGCATCAACCACTATATTCATATCAAGGAAAAATACACGCATTAACACACACTGTAACATCTGTATCACTTATATTTTCAAAACACTAATAGAATAGACTGACCTTTTCCAGCAGAGATGAGTCAGAGAAAAAGGCATAAATGTGTTTAAATTTCACATTAAGAGGATAATTGATTAGAAAAAGTTTTTTCCACTCAAACACTCCTCCCTTACTGCAACAGCAATCAGTCCATAGATACATCAGTTACAGAATACACTGATTCTCAGTGCTTCAATGCCAAAAGTGTCTTGATTGTGCGTTCATCACCACAAGATGGGAAAGAAGACATTGAAACCAAAACAATGAATGATGAGTCTCCATGGCTCATGTCAGCACTTAACACATTCTCAGATGCAACCTGCACTACGCCTCCGTTATGCTGGTCTTCAACTTTGTTCTGTCTAATTTGACCCAGCACCGCCATTAAAAAGCAGGGCAGGGTATGATCAATTATGAGATTTATATTGCTATATAGCCCAGTGTGTTCAATAGTGCTTTCTCTAGGATAAATGGACATGACTGCAGACTAAATACATAATTCCTTTTGAATTTTTTTCCAAACAATTTTTTCACTGTTAGTTTACTGTATTTAATAAATGCCTGGGGGATGACAATGTTTATGCTGAACTACTGAATTTGTGCCATGCAATTCAAAGTGAGCTTAAGTCAACATTCACAAATGCATCACAAATGCATTCACACTGATATACATCAATGTATATATTGATGACAGCCAAATAGTTTGTTCCCTAGCAAGCGACTTGAGGCAGACATTTTCAGCCTTATATGAGCAACAATTTTGTCAGAGAGTCTCTTGGCCTGAGTGAGCCGAATCTCTTGCTTCTTTAGTCCCTACCTGACTTGCAGTGGACTTTCTCTTTTACAAAGTGTTATACTTACAATTTATGAATTTTAAGCACACATTTTTCCAGGTACAAATTGTGTGTATGCACACTTCCGTATTTTTGTTTCAAGTAAGTTAAATACACATTCTCTCTCTCAGGAGATATATTCAAGATATATCCAACAATTATTTTTCCCAAAGTGAAAGCATTTGCGTTTCTCAAAATGTATTTCATTTTTAAAGGGTTAGTCAATTCCTTTACAAAAAATCAGTTGCTTCGACAGAGGAAGCTGCCTGACTAAAAATCAACAAAATAAAAATTAAGATTTAGCACAAGAGTACAGGGAGAAAATTAACTGTCTATGGGAGACAAATCCTCCATTGCACCTGTCCTCCACTGTGCAAAAGAACATCAGCCTGCCACTGATTATTTATTTCTGACATGATTTATCACCTACTATTCTTTAAACTTGATAAAGCAAATTAATCTTTGATTGCATAAGCCACTAGAGGTTGTCATTAGTCATGTAGTTTGGTGAGGCTGCATGCGTTTCATTTACCAGTCACAGAAAAATGAAAGCCCAGCAGCCATCACTGGCCACTTTCAACCGTTTTTTCTTGGAGAAATGATCCAGCAATTTATAGTATTTTCAGTGATGGCTTCAGAGCAGCCCAACACAAGGAGTAATTACTCCTTAATGCCGTTTCTGAAAACAATACTGACATACTTACCCTTTGGATACAATATTTCAACAACACAAAGTATATTAACATTAAATATTCCCTTTAATGGGAACTGGCCTTCACAATCAGAGTAATCAAGGTCTTTTAGACATTCTAGGCTGTAACTAAAGCAGACTGAAATATTGTAAAAGCTGGCTTGCCAACTTTTTAAGAAAGAAAAGAAACTAGTAAATGTAGCTAAAAATTTTCCCCCAATCCAGTTAGTATTCAACATGTCTCCTTCCCCAGAAAAGCCAGCAGAATTTTCAAGTCATCCTGACTGCTAAAGCACAAATCTTTGGCTTGGATTCAAAGAACGGAATCAAAAGAAACCAAATTCAGAGAACAGAATGTAAAAGGAGGAAATACACTGGTGATGTTCCATGAACTCTTGTGCAAGTGCTAGCAGAAGGGTTCTTGCAGGACAGCACTGCAATGTATTGGGGGTCAGAGGGTTGTGTTACTGTATGAGAATCATGACAAATAAGGAAGATTCAACCTGTGACATATGATCTGGGGGGGGGGTGTCACACAAAGCTCCTGAAAAGAGTGTATGCAAAGTCTTCTGCGAATGGAAAATTATCTCAGGATTTGGGGGTCACAGCACAAATGCAACCCTCTTCCACTTAGATGAAAAAGGTCCTTCCATGAGTGAGTAAAGATTCTTTCCCACTACTAGGCACAAAGTTTTGGGTCCAAGTTAGTTAAGTGTCACACACATATACAGCACCACATACCTGCTGCCTTCCATGGCTTCACTGTAACTCCCTCTACTTTTATTTCTTCTCAGCATTTTGAAACTACTAATATATATTTCACCAGTACCAAAGGCAATCTCTTTGTAAGAAGAGTGAAGGCTGGATTCACACTGATCTCCCACCCCGCACAGTATTCCACACTAGTCCTCCATTACCATGAATTTCAGGGTTGTTTTGGGGTAGAGCTGGAGAATATAGGAGGTAGAAAAGTTCCTTTCTCCAAGCAACACCCTGTTCACAGTTCTCTAGATCCAAGTCAAAATCTACGTGAGATTGTGTTAGGAAAGATCTTTGGGCCTACAGCCCACACTGGCCTTTGCACTATAGAACTGCATCTGTTAAAAGCAAAACAATTGTGAAAGAAACTATTTCCATTTTAGTTTCTTTTTATGCAGGTAAGGAAACCATGCAAAACCACTTACTCAAAGATTAACAGCACAATCCCATGCATGTCTACTTCGAAGTAAGGAGAATTGCTCCCAGGAAAGTGTGTACAGGATTGCAGTCTGTGGGTCCAAACCTATCCAACTTTCCAGTACCAGTGTAGCTGCAATGCAGCCCTGAGTTAAGGGAACAAATGTTCCTAAACCTTGAGGAGGCCTCTGCCTCTCCACCACAAGGTGTAGTGCACCCCCCATAGGCATGGCTGCACTGGCACTAGAAAATTGGATAGGATTGGGCCCTAAGTCTGCAACCCTATGCACACAGTGGGACTTACTTCCAAGTAAATATATACAGGATTCCACTGCAAGTACCAGAATGTTCCAAAAGCAAGAACTTGTAGTTCCCAGGCCGAACAGTGAAACTAAATGTCCATGTAGATGACACAATCAAAATATTATTTGGCATGCATAGAAACACATACTTTACCTAATGTACCAGTTTTCAAATGCTTGTTCTCAAAAGTTTGTTACCCCCTCCGTTTAATTCTTTTACACAGAAAGGTAGTATCAACAAATCTGTTTTTAGAAATTGTGTACATTTTAACTCATTTTTAAATCATCAGTGTTTTGTTTTTTTTATACATTATCAATTTTTCCCCCATGCTGGTTGAAGAAATATTTGGCTACAGCATGAAACCCATTGCTACTCTGAATGCAAAATGTTACCTAAAATGCCCAGAGAAATATGCATATGTAGTGAGATGCCGTTTGTTCTCTTTGAACTGCAGACCATACTGACACCTTATGAGAAAGAGAAGCTTAGTTCCCTCAGGAGCATAGGAAACTAGTGAAGCAGTCTGGAAGATCCTGGCCTTTCCGTTATGAAGCTTTACCATTTTCATGATGATTTCTCATAAGTACTTAGATACTGGCCTGCATCCAAAGAACCATGCAACCAGTTCCCAGTATCTAGTACGTGCGCGTGCTCTCGCTCTCGCTCTCGCTCTCTCACACACACACACACAGAGGGGGAGAGAGAGAGAGAGAGAGAGAGAGAGAGAGAGAGAGAGAGAGTCTTGTGTGTGCACACATGCCTTAGACACATGCATGTGAGAGAATTTCAAAAGCAGCTAGTGATATGGTGTTGTAAGGGTCTGCTGTTCAATAGGGGAAAAAAATTAAGCTCTGGATAACCCTAAAAAGTAGCCTTGGTCCTGAGGTTAAGATAATTTATTCTAAAAGATTGCTTAGCACAAGTTGCCCTCAATTGGCTGATGTGATATTTGGCAAGATACTTGAATGCAGAAAAACACAAGCCCCAGATGCAGAATCAGCTTGCATAATGGCCTCACATGCATTCCTTTGATAATATTTGTGCCAGACATGCAAAAAGAGGACTCACAACATGTGAAGTAACTTCAGTCAACATAAATGAAAGGAGAACAAAGCTCAACATAGTCTCAATTTCAAATGCAACAAGTAAACAAAGATTTACAAATTCCTCAAAGACAATAAAACTCCTCCTGAGTATTAAAAAGGTCATGTCATGCACATACAACTTATTTCATGCATACCTTCCTTGAGACATGGAATATTTCTTAAAATGTAATACCTCAAAAGTGTCCATTGGAAGATTATACTTGCTTTGAGAAACATGGGAAAAAAATTGTATGCGGGGGGGGGAACTCTGAAATTTAAAAACAAGTTTTATTTCTGAACAATAATCACAAACCTCAGCATATTTTGCAGACACCCCAGGGAACTACAAACACACACAATTATTTATTTATTAATATCCAGTTCCAGTAAGGAAGACGCTCACAAAAGAAGTTGAAGCCAGTGTACAGAGCCAACAAGGTCCTCTGTTGCTGTAACGAGACAACTAATTGTATGTTTGCTTAGACACATGAACACAAAAACTATAATTTACATGCATACCGGAACACACACACAGACCCTATTTGGGTTCGACTGCGAAACAATAAATTTCATCCATTGAACATTAGCAAAAATTACAGGTCTTTATCATCCTGATTATTCTCAGATTAATAGAGATAAATGACAAGACATAACCAGAAGCAGCTCTGCAACTTAATCATTGCATCTGAGCTATAGGAAGCACTTAATTACTCTCATTTTCGAGGCTGAATCTAATGAGAAGGCATTAGCCAAATGAAAAGAATGCAGTACAAACAAACAAAATAGTTACACCATCATTAAAGAGAAACTCTGACAGTGCAGGTGACAGCGTATGCAGCATAAATTACCATAATGTTCTAAATGCTGAGCTGTCAGAATGCTAACACAGTGATCACATACCCTGGGAATCTCAGCACTATAGCTGTCAGAAACAGGTATCATAAATCACCTCTCTCGACTGTATTGCTCATTATTACAGCCATCTTTATACATGTTTTCCAGCACTCTTCCATACAGATATGAAGGGAATGCTTTTTCTAGAGACAGTTTGCTCTGGCAGACATTATATACAATCGTTGCTTTTAAATGGAGACTTTTTTCATTATAATGAATTTAAATGTCTTATTAATGCTCACAGTCCTTTACTTCAACATGCAAAAGCCATACAATGCAGAAACAGCAGATTACCCTGTCGTCTGCTGCCACACTGGTTAAAATAACGGCACATTAAGCTTGTCTCTCAAATGATTATTTATAAGCGCTTTGGTTGTTTGAAATTGCAGGCAAAAATATACATTGGGGGACAAAGCACACTACAATACATGATAGAATGTCAATGTCAGAATTACTACTTTATGCGTCAGGTACAGAGAAGTGGTAATTGTATGATCAGACCACTTTTAGAGTGCCGCATTGCTCTGAAAAGGAGTGCACATACACACCCGTGCATTGGAAAGCGCAACTTGAAACCAAATGTGTATCCTATTTTGTGAATGGCATAACATGTCTGCAGAAAAGGTTGTGAAGCAGCGTCCTGCCAAGGTGACTTAAGGGCACTTCTAATGTGCAGAAGAAGCGTATGTTACAATCCTCATGGAACTTTTAAACATCATAATAAGCAAAGATAATGGAATAAGAAAGATAATGTATGAATTATCAAGACACACACCAAGTAAAAATCTCCTTCACACAGAGTATATGCTAAGACCTCCTTTCTCATGTGCTAGCTTTTGACACATAGTCAGCTTTTGACAAAGAAAAATTCGATGGTTTTGCAGACTATGACTTGCAGAGTGAGGAGTTACATGTTAGTGCTTTTTCTTAATGCCTGAATAGCCCAGCAGTGGTTTTAGCCACATTGACATGATACGTACCAAGGTATAGTATTGCCCCCTATTGATAACCAGCCCCACCCATGCTCTGTCACCACTGTACCACATAATAAATAACAGCTATGTTGCTGAAATAACTGGGCTCTTACTATGTTACTTAGCCTTGTTGACAACCATGAGCAGCATGAAAAGATTATAACACATTAGTGCACAATGGATAGGATACAGCTAGGCAACATGGTGCTTGCCTGGGAAAAGCAGTTCTCTGATGCTCTCTTCCTTGCAGCCCTCAACTGCTTTGGAGTACTCTATAAACATAACACGTATTTACCAACAGTCCCATTTCAGTCCCTCTTCTTTGCAATTCAAATGAATTTATCGTTCACAGGTGTCAACAGTTTAGGAAACCAACTAACATCTTTCAAAATGAAAATTCATGGTTATGTCTACCATATTTGCAAATCTGTTCTAAAAGTTCAAAATGTTGTGGTAGTTTTACTGCATTACAATATGGAGCAACTCCAACTCAGATTTCGGTAACTGCTCTGCATCTCCCTTTTCGACAGCTTCTGCACTTGGCCAGAAAACAAATGGAATGTTCTGGAGAACTTTGCTCTACATTTTCAGTTTGTATTAGAACTTTTCCAATTAAATTTTCTTGGACTGGCAAACTCTCTGCATCTTCCTAAGTTCTTGAGGTAAACTCCACTGGACCTTCACAGAAAACAGCAAAGGCATCTGAAATACAGGTTGTGAAACTGCCTCAGACACATTAAAATTCCATGTAATGAGAAGAGCTCAGGTTGAGAGAGCATTCCTTCATTTCCTAATCTTCCTGCTTGGATGTACTGGCATTATAGCCCCCTGATAACCATTCTTATCATCTCTGTAAAGAGAGGAGGCACATTTCCAATTTCTTTGCTCACAAGACAAATTATAGCACCCTTTCTTCAGTCCTCCATTTTGATCTCTATAATATCCCATACTCATGGGATAAATGGATCCAAAGATTACAGATTATATTCTGTACAACAAAAAACATAATTTTCAATATTTACATACCACCCTTCCTTCAAGAAGTATAGGGCAGTGTACAGAGCTCCTCCCCACTCCTTTAATCCTCATGACTACCCTGTAAAGTAGGTTAGGCCAAGAGACACCCAGGGGGTTTTGTATCTGAGTGAGGATTTGAACCTGGGTCTTCCTGAACCTGTCTAACACTCCACTACATTACGTTGGCTCTCGGGAAAATATTTACAGAGCAACCTCAGAAAGATATTTTGCTGGAGAATTAGTATACTATATCTTTATCACACTTCAAGTCACAGGGATGGCAAAGATCCCCTGAAAGAGAGAAAAGAGAAGAACAAACAAGATAACCATTATCAGGGAATTGGTCAGGGAATTAGAGGACAGGTCCTCTCGTGGATTGAGAACTGGTTGGAGGCCAGGAAGCAGAGAGTGGGTGTCAATGGGCAATTTTCACAATGGAGAAAGGTGAAAAGTGGTGTGCCCCAAGGATCTGTCCTGGGACCGGTGCTTTTCAACCTCTTCATAAATGACCTGGAGACAGGGTTGAGCAGTGGGCTTGCAAAGTTTGCAGACGACACCAAACTTTTCTGAGTGGTGAAGACCAGAAGTGATTGTGAGGAGCTCCAGAAGGATCTCTCCAGACTGGCAGAATGGGCAGCAAAATGGCAGATGCGCTTCAATGTCAGTAAGTGTAAAGTCATACACATTGGGGCAAAAAATCAAAACTTTAGATATAGGCTGATGGGTTCTGAGCTGTCTGTGACAGATCAGGAGAGAGATCTTGGGGTGGTGGTGGACAGGTCGATGAAAGTGTCGACCCAATGTGCGGCGGCAGTGAAGAAGGCCAATTCTATGCTTGGGATCATTAGGAAGGGTATTGAGAACAAAACGGCTAGTATTATAATGCCATTGTACAAATCTATGGTAAGGCCACACCTGGAGTATTGTGTCCAGTTCTGGTCGCCGCATCTCAAAAAAGACATAGTGGAAATGGAAAAGGTGCAATAGAGAGCGACTAAGATGATTACGGTGATGGGGCACCTTCCTTATGAGGAAAGGCTACGGCGTTTGGGCCTCTTCAGCCTAGAAAAGAGACGCTTGAGGGGGGACATGATTGAGACATACAAAATTATGCAGGGGATGGACAGAGTGGATAGGGAGATGCTCTTTACACTCTCACATAATACCAGAACCAGGGGACATCCACTAAAATTGAGTGTTGGGCGGGTTAGGACAGACAAAAGAAAATATTTCTTTACTCAGCGTGTGGTCGGTCTGTGGAACTCCTTGCCGCAGGATGTGGTGCTGGCGTCTAGCCTAGATGCCTTTAAAAGGGGATTGGACAAGTTTCTGGAGGAAAAATCCATTATGGGGTACAAGCCATGATGAGTATGCGCAACCTCCTGATTTTAGAAATGGGTTATGTCAGAATGCCAGATGCAAGGGAGGGCACCAGGATGAGGTCTCTTGTTATCTGGTGTGCTCCCTGGGGCATTTGGTGGGCCGCTGTGAGATACAGGAAGCGGGACTAGATGGGCCTATGGCCTGATCCAGTGGGGCTGTTCTTATGTTCTTAAGAGAGTAAAGCAAGAAAGAGAGGAACAAAGCACATTTTCCTTAAAATACTGAATTTTGATGTCCCTGAATTCTTCCGATCAAGGCAGAATTAAAAGGAATATATGGATTGGTTTCCATACTCCCCTCAGATGTCTGTGCTTAGAAGGGAAATATATGTACAGCTTTGTAAAACTGACTCAAAAATTGAGCCAAACTGATTCTAAAAAAATTTTTTTTTAATTGAACTTGTTGCATGCATAGTAATCTTTAAGCATTTCTTCTCTTTTGTTCCATTATAAGTAAGCAGCTGAATGGGGGTAGGAAGGCAGACTGATAGTTCTATCTGCTACCACAATCCCAGGCAAAGTGGGCCATCCTAGGAAAAACAATTACTCCCAAGAGAGCACCGAAGCCCAGGGGAGTTCAAAGTGTAGTAGTGCCCATGAGCAAACACAATGATAACCCACTAAATTACCCATGAGCACAGAATACGCAGGCAGGGACTAAAAAAAATCCAATTAATTAAAAAATCCAAAAGGAATACAATGAAGATAATGAACCAAGAAATTTTGTGGGCAATATTTTCAAATCCATCTGCATCTGACTTTAATTTTTTTTTTTAAAGCCCTCTCTTCAAAAGCTTGCAGCAGTTACAATACAACTGGAAGGGTTGGAAGCATTCATAATTGTAGAGTACAGCACATGCTTTGCGTTACAGGTTCCACCTTAGCATCTCCAGATCTTGACTGTGGAGCCAACAAAGACCTTGAGATCTTGAAGCAACCAGTTGGAGGAGCCAGTATTGGGTTAGTTGGGCCATTAGTCTGAATCAGTATACGGCAGTTTCATAAGGGTTTTTAATTGCATTGAATCGCTTTCTGTTTCGGTAGTTTCATTTTGATGTACACCAAATTAGTAAATGTTTTAATAAAATATAGCTTAAAAAAAAAAAGACTGCCCTCTTGATACTAGCTGGAAGAACTTTATTACTGAAGAATGAAGTTTGAACACTTGCCAAATTATATGCTGTCGCCAGGTAGACTCCCTTGAGGGATGTGAAATTATTTATTATTGCAGTTTCTTAAAATTGTCATGCACATTCAGTAGTGCTGTCTCCTTCAGTTCTCAAACTTGTATCTGTTCTTATAGAAAATTAATGAAAGGCTCCAAACAATTAAACACTTGCACAGCAACATCAAAGTATCCACCTGTGAGGGTATTCAGAGACCAGCCAAGAAGGTTATATATTGGGAAAACAAGATATCATATAGTGATAGAGATGACAGAAGCAGAGAATTTACTGTATAGTACTTGAACTTAACTTGGGGGAGTTTGCATTTTTTTTCTTTTGTGAAATTTAATAAATTACCATCCACACCTTTTCACAAGAGCTCCTTTAGAGCAACAATGAATTGACTGCAATTGCAATTGATAATATATACTAATTGGCTATTCTATTACAAAGCAAGGTTCAAAAGGTTAATTACAACTTGATCACCAGTTTATCTTGGAAACATGAAGCCAATTTCTATATGCCTATAAAATGAAGATGTACTGCATGCATTATAGCTCACTGACAAATGATTGGGTCCTCTAACATCAATGTAGCAGGCATTAACATTTGCTCTGCCAGTAAAACTGTCAGCTCTTTTTAATTCTGAAGATATATAAAACTGCTGCAAATGCTTCGGTTTTCATTTTATTACATTCATGGACCAAGAGTGCCAAGTCAAATCAAAATGTGTTTGTCCAGTTACACCTAGAAATAGAGAAACTATGGAGGCAATGAAGCTAAGGACCCAATTATTTGCCAGTGGGTTATGAACGAACTGTATATAAGCACAACTGGTTACATGATTTTGTGACAAGCACTTGCTGGTTGGGCCACTGTTCGAAACACGGCAATCACAATGCTTAAGCCCTCCATTTTTTCCAGTACAAACATGGTAACAATGTCACAAAGGGCAACACAAGTAAACGTTTCTTGATGCTACACTGCTTACCCCTGTGCATTGGACACCCTACCTGAACATGTACATGGTACATCCTTTATCTGTTTCTTTAACATTTGGTTCATCCTCTCAATCCTCATTTCCAATTACAGCCAAGTTGAGCCAACATTTTAAAGTATGTATAGCTGCATTTGCTGACATTATTTCCTCCCTTCCCATGTCTTTCCCTCTCTTGGTGAAGGTGAAGAAGAAAAAGAAGCTACATTGAAAGGCTGATCTTGCTGGAAAATACTCAAGCCATAAAGTGACTACCAGACTAGACTACCAGACCAGACCAGACCACCACTACCAGACTGGTGACCTATTTCAAATGTGACCTATTTCAAAGCTATGTCACAGGTCACCTTTTCTTAAATAAGAGAAGTGCATTGTTAAAACATGCCTTCCTGTCTTCAACACAGGAAGGACTACTTAGTTGACTACTGGGTCTTATAGCTCAGTGCTGTCTACTGACAGCAGCTCTTCAGGCTTTCAAACAGAGGTCTTTCCCAGTCCAAAATGGGAAATGTCAGGGATTGAAGACAAAACTTCTGTGAGTACAACAGGTGGGCTCTATCAGAGTTATGAATTTATACCATTCAAACTTTCTGAAGTCCAATTTGGAAACAAACTGTATTGCAGGACATCAATTGTATTTGCTATCATACAAGTTTCAACCTACATAAAATAAAATGTTATGAACCAAAGGCAGGCTGTTACTTCACCAGAAATTAGAAACGGTAACTAGAAACAGTTCCCAGTATTTTGCATACTATTGAGCTCATCAACAGAGAAATTAAAATGTCTTCCAATTCTAATGCAGTTTCACACTAGTTCATAATTCTAGTTCAGCAATAACTAAAGTTGAAGCCAAAGTACTGCATCACTAAATCAAAAAAGTGATCTCATACAATGTGACATAAAACTAGAGTTGCTCCTAACATAACTGCCAGTAGGCAAATGCAATCCATCTACCAAGTACACATTAAATTCCTTTCATTTTATTCAAGGTAGTCAGTTTACAAGTTCACTTGAGTCTCTGAAGTTCTCAATTACTGCTTAATAGCAACCGTGCTTAGTCTAAAATAATTACCCACTTGGCCATTCCAAAAATGAATTCAGTATTGACTAATATATAATAGCAGGGGGCACAATTGATGATGTAAATGCCGAAATACTCCGGATGGAACATGGTTGTTTGTAGATATATTACAACATTCTGCATCAGCTTAGTGTCTAATAAATCATTCATGAAAACAGAATATATATATGTTATTTGGCAAATCAAACCTGGTTGTATTTTTTAAGGACTGCTGATTCAATTACTCCAGAACTATTACATTTAGTTATTAAATGATGTTGACAACTGTCACTTTAGAAAAGCTCTAACTGACCTTAAAGAAACCTGACCAAAAAAAGATGAGAGGAGATGGAGGAAAGAAAGAAAAAGCCTTTCACTAAAAGAATGAAAACAACCAATTTTTCCATTTATATTTTACAAAGAAAGTGCCTGCTGGTCCAAACAATTAGAGTTTATGAAAGCCAACCTCAGGGTTTTTTTGTGTGTTTTTTTTTAAGAGCTCTACATTGCAAAACATCAACTGCATTACCACAATAAGTCTCATACAACATCATTGCTGTAATAAATGATGAAGAGTCCTATGCAGAGTGTTCTATTTGAGGCAATGATTCATTGTGCTCAGGAAAAAAAAATGCTGACACTTCTAGAAGACATTTCCCGTAAAAGGTTGAAGTCCTTAAGCAGCAAAAAAAAAAAAAAAAAAAACACACACACACACAAAACAAAACAAAAAACACCAGCGTCCATCATCTTTAAACCCTATTGATTTCTGGAGAAGATTTAAAAGGCTGTTTACTTATTTCCCATCATTTTTGTCAGTGCTGTAACAGTTCTCTTCCCACTGAATAAACCTCTCATGATCCTCCTGGTGATTAAGGTCAGACAAAATGTCAAACTCCTAATGCTAAGTGCTTTCACATTAAAAATTAATATCAAATCACCAAGTAAAATCCAAACAAGAACTCCAACATGTAAACAGTACACAATATGGATAATACTGACCATTATAAAATAAAAAAAAGCAGGATAATGCATACATCAGACTTGGCAACAAGTAAGAGCTTAACCTTTCACTCTTAACATTCTAGCAGCCCTTTCTGATTTTAGAGTTATTGTGCTATGCTTGACACAGACCTTTTTAAAAGTGTTTCTTGAATTAAAGTTTGAAGCCATCACCTGTATTTATTCCAAGCTGGCTTACTAGCTGTCGAAACCCCGGTGGTTTGTTTTTATTTTATGCTGCGTTTTGAGCCATCAAAAAATCAGCATGTGGGTCTCAAGCATTATTCCAGTAGACATTGCATTTATCAGAGGCTGTAAAAGGATACATGATTATCTTTTCAAAAGAAGCAATGTACTGGTTCTCCATAAAAGACAAAAAGCATCTCCTACTTATGTTCACTCCCCCAAATATTTCACAGATATAAAGAACAGTAATATTCTCAAAGGTTGCATATTGATGCCATATGTACCAGAACAGCATTTGCTCATATTTCATCTACTCATCTTTTTTTAAACATATGTCAATGCACTGCTGGCCTTAATTTAACAACTATGGGCATAATCCACTTGCATCACAGAGACAGTTCCAAAATATGAAGGATTGCAATTTTTCACCCATATTCCTTCCTCCTCCCTACATGGACAGAGGCAATGTGATGAAAAGTCATTTATTTCATTTCAAATATTTGCACCCTGCCTTTCAATTTTAGAAAAAATCCACAAGGCGGCTTCCAGACAGAACAAATACAGAACATCAGTGAAGCACTAGTAAATCCCAATACAAAATCAATGAAAACAGCAAATCAATTAAAACAAAGCAGAAAACAATAAAATTACCGTAAAACCACATAAAGGATAACATTCAATAGCAGCAGTACAGATAATAATAAAATAACTACAAGGGCAGACAAATAAATGCTTTAACCCAATATCTGAAACACAAGAAAATTGGAACCAAGTGAGTACCACGGGGAGGGTGATACACAGGGTGCCACCACAAAAGGGACCTCTCCTTAGTTGCCACCCACCCAACCTCTGAAGAAGGGTTACAGAGAAGGGGCTCCAAAGATTATCCTAAAAGTTGGGCAGGTTCATATGGGAGTAGGTGGTCCTTCAGGTACCCTGGTTCCAAGCCATGAGGAGCTTTAAAGATCAAAAACAGCACTCTGAGTTGTGCCTGGAAATGCACAGGAAGCAGGAGAGATGCATTCTAGTCAATAATTCAAGTGTTACATTGGCACCAAGTGTAACAAGTTCTCAAAATGCTTCCCAAAGGCACCCTCTCTCACATTTTTATTTTATTTTTTGAAGAAATCAGCATACACTCGTCAGCTACTCAAGCTGTGCACTGCATGTAGTAACTGTCAGGCTTTTGTTCCTCCACTCTTCCCTCACACATAACTAATAACCAAAAAAAAGGTCACCGGAAGCACAACCATTCTCTCAAAATGCGCACAGGAAATCAAGATCCCTTTCCGTTGCCTCCTAATTGGATAAAAGTTGGTGCAACTTTAAATACAGCCTCAGCGTTAACACCATTTAAGTCTAGACAACTTTGATGGAGTATTAGTGTTAGCTAATGTCAAACAGCTGGCCATTAGTGGATATTATCAAGCTATTTAATACACATGGAAAACCAGAGTAACATGGTAATGGGTGTATTATTCATTAGTAACTGGAGACTTGCAGCCAATGTTCTGGCTGGTTTGTCCAAACAACCCCGCACTCAGCTAGCCTGACATCATTCCCACACAAGCTGCACTGTCAACATTATCACCAAAACTTCTGCTTCAGTAGTCTGAATCCGTGTATACATTCCTGTAAAGGTAGGGGTTAAGAGGGCTTGCAAGCAATAGGCCGTTTTTAGCCTATTATATAGATAACGGCTGCAAGTCAATCTTGCCTACAGCATATCCGATGTGTAAATGTGAAAATACCTACTTGGTACAACCTACATAAAGTAAATAGATATGTTTAAAAATATCATACACATAGTGCTAACCATCTCCACAGGGACCTTTTGAGAAGGAAAGAAAGAAGTCGTACAAGTTCCGAGTAAAGGTCCACCACATTGCCCACAATGGTCAGCAAGACGTGTCTGAGAAATGGACATGATGGCAATAGCCCTTTCCTGCTGTTGCCAACTCCTCTCCCAGCAACTGTTTCTGAATACAGAGATTTCACAGAGCCATCATGACTGACAAATAGTACAAGTCCTCTCTTCCATGAATTTGTTCAGTCTTGAAACCATCTAAGTTACTGGCTGTCATCACAGCCAGTGGCAGCATATTCCATAAACTGAATTAGGCCACTGCCACTTAAATGTACTGTGCATACATACACAAAACATTTTTAGCTTGCTATTCAGGAAGTTGTGACAAGGGCTAAGAGCCTCTGGGGAGGTGGCAGGGACAATTAGGATTTACCATATCTCTACCTCCTCATCTCCTAGGAAAGTGATGAGTATCCTTCCTTGACATTGGCAAGGTTAGAGAAGATGCAGTCCTTGATTGAGAAACTGCAAACATTTGGAGGCCAGAAGACAAAACAGATTGCAGAATAGCGCTCAGCAGAACAGATTGGGAAACAGGCTAGCTATTGAAAACTTCCTACCTAACCCTTCTAACTAGGTAAAAAGGCATCTTTGAAAGCGATGGTGTATTTAAGTAGGGGGAAGACAATTGTCTTTGTTCATCCCAACCCAACATCACAAGGGGCTGTTTGATGGTGCCTTCCTTTGTGTTCCCTTTCAGATGGCGACTCCATTTGGGACAGGCAGCCATTATATCGCTCATTTTGCTATGTAAATCCCTTGCTGATTTTGTTGTAGTTAAAAGCATTATATAAAATATTCTACATGATAATTAAACAACAGTAATACATACTGTAAGGGTTTTACCCTCACCTTTCTTACTGCTTTTCACTTTTGGGAGTGGTTGCATGGTAGTAAAAAAAAAGCTGGACCCATCAGGCTACGACAGACAACAACGACTGACTTATTGGCACTCAGCAGCCATGTCAATCTCAGGCAAAGTTCTGGGTCTCTACTGCTAAACCAGAAATAATGCTTCTTTCAAGAGCCTACAAATCTAGGCAGTGCAGAACAATTATTAAAATACAAGGTTAACACAATACAAAACATAGCATTAAGAGTATGTAGCAAGATAAAACCTGTTGAACTGAGCAGAGGATTAAAAAAAAGAAATATTTTCGTGATTTGTACAACAATACAAACTCCTACAACATGAAACCAATCTAGAAGCCCCCCTCCCCCACAAAAGTCCTCAGTATTTTTGTACAATAGTGCTCTGTCAGTTTAAATAGATGCTAGCAAATATAGAAGAATGCTACACAGGCTATAGAGTGGTATATGGTATCCCTATTTAGAAATACTTCATTTTTAAAATGTATACTATGCCTTTCCAAGACAGCTATGGGTTGCTCAAACAGGTGATGATCACAAGATGCCGGCAGTTAAGCACAATACAAATCTAACAGCAGCAAAAAAAAAAAAATCACAAAGGCAAAATGAACATCCACAGCAGATCAAAAATTACTATGAGCCATGGGACCCATTCCCAGACAGATTAAAGCTCTGCCAAAACAAAAATGTTTTTACATCACATGTTGACACACATGAAAGTAGTTTCAAATCTTTCACTCTCCCCATCTGTTGAAAGAACAAAAATGCTTTAAGAACCTGTCTTAGGAGGAAGAAAAGTTACCAGCACTGTGAAATACTGTATACTGTGACCATTTTTACTTTCCCCTGTGAGTCCAGTATTATCTAGCTCTTTTCTATAATTTAAATGTGTTTCTTGGTATGGAAGAAATCATTTAAGACTACTGCAAAATTGTTTAAGCTGTGTGGTTTATACACTATAATTAGTTTGGCAGATCTAATACAAATCACTTTTACAGACCAAGTACAACAACATTGAAGTACCCGTTAAATATTGAAAATAATTAAAGGAATCATGTTTAGTGTGGCATGATTAGCTAATTCACTTTACAAGCATTTATTAAAATGAATTCACATGTTATTATTCCATAGGTAGTTACACAATAGTGTTTATACAGGAAAAAATATAATGAACCAAACTCTTTGTATCCAGCCCTTCACAATTAAAATGAAGACTCCCCAAGTAATATCAATCTAGGATAGACTAATTAAGTTTGGTTTGATAACCATTCATTTCTTCTATTGCCTCTGAGCAAATTGTTTATTAGAGAAAGTTATTTTACACAAATCAAATCAAATTGGGTAAGCCATTATATTTGAGAGAAACCTTAGCCATCAGTCAATTAATCCATCATTTTCTCCAGACACTTTTGCTTAACAAGGAGATCACATTATCAACAATTTAGATATCAGATTATTAAATTATAACATAAAATTTATTGACAGTTTTTCTAATACTTTTATTATGAGTAAATATAGCATTTTCTCCAACTTATGAGCAAAAGAAGCACAATCATGGTCTCACAATAAAATAAAAATTGAAACTCAAGGAAAAAACAAACTATGCTTCTCAAAAATCTACCCACTTTATTCTTGATTAGAAGCATATGAACTATCCCATGAGAGGATACATTATAGAGAAAATGAAGTCAGTTGCAACCCCATGTCCAATTCTGTAGTTTGACATGCCTGATGGATTATGGGGAATTGGACAGGATCCCTTTATCACCTAGACTGCAACTTCATTGAGTTAAACACTGCTATAAGTGGATCCTGAACCCTAAAAATATACAAGTATTCACAGACCTCTAGTACACACAAAAGGTTTTTTAACTCACTTCAACCTCAGAAACAGTCAACTATACATACTCATAGTATACAAAGTTTGTCATGGTACTGAAGACCTCCTGTGAAAGATTTCACACCAGTACACATTCAAGAGTTCATGGACCATTCAAGCTAATGCAATGGGTTGCTCAGTAACAGGGTTTTATGGTGCTCATTAACAAAACAGAGAGAGAGAGAGAGAGAGAGAGAGAGAGAGGTTTCAGGCTTCAAGGAGATGTGGTAAATGGGAACCTTTCACCCTTGGGGAAAATTCTGTGTGTCCAAAATCGGCCTGGCCCTGAGAATTCTTGGTCAAGACTTCCATTATGAAATCTTTATTCTATGCATACTTCTGCCCAGGTTAGATGACCTAGTGGTACCTTTAAATGGCCCAACCAGAAACTGTGGGAAAATGCCAGCCTGTCTTGCCCTAATACATTTTCAAACAATGGGCAAGACCAATACGCATTTGTCATATAATCCATAAGCCATCACCAGCTGAAGGGAGCACAACAGTGGAACACTCAATACATGTGTTAGACATACACAGTTAAGGATGCAATCCTAACTTCACTTATCTGGGAGTGAGCCTCACTAAACACAAAGGGCCTTACTTTTGAGTAGACATGCATAGGACTAGGCTATAACTCTCTTATACTGGTGCATTTTTTAAAAACCCAATACTGTGCTGCCCTGTGCTGCACAGTACAGCAGAGCCGAAATGGCCGCCGTTGTATCCTGCAGGGTCAGAACAGCTGGCAGAGGACTCCTCAAGGTAAGGGAACCAATTTTCCCTTAACCCATGTGGAACTCTGCTGGCTCCCTGGATCTGCACCAGCCAGTGGCGATCCTGGCCCCGGTGCCGCCCAGGGCCAGGAACGCAAACTGCCACCCCTGCCTTAGCTGGGCTGTCGCCCCCCCCCAACCAGTGCCTCTCTCCAACAAGTTCTGGCCCTCTGAGGGCCTTACATAGCCTTTGGAGGGTTGGGGAGGCCACGCACATTCTCTCTGGTCCTCTGAAGGCCTCCAGAAGAAGGCCTCTGGTGCAGAACTGAGGAGACCCGTGTTGGACTCTGCAGTTTAGGAGGGGTGATACTGATTTGGTGGCAGCTGCCCCGTGGGGGAACTCCTTGTACAGAGGGCAACTGGTGTGAGCCTCTCCACTGGGTATCTTCCACCAGCGGTAAAGTGCCTTACACCACTTTTGTGACGTGCACTGCCAGGGCTGGGAAGTATAGGATTGGACCTTCAGTTACCTAGAAGGAATTCCTCCATGCAGAATTTCTCCTTTGAAATATAGTAACTACATGATAATTATTGAAAAGAATGACTTGGTATTTAATTTGAAGTATTCAAACATTTAGGCTCCAACTCAAAAGACACAACACTACTATCTAGTATGTTTTCTGTTGCTCATGGTGGTGTCACCATGCCTTATTGGGAGGCCCTGGAGACCTCTTCAGGGTTGCGCCAAGCCCACTTTATTGGCCTTCACGGGCCTCAGAATGGCGCTCAGAAGTAATTAGAAGCGGCAAGGTGGGTTTGCGAACGCAACTTCCACAGAGGACAAGGTGGGTCACGGTGCTGAAATGTTTGCCCCAAAACCTTTATTTCTAGAGGTCAGAAGTAATTTGTAACTGTTTCTATGTATGTTTACAAATAAGAAGATAACATCTACAGAAAATATCAACTGTCTGAGATCTGTGTGTTCAATCCATTCCCTAGCTCAATTTCTGCACAGCTATATCCACCCCAGCAGCAGACTCGGGGGGCAGGAGGTGCAAATGCCCCAGGCACCAGCAATTTAGGCACCCAGGAAGCAGCAACATGAGCCGCCCCCCTCACCCCAGTTTTTTAAGCGGTTGGGAACCATGCCAACCATGGCTGCAGGACTGCAGTCACTGTTGGCGTGATTCTGTGCCAAACTGAGGGCCACCCTCCTCTCCTCCCCTTTAAAGAAACGGGAGGAGAAGAGGGTGGCGCTCAGAACAGCCAAGGACCCCATCCAGCAGGAAGTGGCATGCATTTCCTTTTAATTTGGAGGAGGCGCATGCCGCTTCAAGCACCAAAGGAGGTGTTCACACTGCTTCTAGTGGTGCAGAAGGCTCCACTTTTTGGGAGCTTTTTCACACTGCTGGAAGGTGCCCAGGAGGCAGGCAGAGCTTCCAGCAGCACAAAAAAGCTCCGTTGGAACTTTTGCGCCACTAGGAGTGATGCGAACAGTTCCCCTGGAGCCTGGGCTGCCTCCTCCCTTTTTTCAAACAGGGAACAGAGGAGAGGTTTATTCAGTGGGAAGAGAATTGTTACAGCACTGACAAAAATGATGGGAAATAAGTAAACAGCCTTTTAAATCTTCTCCAGAAATCAATAGGGTACACCAGTGGTAATTGCAGTGATAATGACGTCACTGCAATTACTTCCGGGTCAGAGGATGGTGGGTGGGATAGCCACCCCTGGCAGGAAAACCACCAGTACTGCCACTGATCAACTCAGTGCTGTTTCCCTTTGGTAAGGGGAAGCAAGCAAACAGGAAAGAAAGAAGTCCCAAACAAATGAGGCAAACAAAATGGCTACAGCAAACTCACAAAAGGGAGGATCCTGGAGGAGGCATATCTATTGAAAATATGATGAAAATTTTCACACAAGAGCCAACCTTAAACCTTCCATGGAGTGGTACAAACACCATATGCAGCCGTGTTCCCAATCATGCCCCCCCCCCGGCCTTTCCAGGGAAACAGTTCAGATAGTAGGTACTTGATTGAGCATTCTCCAGGACAGAGGGCAAATGAACGCAACTACGCAAAGGGTCCAACATCACTCTTGGGAGTACAATAACAAGGGGCTGTATTGTATTGCATTGTGTATAGTAACACATTGTGATGTCAGAAAGAGCAAAGGCACACACTCTGACATCAGATATTCCAGAGGATATTAGGGAGGCATGGGCAGAATCCTGCAGGGATTAAGAATGAGTAACCAGGTCAGGGATAACCGGCAACTAGGAACAAAAACCAATTAAGGTATATTTAATTTAACTTCTCTAAGAATTTTTATCTTGATTTTCCACCCCCTAAGAGGTCCACAACAGGGCTAACATCAATAAAAATACACATAAATTAGATAATCATTAAACAAAAAAAATCAACATTAATGCCATTCTCAAATTAGAGGTCTTGGTTTCCTCTGGAAACCTAAGAGACAAAACTTAGGGATCAGCCTCCAGTTGTCTCATAAGGAGTTTGGGGGGATGGACTTAGAGGCTGTGGGCAATGTTCCCCAATGATTTGGGAGTCATTAATTCAGAACTGAGTGGCCCACTACGGTGGTGGACAGGTTTGGAAGCTATTGGTAAAGGGCTGGTCTCCTAACGACTTGGGGGGTCATTCTTTTAGAATCAGGCTGCCATCTGGCTGTGGATGTGCATAGGAGAAACTGGTATCAAAAGGCTCAGGTGGTGGAAATCTGCAGCACTGCACATGAGAATTATTTGGGGGGCTTGTTAAACCGATGCTTGTTTGATCTGACATCCGGAGGCACCAATTCTGTTGCTTATTTGCAGGCAACCAGAGGCAAGTTGTCAAGAGGGGGTCCCAAACCAATCTGCAGAAGATGACCAGCTTAGAGAGTGAGATGGTATTCCATGGAACAGTGGTTGCTGAACCAGCCTCAAAGGCTGAACGGGGGCGGGTGCGGGGGTGGAGGAAGCAACCTTGATGTTTCTCAACTCTTTAAGAAGCAGGTGATAATGAGCTAAGATCAAAAGTGGACAATCTGCAGCTTAAAGCATGAAGGTTAGAACATTCTAGTGGTCTCAACCAAGAAGAAAGGAGAGTCAACTGCAGAATTTGTCAAGCTCAATAAAGCAGTCACTCAGTTCTAACCTGAATCACTTATTGGATTATGTGGAAAAATGCTATATGCAGATTCAAGAGTCACAACCAATCATCATGATCCAGTAGCTCCAAAGAGTGTATGAATTTCCATGCCTGCAGGAGCCCTCCAAGTCTCTTTCACAAGCACAGAAATTCTACCTGAGTATGCACAGAACATTTCCTTCAACTAAAAAAGGTGATGCCCCTGCTTATATGTAGGTACTTGGATTGTACTACATATCCACAGTGCAACACAGCACAATCTTGATTGAGGTTTTCAGGGGCTACTCGAACTCCAGTAGATTAATGCTGTCAATAACGTAAAACTATTAAGTGTTGTGAATTATTCCTTTACTCCTGAGCCAAAATCTTTTATTAGCCTAGCTGAAGAAAATTCATTTACGGCATCTCTCACAGTCAGCACACTAAAAGCTCTCTCACTCCTGTAAAGAATTCTATCTGGGCATTGGAAAGGTCCCAACAATTATGAGAAAGATACAACACATATTTACACTGTCCCTTCAAAGAAGACCAAATATGTAAACAATTGAGTAGGAAAGAGCACTATACTTGCATATCATCTTAAACTCATTGAATACACCAGAAGTTCAATACTAATTTCAGGTGGTGAACAATGCATCCTTCATTTCAGGTACTGCAACTAATTAACTGAGGCGTTTTCCACCCCCCAAAATGACCAGTCTGTGGCTGAATCACACATGGTAGCAGCATGGACCAGGAGAATGGCCCTGGAGACCAGATATGGCTTACTCATCATGATGTTGTCTACATTTACTCCAGTTACGGCAAAACAAAGCTTCCGTATATTCTATCTAGGTTCATCCAGCTCAGCGTTTCTCAAACTGTGGGTCAGGACCCACTAGGTGCGTTGCGAGCCAATTTCAGGTGGGTCCCCATTCATTTTATTTTTAATATATTAGAGTTGATGCTCCCATGGTATGTGACTACATTTGGGGAAATGTGACAGACTTGTACTTTTAACAAGCTACTAGGTATCTTTACAAAGATAGTAAATGGGACGTACACCTGGGTGTAACTAGGATTGCAGCCTAGGATGGTTAAAAATTTCCCTGCTTGATGATGTCACTTCCGGTCATGACATCACTTCCGGTGGATACTGACAGATTCTCATTCTAAAAAGTAGGTCCTGCTGCAAAATATGTGAGAACCACTGATCTAGTTCATTCTTTTCTACACTAATTAGTGGTGGATCTCCAAGGTCTTGCCCTACTTGGAAATGCTGGGGACTGAACCTAGGACATGTTACATACAAGAAATGTGTCCTAACATTCACCTAGAGCCCACCCCCTGAACAGTGTAGTAGAACCACCATTCAAGTACAGGGGTATAAGGTATTTGGGTCAGAGCATTACAGCTTCTCAACTTCCAAACCACCAATTAAATTTTCCAGCTCTAAGCACCAAATATTGCAAAATCCATTTAAAGCACGTCTATCTAAAAGGTCTTGCAGAGGACACATCTTTGGTTTCAATTGCACCCAGGGTTCAGAGGTCTCCTCACATACACAAAAATGCACATACATCACCTAGTAGAGCAACAATACCACCGAGTAAAAATATTTGGTAGAGTCCTACAACCAAGATGGTCATATTAATTGTGATGTTTGTTAAATACCTCTATGGACCTTGTCAGTTTATTTATGAATTGCATGTTACAGTATGAGGTATAAGCACTTTAAAAGGTTTCGGTGGAACACCTATTCAAATATGACTTCTGAAATTTGCTAACACCATAATGAAAACAAATTTTTGACCTTTAATACAGTGACAAGTGTAAAAAATATTCTCCTGTTCTTTTCTACTAGCAAGTTTATTTTCTGCATAGATTTTCTCCTATTATGCTGCAACAATCCTTCATTACCCTAGTAACACATAGTCCATGGTCTACCTACAGTTGTCTGGTGCCTATTTAGTTTTATCGCAAGCAAGCAATCTGAGAATATGGTAATAAACCCTCAATCACTGTAATGAGGTATGATGGGTTGTAATTTCTCTGTGCTAATGGGTTACAAACAGTATTACAATGATGACGGGAATATCACTGATTCATTATGACTGCAATAATATCAAAATGACTTAATATACATCCCTATTAACTTATGCACATACTGCTTACAGCCTTGCCATGTTTCTGTATACATACATATAATACATAAAATTAATATTTGTCTTTATATAACATTCACATAGCACAAAACATTGTGTTGAATTTCCTAAATCAATATTTAAAGTTGGAATTATTGCATTGAACTCGTTCTTTGGAAAGAAGACCATTGATTTTAATCTGCTTGAAGCAATCAATTACTCCCTGTCCTCTTTATTCCGAACTGTAATGAAAACTAAACTGCGCTGTCTTGAAAACTAAATGTGAAGATGATCATAAACAGAATTTAAACTCCATGGATTATTCATATCTACCCATTTAGATTTGCCATTTCCATTATGAGTACATTTGCCATGAGCATTTAATGGACATCTAAAAGGGAATTCATTAAAGCAGGAGCTGTTGGCAGCACTTATGGCCTTCAGACTGCTTTATGTTTGCCTTTAATAGCTCGCTATTATAAAAGTGATATATTGTGTTCATCCCATTAGTAGTTTGCAGAAAGGTCTGTAAGACATAACAGAACCAGAATCAAAACTCAAATTGCCAAGTATTTTTAAAAGCATCATATCACTATTCCAAAGATACACATGACTATAGGTCAACAATATTAGCGTGAGCCAAATAAGCAGTTAGCTAACTTTAAATGATATATGCTTGTTTCACCACTGTTCAGTTCCGTTCAACAATATGACTGAGTTGGGGTCTGAAAAATTATGATTGGCTAAGAAAAGCAAGGACACACATACGCACAGGGAGAGGGAGAGAGAGAGAGAGAGGGAGGTTCCCTCCTGCAGTAATAAATAAGCTTCCATTTTATTAAAAATATTATGCTACAAAGTCACTGGACTCCAAAAAAAGATAAATATTAAAAACTTATGACTGGTTAGCATTTTTTCTCCCTTCTAAATTAGCCATAATTTGCAACAAAAAATAAAACATCTATTTTTGTAAAAAGAAGACTTACGTCACTGAGAAATTATTATCAACATTTTTATGGTAACAAGATCTCAATAAAATAACTGAAACTGGTTTATTTAAGTGCCTCAGAACCAAACCCCAACCTCCTTTCCAGCACTGATGACCCATAGCTGTGCCAATGGGACATGTGCTGCATTCTGCAGTTGAGGGCCAGTCACAGAGGCCTCCTCAAGGTAAGGGAATCTTTGTTCCCTTACTTCGGGGGTACATTGCCCTCACCTTGGTGCTGGAAAGTTGGTTAGGATTGCACCCTTACTGCATTCTCTCCAAAGCACTCTACAGAAATTACACAAGAAAGGGAATGTCACATGCTAACTTACAGAGTTGTGCTAGCAAACAGCCTAGAAGGAGAGGCGGATACAGATGAACAAGGTGCAACGTTTAGTTGACCTTTTAGCTAGATTGAGAGATTAACCACTAAAAAGTATTTTGAATCACCAACAGCACAATCCTATGGATGCCAGAACTAAGTTCCATTGTATTCAATGGGCTTACTCCCAGGAAAATGTGAATAGGATTGCAGCCTAAGTAGGTCACCCCAATTAAACAAATCCCTTAACAATTCTGTAAGCCTCCCACTCCATAATGGGTCTCTTTGGACTTGTACCAGCTCTTTAGCTGCCACAAGTCTGAGGAGAGAAAGGAGGCAGGGTGATGGAGGGGATAGGATCTAGCACCAGGGCCCATGAAAGGGGGTAATTTGTACCAGGGTCCAGGATCAAAAAGGGGGCCCAGGAGCCAAAGAAGGAGACCCAGGAAATTCCTGGGATATTATATTTTCCTATCTCACCTGGACTCACTGTCCGTGCGGGATGCTGGGTGCGTGGCTACTGTTGCTGCTGCTACTAAAAGCCATATGTGCTGAGGCAAGGAATGCATACATGACACTCCTTAACACAGTGTAAAATCTGGGAGGAAACTGGCCTGCTACAGTAGCTCTTTGGTGGATAGATCTGCTTGCCATGAAGGAGTGCATAAGAGCTCAGAGACACAGTTGGAGGACTACAGCTGCTGCAGAAGTATGTTTTGGTGCAAACAGGACACTTTCCATTCTAGAATAAGCCTAAATGCAATGACACTAACAAGAACTTTCTACATTTAAAAGATTTTAGAGAGATTAGGAGTGTGTTTGGTTTTCCATATTACTGAATCTAGCTGCCAATGCAGCATGGGCAGGTGACTTTGCAGGGCTCCTAAAACCTGGGCTGCAAAGACTTTTCCAGCTGTCACCACCCTCTCCCTTCCCTGTTTTGCCCCCTCCCTACCCCTGTTCTGCCCACCTTTGTCACTACACTTCCCCACACTGTTTCATCGCCTCCCCCTTTGGGAAGGGGCCAAAAGAAGCTTTGTACCCCAAAATTCCTCTTGGGTGCCCTATCCAACACACACCATCGCCATCAGATCTACAGCCTTCCCGCCACGTTCTTCCCCCCTACCTGCCCACTGCCTTACCTGCTCTAGCAGCCACAGCAGTGTCCGGCAGAAGACAGGGAGTCTTGCTGCCTCTTACAGCAGCACTCCCAAAATCACTGCTGGCAGAGTGCTATGCATGCTTTTGGCGGCCATTTTGTGACAGTGGAATTCTGATCCACTGTTGCAAACGCTTCTGCAGTACAGCCCAATCCTGGATATGATTGAGATATTAATCAGTAAAGGCAAAGACTTTTAAATCAAGTATAACGTCTTTAACTAGGTAACAGCCCTAGTGCATGTAAATTTATATATACCCACATGCATACATATATAAGCATTAGCATATAAATTCAAGTTGCTTTGTCACACTATCATGAACAAGAGAATCTAGGACAGGGCTATACATACAAGAGCAACAAACACAATATGATGCAGCATGCCACCCTACAGGTTGCTTGGTGTGTACTGGTGTACCTTAAATGCATACACATATCAAACTGCTATCTCTGACTATACCAAATTAAAAAGTTGGGCTACACACACACACACACACACACACACACACACACACACACACACACACAAACGGAAAGCAGACAACACAAATTGGAAAAGAAGACAGGTATCACTACATATATTTTCAAAGTAAGATACTGGTGTGCAGGCCTAAATGGGAAGGGTGCGGAGAAGAGACTCTACCAATATAGATTGCCTACCCTTGCAGAAAAATGTCAGCTAACATGCCTCCCCCCCCCCAACCAAAAAACCGGCAACAAACGGTGGATGTACATGCAGAGAGCAATATAAAGGCACAAGCCCTCAGCCAGCAAGGGGTGGGGGTTGGAGAAGTTGAAGGGAAGCAAGTATCCAGCATCTTCCCCTCCCAAAGAATCTGTTCAATAGTGGGAAGGACTCTTCCTTAAACAATCCAAGGCTGTGAAGATAAAGGGGAGGGGGGAGAACGGGTCTCAGAGAAAGAGGTCCAGAGCGAGCGTGCCACCATGCATGGACTGGCATGCAACAACTTGCTCATCTTAACTGCAGAGCCTCAACTTGATTTAAGATTTTTAGATAGCTTACAAACCATGCAACAATGTCTTAGAATTGTGGAGATTTGATTATTCAAGCCCAGCTATTCACATTACATTTTTTTAAGAAGTCAAATACTTGAAAAAAGAGCAAATGTGTGAACATAAGAGTTGTTTCTGTTCCAGCCACCAGTTAAGCTCAATGGTAAAAAGTAGATTAACTTGTTTATGAAACCTTCTAAATATGATGATCTTCCTTGATGACATTCTCCTTTCTATCTTACCTTGACAAGCTGGAAAACAGCCTAAAAGACAGACTTGACCAACGGTCCTTGGACCAAAAAGCTGAACCGTAATCTTCAAGAATGGAGGGCAAACTCAAGGTGGGCTGGTATGCTACAAGTCTTCACAGAAAGATGGCCAGTCTTCTGTGCAATAAACAGAAACAAAGATAGAAAGAAAATACAGTGGTAGTAGATGCATTTCCCTTTCACTGGATGAAAAGATACAATTACACATATTTGAGCAGTGCATTTCAACTGGAACAATCCAACCTCTAACTCAGTGATTTACAATCTTTTTCATCTCACAGCACTTTGACAAGATACTAAAATTTGTCCAGGCACACCATCAGTTTCTTTGACAATGAACAAGGCACACCATGCTGTTGGTGGAAAGCTCACATCCCCCAATGGCCCTAGTAATTAATTACCCTCCCTCAAACTCCCATGGCACACCTGCAGACCATTCATGGCACACCAGTGTGCCACAGCACAGTGGTTGAAACTGATAAACTTTAACTGATAAACCAACAAAGACAAAGTTTAATTGCTGGGGTTGAAGCTTTCCCAATTGTGACATTATAACAGAGAATAAGGAAGGAAATATTAAAGAGGGTATTTCCTTTTAATGAATGGTACCTTTTGTTTATTATATCTTCAATATCCTGAGAGCCAGGAATCTGAGAGCCAGTATGGTGCAATTGTTCAGGTGTTGGACTAAGACCTGGAAGATCCAGGTTCAAATCCTCACTCAGCCATTAAGCTTTCTGGTTAAGAACATAAGAACAACCCCACTGGATCAGGCTATAGGCCCATCTAGTCCAGCTTTCTGTATCTCACAGTGGCCCACCAAATGCCCCAGGGAGCGCACCAGATAACAAGAGACCTCATCCTGGTGGCCTCCCTTACATCTGGCATTCTGACATAGCCCATTTCTAAAATCAGGAGGATGCACATACACATCATGGCTTGGAACACATAATGGATTTTTCCTTCAGAAACTTGTCCAATCCCCTTTTAAAGGCGTCAAGGCCAGACACCATCAGCACATCCTGCAGCAAGGAGTTCCACAGACCAACCACATGCTGAGTAAAGAAATATTTTCTTTTGTCTGTCCTAACTCTCCCAACACTCAATTTTAGTGGATGTCCCCTGGTTCTGGTGTTATGTGAAAGTGTAAAGAGCATCTCTCTATCCACTCTGTCCTTCCCCTGCATAATTTTGTATGTCTCAATCATGTCCCCCCTCAGGAGCCTCTTTTCTAGGCTAAAGAGGCCCAAACGCCGTAGCCTTTCCTCATAAGGAAGGTGCCCCAGCCCAGTAAACATCTTAGTCGCTCTCTTTTGCACCTTTTCCATTTCCACTATGTCTTTTTTGAGATGTGGCAACCAGAACTGGACACAATACTCCAGTCACTATATCTCAGCCTCACCTCACAAGCTTTTCACTAAGTAACAAAAGGAGAGAAGTAACTATATACACCACCCTGAGCTTCCTGGAGAAAGAGTGGTATAAAAATGTGAAAAATATATAAATAAATAACATTTATCAAAAAGGCACCTAAATAGAAGTTGCATTTTAAAAATATCAGTATAAATATAAATCAGTTAAAAGATTAAAGAACTTTTAATTGACCAACTGTCAGCCCTAACGCACACACGTTCGTTCAGATCTCCTATTTCAGTAAGGTTAGGAAAAATTTTTGTCTGAGGCCTTGAATCGCCACTACTGGTCCAAATAAATAATCCCAGACCAGACAGACTGGCTGACTGACCAGCTCTAAAGTAACTACATGGGTGCATTCCTACCTTGATTATGGAGACTGAAAACTTTGAAGAGTTCCTTATTTCAAAGATGTAAATATATTCTTAGAAAAGTAACTTTTATGATGTAACTTCTATTAGATTCTCTACCTCTGTCTAAAATTCCTTCAGGATTTCGCAACGGTAGATTTGAACTCCAAAGGTCCACAGGAAAACTCACTGGAATGCTTATTCATTCAAAGATAAATCAAATAAGCAGGGTTGCATTTGTCAGAATTGTGATACCTATACTCCTTCCAGTGCTGCCACTTGACACCAGACCCAATCCTACCAGGCCCCATAACCCTAGAAACTGCCATAGGCTCATATACCCACTTTTTTTTGAAGAAAATGGTAGCTGGGAATTGCATAATGCCAAAATCTTAGTGTAACTTAACTTTGCGCTATTTCTTTAAGTGCCACTACTTTTGAAACTTGTCAGAGAAGGAGTTTTGCTTCATCATTTATGCTCTATAACTGGCTATTTACTCCATAGATATTTTATGCTAAGGCTCTAGGCTAGGTCACAATTTTTTTTTTTTTTTTGCTTCTTTGTACCCATTCATACAGATATCCGCTTTCCTACAACTAATCAAAGTCCCAGTTTCATTCTCTCAATTTTTCTCATTATTTCTACAAGTTAATCTACTTTTTACCATTGAGAGTTATTCTCAAAAGCAGTTGTTCCCAAACTGTGCACTGTGGAAAACTCACAGGGGCACTGCAGCATATCCCCAGCAGCCTCTTCTTTCTGGCTCCCCTGGGCATCACCATCTTGGCTGGGTTAACTACGAGTATTCTTGCAAGATCTTCCTGGCTGTCCTGGGCACCTCCTTCTTGGTCAGGCCAAGATCACGCTACTCTTGTGAGATCTCCTCCAGGAAAAGGAACATTTGTTCCCTTTCCACAGGGCTGCATTGCGGTTGCACCACCATTGGAAATTTGGATAGGATTGGGCCCTAAGAGCAGGAAAGATAAAGGCACAATGGTTTGGATCTCCAAGGTGTCCTTTTACACGCAAAAGGCAGAATCTGCTCACGGAAGGGTATTTTACACCTTGTGTCAGTGTTGCTTAGTGCTGTATAACTTTTTCATGTAATCTGGAAGCTCAGTAGAGCACAAGATCTTCAGTTTAAGTACTTCCCAATAGCCGGAGTTCAAATTCTTCTCCAAGGAGGAGATAGTCCTGAACAATCTGTTCCTTTCATTACCTGGTAATATATTTCTTAAGGTGCTACTCTTCAATTTCTTATATTACTTTGGTAAAAAAGAAAATGCTGTCTTAACAAGCAGGATGCATATTCAGCAAGACTGATAAAATTCAGGAACACTCATATCCCAGGCCTTAAATGATCTTCCATTTTATCCCCTCGACTCGCTTTGTGTTGCTTCTCAAGACACAGTTTTAGACTGCTGAATTTTGTGTCTCATTTACTTCTGAAGTCTGCAACAGTGGTATCTTTAATTCAAACCACTTATCCTAGAACAAGTATGTTGTGCAGTGTTTGTGATCTGTGTCTGTGGATTTTGAAGGCCACTTATTTCAACACAGATTCTCCAGAAGAGCAACTTCAACCAACCATGTTCAGTTAAAGAGACAGACAATTTTAAAACAGAGCAAAACATAAGATTTTGATACAGCAGAGAAGGTATTTGGGATATGGTACAGAAAGGGATTGGAGAGGTCTGTCATATCTCTCGTGCTTGGGGTCACAAAAAATGTTAAATGAGATACATCACAGCAGACTGTGAAGAGGACTGCTACTTTGTCACATGTTATATTAATTTTGCTTTATCCATTGATTTCAATATCTAAAAATAATGACTCTCACATTTTTCTCCACGGTTCCATCCATACATATTCTGCTGCCAGCAGAGAAAATTACTTAGGAAAAGAGTAATAATAATATTTTTTTTAAATGAATTTGCTAAAATCTGCAGATATTGCTCATGAATGTTTAATAGATGCCTCTGCTGATTGAAAGTAGTCATCAGTAACCTGAACAAACTCTATAGAAGTACCAAATGAGTAGGGAACTAATCTTCCTCTCTGTTCCAACATGGACATCTCAACATTGCTCAAGGCATGGGTGACTGAGCGCCCTCCTATGCACGTGGGAACGAGCCCAGCAAGGACTCTCTCTGTAGCTTCTGTTGATGCATCTTCCATCCAAGAAAGAAAGTCACATTTCAAACTGAAGATCAGCTCCTTCTATGCCCTTTAGCTTTAAGAGCTAATTAAGGAAGACTCAACCCAATTCTACTCGAGTTTATAGGCATCCCCCAGTATCCACAGGGGATAGGTTCCACGACGGATACCGAAAATCACAGAAAACAGTGAGCCCTCAAAAAGCTGTTCAAATATTCTCCCACTGTGCAAATGATTTAACTGCCTGTGATTGCAGCCCTACTGTGTCTTGCTAGCTTGTTGCAGTCTGTAAATGCTAACAGGAAGCGCTCATAGGAAGTGAGTTAGAGGGCTGAAAATAGTGCAACACTATGCACTTCATGATAAGTGTCACATTCTTTTCAGCCCTCCAACCTGCTTCCTGTGAGTGTTTCCTGCTTTCTGTTAACATTTACAAAGAGCAAAGAGGCAGTGAGACACAGGAGACAGCAAGAGGAAGGCTGCAATCAATGGCATATAAGTAATTTGCAAGTTTGGGGGGATTTTTGAACCAGAGATGACTGAAACCTTGGATACGAGATAAGTCAATACGGGGGAACGCCTGTATTTGAAAGTAGGTGTTTTCAGCAGGACATCCTCCCCCACACACACCACCCTAAACATGTTCTCTTCGCATTGCAACCTAAAGGATCAATTTGCATTGTCAAAGTTAAGCATGATCTGGGCTCTATGTACATAGAGCAACAGCTATTTCAATCAGTCATATTCATTTTTTTTCTATATTCTAAGTAAGGGAATTTTTAAAAGAATGGAAAACATCTGGTACAAAAGCCTGAGGAGGGATGAATGGGAAAAGGCATTCCAACTTCCCTAGCCTAAAAGAACGTTCACTTCACGTTCAGCAGGATCTTCCAGGAACCCATCATAGTTCATGGATTGCGATCAGGGATTTCCATGTTGAGCATGGTTGTTGCTACCACTACATCTCTACAGAAATAATCACTAAAAGCAGTTTTAAAATTCAGTCAGCGCAACAACAGCTAGGTTCATATGAGATTACTGTAGTGGTGACTGCTAGGTCCCTCCACCAGCCTCCAGGGCAGCAATTCCCAAACAGTGTGCCATGGCACACTAGCATGCTGTGAGAGTGACTTAAGCATGCCTTCAAACTTCAGCCACCATTTTGGATCAACATCCCACACACTACGTTCCTCAGAAGCTGGACATCATCCAAAGTGGGGAGTAAGGATGAATCCTCACATAGTCTACACCAGTGGATCCCAAACTGGTGGGTCACAGCCCGCCAGGGGAACCAGAAGAGGGTCATTCCCGCTTAAGGGGAGTGGCCCAAAATTGGTGCCCCATGGCACCACCAAAAAAATAAAACCGGAAATGGGTTCCAAACCAATCACAGCTGTTTGCAGCAGCAAGGAGGCCTGCAGAGCGAAGCTGTGAGCTTCCTAGACCATCCTGGAGGCCAGCACACACACACCCATAAATGTAAGTGCCCTTAGCTCCCAGCAGCAATCATTGCAGCGCCATCAGGGCCAAACTCCACCCCTGCAAATACTTACTGCAGTCCCAACATTCGAGCAGGACTTTGGGAACTGCTGCCTTACACTACCCCACACAGACAGGGAGGTTGGAGATCATTACCCATAAGCAAAGTTCTATCCTTAGTCTGAGCAAAGGGGAGGGCAGGATATCATGAAGAAACATTGAGAGGGTTATCATACAATTGCATGGAGAATGAGTAGAAAGAGTGGTGGGTATCTAGTTCAACTCCAGAGAGAATACTGTGCCTCCAAATAGAAATCCCTGGTTCACAGGACAGCTTTCAGAAGGGTATGTCCATGGAGAGCAAAGAAAAGGATGGAAAATTTCCCTCTCCCTTTGGCCTGGCCTTCCACTTAAATGACAGTAGATTCCCATGTGCCCTTCTTTAAAGCTTTGTTTGAAAGTAACTGAAAGGATTGAGCCTATACCACTATATAATTCTTACTGAAACAAAACAGTTCTTAACTACTTCTCAAGCTCTCCTAGTGATTTATCAGCACTGTTTTGTACACAACTCCCCCACCTACTGACATTTTATTTGGGGCAATAGTAACTTCACTCACATAAAAAGATTTAATACACAGATAACCTGATAATATAGTGGCTAATGAGTAACTTATAAAGGCAATCATCTGACTGCAAGTAGTGCTACATTTCAATCTGCAAGATATAATTCTGAATCATTTAAATATTATTTTACAAATGTTGCTTATGGCTTTGCAGCATTGTAGATGCAGCTTTGCAAAGATATTGGCTCTAGACAGTAATTATATCCACAGCCTAATGTTGCAGTTAATGGACACACACATTTCAATAATTACAATGCCTGAACAAGATAATATGCCTTTATTAGACACTACAAAATAAAGCTAAGCAAGAAGTGAACTTAGCTAAGCATTTTAAAGATAGAGTACATTTTATTAAAAAGTCTAGCCAACAGAATACATGCTCGAAACCAGGATTTTCCTCACAATCACACAATTAAAAATTAATTTAAGTCTTCATATAGATAGCATGCACTATGAAAAAAATTATAGATCTGAATTGGTATGGGAATGAAGTTTTCAGGTTAACTGGATGAAAAGTGTTACAGTAAGGTAATTATCATAGGTCAAATGACTCCTGTTTAGTTTCCACATTAAGGACATGTTCACATTTCAGCTCTGCATTCTATATCAGTTTGAGCCTTATAAAACCTTACAGAGCATCTACAAATCCTTCCCACTTCTACATGACTCACAAAATTTGTTACTCTTGCTCTTTCATTTAAGCATTTATAATGGCATTTGCACTGAAATGGATCAGGACAGAACTCGAGCACAGGGATTCTAGATGCACCTTAACACTAGCATTAGCGGGACTGCTTGAAGGCAGTGACCTGAGCAGTGCTACCATTGCAGATGGTCAGGAATGGTATTGCAGCTAGTAACTGGTTCAACAGGGATCATGTGACATAAGGAGCAAAAGAGACCCATTTGCTCAGTCCCAAGGTAAATCACTGATTTGTCACAGACTGAACTGCTCATACATTGCTGAATCCAGGCCACCAGCCCAGACAAATTCCACTTAAATGTATCAGAATGTTTTTTTCCCACCAACCAAACCTATTTCACTTTATGGAAGATCAGAAATTTCTGAGGATTTTAAGCTATTCTAATTGCATCTTTCTAGGAAGGCACAAAAAAATCTGGCTCACATCCACATCAATATTCAAAACATGGGATTATATCATGACTGTTTCTTCTGCAAAGAGAAGGTGCATCTATTCATGCAAAAGCTGTTAGCAAGAGCTGAGGTAATAAAGCAGCCCCCCCATACCACTTTTATTATGCCACTATTATTAACTATTAACTGTACTGGGAAAAGAAAGAACTGCAACCATTGTTACAAAGGCAAAAGCAACAGACACAGGAAGAGAAGCAACCGACAAGCCTTGAAGCTAGCAAATTCCCTCTACTGGAGGACGCCAACATTAACACTCTTGCTGACAATATACATTGAGTGGCTCAGTTCACAGGTTGTCCTTTCAAGAAAAGCAGGATGTGATTTTTCAAACTCCCCCCCCTCCCCAACTGGAGGAGGCCAACATTAATATGCTTGCTGACCACATTTATGTTTTGAGTGGAACAACTCACAAGCTGTCATTCCTTCAACAAAAGCAGGTGATTTTTCAATTATCTGCAGACCTCTGCATCCCATAGAACCCTGTGCTAGAGGGTTCCCTTACTCCTTGGAATCAACAGGGAGGTGGGGAGCTGCTGCACCAAGAAAAAGGCAGGGAAATTTGCTTATGCAATCTTTTTTCTACCCATGCCAACAACAACCTTATTCAGAGTACTTCCAAAAAAAGAAAATCACAATGATCCCAGTGGCGTCACTAGGGCTTGTGTCACCCAGTGCAGGATGACAGCGTGTCACCCCCCCCATTCAGTGGGCAGGGCAACACCCCAGGTGGTGGGCGTGGTAACGTATCATCACTCCGCCCCCACTGGTTTTCTGGCTGTACCATTTGATAGAACAAAGATAGAACACATTCTGCATGAAATTACGCATTGATTGATATATAACATGATGGTATTATTCTTCCAAATTGTGCTTTTGCTGACTTTGGTCACTAGTGGTGTCACACACACCCCCGGGTGTCAACTTACTAACACCTTATTGCAGCAGTTCTCAAACTTTTAGCACTGGGACCCACTTTTTAGAATGACAATCTGTTCAAGACCCACCAGAAGCGATGTCATGGTGGAAGTGACATCATCAGGCAAATTAAAATAAATCAGTATAAGTAATTAAAGTAAAACAAATAGTTAAGTAAGCAGAAGCCAGCCCTGCTCCACCAAGTGAATTTCCTCTGTAGCCTGCCTGCAATAACACCCCCCCTCCAAAACCAGTAAGGTTTTCAGCCCTACCCAGTGCCCAGTTCAATTGAAGAACTTCTGTTTAAACCAGATCACTGGCAGGATCCACTTGGCTTTGCAAGTCTCAAAAAGACTCACCTTATCAGCTGAAGCCTCTGTTTTGATTCTTTTTAGTGAGGGGGAGGATGCCTTCTGGAGCACTTGTTTAGCTGAAGGTGCATAGGATCAGGACCATTCCGGTAGCTTTGTACTCTCCTTCACCTGATCTTCCACACCAGCAAAGGCATGTTTGCTTACTCATGAGTAAACGAGACAGTGAGGCTTAGTTTCGCTTTCTGGGTAGGAGGTCTGGTCTAGAAGGTAGAGCCTCCGTTAGCCCGAAGATAACATCAGACGGTCGCCAGTTCGAGGACACTGGCAGCTCCCTGAACGGCTGAGAACGGCAAGACCTTGAAGCAGCTGTCAAGCCCAGCTGAGTGATTCCACCTGCTCTCGGTGTGAGCAAGAAGCGTCTTGATTGCCCTCCATGTGAGAGGTGGAGCTGCTTGTCAGCCTGCGTGGGAGAACTGGAGGCCAGAAGTGAGACCAAACCAGGAAGTTCCATTCTGAAATGTTGTTGGTTCTTGAAAGAGAGAACCTCTATGATTGTAAAAATCCCCTTGAGGAATTTAGAAATGCCTGCCTATGAAAACCGCCTTGATTGGGTAGATAAATTTAGTTAGATAAGATTGAGTGTTTTGTAAAAGTTAATTTTTTATATTTATAAATATGCGAGCCTTTGTATTGATGATTATTGTGTTTTTTTGTGTGTTAACTGAATGATGTATGTTGGAATCTGGGGCCAAACCTTATGTGTAACCTGTGTTCTACCCACCCAAAGTTAAACCTATTTCCTTTCCTGTATCTGTAATAAATAAATAAAATATTTTAAAAAAAAAGAAAACCGCCTTGAATAAAGTCAGAGGAGTAATCCCATGACCAGAAAAGCGGTATATAAATACTGAATTATTATTATATTATTATATTCTATAGGGCTGAATACATTCATCTGCTTGGAGGGAGGGACTTCCTTCTCAGGTGTTTTGGGGGGCTGTATTCATTGGATCAGGACCATTCTGGTGTCGTTGGATTCCTCTCAGCCTGCCCTTTCCGAAAGAATAAGGCAAGTTCGCCTACTCACAAGTAAACATGCGATACAGCTCACTTTCAATTTCCATAGGCATCCATGCATTTTCTGTTCTCCAGTTTTTTGGCCATAACTTTTGATAGAAAGGAGAGATTTCATTCTGGTTTTTTGCATTGCATTCCGCTCAAAATTCCGCATCCAACGGTATATAATATGATGGGGTTACATCTAACCACCGCGATTTTAGCGCATCACCCCCCAGTGCGTGTCACCCCCGTGTGCGGCCCGCACCCCCCTAGCAACGCCACTGGATGATCCAACACATTTTAATAAATACTGTATATTCTCATAATTATTAGTGTTTTTTTTTATACAATTTCAATTAAATTTGATAGACACTGTCGTTACAAATGTCTGCAGATTGGCATTTTTTTTACACTTCTCATTCAGGGTGAACTAGATAAAATGTTAAAAACATAATTGTGTCTTCCATGGCTTCCCCCTTAACACAGAAGCTGCAGATGTGTACAATTTGTATTGAGTGTAAGGGAGGGTGTTTACCATTTGCCCCTGTACAGTTTTCTTACTGAAAATCCTCCGCTCCCCCCCAAGCAGCTTTTGTCTTCCAAGATGCCATTTGCCGCAAAAGAAAAAAAGACAAGACAAACCGAATGATATTAAATGTGCCACCTAGTTTGGCATAATACGTAATACGTTACATGAAGTCAACCATATAACAGTAGCCAACGCACCAGCAAAGAGCAAGATAACCTTCAAGTGTAACAGAACAATAGGATGTGGGAATTTCACATACCTGAACTAACCTTGGAAACTTTTATTCCTGATATCTCAGCTAAAACTTGGAAAAAACTCTGTCTAAAACTTGGAGCCACTATCTATCAGAAGATATTGACCTAGATGGACCCCTTGATATAAGGCAGCATTGTATGTTCATATGAAGGGAGATGTCCAGTGGCAGTCACAAATATATTTTATTTTTGCAGAACATAATGTGTGGCTCAGTTCAAATTCTACACAAATTAATTTGGGTTCACCAACTCCAAAGTCTGTCATGGTCTTCAATTGTGGTTTTGAGGACAAGCACAACCACAATTCCAGAGGCATATTACTCCTACGACTAAGTAACGGCAGACCATAGTTCACAATGCAGGCCAAGCACACAAGGGGAAGGGGAGAGAGAGCAAGAGAACCCAAGGCTCTCTCATATGATGCCACACCATGGTTTAGCATTATGTGTGAACCAACTCTCCACATTTGTATGTGAGCTTTTATAGTCATGTGTTTAATGTATCTGATTATTCTCTTGATCCTGGATGACAAATTATGCATAGAAATATCTTGGTTTCCAATACTAACATTATTAAACTATAGACTGTAACGTACCTTCATCAGTAAGGCATAACTTTGCTTAAGTTTAATCTACTCTAGACAACCAAAGACCTACTTTAATCAATTGGCGCCATCTTACCCTTTGCCTCAAATATTCTGGGACATACACCCACTTCTTGTTTTAAAAAATTCTTCTTTAAACTCTAAATGTTAAAGTTAAATGAGAGGCATTTAATGCAATCTGAAAAATATTCAGTTCAATTAAAAATAATTGATGCATGGTGAAATAATTCTTCCCAAAGCTGCTGTAAAATCTTCAAAAAAATAAAGCTACTTAATAATTTTCATCTCCTACAGGCTAGAGAAGCATTATTGCATATTAAAAATTGGAATTCAGTTTTCCCAGGAGGTACAAGAAAGTTATTAAAACAACCTATTTATTGTTGATATAACTATCCATTTGTGCTACACAAAAAGTAACAATTTCAGTGCATTAAGAGAAAAACTAATTAAGATATAATTAGTATTTTTGGTTTTTTGATAATTAAGGGTTAGTTGGCTATTTCTTTTCACATTTCTGTTTGCTGCAACCTGACAATACCTTTAATGAGCAACTAACGCTATTTAAGCCCTGATGGCTGAGGAGTTTAGTGACCACTACTACATTACTTCCATTTATCACTGCCTCTTTACCTATAAATTAAAGCAGCCCTCTAGCTATGCTGATCTACTTTATATCAATTTCTTCATCCATATCAGCTGAATATGTATGACATTAACCTCATTTACTAGTTGAAAAAAGATGAATTAAAATGAGATCCAATTCCTGGTCACCAGCATAATTTCAAAACTGCCTGCTAATTTTGACCACCTGTCAGAATGACAATCGTTTGCTTCAGGGTAACAAAATGAAATATATTTTAGTACAGCTCAGAAAAAAATTAATCAAACACTGTTATGTAATTAACTATTAGAACTATGATACCCTGATCCAGAAGAGAACTTTGCATGGTCAGCTCTTATGGTGCTGAAGAAGGCAATGTTGCTGGCAAGCACTCCAGATTCTGTGAAATGTATGGCAGAAATGAAAATATAAGGTCACTGCAGCATTCTTGCAAAAATAAAAGGAGTAGTCATGATCAATATTTTCTGCCCAAAGATTAATATATTTTTGCCTGGCCCACAAGTGTACACATTTGGTCCCTGTTGTGTATATGCAACGTTGGGCTGAAACTGCATCAGAAAACGAATGCAATGAAGGAATATATTAAATGAGTACTATACAGAGGCCCCAATAATACACAAGCTTGCAATTAAATAATTCTTGTTCAAAATAATAAAATTATTTGCCAGAATATCCATGTTTTTCACTTCAGAAGCAAAATCTACGTTCATCACCATAACATACTATACACTTGTTTATTGAAAACTGGCAGACATAGTACACAGGAAAGAGAGAAGAACGTTAGGGATGTTCCATAATAAACTATTTAGATGCTTCTTCAGATTCAAAAGGTCAATTAAATTCTAAATTTATCTGGAGATTTTTTTAAAAACAAATTCTTCATAGAACTCCTAGCATAGGAAACCTTGGGATAGAAACCAGTCTAGGAATTGTCCCAAGATTTGTGCCCTACAAATTTCCCTTTCTACTCTCTGTATCTTTGCAATGATGTTCAACAATTTCTTCTGCATTTTGAATAATCCTTAACAGAACTACATCTCTGTAAATCTTCCTTCATGCAGACCAATTTCCTGAAATAATTAAATGTCTTAATAACAGCAAATTTGTCCAGTCACTGGATATAACCCGGGGAAAACAAACAGCTTTGCCTGCTTTTGAAACTTTGCAATCATTGCCATGGAAGAAAAATAACCTATTCAGTTCACCAGTACGTCTCCTACTGCCCCAGTTGGACAAGTCCCAACACGCCATTTGAACACCCCACTGCTGAATTCAGAAAATGCTCATCAACAGTAAACTTTAAACTTTCCTGTCCCAAATAATGATTTAGAAAAGCCACCGGTGCAAAGGAACTCTGTAAAATCCCTCAATCCAAGACAATCTTCTGCACAGTTTGCAAAGAAGGAAATTCTGAGTTCAACAAGTTCTGTAGAGCAAAACTTGTCTTCTTCATGGGTCAAGCTATCAAACTACCACCATGACACATACTGAGAGCAAGACCCAGACTAAACTGTCATTAAACATCACTGTGGAATTCACACCAAAATATGCAAATTATTGGGAAAACCACTGCCTCTGAATGGTAATCCTTCATATCCTGGAAACAAAACATGGATTCCATATCAACAACACTCCTGGGCAAATGCACATGCAATCCTTCAAATTACTTTCCAAAGAAGTCTTTTGTCTTGATATGTTGCTTTCCATGTTACATGAGTAACCAAACTCAAATCACTGTGCACACTCCTTAATTACAAACTACAGTTATTACTCTTACCTGCAGCTACATGCTTTCTTAAACCAGCACTGGTGAGCCGCCAGTCACCATCCCCTTCAAACTATTTCTGTTAAAGAGGACACAAATAACTCTGAAGCTGGTTGCATGTATCTCTAAAATCTGTAAGATTTTAATGCCCCTCCCGTGTGCGTGTTTTAAAATACATAAAATATATGTATTTTAGAATTCTTAGACCTCATCGTCACTGTTAACAAGGATGTTACGTTTGCTAGCATATGAAACCAGGGCAATGTTTCTGTATGCCACTGTCAAATGGGCTTGTCCAAGGTTATAATGTATTTTTGATTCCAATTAATTAACTTTTGTCAGGCGTATGAGTTCCTAGAGCTTTTAGAAGTGACGCAGCATGCTAAGTTGACTTCTTTGTTTTCTGCTTTCTCTTTTCTATAAGTAAGAAGGTGAAGGCACACTCCAGAAGCAACATGAAAGCCACTAGTGCAAACAATGCATAAATAATACTTCTCACAGTACACCTACTCTTTGCTTGCAGTGCATTGTGCACATAACTGAACAGGTTGGTTTGTGGGGGAGAGGGTTACCCAGGAAATTGTCCTGATTTGGGGGCTGACCGGATGACATTTTGAATCTTTCCAAATCTGTGACACCATACTTGAGCAGCAGAAGTCACATCACCTCTGTGCCACATACTGCCACATACTGCAGTTATGTAAAGAAACTGCAGCTAGGAAGGCTGGAACAGCAACAAGCTGTTGAAGCAGAGCTCAGAACTTGGGAGCAGGAGAGGCATTGGTACTGGAGACTAATACAGATGCTGTTTTAGAACATATGGGGCCTCAGTATCTTGATGGTTCAGAAGCCATTAACTCAGTTTTTTTTTAAGTAGAGGTTAATTATTATTTCTTATCCTTAATTAAAACATGGTCTATCAGGAGAACTTTCAGGATTTAAAGCAAGGCACTGATCCCAGGGCATGACCTGAGGGCACAGCCCCCTTACTGAAGCTCTGCAGGTTTGGTTCTGGTCAATGTCTGAATTGGCGACTTCTTGGAAATCCCACATACACTGCCTTGGTTTGCATCATAGGTTATTAAAATAAATCATATGCAGCAGCACTACAAAGCGAAAAGAAGATACATTTACTTCAGCATAGCAATGTGGTGGTACAGTGATAGATTAAAATCTAAAATAATCTGAGAAATATTTCGAGTGCTTGTGGCTGCAATACAGTAGCATCTGAAAGTCCACTAACTATAATGGACAAATGTAAATGTTTTCTCTCCGTTGTCAATCTTCTAGAAAAAATATTTCTCCACCATCCTTGCAAGGTCATTTATTCCCTGCATAAAGCAGAGGGCAATTAGATGGAAAGATAAACCTGGTGCCCTGAAGTTTGGGGGAGGGGGCGGTAAACCCACAGTCAATAGCATATTTTTGATTCCTTCCCTTCCTCTTTCACCAAGAGCTACTTGGGGAGCACATTATGCTGAAATGCAATCTCATAAATATCATTAAAAACCATAACAGTACAAATGTGTAATACATAGAACAGAGGGAGACATTTCCCACTTGGGCTTCCGATCGTTCCCTATTGCTTTTATTTCCTGAACAGAATGAAAACCACATTAAATAAAATCTTTAAAAAAATGTATAATTTGCACAGCAGAAAATGCAGAATAAGTGAAGGTTAACAACAAATTTAAAACCTACTTGCCGGAACAAGCATACGCACTTGGCGTATTTTCTAAATTCCTTCATTCCACTGCAATGCCATACCAGTTTTCCATCTAAACGTCACAACATCCATTTAAAACAAAGAACATTTTATTAAAATTACTGAAAGGTAAGCAAAATACTTGTACCTTGCCCTCCTGCATAACCAATCTGTAGGATACAAAAGTATTTTGGTTGGACTACACAAGATGAAACTTAAAAAAAAAATTTTTCCCCACATCCTCTAAATTTGCAATAAGCTTTTTTTTTTTTTAAAGAGTTCACTGAGTTATAGTAATCATAGCAAAAGGATGGTTTCTTCAGTTAAACTAGATACTAAACCTTCCCTAATTATGTTAACTTGCTAAGGTTATGCATACAACAAAATCCATAACATTCACTTAAAAAGGAATCCCAACAGTGTCTCATAGTATCTGAAGAACAGAGACTATTCTTTACCAAGTTTATAAATGGACCTTGCAGTTAATTTAAAATAACTTCAATAGCCATATAAACGGTTGTCATCTTAACAAGATCCATTTTTACATCTCTCTGTATTTCTAAACGTGAATCTGTCTAATCAATAAGAGTACATCTATGCCGACAATATATAGCAAAGGATTTACTGTAGGGATATAATGCCATCTGCTGCTGCGCTTGCTGCTACAGCAGGGGGAGAAAAACAGAGAGAACTAGGTATCTATTATTTTTAAACTGCTCTAGACACAAAACAGGTTTTTGAGCTGTAAGATCACACCACCAGGTATTTATACCTTAAAAAAACATTAAATCCCAAATATGTAGAGACCAAACCGAAGTGATCCACGTTTGTTTTGGTCCCACCACTTGCGCTTCCTACACACCATTTCAGCTACCAGATCTATCCACAACACTTGCAGGGTGGACTCACAACATTTTTCTTTTTTCTTCCATGCACTACAGAGTGAGATTCCTGTTGAACAGGATCCTGTGAAGAATGCAACATCAGTTTACAAAGTGCAGTGGTTTTCAAAAACTGTTCTCAGGGTTCCTTGTTCATGTGCTAGAAGGCCACTGACAATGTTCTCAGAAAGACTGAAGGAGGAATGGAAGAAGAAAGCTCAGTTTCCCCCACCAGCACTTCCAGTAGAAAAGGAACCTGCCTGGTTGAAGAAGAGCAGATTGGAGACAGGGAGGTCACAGCAAGGGGGAACTTCTCACCCAAGGATCTAGAAAAAGAGAAATGGGGGGGGGGGGTTGTAGCATCCCAGCCACAATGCCCCAGAAGTTGCACCACCTGCTCATGTGAAGCCTTTCCAGGAAAGACTTCTCCCCTTTCTGCCAGTACACCTGTATTCATTGGGGCACTGAAATGATGCTGCAAGATGACATATGACCAAGCTGGAGGGGGAAACTCCATGGACTTCTCCTATCTGAGCTTCCAACTGTAATTCCTGAAACATAACTTTCCATTCCCACCACCAGAGGGCCGCACAGGAAATGCAGCTCACAACTGCTCACTAGTTCACCCTTACTTCTAGTGCACCCAGTAGGAATGTGCATTGCTTTATTATTGACAGCTTTCTATAATTAGCAGTTAGAACTTAATCTTTCATCTTATCTAGATGTTCCAAAATGTCTAGTAGTTGGCAACCTTCAGTCTCGAAAGACTATGGTATCGCGCTCTGAAAGGTGGTTCTGGAACAGTGTCTAGTGTGGCTGAAAAGGCCGATTCGGGAGTGACAATCCCTTCCACAACGGGAGCAAGTGCAGTCTGTCCCTGGTCTGTGTCCCTGGCTATGGGCCTTCCTTCTTTGCCTCTTAGCCTCAGACTGTTGGCCAAGTGTCTCTTCAAACTGGGAAAGGCCATGCTGCACAGCCTGCCTCCAAGCGGGCTGCTCAGAGGCCAAGGTTTCCCACTTGTTGAGGTCCACTCCTAAGGCCTTCAGATCCCTCTTGCAGATGTCCTTGTATCGCAGCTGTGGTCTACCCGTAGGGCGCTTTCCTTGCACGAGTTCTCCATAGAGGAGATCCTTTGGGATCCGGCCATCATCCATTCTCACAACATGACCGAGCCAACGCAGGCGTCTCTGTTTCAGTAGTGCATACATGCTAGGGATTCCAGCACGTTTCAGGACTGTGTTGTTTGGAACTTTGTCCTGCCAGGTGATGCCGAGAATACGTCGGAGGCAGCGCATGTGGAAAGCATTCAGTTTCCTCTCCTGTTGTGAGTGAAGAGTCCATGACTCGCTGCAGTACAGAAGTGTACTCAGGATGCAAGCTCTGTAGACCTTGATCTTGGTATGTTCCGTCAGCTTCTTGTTGGACCAGACTCTCTTTGTGCGTCTGGAAAACATGGTAGCTGCTTTACCGATGCATTTGTTTAGCTCGGTATCGAGAGAAAGAGTGTCGGAGATCGTTGAGCCAAGGTACACAAAGTCATGGACAACCTCCAGTTCATGTGCAGAGATTGTAATGCAGGGAGGTGAGTCCACATCCTGAACCATGACCTGTGTTTTCTTCAGGCTGATTGTCAGTCCAAAATCTTGGCAGGCCTTGCTAAAACGATCCATGAGCTGCTGGAGATCTTTGGCAGAGTGGGTAGTGATAGCTGCATCGTCGGCAAAGAGGAAGTCACGCAGACATTTCAGCTGGACTTTGGACTTTGCTCTCAAAGTCCCAAAATGTCTAAATTCCTTATATTATAGTCGGTTTTGATTCTGTGGGCAAGGTAAAAGCAACTGATCCATACACTCCATGGAAGCACCAATGTTCCTGGAGGAAACAGCAAAACACTGAGTTTCTTCAGGGGCCTGGTCACTGTTGTAAAGCGGCCGCTCCTCCTTGCCTTCCAAGCCAGTCACATGAAGTGAAGTATATGGAAGTTCAAGAAAAAAGCACTTTTCCCATGTAATGTGCTCTAAACATGTCATGTAATGTTGCTTCTCCATTAAAACTGATTTGCTTTTAACTCTGTAATACAAGACTACATGCACCGTATGCTGTTTTGAATGCTTTCGAACCTGCTTTGAAAGTTTCTTTTTTTGGTGCTTTCTTCATAGGTAAATGGCATTATGAAGCTGCATTGCTTTTCTAATCTGTAGAACCAGGGTCCACTGTTAAGCCATATAAATTCAATTGTGAAGAACCAGCTATAGGGTTCTCTTCTCTTGGGAGATTTGGGAGAGAGGCGGTGAAAAGAACAAGTTACTTACCTGTAATTATAGTTTTTCCAATTGTCTGTACATACACGCGCGCACACACTGGGGAATTCTGCAGAGTTGACTTGTGCACACACACAAAATTTTGTGTGGACTACATGGGGACTACATGGAGATGATGAAGAAATCTTGGGTTTTTTCCCCTCTTTTGCCTATCCAGGTGGGACCTCTGTATCCACTGATTTGCCATCCACTGATTTGACTCACCACTGATACCAGGGGTCCACTTTTAAATGCCCTGTAACATCAAAATTCAATTTCCTACCTTTGTGCTGTTAAACCGCACCGGTCGCAAGCTTTTCAGGGTTAAAGATAGCTTTAAAGACCCACTTCTCTTTTTTTGCTCCTCCACTGTTGCTCCAGACTGCATAGGTATAGACACTATACCACATTCAGCCACTTGATGGGGTGAATAATGGAACCAAATATAATAATTTCCTTCCATTAGATTCCATTATTCACCCCATCTATTGACTGAATACACCTATACCAATGCACCGTTGCGCATGCCCAATCTTGTATGATCTCAGATGCTAAGCAGGGTCAGGCCTGGTTAGTACTTGGATGGGAGACCACCTAGGAATACCAGGTGCTGTAGGCTTATACCATAGTCTTTCAAGACTGAAGGTTGCCAACCATTGTATACCAATGCATTCTGGGGCAACAACAGAGGAGCAAGAAACTTGGAAGTGGGTCTTTAAAACTATTTTTCCACTGATTTGGTATCCGCTGATTTTTTTTTTTTAAATTCACTGGGGGTTCCGGAATAGAACCCCAGTGGATAATGAAGCACAACCTCTTTTTCATCTGTTTGGGACCTTTCTCACAGCTCAGGAACTCTGGATTTAAACTCTGGATTTAATATTGTGCGGTACACAGGGCCTGGTTAGAGATGTCAATGTTACGGAGCCATTGGGGAACAGTGATCATGCTGCGATCCGTTTCGACATGCACGTCGGGGGGGAAGAATATAGGGCAAATCTCTCACAAAAACCCTTGACTTCCGACGGGCAGACTTCCCTCAAATGAGGAGGCTGGTTAGAAGGAAGTTGAAAGGGAAGTTAAAAAGAGTCCAATCTCTCCAGAGTGCATGGAGGCTGCTTAAAACAACAGTAATAGAGGCCCAGTAGAGGTGTATACCACAAAGAAAGAAGGGTTCCACTAAATCCAGGAGGGTGCCTGCATGGCTAACGAGCCAAGTTAGAGAGGCTATAAAGGGCAAGGAAGTTTTCTTCCATAAATGGAAGTCTTGCCCTAATGAGGAGAATAAAAAGGAACATAAATTGCGGCAAAAGAAATGTAAGAAGGTGATACGGGAGGCCAAGCGAGACTATGAGGAACACATGGCCAGCAACATTAAGGGGAATAATAAAAGCTTCTTCAAATATGTTAGAAGCAGGAAACTCGCCAGAGAAGCAGCTGGCCCTCTGGATGGTGAGGGACGGAAAGGGGAGATAAAAGGTGACTTGGAGATGACAGAAAAATTAAATGAGTTCTTTGCATCTGTCTTCACGGCAGAAGACCTCGGCAAATACCGCTGCCTGAATGGCCCCTCCTGACAGAGGAATTAAGTCAGATGGAGGTTAAAAGAGAAGATGTTTCAGACCTCATTGATAAATTAAAGATCAATAAGTCACCAGGCCTTGATGGCATCCACCCAACAGTTATTAAGGAACTGAAGAATGAAGTTGCTGATCTCTGGACTAAAATATGCAACTTGTCCCTCAAAACGGCCACGGTGCCAGAAGATTGGGGGATAGCAAATGTCACGTCTATTTTTGAAAAGGGAAAGAGGGGGGACCCGGGAAACTATAGGCCGGTCAGCCTAACGTCTATACTGGGTAAGATGGTGGAATGCCTCATCAAAGATAGGATCTCAAAACACATAGACGAACAGGCCTTGCTCAGGGAGAATCAGCATGGCTTCTGTAAGGGTAAGTCTTGCCTCACAAACCTTATAGAATTCTTTGAAAAGGCCAACAGGCATGTGGATGCGGGAGAACCTGTGGAAATTATATATCTGGACTTTCAGAAGGCGTTTGACACAGTCCCTCACCAAAGGCTATTGAAAAATCTCCACAGTCAGGGAATTAGAGGACAGGTTCTCTCATGGATTGAGAACTGGTTGAAGACCAGGAAACAGAGAGTGGGTGTCAATGGGCAATTTTCACAATGGAGAGAAGTGAAAAGCAGTGTGCCCCAAGGATCTGTCCTGCGACCGGTGCTCTTCAACCTCTTCATAAATGACCTGGAGACAGGGTTGAGCAGCGAGGTGGCTAAGTTTGCAGACGACACCAAACTTTTCCGAGTGGTGAAGACCAGAAGCGATTCTGAGGAGCTCCAGAAAGATCTCTCCAGACTGGTAGAATGGGCAACAAAATGGCAGATGCACTTCAAATGTCAGTAAGTGTAAGGTCATGCACATTGGGGCCAAAAATCAAAACTTTACGTATAGGCTGATGGGTTCTGAGCTGTCTGTGACAGATCAGGAGAGAGATCTTGGGGTGGTGGTGGACAGGTCGATGAAAGTGTCGACCCAATGTGCGGCGGCAGTAAAGAAGGCCAATTCTATGCTTGGGATCATTAGAAAAGGTATTCAGAACAAAACGGCTAATATTATAATGCCATTGTACAAATCTATGGTAAGGCCACACCTGGAGTATTGTGTCCAGTTCTGGTCGCCACATCTCAAAAAAGACATAGTGGAAATGGAAAAGGTGCAAAAGAGAGCAACTAAGATGATTACTGGGCTGGGGAACCTTCCTTATGAAGAAAGGCCATGGTGTTTGGTCCTCTTTAGCCTAGAAAAGAGGCTCCTGAGGGGGGACATGATTGAGACATACAAAATTATGCAGGGGATGGACAGAGTGGATAGAGAGATGCTCTTTACACTCTCACATAACACCAGAACCAGGGGACATCCACTAAAATTGAGTGTTGGGAGAGTTAGGACAGACAAAAGAAAATATTTCTTTACTCAGCATGTGGTTGGTCTGTGGAACTCCTTGCTGCAGGATGTGGTGATGGCATCTGGCCTGGACGCCTTTAAAAGGGGATTGGACAAGTTTCTGGAGGAAAAATCCATTATGGGTTACAAGCCATGATGTGAATGTGCAACCTCCTGATTTTAGAAATGGGCTATGTCAGAATGCCAGGTGCAAGGGAGGGCACCAGGATGAGATCTCTTGTTATCTGGTGTGCTCCCTAGGGCATTTGGTGGGCTGCTGCGAGATACAGGAAGCTGGATTAGATCGGCCTATGGCCTGATCCAGTGGGGCTGTTCTTATGTTCTCAGGAACTTGTGTGATGCCTCAGCATCCTGAAGGGGCTGCTGAGTATTTTGAAGACAGTAGCCATCTTGCTCTGTTGTGCTGCTATTTGTTTGAGCATCTTCTTCCCTCCCAACCGACTGTAAACAAAAACCTTGGCCCTGAGCAAGCTCACTGACCGTGACTGTGAATTTCCAAGAATGGGAAATTTAGAGATTCAGATGAACCCACTCCTATACCCAATCACAAAAGTGAAACCAGGTTAATGTCCACAGGTTACAAAAGTGAGGTCACATGCCCCTCTTTACCCAGGCCCAACATAGAGATGTGAAGGCCCAGGAAAAAACCAGAAAAATTTGGGAAAAAAAGGTTTTTTCCATTTTTTTTTCATGAAGCCTTTTTTTTTTTCAAAAAAATTGGAAAAATTGAAAAAAGAAAAAAAATTGATTATGGAATGTTTTATTTTAATATGAATAAAATATTTTAAGACAAGGTGTTCAATTATTTTCCAAATCATTTCTAAAAAATATGTATGGTATCAGATTATTCTAATTTTTGTGCACTGAGGACAAGCAAGTCCTAGGTTGAACTCTCCAATGCAAGAACAAGATGCATTCTTCCTTTAGGAGGTGCTGCCATTGTCACAAGAAAAGAAAAAGGTTTCTGTTTTGTTTTTGCATGTGGGTGGGTATGTTCTGTTCTCTTCACAAGGCCTCAAAGTATTGGAAGAAAAAACAGAGCAACAAAAAGGACCTGAAAGTATATACTTAATTTAAAAAGTTAAGAGTTTACATTTATCTAATTCCAGAAAACAGAATCATATAATAATAGTAATAGTAATAGTAATAATAATAATAATAATCAGGTATTTATATACCGCCTTTCTTGGTCCTCAGATTTCTCCTCAGACTATTCAAGGCGGTTTACATAGACAGGCTATTTAAATCCCCGTAGGGATTTTTACAATTGAAAGAAGGTTCTATCTTTCAAGATCCACAACATTCAGATGTTTCTTTCTGATCTGGTTTCACATTCTGGCCTCCATCCTCCCACGCTCAGAGCAGATGGAATAACTCGGCTCAGTTTGTCAGCTGCTTCAAGTTTGCATGGTGCCGGTGGCCTCGAACTGGCGACCTATGGATGTTATCTTCAGGCAAATGGAGGCTCTAGTTTATCTTTATAACCTTTGTGTAAATAATAATTTAATTACTACTAATCTGGTTCTTTACATCCCCCACCCACAACCATAGATTAGTGTCTTCTTGCAAACTAGCCACTAAATTATTTTTCTTTCCTACTCCCCTCAGGAAAATGGTGAGACCAACATCTAGCATATGGAGGCATTTTCACATTACAAGTTCTTCTGAGAACAAATATGTGATTTGCAAATATTCATATAAAATATGCATTTACAAATGCTGCCAGGATGACAAAACACATTCTTGTATGTAACAAGTGTCCTGTAGATATTTAAAAATCCTTTATGGATCTAAGCGAAGAGGACCATAATGATGAAAATGCACATAGTTTTTCTCAACGTCTTCATTCAAGAAGTCCTCTTTCTACTCCATCTGTAACATCAGCAGTAACACAAAGTGTTGTCCCATCAGCAGCATCTTCAATTACACAGATACTGAAGACAGCTGCATCCAAAAATTATTCAATTACTTCATTTGTAGACAAGATGACACCTGAAGATCAGGAAAAAGTTGATGAAGCTCTTGCAAGAGCAATATATTCTTCTGGAACACCATTTTCAATAACTGAAAATGCATACTGGCAGGAAGCTTTGAAATTACTAAGACCATCATACCATCTGCCCAGCCGACATTCGTAGAGCAAGCCTCTTTTGGAGTTGGAATATGAACATGTCATGGAAACTGTGAAAGGAAAAATTAATGAAGCACTATGTCTTGCACTACTTATAGATGGATGGACAAATGTGAGAGAAGGAATTATAAATTTTGTTATAACACCTCAACCAGTTTTTTACAAAAGCATTGAAACAGGAGAGAACAGACATACTGCAGAGTATATCAGCTGTAAAATATGTGAAGTCCTACAGAAAATTGGGAGTGGTCAAATATTTGCTTTGCTGACTGACAATGCCAGTGATATGAAAGCAGCATGGGAGATGATAATGGATAAGTATCCATATTACTGCAATACCATGTGCATCTCATGGGCTAAGCTTGCTTCTTAATGATATTATGAAACTGGACACCCTTCAAATGATCTATAGACGAGCAAAAGAAGTTATAAAACATGGAAAAGGTATTCATAGCTGCAGTTTTCAAGAAGAAGCAAGTAGAAAAAAATGCAAAGAAAAAATAATGACACTGAAGCTCTGTAGTAAAACTCGGTGGGCTGGAGTGGTGATCTCCTTTGAAAGTTTAAGAAGCTCTTCAAGAAACAGTAATAGTTGTAAACACTGTCCTTGATCAGGATGTCTTCTGGGTTCAGCTGCAAAATTCCCTGAAGATTCTAAAGCCAATTGCTGCAGCAATCACTGAATCTGAATCAGATAGTGCACTTTTGTCAGAAATTCCTTATCTAATGACCAAGATAAAAACAACTGTTTTTGAGAATCTCAGTATATCTCCACTTACAACTATAAAAAAGTAAAGTGAAAGATTTTATTTAAAAAAAGGGAAGAATTTTGTTGCCATCCAATTCATGCTGCTGCAAAACTGCTGGATCCAAGATTCAAAGGTGGAAATAGAAGTGATGATAGCACTATTACTGCATTTAACAGGATTACAAAACAAGCATCACATTGAGGACTTGATGTTGGGAAGGCACTTTCAAATGCTGCAGAATATAGAACATCAGGGATTTGGACCAGGAATGCAATCTGGAATTCTGCCAAACATATTCCTCCTGCAACATGGTGGCAAGGTCTTTGCACAACACAGGGTGCAATCCTAACCGGCACTTATGCTGTCATAGGAGCCCCAGGAGGGTCGCAAATGTGCCATAAAGCACCTCCATGGGAGGAAGCTGCGTCGGCACATCTAGATGCGCCGACGCACGGAGGCTGGCAGAAGCCTCTGCGGCGGCTTCCTCCCTGCTGCTTGTGCCAGCGCACCCATGCCAACACAAGTGGTGAAGGTAGGCGTGGGGGGCATTTCTGAGGGGGAGGGCGGGTGATGGGCAGCCCCAGGGGCAGGCACATGGGGAGCTGGGGGCGGGGCTGGGACCCGGCAGTTATGCCGGATCCCAACCCGTCCCCAGGGAGAACGGAGCTGCTTCAAGTTGCTCTGCTCTCCTCGGACTTGCGCCACCTCCAGAGGTGGCGCAGGTCTGAGGAGACCCATTGGGACCAGCAGCCCTTACCCAGGGGTAAGGGGAAAAGTTTCCCCTTGCCTCTGGCTGAGCCACTGCTGACCAGAAACCCATGCTGGATGCAGAGCAAGCCTCCTGGCTTGTCTGCTCCAGCGCGGGTTTGGATTGCGCCCACAGCCTCTGACTCCTCTTGCTTCTCGCCTTCTTCAGATTCCTCCATCTTCTGCAGCATGTGAAATCAAGAAATAAACTGACATGTGAAAGGGTAGAGAAGTTTGTTTCAATCCAGGCAAACCTTCAGTTTTTAGAAGTCCATAATAACTGTGATAATGACAGACACAGCATAGTAGCTGCAGAAGCGGAGTCTGAAACTGATACTGATAGTTACAGCTCAGAAAATGATTCTGATTAAATTTCATGCCCATTCACTGAAACTTAGCCCCACTCGCTTCTATACACTTCCCCCCTCTTCAATTCTTTTTATGAGAATGGGTTTTTTATTTTTATTTAATACTGTGGAGAGGAAAGATGAGTAATTGTTGCTTCTGGATTTTTAAAAATTGTTTTGTGGAGGTTCTTTGTTTGTTCCACATAAACTAGTAAATAGTTCAGGAGACTGTTGCTCCATTTGTTACAATTACCAATAAACATTATTTAAAAAGTAAATTCTGTTTGTAATAATTGTCTGGATACACTATATTTTAATATGCTAGTTCTGATAATGCCAAGTCAAATTGTTCATAGTCATATTTTATGTTCCTAAAGTAACAGAACGACTTTCAAACTGGAAAAGAAAAAAAATTGTGCTAATGTAGCATTTTTTTCAATTTTTCCAAAAATTACCATTTTCCCCCCGAAATAAAACCGGAAAAAAACTGGGTTTTTTCCGAGCTTCAAAATTTCTGGAAATTTTACATCTCTAGTCCAATATCAGAAACATCTGATACTTCAAGAGAACTCTCCTGCCCAACTTGCTAAGTATGGGTACGAGAATCAGTAACAGCGTAAGTAGGGTAGGGAAAGTACCCAAAACAGTTTCATCATAATTTGTTTTTGGCATCTTGCTTGCATTTTGCATCTGTTGCTTGCATCCTTACCAATCTTTGTCACCATTATTATTATTTTTTTTTATTGTGTGTGGGGTGGGGAGGGGGTTCATCAGTACCTAGCTTTTTATCCCTACATTTTCCCCTCCAATGATGTGGTATATTTTCTAGTCTTTTAATTAACTTCCTGACACTCTACTGTTTTGCCTCACTGGTCGAAATTCAGTTGAGAAACAGTAGTTTGTCATGTTTCTCAGACAGCCCCATTCTTCTGCTATCCAATTCTGAGGAAGTCCCTAGCTGATGGGGTTCACTAACCTGCTGGGACAGAGGCTTACCTAAGGTGGCCTGCCTGGACTCCCCAACTTTGAAAGGCAGCAGCAAGACCTACCTTTTCACAGTTCATCCCCAGTTAGAAGGATGAAGCAGGAAGATGGGTACCATTCAGTAATTGCTTGGTGCTGCATCGGTGTTACCCTCTGTTGTCCCTTACATTGTGCTTTACTAATAATGGCAACAAAGTTTCATTAAGTTCTCCCCCTTAGCACAAATGGTTTCACCTTTAATCAGGAAGAATTAAACTGATTAAAAAGAATTAAGCAACCTATCATTTCCTTCATCTCCCTACTTTTCCTTATGTGCCCGGAATACAAATATCACACCCTGACCCCCTTTCCCTGTGGGTACAGGTATTGCATGCAAAAGATCTAGTATGCTAAACCAGTAACAGCCAGAATCAGTGTATGAACAGTGAGAGGGGTCATAGTTCAGGTGCTGATCAGATCACGTGCTGGTGTATAGTATGGCTCAGGTTCAATCCCAGGCATCTGCAGTTAAGTTTAGGAAAAGTAACAGTTCAACCTTGGAGAACTGCCTCCAGTCGGCATACAGTTCTGAGCTACAGGACTCAAGGTAAGGCAGCTTCCAATGTTCCTACCCCCCAACTTTAAAACTTAGCTTATAAACTTAGCATAGTTTATGCTTATAGTTTATAAACTATGAACTAGTGTGCATAATTCTTTAGTCAACACAAGGAATAGCTTTAACTTAAGAATGCTTAAAACCGCAGATAAATATTCTGAAAGAAATTATTAATAAAGTCTTGCTAGATCCCAAGTTTCTGCCCTGCTAATTACTTAGAGAAAAAAAAATCTTATTTGATGAATGAATGGCTTGATCCTACAAAAGACTTTCAGGCATACCTGACATTTGGTTACGTTTTGTAATCTCCCTTCCTTTGTAAGATAAAGAATGCAACATTTAAGATACCTTGCACACATCAAAAGTAGTTTTTTCATATAATAGCTAAAAGTCAACATCATTTTTTAAGATTATACCCAGTCTTAAACTATTCATTCTAAAAACTTTCACGTGTTAATTGCCTGCTACACATAATTATTTTTTTTTTCAAAAGACTGCATGTTTTAAACAAAATATGTTTCCTTTGTTTTCAGAATATCTTTTTAACAAACTACAGCATGTCCAGAAATGAAATGAAGCAGATTGGAAATCTGATGCAGTAATGTGGATAGAAGAGATGGAAAATTGATCCAATTTATTACAAGGCAATTTTTCTACAATCTTGTACCTAAATCAGTTCCCTCAAGTATTCTGCCACACAATCCCTTATCAATGTATTTAAACCAGGCGAAAGCACAAGTGTCAAAACATTACCTCAGTCAAAAAACAGAAACCATATTTGAAGCTAAGCAAGGTTCAAACACCAGATTACAACCTGCTTTTAGTCAAATTATATTTATGTTTTTAAAATGAGACTTGCTCATGCCTAACTTCCTCAGTCATGGTTTGATTTACAGCACAATCCTATGCATGTCTACTCAGAAGCAAATTCAACTAATTTCAGTGGGACTTACTCCAAGGTAAGTGTACAGCCCCACCCTTATCTACTAAATCCGGCATTGGCAGTTTCAGTTATCTGCCAATTTAAAAACGGGGTCCACTTTAAAAATGAGTAGAAAGAGAAAAGCCCAGAATAGCTTCCCTTACCACTGTGCAGTGAAAGCACTGCACTGGACAGTCTTCGAAGCTCCCTGCAGCCTCTTCCGGTTCGCACAGGGCCCCTTCTCTTCGCCCACACTTGCCCCAAAATGCACTGCAAAATACCACCTGAGGCTCAAACAAAATCTATTCCATCTTTCTCAGGATCAACTGATCTCATCTAACTGATGAGCACTTTGTAACATCTATATTATGACTGTCCCCTAAAGTTAGGGGGATTAACTACTTTTTCTTTCAAAAATTCATCTTACTTTTCCCTCTTCGATATTTAAAACGCAGGGGGGTGGAAAGCCAAGTAATGTGAAAAATACAGTAGGAACGGCCTAAAATGAGTTACTGTCAAAAGTAAGGAACTATTAAAAGAATAAATCTTGAATACCCAGCTGTGAAATATAATACAATATAGCAAGCCCTGTAAAATGTTTGAAGTAAAAGACAAAATGCAGTGTAATCTCTAACTGTTTAATGAATACAACTGCTGAAAATATGAAGCCCGTGCATACGGCACACTGAAATGAGCTTGACTGCTAAAACACGAAAGACATCAAGAAACAGATAAATGCTCCTCTGGCATACTCATCCACAGGCAAATCATAGCAGTACAGCAAGTCTGTGCCAAGAGCAGCAGCTTCAACGTGGACATGACTCTCCACCACACAAACTGCTTCCCTGTTCCTTTCAAAGAACATGATATGTGCATAGTATGAAACGCGTGCTGATCAACTGCCTGTGTTGATACAAGTAGGGTAAGTACATAAAGATCTCTGAATTGGGATGAGTATTTTCTGTTTGTCCTATAACACGCCTGTTGATGAATGAATGCACAGGCACTATTGCTGTCTGAGCGCTTAGGGAAAACACCTACCTTGGAGGTCCGCTGCAGCTGATCTCCTACATATGTTTTACGGAATTGATCCAAAAACCAGAGTACTGCAAGTTCTACTTTTTCATTGCTAGAGCGTGGCAACTGGGCATCCATCAATGATATTAGCTGAAAGACTCTGAAACAAGTGGACATCTATAAGACTTTTTTTTAGTCTTTACATTCAAAGCAGCATATCCTAGCAATTAGAGCCTAAACACTCAGTACTCTACACACACAGTACTATCAAACGCAGCTGAATCAAAACAACTACTTCAACAGAACTATTAGTTTTAGATATATAATTGATCTAAAGTAGAAGTTACTTAAAGCTAAAATTTATCAGCACCTGAATAATAAAATTTAGAAGTTGAAATGCTAACCAGTATTTTTCTAAATGAGGAATATTTTCATGCTATAAAATAAAACATAATTTTCTTCATTTTTTGAAGTAGCCGTGAATTTCTAAACCTATGCCCAGTTTCTAAGCTGGTAGATGAAATACTTTGGATTTGGGTGTAAAAGGAGATCACTGGAAGATGTTCAAGTAGGCCAGGAGTTTCTGCGTAAAGCTGGAGTAGCAGCTATGAAAAGTATTACTTTTCAAAGCCAATTTGGGGCATTTGGAATAACTTCATTAATATCATGTCTTCACCTGTTATCGATTTAAAGGCAATGAAGGTAACAGGCATGATACTACAGCACGAGGGCGTTCAATTTTCCAGTTTCAGGGCTGAGAACCCTGGCAAAGAATGTGTGTCATCAATGGCGACAATCAGATCAACAGCCAATGTACTACTCATCTTCCGAATCAATTGCTAAAAGAAGGATGGGGGGGGAATACCCCTCCTCAACTGATTGTATCTGCTTAGTTAGTTTGCCTTCATTCTGGTTACTTCTGAGAAGTGCTCAGCCCATACTGTCTATACTGAAGACAGGATATCATTGTTTCCATAACAACTTGAGGCCACCTGGAACAATGCACTTTCAAAGTAGAACTGTAAATGAATACCATCAAGCAGCAACCCAAGATTCTTTCTGCACATGGTAGCAATGACATTGAACTGACCTGAGTCCTAACCAGTTTAGGCTTCAGTGTAAAACATAAAAATCTAGTTCTAGGTATGGCCATCCCAAGTCTTCCACTTGTTGAACTATTCTTACAGGCATTTCACCACAACTACTAGTAAAGAGAACATTTTTCTAGTACAGTGTTTCTCATGGTTTGCCCTTTGCTGTACCACTTCACATGATCCACCTATCTGAAGTACCATTGGAAGTAACTGCTGATGACATCATCGCCAGTTACTTCTGCATTGGGAGGCCAGATGCAACACTCTAAACACCAGTAAGAGGCTTAGGGTGAACAGGAGGGCTTTTTTGAGCACGCAAAAGCATGCTTTAGAGCTCTTCCCCTCCAAGCTGAACCTCCTACTACTGCCTGTTTCGTTGTATTCCTGGTCTCACTGCCAAGCAGTAGGGGTCCAGGGGTTCAGTGAGTACCACCAGGTAGAACCTCAAGTACCTCTGGTGGCACCTGTACCACTGGTTGAGAAACACTGTTCTAATCGGCAGTGAAGACTATTCTGCCAGGTGGCTCTTTCCATTTCACCTTTGCCACTGTGCCAAACAGGCATTTGAAAGGAACATGAGTCACAACAAAAAATTCTCTAGAATGGTGGAAACAATTCTTTTCACCTTACAGTTCAATTAATACCCATTTCTGCATTAGGAGACACAGTGGGAGGGGGGGTTGTGGAAGACACATATACACACTTGCCTTGTTATTACTGGTCTCCCTTTGATAAGGTTACATGAAGCAAAAGCCTCAAACATAAGCTTATGGCTGACATTTAGGGGCTAACACCCTCCACCTCAACTGAGATTCACTTCACAGGAACTGTTAAATAACTGAGGGCGTAATCCTAACTTGCACTGGAACAGGCAAGCCAGGAGGCTTGCGTTGTATCCAGCGCAGGATTGTGGCCAGCAGCGGCTTAGCCAGAGGCAAGGGGAAACTCTTCCCCTTAACCCTGGGTAAAGGCTGCTGGCCCCAATGGGTCTCCTCGGACTTGCCCCACCTCCTCAAGAGCCAGGCTGGGAGCGCCAACCTGGCTTCCTCTCAAAGAGGCGCAAATGTGCTTTACGGTATGTTTGCGACCCTTCCAGGTCGGCCCAAGGGACTTGGGTCAGATGAACTGCAGGTTTGGATTGTGCCCTTTGTCACATGCCAGCAGCCTACTGCAGCCAATGAGTAGTAGCAGGAGCGCAGCCGATATGTCAATCATTTTCAAACCTCTCTGCCTGTACTTATTAGAACTGCATGAAATCTTATCAAACTACAAATAGAGAAAAGGGACTACTTCTGCCTATCTTCATAGTTTCCTTGAGATTCTCATGTACATTCCTCAAAGTAGCTCGAGTTAAAATGGCAGGTGAGCTCTTTGTGCTGCTTCCTTCCTCTTCATTTGTACCACATTCTGTAGCTGCCATTGTCAGTACAACCAGACTATGCAATCTTCTCTGAGCCTCACACAACTCAAGGCCCTTCTGCCATATTTAGGAAACAAAAATAGACACCCAAAGTCCAGTGGATCCTCTTGCTACTGCAGGGTAAACTTTCTCCATATATTGGCTTGCTTGGTGAGTAATCCCCACCATCGCCAACGCCACCACCACAAGATCAAATGGTGATCAGACTGGAAACTTGCATCCAAGTGCTTCTAAGACATTGCTTAACATCATGGAGATTGGGCAGCCCAATCCTGAGCTGCCTGGCGCGTGGGGCTGCAGCAGCGCCGAAAATGGCTGCTGCTGCATTCTTTCATCCTGTTCTTCTGAGTAAACAAAGTATGCCACAATAGGGCTACTCAATTCTATGGTGACCCAAAGGTTGGCATAGAATCAAGAGCCTCCGTGTTGGGCACCCAGCCTGACACAGAGGCTCTGGATCCCACCTCCCTCCCGCCCCACTCCCTTTACCAGAAGCCTTCCCTCGGCATGCCTCCTCCCCTACACTCCCTCCCCCATCCCAGAACACCTCCTCCCCTTACATCCCCACCTACCTCTCTGCTGCCTGGCGATCCACACAACCACCAAGCGATGAAGTTCCAGTACTTCACTGGCGTTAGCCCAGTGCCAGCCAGTGTTGGGCTAGCAATGGCAGAGCACCGGCACTTGGGCCTGCAAACATGCCTTATGGCACATTTGCAACAGTGTGCACCAGCAATAAGCCAGCTCGCACTCCTTAGGATTGGGCTCTAAGAGTCCAATCCTATGCCTGAAGTAAGTCCCATTAAAGTCAATAAGGCTTACGCCCAGGTAAGTGTGGATAGGATTGCAGCCCTAGTTGGTTCTTCCTCCCTAGCTATTCACTGGGGAAACTGAAAACTTAAACCAGATACTTCTTGTTTATACTACATGCATTACTAAATAGACCACAATCCAGTATTTCCACACACTGCATATGCACAATATTGAATGTCGGCACATTACCAAAGCACTCTGTGCTAACGGGAATGGGACTGTAGCTCAGGAAAAAGCAACGGTTTTGCATGCAGACAGTCCAAGGGATGCATTCCTGGCCTCTTCAGGTATGACTCAGAAAAGCCTGTCTGAAACCTTGGAGAGCCATTGTCAGGGTAGATAATACAGGACAAGATGGTCTGATCAGCAAGTTTCTTATGTTATGGAAACATGCACATTCCATGACAATCCAGTTAGTTTTGGGTGACCATGTAAACATACATAACGCATTATCACAATATGCAGTGATGGTCTGTCACCTGTTCTGTTTTACATTGCTGTTTTATATTGACAAATCCCTGAAAGATAGACCAATGGATATTAGTTATGACTGGTTATGAATGGTTATGACCAATGGATATTAGTTATGACTGGTCAAACTGAACCTCCATATTCAAAGACAAAATACTTCTGATTGCTGAATGCCAGGGACAAACAACAGGGCAGTTGGTGAGCTTCCCAAGGTATCTGGATGGCCAGTACTAGAAACAGAACTCTTGACTAGATGAACTCTTAGTCTGATCCAATAAGATAGTTGGGTCCTTAAAATGCAGCTGCACATCCAAAGTTTACAATTAGTTTGCCTAAACAACTTGGTGTTTGCTTTGACAAACACGTATGCCATTATCCATCGCTATAAGCTGCTATCTATCTCCACTTCTTATTTTCATCAGAATCCAAGAAAACAATTACAACCCCAAACCAGTGTTTGACAGAAGATGGGGACTGGACATGCAGAAATAAAACAAAACTTTATCCATAACATAAATAGGCCCGCTCCACCTATCTGATGCCCATCCTGGTTAATAGGGAGAGTCTTCCAGATATGGTAAAAGATAAAGATTCTATTAAATGATTGCTCACCTGCGGAATTGAAAAAGTTTTCAAAATTTATGATGGTGGTGATAAACAATACCTACTGAATGATGTTTCCAGTGTTATAATTGAGAGGGTGATAGTTTATTTCCAGCAGATGGTGGCAAGTAGAACCAAGAGATGGTATCAAACTGCCACTATGTTTTATAAGGGGCAAATATATTTGATTTGGTTGTCATGTATTCCATTTGTTATAAGCCTGTATTCACTGTTTGTTGTGCCTGTTATGTATGCCAATAAAGGTCTCGTGTGTGTGTGTGTGTGTGTGTGTGTGCGCGCGCGTGCGTGCGCGAAACTTTATCCAGATAGTCAGTGAATGAGTGTATCTAGAGTTAAGCCTACAGTTTGCACTAGATAGGACTGCATTCTTCTTTTTAGTAAGCTTGCAGCTTGGGAGCACTCCTTGATCTGTTGTAGCTTCAAGGTGATATATGGTTAAGCTGAAGTAGTGCCTAGGTGTGTAACTGGCCATAATCATTTCAAACTCAGGACTGAATTACTGTAATTAGGTCTATGGAGGGCTGCCCTTGAGAAGTGCCTAAAAATTAAACCGGTCCAGAATGCTACAAGATTATGGTCTAAGACAGGACAATGTCAGAGACCAAACGCCATTCCCAGGAAAGCAGTCTTGGGAACTTATTCTTTTAATATGGCCACAGTCAAGCTCATTACTGAAAACAACTTTGGCTAAATTTTGCAGAGGTAGCAATTAGGCAGGGATGCATGGGAGAATGAGAATCAGGGCTGGTTCAGACAGTGGAAGGAAGCTGAAACATGATGCAAAGAAGAAAACCTATTTTACTGACTCCCATAAACAACCTTAGCAGAAGACAGGGCTCTTTGGATATTTAAACACACACACACACACACACACACACACACACACACACACACACACACACACACACAAGGACAGATAGTTCTCAAAAACCAGTATTATCTGTAAATCAAGGACCAGAGGGAGAAGGTGGACAAAAATGAGCTTGCCATCTGGACTTCTGATAAGGCTATGTAGCTTATCCAGAGCCAGATGTCAGGGAGAAGTGAAAAATTCCAGTTCAGGACAAGCCCAGACCATGATGTGACATGAGGGGGGCCCTGAGGATCCCATGAGAAGACCAAAACACTCTCTGCCCAGGCTAATAAGGTAAAAGATGGAACACAAAGAATGGAAGGAGGGGTTCTTCTCCCGCATCTTCTGCTTCTGAATCATCTGCGAGCTTCTTCTAGACTTTAAGTGCTGGCCCTCAGGGTGAGTGCTTGTGAGAATGTGTGTGTATCTATATTAGGGACCAGAAAGTAATATAGAGCTACTATTCTAAAATGAGGTAATGAATAAAACTTTTCTTTGATAGGAGCTGTCTCTTCCTGAGAGAGGACAAAGATCCTGTTACAAAGGTAAGGATTGGAGAAGCATGGCCACTCTCCTAGATTCTTCTTTCTTACAAGATAGGCTCTTTGGCAAGAGACAGAGCATGCAACTCTAGTCCTATCTTATCTACATTGGCTACCTATTTGTGTCCAGGCTCACTTCATGGTATTGATTCTTACCTTTCAAACTTTAAGTGGGCAGGGACCAAGGTAACTTGAAGAATATCTTCTCTCATGAACATCCTTCCATACACCCTCTTTAACATCAGAGATCTTGTTCTGGATCCCCCCACCAACAGAGGTTTGACAGAGGGGGATGAGAAGAAAGACCTTCCCAAGTAAGACACATACAGCCCAATCACAATAAACTAGGCTTTTTAGGAAGGCCTCTTGGAATGATGGAGATTCTATTATTCAGCTATAATATTGTTTCCCTCTCCTGTTAGTTACTCTGAATATCCTAAAAAGTGGCAGAATGAATAAAATAAACCTGAACCTATCATTTTTAAGGAAACTTTTTCCTTTATTATTCTGTATGGGTTTCTGCCAACAATACTTCAGCCAACAAAACTACCTGAAGAATGCAATTGTAAAAAAATTATAAACATTGGAGTCTGCGAAATAAAAGCTTTTATTTTATGCACAATAGTTTTTCCTCATAAAACAAGCCTTTTTAATTTCTATATGGATAACAATGCACTTACCGACAGGATAATTCCCCATCCATAGCATCATGTTCATCAGTACTAGTATATGTTAATCTTCCTCCTACAACAGTTCCAACAAGATATACAAGCCATGCCAAGCGTCCTATAAAGGGGTGGTGGAAAGACAAAAAAACCAAAGAAGAATTCACATTAGTTTCATGAACAGAACACTTCCTAGCCTGTTCTGGTCAATGCCAGTGTTTACTACTAAATTATGGAAATGGGGGAAAAATTGGATAATTTATTGAAGATGCTCTGTGAGTCTTATAATGAAGTGACAAATTATTATGGTACAAAGCTTGTTTCAAATTCATACCCATGCCGTGTCAAATGTAATTTTTTTTACCATGAAATGAAAAGGAAATGGGATTGAAATTCGTTAGGATTAACTGAGAGGTGTCAATATCAAGAGCAAGGGGATTCCTTGACCCCTAACCTGTTCCTTGAAATGCAAATTGGAGACGCTGATACAACTGCATTTTATTGTCTTCACTTAATACAGAACCTCTGTCCTTGCTGGATCCTTGCTACGCTTGATCCACACGCTGAATGTAATTTCCAGCTCTGATGCTTTAGCTGGTGCAGAATGCAGATGTGCATTGCCTGAAAGGGGCTGGGTAGTCATGCAAATATCCAACTCATTCTGTAATAACTACGTTGATTACTCATTTGCCTGAGTAAAGATGTTGGTCTTAACCTTCAACATCCTACAATGCCTGGGAGTCACTCACATAAAGGATCATCTTTTTCCTACACAAGTTCAAAAGTCAACTGAGATCAAGTCAGCAGGCATGGCTCATTATTCAACCTTTACATCAAATTAGAATAGTAGCATGTAAGACCAGGACCAGCACCGCGGTGACTCCCAAACCTTAGAATGTCCTGTCTGAGGAAGTTAGGAGGTTCATATCTCTACCAGGGCTCTAAAAAGGTTGTAAAATCTTGACACAGCAGACATCTGGAAAGTAACTTTTGTGATTATTCTGTTTTGATCTAGTTTTTAGTATTATTATCAATTTTAAAGATCGCCATAGTGGAATGCTTGAATATTGAACAAGACTGACACTTATGAAGCCATAACCACAGATTGATAACCTCCTCAAAATTTGAGATTATACTCCGAAGTGCCTCTGTCAGCACCTGGGGAATTCTGTAAATGATCTTGACTCAGTCGCCTACCATGAAAAACAGAATTCATTTCACATCACAATTCTCTGTGCTTCCTTCCTCTATTCAGAAACATTCAGTATTGTTGCTTTTCCAGCTGCTTAAAGAGAATATTTTTTTCTTTACCAAAATAATTATTGCTGTAATAATCTGTAATTATATTTTATAACAGCAATAATCCCAAAGAAATCGGTCATTACCATAGATCACAAGTAATCGTTAACTACTGTTAATGACCCATTTCTTGGGGATTATTGTTTTAGTAAACCATGACTGCATCATAATCGATACAGAGAGAAAGACAATATAATAAAATGAGGTCTTAATATTATATTAACTTATTTTGTAACATTAAAAGCCATTAAACATCTAAATTAAAGTGCGTATAACTAGGGGAGATAACATTTATTGTTCTGTGCCAACAGAAATGTTTACTTCGCAGAAAAGAAATTGAATATTATGAAAAGAGCACTATAACTATAGAATAAAGCCAATATTCATTGCAAAAAAGATTCAGAAATATTGACCTACAAAAGTTTTGTTTGAACAACTAACCACTCCACTTTGATAGTGACATATGCATTGGGATACAAAGTATTTGAAGTCCTTAATTTTCATTAAGACCCAAATGGCTATCACCATAAAAAGGTAAGCCAATAACAAAAAAAATAAGTACTTCTATATAAATGTGCATTATTTCAGTAAACCATAACAGCAGCTCCATAAAGTAGGTCAGTATTTTCACAGCCATATTCCAGCTGGGGGTTTCAAGACTGAGAAACAGTGGCTTACCCAGCTCCACCTACCAAATTAATGTGCTTACATGGTGGCACCACATACAGATCAAAGCCACACTATCAGGAACCTTCCTTTAATGTTCCTTGTGTGTTCCTTCCTTTAACTGTACCCTGGGGAGTTTAAGACCCTCTCTCTGCAACACATCTGGGAGGAATCTCTTGTTTCAATCAAGATATGAATTGCAAAGGAACAGCTGCATTAGTCTCTTGCACCAAAAAACCAAGAGGATTAGAATTTTCCAGCACATTCACCCTGGACAGTTTGAATGTGCAATGAAAATGACCATTTCATAACATCATAGCAGCTCAGCGAGAGGCATCTTTGCCTTTGCCTGTTACTCAAACTTTGCCAGGTCACAATGCTATACAGACAGACAAAGCTGCGCCTGGTGAAGAAAAAAGGGGGGAGGGGGCATGGCTCAGTTACATAGCATTGCATCATGATATGTGGTCTTAAGCAGCAGATCCTGCGGGGAAAAAGCCTTCAGGCAGAGGCTCTGGAAGCCTCTGGAATGCCCATCAGAGTAGACAGAACTGGACAAGACGGACCAATGGTCTGATTGACCTCAAGGTAGCTTCATATAATCATGCAGTACAAGAGTCTCCAAATCTGGCCCTCTGTAGGTTTTTATCTGGCCTGCGTAGTTCCCCAGCCTCTAGGGGCTAATAATAGCAAAAAAGACAGTGTTCTGGGTTTCCCAGCATGGGTATATACCACATTCAGTCACTAGAGGTGGTGAATGTAATGCAATGCAAATGCAATGGAAAGAAATTATTCCATTGCATTACATTCAGCACCTCTTGCAGCTGATTGAGATAAATACCAATGCTGGGAGACCTGAAATACAAATTAATGTCTATGTTGAACTTATATGGAGCAGAAAAAGAGAACAAAAAAAAGTTCGTGATTTGCATTGTAGATTGCTTGATGCTTTTTCAAAATCCATTCCCCCTCTTCCTGTGCAAGTCAGTTTTGCCCTCTGCTCCCCACCTCTTTCCACTCCCACCCACTTATTGTATTCAATCAAACTCTCAGCATCTCGGTTTTCCATAAATATTTATTATTTATTTTTCCAGCCCTCAACACCGTGTCAGATATACAATGCGGCCCTCATGCCAAAAAACTTGGAGACCCCAATGTAGTAGAAAGCTAATGATGCAATCCAACACTGTTCTTGTGGTAGAAAACCAACCAACAGCTTGGCAAAGATCATTTGGCTCCTCCCTTCCAAGAACTGTGTCTTCTTACAACCATTACTACTGGGAAGTAAAAAGAGGGATACAAATGGCAGTGAGGCCTTCTCCACTGACTTAGCCAGAGCACCTATGATACCTAAATAAGTGTAAGTACATGTGCATCAAATAATTACAAATTCCTCCCCCAATTCTTTTGCCTCCACTTGTCTCCCTTATGTTCCTTTTTATATTGTGAGGTCCTTTGGGACAGGAAACCACCTTTTCACTTCTTTTGCTGTGTAAACCTCCTAGAGCTGCGGTTTTCAAACTCTCAGGGAGTTGGAGGACCACAGTAAGTCCTTGCAGGGGAGGGAAGGGATGCAGCGGGGGAGGGGGGAAGGCAGTGACACAATCCCCAGGATCGCATCACTAAGGACTGAGATGTACTCACCAGTCCCTGCAGCAGCCTGTCGGGGCGTGGGGAGCCCTGCACAAGCATCTGCAAGGCTTCCCAGCCTTCTAAAAGTGAAAGCAGAGCGATCGCGCTCCACTTCCTGTTTTGTGGAAGTGGAGCTCAAATGCTCCACTTTCACTTTTGGAACGTCAGGAAGCCCTGCAGACGCTCGCGCAGGGCTTCCCGTACCCCAACAGGCTGCTGCAGAGACTGGCGAGCACATCCCAGTCCCTGCATCCCCCCTTAGCAACATGACTGTGGGGATTGCGTCCCTGCCTTCCCCCTGCCCCCACCCCTTAAGGGCACAGAGGCCAGGTCTGTCAGTCTGATGTTATGACTTAAATGTTAAGAACATAAGTAGAGCCCAGCTGGATCAGGCCAAAGGCCCATCTAGTCCAGCTTCTTGTATCTCACAGTGGCCCAACAGATGCCTCAGGGAGCACTCAAGACAAAATATCCTGCATCCCGGTGGTTCTCAAACATTTTCAACTCGTGTCTCCCTTGACCTACTGGGTCATGTCTGTGGCTCCCAATTAGGGTTACAATCCCAATTAGGGTTACAGGTACAGGGTGGTGAGTTTTTTGTGAGGATTCCATGACTCCCCTGATTGGTTTCCGCAGTTCTCCAGGAAAACATAGCTAACAGTTTGGGAACCACTGTTGTACCGTGTTGCTCCCTTACATCCAGCATTTAGAGTTGTTCAGTTTCAGGAGCTCTTTTTAAGCAGCTTGGCTAGTTTACAGGTGCCTTTGAAGACCATTCTGAAACTTCAACTGGTTTAAAGTTCATTCACTAGCAGAAGACAGACATGTTGCAAGTTTCACCAATTTACTTGTTTTCTATCCCACTTTTCTTCCCATAGGACACCCAAAGCTCAGTTACCAATTTACATCAGTTGCATTGGTTACCAATTTATTTTTAAGGCCAAATTTAAAGAGCTAGCTGTAACCTTTTAAGCCAGGTGTGTCAAACATAAGGAAAACAGGTCAGATGCGGGCTCTGGAAGCAATTTATCTGGCCCCCATTAGAAGTGGGCTCTCCCAATTTGCTTATTAGGTGCTCTTATATCTTGAAAATATGAAAAAGATTTGCACATTTTTTCTTTTGCCATTTGCAGCTAATGAGTTTCTATGTGAGAACAAAGTGCTTATTTCTGGCCATCATCTGCTTAATGATGTCACTTCTGGCCCACAGCTGGCACCATGAATGTTAACTTCTGCCCTCTGTATGAAATGAGTTCAACATCCTTGTTTTAAGACAAAGTTGATCTCTCTGCACCCATATGAACCTACCTAAATTATGTATATCCAGCCGTGCCTTCTGTCCACCATTTACCCAAATCTGAATGGCAGACAGAGCTATTTTGGTAGTGGGGTAGCAATGCTCTCCAAAAAGATTTGCCATGTCTCTTTTCACCTTTAAGCAAGTTTTTTTTTTTTCTTATTCAAAGCCCCTCAAAATAAATGATCTGATCATTTGCTGGTTCTAACTGTGAATGCTACTTTAAGTCAGCCTTCTTTTTATCATGTTATTGTGTTCTGTTATTGGATTTTATTGTTCATCTTGGGAAAAGGGTACTTTTTAAAAGTGAGATATAAATATATTAAGCAACAAAGTTCCAAGAGCACTCAAGGCTGAATACTTGGAACATGCTATGTTTTTCTCCCATTCCCATTCCTAGGTAGAAGGGCACTTGAAAACAGCAGCCAAAATTTAACGACAATTGGCTCAGTATTAAAAGCCCCTATCTTTAATGAGTGGCTCGCTAATTAGAGCATAACTTGTAAATGTGAAAATTGACACAAATCATTAGATAGCAAGAAAAGAAAAAGAAAATTTTAAAACATATGGTACCAGTTAATTTTGAAAATCATAATACTGAAATAAACATTTATAACCATTTCTCAGTTTTATACTTACACTGCATTTTTTTCCTTTGGTATTTACTAATTTAAACAAAGAAACAGTTAATTGTGAAAACAAGTTTTAATAATAAAGACAGGTATCAAAAAACATTTTCTCACAAGTGAAAAGTCACAGGTTCCCCAAAACACACTCTTTTCCACTCTAAAGCTTCAATCCAATGCATACCTGACAGAAAGCAGCGCCGAATATAATGGGACTTCTAAGTAAGAAGTACTTATGTATACGATAAGGTTGTTAGGCTGCAATTCAATATGCACTTACCTAGGAGTAAGTTTCATTAAGTTCAATGAGACTTACTTCTAAGGAGACAGGCATAGCACTGCACTGTAAGTTTGAGGTCATATGTCCTGCCTGCAGCAACAACGCAGTGCAGGGGGAGGAGGTGGATGAGCTTATGGAAAATTAAAGCTGGGGGAAAAAAAAATACTAACCTTCTTGAATAGGGATTGCCAGGGGATTTCTACACGAAGTCTGCAACAGTTTCTGATAGTTTTGTGCATTTTGGTCAAACAGCTGTACAAGAAGAGCACAAGTTTTTTCATATTCACATCTGCTAACTGTGCACAGTTGCTCCAGTTGCTGAAATACTGTGGCTGTGTCATCCAGGGGATCATCTAAGCCATCTCTATAACATATATAACAAGGAAAAAAATCATTCTGAACAATGTAAAATACATATGGTTCTATGTGTTGGTCTTAAGGTATGCATTTCAGGATTGTGGTTTAAGCTCAAAATAAGAACCATAGGATTTTAAATCTGGCCAGTAGAGACCCCTGAAAACCTATACTCTATAGCACGGGTCTCCAAGCCCCGGCCCAATGGCCAGATGCGGCCTATGGTGAGCCTCTATCCAGCCCGCGGTCAGTCTCTGATCCCCTGGGCACCTCTGGCCCAGTTGACCAAACACAACAGAGTTGTGCTTGTGGGGTGAGGGGATGGGGGTCCATTTAATTGTGTGCTTTATTTCTTGGGTTGTGCTCATGCTTGGCGAAGTCCTCAACATTTGAACCCATTCATTTATTCATTCATCTAAGTTCCATCTCTAATGTATTTATTTAAGTTTTATAATTTTTTTTCCTGGCCCTCAACACTGTGCCAGATATTTGATGCGGCCCTTCGGTCGAAAGTTTAGAGACCCCTGCTCTAAAGCAAAAAATGAAACACACTATGGAACTAAACAACTGAGATCTGTGCTTTCCTCATCTTTGCTTTGCTTTCCTCATCTGATAATTACAGCCTAGGAAGTAGCCCAATCTTAGATTTGAGCTGATTGATTTCAGGCACGTTGTCTACCCACCCCCTCTTATTTTTATCATAAGTGAAATTAATACAGTTATCCTAAAACAAGATAATGAAGTACAAGATACAGAATATACACAGTATACTAGCAAAACTGAAATAGCACAGTGTTCAACTCACACAGAAGATTACTTCATATTACCTTATAACCATGGGGACAGATTCCAACCTAGAAGTAATATACGCCATTGTGATCTCAGGTGCATATGTATCTAAGAGATGGGGTTCCGATGATTTCACAAAAGGCACCGAGGCAACCATTCTCTGCCAAAGAGTTAGCAAATAATGAACACTGTTTGGTGCAAATTCCCAGTGCTACAAAGAAACAAATGAGATTTTCATTAGAGTATGTTTTAGCCCAATGTGAGCAATTACAAACAATGGAATGTTCACTACAATGGTTTGTTTATTATTTCTGCTCATGCCTCAATTAGAACCAAAGCCCCATGATGTTATGCAAAACTGTAAAAAGATATGGACCCCAAAGCTGACGTTTGCACAGAAGTGGCACATGTAACACAACACTCTGTTTTAATAAATTATTTTCATCCAACAAGTATACATAAAAACCCTCCCTTTAACCAGTAAAATCACGTAACACTTCTATGGCTGCCATACCTGTAAACTTGTAATGGTAAAGCTGGCTATCAGTCTAATCACTTCTGGGTAATCTTCCACAACTACTAGTTCCCCCAACTGATAATTTGTCTTCAGTCGAGCCAAAAATCGACAGAACTCATGATAATTACCAGGATCAGATAAACCCTAAATTTCATCCAAAAAAAGCATACACACAAAAGGCTTTCATTATTAAAAGTAATTCTCCATTGGAACAAGTACATTATTTACATAGGTTACAAGTTATTTTGCACAACATTTCACAAAGAAGGACATCTCAGACTAGTCGCAATGTGATCCTGAAGGATACAGAAAGGTAAAAAAAAAAGATAAAAGACAGAATCCATATGCAATATATTTAGAAAAACCAAATACCATTTTAAAGGGAGAAAAATGAAGTGGGACACAGGCAACCAGCAAAGTTTACATAAGACCTAGTGCAGTATCGCGGGCTTGATCCAGGGTTAGGAAAAAGCCTCCTCCCCCCCCCCCCCGGGAGCAGCACTTACTGTTCTGCTGTGCTGCAGTGTTTCTTCCAAGTTGATCTGGGCACAGGGATACCCTGGGCAGTTGGTCTGCCCAGACATCCTGATGCACAGCCTTCTGGGACACTGGGCAATAGATGTGACTGCCCAGACCATCCCCATGCCCAGATCAGCTTGGAAGAAACACAGTGACACGGTGGAACGGTAAGCACCAGTCAGGACAAGGAGGGCTTTTTTGGGACCCAGCAGTCTCCAGTTTGGAGACTGCTGCTATAGAGTAATCTTAAGGAAAATGTCTTTCAGCAAGGGCTCAAAACATTTTTGTGATGTGTTGTCTATCTACACCCTGTGCCTCTGTAGCAGTTCTTTAGTTATAAATAGTTGCCCTCCTCCAACTGGTTGTGTTCCTATTATGATGTCATTTATTGTTTTTATATGTTGTATATTTTAATCTGAATTGTAAGCCGCTTTGCTCCAGAATAGGAAAGGCGGTATAAAACTATTTTAAATAAATAGTAGGTAGATAGCAGGTAGCAGATTGATAAATTTCAAGATAATACCATGTGATGTGTTTTGCACATTCAGAAAAGTATTATACAACTATTAATAGTATTAGATGGAAGGTGGTCAGGAATAGGACAATGTCAGTATAGCAGCTGGTTATCTCTTCAAGCACCTGGATAGGATGTACACACCAACCAATGTTAAAGCTAAACAAGAAGTGCCTCCTTATCAATGCTTGGTCATCACAAGAACCACTAAATGCCAATATGTTCCGAATATAACATTCCGCTGGAAGAAAGCTTCTGTAAAAACGTTGGCAGTTTAAATCCTTAAAAGATAATGACAACAACCAAGTGGCTGTCTCTGGTTAACAGATATTAGAATCAAGGTTGGAGGTGTGGAGAGGGCATCTCATGCCTTTAGCAGTTCAGCCTTCTTGTTTCCTATTTCAAAAGAGAGTGCGGAAGAAGACAATTACTAGCATAGCGTAGCTGAAGGAGGTGGTGCCCCAGTGGCCTCTACCTTCTTCCAACTCAGCCACCACTGAGTTCATCCTGAATGTCTTGTCTTTCTGGGGCTGGCAGACAGCATTTCCTTTTTTGCTCTCTACTCATCCTAGGTTTTTTGAAAGGTGAGACAGCAGGGATTGTGGCAACTGAGATGACCCCACGTCTCTCTTTATAGCCCACCAAACACCACAGCAGTCTATCCCTCAGAAAGGCTGAGGTGGGTATGGAGCAGAAAAAGAAGTCTTCTTCCACTCTCTAGCTACCCCGGTCTTCTAGAAAGGGGTTCCACTGAGGCAAAACTTGCAACACCAGCAATGCCTACACCACATGAGGCGGAAGAGGCACAATATGCAAGGGAGGTGCAGAGTGGAGACTTGCTACATGTGCATGCTAATACACACCAAAGAGGTGGACAAAAACATAACCTGATCCAGAAGCCATGCACACTCAAACTAAACAAAAGCATAATTCCTCCACACTCAGCACCACCCCATGACCAAGGCACAGTCCTTCATGTGATGGAATTTGCCTGCAGACCACCAGCTCCCCAGCCCTAAAAAAAAGCTGTTGCAGTATGCAGCCAACACCGCAGCTCCAGAGACCCAAAGTCAGACAAGTACTCCTGGAAAACAACAAGGCACATGGCAGTGCTTCACTACCAGATATTCCTTTACTTGAAGTATGTACAATATTTACAGTTCAAAGGCAGCTTTGCAAGCAAACAGCACAGGTAGCTCTCTTTCTCGACACTCCGATCACGAATCACACCAACGTAGCTTCCCGCAGACACTCCACATAACATCTCCCACATAGCAGCTTGCACAGGCTGCAGTATATACTGGCACTGGCCAATGAGAGTTGGGCTACGATCTGGTGATCCTATGACTCACCATCTGGTGACATATCTGGTGACATGGTATTGCATCAGCCACTCCCATGATGCTACACTGTATGCAGGCCAAGACATCAGGGCCTTGCTCTATCCAGCCTGTAAATTCTCTACAGGCCTGGGGCTTATAGCATAACAAAAGCAGTAGGTCATCAAAAGCGGAAACATTATCCAGAACAGATCAGAAAATTTAAATATATTTACCTGGGGATTTTTAAGTATTCTTTTTACACCTTTGATCAGATTGCCAAGATACTTGGCACGTTCTGGATTGCTAAATAAGGATCTTCTTGTTGAAGCAAACTGAACTAAACAGGAAAGTGCCTAGAGAGAAAACAAAGATTTGAGTCTTGCTAGTCTATTAGAAGCAACAAAAAAATTGTTTGCTGTTACAGCGGTTACATTTCCACTAACTTAAAAAAAATCTTAACTGACACTAATTTTGAGCCTACAACTAGTGAGGCCATACAAAGATGTTAAACTATAAGACACCATCAGTGCATACTAGCCATTATATAACATTAGAAAAACATCCACACAGTTAAAATCTCCATAGTAGATACAAGCCAAAGAAAGATACACACATTTAAGACTGCAGAAGTCAATTCTAGGACCAATCACATCTTCACAATGCAAGCTCAGCAGAAGAGGATTGCTACAAAATACCTTTGAATAGGCATCTAGATGTGGTGTGTTGACATAGCTAACTGGAAGTCATATTGCAACAGTCGAGAGACTAATGTTACACATACTTGCTTAGAGAGTTGTTTGTGGGCAAAGGCAGGACTGATGGGGGGCCGGGCAGTTGCTGTCACCACTGCTACATTTGCTCTAGCTACAACACTGCTAAAGGGCTTTTAAGTCACTGAGAAAGCAAAGGGTGGCCCAGTGGCAATCACAGAATGGGGCTAACCAGGTCTTAAGTCCCACTGATTTCATTCAGAAACAGGTCCATTCAGCAAGTTCACAGCAGGTTTTCTTTTTTTTCTTTTTTCTTTGTATGTTTAAATAAATACATACTGATGTTTGGGCAGCTTTTCGTAAAGCATTTCTTTCCTTTTACATCAAAAGGTTACTGAAGATACTTACTAACTGAGACAGCATTGATGGAAGGGAATGATACAGATCAAAAAAGAGGTCCAAGGTCTCTGGCTCCAGGAAGACTAAAAAAAAGAAGTGAGAGGGATTTGTCTATTTCATTCTATCAGACTGCTGTAAGGAATATCACAGTCACTGATATCATTCCCACAAGTGGCAATATAGTTAACAGTTTAGTCAATATCATCAAGCCATTAGCTAGAGATCAATCATAGCCCAAAGAGACACCCTACAACCAATGAGCTATGATTATTGTACAATGTAACATTATCCTTTCCAGCTGGTGCCCTGCTTAAGGGGCATCAGTTCGAACTTAGCCACTACTATAATGGTGTAATGGCTGTGCCAAATATTCTCCAGTGAACATCTGTGGCATGAAACCGGGAGCTTGAGGAAGGCCAAGATATTCCTCTATATACCACCCCAAATATTTACCTTTTTTTATGTCGTTTGTTAGCATTCACAGCCCCTTTCAGTTGCTGTTCCAGTGTCATGGGTTCCCCCTGACCCCACTAACTTTCCTAAATCCTGGGACTGTGGTTTCAGTCAGTTAAAGATTATGTTGCAGTCATGATGAAATTCTAATGCCATGATGGAGGCAACAAGGCTTTAAGTCACAATGCCAACTAAATTGGAGCATAAATAGAAAGGAAGCTGCCTTATACCGAGTCATTGGTCTACCTAGCTGGGTTTTGTCACACTGCCTGCTAGCAGCTTATCAAGGTTTCAGACAAGGTCTTTTTCCAGGCCTATCTAGAGCTGCCAGAAATCAAACTTAGGACTTTTTGCATGCAGACTACTGAGCTACAAGCTCATCCCTAAAGAGGAAGAAGCACTGCACACATGTGAGGGTGCTAAGGAGGAAGCTGTGCTGCTAAACAGCTTCACTCATTTACAACAGTCCCCCCTAAACAAGAACACCAAAGAAGATAAAGTCTACTAAGTATCCCGTTGGCCCATTTCAGCTCACCACTAAATTCTACTCCTATTCCCATATCAACATTACCTCTATACTTCATTCTCTCCTTGGCTTCCAATTGTGTCAAACACAGGAGATATAACAACAGGGATAATGAACAAATCAGCCACATTCAGTGTTTTATCCAACCAGAGGTGATCATCTCCCCCCCCCCCCCCAGACCTCCTGGACCACTTCTCAGGGTTTCACAGACCACAGGTTGGGAACCACTGCCCTCAACAAACATGTGTGAAAGTAGCAGGAGAAAATACACTAATCCTCCAAGCCACTCCAAAATTAGTGGCAGATTTGTGAAAAAATTTTATGCACCCAAATTCTCCCTGAGGAGTTTATCATGGTCCTGATGTTCTTCCACCACAAGGGGCTTTGCAGAGGCTCTCGTTATTAGGTATTATTATTTACAGGGCTGACAATAGCAAGGCATAGAGTGGCAAAGAACCACACAGGAATAGGTAAATTCCAGTAAGTGGCAGAAACACAGCAAATTCATGGCAGAAACATAGCAAAAACAACTACCTCAATCTACAAGACTGTCTTTTTGAAGTACAGTACAACATATTTTTCAATAGCAGGATGGTAATCTTGGGGGGAAATCCACACAGAAATTTATGCTTTATTTTTCACCAGGAGCATCATATATAATACACAGGGGTGGAAAACTTGCTTAACGTAAGAGCCACATATGATAAACTTCAGATGCTTGAGAGGAATATAATTTCCTCACCATGAACATTGCACATGTTCTAATTCAGTGGACTTTATACCCAGTAAATAATTATAAAGCTTGAAAACTTCTTATTTACCTTTGATATTAATTGTGATGCAAAAAAGAGGTCAGCCAACGTATTTTGGAGAGTTGCACATCATATGTCAAAGTCACATGTGGCTTTTGAGCCATGGTTTGGCCACCCCTAATATATAACTAAAATTTCCAAATGCAACAATGGAAGACAACTGCCAGTGACAATACAAAAAAATCTGGAAAGCTACTGGGTGATCCCGGAGACCAGCAATTTTCAACCTTTTTCATCTCACAGCACATTGACAAGACACTAAAATTGTCAAGGCTCACCATCAGGTTTTTGACAATTCACAAGGCACACCATGCTGCCAGTGGGGGACTCACATCCCCCACTGGCCCTACTAATAAATGTCCTTCCTCCAAATTCTTGTGGCACACCTGTGGACCAAAGTGCCACAGCACAACCGTTGAAAATGGCTGCCGTAGACAGTATAAGGTTCTATACTCAGTGGTCTACAGCTGTATTATTCAGCTACTACAGTCAACACCCAGAGTGTCAGCAGATTCTGAGCATATTGTGCTCCTAAAGCTTTTCATAATAGGCTACAGTCTTAAAAGGGGACGATAGAAAGTAAGAAACATCATGACCTGTTTTACTAGACTTCCATGTTGCATAAGCTACCCATTTTAAGTGTATATATTCATTTTTAAAGCACCCTATTCAGTATGGGAGGGCCTTTGAGAGCCAGCATGATGTAATATGGGTTAGAGAGCTGATCAAGAGCTGGGGACACTCAGGTTCAGATTCCGTCAATCATGTTCACTGGGAATCCCTCAACCAGTCACCCTCTCTCAATATAACTAACCTCATAGAGTTATTGTGAGGATAGGAAGGGGGCAGAGGGAAGAGAAATATGTATGCCACCCTGAGCTCCTTAGAATTAATACCTTAAAGAGAGCACTCTTTTTAGATAAGGAAAAGACTGGGAGGAACATGGATGGGTGCTTCCCAAGAAGAATGGAATGAAGCTGCAGCTCAGTGGTAGAGCACATACACTGAATGCAAAAGATGCCAGGTAGAATCAGGCAGGTTAGAGAAAAATTCCTGTCTGAAACCCTGGAGAGCTGCTACTAGTCAGTGTCAATGGTACTAAGCAACATGAAACAGTGGTCCAACTCAATATAAGGCAGTTTCCTACAACTATATGAGAATTTTGGGGACATCCTAATAGGGTTTGGTTTCACAAAGGGAGGGGCAGAGAAAAGCAGGAGAAAACACTGGGGGGGGGGAAGAATGAGAGAAGAGGAAAAGAAATGTCACACATGATTGTTACAGTGTGCATTATATTACTAATTGCATGCATTTCCACAGCACTGTTAATCTCCATCTGCGCTACTAATATCTAGCACTTCAAAAGCAAACAGAAATTCGAGGGCTAGCAGGGCAACCTTAACTCTGTGTTACAACATAAAGATGGTAAAGAAAAACAACAGCCCAATATAACATCATTTTAGTGCATACCACACTGAAGCTTCATGTATTTCTACTGATATGCCACTTTCTCATTCAGAACAGTCTCAAGGCAGTCAACAAATATAAAGCTATATAAAAGCATCACAATAACAGAGGTATTCCATAACAGAGGTATATCACAACTGCACGTGTGCAAAAAGAAGGATGGTCTCGCACATTAAATATTGAGTGCATGGATCACTCTAAACATTCAAAGAGCTGAGCTCTGTCCAAAGCTGCTGCGTTTGTACTGGTCATTAAATTTTGAGACAAGTTGCCATGAGATGCCAAAGATGGGAAAGTTCTGCTTCCTGACAGTTGCTTCTCTCAGCCCATATCATAACCATTTTGCCAGTGAAAAGGCCAATATCTAACGTGCCTTAACACACACACAACAAGGATATCAGATAGTCAACTACAAACACACATTGCAGGTACCACATAGAATACTTTAGGCTGTGGTTTTCAAACTTGCAGGGAGTTTGAATCCCACAGTAAGTCTTTGCGGGGGTGGGGGATCGCACCACTCAGGGGGGCTGCAGGGGCTTGGTGCACTTTCCCAAGCCCCCTGCAGCCCCCCAGGGATGCGGGGAGCCCTGCGCAACCTTCAGCAGGGCTCCCCAGATCAGGGAAGGTGACAGCGGAGCAATCGTGCCCCGCTCCGCTAAACCTGAAGGAGCGCGATTGCCCCACTCTCACTTTCCCTGACCCAGGGAGGCCTGCGGGCGCTCGTGCCTGGCTCCCCGCAGCCAGGGACGGCTGCTGCAGGGACTAGAGGGTGCACCCCAGTCCCTGCAGCCCAGTCAAAAGGGAACATGGAGCGATTGTGCACTGCTTCCGGTTTAGCGGAGCAGGGCACAATCACTTCGCTGTCACCTTCCCTGACCCAGGGAGCCCTGCCGAAGGTCGCGCAGGGCTCCCCACACCCCCAGGGGACTGCAGGGGGTTTGGGCAAGTGCACCAAGCCCCTGCAGCCCCCCTGAGCAGCTAGATCCTGGGGATCGCGCCGCCGCCTCCTCCCTGCCTCCTGGCTGCCCCAGCTCCTTAGGGGGAAAGGGACCAGGACCCTTAGGCTGGGGCGTCGCGACGCCCCAGTTTGAATACCACTGACTTAAGGTATTAGCACCCATAAATCTCTTACTTGATCTCCAGTTTGCTGGAATCTGTACAGTGCACAGATCATCTGCAGATTCATCTGCTGAACTGCCAATGAAGTCATAGTTAAGACAATTGAGGACAAGTTTCAAAAGGTGCATTGCTAGATTTTGTTGTTGTTGATCTTGAAGACTTAATGGTTTTGCCAAGATCTATAGCAAAAAAAAATGAAGTGTATAACTTACACACAATCTGAACAAGAAACAAAGAACTTCTCTGCTGTTATTCAGAAAATAACACAAATGTTTCAGTAACTCATTTTTATGAACAACTGGTTAACAGTTGTGTGCCTTGGGTGCCCTACAGGGACAAAGGCAGAATACAAATTGAATAAATAATAACAGTACAATTCTATGCATGTCTACTCAGAAGTCCCACTGTTTTCAATGGGGCTTACTCCCAGGAAAATGTATATAGGTACCCCCTGGTATTCATGGATCCAATATCCACTGTTCCCCATAGCCCATTACCTTTGTTTATGTGAATTACATTCATGTGAAGTGATAAGGTCTCTTGCCTGAACAAATGCTAAAGAAAAAAGTTTATAGCCAGACAAGTAGGCAAAGCAGCCTAAAACATTCACTTCCTGTTTTGCTGCATCCTGTTGCTCTTAGTCTTCCTTCTAGGCTGCAGGCTACTTGCCTGCTGATGTGGCTATAAGCTTTTTGCTTATAGCTTTTGTTCAAGTAAGAGACCTTATCACTTCAAGGGAATGTAATTCACATAAACAAAGGTTATGGGGCACAGAGAGGCAGAGATCCACAGTATCCACAGAAATCCCGGTATCCCCCCTTATCCACAGTTTCCGACATCTGTGAAGGGGCCAGGAACAAATCTATTGCAGATACCGGGGGACACCTGTATAAGAATGCAGTCTAAATACTGAGAAACTCTTGAAGATGAGGTTCAGAAACAGAACTAGGAACAGAAGTGACTTGCATAAAGTACAAGAATCATGCCAAATTGCACCTACCCTACATATCCAAGCCATAAACCACCACACATAAATTTAAACCAACTCATTCATATTCGTTATAGCTAAATGCAAGTTCTCCAAGTGATATGTGGGCCACAGTCTAAATATGGAAATCAACACATCGTATGACAATACTGGGGGCTTGCAACTATGTACTTTACATCAGCAACATCAGGTCACAACAATACAGGAGTTTTTGCCTACCTCTTTCAGTAGCGAACATGCCAGCATCAAAATTTCTTTTAAGGTGGTATCACGGAATGAGGTAGCTATTTTACGATGCTTGGATGATGGTCTAGAATAATCAACCTTAAAAGAAAAACAAGCCTCAAAGATAATGGGTCTTCATTTAAATTTGTTAAAGCATTTTTTTGCATGTGAGTTAAAAGACCCTGCTATTGCAGTTTGTCTACTAATTTTTTTAGGTTCCTTCTCGCCTATATATGTTCTTACCATTCTCTCTACCCTATGTACTGCCAAACTGGCAACAGACATGTGAATATTAGTTATGTCTAGAGTTCACACTAATGTTCATGCATCATCCATATTGGCCTAAAATGGGCAGATGTTCTCAGAAAAGATGCACAAGCCAACAAAGCTCTAGCACAGATAGTCATCCAGGAGACCAGTCCTTCAGACACGCCAACTCTATACCTTACAATCCTCTGACTACATGCACACAGTTCCCAGCATGTCTCACAATATGACAATGACAACACAACCCAGAATGCACTGATCTGGAAGTGAAGAGCCCTACTTTGATAGAACTCATTTCAAAAACTGTTGGGATATGTTCGTGTAGCAGTCTTTGCCTTTTGCTTAAAACATCATTCCTCACAGCCATGTGCTCTCGTGGATTTGAGATTCCCCCTAACTGGACTAGCTAACCTCCTACTGAGATTAGCACGTGTCTAGCGATTTGGCAGCCAAACCAGTATCTACATAAAGGGGATGGATGGAAAGGTCAGGTGAACTCCATTCCTCTAATCAGGTATGACATCATCAAACCGCATAGGGATGCTCAGATGTGGTTCTGCCAGGTTTGCCATGAAATCTAATATTGATCTGAGGAAGGCACACTCTCCAGTTAAGTGCAGGGACCAAGATTCCTGGAGCAATGTTAAGTAGCTAGCAATAGCAACTGTATTTCTAGCTGGACACATTTAGGAATTAGTCTTGTTTGCTCTTTTCACTGCAAGTCAAATTGCAAATATCGCCGGTTTCCCTAGGTTTTGGGGGTTTATGTGCATTCCAGCTCCCTCTACTGGGCATTACTAGTTATTGTTTCCAGCTTGGTCACACTTCACATTCAGCCAAGTTCAGGCATTTTCCATCAACCTGTTTGCTTCTATCCCTCCCCATCTTCACATTTTGTTTATTGTAGATACACGGTATAAGCTGATCTTACAGATAAGTTGAGGGCAGGTTTTGAGTCAAAAATCATGGAATTTTCTATGACCCTTGGATAAGTTGGGGGGGGGTTAAAATTGAGAGTGTGTGGAATTCTTTGAAAACAATTTACCAGGAATTGTTCTGAAGCAGCAGCAAAAAGCCAAAAAGGAAAAAAGGAGCCATTTTACATTTTTCTCCAAACCATAAGGGAGATGAAGGTGCTTATGGGAGGTGTAGGCTCTGTGAGGAGTACAGTGCTGCACTTCCATAGCAGCAGTCCTCATATGAACTACAATTCCCATAAGTGCCTTCACTTCTCTTTCTGTTTGGAAAAGAAGCTAAAATGCCTAATTTTTGTTTTCTTTCTATTGCTTTCTCAGAACAATTACTGGTAAGTAAAACTGCTCCTTTTTTCCTCCCCCCCACCCCGTCCTGCTTCTCAGCTCACTCCCACCTTACCAAACAGCTGCTCTTAGAAATTTCATTCACCACATTGACCTGGGTATAAGTCAACCCATGTTTTCAGGATCACCTTTGAGGCATAAATTTTTGACTTATACACAGGCATATACGGTGATTCCTTTTTTTTTTTGGATTTTTAATAGATTTGCTACATTTTGATTCCTTGTCTACCTAAGCCATGTTTATAGGTAATGAAGTGCATTGTCACATCTGATCATTCACAGGCACCACTGCCATTTCAGTGTTCTGGCATCTGATCACTTACAGGCACCACTGGGGTTCCTCCAGACAGGCCCCCCCGCCTGATCTCAAAGCCTGGGATGGTGACAGTGGATAGAAATACATTAACATCTTCCTCCCCCACTCAGCTTCTGATCCAGTAAAAAGGGAAAGCCGAGAACTGTAAAGGGTATGAGAATGCCAGCCACTAGATGCTACTCCCCTTGGTCAGGTTGCCTTCTCTCTGTACCTTCTCAAACAGGAGTTTTTTCTTGTAATATTAAAAAACCCTTACAATACATAATATATATTATTATAGATATTCGTAAAATGGGTGGAAAGGCACTTTTTGTGCTTTTTCCCCTCCAAGCTATTTTTGTATATGCAAGGAATCTTTGCATGCTGGTACATTCAAATATGACACACCTCCACACCTACAGCATCAAGTGGCACAGTTCAGGAAAAACTTCACCATTTGATTTTGCTAATCACTACACTGGCTGTAAGATTTGTGGCAATGTCCTAGCAACTTCCACAGCCTCTTGAAAAATCTCCTTCCTAGTCAGTATTGAATGGAAACAGAAAGTTCTGAATAAATTATCCAAGAGTACAGCAAACCAACACAAAGGGCAAACTGAGTTTTTCTTGTCTTTCTCAGATTATACCTAATTCTAGAAATTATAAAAAAAATTTCGCTCACTAAAAATTGATACAATCGATTTTGAGGTGTCATTCCACACATCAGCATGTCTTGTTCTCTTAGGCCTTAATACCTATGTTGTAAAAAGACTTTTTACAACATAGATTCCCAACCCACAGACCTTCTCTTCACAAGGCTCTCTGACAATTATAAAATAAGAGGAGAGAGATGTACTTACGAAGTTCATTTCCTGAGTCAATTCTGAAAGAATCATCACTCCTATTACGCAGTGATCCACAGTCCCCTGAAGTGCATATAAACAGAAGTGTGAAATTTTCCAGCATGAACATTTCAGATACCTTTGAAATGTCCTAATCTCCATTTTACAGCCCAAGAAATAAGTTTTCCAGTTCCCAGTGTAAAAATACATGAAGAAAAACACGTATTTCTCTAAAATGTTTTACTCCCTTTATCCTTCTGATTGAAAAACAGCAACTCCCAAACAAATGCAATCATGAAACATGATTGGCTGAACTTCATCAAAACAACTTCCAGTATATACAACTTTTAATTTGGAGGAAAAACAAATGGGAACACAGAGGTACAGAAATACATCAATAAAAATGAATACACAGGTAAGAGAATTTCAGTTAAAAAGATGGCAGAAATTACACCTCTGTACCCCAACCTACTCCAATGGGGAAAAGTCCTGAACACATGGGGGGGAGGAGGGGAGAACTGCTCAAGACTTAAGAGGATTGGAGCAAAAACCTTGTGGGAATGTAACTATCATGCATAATAACTGCTTCTTTTTTAACACATTGATAGATGAGGTCAAGGGCATTGCAAGGCCCATGTGGTCAAAGTGCAGTGCTCTGGGGAGGCAACACAACATGACCAAGTAGGCAGCATCATCACCACCCATGTCTTCAGCCCTTGCCTCACAGTCAGCAACAAGAACTAGAGTGGTGAATGGAGCTTTGCATTTGGAGGGCCCTCCCACCGTCCCTGCTTCCAAAAGGCTCAAAATTGGGGCACTACAAAAGCAGTTGGCGGTGACACAGTAGTGTCAATGCAACTTACTTTGAAATGACCCACTTCATACCTACACACCAGGTACCACTGACCCCAGGCTCCACTGCTCATCATCGTGAGCAAGGGGGGGATGTGCAGTGAGGGGGGCGCTCATCCCATGTGTGCAATGTGTCAGTACTGCCGTTGGATGAGAATATATCCAATATTTATCCATCTCCTACATAAAGTAGGAAGAAATTTTTTAAAAATTCTTTCTAAAAGGGAAGGAATCTAGATTGTTAATAGTTTAAGAAAAATCAAAAGGACTATCTAATTTTTTAAAAACTAGCCTTTTGTATGTGAGCCACTGTACAAGGTCCTCCATAGTGTCCGTCACTCACCACCTGATCTAAAACTGCCACTGATGCTGAGGACTTGGGACTAGTCTGATTAGGTGAGGTCTCTAATGAGTGCAGGCCCTAGGCCAGTGCCCTGACTGCCCAACCTTCAATGCACCAATTCACTACAGACAAAGGCTGTTACCATGTGCAGAAATGGACCTCTGAATTTCATAGGAAAAATATGGGGAAAGATCCCCTCACCCACTGCACTTGCAAGCGACACAGACAGCAAATGTCCCCAGCAGTGTCTTTTCTAGTGGCTGTCTGCTGGTGTTTTGCATCTTTTAGATTGTGAGCCCTTTTGGGACAGGGAGCCATTAGTTATTTGATTTTTCTCTGTAAACCGCTTTGTGAACTTTTGTTGAAAAGCAGTATATAAATACTGTTAATAACAATAACAATAATAAATGTGCTTGGGGGAGGGACAAAAATGAGTACATGCATGTGCAGAGGAAGGGTGATTTTCTCTCCTTGTGGCAGGTGAGAATAGCTAGCCTGACCCAATTCCAGCCTCAGTCAAAGAGTTAAAATCCACTCTTTCTAGACTGCTGAAGGGCGCCAAGGCTGTTCCTCTCTGATGGGTGCCTGGGTACCTTATGAAAAGCCACCTACAAGCTTGACACGAGTTGCACCACCAACACATGTCAAGCTTCCAGGCAAAATAAGAAGCATCTCTGCCATTTTGGTCATATAGCCATGTTTCCCTGTCATCCTGCACTTCGTCTCAGCTTGGGCTCTACTGCTGAGCGACCATGATGTTAGTGAGCTCTTTGTCCACTGGGTATGCCAGAAACCTTTTCCCCAACTGGAGCACAGGACATGCCATCAAGGAGTCCCTATTAGTCTTATTAGGAACATAAGGCAGCTGCCTTATACTGACCCAGACCATTTGTCCATTTAACCCAGAACTGTCTACTTGGACTGATTGGGATTCTCCAAGATCCCAGAGAATCAACACAAGCCGTACTTGTCAAGGCACTAAAATTGTCAAGGCACACTCCCAGTTTTCTACTTACATTAAATTACTATATTACAATTAATTTTTAATCAATATGATTAATACAATTAAATCATTACATGACAAAGGGCACAATCCTAACCAGGTCTACTCAGAAGTAAGTCCTATTTTGTTCAGTGGGGCTTACTCTCAGGAAAGTGTGGTTAGGATTGCAGCCAAAGACCAGGGGGGATGGGGGAATGTGCCTATGGGACTTACTTCTGAGTAGACATGCCTAGGATTGGGCTTTTGGTTGCACTCTTTTTTCTGCAATATAGGAGCAGGCAATCGGCACTTCTCTCTCCTCCTCTCCCCCACCCCACCCCACCCCCTCCCACAGGCACATTTCCCCCTTATCTCATAACTGCAGTTAGTACCTCTCCTACTGTCCCTCCCCTCACCTTCCAGAGGTCCAGAATCAATTGCCTCACATTCTCTCCCACCCCCCTCCCGCCAATTGCCTGCTCCTGTATTTCAGAAAGCCCAATCCTAGGCACGTCTACTCAGAAGTAAGTCCGATTATAGTCAATGGGGCTACTCCTAGGAAAGTGGGGCTAGGAGAGAAACCTGAGAGCCCAGCCCAGGCATGTCTGCTCAGAAGTAAGTCCCATTACAGTCAATGCGGTTTCCTCCCAGGAAAGTGCAGAAAGGATTGTGGCCCAACATCCCTCCTCTGAAAGGCAAAGGCAAGGCAGGGAGGGTCGCTTTGGGGAGCTTCAAGCAACTGTGGCAAGGAAAAGGGACTTAGAAGGACCCTCAGCCAGCCCATTCTTAGGCTGGTGGCCTCAGCAGACTCACTGGCTTCCTGCCTGCTTGCCTGCCCCTGGCTCCCTTATTCTCACTCTGCCCAGACCTCCTCCAGGCTTCTCTCGCTGCCCAATAAGCACGCAGGGCAGACAAGGGACTTGATACCCAATCCTAGGTGTGTCTACTCAGAAGTAAGCCCCATAATAGTCAACAGGGCTTACTTCCAGGTAAATGAGAATTGGGTTGCAACCTTCCTCTTGCTCAGCAGCAGGAGATGCAAAGCAGCCGCTTCGCCCGTGGCTGGTGGCTGGTGCCTGCTGCCTAAGTCCTCTGGCCCAAGTCCTCTGGCCCCACAGCATACCTGAGGCTGCCTCGCGGGACACTAGTATGCCTCGGCACAGCGGTTGAAAACTGCTGCTATAGCTCCATATTGCTGTATTCAGGAACTGCTGGCAGAGTCGCTGCTGCAGTGAGCAAAACTTATGTTTTCTAATTTAAGATAGGATTTTTTTTAAATTTAATGATGATCTAAGTGCACATGCTCAAGCCTGACATTTACTATTGACCAACATCTCTCCATTTGAATGGTAAATTCAGCCCACTGTTAAAAATATAGCTTTATTTTCTCTCCCTCAGGAGTATAATTCAGAGAAAAGAAGTATCTTAAGCAACAAAGTTTTGAACGCGAATCTCTATTATTAATGAATTAACTAATGCAAATTCACACTGCAAACATTTTAATAATAAATGTAAAATCAAATTATATTAATAAAAATAACTGCAAAAAAGCCAGGGCATTCTTTTCGTATTTGTTTTTAATAAAACACAAGGCTGAGTTGTTTTTTTTACTGTGCTTTCCTAGTGATTTTAAAGTGCATTAACTGTAACAGATTATCAGGGCCCATTTCTCCCCTAATGCAAAAATAGAAACAGCATATAATGGCATTTAACAGCAGATATTTGTACAACTAGAATTAGCTCAAGTCTCTGCTCAGCCATAAACACATTGGGTGGCCTCATGCAAGCAACATTCTCACAGTCTCAGTTTCCTCCTCCAACCTGTAAAAATACTGGCCCTCCCCTCATTTATATGGGGTAATACTACTGGTTTGTCTAAGGGCAGGGCGAGATGATACCTTTTGTGTGATTGGTTCCTGCATACTTGATTTTTTTTCTAATGCAAATGCATTACATTTTTTTAATGTAAAAAGCAACAGCAGGACCCAAACCATTCCATGGGAAGGAGGGGAAAAGCTTTGAGTTGGGGTGGCACATTCTGGGGAGATTGCAGTAGGGATTGGGGCTGGCTAGGACCATGTCAAGGTGGGTTGGGGCAGATAGCAGCAACAATAGAGCTGCCAATAACCTATGCCTCTGGACCAGCCTGGACACACCCCTCTGGACCCACTTAGATTTACACCAGCCAAAAAGCTGGGGCAGATCTGAGTAGTCCCATTAAGGACAATGAGATGGTGCAGTAGGTAAGTAAAAAAAACTCTGTTACCTCTCCATCGATACCTGGTCCCTGGCTGGCCCACAGCACACAACAGAGGCTGCGCCAGTGCCACAACGTTCTAGGCCATCCCAGGATAGAACTGGGCTGTCAATTTCATTATCCTTATAACAAGCCTCTAAAGCAGAGGTTCTCAAACTTTGAGGGAGCTTTACTCCCTCAGTAAGTTCTTGTGGGGGAGGGGCTTTACCCTCACATTATGTAGGCAGGGCTGCAGCAGGCTGCAGGAGGTGCGGGGAGCCCTGCGCAGCACTCCCCGAGGCTTAGAACGTTCGCTAAAAGCGGACGCAAAGTACTTCCATTTTGCAGGAGGTGCTTTGCACCCGCTTTTAGTGAACGTTCCAAGCCTTGGGGAGCGCTGTGCAGGGCTGCACAGGGCTCCCCGCACCTCCTGCAGCCTGCTGCAGCCCTGCCTTCTTGAAGTGCAAAGCACCCCCTTCGCCCCCCCTTAGCGACGCAATCCTGGAGATCATGTCAATGCCTCCCTCCCCTTCCCCCGTGCCTTGAAGGAACAGGCAAAGCGTTACACAAACTGGTGGGGTATTATTATCAGAGCTAGGGAGCTGAGACCAGCTGGTTCACCCAACGCTAAAGCAGGGCAAAGATGAGATCTGAACCAGAACTTTGAATGCTTTGGCAGAAATGTATATAAATCAAGTTAGTAAATCCCCCCCACACACACATACATGGATTTCAAGCAGCCCCTAATAGACCATTTGCAGAAGACTGAATTGCATTTTTCCATTTCATGTCTTTTTCAGACGAAATATACGGCAATCAGTAAGAATTCCTCCACCATTCAATGCAAAAAAGTTTTGACATGCAATCAAAACTTAGTTTTCTTACCTGTAAAAACTTCTTAACATCAGCAAGAATATCTCTAAAGATGAGTTGGTCTTTTTGAACATCAAACCAACCCAATTTCGTGATCTTAGCAATTACTTGAACAAGTGCCTGAATCACAAAAGGGGCCAGTTTTGGACGAGATGCTACATAGTTCAATATGTAGTTTCCTGTACCAAAATACCAAAAATTAAATCAAAATGATTTTATTCTAAATTCAATCAAACATTTTTTAATCTACGCTGCCATCGTGAAATACACTGAACACATCCACAGGGGGCCAGCTTTTGCCAGGACTCTGTAGTAGTATATCAGTAACTCAATGCTCCAAATGCAAATGGAGCTGCTGTTATATGAATGCCAAAAGAGTATTTTTGGACTGGGGTATTATTCATTCTTTTTGGATGGCGCTCCCTCAGCAATAACACTGCAGCTAACTGTGACAGACATATGTTAAGAACAGTTGAAAACTATAGTTAAGTACTATGGTGTCATATTGACCAGATTAGTGCCATAACAGCTATACCAAAACCACAGTCTGGTTCAGCTTCCCAGACCCCATTACCTGTTGTTGTCTGTCTTCTTATTCATACCTTCTCTTCCCGATTTTCACTCAATGCATAGGGCAAGGATAAAGGAGGGACCCACCAGCCCCAATCATAATGTCAATATATCTGCTAGTCCTGCTCCCCCACCCCACCTAATCTTTCATTCTCAAAGTTCTAAAAATGCACTTACACGTACAACTATAGAGAGAGGTGTTTGTTTCCAATGAATAGGATGGGATTACAGCCCAATTCTTACTGAACACAATTAGATTACTTCTGAGTAAAATAAATAACACCATTTTCAAACACCTCTAACTATATGAATGTAGACACTCCACAGAACCTGAAATGCTGTGTGATCTGGAGCTTCACCTACAAGGAGGCTTTATGTAGATATAGCTGAATGCACCCAAGTGGACTTTTCAGACCTTCAGCCCAATACATGATGTTCAAGGGCAAGGCTTACAAATCAAGCAAGGGGCAAGTAGGTAGGGCTTTGCTCCCATCTCCTCAAAGAGTATATGTATGGAGTGTTTTGCATGAAAAAGGTGTATATGTTATCACGTTTACAAATGGTAAACGTATCATGGTATACGTATATGGTTACGTGTTTACAAATCTGTGTTGCCTGGCAGACAAGATGCTATAGAAAATTAGAAAATCCTGCATCTACTTAGCCTCTCCTGGCTGTCAGCTGAAATCAGCTGCCTCTTTCAAAATTTTACTGAAAATGACCTTGGATTAAATTATCTTGGATCTGCTTTTCTGTACACGGTACAATTTGTTTCACTCCTAGTTAGATAACTTGTGAAATAGTGGGCCCAATCCTATCCAATTTTCCAGGGCTGGTGCAGTTGTGCCACTGGGGTGGGCACTGCATCCTGTGGTGGAGGGGCAGTCACTGGTGCCTTGTCAAGGTATGGGAACATGTGTTCCCTTACCATGGGGTTGCATTCCAGTTGGAAAGTTGGATAGGATTGAGCCCTGAATCTGCTGACCCCAATAGTTTTTATAGTAGTTTTAAAGAAAATTTTGCAAGTCATCTTAGGCATCTGCTTCAGCAAGGGAGCAGCAGGGTAGAAATTTTTTAAATAAAAATAATTTAAAGACTAATTAGCTATGATAGCCTGCTGCTTTGCTTTTTTATTTCTCATTTATCTTGTTTTATATTCAATGACTAACATTATTTCATTTCCACATTTCCCTTTTTTCTTCAACTGCCCATATTCACTTTTCCCAACACTCACTACGCATAAAAACCTTCATCAATCAATAAGCCCTAGTACTGCTTGGCACCAAGTTACTTGGCTGTATAGAAATACTGAGATGAGGAAATACTGAGGCTAAAAAGCCCTTATATTAAACAGAAATGTGCAGAGATCCCATCAATTAGAGGAAGACACTCTCAGTGCTTCACGTCAAGTTTCTTTTCTGGTGAACCACATGGTCCCAATTTGGACTCCCCCTTCCACAGCTGTGATTTGCCTTATGCAGGAAACACCCACTGGCATAAATGAGAGCTTCCATCCCAGGGCAGATCGTAGCTGCAGGGGAGACCAATCTGGATCCCAACCCAATCTGGTTCAATGCCCCCTTCCCCAATACCACAGCCCCAATCCAGATCGGCTCCCTGAAATTAAGAAATAAAAAACAAGCACATCAGGCCAATCATGACCTTAACATAACATATAGTTTATAATCTGGGTACTGTATTTTGAAAAGGAAAGATACAAGTAAACTGGTTGGACCGATCACTAGGATCATATGAAATTTTAGTTGTTAGCAAAAATTCAATTTTAGTATTGGAAGGAATAAGCAATACTTACTGATATCCATTCTTTGTTGAACAGGTAAAGGGGTGGTTTTGCATACAAGTTTAGAGAGACATGTTGCCGCTAAAAGCTGTGCAAAGGATGTCTAGAAAACAAATACACACAATTCAAGCGTTGACATAATAATAAATAGAAACCATCTCTACAAATCAACTTATTAGATGCAATCTGAAAACATAAGCTTGCAACAAGAAGCGCTCCTCTTAACCCCTTGTTATCACCGAGTTGTCCAATGTAGCTGGACTTGCATGCTTTGACATAACTTAAAGAACAAGCCCAAATATTTAATTGTGCCAGCAAAAAAAGAAAGTGCTTCCTCTGAAAAAGGACAACAGCTCTTCCTCCCAATACATACCACAATAAATTTTGTCACACAAGGCATACCTGGCCCTAAGAAGGTCCTTTGGATGCGACTGGAGCACAGCTCTGGTCACCTCGAGCGGACTTCAGGTGCCCAAATCCGCGGACTTCATCATCCGCAAGTGGACCAGACCCCCACAGGAACAGAACACCGGCAGATACAGAGGGCCAACCTGTATCTCCAGCTTGCAAATTCTAAGACAATGCATTATCCCATAACATAGCTCTCTCCTTATAGCCCATCAAGGAAATAAATGCAACACTGGATTCATAACTACACCTAGTTTCTACTTGACCATTTTTCACAGCTCCAAGATTTCTTCTTCTCAGTTTGAATATTTGGACCAAGCAGGGAGCAAAACATTCCCCAGTACATGGCATGCCTTAGAATATAACAGAGAGGAAAATTAGTGGGAGATTCGGAAGAGCTCTAGTTTAGCTCTTTTATGTTAGCTCCAAACTATTTTTATTCCACATTTTTATATCGTCCTTCTTCCAAAGAGCTCAGAGTGGTGTACATAGTTACTTCTCTCTTTTTGTCTTCACAACAACCCTGTGAGGTAGGTGAGCTCATACAATTAAATTACAGCTAAAAATATGCAAATTGGTCATCATTCACATCTTGCAGTATATGCAGAAAAAATATGTGCTTTATGACTTAAAGATTTACATAGTAATATGTACTGTATATAGCCCCAAATTTATTGAAATCCAAATGACTCATAGAGAAAGAAGTAGCTGTGCAGTTCACACCCTGCCTTGTATGAGAATATGTACAAGATAGTGGAGATGGTAAGATCCAACCCTATTAGAAAATAGTTTAGACAAAATGGGTGTTTCTTGCTTATGTCTTTTGATATCACAAACCTGCAACAAAATAATTCAAAATGAAGAAAGCATCTCTTTCTTTTAGGGGTATCCCAAAAGTTGGGTGTGATACATCTTCTTTCAAATTTAAGCAAATTCATTCTCTAACAGTACCAGTTACGAAAGACCAAGAATATACAAGTAAGTAAAAATATATTATCAAGGTAAATTTGACTACATGTGAATAGCCCTAGGAACTGCAATGTGGGCTTTTGCTAAAATAAATATAATGGATGTGTACTTGAATTATAAAAAAGTTGTCAAGCACTTACTGTTCCTTGTTCCAGTAAAAGCTGACACTGGCTAAGACATTCAGGACTGCTAATAAGCTCCAAGAGCACCTTTTCGGCTTGTATTCGCTGTGCTAGATCTGTTCCCTCATAGAGGTGTTTACAAAGGACTTCTAACTCTGCCAAACTCTGTAGGGGTGAAAAAAAAAATCAAATATTATGATTCATATCCAGGCTTCCCTAACATGCTTAACAGTTATTCAAACACACTGACATACAGAGGTATGAAAGGCAGTTTATTTTTCCAGCCCATGAAGCATTTCTAAAGCCTCTGCAAGGGAAGGGGGAATTGGAGCTCAGTTCCTCCCACTCACTTCTTAAAAATAATTCATTCCATTATCACACAGGAGAAGTACTCTGCCCTGAAGTGACATATGCGCAAAGAAAATAGGCAGTATTTGTCAGCTGTGAAATAGATAATCATGCTCCAGCAACTAAAGTTCCTTGACAATTTAATTCAGCAATGCTTTCTTCAACCCAAACAGGAAAACAGGCAAAGAGTGAGAATTCGTATTCTCAGTGTCCCCTTTTATCTCTGCCACTTTAGTTTCCACCTTGCCTCTAAAGCTTGCAATCCTCTGCACATTAACTTGGGAATAAGTCCAAGTCAGCACAGTGGAAGCCAATCCTATTCCCTTCACCTCCCGTCAATGCAGTGACCCCCAAATGGCCACATCCTAAGGTGGAGCGGGGTGGTTGCAGAGGTCTGAGCAAGTCTGCACTGACCCATGCTGCAGGATCAGGTCCAGGAAGGAGGTCAGGATACTGGCAGTACTATCATTACCAATTCCACCCTCTCCGGGGACCTGATCCACCCATCTACACCCTCCCACCACCACCCCATCACCCTCCCCCATCATCTTACCTCCTCCAGTGATTGGGGGAAACAGGCAACAGTACAGGTGGGAAGGCGCAGGCCTACCTGCCAGTGTTGCCAGCAGCGCACCAAGTGATAGGCAGACAGAGTGCCTTTCGTGACATATGCTGACTGATTTACAGCAGTCGGAGGGCTTCCCTGGGCCTCCCAATGCCTTATAAGGCATTAAAAACATCACTTCCCAGTTTTTCAAAAAAAAAACAACAACAACAACCTGGTCAGGTGTTTTTAACTCTAAGAGTCATTCTAAGCCCCACGGACATGCACAGGCTCTGCTGGACTCAGAAGACCCCACCCCCAGAGGGAAGGGGAATGGAGCTTCTCTCGGTTCTGGAGGGTAGGGGGCCATTTGCCCATATCTGTGGTTTCACTAAACTGTGGGCAGATCAAAATTTCCTCTAATGATATTACTATTTGACAATAGTAAGCTAGTAGGTGGTTATCCAGGGGCTAGATTTGGTCCACAAGTCATTGGTTGCTGACCACTGCTACAGCAACTGATCCCCCCCCCCCAAAAAAAATCACAGAGCTTCCTAGAAATGGCAATCCTGCTGCCCACCCGCCCCCACTCAACCAATCAATCCTCTAGCTGCTGTTTATTCTATGTGAATGATGTGTTTTCTTATGCTGCTGCATTACTGCTTTGAACTGGATTGGATCTCTTGCTTTTGTTTTTAGTTTGTTGGGCTTGGAATGTTTCAGTGTGATTTTCATGAACTACTTTGGATCTCATGAGAGAAAAGCCATTTAGAAGTTTTTCAATAAGTAAATAAATCTGTCCAAAAATTGGAATTTGGGGTTCACACTTACAAAGGGATTATGGTCCTTTTGACTACAGAGATTATCTGAATGGGATGACTCAGTGCAACAGTCATACACAGTCTAGTTATTTTCCCCAAGAAAGGTTGGCCAGATTGCACAGGTTCACATGCGCCAATCAGAAAGTAATGGCCAAATGCAAGAGCAAACTCACATGGGGCAGAAAAGATAGGGCTCCAAAATTCTAGCAGAGATCCACCACATTTTTTTCTCTCTAAAAGGACTGAAGGTCAGTCACAAGTACACAAACACACTCCAGAGTTGCGATTGCCGGAGCTCCCAGCACATGTTTACTGTGTGTTTGACCTAAGAACACCTTTCAAACATTACAGAAAAGGCACTGTTAACCCATGGGGAAAATGCAAGAACCTATCTTCCGCTGGAATGTGTGAAGCAGCCCTAAGTGAATGTAACATTATTAAAAATGTACTCGTGTTTGTTTTATTATTAAAAACATAACTTAATCAAAATTAAATTTTGATTAAATTGTATTAAATGGAGATACATTTACAGTATTTTCCGTTTCAAAATATACAAAGCACTGTACAATAAAACTGTATTCTTGCCACGTCCCAAATATCCCACCATCTTAAATTTTTTGTATTTATTTGGTAAAAGACAGCCAAAAATAAAAATTTTCTATTGCTATTTAAGATATCCAAGATCATTACTTAATTTTGTAAGAACAGAAAAGAGCCCTGTTGGATGCAACCAAAAGTACACATTGGCCCAGGAGCTGCCTCTGGAACACCCACAAGCAGGAAAGAAAAACACGATTCTCTCCTGCCATTCCCTTTCAAAGCCATCTAAGCTAGTGGCCACCAACCACATCTTATGGCAATGAATTCCACAGTTTCCTTATGTAGCATTTCTGTCTTACCAATCAGTTTCATTGAATAAACCTTGGTTCTAATATTGTGCAAGAAAAGTACTTCTCTCTGTCCACTCTCTCCACATCAGGCATAACTTTATAAATAATGTCTTTCTTCCCTTAGCAGGTTTTTTTTCCCCAAGCTAAAAAGCTGCAAATGTTGTAGCTTTTCCCCATAAGGAGGGTACTCCAGCCCTCTGAGCCTTTTGCTTGTCCTCTTTTGCACCTTTCCAGCTCAACAACATCCTTCTGGAGGTATGGCAATCAGAACTATACACAACATTCCAAATGCAGCTGCACCATAGATTTACCGCATATAAGGGGATTATAATATTAACAATCTTATTTTTGACCCCTTTCCCAATGACCTTTAGCATGGATTTTGCTTCCTCACACCTGCCACATTCTGGGTTGTTATTTTCATTCAAATACTGTATGTTTATCACTAAATATTTTTCTTTTCACTCCATTAACAATAGCAGAAGCCCCACAAACATCCAAAACAAAAACAAAAAATGCAAATAGCAAGAACTGACACAGATACTCTAGGTCAGTGTCTCCCAAATGGTAGGTGGGTCCCAACCTGTTGGTGGGTTGTGAAACTGACAAGCTGAATGCTGACAAGGAAAATGCACTGAGCCCTGTGGAAAGTGAAACTGAGTCACATGTGCGCATTTGCTCACAAGTAGGTAAACGTGCCTCAGAACTGGGGTCGGCAACCTGCCATTCTGGAGCCGCAAGCAGCTCTTTGAGCCTTTGGCTGCGGCTCTGTGCGGGGCCAACCCGTCCCGGGGGAGGGGCTTGCCCCTCCCGTGACGCAGCCGCCACTCACCAGCCCGAGCATACGGGCTGCGGCTGCGCCCCATAGGAGAGGGCGCGAACGGCTGGCGGAGCAGCTCCTCCGCCGAGAGCGAGCCTCCGCCGCCACACGCCCCATTGGAGAGGGTGCAAACGACTGGCGGAGCGAGCCCCCGCCCTGCCGCCACACGTTCCCTCCTGCTGGAGCCGCAGCCCGAGCCTGTGCGTGGCTCCTCAGAAGTAAGTCCCATTGAACACCCTGATGATCCCCCCTTCCCACAAGCAGCCCTGACCCCACGGATCAAAGGCAAAAGCAAGCAATTGAATGCAGCTGCTCTCTCCTCTTCCCAAGCTCAGAGCACTATCCTGTGCGTGTCTCCTCAGAAGTAAGTCCCACTGTGCTTGCTCCCAGGAAAGTGTGCACAGGATTACAGCCTTCAAACTTCCCACTCAGCACCCCGTCACTCACTCACTCACACTCTCACTGCTCCATTTCCTTCACTTGGAAACTTGAAAGGGGTTTGGAGACCCCTGCACCAGATGGTATTCTGTATATGTTTGTATACTGTATGTGTAACATACTGTATATGTAGCACCAAAGCATATCTCATGGTTGTGAAGTAATCACTGTTAGTATGCTTTTTATTTTATGCAGTTTTGAACTCTTAGCTTGTTTGTTCAGGAGCACTTTTGTGAACAGTGTTAAGTAGTACTAAGTGGTCTTGTTCAGAGGTAGTATTGTGTGGAAAGGCATTTACAGAAGTACAGAAGTAAATGACAGTAAAGAATGACAGTATCCTTCACAAGCAGTTCACCTGTGCACAATCTAAAACTGTTGTTCTCCAACTGTGGGTCTGGACCTGATTTTTAGTGGGACCTCTAAGAGGGGAGTGTATTATATAACTGGGACCTATAAGAGGAGAGCGCAAACTATATATGCAGTATTATCTTCATTTTAGATGTCAAAAGGGTTTTGTGGCTCCCAAGGTTTTCTTTTTTCCGGAAAATGGGTCCAAATGGCTCTTTGCTTGTCTAAGGTTGCCGACCCCTGACTTAGAAGATACAATGTCATTTGAGAAAGTGGATCCCGATGCTAAAATGTTTGGGAACCACTGCTCTATTCACCGGCTAAGAATTTGATTTCCCAAGTTGTTGCCTACATTCCATCAATCTACAGGTGCATCTTTTGATTTTATGTCCCAAGTGCATCTACTCTTTTTTTTTTGTACCGGTTACACTGTTGCTGCAAACCCAAACCTTAAGATGCATATGTACAAATGTACCTTGCACCAAAATTGAATGGCATAAAAAAAGTTTATCATCATCAGGAAGCTGATTTTCAACTCTGCAGTTCTCAAAGTAGCAAACAAAAAGGGTCAAGCAATGCATCCAATAAAAACAATTCTAATTAGGTAACTAAAGCCAACCTGGAGATGATATTGAGCATATTACAACCACCTTAAAAGACTAGGCCAAATGAAAAAGTGCTAACCACTCTTCTTAAATAGTCAAAGAGTACAGATCTAGTGAATTTCATTTGAGAGCTCTATAAAAAGCAGGAACTACCACGAAGAAGGCACTGTTCCTAGGAGATGTTCATTTAGCTACCTTAGCAGTGGAACCCACAACAAGGCTTCATCCCTACATCTCAGAAGAAGAGAAAAGAGGGAAAAATTCCTTCAAATACCCCAAGCCCCAACTACTCAAGAATTGATATGTTAAACCCATCACTTTGAATTTGCTTCAGAAACAAATCAGAAACCAGCAGATCTCTGCCAAGTTTGATGTAATATGCTCCGTGCAATCAGTCCCAGATAAGAAAGGGGCTGTCACTTTCTAGATCAGTTGAAGTTTCCTACAAGAGGCATGGTTGGCACACCATATGGTACTCTGTATTACCATAGTCAAGAAGTTACCAGGGCATGCTGTACACTTATAATCTTCTGGTTAGACAAACAGCACAACTAGCACAACAACCCAAAGTGGTGGAATGCACTCTTGACCACCACCTCCTGAACACCAGATCTAGGAACACCCCTACACTGTTCCCCCTGCTGATTGGGCAGTGAGGCTTCTTTCAAAGAGGTGGTTCCCATACATTTAGCAGGAAGGGGAGAGTAACTGTCTCTACTCAGCCCAGCATAACAGCCCAATCCTATCCCCCACGTATACTGTCTCAACAGTGTTCTGGCAGCATAAACAGCTTTACAGCTGTCGCAAGCGCAACAGTGCCAGCAAGCATGGCTGGGCCGCCACTAAAAGCAGCAAGTGGCTGGACCTGTGCGATAACAGGGAGTGGACACCTGCTGCCGCCAATAAGTTTGTGCAGGGGTTAGGAGGGAGGTAGGGAGGGTGTGGAACAGGGCAGGGGTGTGAGGGAGACAGAGTGGGGAGGAGATCAGGCCTGTGAAGGGAGCAGGCTCAGCAACAGCAGTGCATGCCAAACTCTAACCCCCTTCCCTGGCCTGCTATGCCATCATGGGTTAACGCAGACTTGCACCAGCTACAGAGCTGGCACGCATTCAATTTGACCCACGTGACTGCTAGGGCTTACCCCAGGGAAACAAATGTTCCCTTACCCCAAGAAAGCCACTACATGCCTGCGTGATTTTCAAAATCATATTGGTCCCATTGCATCACTGCAAAGGGAGTTATATAGGATTGGGCTGTAAAAGTCCTTCAAAGTGGCTGTTCACTGGTGTCTCCCTCGTATAACCTCTTAATTGTGAGCTCATCTGGGACAGGGAAGCATGTTCTTGTTCCTGTTCCTATATAAATCACTTTATGTACTGTTTCATTGGAAACTAGAATATAAATATTCTGAATGATGATGAGAACTGTACTGGCATACACATTATAATACGTAAGTAAAATTACGCAACAAGTTCATAATCCATAATCACATGATACACACCCAAAAAAGGAACCTAATAGTTAGAAATGCCCCATATACTAGCTTGTTACAGAACTAAGCTTTTCATCCCGTTTCCTGAGAGCTCATAACTGTGTAGACAAAAAGGGCAACATAATCCAGAGTTTCTCCCTCTCTGTTGACAAAAGGGCTTACAGCACATCTGCCACTGGTCATCCCTGGAGACAAGCCAATATTCTGAATAATAATGAATTATTATTTTTATTATTATACCACCACAGCTTTCAGGACAAGTGCGACCCTGTTCAAGGCAGACGGACCCCAACATTGCTCATCTTCCTCAGCAGGAATGCATTCCATTTTATTCACTTGTGATCCTCAACTCTCTGCTAAATGAAGATAAAACCTGGAAGACGATGCAAGGTGCTATAGTGTCAACCAACAGACCCAATGCTGTATTCAAAGAAGTTAGCGGGGGTTTCATGGGCACAGCTGATCAAATCAGCAGAACAACTGGAAACCATCAGGATCCATCAAGTATAGTGGACAATCTGCCTCAACCACCCTTGCAATGTGCTTAAATGTGGCTACGCCTCCACTAAGCAATTATCTTAGGGCACAATCCTAACCCCTTATGTGCCAATGGGACATGTGCTGCATCCTGCAGTTGGGTGGCACTCACGGAGGCCTCCTCAAAGTAAGGGAAGCTTTGTTTCCTTACCGCAGAGCTGCATTACCCTTTGGTCAGTGCTGGAAGGCAATGCTGTCAGGGGTTAGGCTTGCGCCCTTAGTGACACCAGTTGCTCCTTTCAAACAAAATACTGCCCGGGTGTGCGCACATGTTTTTAAAGAAGGTAGAAGTAGTCGAAGTTCTTTGTCCCAAAGTGTCATGCTCCACTCCAGGCCAGGGTGGAGGTGAGGGAGAATAACCACAGAGCCATCTATGCTCTGGGGAAAAACAAAACACGTTTTTGAGACTGCTCACAGCAGCAGGTTGGCTAACCCAAGAAAGAAAGTGCAGTTTGATCTTCTGGGTAAGGTGAGCTGGAGCTGGAGCAGGTGACTATGGCCACAATCCGATGCCCGCCTACCTGGGAGCAAGCCCCACTGAGCAGAACAGGGCTGACTTTTGAGCAGGGCCGCTTCGGACTGGGCTGCGAGCCAACGCCACCAGCTAGCCAAGGCGCAGTGACCCACAGCGCAGCCCCCTGCACAACTGTGCCAGCCTTCGCTCCCCCTCCTCTGCCCAGCGGCCCCCTTCGTGGCTGCCCGCTGCAGGAGTATCCACGCCTGGCCACGGCCTCAGGGCACGGCCAAGAAAGCCCCTCACTGCCCTTAGCAAGGGGCTTTCTCGGGGGCGGGCCAAAACCTGCCCCGCCACACACAGCACTCTCGAGGCGCCCCCTCCCAGCAGCAGCAGCACCACCTGGCCGCGGCCTCCCCCCCCCCCCAGCACCACCTGGACGAAGGCGCCCCCCTTTCCCCTTCGCAACGGTCCATGGAGGGCCCCGCACTTCCTGCCTCCCCCGAGGATGCGCAGCGCCACCTCGGCCAGGCGCCCTCCTTCCCCGCCCAGCCCCGGGGTCGACGCCTCGCCCCCCGACCGACCGACTGACTGACTGACCTGGCCGCCCAGCGCCATCTTCCGCGGCGGGAGGGGAGGCGGAGGCTGCGGTGCCGAAGGCAGGGGGCGGGGGCGGGGCGAGGCGGAGAGAGGAGGGCAGGCCCCGCAGGAGCCGGGTGGGCGGGAGCGAGCGCTGGGGGCGGGCAGGGCCACCCCTCCCCCCGTTCAGACCCAGACACGCTTCAGAGGCTCATTAAACGTATTTTTGAGAAAGCCGTTAGAGCACTCGCAGACACGTGTCAGTCCCGTCACGCCAGGAAGGGGACCTGGGCAGGCACAGGGAAACCCCCCACTTAAGGGCTGAGCATCCCATCTTTCGTTGCACACGGAGCCCCAGCCTCTGCCTGTCTACTCAGAAGTAAGCCCCATTCGAGTCAATGGGGCTTACTCCCAGGTAAGTGTGGACAGGATGGCAGCCTCAGAGCCCCAGCCTCTGCCTGGCTACTCAGAAGCAAGTCCCATTGTAGTCAATGGGGCTTACTCTCCAGTAAGTGTGGATAAGATTGCAGCCACAAGCACACAGCAAAAGGGGGGGGGGACCTATAGACCAAACCTACTGGTTTTTAAGCCATTTCTGCCCAAGGTTGCGTATATGGGACAGGGATCAAATGTGTACATCTGTGGGCCAGGCAAAACTGGGTTAATAAAATAAATAAACCACAGAAGCAACTTTTTTTTTGCTTGTACTGTAGTCACATTTTTCTGCAATAAATGCATATTTATATTTAGAGCCAGAACTGTGTAGTGATTCGGGAGTTGTAATTAGACCTGGAAGATCCAGATTCAAATTCGTAACATACCTAAGGGGGGGCAAGGGGTGCAAATGCTTCAGGTGCCAGACTTGAGGGAAGGCAGCGGAAATGGAGGCAGCACCTCCAGGTGGGGGGGCAGCACCCCTGGAGGTGTACCCCTGGAGGGGCAGTGTGCCCTGATATGAGGGCCGTCCCTGAGGGCATCTCTCCAGAGGTGTTCTGAGAGCCGGGGAGGCCACACACAGCCTCCCCAGCCCTCAGAACGCCTGGGGGGGTGGCAACGGGCATAGGGGGCGGCACCTTGGTTGGGGTGGAATCCCTGGAGGTGTACCCTGGGCAACACAGTGGCCAGGGATGTCACTGGTTCAAATGCCCATGAAGCTTCCTGGGTCACTGTCAGTCTCACCTACCTCACAGTACTGTTGTGAGGACAACAGGAGGAGAGGAACTATGTACACCACCCTGAGCTCCTTGGAGGAAGGGCAGTATATAAATGTGAAAAATAAAAATAAATACATAAAAATTGTCATATGGCTGCAACCACCTTAAGGTGATATTGTCAGAAAAGGTGGCATAGAAATCCATTTCCTAAACTCATAAAAGAGCTTCCTGAATGTTGGGGCTCTTGGGAAAACTATTCCACCACTGAGTAATGTTGCACATAGCAGTACCGGATCAATCTAGTTAGCATCTGTCATTATGTAAATGATGGTTGAATGGAGTTACAAATACATAATGAAAGAAAGTCATAATAGGTACAACTCTTTCCTGGCACTGAACCATTTAACCCCTCTTGTTCTAATGAGTCCCAATAAAGTACAACCACCACAGGGCTAGAACTATATCAGTAAATACAGCTAGTTTGGTAGTGCTCATTTTGAGGTGCACAGGATAAGATTGGATGTGGGGGGAATTGACTGCGTAGCTCCCAAACCAATACACATTTTGCTGAGAAGTAAGCCTTACTGTACACAGCAGGAGTTAGTGGCTCACAGTTCAAGCCTAGGCAGGTCTGCTCAGAAGTAAGCTCCATTGAATTCAATGGTACTTACTACCAGGGAAGTGTATTACCAATCCTATTTTCACTTCTCTTGGATTACATTGTAAATTTACAATCCCCTGCACCCTTGCTAGGGAATAATTCTGATTGAATTCAGTGAGATTTACTACTAAATACACTTAGACATGTGTTGAACAAGAATGAACTATGACTCAGGAGTTCCCTGGTTTGAAGCTTGACTCTGTCATGCGGTCACTAGGTGGCCTTAGGCAAGCCACTCCCTCTCAGCCTCCCAGCAATATTATTAATATTCTGCTTTTCAACAAAACGTAGTTTACAAAGTGTTTTACAATGCAAAATAAATCAATAAATGACTCCCTGACCCCAAAGGGCTCACAGTCTAAGCAGAAATGCAGAAGAGACACCAGAAACAGCCACTGGAAAAGACACCATGCTGGGGTGAAAAGGGACAGTTGCTCTTCCCCTACTAAAATAAGAGGACCCCACTTTAAAAGGTTAGCCCCATTAGCAATATGCAGCAGTTCACAATATGGAGATAATAATACTTACCTTAGTGGGTTGTTTAAGGATTCCATCAATCTCAAGCACATGAAGCACTATGCATGCTCAGAAAGCACCACAGGAATGTTAAAGCTCTATTATTGGTAAGTGGCCCACAGCCCAATCCTGGTCATGTTTTACTCAGAAATAAGTCCCACTGCGTTCAGTGGGGCTCATTCCCAAGTAAGTAAGCATAGGGCTGCAGGCATGAAGCCAGATCCCATTCATTTTCTAAGCAGGCAAGTCCCCGCTGAGTTCAGTGGCATTTATTCACAAATAAATGTGCACAGGGTTGCTATGGCTAAATGCACAGGACTGCAGCTCCTGCTATTTGGGAAAAGCAACACCTTTTAAAACAGCACTCCTTTTGTGCTTGCCAAAGGGAGAACAGTCCATGTTCAACCCAGCATGGATTTTTTCTAGTGTCTGTTTCCTTTTACATGGTAGATCATGAGTCGTTTGGGGACACAGAACCATTTGTTTTGCTATGCAAGCCACTTCGTTGAAAAGCAATGTACTGTGTAACTATTCTTAATTAATAATAACTGTGTAACCTAAGCCAACCTTTGTTTATTTAGAAGTCCAGGGTACTCCCAAGTAGTGGCATAGTGGAGGTTGCAACCTATATGGCTGCAAACTTTCTGAACACTTAGGTTGGACAGCCCATTGAACTTTATTTTTTTTATTTATTCACATTTTTATACCACCCTTTCTCCAAAGAGCTCAGGGCTGGGGGGTACACAGTTGCTCCCCTCCTGTTGTCCTCACAACAACCCTGTGAGGTAGGTGAGGCTGAGAGAAAGTGACTAGCCCAAGGTCACCCAGGAAGCTTCCTGGCTGAGGGGAGATTTGAACCTGGATCTTCCAGGTCTAAGTCCACCTCCGAAACCACTACACCATCCTGAGGCTTCTTCCCATTCATGATAGGTGTTGGGTTGTAAGGTTGACTAGATCAGGGGTGTCCAAACATTTTGACAGGAGGGCCACATCATATCTCTGTGTTGGGGACTGGGGAAAAAATTAATTTACATTTCAAATTTGAATAAATTTACATAAATGAATATATTAGAGGTGGAACTTATATGAATGAATGAAGGTCTTGCAATAGTTCAAAGCCTATAAAAGGCCTTGCACAAAGCAAAGCTGGCCTTTCCATCGCTGGCACTGCGACATCAGAGATGTGAAACAGCAAGCAGTGGAGGGAGCCCTCATCCCACAGCTCATGCAAGAGGTTGCCCTCATGCTGAGAGCAGTTGTGTCGGGCCAGCCTGTGCTCCAGCAAGTCTCCAGAGGGCCAGCAAGTCTCCAGAGGGCCAGAGGCTCATTGGAATCTGGGGGCTCCCCGCGGGCCGAATTGGGAGTCCCGGAGGGCCCCAACTGGCCCCAGGGTCAGGGTTTGGGCACCCCTGGACTAGATAAATGTGTGGTTCAGCTTCTGCAAACTTGGCAATCAGTTACTTGATAAGCATTCTCTTTCATTGATTAAATCTGGAAATGACTGCAGGATACCTGCTGACCAAATTCCAAAAGAACATGCATAGCCAATTATCTAGTCAAGAATATCCTACACAGTTCCATGCATGTTTATTTGGAAGTCTGTTTAACCGTGCATAAGAGCTTGTACTACCAAGCATGCAACGCACTGCAGTCTAGCAGTCCTTTGACTGTGTTCTCCCTGCAAAAACAACAACCTAGAGTCAGGAAATTGTGATTTAAAACTAAGTACAGTACAGTACATGCTTGAAGGGGTCAGAAGGGATTCCTTTTCAAGAAACAGGAGAAGAGGGGGATTTTTGAGGCTGACTGCTTCCAGAGGCTCATCAGATGTTAGAGTGTGCAAAAGCTTTCTGTCATGTTGACCTCAAACTGAACCTTCCTGTATGGCCCACATCTGGTTTGGGTTGGGTGGAATACAGAGGGCAGCCTTGTAAGCCAGTACAGAATTATGGCTAAATAGAGATACCTATAGTCCAATATGTTTAAAATTAAAATGTTTGAATATACAAAACAGGCCTGGCCCACAACCTCCTGACACATACCAAATGTGACACATACCAAATGCTGCCTCCCTTTACCTGATAATGTGCCAGCCTCAGCTCCTCCCACTCGCCAATGCTCTAGTACAGGGGTGCTCAATAGGTGGATCGCGATCTACCGGTAGATCGTGAGGCAAAATGAGTAGATCGCGGAGTGCCGACCCCCCCCTTCAGGTGCCTCTGGGAGGAAACACCGGGAGTAAGGTCCATTGTACTCAATGGGGCTTACTCCCAGGTAAGTGTGGCTAGGATTGCAGCCTCACAGCCTAATCCTAGGCATGTCTACTCAGGAGTAAGTCCTGTTATACTCAGTGGGGCTCAAGGTACACCAACATACATTGTACACATAAATGTTATATGTTATGATGGCGCGAACATTGTAAAAAAAACTCTGGTAGATCTCCAGGCCTTGCTGGGTTTCAAAGTAGCTCTCGAGCCAAAAAAGTGTGAGCACCCCTGCTCTAGTAGTGCAACACTCTCCTCCCCTCTATATTTCCTCTTCCTCTCCATCCCTTTTCCAATCCAGAGAGTGGAAAGAGGAGGAACAGTGGAGGCAAGTTGGTGGTCAGAGATAGGTGCTCTCCACCAATCTGCTGTCTGAGGTGACTGTTTCAGTTGGCCTCATGGATGGGCCAGCTCTGGCACGAAATAATGTCAACAACTTAACATTTTGATAAACTTAAAACAAAACTTTCCAAGTGCCTGTTAAATTGTCTACTGTCTCTATCAGCAGTTCACCAAGACCTCAGATGTAGTCTTTCCCAGCATCTTCCACCTGTGACTAGGGTTATCAACACTCCCAAACTGTCCTGGAGTTTCTAGGACATGACATCAATCTGTCAGTAACTACTAAAAGTGAGATTTTAACAGGAATTTCCAGCATTGCGTCATGTTGGGAATAAAAGATCCAAGAATAACTTCAGTCAGAGTTGAAGCCTTAGCTGAAACACCTTTTCTCAGAGATGCTGAGGACTGAACGTCAGGCCATGCACTCTTTTGAACACTATCTCAAGCGTGGGCAAGCTTATTCACTGTACTTATTAACTAAAACACTGCCTGCATCTTTTTTCTCTTAGCTCGATAATAAAAAGCTCAATAAAAGCTATTAGCTATTAGCTGTACACCTACAGACTTACCTCCGATTAAAAATAAGTTTAAGCCACTGAACGTGCTGGGATATGGCCAGTAATAGTCTTGATTGACCCACTACCCCTGCCTCTTCTGCATGGCCACAGCTAGCCAGCTTCAGTCTCCATGGGAAGATGTGAGATCCCAGTACATTTTTGGGTCCTTTGGCCCCTGGGCCCCCTTTTCAACCCTGGGTCCATGCACCGTCCCCATGAGTTCTGCCCTGTATATTCCACTTGTCTTATGCTTCCCTTACCTTTGAGCTTTACACATTATAGGAAACAGTAAAAAAAAAAAATCAGTGGGGAAATCATCTACACATCCAATTTTTGCATTTCCAGGATAATGCCTCCAGGGACCATTTGCTCAGGAAAGATATGTAGGTTTGCATGTTCACCTTTTTGCCTAAGGGAGAATGCTAGGCTAGAAACTTATCTTCCTGATGTCTAGTTTTCTATGCAGAAGGGGATATGGAGAGGTCCTGTTAGTCCACCTGCAATCTGAAATGGTACAATCCAAACACAGATCTTTAACCATCTTAGTGAGAGCAAGGTTTGAATGCTGGTTGGGAATGTTACAGGAAGTACTTACACAAGTAATTTCCATGGCTCTTTTTGCACTATTAAACTAAGGTGCGGACGTGCAAACTTGCATTTTTTTTTCTGAGAGGATGCTTGAAAATTACCCATTTAGGTGTTACTCTGCTGGCTCAAAAAAACTGGCAGTGTGAATTACTTACCCACCAGCTTTTCTTTGGTGCTTGATGTGTGAAGTAGGCCCCAAGAAGGCATATTTAATCAAAAATAAACAAAATAAGCTGGTGCCCTTTAATCTTCCGAAAGGGAGGGGAAAGTGCACAAGACTGCGAAGGCACTGTTGAGGAAAACTTGCAGGAGGTTTTTCCTGCTGACGGACAACAAGGAATTTCTACAGTTCCTTAACAGGCCCTGAACTTAGTGGTGGAACTCCCATTCTTTCTATGGGGCAAATGCCCCAGGTGTGGAGCATTGTGCACCTTTTGGACCCCACAAAAGCCTCTATGAGGCTCCCAATGAGGTTGGAAACTGTGCTTCTGGTTTTCACATGCAAATCCCCCCCTCAACTTACCTGGAGCTCATGAAGCCTCCCTGAGGTTGCCTGGCGCCATCGCAGACCTTTGCCCTGGGGCACGGGGCTGGGGAGGTCCGCCACTGCCTTAACATTTTGACAGAAGTCACTGGAAGTAAAAGAAGATGTAAATCAGAGGTGTCAAACCCATTTCATACAGAGGGCTGAATGACATTCATGATGCCTGCTGAGGGCCGGAAGCGATGTCGTTAGGCAGGAAGCAATGTCATTAAACAACTCATAACCAAAAATAAGCACTTTTTCTCACTTAGGAATTCATTAACTACAAATGACAGAAGAGAAAACACGCAAATCTTTATCATATTTCAAGATATGAGAGAGCCCAAATTTCGTGGGGGCTGCCCTGGGGAACACCTCAGCACGGCTCAGCAGCTGAGAGCCTAAGGGCCGGATAAAAAGTTTCTGCAGGTCGCATCCGGCCCCCCGTGCCTTATGTTTGACACCCCTGATGTAAACTGTTGTTCCTTTGTGTTTGTGTACAGTATGTCATTGATTTACTCAGTCATGTGTTTTAGTATTTTGAGACCAAGTTTTACTTTCATGTATTCAAAGATTTCTGACCTTGGACTTTTTCTATGAAAGGAGAGTGATGCCATCAAGAAAGACAATGTCTATGGATAGTATACTATAAAAGGAAAATGTCTTACTACTATTATCAAGACTCTAATGTACAGTACACACATTAACTGGCATTTATTTTAGATTTAAATGCATTTATTTGTCAAGAAGCAATCTCTGGTTTGTTACAATTTTTTTGTATTAACGAGTGCCTCAGAAATGTCACATAAAATGCTTTGCGAGTCCCCAGTCTTATTTTGAATGAAATCCATAGTGAACCCATCTTGCACATTTAGAGTAGGTCTTGTGCAGTATTATTAGTATTATTTATTGATAAACAGATATCGAAATAGTTCACCCTAAAAGTACTTTAGAGATTGTTGGTCCCACAAAAGGAGGTGAATGAGCCTCCTGTTGAGCAAGTCGTCCCATCTATGAAACTAAAGCAAACAATAATTTGCAATGGATAAAGAATAAACACAGAGATGTGAAAACTTGGAAGGAAACCTTGATTAAAGTTAGGAGCTAGTGTGAAGTGAAATGTTCTTCACTATAGATACTGAAAACAGTCTTTCAGCTCTTTCTGAGCTGACACTGCAACAGGCCATGCTTCAGCAGCCTGCCTATTCAGCATCACTGACCATTCAGATGCACATATCACCTATAATATGTTTGAAGGAGATGGCCAGAGCTCAGTTGTAGATGACCTGCTTTGCATGCAGAAGGTCCCAGATTCAATCTCCTGGTAGGACAGAAAAAAATTATTCTCTGAAACTCTGGAGATCTTCTGCCAAGCAGCGTTGTGTTTCTTGCTCTGTACCTTCTGGGATATACTACCCTTGAATTTGGAGGATCTATTAGCTATTGAGGTAATTGCTGAAAGCAACATTGGGATGGAGTGGCACATTCAATATTCTCTACATAAAATGTGGCACGTGATGTGCTGCGAGTTGGCAACCCCTGATTTAGAGCATATACTAAAGGAGTTCCTTCATCTATCAACTTGCTTGACATCCAGAAGCTACATCAAGTTTTCCCAAATTACTTATGACTCATAAGCCACTTTTCAACCAGCCCATCCTACAGTCATATGCCACAGAGGGACACTACATATGCCTCGTATAAGCAAGCACCCAAATGGGAAGAGTCTAAATAAAAGCATAGTTAATATATTTCTAAAACTATAATTAGATCATTTGTGATCACTGTGCAATCTTCTGAAAATAATTAATGCAGAAACTTTAATTAGCAAAGTATTATTGATAACAACATGGTACACTTTTAAACAATGTGCTTGTATGCTGCCAATAATTTCTAAAATTTGATATAAACGTGTTATGATGTGTGAGAATGTAAAACAGTGCAGCTCACACAAGCCAAAAATAGGTGAAAAGGAAGGGGTTGAACACACTCATCCCCATATACAATCTGAACTTTTGTCATTTTTCATAATCTCCAGATCCATGTTCTACTTCTTCCTCATCTTCAGTGGAGTCAAAATAATCTCCATAATCTGTGCTGCCGCTTGTGATGTGGCTGCCAGGATTGCTCTGAAATGTTGATGATGAGCCTGCAGAACATGAAAGAATCAGTCATTATAACAAACGTTTCTGGGATTGTGAATATTGTTCAGTGATAGATCAACCGCTTCTCACCCAGGTCTCAGGTTCAGTTCTCTCCACAAGAAGATGAGAAGAGCCCCACTGGATCAGGCCAAAGGCCCATCTAGTTCAGTTTCCTGTATCTCACAGTGGCCTACCAGATGCCTCAGGGAGCACACAAGACAGCAAGAGACCTGCATCCTGGTGCCACTCCCTTGTATCTAGCATTCTGAGGTAGCCCACTTCTAAAATCAGGAGGTTGCACATACCCATCATGGTTTGTAACCTATGATGGACTTTTCCTCCAGAGATCTGTCCAGACCCTTTTAAAGGCATCTAGGGCAGACACTATCACCACATCCTGTGGCAAGGAGTTCCACAGACTAATTACATAACGGGTAAAGAAATATTTTCTTTTGTCTGTTCTAGCAATCCCGACACTCAGTTTTGGCAGATGTCCTCTCTTCCAGTTGGAGATGATCCTGAGCAAAGCAAAACAATAACTATAACTAAGTGTAAGGCAGCTTGGGCATTGGGGGCCCAGGGGAAAAAAATGTTGGTGTTCAATACACAGGAAAGCTGCAGTGCTAGTCAAACATGTTGCACCAGCTTTTGCCAAGTCCTGACCTTGTGTGTCACCATTAAGGTCTGGTGAAAGGCAGGGGGCAGATTTGAAAAAGAAATCTATCAAACAAGCAAAGCAGATTCTTGAACAGCAATAGGCAAAAGCAGATCATGTGAGTTTCCAGGTTAGTTCTACTCTCCGGTCCGGGCAATAATGGATATGCTACTCTAGCTCTGCTCCTGCCTAGAAGCCTAGCTGTCTCTGTTTCACTGCATCCGCACTTGCGCTGCTCCCAGGCCTTGCTCTCCTTATTTAGGTCTCACAACCTAACTGTGCCTCTCATCCACATCCTGTAGTAGCTTACCTTTGTTTGCACCCTTTCCTGTCATCAAAGAACAATTCATAGTTTAACTGTTGATTAGCCAAAGATTATACTGTCTGTTGAGAAGTAATTAACCACGTGGCCTGCCAATGATAGGCGATAACTTCTGAAACACCCTTTTTATATTTGTTCATATTTAAAAATGCATGGTTTTGGGTTTCCATGATCAGATTAATCAACAAACCGCTGGAAGCTTCTTCTTTTTGTTACAAATATTGCACATAAATACAGTAATTTACCATCAATGACTTTCAGTCTAGCAGATGAGTAGGCAAAACCATATTTGTTTTTTGTTTGGCATGTGTAGATGCCTTCATCTGATTTCTTGATGCCTTGAATTTGTAACCATCCAGTCACACTGTACTTCCGAGGTCCACCCCTTGCCTGACAAGAGTGAAAGACAAATAAAAATTTAGGATGAAATCCTCAGCACATTTTTATCATAGTCCTCACAGGAGCATACATAGCAGATTCTGCTTTCTGCTGAGATAATGATATAATTTCCCAAATATTATCCTTTCATCCAAGGCTTTACTGTCATTTGCTGCACAGCTGGTTAGGAAATGTTCAGCATGATGGGCAGAGAGGCCTGTATCCTGCAGGAATCCTAAGGAAGACCCAGTGACTACACTGAAGTACATACTGTCCCAAATATTTTGTTTCCTCATAGCAATGAATTGCAGTCATTTACTTATAGAGAGAAATGAAAAGTATATCCTGGGAAACAGTGCTGAAGGAGAACTCTGTGTTTTCCCTTCAGTTTGAGAAACAAAGGGCGCAATCCGAACCCCTTATGTCAGTGCTTTCCAGCACTGGCATAGCGGTGCCAATGGGACCTGTGCTGCATCCTGCAGTTGGGTGTCACTCATAGAGGCCTCCTCAAAGTAAGGGAATGTTTGTTCCCTTACCTCGGAGCTTCATTGCCCTTATGTCAGTGCTGGAAAGCACTGACATAAGGGGTTAGGATTGTGCCCAAAGACAAAGTTCTTGTTGATGCTGCTAAAGCAGCAGCTAACTCTCCTCCAGATGCTGGCCAGGTTCTGGAGTGGGAAACTCAGGCATATGCATGGTGGTGGGGGCCATCAGAGCTTATGTATAAGGGTCCTTGCAAGCAGGTCCTCCAAGAAGAATTTTATCAGGGGGTAAAAATTTCTTTTGGACCCCTTCCCATAGGAGGGAAGGGGTGAAACAGAGAGGGAGAGGGTGGCGACTGGGACAGGCAGAACGGGGTGAAGGGCGAAACATGGCAGGGGAAGGTGGCAACAGCTGGAATAGTCTTTGGAGCCCAAGGGCACTGGAACAGGCAAGCCAGGAGATGTGCTGTATCCAGCGCGACATAGGGCGCCACAGTGGCTCAGCCGAATGTAAGGGGAAACTCTTCCCCTTATCCGGGTAAACCATTGCAGTCCCTATGGGTCTCCTCGGACTTGCACTGCAAGTCTGAGGAGAGCAGAGCGGCTTGAAGCTGCTCCACACTGCTCAGGGAGCAGGGTTGGGATTCAGCATAACTGCAGAGTCCCAGCCCTGCCTCCCGCTCCCTGCCTGTCTGTCCCCAGGACTACCCACCACTTGATCTCCCTCACTCCAGAATGCCTCCCTCCCGCCTCCTCCCTGCCCACTCCAGAGTGTTGCGTTGGTCAAGCTCAGCCAACACAAGGCTCTGTGACTCCGTCAGCGCGGAGGCTTAAGTCAGCCTCCACAGGCTGGCAAGCCTCCATGCGCTGGCCTAGCTAACTCACGAAGAGGCACAAATGTGCCTTATGGCCCTGGCCCTGGCCCAAAGGCACTTCAGGATTACGCCCCAAGTCTACCTGCTCACATGATATTGGTAGCGAGATACAGTAATGAGGAAAACCAAATGCACTCTCTAAAATTTTTTATAGAAAATCATTGCCAAAAATTAGCATAATCGTATTTAGGCTCACACTAGAATGGTAAGTGTCCTGTGTGTACCAAACGTACATCTGCAGCAGCTGCAGCCCCACAGCTGTGTCCCTGAGCTCCTATACACTCCTTCACAGTAAGCAGATTCACAAGTCAAAGAACTACTGTAGCTGGCCAGTTTCCTCCCAGGAAAGATTGTGCATCTCTTGATATCTTGCAACAAAGAGACAGTGCCATAATGGTTTCAGCACCTTACCTACTTTACACTGTATACCTGGATTGAAATATGAGCATCATCTCCTGGCAGAAACATTTTATTTCCTTTCTTCTTCCATTCAAGGTGTGGCATGGGATAAGCAGACACCTCACAACCAAAAATGATGTCATTTCCTGTAAAATTCTGTGTATCTTGAGGTGGCAAAGAAATAACAGGAGCTGGAAGAGGCACATTTAACAGGATCACAACCAATACATATGTTTAACAACTTTCTTAAAAGGGACAAATTCTGGAGTAGGAGGCTATGTAAGGGCGCAATCCTAACCAACTTTCCAGCACTTGCATACGTGCTGCATCCTGCAGCCGGGGGGGGACTCATAGAGGCCTCCTCAAGGTAGGACAATGTTTATTCCCTTACCTTAGAGTTGCACCACCCTTATGTCAGTGCTGGAAAATTGATTAGGATTGCGGCCTTAATCTCTAGCAACAAAAACATCAAGAGATTTCTCTACTTCAAAGTTTCCTGGCTGTAGATGGAGGAAGGGAACAAAAATAGTCAAAGGCCTGCAAAGCTCTGCATACTTACCTGACAGTAAATTTTGCTAAAGACAATGGAATGGACTTCCCAGAAACACCTTAAAGAGTAAATCTGTGGCATATAGCCTTTTCAGGCCTACTAGAATCCACTGCATCAGACAACCAAAGGAAAGTTTATGCCACAATAAATTCATTAGAGACTGTAAGGTCTCCTTTTTGTTCTCAAGAGAAGCCTGCATATGAACACAGAGGTGTACCCAGGGCTTTTGGCACCAAGGGCAACGCCGTGATGTCATGACATGGGTTATAATCACACAACTGTATATTATAAAAAAACATTAATTTCAGGGCTATACATTATTAGGCAATACTGTATTATGATGGATTCAGGGCTATACATTATTAGGCAATACTGTATTATGATGGATTCATGTAGCTCATTTTTTTCCCCTGCAAACAAAATGACTTTTGTGATCACCTCTTGTAACAGCCTTTCAAAGGGATGACCTTGGGAATAGGTTTGATGTGTCCCAAACATGTTTCTCATTTACCACCTTATACTAGAAAGAAGTCAGATGGATGCAGTGGGTTTACAGAAATCATCTGCCAGTGGGGAAAGAGCTATCAAATGAAACTTTGAAGAATGCTCCATGATCCACAGTTTGGGGCTGTGTGTCTAGAGCAGTTCAGCTTCTTGGAAGCTTATGCAACAAGATACTTTGCTCTAACTGGTGTAGTGCTCAAATGGGTCAAGCCACAAGGCACGAAAAAAAACAACCCCTTTTCTTCTAGAAAACAGTAAAAATATAATAGTCAAAGTATAACAAAAGCTTTTTGCTATGCCTAGTTTTATTTTCCAGCACATCTAATTACTCATTATCCTTGTGTCCTGCCTTTCTTCTAAAGAGCTCAGAACAATCCTTTGATGTATTGCAGTCTGAAAGAGAGTCACTTGCCCAAGGCAAATGCCATAATGAATAGATTTTAGAACCTGGGATCTCTTACCCCAAACCAAAAGTACAATCCTCAGCAAATGGATGCAGTTTAAATCTCATGGATTCATGCAGGATAGTGTCTGCAGGACCGCAATCCAACATCCAGCTTCAGCACCCCGTTGGCAATTTTTAAAAACATTTTCTAACATAGTTTTTGTTCTTGTTACCACCGCTGTGCACAGTGAGACATCACAATCCATCTGTTTCCAAGGATTCTCAGGTCTTCTTTTTTCTGAATGGTAGTTGTTAATTTTGAACCCAGCGTGAAGGACAGTTCAAACTGTGATCTGTGATTTGCAACCATTTTAACTTGAGCACTAAATTCTATTTTATAACTTTCATTTTGATGAAGCTATTAAAGTCATTAAGTTTTTTTGGATGTGGGGGGGGACATATTTTAATGTAATCATACTGTAGTGTTCAGTTCCACATTCAGATTACATTTGTAAAATACCGGACAGAGTAGAATCCTTGCAACCATGTGGCAAAGGACAAATTGGTGAAGGACTCTCCCCCCCAACACACACACACACACAGAGGGGGTAATTCAACCACTAGAGGGAATAGATCCAGGCTTTTGGGCCCTCTAAAGAAGCAAAAACTAATTGCTGAACAACGCGCATAATTGAAAAACCATAGCTTTTGACTGTGCATGACCCATTTCTTGGCAAAGAATTCTGCTGTTTCCCAAAATGTTTGAACAGCCCAGTCTTATTCAGCGCTGGTGCAGCAGAACCACTGGGCCCACCCTGTATTCACCGCTGAAATTTAGCAGGCCAGACAAATGTTCCCTTACTCTGTGTAGAGCCCCAGCCTCCTAATGGGGCTACTTGGAGCTGCAACTGCTAAATCACGGGCACAGTAGCCCCATGAAGGGCTTTCAGGTCCAGGACGGAGTTTAGGATATGGTGAACCATCCTCTCCCTGCCATTTCCCCACCCCAAAACATGCCCTCCCCACCTCCGTTCCACTCTTCCCTTGCCCCTCCGTCACCCAGCGCAGCACTTAACTGCCCCAACAGCTGTTGGGCTGGATATGGTGCCCATGGGGCAGTGCAGGCCTTCCCATCAACGCTGCTTACTCGTGCAGTGTCAAAAAGCGCTTTTTGGCGCTTTTAATGACACGAAGCACCAGCACAACAGTCACTGAATTGGCACTCTTCTTCAATAGGATTGGGCCCTTAATCTACCAAAAATATAGTTTGACCAACACATGTCCTTTCTTTATAGTTGCTCAGGTGAGGAGAGGTTTTTCCCAACTTTATGGAGTTTACTATTCATTACTTTTTCTATTTGCATATTGTATTCTATATGCTTGTAAAACAGGCACTTCAGCAATTGATGAGGTTATAAATACTCTTATCATGTCAGTTTTGGAAATGTACATGGTCTTTCTTGAATTTCTAGCTGAGGACAGCTTCATAGTGATCAATATCTGTGACTCGGGGCATGATCTGAAGCTATGTGGTGGACCTATCTACTGAAGGGAAGCAGTCCTAGGTCTGGTTAGGGCCTGGATGACAGACCATCCCATGAACTTCAGCCTGAGGTCCACGGGAGAAGAGGGAATGCCGCAGATCATAGAGACTGGCCATACTTTTGGGAAGCTGTCAGAGAATTGGTGGCTGAGTATTTTCCGCACAGCCAAAAGACCCTATGTGCCTAACCATTTTATGCACTGTGTATTTACTAGTCAATCTGAGTTAGGGCGCAATCCAAACCTGCGCTGGAGCAGGCAAGCCACGAGGCTTGCGCTGCATCCAACGCAGGTTTGTTAGGTGCAGCGGCTCAGCCACGGGCAAGGGGAAGCTCTTCCCCATATCCCTAGGTAAGGGCTGTGCACTCCAATGGGTCTCCTTGGACTTGCGCCACCTCTGGAGGTGGCGCAAGTCCGAGGAGAGCGGAGCGACTGGAAGTTGCTCCTTTCTCTCCAGGGACGGGGGCTGGGATCTGGCATAACTGCCAGGTCCCAGCCCCGCCAGCTCCCCGCACGCCTGCCCCCAGGGCCATCCTCCCCCCACCCTGAAACTCCTCCTCCCACCCCCTCCCCTACCTTTGCCGCTTGCGTCGACGCAAGAGCACGAAGGGGGCGGCGCGGGAGCCAGTGCGGAGGCTTCTGCCTGCCTCCATGCTTTGGCACATCTGAATGCGCCAACGTGGCTCCCAGCCACAGAGGGACAAACGTGCTTTACGGCACGTTTGTGACCCTCCTATTCCAGCCCAAGGGACTATGCCGGCCCAAGGGACCCTCCTATGCCGGCCCAAGGGACAAGGGACTTGGGCCGGCATAAGGCACGCTTTGTATTGCGCCCTTTGACAGATACTGATAGCCAGAACAGGAGCTGGAAATTTTACTGTCAAATGACAAGTGGTTGTAGGCAATGCCTTGAGATTTTGCTTGAGAATCATTAATGTTCCTATATGCTATTTTGCCTATCCATGCCAAGTTACTGAACACAGAAGCCACAATTCAGATAAGGGCTAGTGCTGATTATGTAGATTTTATTTGAGTATTCAAAATTTAGATTGATCTCCCTACCCCTATCCTTCAATAACAATATTAACAGGGCACCTGGATCCTGTCCTAGTTCTACTAATATTTATTAATGTTTCCTGCCTTTGCATTCATAGATGGTTTAAAAAAATACTGAAAAATTAAAACCTGTTTTTCTACAATCTGGCCAGGCAAATTTAGGTTTGAACAATTCTCTGATCTAATATGAATAATGCACCGGGTAGTTCCTATATGTGCCTGAAGTTATACTTATGGCCTGGTTTACTGTTTGAACATTTGTTGCCTGAAGATGGTGCCAGAGGAGCTGCATGCTCCATCCAAGCTAAGGAGTATTAGGGCCCAGTCCTATCCAACTTTCTAGCACTGATGCAGCCATGTCAACGGGGCAAACGCTGCATCCTGGGGTGGGAGAACAGTCACAGAGAGGGGCAGCTTACATAGCATGTTGAGGTGCCCTGCAAAACTTAGCACTGTATCCCCCAGAACAGTACTTGGGCAGTGTCAGAGGATGTTCAGGTCAGGCCCTGGCTAAGCTTTCATCTGCTGAACCCTCCAATATTGATTGTAGCAAGCACTAGGATGTGATCTGAATGAGTCATGCTGCTAGTGCACCTGGGATCCCTGTCTACAAGTGGAAATGTCCCTGTCCCTCAGAGGTGTACGTCATCACAGGGCTTCTAGAACAGGGGTGCTCACACTTTTTTAGCTTGAGAGCTACTTTGAAACCCAGCAAGGCCTGGAGATCTACCAGGGGGGAAGGAAGTGTCTGATAGACACCCCCTTTAATGTATGGAGCCCTTGCTGGAGTCTAGTCAGTTTCGTCAGTTTTGTTGCTGCATGCCAGTTTCAGTGTCAGTTTAGCTAAATATGTCAGTTTCGTCTAGTCACTAGATGAAACTGACATATTAACAGTTTGGAGAGACAGGGCTCCGCGATCTACCCATTTTGCCTCGCGATCTACCAGTAGATCGCGATCTACTGGTAGATCGCGATCCACCTATTGAGCACCCCTGTTCTAGAAGATGCTCCACTGGCTCTGGATCCCTGTGCTCCACCATCCTTTGCCCACTTGGTTGCTTCACTAAGCAGCCAGGTGAGCCAGGAGGAGCTGGTGGTAGCAGCAGCTCTGTTTTTATCTTTCTCCAGAGGTGCTGGAGGAAGAGGCAGGTAGTCATCACCCTGATCTTTCTCCCATTTGCTCTCAACAAGCTGGAAGAGGATCAGAGAGCCAATCAAAATGGTTTGGTGGGTAGCAGGCCAGAGGGGTGGGCAGATGTGTGCGGCAGGGCACCTTTGTCATTTTGCCACTCCCCCCCAACCTGCATCAAGAAATTCAGTTGGCCTCATGGCTAGGCTGGCCCTGCATACAGAGAGTTGATCAGAATGGAAAAGTGACAGGAGCTGTATAGTATTTCAGATTACAGCCATAATTCACATCAGCTCTGGGCTTGACCTAAGATGTCTTTATCTTTACAATGGAAAGTCCTGAACATTGCACCAGATCACAATTACAAACCAAGCCGATGTAACAGGAAATATTTCTCCATGTCTGTGAGCCATCATTGTGTGCATATACTGTAGTGATAGGTAAAAATACTATACAATTGGCATGTCATGAAGCATTTATATCACATATGGTGAAAAAGCCCTATATAAATTCATTTTTATTCTCTTTCATGCCTAGCTTCAGAACGATATGTCATTTGGATCTCTTCCCAAAGGCTGCATTAAATCACTTGGAATTCTGGGAAAGGATGATGCTAATTGCTGGAGAATGAACCACTTACACATCAAGCCATAAAGCTGTCAGTGGACTAAGTAATCTATCCACTTTTTTTTTTTTTTTTTGCTTTTTCACATATAATGAAGTTGCATTGTACAAGTTTGCATAAAACTCACACTAAGGATAAAATGTAGCCAAGGATGTGTTGTGCTGAAATCCTCATAAAGTGTCAACAATTTTTCAGACCTCATAATTCAAAATCAACATGCATTGACTCTCAGAATTAAATATATAATGTATTGCAGGTTGAACTTTAATTACTGTAGATACTCGCCTATAGTACGTGAAATTTTTGCTAAGTACTCAAGTTCAAATTATCACTTCACCTTATCTCCCGGTCAGTCAGAGGGCAAAGCCTTTCAACTCTGAAAAGTTTCCTTTCTCAAGCAGCAGGCAGGCACAGCTCCTTACAAGCAATTTGTTAACCTTTAATTCTCCTTCCTTCTGCTGCAGCCTGGTTCTGCTTGGCAAATGCTTGCAAAGCAGGTCTGTTTTTTGAAACACCAGGATGGGAATCCTCCTTTCCATTTGAAGCAGGCTACAATTCAAAGCATGCTTACTTAAGAATAACACCCATAGAAAGCAGTGGGTCTACTTCTCAGTAAAAAGGGTTGCAAATAAATGCAGCTCCATCTCTCTGCTGTGAATTGAATTGCACACCCCCAGTTATGTGTTATGGGTTGTATGTTGTATGTAGAGCTTCTGGCTTAACACACCAGACACCTTAAAGGTGGATTTGATTGATGGATCTCCTGCAGTGGTTCCCAACCTTTTTCACTTGCATATCCCTTGGCAGCCCATTTCCATAAATTATACCCTTCATATTAGCAAAATGTTTGTTATTAATAATACAAGCCCTCATCTTCTCTATATGAAAGCCCAGACTTCATGTATTTATCACAGTGTTTTCTCTTTTTATCTGTTTGAAGAACAGAAGACTCTGCATTTGCACTGTTTTGCACCAGAAGTGTGCTGAGAAATTCTGGGTGATTGATCACTTTCCATATTATGTTTCAGTTTTTTTTTACTGTGCTGGTTTTCCATCACTGTTTCATACATGAATTGATGACCTAAAACTAGCTATTGGTGGGGCTTTCACAGTCAACTAGCTACCTCCCTTCCTGCCTTGCTGGTCTTTGCAAGGCATTCCTGTCTTGCAAGGCATTCTGGAGCATGACCTGCCTTTTTCTACCATTATTCCATTCTTTTTCAAGTACCCCTAAAGGTCCTGTTGAGTGTCCCTGAGAGCACATGAATACCAGGTTGGGAACCACTGTTTTACTGGTATGTTGTTTACAGAGTACTTACTGTGATAGTGCTTACAAAAAGGTGATGAAGACCAGAATTTAACAAGAATAAAAATGTATCTTATGATCTTTTACTATGTTTTTAATAAATTAGAGACTACAGTTCTTAGGTAACAATTAGGTGTGGGTTATTTTTCAGGATCTGGCCTCGAGTAAAATCAGACAAAACTATAGTCAGACACCCCCCTAAGTTTAACCCCTGACTTATCCGAGGGTCATAGAAAATTCCATGATTGTTGGCTCAAAACCTACCCTCGACTTATCTGTGTGGTCGACTTACAGACAGGTGTCTGCTGTATATGTTAATGTATTTTTTAAAAATAATGTTATTTTGTTATTTTAAACTTTTTATACTATGATTACAATATTTTATAAGACCAGTGCTTTCAAAATTGTTACTTCCATCCTGTTCTGTTTATGTGAGAATCAGAAACTCTGCTAATATTTCTCCAAGCTATTACACCTTGAGCATCCCTTTCCTCACCTAAAACGTAAAACATAGATCATGGCAACCTTAAAGCTTTTAGAGAATGTTTCCGTCATTAATAGGTTTGTTGATTGTGCACCTAAAATTACTTGCAGTTGAAGACAGTGAGAAAAAGGACTTCTTATTGTTGCTGTTCTTTATGGAAAAAATTATCTGAAGAAATGTCAATATTAGAGAGAGGGGAAAATTGATTTTGGGAGGAAGTTCATCTTCCAACTCCACAACCGAATAAGATGACATTTGTACCTTAGACCTGCAACTTACAGACTTACAGCACAATTTTATGCATGTCTACTCAGAAGTAAATTCCCTTGCATTCAAAGAGCTTACTCCCAGGAAAGTGTGCATAGGACTGCAGTCTTAAACACAATTAAATGCAATTACTTAACTCTCAAGGATGGATCACCTTGCTGCTCATAGTGCACTCCTGAAGTAAGCCCCATTAAATTCAATGGAACTTACCCTCAGATACGTGTGTACAGGTTTGCAACCTAAGGTTACAATCCTATACTTTCTCTGGAGTGATCCCTATTGTATATAATGGGACTTCTGAGTAGACATACATAGGATTGTGTTGCAAGACAATGAAATGTCTTGGCATCCACATTAGTAAATCTTAGCATGATATATGTCTGTTCTTTATGCTCTACATTGCCTTTCCTTACCTGTTTTGCATGGTCCTTCGTGCTTTATGCTAATATTTCTTTCTTCCCCTGCATGAGCCTCATTGAACTGGCAGATGTTCTCATAGGTCCTCCCTTCAGGTCCACATACAGTTTCCTGTGATTTGCACACACACTGTGGCTCGGGGATTTCTCCAAACTTTATGTCTTCAGCATCCAGCCGGCATTCCAAGTTGTCCCCACAATGTCCATAGAAATGATTGTCTTTGTCCAAGTCGCAGATCTGTCCTTCCACATTTCCACATTCTGGACAGCAGCCACAAGAGTTTAAAACCGTCCCAGCTCGACAGTCTGTAGGCATGGAGCAGAGTTCCAAATTGCATGTTCCACAGCTATCCCCTTCTTTTAACCATCTCAGCCAGCCTCTATGGTACCAGATGGGATAGGTCTGAGAAACTTCTACTAGGGCTACTACCAGTACCACTGTAACCACCAGGGGCTTCATTTTGAGAATGTAAGTAAATAAGCAGCCCAGATCTTTGGATTGAAGCCAGAGGAAAAAGGGAGGAGGAGAAGAGAGTATGTCACATTCCAATTTTGTTTTTGGAATACGAGTTCACAGCAAACACAAAGTCTTTTAAAGAGAAATTAGCACCAGATTTCTGCTTCTCCCATGGGCAGATTCAAGAGCAAATTCAAAAAGGAAAAGGCACAGATCAGGAAACTAGTTATTACCATATAATTTCTCTATTATATGTAAAGAAAATTCTCCCCTTACAGCTGAACCTGAAGGACTGTTTTCTTACAAAGCGCCCTTATGCATTTTTAAAAAAAGTTTTCTTGGTCACCAAACACAATATGAAACAATAATTATATTGCAGTTGCATACACCACAAAAACAGCAGTGAATAGTATATGCATCATACGAGTTCCCCATTCTTGTAAGAACAAACAACATATCTCAAAAGGAAGTCAATAAAGGAGAATTTTTCCTGACACATTTTAACCATATTTGTTGTTCCAAAAGACAAAAATAAATTCAATTAGTTCAGAAAATATTCCTGATTTCAATCCATGATTCCTCCCAATTTTTGGTCTATTTTTCACCTGGTTTGGACTTTTCTAACGCCTCAGTAAGTTCTGTGATGCTTCAGCGTCATGAAGGAGCTGCTATCAATGAGAATAGTCATGTTGGCCCTATTTGTGACAAGGCTGTACTTTCTGTCCTCATTACTTACTCTTCTCACCAGGGTCTTGCAGCATGCTATATGTCTTGGCTGACTTGAAAGTAGCCACAGTCCAGAGCAAACCTCAGCCTTGTAAAGTAGAACTGTCACCACCCCTTAACCAGTCAGTTTGCTCATTCAAGGGAAGCAAGGCTATCTGTAGGCTCACCAACCTCTGAAGAATAAAAAAGAAAGTGCCAAGCCCCACAACCATTTCTCCCCTTAGTGCCATGAAGAAACAGTAACATGACCTAGAGCACAATCGTATGCTTGTCTACTCACAAGAAGACTTTTTTAAAAACATAAGTAAGCTTGTCTACATCCCCTCGTTTTGTCTTTACCACAACCCTGTGAGGTAAGTAAAGCTGAGAGACTGTGGTTGGCCCAAGGCAGCTTCATGGCTGAGTGGGCACTTCTGTGCTTTTTTTTTTATGGTGGAGCACATTTATGGTGAGACACATTTCTGGAAGGGAAAACCTTATCATCAGGAAGGAACACCACCATGTCCCAGCAACTAGCAGATATGACAGCTGGAAGTCTGGAGGTAGGCATGTTGGACTAACACAGAAGATACTCCCCGCCCCCCATCTTCTCCAGCAACTCTCAGCACCAGTGTCGGGCCCTAACAAATGCAGTACAGGATGAGAATCCCTTATCTGGGTTTTGGATTTGTTTGGATTTTGGAATAATTGCATCAATATTATGAGAAATGCTTCCTCTTGTTCTTTTCACTGTTATCCATGTAGGTGACTGCTGGCATCTGACACTTCTCAATAATGTCTGTACTGGTACACACCACAGACTTAAAAATAGAACATATAGCCTGTACCTGCACTGTACGTGGGGATGAGACAATATCTTCTAGTGTTCACACTATATAGAAAATTTAAAAAAAAAAGTCTTGGACAAAAATGTCTGGATTTCAGAATAGCCCAGATTTTGGATGTCCAGATAAGGGGTAGGCTACCTGTATATGGCCAAGATTATTTCAGTGTGTAGGAATAAGAAAGCTGTAGATCTCTCTCTCTCTGTCTCTCTCTCTCTCTCTCTCTCTCTCTCTGTGTGTGTGTCTGTGTGTGTGAGAGAGAGAGAGAGAATTATAAATTCAGCAGTTAAAAATACACAGAATAAATCAAGCAAAGTCATCTTAAAATGCAAGGAAGAAGAACATGAAGATGGAACAGTGAGATGCAAACTTCACTCCCCCTCCTCCTCCTCTTGCCAACATACAACCACACACATTTAATTTTTCTTGTTCAGTAAAACATCCTCTGGAGTCTGCACATGTTATCTATTTATCTATTTTTATTAAAAACATTTTAACCCTGGCCTTCCCCCCCCCTCCAAGCAGCTAAGAGCAAAAAGGAAAATAGTACCACCCTTACAAATTAAAATGACAAAGACAAATAGATAAAAACCTATTTTTAGCTTGAGCAGAGCTGAACTCCATGGAGGGGATGGGAGGGGAGGCAGCTTGGTGTTTGTCACTGTGTAATTTAGAACAGAAAAATGGTCAACAGAGAAAGGGTTATGCATTACACACACACACACACACACACACACACACACACACCTCATTCCATTACTCTTCCTCTCAAAATCACAGCCTCCCGAGGCAGTTTTTCATTCCTTTAAAAAGTCAGGACTTTGTTACACGTATTTGCATACAAGCAGTACCTGTAATTTTTTTCCCTAAGAAGTGGGCTTTGCCCCTTCTCAGATAAGGCCAAGACTGTTGTCCATGTTGGCTCTTTGTGGGATCCATTTAGCCAGACTGCTATCTATGTAGCCCACCCCTCTACTGAGTGGCACTGGCCCAGTCATGAAGCAGGTGAAATGCCCATGTGAGGCAGAGGCTGGCAGAAGGCAGTAGGCTGCAGGCACCCACACCAGCTTGCCTACTGCTGCCTCTTCACCAGTGAGCCCCCTGCTCTGCCACCTCAACAGCTACCCTCTTCAGCTGGGCCTCTCATCAAGCCCAGCCATGTCTCCCCCTCTCTGAGACTGAATCCAGCGGGTCACTTGCGCCACACAGTTGCCCCTTGCTTTCTTTGTGGGCTGCTGTGGTCCACTTGCTGAGCACAGCCATGCTTTGCCCTTTTTATAGCCAGCAGTGAAGCCGGCCAGGAAGAGCCACAATCGCAGCCAGCTCTGACTTTTCTGTTCGGCCTGCTGCTCCCAGTTTAAGACTGCTGGCAAGTCTGAAGGGCAAGTTCGTGAGTGGGAAAGAGAAGCATCTGGAGGAGAGGAGGATGGGATGCTCTCAGCCAAGGAGGGGCAGTGTGGGTGGCGCTGGTACCAGCTGGAGAAGAAGGCAAAGTTGAAGGCAGCTGGTGTGCGTGTGTGCGTGTGTGTGTGTGTGTGTGTGTGCACCGCACGCTATCGCACCCTGTCTTTCAGAAAGCAGCAATCAGTCTCACTGCCTCAGCTGCAGGGTCAAGTTGGGCCAGCTCTGATACTGGGTTCTGTTTCTTAGCCTATGGTCTTCCAGAGAAAAGCATTCCATGTCTGGGCTGTACCACTTCAGATGCAGGTAGGGGAAAATTCCATGATGGAATGCTCCTCCGTACCCGTTCTTCCTTCCATAGAAAACTGAGCGTCATGGAAATGGCTAGGCTAGAATCTTCATTGCAATATACGGTATTGACAATTCCTATTCTTTCTGTGATCAGTTGCTGTCCTCAAATCTCTGTCCTCTTCCAATTGTGCTGATGTGTACCCAGGTATTAAGACAAATGCATGACTTTACTTGATTTCTCTTAATAGGGTGTCAGATCTTTCCTATTTATTCTAGTTGAGGAGGAGATGATCCTCATGACCCAGAGCAATTTCTTGCACTTTCTCTACACCAGCCATGTCACTTCAGTCCATCTCAGTGCCTTGTATACCTAACTCAGAGAATTCTGATTGACGTTCTCAATCTCAGTGGCTGGATGGATATCAATTGCTGTTTCACATTCGAGTTTGGCTGGAAGGCAGGAAAAGCCAACTTATAGTTCTTTCTTTTGTACCATTATGTAGGAAACAATTAAAATATATAGGGAGTATTATTAAAATATGTAAAATTTATAATTTAATTATAAGATTGCAGAACTTTATGGCCTAATAGCTCTGGTGTATTTTGCATAACAGTGAACAATTGCTTCCTTAAAGCACACAGTAGAATCATTTACTTGATGCTGGAGAATAAGTTAATTATGGATCCCCTGGCTTTGACTAATGGTTTTAATAATCACATTACTGTAGAATTAACTTATACTTTACCATGCTTATAGCACTAATGATGAGAATGATAAAATTTATGTATCTTCAAAGTAAAATTGGCATGAAAAAGCTGCCTGTAAATACAGCAGCTCCTCCGAGAACGTTTAATGGGTATCCAATCACTTTTGATTCTTCTCTCATTTATCCTCACCACTCGTTTACCATTTTCTTCTGCTTCCAGGATTGCCTGGCAATTACAAGTTTACGAGCTCAAGTGTAGCTGGTCTTCCTGGGCAGGGTGTAAAAAGCTTCCTTCTAGAACTGCAGTGAACCACAGCAAAGTTTGAATGCTGGAAACAATGCCTATTTGCAAAATGTCCACACAGTCTTTGAGGTATGTACATTCCCACAACAGAACTGAGGAATGGTTTGAACCCCTCCCAGTGCATGGGTATGATTCCTAAGCCAGTTACTCATATCATTCCTACGTTCTGGTCCCTAAATCCATCCATGCAGTACAATGACTGAATGAGACTTTCATGAAGCAGCTGTTGCTTCCAATGACACATCTGGGCAACACACCAAAAGGGGGTATGTGTATATAACCAGTGGGCATTGACCCTGCTTAATCTGGAGAATTGGTCAAAGGGGTCACCTGGGTTTCTGAATCTTCTGTTTTTCACGTGGGTTTCACGGTCCAATGAGCTAGCTCAGATTCAAGTGTCTTTGTTTACCAGTCAAGGGAGGAGGATGAAGATGCTTGGACACAGGGCATCATCCTGGGAAAATAGCTGGGGGAAATCAGAATGAGTCAGCAGCCTTTATAGGGTTAGCCTCTGGGGGATTAAAAGGGAAAATAGGTTAACAATGACAAAAACAGTAGGCATCTTTTGTAAATTAACATCAGCCTGCTCTTCCATGTTGTATTAATACTATTTGAACAGAAATGTTGCACATCTCCAAAATATCATGTTCTGCCTTACTCTGCCCTTTCTGAAAACATTCACAGTGTGAAGATACCAGAAGATTTGTTTTTCCAGAGTTAGTCATTACTGCTGAGGTTCATGGGGCTTTTTGCTTGAAAAGTACAGTAATTTAGAGTGCAATCCTGAGCACTCTCTGGACTAGTGCAAGACCAGATGTGTGCCAGCCTGCGGAGGACAAATTTGTGTTTGGCCTCTGGAAAGGAGGATGTTCGCACCAGTCTCGCTAGGCTGGCTCGGGGATTTGGGGAGGGTGGAACAAGGATGTCCTGGAGCAGGGGGAGGGCAGTGTTGGGTGGTCCAGTGAGCAGACAAGCCCCGGGAGGGGGATGGTAGCAGGATCTGGCAGTTAGACTGGATCCTAACGCCCCTCCCGAGCAGCCTGGCCTTACACCTGGCTGCTCGGATCTGTGGCACCTATTTCAGTGGTGCAGATTCGAATAGCCCCATTGGAGCAGCTGTCACGCAACCTGGGGTAAAGGGAATTAATTCCCTTTATTCCAGGTTCTGTGGCAGCCAATGCCAGCTCTGTGCTGATACAGGCAGGCCAGCTGGCCTGGCTGTTCCAGCATGGGTTAGGATCAGGTTGCCCAGCTCCGGTACATTCATTTATCTACTTTGTAGGTACGTTTAATCAGTTCCCAACCAGTTATTAACAGGCTCAAACTTAATCCATGCTGTCGGACAGAGATTACAACAAAGAAGTTTCTCCAAAGATTCTTGTAGGATCCCATGGGGCAATGAAATGCAGAAACACAGGGTCCACAAGCTATAAACATATGAGTATTTTCTGCTTCAGGATACTGTAGTAGACTCAGTACAAATCATTTCACATGCATACACACTTTAGATGTCCATATGGCCAGTGGATGAATTGATGGTCATTTTTTTTATTGCTCAAAACTTTGTCCTTTCAAATGTTACTCAAATCCAATGCAGTGCCTGGAAGTACTTTTTGACTTTGGTGGAGATTTTGCCTCGGTCTGCGGTCAACGGCACCTGACTCTAATTTCTGCTTCAAAAGCATTTTTGTCAAAATACAGTTGCATTAGGCATATGCCAAGCATTACCATGCAATGTGGAACAATCCAGCACAATTCAAAGCCTAACATAATACGGTGACCTGGCTGAAAGGCAGGAAATGAATGAAAATGCAATTTCCGGAGCAGCCCACTAAAAGGCACCACTAGAATGTGGCTTCATACATGTTGTTACTGATATAATCATGTGACATGTGTTGCACTTTGCGACAGCCGGAAAGCACCTAGAACCACCAGAACACTTGTTTCAGCAGTGCTAGCTGCAGTTAGGGTTGGGTTGTTAATCAGGTTCATAATGCAAATGCAAAACCTTTAATCTGCAGAATTCTAATTTGTATTATAAATATCCTTCTCCTTTCTCTTCTGCTCAGATAATAATGAAACATTCACATAAATAGTACGAGAGAAGCTCACATCACAAACAATAATACATGCTGTTTTTTAATGATGCGTTTAAAGTAAGTAATACACATTAGCCTCTGTCTTCAGACTTGATGGCTGTAAGGAATTGCCTCTTTTTAGGGAAACTCAGCATCGCTCTACCCACCCCATCTCCTTCATAATTTCTAGTACAACATATACTGATCAATACTGGTGCCAGATTGCTGGGACCCTGGAGAGTCCCCCATGGCATGCACATACCCATCCACGCACCCACCCACAGAGAGAGAGAGAGAGAGAGAGAGAGAGAGAGAGAGAGAGAGAGAGAGAGAGAGTATACAAGGCATTTAGAATCTAGGAGCAATGTTTATACGAGTATAATGATTAAGAAATACAGGTGCTTTCCTAGATTGGGGGCACAATCCTAAACCTCTTTCCAGCACCAGCTCCTAGGCTCCTAGGTAAGGAGACAAAAATCCTTTACTTTGAGGAGACCTCCATGAGTGCCCCCCAACTGCAGGATGCAGCACATGTCCCATTGGCACTGCTGTGTCAGTGCTGGAAAGTGGGTTAGGATTTGGACCTGAATGCAACTAGATGTAGAGTTATATTTAACGTTTCTATAAGAATAAAAGAAAAACTGAAAAAGTAAAGTCTATCAACAGATAGACATTCTTATTAGTTATGCTGTATTTCTATTCCGCCAGACCAGGGGTGCCCAAACCCTGGCCCTGGGGCCACTTACGGCCCTCAAGGACTCCCAATCTGGCCCTCAGAGAGTCCCCAGTCTCCAATGAGCCTCTGGCCCTCCAGAGACTTGCTGGAGCTCATGCTGGCCTGATGCAACTGCTCTCAGCGTTTTGGCCAACTGTTCGACGTCTTGCATGAGCTGTGGGATGAGGGCTCCCTCCACTGCTTGCTGTTTCACATCTGTGATGCAGCAGCGGCAGCAAAGGAAAGGCTGGTCTTGCTTTGTGTAAGGCCTTTTCTAGGCCTTGAGCTATTGCAAGACCTTCATTCATTCATATAAATTCCATCTCTAATATATTCATTTATGTAAATTGATTCAAATTTGAAATGTAAATTAATACCTTTTTTTTCTGGCCCCTGACACAGTGTCAGAGAGGTGATGTGGCTCTCCTGCCAAAAAGTTTGGACACCCCTGCACCAGACCAACGAGTATGGGGTGGTGTACAGGGTTCTCTTCTCCCTCCATTTCATCCTCACAACAACCCTGTGAGGGACACTCGACTGAGAGAAACTTATCAGCCTCAGTGTCATGAATATGTACAGTTTAGGCCTAGGTTAGCATGTGAAGCCTGAACCAAACTAAGTCAATAACGGAGAAGTGGCTAGCAGTTCCTAGCTGCAAGAATGTGAGTAAACAAACAAAAAGATTGTTGTCTCTCCTTTGCTAGCCAGAAAGGACAGACAACAAGAATTACAACCCATTGGAATGTTTAACACCTCAGTAAACTGAGGGGCACCTGATCAAGTGGAATGGAATGCAGCTATGGATCTCCAGTTGGGAGGGGTAAGAACTAGGAGGGCTAGCAACCAGACCCACTCCGAGAAGGTTCTGTCCTCAAAAGTTTCTGATTGGACAGTCTAAATCAGTATGAAGTCACCACAGTACTATTAGCATAAGAAGTATAATAATGAGTGCCCCAAGGGGTGTGTCCGGTTCTTCTTGGACAGAGTTTTGGGTACAACATCCTGCACACCTGTGAGCTCCAATTGTCCACCATGGGCACCTGGCCTCACAGGTAGCTTGGAGCTAAAAGATCTACAAGAGAGGCTGACCCAGGTGAGAGATAGGGATTAATAGAGATAGCCAGCTAACTTTATTATTTTATTGCTGATATGTTTCCTAGAAGTTTATGCCTCTAGCATTTGCTGCCTTACTGTAACCTTATGTACTTAATAAACTAAAATCTCTTTTGCTAAGTTGTTTCATTGTCTGTTGGGGACAGAGGTTCAGAATCCTGCCTAGCCATTCAGCAAGCTACCAAGTGCTCATTGAGGTCTAGTAACTTGAGGACTGAAGCTTTAATTGGAGAAAGCGCTCAGTGCCTGCAAGGGATAGAATTAAGCCTAGAGGGTCTCAGTGTCCCAGGCACCACAGGGTGGTGGCAGTACTACTGAACAGAGGGGCCTTGAGGGCTTTAGGGTTTGAGAACCAAGAACTCTGAGCACCCCAAACCCCCCTAAGTTTGCGACACTCAGATCACCCAATGAACTTCATGGTTAAAGGGGGATTTCCAGCCTGACACATTGGCTCCCTTTTCACACAGACAGAGGTAGAATATATGGTTCAACAGTTTTGTCCCAATACTATTCTGTAACCACATCTAGATGTGCAAAACATCATCATACGATCCTTCCCCTATCATCTCCCTTGTGACTTTCAGTTGCGAGTCTTTGGGACAGGGACCCATCCTTTTTTTCCATGTAAAGTGTTATGCCCCTGGATGACATAATGCTAACAATTTCCAGCATAGTAGCTGACAGTATAAAAAAGCCAAAATAAATGCTCTTTGGCTGCGGTAGAAGTCTCAGTATAGGTTAATGAATACTTAAATAACAGCTAGTTGAAAGAATTATTCACTCCAAGTCACAGAGCTATTCAGTGTGACAGCAGACCCTTGGCATTGAGTTTGCATTCCATTCTGCAGGCAAAAACAGGCAATTCATAGAATCATCGAACGCTTAGAGTTGGAAGGGACTTCAGAGGTCATCCAGTTGGGTTGCCCCATCTGCGAGGCCCACTGCAGCAGTCACCTCAGGCAGCAGATTGGTGGGGTGCCCATCTCCGTTAACCTACTTGCCTCCACTACTTCTCCTCTTCTTTCTACTCCTGGATTGGAAAAGGAAATATGGAGTGGAGGAGACCACTGAGCTAAAGTATTGGAGAGTGAGTGGGGCAGAGGCCTGGCACATCATCGGGTGTGGCAGGACAGTATTTGGCATGCTGCCTCAGGAGTCAGGAGGTCTTTGGCTGTCTTTACATTTAGTGTTGTCTTCTTCTTCTGTGCTTGCACCCTCCCAGAGTCCTTAGCAACCTTTAAATGTTGCTCTTCCTTTTCTTGCAAACCATTCCTTCCTTTTGAACACACACACACCCTCTTAGTCCATCATCTAATCCACTATTATCTATCTTGTTTGTCAACAGTTATCCAAGGCCTCAGGCAGAAGTCTGTCTTCTTTCCCAGTTTGCTACCACAGATACTCAAGAGGAGATGCCAGAGACCTTCTCTATGCAAAGGCCTTTTGGCCTTTTCCTGGCTATTAGTAACTGTAGCTGCGACAAATAACTGCAGGGGGACCCAGCTGTGTGTAGGTGTGTGTGTGCTGTGCATACAGGAAACATACTCAGCACTATTTATTTATTTATTTATTTATTTATTTATTTATTTATTTATTTATTGTATGGCATATAATACATGGACATATATCAATCAGACTAGATTAAATGTCAATGTCCAGTTCGTCCAGCCATTCAAGGACCTTCATTGAAAGCACTATGTGAAGGAACACACAATGCGAAATGATAAAAGCTGCATCCAAGGGGTGCTGATATGGATGTACCCTAAGGCTACTGTTCATACTATCTGTTTTGTAGGAAACAAAATGAGTTTGCACTGCTGGGTCTGGTATAAAAGGAGAGCATGGCTATACCTTAATTATAAATCCTGTGGTTATTACACAAGGCTCATAAGATGTTTTTATGTTCTACAAACAGAAAACAAGGTCAACTTGCTACATCAGTTATTCTTAAATACTGTAAGTTCCCTGTTACTAGTTATATGGACACTGTGTTTAGCAATGACGGTGGTGGGCTATTGTTATCCATCCCACTGCCAACAGCTGTAAAATATATGATTTTCTGTGCAAGTGCACAGAGATTTAAGTGGTAGACAATTTAGTTATCATTTTGCCTTATCAAGGCATATCTGCTTCATATTGGATGTAGCTTTGGGGTTCTCTTCATGCTGTCATGTTTAATTCTGTTAGGAAGAAGCTGATGTTTCAACTGCCAGCCCAGTAAGGGTCTGTTTATGTAGACTCTTCCTCAATGAAAAATGCATGAACTTCATGTCAACAGATGGAAACATTTATGTATGCCACTATGTTTTGAAGCAATAAATATAAACCACATGTAGAGTAATAGTACAATGCATGAGCTGAACACTTTCATGTCCATGAACATAAAAATCAAACTTTGCAAAGCTACACTTGATAGTTGGTAGCAGCTGAATGAGCTTGTCACTACCTCTGGGATGATGAGGGCATCAAATGGACCACCTCTTCCTCACCACTGTCACCACTGTGCATACATTTGCCTCTCCCTCTGAACTTGTACCATGTACTGGCTTTCGTCTCCATTCAAAACTCTTTCCAATCCTGAAATCCCCACCAGCCCCATCTACCTTTAACTGGATCTCTCATCAAGTCAGTCAGAAAGCAAGGCCTCAATCCTATTGGTGCCTAACACCACCTGAACAAGTATTCTAGTGGTATTCGGTGCTTTCCAGCTGTCTTAAAAGGTGACATGCTGAAGCATGTAGCTTGGCTGCTACCATAAGCAGCGAATGGCTGGCTCTGTGCACCAGTGGACAACAGATGCCCACCAGCCCAGGTGAGTATGCACAGCGGGTGGAGGGGGATGGATGGAAGTGGGAGTGGGCGAATGGGTTTGTGATAGGAATGGGGCGGTGTGCAGATTGGAACGGGGAAGGGTATGGTTTCAACGATTACACAGAGAAACGTAACCCCCTTCCCAGACTTGGACACTTCCTGGGTCCATATGGACTTGCAGCAGTGATATCTAATGTTTTCTTACCCCAAGGAGGCCTCTGGAGGCCAAAACTCCACCACGGGACGCATGTTGACACCGTGGCGTCATCATACAAGGAGTTACAGTGGATTGGTCTGCAAGATTACATCTAGGCATCAGGGGTTAAATTCTATTATATATTGACATACACACAGACCAGCATGTATGCACAGCCACACCAAAGATGGTGGCCATCAAAGAATACTTCACTGCCACCATCAAGAACACAGCTAGACATGGACAATACAGCAACTGCACATACCACTAACAAATACTACAGCCCCATGTTCAGTCAAGTTTGTTGATTGATTCTCTTGACACCAGAAGGTAAGTCTAAGCCAAAAGTTGGATGATAGATATGAAACCTGAGTCAACTAATAATACTTTTCCTATAATAAACAAAGAGATTTACTTTGGGTGTTTGCAGAAAATAGCATTTTACTGTAGCTGAGATTTAAAAGAAATGACACAAAAAGCAAGTGTCCTTTTGGTTGATTTTTTTAAAAAAAATACCCATTCACTTTATTACATTTCATAGCATATGTTTTAAATGCCAAGGTGTACAAAACCCCATTTTATTACTAGAATTTGTGCTTATTCACCTTCCAATGCTATTTTGTTTTGATTTTTTTTTTTTTCAAAGCATTGCACTTTTATAAAATGTATGATTTATGAATATGTGGTTTTGATCCTTCATGATGTACTGGGGGAAAATGGTTCAATAAAAAGTTATTAAAGAAAAATCCATAGTGTTTCATATGTGGTGCTCGCTGCAAGAGACTTGAGTGACTTTAATCAATCATATGGTAAGCACCTACAAGATGAGCTTACCTTGCAGCACACTCACGAGCCCTGCAGCAGCCACAACCTTCGGTGGCAAGCTGTCACCTCCATTGAGTGAACAGGGAAACCTTTTTGGACAGAGGACCTATAGCTACACATCTGTGTCAACCTTTGAATCCAAACAATGCAATCCATTATTTCATGTAGAGAGAATCAGTATCTTTACCAGTCATTAGTAATTTTTAGTCAGTATCTTCATTTCCTATTGCATATTCAGTGGATGGACTGTATTTTGATGTTGTCAATCCTACTCAGTTAGAAACAAGGTTAATTGGTTAAAAAGCTTCAAAAATTGACAGGTACACACATATGTTATGTGTGCAATGTATATAGCAAACAATGAAATTATTCACACCAGCTGTGAATAAACTCCTGCATACGCCGCAGGGATGATGCTTAGTCAATTCCAATTCTAGAAGGAAGTTTGGCTTTTCTAAAAACACAAGTAATAAGCCCAGTAAAACAAATTGACTACCATAAACAACAAAGGAAATAGCAATTTTGAAAAGTGGTCAATGTTGGTTGGATTGTGAATTGTGAAACAGTTAGTGACTTTGTGCATTTTGTTCCTCATTATAGACCACATTTTATCCTTTGGGTTCGTGGGTAAGGCATCATAAGTGACATCCTCAATGGTGGCAAAATTTATCTTTTGATTGTAGCTGGCGAAGGACGTGCTAAGGATGTTGGTGATTGTGACACCTTCAATTTCTCTGGTATCATTTGTTGAGATCTAGAAAATGAGAACATTACTGAGAGAGGCTAAAACCATGTCTCTGTGTAGTCAATGGTCCACCAAAATACAATGGTAAAGACAGAGGTTTGAGTTGACCCAGTCAACATACCATGATTCTGGGATTAAAAACATCTTTGCAAGCCTTGGCAAAAGCTTAATTCTAGTTCTACTAATACTAGGGCCCAAGGGAATGAAAATTAATATCCTGTCTAGGCACTAAGTGAAAATATCTTTGGATGGCTTACAACATTTGACCTCAATAAAAATGATTTTCCTTCACCTCCTAAACAAAGTTGCCTTTTTATCATTTCTCACAGAAATTGTACCACCATCTATCAGCTCCTGTGCAACTGGATCAGTTCAGTTCTGCAGCGTTTCTGGAAATGACAGTAGCCAGAATGCTATTTTAGGGCAGACTTGAGTGATACTGAAACTACTTCAGATATTTTAAGTACAGGGGGGCAGTCTCAGAGGGTATTCCTTAATTCAGTAGAAATGCCTGATCGCTGGAAGATCTGGTTGCATAACCACACCTTAAAAACATTTCTGTTCTGGGTTATGTTTCGTTATTTTTTTTGTTACCTTTTGAGACCTGTTAGATGCATGTTTTTGAGATGAGATATAGTGAGCTACTGCATATTCCACCAAAGCACCAAATATAAAGCTGAAGCAGATGCCAAGGTAAACATCGATGGCCTTGATGAAACCACTGGTTTTCGTTACTGCGGTTCGTGATCCCATCATCAGAGTTGTCATTGACAGAACAGTTGTCACTCCTGGAAAATAAGGCAGAAAACAATCCTTATTGGAAGACAGAAGACCATTTTGTCTGGGATTTTGCAGAGGGAATATTTCCACCTAGTTTTCCCTAGGGCAGCAAAATAGTGATTGAAATTTTCTGACAAGCCGTAAGTTACAAGCTTAAAAGATTTCATTTACCCTCAATAAACGTGGCCTACAATTGCTATGCTAAGAGCAGCCTGGGTTAAAACTTTTTTTCTTCATAAAATCAACAATGTTTGACCAGCCTTCCCGACATTTCATACAGATAAACTAGAATGTTCCATCATCTCCCCACATTTGGTACAGATCTGTTAGGACACGAGTGAGAAACAGCACTTTCAAACCCAACCACATCATTGTTCAGAAAAATGAAACGTCTTTTCCAGTCTTCCTGAAATTTGGCGGGAAGGGTGGCAAGGTGGAGAAGGGAAGATATGAGAGGTTTCTGGGTGGAAGATGAGAGTAGGCAGGAGACAGAATGGGAGAGGAAGGATCTTGGCAGTACAGGCATGCACTAGATCCTAAACCCATTCCCTGACCCTTTCCCTCTCCCTTACTCTCCTGGGACTTGCGCTAGCAGAATAGCTGGCACAGATCCGAGGAGACTTATTGGGGCAGCTGAGGCTTGCCCTGGGTAAAAGAACTTTTGTTCCCTTACCTTGAGGAGACCTCTGGAACCCCCCCCCCCCACACACACACACAAGATACAGCATGTGCTCCATTGGAATGGTTGCATTGGCGGGGGAGGTTCACCGCAGATACTTGCCTATAAGACAAGAAATTTCGGCCAATAATTCAAGTGTAAATCATCACCTTGCCTTATCTGTGGGTCACATAGGGGTCAGGGCTGTTCAAGCATAGGAGAAGCCCAGAGGAAAGCAAGAGGACAATGCAGAGATAATGACAGAGCAACCAATCTCATGGCGAAGAGGCTGCAAGTTGCAGCCAAAGTTAACCTTTTCACTCCTCCTGAGAAAAAAAGAAAGGCTCCCATTTAAATCAAGCAAGCCTCATTCTCTCCAGCAGACCCTTCTGCACCCTCATTCTTTTTTGCAAATGTTTGGCAGAGGTCTGGTTTTTTAAACACCAGGATGTAACCCTTGTTTCCATTTGAAACAAAGTCCAAGGTGCACCATTACTTAAGAATACCACCCATGGAAAGCAATGGGTCTACTTTTGAGTAAATTAGGTTAACATAAGAACAGCCCCACTGGATCAGGCCATAGGCCCATCTAGTCCAGCTTCCTGTATCTCATAGTGGCCCACCAAATGCCCCAGGGAGCACACCAGATAACAAGAGACCTCATCCTGGTGCCCTCCCCTGCATCTGGCATTCTGACATAGCCCATTGCTAAAATCAGGAGGTTGCACATACACATCATGGCTTGTACCCCGTTGCACCTATGTGCTTGCTCAGACCCATTCCTTGTTGCTTGTCTTTCCACTATGAATTGAATTGCACACTCCCAGTTATATGTTGTATCTTATACGTTGAGCCTCTGGCTTAACGCATCAGGCACCTTAAAGAAGGATTTGATTAAATGGTTCTACTAGTATGTTGTTTACAGTGCACTTACTCTGATAGTGTTTACAAAAAGATTGTGAAGACCAGAATTTTAAAAATTAATGAATAAAAATGTATCTTGGGATCTTTTACTATATTTTTTAATAAATTATTGACTGAGTTAACAAATGTTCCCATACATCAAGGAGGCCTCTGTGACTGCTGCCCCACCACAAGATGCAGTGCATGCCCCATTGGCACAGCTGCACCGGCACTGGAAAATTGGATAGGATTGGACCCTTAGGTAACAATTACTGGTAGGTTATTTCTGAGGATCTGGCCTGGGGTAAAATCAGACAAAAGTATAGTCAGTCCCCCCCCCCCCCAAGTTTAACCTCTCAGCTTACCCAAGGATCATAGAAAATAAAACCTGGCCTCGACTTATCTGTGAGATCGACTTATAGGCTGGGGTCTGCGGTAGTTAAAGTTGGGCTGTAAAGGAAGCTTTCCTATTTGATTCATAGAAAATATTAGCAGATGGAGGGCTGGCATCCCCACATTGGAACCTACAGGGAGCAGGAAGTTTTCTGGAAGCAAGTAAGAGGTGGCTTATTCCACTGATACCCAGGCATGCTTTATCTGAAGACTTAGAGCGTTTTTAATGAGGCTTACTGCCAGGTAAGTTTGATTAGTATTGCAGTGTATTGTATATAACAGAATGTAAATGTTGCATTCAACATTTGTGCTTCAAAACTTGAGTTGCGAATTTAGAAACTTGCCAGGTTTCAAATATTATGATTGTTGACTTTGGCTCTGGCAATTTTGATACAGTAAAATTTCAGTTCTTATAGTCAACACTGTCTGTCCCTCTGTAGAAACAGAAGTCTACATTCTATAATCAGTTCCCTACTTGAAGAAATGGCTCACCAATACACGTTCTGGCGGGGACTGAATCAAGGGTGATCCAGAAAGAAACCCAGGACAAAACCACAAGAAGTGTAGATGGCACATAAGTCTCCAGAATGAAATAAAGTATATTTCTCTTGAGTTCAAACTGCAGTATCAGCTTCGAATAATTGCCTAGTTAGAGAAAGAAAACATACACCATGAAAAAATAAAAAGCATTTACAGTGAGTAGACTAGCCTGAGCCTGCTTCTTCAAATGACGTACATTTTTGAATCAGTGAAGACTTATTCATAACTGGCCGGAAGACTAGCCCAGTGGTTGTTGCAAATGGTTGGGAATGCTGAGGCCCACAAACCAGCAGAAGACTCATCTTCACTGCGAGACACAGAGGATGAGCTATAACTTGACAGGGAGTTTGTGGTGGAGGACAGGTTTTCTACAAAGTTTGGAACCAGGGCACCAAGCACTGCTTCTCTCACATGGTCACTAGATGCCATTCCCACTGGGAAATGGGAGATTACCCCAAGGCTCCTATCATAGTGAAAGGGTGTGTACCATCACATGACTTAACAGTGGGGGGTCAGTATACTTGGATTTTCAATATACTTGGATCCTAGTTTTCAGTCTTTGGCCATCTCAGGGTGCAATCCTGGGGAGGGGATGGGCTGGCACAAGTTCCTTGAGCCAGCCCACCAGTGTCGCAAAAGTACTGTGAGCACTTTTGCAGCATCAGGAGAGGAGGCCGGCCCAAGCCCCATTGGGCTGGCACAAAAAGTACGCCTGCGAAGGCCAAGCTAGGTCGGTGCGGGGGTCTGGGAGGGGTGTGGGGAGGACAGGGAGGAGGTTTTTGGGGCAGCAGGAGGGCGGACAGTGGGCAGGTCTGTGGGCTGGTGGTGTGTGAGGGGGTGGGGCCAAGATCCAACATTTATGCCTGGGGCAGCTCTGGGCTGCTTGGATCTGTGCCACCTCTTTAGGTGGTACAGATCTAAGTAGACCCACTGCTGCAGCTTTATCCAGGGTAAGGGAATACAATTCCCCTTGCCCTGGGCTGAGCCGCTTTGGGCCCCAACCCTGCTTTGGATGCGGGGCAGACCCACTGGCCTGCCTGCTCCAGGGCAGATTAGAATTGTGCTGCCCATCAGTAAATGCTCACAAGAACTTCACCTGGAAAAATTTCAGAATAGCTAGGTCTGGGCTATGCCGTTCAACGCCATTAGTCTTGATAGAAATGAGCTTTGGTACCAAAGTGAGCTGCCTCTGTTGTCATTCAAGTTCATTACCTGTTTCTTGGTGTGATGTTGTTGAAAGGGTGTAATAATGCTTCACGGTGTACTGAGAAAGGCGCAAGTTCTCAAGGCCATGAACTGAATCATTTCCCCGCAGCCACGTGAACAGTATGTCATTTTCATCATATCCCCCTATACATAATGTGAAAAGGCAGTGTGAGGGAACTAAGCAACGAGTCAATATACAGTAGGATGCTTTGATCCTTCTTCCACAACTTGAGTCAGGAATACCCATTTAGGGTATTTAGCAATCTGAGGCTTGATTTCCAATGCAGGAAATTGTATTGTAGTTCTACTATTGTTATTCCAAATCTACCTTTGGTCATGTTCCATCTGATTAACTTTCCATTGAGAAAGCATAGATATCATATATCACAGATATCATAGATATCAATTTATCCATTGCCGAATGGTTAAAGTCTTTATTAGCTGGGCTATTAGGATTCACAGCCAAATGAGGATCTCCATGGAAAGTAATGGACACTCTCTACATTTGGATGGAGCACACATTCAGATGTACACTGTTCCTGAAAGCTCAGCATTTCTTAAAGCAAGGGTATCCTGAATACTGCAGTGTTTCCATAAATATCTAACAATGGGGAAGAAAAGGAGAAAGCCCTATGCAAATGGAGATAGGCGGTCACCTTGCTAAAGCTATATAGCTCATAGAAGTATGAGTGGGATGAGGAAGGAGTGGCAAAAAATCTTACTTTTCATACTGCTCTGAACAAACATCTATCTTTTCAGCATGACTATGAACCAAAGTCAGGTTCTAAACAGTGCAAGGACAGTTAATTGGGTGCATTTAACATTGTTTTTGCTGTATAACTCCCTGTTGACAATAACAAAGTTGGTTGAGATTCTCTGTAAGTAAAATCTGCCATTTCAACAGGCATGAGCAAGTTCAAAACCTGTGAAGAGTGTCCTCCCCCCAAAAAAACCAGAATTTATTACAAATTCAAAGAGCAAATAGTCCTCCTATAACCAGTTTTCCTTAATAAATCTAGTCTAAATCTCACATTTGATATTACAAGATGTGCTGATTCTCCAGGTACAAATCTAAACATGACTTTTTCAAAGTTTCTACCTAGTTTGTAACTACGATAATTGTGGTTACTTAGGGAAACTTTATAATAAATGAGTGATAGTTAATTCATCTGGCATATATTTAAATAACATTAATTCCAGGCATTTATCCTAATGACATCTCTAGCTGGCAATGTGCATGTAATTTCAAAAGAATTATATGGCACGGGAACTTGACATGGGGCCCAATTACTTTTTTTAAGGCTAAACCCAGCTACATTTTAAAACAAGAGGCTAATCATTACTATTTCAGTTGCTGTTTGTTGTAATAAAGTTAATCATGGTAAACTAATATGATTTTAATGTGAAAATAATAGGCACTTCCAGAGGAACCCCATTCAAATAGCTGGCAAGTAAGATCATGGGCGTACAATAATGAGATTTCAGACATTACTTGAATTGGCAACAAAGACAAACAAAGAAACAAGACCTCAAGATATTCACTCCTAGCATGTACCCAGGTGTCTCTCTAGAGTGTCTGTAGAGTGTGCATGTGAAACCTTTTTTGGTCCTGTAATAATATGCATTGATTTTTTTTATATGTGTTCATGTGGCTGTTACTGTGAAAGCCTGGGCTTCTCTCTCCCCCCTTTTATTGATTACTATAGCAAGATATACTATTCCAAGGATAACTATATATACTATACTATACTATACTATACTATACTATTCTATACTATATACTATAGTATAGTATAGTTATCCTTGCTATAGATATACTATAGCAAGGATAACTATTTCTGTTATCACGATTGCTTCACACTGTCATGATACTGGAGATGAGGAAGGGTTATTTATCCCATATGAATACTCTGTACGTATCAATGTTTATCCTGTGATAATGGAAAAAACCAGACACACATTGGGAAGCTTGTATTGTACATTCCCACGCAGTCCTTAATTCAGTTTAATTTTGCGGAGAATGTTGCTCTAAGCGTGCATAGTACAATCTTATGCAGATTTATTTGGAAGAATGTTCCATTGAGTTTAATGGATCTTACTTCCAAGTAAATGTGCATAGGATTGCAGCTCTCAAAAATTTAACAGGACAATCCTACCCCCCCCCCCCAATGCCGGTGAAACGTGCGCTCTTCTGGCACAGACTGTTGCTCACATGCTGTAAAGTGTGTTGCAACAGTACAGAAGGTAGTGACACCAGAGGGAAGGCCTGCACCATCCCGCTGGTGCCAAATCCAGATGGAGTGTGCACTGGAGCAAGTAATGGTTGCTCCAAGCGGCGCAAGGGCAGGGGAAGGGTGGGGAGGCAGGGCAGGGGAGAGGGACAATAGGGGCAGGGTGGGCAGAACAGGTCTGGGAGGGGGTGGAATTTGCAGAAACAGTGCCCGCCATATCCTATCCCCCTTTCTGGGCCAGATAGGCCAGCGTATCTTGACTTGAAGCAGGACCTTTTCCATGGTGGCACTATATACACGGAACACTCTGCTGCCCCTTTGTGGCAGCTGGGGCTCATCCTGGGGCAAGGGGATTAATGTCCCCTTACCCCAAGGAGTTCTCCAGCACGCTGATGCTGTTTGCATCGGCATGAGGGAGACTGGATAGAATTGGGCTGTAACTCCCAGGAATAAGAGAGCTGTAGATTTCTCTCTCTCTCTCTCTCTCTGAACTTGTTGCCAATGCATTTGAAAGCCTGAAACTGTTTAGATGTAGAATAATGGCACAGTTTATATAAACTAAAATGAACCACATTGCAAATGTGGTGAAGACTTGTGCTGGGTAGATGCCGGTCCAGCTGGCAAACACATTAAAACCTGCTCACTGAATTGGCTCAGATTGTTAATGAATAACAGAACAAAGAGAAAAGCAAAGTTCAAATGTGTATGGCATTACGAGTAACACATCAAATACCAGGTTGCTTGTTAGAGTACTCATCTCACTGAAAGTGAGGTAAGTAAGAAGGGGCAAGAACTGTCACTTTGACCACAAAGTAGGCTTGGAGGTTAGCGCTGTCACAGAGACAACTCTTTGTACTCCAAGGGCGCGGGGTGCAGGTGAGGAAGTACCACCCAGTTGTCAATAGAAAATTTGCAGCTGCCCCGCCTTCTTACACCCAAGGAGGCTCTCCTTACACCCACTTTCTGGGGTGTAGGGACAGCTGCCTCGGGTGTAAGCAGGCAGGGCAGCTACAGTGCTTTTCCATGGACTATGATGGGGTGGTTCTGCCTCAGCTGCCACCCCTGCACTACACATCCCTGTTGTATTCAGAAGGTGCAAGTTTCATTTCTCCAGTTAAAAGGACTTCAGGTGGTAGGACTGAGAATGGTCTCTCCACAAGGACCTAGAAAGTCACTACCAGTCAATGCAGACAGCGCTGGACTAGATTGCCTGATGGCCCAGGTTGTGTCAAAGCCATATGAGCATCCCCACCATGAATGAAGTGTCAAATTTAGTTTCTGTCTGCAGGGACATTATTAAGGAACTGAAAGTAAGATCTCTGTCTTACTGCTGTGAGCAGCAGTCACAAGTGCCCTCCCAAGGCAGAATAAAAAGAATCTAGGCTCTACAAATGATGAATGTTCTGCACCAACAGATATTTTGTGTTTTATTCCACTGGTTTGGAAAATATATCACGAATTTCCCTACCAGATTATTTACAATGTTCTCAAAGGAGACAAAAGGACAGTAAAGTATGGAATAGCTATAATGTATATTGGAACATTCATTGCAACTGCTTTTTCTTTTGAACCGTTTATGTATTTGAAAGGGGAGTTAGAAATGTTAAGCAGTCTACGACAGAAATGAAACATTTGAGTCAGTCACCCTAATATGAATCTGCAGCAGATTCAAGGTCTGATTCAGATTCAAGAAATATTTCATCCTCATAAGAACATAAGAAAAGCCTGGCTGGATCAGGTCAAAATCCCATCTAGTCCAGCCTCCTGTATCTCACAATGGCCCACCATATGCCTCAGGGAGCACACAAGACAACAAGAGACCTGCAACCTGGTGCTCTTTCTTGCATCTGGCATTCTGAGATAGACTACCTCTAAAATCAGGAGGTTGCACATACCCATCATGGATTGTAATCTGTGATGGAATTTTCATCCAGAAATTTGTCCAATCCCCTTTTAAAGGCATCCAGGCCTGATGCCATAACCTGTAGAATGTGATACTTACAGCTTTCCATCTGCAATTTACATGTCTGTGTATCCAGAGGATATTTTGACAGGTCCATGTTGCATGCAACAGTGGTGGTAATTCTGCAGAGAGAGAGAGAGAGAGAGAGAGAGAGAGAGAGAGAGAGAGAGAGAGCGCACTGTGAAGGCATGTCTTAGAAATCATCAGTATTCTTCATAGCAGTTCACTGATGATAATATATCTGCTTTGTTAAAATTAGTGGAACTGGTGTCAGGACATTCCTTCAGTTCTTCGTTTTGCAAATGGGCATATGGATAATTTTGTTTGGGGAAACAGAATACAGGCCATGCCTTGTTATCCACTAGGGTTCCTTTCCAGATACCCCAGTGGATAAAAAAAAAAAAATCAGTGGATACCAAATAAGTGGAAAAATAGTTTTAAAGACCCACTTCCTGGTTTCTTGCTCCTATTGTCACTCCAGAATACATAAGTACAGACGCTATTCAGCCATGGGATGAGATGAATAATGGAATCCAATGGAATGAAATTATAATTATTTAACAGCATAAAGGTAGGAAATTGGATTTTGGTGCATTTTTTCCTTGGTATAAAACAATTAAAGGGGGACACCAGTATCAGTGGTTAGTCAAATCAGTGGATGCCAAATCAGTGGATACCAAGGTCCCACATGTAGAATAGAATAGAACGCATGCTAGAAGCTCATGTATCATAAGATACCCAGGAATCCGCTGGCAGGCCATAAGATGGGAGAGAAAATAAATAAAAATAACAGAGCAGAGAATTGAAAGGTATGAACTGAATATTTGCATATGATCAGAGATTCGAGCACCAGTCTGTAAAGTTTCAGACATGGTTCTTTACCATTAAACATAAAGAGGAAGGATGAATTCATACCATTCATAGTGAAACACTTTCTCGTGCTATAACAGTCCACTTTGTGGTTTAAGCAGAGGTCAGATGTATGATTTAGCCCTGCACTGGGTATAACACCGAGAGCACAATCCTTTGTATGTCCACTCAGAGGTCCCATTGTGTTCAATGGGACTTAACAGGGCCCGTGAGAGGTGGGTTCAGAGCGTACATGGTACCTTGGCCCGGGATAAAAAAGGGGCCTGGGAGTCAAAGGAGGGGAGCCAAACATTTTCTGGGATCTCAGAAAATGTTTGCATATACAGTGGGCCCTCGGTATCTGCAGGGAATCTGTTCTAGAATCCCTCTTGGATACCCGTTCTGTGGATAATGAAACTTGGAGGGGGCTGCGACTCCAAACCTACCTGGAGGCCACTCCTGGCCTTCTCAGAAGCCTCCCAGTTGTGACTGGAAGGCACTTTTGATTCGCTGGCGCAAATTGGAAGTGTCTTCCAATCACCTCTGGGAGGCCTTCTAAGGTGCAGGGGGGCTGCACGCCTCAGAACACCTCCAGATGTGACCGGAAGTTGCCGCCAGAATGGGAAGGTGTCTTCCGGTCGCATCCAGGAGGACTTCTATTCAAATCTATGGATGCCAAGCCTGTGGATAATTAGGGCCCACTGCATTGTCTAAAGACTAACATTCACATTTTGTGTAAGCCTACATAGTTTTATATATCATAATTCATAGAAATCATGATCCAATGATTATATGGAAGTATGATCCAATGGAGAAGGAAAGGGGCCCAAAAGAAACTTAGTACCCCCCGGTAATGTTCTTCTCAGGGGCCCTGGAGCTTACTCCCAAGGAAGTGTACATAGGATTGCAGTCTGAGAAGCATTTGGATAGTAGGGAAGAACCGGTCCTCACAACTTTGGACTTATTAGCACATCATAGTATTGTAGTCCTAATGACTGATCCATCTTTTCTTAAAAAGCAGTTACTAACATTTTAAAAAGTACAGAAAAGCCAATAAGCCCTTCTCCCTCAATGATCAAGCAGTTAACATAAAAAGCTGCTTTTCCTCAGTCAGGTCATTGGTCCCTGTAGCTCAAGACTGCCTGGCAGCAGCTTTCAAAGCCTCAGGCAGAGAGATAAGAACAGCCCCACTGGATCAGGCCATAGGCCCATCTAGTCCAGCTTCCTGTATCTCACAGCGGCCCACCAAATGCCCCAGGGACCACACCAGATAACAAGAGACCTCATCCTGGTGCCCTCCCTTGCATCTGGCATTCTGACATAGCCCATTTCTAAAATCAGGAGGTTGCACATACACATCATGGCTTGTAACCCATAATGGATTTTTCCTCCAGAAATTTGTCCAATCCCCTTTTAAAGGCATCCAGGTCAGACGCCTCACCACATCCTGCGGCAAGGAGTTCCTCAGACCGACCACACGCTGAGTAAAGAAATATTTTCTTTTGTCTGTCCTAAGTCTCCCAACACTCAATTTTAGTGGATGTCCCCTGGTTCTGGTGTTATGTGAGAGTGTAAAGAGCATCTCTCTATCCACTCTGTCCATCCCCTGCATAATTTTGTATGTCTCAATCATGTCCCCCCTCAGGCGTCTCTTTTCTAGGCTGAAGAGGGCCAAACGCCGTAGCCTTTCCTCATAAGGAAGGTGCCCCAGCCTAGTAATCATCTTAGTCGCTCTCTTTTGCACCTTTTCCATTTCCACTATGTCCTTTTTGAGATGTGGCGACCAGAACTGGACACAATACTCCAGGTGCGGCCTTACCATAGATTTGTACAACGGCATTATAATATTAGCTGTTTTGTTCTCAATGCCTTTTCTAATGATCCCAAGCATAGAATTGGCCTTCTTCACTGCCACCACACATTGGGTCGACACTTTCATCGACTTGTCCACCACCACCCCAAGATCTCTCTCCTGATCTGTCACAGACAGCTCAGAACCCATCAGCCTATATGTGAAGTTTTGATTTTTTGCCCCAATGTGCATGACTTTACACTTACTCACACTGAAATGCATCTGCCATTTTGCTGCCCATTCTGCCAGTTTGGAGAGATCCTTCTGGAGCTCCTCACAATCACGTCTTCACCACTTGGAAAAGTTTGGGGTCGTCTGCAAACTTTGCCTCCTCACTGCTCACCCCTGTCTCAGACCAGTTTCCAGCTCTGGTAGATCCTTCCTAACTAGAGACTCCCACACAGCAATGCAGTGGTGCCGGTGTGGGTTACGCTGTATCCTGTGGGGGAATTTTGGCTGCTGGAGGTCTCCTTGGGGTAAGGGGACATTTGTCCCCTTGTCTCTCGGTAAGCCCCAGCAACCCCTATGGGTCAGACGTGCACCAGTGATACTGCTTGCACAAGTCTGAGTTGATCAATGCAGGCAGATCAGGCACAGGAAGAAGGATAGGAATGGCACACACCAGTACTGCCAATCTTGTTCTATTCCAGCCCCAATCCATCCACACCCTGCCCCATCTCCTCCTTGTTCCACCCCCTCCCTCCTTCCCTGCTCCTGCACTGAACTTACCTGATCAGGCAGGTGTCCTGTGGCACCAGTGGGAAGCCTTCCTACTGGCACACCTGCTAGCAGCACTGTCACATAGTGCTTTATAGTGCTTGTGTGACAGTGCACACCAGCACATTCCAGCAGTGCAGCCCAAGCATAATTCAGTGAATTACTGTATGTGAATTCTGTGAATTTGGGATGTTTTGCATGCAATGCATACGTTCTGCTACTAAGCTGTGACTCCTCCTTCAAATCTAAAGTGCACTTAATCGTGCAACTTGGATGGGTCGGGAGCTTATTTTAGTGCTAAATAGTAAGTGGGGGCACAAGATAGGGCAGAACTGTGGCTGGGTGGGATAGTAGTTTGCCCCATTGGGTTTTTAAGTCCATGTGTGTCCATCCATCCACGTGCACAGTTTTTTCATGAACAAAATGTTTCTATCAGCTTGGAAATACGAAAGGCTTTTTCCCATTTAAAAATAACATGTAGAGCGGTGCCACTGGGCTCTAAATTATGGCAGGGGCAAATGACTAATTGCCCCTGTGATGAAAATCCCCGACTTCCCTCTATTTTCCCAAATATTTGGACCTTCCTATCACCTCAGAGGTTCCTGTGATGCCTCAGCACCCTGAAAAAACTAGTGAGTCATTTGGATGCAGGAGTCATGTTTGTGCGTTGTTATTCATTGTTTTCCCTTCTTCTTCTTGAAAATAAAGGCCTCGGGTTTGAGCCAGTGCACCTGATTCCCAAAGTAGAAAAGTCAAGGGCTCAGGTGAAACTGAGTATCCAATCCCACTGTTAGAATCTGGTCAATGCCCACAGTGGGGTCACACGCCAAACCCTCTTCTGCACACTTGCCCTGGTCTCTCATCCAAGCATTGGACGCATCAGGGATTGTTGCCCATCATCTAACTAGGTGAGGAAGTAAGGACTAAGATCCTAGACTAGTCCTTAGGGTAGGGTACCCAGCAAGCTGCATTGGTGTGTTACTTTTGGTTTGCCTTTTAACTTCTCTGCCAACTTTTTGCCCAAGCCCCTTTCTGGTTGTCTTTGCCATTGCCTTTGCCTTGAACATGCCTGGCTCTCCCTTTTTTATTCTCTATCCAACATTTTGTGTAATGTTACCCCCTTTAAATAAATGTCCATTATCATGACATGCCTAGTGTCAGTGCACCCTGGAAAGAGTTGGTTGCCCCATCTCCCCAGATGGCCAGTCTTCACTGCTGTAAATTTAAGGGGACACCTCAGATTTAGTGCTCTCTGCTAACTGGGAAGGAGGCTTTCCCAAGGTCTTCAGCTCTCCAGATTCCCTGGCTTTGGGTGGTGGCAGCAGCAAGAACTACCGTCTCAAATGAAACTCAGTTTCAGGACAACAATGGCTAGGAGTGGGTGCCAGGTCCTAGATGCGGTGTCCATCCACCTACCCCTATGTCCCACTGCACTCTGCCCCATTTTTCATCCCCTCCCTCGCTATTTAGCACTAAAACAACCCTCTAATCTGGCCAAGTTGTATGATTAAGCACATGTCTGATTTGACTCTAACTTGTACAATGAATAAGATGAATTCATCAAGGGTTGCTACATACAGCTGAAGTAGTCATACAAAGAAAAGAAAATGGCATTGGCTACTTCTCCAGGATTAGTCAGGAGTATGTGCCAAGTCGCAAGGTTCACATTCTATCTGTGAATTACATTGAATGTGCCCCATGTTTTCATCACAAGGAGAAGCATGTTCTGTAAAATGCATATACTGTAAACTCATTCAGTAATTACCAGGGCTGGGAACTCGATTCGGATGACTCAGACTTGAGTGGTGAAAACGCACATTTTTCGCTGACTCGTTGACTTGTGAGTCACACGCATGGAAGACTTGGAAAGCACTTGTCCCCACACATGCTGACTCGAGTCTGCCTGTGTCTGAGTGTGCTTGCTTACTGTTTTCATGGTGTGAGAAACTCATGGGGCTATCATTCCTATTGGGCCAGCAGCCAGGTTCCAGCCAGGAGGCAGAGAAGGGTTAATGTTTGTATTTGTATCCAAGCAGGAGGGGAGAGGCAGGAGTGGGCTCTTTGGTAGGAAGGAAAGAACTGGATGATCATTGAATGCAGGATGGGAGATTTGGTGTTTTTTTTGGCTGAGAGAGGGCAGGAGGAGGAGCCAAGGGGGTTCTTGCCTTACGACTGGCTGCATAAGCTCAGGGAGAGGGAGGAGGCAGGGAAGAGGGAAAGCAGTTTAGTGATCACGCTTTCCTCCTCATGGCTCCATTGTCACTTGGGGGGAAGGGAGGAAATCTCATTGAACGATCAGCTGCGTAGAGCTGCAAAGGATTGGGTCATCCTGCTAAGACTCACAGCCACTGCCCCTCACCCTCCTCTCTCATGCCACTTTTGTCCCAGCTCTCATGCTGTCCCTCCCACCCCCTCCTGCCCTGTTTACAGATGGGTGGGGACATCAGGGGAGTATTCAAGAGAACTCTGACACACACATACAGCCTAGCAGCAGCCCTGTTTTTTCCAAAGCAGGCTTTTTAAAGGGGGGGCAACTCAACTCGCATCCTATTGAGAGGTGAAAGGTCGATTCAGAGACTCAGAAAGTGCCCCCGTTATGACTCTTTTTCGAGCTGAGTCGCAGGAGGGGTGATGACTCTAGACTCGACTCGAGTCAAGCCTTGATGGGTTTTCCCATCCCTGGTAATTACATAGGAAAGGTCCCTGGGTTATTCTGAGCTATGTTTCTCTTCTTTTCCCCCTCTCAATTCCTTGCAAACTGTCAAAATCAGACTTCCATTACAATAGAATAAAGGATGTAATAGTTCCCCATCTGGTCAACATAGCCTGGAAAAAAACGGAGGACCCTACCCTTGTGCAGATTCAGAATTAAGCTGCAAAAAAGGAGCCTGTTTTGAGATGATCTGTTGTGGTGCTTACACCTTGCCTCATTATAGCAATGTTTATCAGCACAGGTCTAACAATCATTATTTTCTCAGAACCATCTGCCTGTGGTATGTGTACCGAGTACATAGTTTCATGCAGTTGTTTATCACAACGGTGACTTGGTGCTCAATAAGTTATACACATAGGGTGCAATCCGAACCCCTTATGTCAGTGCTTTCCAGCACTGGCACAGCGGTGCCAGTGGGACATGTGCTGCATCCTGCAGTTGGGTGTCACTCAGGGAGGCCTCCTCAAAGTCAGGGAATGTTTGTTCCCTTACCTCAGAGCTGTGTTGCCCTTATTTCTGTGCTGGAAAGCACTGACATAAGGGGTTAGTATTGCGCCCATAGATACATAGTACATAAAATACATAGCTGCTCTTTAGAACAGTGTTTCTTAAACTTTGATTGAGAACAAATCTTGAGAAACCATGCTTTAGAATAATCACAAAGACTGGGTTTGGAAAGCAGGATTTCTCCCTTATTCTCCCTAAAGGGCAAATCCTGATGATGCGGGGCCCAACCCTATCCAACTTTCCAGCACTGGTGCAGCGGCAATGCAGGCCCAAGGAGGCCTCTTGAGGAGGCCTCTGTGACTGCCTCCCTAACATAGGATGCAGTGCACACCCCTCTGGCACAGCTACACCAGCACTGGAAAATTGGATGGAATTTGGCCCGATGTTACAGCAGATAATAACAGATCCTATGTTATTGTACCATGAATGGAAAACATTCAGTTTTGAATTGCACTCAGAAAATATGGAGATGACACTGATCTACTTTACACAGCTGTTGTAAGGATCATAACCAGATCACATATGCAAAGTGTTTTGAAAACTCTTAAGTGTGAATTAATTGCTAATTATTATTGGATTATGTCCTAAGAGCCCAATCCTATGCGCACCACCATTGAGCAGCATGCTTCCTGCACTGGTGCTGATTGCTGTAAAGTAGTCTGAGCCAATCGCAAAAAATGCTCTGACAGTGTACCATTCAGCACACTGTCCTGGGGACAGCACACTTCCTGTTCAGTGAAGAACTGAACAGTGAAATGGTGAGGAACATCAGCCTGTAACATGGGGAGGGGTTTAGCTGAGTGTCAGAATGCATGATTTGCATGCAGAAAGTCTAATTTCAATTTCTGGCATCTCCAGATAGGGCTAAGAAAGACCTGAAGAGGCACAGCCAGTCAGTGTGGATGGTACTGAGTTTGATGGACCAATGGTCTGACTGTGTCAGGCAGCCTCATATTTGTGTCAGCCTCACTACACTTGTTCTGCATGCCCTCCCTTATACTTAAAAGGGCTGACATAGGACAGCAAGAATGCACCTGTTGCTTAGCAATTAAACACTATGGCCATGGCCTCTGAAAGGAATTTCATCAGGAGGTACCAACGTTCCTTTTGGGTCCCTCCCCTTCTCCATTAGATCACAATTTCATATTATCGTTGGATCATAATTTCTATGAATGAGAATATATAAAATTATGTAGGCTTGCACAAAATGTGAACGCACTTCACACAATATATGCAAATATTTTCTGAGATCCCAGGCAATTTACAGCTCCCCTTCTTTGGCTTCTATGCCCCATTTCGGACCACAGGTCCAGGTACGATGTACCCCCTGCATGCTCTTATGAGCCCTGACCGTGGCATTTTTGTAGTTCATATATTCACTTTCTTCCATAATGTGTTTCATCCAAAACACCAGTCCCTCAAGTTAGGTTCTTTGCTATTTGTCTGACCATTTCTGTGGATATCCCCCACCATCAAGATTCTCCACTGAGGTCCTTCTGCTAATACGGCCATAATTGCATGCAATTACACCCATAATAAGTTTAAGAAAGCTGCAGCTGAAGATGAGGAATAATGAACAAGATAGCAAAAATGGAACTGGCAAAATAATCTCAAGCATGGGAGTCTATTGGACTCTGAATTCCTGAAAGCTGTACCTGTCTACCTATCTACAGCCTTTTTGGTACTTTGGGTTTATTTCACTACAGTTCACTCCAACACAGTGGTTCTCAAGCTTTTAGCACTAGGACCCACATTTTAGAATAAGAATCGGTCAGGACCCAAAGGAAGTGATATCATGACCAGGCGTTACATCATCGCGCAGGAAATTTTTGACAATCCTAGACTGCAGTCCTACCCACACTTACCCAGGAGTAAGTCCCATTTACTATCATTGTTAAAAGCATATACAGAATAGCCTGTTAAAAGTTCAGATGTGTAACGTTTCCCCAATGCAGTCACATGCCATGGTAGCATCAACTCTGATATATTAAAAATAAAATATTGAAATGAATGGAGACCCACCTGGAATTGGCTCATGACCCACCTAGTGGGTCCCACAGTTTGAGAAATACTGCTCTAACAATAAGAGGAATGCACACACAGGATTCTAGAGGTGGGGGGGGTGACTAATTTTTCAAGGGGGGCAATGATGTCAGGTATCTCTACTGGTGGGCAAAATGAAAGGATAAGTCTGGAGAAATACCAAAGATCCGAAACTCCCCCAAATTGCATGAAGAGAAAATAATTTGGGTATTTTTTTTTTGGAAGATGCATTCATTAGCTGTCAAGCAATGTAACAATAATTGGCATGGAATAAATGCATCTCTGCATGCCATGGAGAATGTATTGCCTACATAGAAATAACATGCAACATATCCTTTCATTTACACAACAGTGCAATACTCAGGCCTGCAACCCTGCAAAAGTAAAACATCACTGTGATGCAGGTAGTATTTACTTGTATTGAAAGTGCCTATTTAACACCTATTTAACACCTATATAGCGCCTATCTAGCACCTATATGCTGCCTATCTAGCACCTATCAAACACCTATCTAGCGCCTATCTAGCACCTATCTATCTAACACCTATATAATGCCTACCTAGTGCATATGCAACACCTTTCTAACACCTATATAATGCCTATCTAGTGCCTATCTAACACCAATATAGCACCTCACCTATATAGCATTTACCTAGCACCTATCTAACACCTATATAGCGCCTACCTAGCACCTATCTAACATCTATATAGCACCTACCTAATGCCTATCTAGCATTGATCTAACACCTATATAGCACCGATCAAACACCTTTATAATGCCTATCTAGCATCTATCTAGCACCTAACACCTATATAGCACCAATCTAACACCTATATAACGCCTATCTAGCACCTATCTAACACCTATATAGCACCTACCTAACAGCCATTTGATCTCATCTGATCTCAGAAGCTAAGCAGGGTCATGCCTGGTTAGTACTTGGATGGGAGACCACCTGGGAATACCAGGTGCTGTAGGCTTATACCATAGTCTTTCGAGGCTGAAGGTTGCCAACCATCAACACCTATATAATGCCTATCTAGCACCTATATAATGCCTACCTAGTGCCTATGCAACACCTATATAACACCTATATAATGCCTATCTAGCGCCTATCTAGCGTCTATATAACACCTATCTAGCACCTATCTAGCGCTTTTATAGCACCTGTCTAGCGCCTATCTAGCACCTAGCATCTATATAGCACCGGATCCGCCCCTGCTTTCCATGTTTTCTCCCACCAGAAAAGGGGTCTCCCCAGCCCCAAAGCAGAAGCCATTACTTTTAAAAGTATATCTGAAAGGCAAGAACCTGACCCCATCATTTCTCCAAACAGAAACATTTCTCCCTGCCCCACCACAGCAGTACCATTATAGTAATTAGCATGTTCCACAGTAGAAGAAATAGCACTCTCCCTTCCCCCAGCCAGTACAAGTAGAAATCTGTCCCAACCTTCTTGTAGCTGCTCTTGACCAGCCCCGCTCTCAATGTGCTCTGGATGGGGGCAGGGTGACCAGAGGTCATAACTTCCAAGGAGTCCCCCCAGGACCCTGTTCTACTCACTCTACACACATGCACTCTCTCTCTCCTCCCCAATCCCTGCCAGAAGCACCTTCCTATGCACAAAAAATGTTGCAAAAAGGGCTTCAAATCACCCCCAACTGACGCCAGATTAGATAAAGAGGTTTGGAAAAAACGCTGGGGGGGGGGGCAAGCTGCTGGCTCAGGGGTGGCAAAGCCCCCCCTGGGCCCCCCAGCTACGGCCCTGCCCACACAAGACTTACCGCAAAGACTTACTGCAAAGACTAATACAAGACTTACCGCAAAGCATACAAGACGGTGCCATTGGAGAATAACCGTATCAACCGATTCTCTACTGTGACCTCATGTAGGAAAGACCTTTTAGACTCCACAATGTATGTGTCAGGCACCCAGAGATATTTGACCAGCCGGGCATCCAGAGTAAAACTTTTGTTACCCTGAAAAACCAGACGGGGATCTGTCCAGCGTTGCCGCAAATATATTGTCGCTGTGTAGTCCTAGGAAAGAAGGCAAGCAATGGGAAAGCAATCCATGAGAATAGCTTCAGGAGTCTGTTTTCTGAAAATGTAAACTTCTTCTAAACAAGAAAGACTTTTGACTATAAGTTTGTTCATCTTTCTGCAAAAGTGTGGTTGGGAGTATGTATTTATTGAAATCACCCTCTTTCTGAGAGATATTACTGCTACTGGAAAATCTTGAGACTTGTTGATAAGAGGCTATTAAACCCATCATCTTGGATTATTTTTCTAGGTAATGGGTTAACCTGTTAGAAATGTTTGGGAGCAGTGGATCCTATTAGTTACTGAACCTGAACTAGTTGACTCTGAAATCACACCTGGGCATACATTTGGGACACATTATTTACATTCTTCAGCATGTTCTCACTAACACCACTTAAACTGACACCCCTGGAGGTGTGGCGCTGTCAGTGAACACCTGCCGCATCTGAACACTTGTCTTGTGCGCAGACAGACATGCTAAGTAAAACACAATACACCATTCTGCCTTTCAGAAGATAGTGTTTCACTCCAGTTTTATTCTAGGATCCTTTTGGTGTATTGAGCATTCAGACTGTAACAAGCTTATGAAAGTTGTTAACAAAAATGTCTTACAGAGACTTCACGTACATTATTGCTCTCCTTTAGATTTCATTCTCATGCTATTAGAGGGAAAACTTATTCACCTAAATGATTGAGATGATGCACCATTATGCGTTTTCAAGCAGTGAATTATTAACCACAGCAATGAAGGTGAAAACCCCTGGGTCATTTGTATCTCAATTATTTATCTAGCCAGAGAGTACATCTCTATAATGTTCTGCATGAGACCTGGAAATGTCAGTGGTACAGTAATGAGAACATTCCTGTATAAAGGGAATTTTTGTTGATGAATAGCTTTGAGGTATCTGGAAAGTTAGCTTCATGAAAGATTGTGTCTACCTGTCAAAGATTTCCCCATTAAGACTCCACATTCTATAGGACACCACATTAAAGGGGATAGTGAAAGCTTAGGTGATTTATGCATGCAGACCAATGACTCAAAACCATTGATTTAGCAGCCCAAAACTTATCAAATCCTCCCCCCAGCTGATGCAGCTGTGCCATCAGAGCATGTACTGTGTCCTGGGGGGGGGGGGAATCCAAGAGGTCTCCTCTGGGTAAGGAAATATTTATTCCCTTGCCTTGGGGTAAGTCTCTACAACCTTCATGGGTCTTTGTGGACCTAAGCCAGTGATTAAGCTGGCACAAGTCCAAGTGGACCCAACAAAGTGAACTGAAGCAGGAAAGGGGATAGGATATTGGTGGAGCCACTGCTGCCAATACGGCTCCTTCCCAGTCTCAATCCACCTTCCTTTCTGCTCCAGTCTCCTCCCCTTTCCTACCCCTCCCCACCCCGATCTGCCCACTCTCCGCCTCCCACCCGCCCCCAGCTCTGACTTACCAGCACGGGGGGATGTGGATGGACAGCTGGTATGCCAACATGGCCACTTCCCACTTACAGTGTCAGCCTGGTTGCACAGAATTTTGTGACAGCCATAAAGGACCTTATGTGGCTGGAATGCTAGTTCCAGCAGCATAAGTTCCTCATACGATTGGAACACAGGTGCCATTCTCACCTTAAAATGTCTTATTTTCAAAATAAGACCTTGATGCCTTAAATCTGGGCCTGGTCAACCATTTCTGACCTGAAAGAGAGCTCCTGTGCTATTAATCAACATGGCAGGGAGATGTTGGCATCCGTGGGTTTGGTTGCGACTGCAGTATTGCATTTCTAAAGCAGCAGCTACCGAATCTCTCCCTCCTACAGATTATCCAAATCATACAATTGAAAGGGACCAAAAGACAATTCATCCAACCTCTACTTTAGCTGTATTATTGATCCCCCAACCTTCCACAGTTCAACCTACATAGTACAGATCAGTGTTGGGGAAACCCAGCAGGGTTTGACTCAAGTCGAGTCACTGCCCCCCACAACTTGACTTGAAAAAGAGTCGTAACGGGAGCACTTTCCGAGTCTCCGAGTCACCCTTTAGTGACTCTAATGGACTCGAGTTGAAACGTCCCCGCTTTAAAAAGCCCCCTTTTAAAGAGGAAAAAACAGGGCTGCGGCCAGGCTCTCTGTGTGTGTTGGAGTTCTCTTTGAAGACTCCCCTGCTGTCCCCGCCCACTTGTAAAGAGGGCAGTGGGAGGGACTTCGAGAGAGCCGGGAGAGAAGTGTCAAAAGAGAGGAAGAGGATCATGAGAAGCAGCTGGGAGGCTTACCAGGACGACCTGATCCTTGCAGCTCTACTCCCACTGCAGCCGGTCATTCAGTGGGGCTTCCTCCCCCAAGTAACAGAGCCAAGAGAAGTCATAAGGTTGGAAAGCAGAACTGGGCAAAAGAGTTTTTCCCCGCCTTTGTGGGCTTTTGCAGCCAATTGTAAGCAAGAAACCCCTTGGGCTCCTCCTCCTGCTCTCCCTCAGCCAAGAAAAATATCCGAATGCCCATAGTTTGTCCAATGATCATTGGTTCCTTCCTTCCTATCAGAGATGGAGAAAAAGAGCTCACTCCCACCTCCCCCCCTGCCCAATTCACTAACTTTTTCCTGCCTCCTGGCTGGAACTCCCTACTGCTTGCCATCAAAATGGTTTTCCATGAGGTTTTTCAAATGGTTTTTCACAAGGTTTTCCACCCCATGAAAACAGTAAGCAAGTACACCCAGACAGAGACAGACTCAAGTCAGCATGCATGGGCATGAGTGCTGAGTCAGGGGGGCACTGACTCAAGTCTTCCATGTGTGTGACTCATGAGTCGCCGAGTCACCCAAAATTTTCACAACTCATGTCCAAGTCACCTGACTGGAGTTTCTAATGCTGGTACAGATCATGACAGTCCACAAATTGAGAGTATGTAAACTGTAGAAGGCTGCTTAAGGTCATATAATACTAGTCACACAAGTGAGCCAAGCCATGTGCTGAAAGAGAAGGCAAGAGACAAAAACAAACAAACAAGATCCTAAACCCATCTGGCCTTGGGGAAAAAAATCCTTCCTAAGCCAAACATGGTAGTCAGATGTATGCCATACGTATCGACTAAAAAAAATCTAGTTAAAGGAAGCAGTCTGTGTCTATCTACTCTATCAGAGTACTCATGGGGTGGTTCTGGCAAAGTTCTGGGCCTTCTCAGATCCTTTTATGCTGCCAAAAGAGAAGCAAAAGAAATGTGTTCCAAGATGGCAAGACCAGGAACTCCCAGCAGAGCCCGTCACCCACTCAAACACTTTTACACATAGGGAGAGAGGTGACAAAAATGAGGGCCACCAAAGGTGCTACTTTTGAAACATGGGAGGATGTTATGGAGATGGGAGAGCAGAGAAAGTGATTGACGGTGCAGTCCTACCCTGTGCTGGAAGAGGTAAGCCAAGAGACTTGAGCTGTATCCAGCGCAGGATAGGGGCCCAAAGCGGCTCAGCCAGAAGCAAGGAGAAACTTTTCCCCTTACCTCCAGGTAAGGCGCCTTTGCCCCTATGGGTCTCCTCGGACTTACGCCACATCCTGAGGTGGCACAAGTCCGAGTAGAGCTGAGCAGCTTCAAGCTGCTCCAAACTCCCTAGGAACGGGTGCTGGGATCCATCATAACTGCTGAATCCCAACCCCCCTCCTGCTCCCCACTCAGCCACCCCCAGGGCCGCCCACTGCCCACCCTCCCCTCATGGAGGAACACCTCCCTCCCGCCTCTTCCCCACCAACCCCAGAGCCTTGTGTCAGCCAGCCAGGCCGACGCAAGGCTCACTGAGGAAGCCAGCGCGGAGGCTTGTGTCAGCCTCTGCAGGCCAGCGCACGGAACAGCTTACTCCCAAGGAGGTGCAAATGTTCTTTATGGTACGTATGTGACCCTCCTGGGCTGGCGCAAGGGACTTGTGCTGGCCCAAGTGAAGGGCAGGATTGTGCCCTGAGTGTGATAAAAACACCCTTCCTCCCTTGACAGAGGCAATCTGAGTGAACACTTGTCAGGTGGCTGGGACATTCAAAGTTCCTCCATTATATAACTTGTAATTGATCATTAATTGATTATATCTGAATACCTTTGTTTATGAATAATTTTTTTGTCTTTAGATGGCCACCTGCCTGTGTCAAATTAAGCTCATCTTTTGGAAAGCTATTCCCTCCTGTATGAGAGACAAGGAAAATTCTGTTTCTGAAATGGCACTTGCTACTGACCATTTTTGTACGTGTATTCAAAATAACTCCAAAAACAAAAAAAAATTGGATGCACAATTAATCAGGGCCTTTTTCAGTCAGTTATACTTAATTAATCTGACTTATTAATGAGCTAGACCTTGCATCCCTGGATTGTATCCAAAGAAAGTGAATCCTGACTGAGTCTCATTGAAACATATGGGACATATGGGAACATATAGTCATGATCAATTTGGCTCCATTTCATTGAAGGTTAGTTAAGATTCACTTTTTTTTTTTTTTTTTGCTACAACAGTATCTAATGTTAACTCTAACTATTCACAAATCCTTAGAATGCTATTTCACTTCTTGGTAATTAATGTGGCATTCTTGATTTTTTTTTTTTAAAAAGCCATGGTTCTCAGATGTGAATCAAGAAGCAAAACCTCTCTTCATAGCACTCTAGAACCAGTTTGGCTTCCCCAACATGCCATTTCCACATTCATAGGTAACCTCTAAGTCCCCGAATGAAAAAAGCCAACATTGTAAATTTGGATGAGGGAATACAATTAAAGGCAGAGAAGCACTTTGAAGGTCTTCATTTTGGCTACCCCACCTGAAACTCTTACAGGAGCAGCAATATTATACTATCCATGTATACACAGTTATGGTTCCTTACCATATCACTCTCAGAAATACTTGAAATACTTGCAACATCAAGGCTCATTGCTATCTTGACAGGTTTTCCTGTGGAAGTGAAAAGAGAGTTAAATTTACACAAAGAAAAATGAAAATACCATTACATGTGTATAGATTAAAAGCACTATCTCTTATCTTTCTGTATAAAGCCACTGAGTGGCACTGCATTCAAACAGGCACCATATTCTTACAGGTATCCAGAAAGCAGCCATTTGATTTTAGTGATATAAAAATATGTGACTACAGTTATAACTGCTTGGTCCACCCAAAAGATAAGCATTCCTGAAATATAAAGATGAGTGGCTTTGCAACAAACACTTTTTGGGGTGGGTGGGGGGGAACCCAAACATTTTTGCTGTTGTTATTATACTGATAGCCTGGCTGCCTATTTTATTTTCTGCAACATGGCCACAAGTTTGATGATGATGAAGAAGAAGAAGAAGAAGAAGAATATTGATGTACTGTTTTTCAACAAAAAGATTCTCAAAGTGGTTTGCAGAGAAAATTATATAATGCAATGACTCCCTGTCCTAATGGGCTCACCATCTAAAACATGTGCTGCAAATACGTGCTAGCCACTTCAGTGGTGTTTTTCCACAGATGTAACAGTGAGAGCTGGTAACAAGATCTGAAGCAAACCTGAACAGGTGGTGCTCCACAGAATTAATAAGCAGAATAAAATCCTATGCTTGTGTGAATCCACCTCATTTCTTCTCTGCTTCCTCCTTTGCTATCCTGAGCCTGCTGAAACGTTTCACATTAGCCGGTTTTTCTCTGTCCTGATCTCCACTAAAGCCTGCTTTAAGAAAACATATAGCATAGACTAATTATAGCTGCAAGTGAAACTGCTGGGAACTATCAGCCCAGGACCATGGTATTGTTTTATGACTCCCCACTTTCCCAAGGAACAGGAAATTTCAGGGCAGCCTTTTATAGGGTCTTGTGATGAGACAGTAATGGAACGTTATGGTGCCTTTCGCAATACATTACACTGGTTGAACAGAAGGAACCAATATCAGTGCATAGATTGCAGTGATAGATCCTAAAACAGCATCCGTTCCCCAAAGCATCATGTTCTTGCTAACTAGTTGCAACTCTATCTTCTGGTCAGGTTGTTCTTCCCCACCGCTTTTCTTCACACACGGCTGCCAAGTCAAATGCTGATATCTTTCTTGCTCTGGCAGTGACCAAGAGCCCAATCCTGGGCTTGGCGCACCGGCTCACCTCTGGCACGCAGTGTCAGAAATGTGCTGTAAGGCACTTTGTGGGCCCTAACTCTGGGTGAGTGCCGGTGGTAGCCCAGCGCTGGCCAGCACCAGGCTACCGCCAGGCAGGCACCCAACCTCTGCAGTTCTGCGGTCGCGCGGACTGCTGAGCAGCAGAGAGGTAAGCAGGGGCATGAGGGGAGGTGGCGTTCTGGGGAGGGGGAGGCGAGGAGAGGGCAGGGAGAGGCATGCTGGGAGGAGGGATATTTCAAACTATGTTGAAACATCTGTATTCTATCAGAAGTTATAGCTAAATAACCAGAAAAGGAAAACAAAAAGTGGACTTTCTTAGCTCAAACCTGACCAATGAGACTGATTGTTCTGAGAGACAAAGAGGTGTTATTATGACATAGCAGGGAACCAATAAGGTGTTAGTATGTCAGCTCTCATTTCCATGTCTCAAAGCCAATACTAGAACTTTTTATTCAGTTGTGTGAGTGCCATCAAGTTGGCCATTGGTTGTTTTTTTTTGTTGGTTACTGATTTGTTGGGTGACCTGTACTGTCATATATTGAAATAAATTAATGGGCGGTTATTATTGATCTCAGAAGCTAAGCAGGGTCAGGCCTGGTTAGTACTTGGATGGGAGACTGCAGGGAATCCCAGGTGCTGTAGGCTTATACCATAGTCTTTCGAGGCTGAAGGTTGCCGACCATATTATTATTATTATTATTAACAGTATTTATACACCACTTTTCAACAAAAAGTTCACAAAGCGGTTATAACACTAGTTTACTAGTGTTATGCCAACACTAGTGATGCCACTGCATTTAGGTTGTGCATATGATATTGTAATTTATGCTGTATGGTCTGGTACTGGAGAAGGTTCATCATGGGGGCGGCGCAAGGGGCTCTTGCACCAGGCGACACAAACCCTAGTGAAGCCTCTGACATGGGCCATAGTTTGCCTACCCCTAGAAGTAGATGGATCAACAGTACTTATTCTAGGGTTATTTTGTCAACCTGAGTTGACACCTGCCATCACTGCAGAATTAGGTTTTCTGGTATTATCCAGGTCTTGTGAATGTTTCAGCATTCCTGAACATGGGCTGGCTCCTAGTCTGGGAACATGGTCAGCGGCCCACAAAGATCAGGGCAAAATAAAATGAGGAATAATTCCTATGACTTTTATGCCCTTGGCAGGCTCTCCATGTGTGTGTCCATCCATCTCCTTGATAATTTTCTTGCATGTTTCCTATGGTTAGTAGTTGTGTGACCAAGATGTTTCAACCATCAAATGCCTGCAAATGCCTCATCCTGTGAGGGAGCAGTCCCAGAAGACTCCACCAGGTAAGGGAACTTTACCTGGGGGTAAGCCTCCAATGCTGGGATGGTTTTACTTGGAACCAAGCAAGTGATTTTGCTGGCGCAAGTCTGAGTGGATGTGGGAAGGCAGATTGAGGCTAGGAAGGAGGGAGGGTAATGATGGTGCTGCTGCTGTCCCTGCCCCTCCTCTTGCCGGTCTCAACACACACCCCTCCCTACCCCATCCCCTGCACTGACTTACTGGTGTGAGCACTTCTTTGCAGAATGCTGGCACATGGGTGATCACTGCTTGCAGTTGCGGCTTGACTGTGTGGAATGGCAGGTCACCTTTTGCGACTGCAGTGAAGCATGTTGTGCCAGAACGTGCATTCTGGAGGTGCAGCTGGCCCATAGGATTGGGCCCTGAAGCTACCAGTTGATTCATAGGGAATCACCACATTCTGCTCAGTGGAGAGCTAATTTAAACTGAGAGAGAATGTGGTAAGTCTCCCATGTCATAATCTCCTTATGAGTTTTAGCATGTCACCACTAGCACTATGTCACATTGTTCTTGAACATTTGAATCAGGTTTAAGGCAGCCTTATTGAATCAAATAAATGGGATGAAAATAGGCAAGAGCAAAGCTAATTTTAAAATAACCAAGACATTTTCTCTATGCAAGGATGAATGCCTGTTTGGTGAGTGCTATTTATATAACTGTAACATATCTTGATGACATCATACCACCAAAGTTTGGCCGCAAGTATTTGTTGTATCCCTGGGTGAGATTCCCAAATCCAGGGAGAGATGGTGTGACTAGGTAGTCTGGCCTGCTTTCAGCTTTATGACACAGGATGCACTTTCTGAAAACAAGGAATACGAATTTTTAGATGTGGCAACAGATACTCATCTCATCTGCTGTGCAGCTGGAGCATTGCTCCATTTCTTATACATAATAAACACAAACCAAAAATAAACTTCTACACCATTTACATTAAACTGCTGACACCAGCAGTGCTTGTTTATGCTGTTTAGGTGGCTATGGGAGAGTTGGGACTGTGTCTAATTAACATTGGGAGGCATTAAAAAAAATATATTCCCAGACTGATGATTGTCAAAGGAGAATGCAACTGACCAACAAAACAAAGATTAAAATTTAAAAAAAGAAAAAAGAAAAATCCATTACACATACAGATTGCACTTGTACAAACTTTCAGTAGCATTCCACAAGTGTCTTCTATTGACTATGGCTAAAGCAAAAGGTGTGTGAGTGAAGGGGGGGGGAGTGTTTTCAAACTTTAAAAAGAAAAGATCCTTCCCTGCTTTCTGTTATTTTTTCAGGGATTGTGGCAAAAGAGCTGCAAAAGTGTTGGCTTTGTGATCTCTGAATGGCTAGGATCACCCTTATAGCCTTTACAGGGAGTATGCCCTCATTCTAAATGAGCTTCCTATGTCCTTAGTGATGTCAGCAATAGCAACATCAAACTGGCTATATAGTATATACTGGTTATATATTGTGATGCCATCACATATGGTAGGTGATCCCTGATTGTTTTGGATTATCAAAGAAGGAATGAAAGAAGTAGAAGGATTTGGGGCTTAAAAGCAACAAAACAAAATAGATTGGGGGGGGGGTTAGGGATGCATCAGGTCCCATGTTCCTCCTCTGGCATCAAAAACAAGGATATTGAGTTGTAGGGTTGAAAGTCACCTGCAATCTGGGCTCTTCAGAGACCTGCTGGTATGCTTGATGCCCACAAAAGCACAACCAAAACTGGAATTCAGAAGTCTACTCCTGACATTTCAATTTCCCACCAGTAGGAGGAGCTTTTCAACCAGATTTTGAAATATTTGTCCCTGATGCTTGCTAGTTGGTGAACTTCTGTTAACCCATCTTCTGCTGGTATATATTTCTAGGCTTTGGGAGGAACATGGCAAGTCAAGGAATAGTAGTCCCTGAGGGATCTCCCATAGATTTTGAAACTACGCCTAAACAGGGCTGGTGTGAGACAGAAACTGACAGAAAGACATTAAGAAACGTGGTCATTCACTATATGAAGAACTTGAATATCTCATGGCTTAGAGACGGTGGAAAATGGGGGGGGGGAGTGCAGCTTTATTCTTCTGCAAAGGAGTAGCAAGGTTTTGCCGTAATCCCTACTGCCTCTAAAGCCCTCTCTTCTTGTGCACCCTTGCCTCCCACATTCTGTCAGGAAATATCCTTTCAGGCACTTGACATCACTTTCTGGGACTGAGAAAAAATTTCAAGGATAGAGTCCCCTTAATTTTCAAAAGGTCTTATTTGTTGGGATTTAATTAGCTGCAGAGAGTCATTTTAGAGGACAGCTAACATCAACCAAACACTCAGAAGGTGGCTACATGCCTTGGATAGCAAGGATGGAATAATTTGGCAAGTACGGGCCAAAAGTAGAACCCCTCCCTGGCTCCAGCATGAATAATTTCTTTCTGCCCCACCTTGACTCTGGAAGCTCATGGCCACAAAGCCCATGCCATGTGACAGGATGATTTTAGTTCAGAATGTAACATTTTGACAAGTGGAACCCTCATGTCTTTTAAAAGCTGGAGGAAGAGACAGACCTAGGGGTGGAATTCTAAGTCAAGAACAAGGTTAGATCCTGTTAACTACTTGGTGCTAGGGATGTAACTGGTACACGTGTTTAGCATATGCAGGCCCCAGAACGTATGTAGGGAATTCTTTCATACCCAGTAGGGTAGCCAACCTTCCAGGACTCGTATGGAGTTTTCAGGAATCAGTGTTGATCTCCAGGAGACTATTGAAGCAATCCTGGAGATTTTAACAGGGACTCCTTGACTTTGGCCCCAATTCTGATGGAGAACTGAACATTGCAGTATTATGGATTTTGCTGTTCCAAAATACAGCAATCCAGGAAGTATTTGGATTCCTTACATTTACATATATTCAGTCTAAATATTGATGCTTTCCATTTTCTTACATCTCATATATCTGAGGCAATGAGGATTATTAGTAGTAGTAATAGTAGTAGTAGTAGTAGTAGTAGTAGTAGTAGTAGTAATAGTACTAAAAATACTAATAAATGTCTGCTTTTTAAAAGGCCTTGGGGAAAAGTGCTTCTATGAATGTAAAGAATGTCATCTGATTGGAGGAAGTTTGAAAATATCAATGAGAAGACAAAGTGCTTTGGAGCATGTGCAGATTGCCACCAAAAGGCATCATGTCTTCTTTTAAAAAGTGTATTTTTTAGAAAGTGGGGAAATCAAATTAAAGACACACACTTTTTCTGGCTTTACTTCCTACTCTGGCAGAGAGCTGAAACTCTTGTCAGACCAGGATATATACTGGCCAGACAGCAACTAAAATTCTTACATAAATACTATAAGAAACTCTGCCCAAATTTCCTTCTCAGATCATAAATCCCAGAAATATTCTTTCACATAAATAAACCTATATCTGGCCCTTAGCTTGAGAAACTGAGAGCACGATTCTATGCATGTCTACTCAGAAGTAAGTCCCATTACAGTCAGTGGTGCTTACTCTCAAGTATGGATAAGATTGCAGCCTGAATCAGTATTGGTATAAAGTTGCTGGGTGCCCGGGGCAAAGCTCTTCATTGGGACGTCCCAAGCATGTGGGTGGTGTCAATGTGCAGTGGCTCCACCCATGCTCCCTATGAGGGCATGGGAGAAATCTGTGGTGGCTGATCACTGTTGGGAAAATCAAGGGGTCAGGCCACCCAGGTGAGCCTTTTGATAGTTGGGGGCCCTTGACCAGCACCCAAAAATGGCCAATTTCTGACATGATTCCAAGAATCAAATGGCCCATTTTCTTCCCAAAATGAATTAGCTGCACTGTAAGTGTTCTCATCGATTTCTACGTACCCCTGAAATAGAAGAAAAAGCCACATATGGGAAGAGAGATAACTGTAGCACATTTGTGAAGCTTATTTCACCACAGGCTGAGATGGCTCAATTGTGAATGATCTGCAAAGTAAAAGGGGGAAAAAATTAGATATATTTATGGAAAGTCAATCATTTTGTAATTTATGAAAAAGTGTTTTTAGTTTTGTTCTGTTGTATGTCTTATAGTTTATGGCTGATCATTGTTAGACAGGTTGGTCATGAGGGAACTCTCTCAAGAAGGTTTAAAATTGAGTTTGGAAAATGATCCCCCCCCCCCATCTTGGAAAATAGATGGGTATTTTTCCCTCTCAGATCCAGTTTTGAGCCTATTTATTGGAAGTGCAATAGAGTTGGATTTCTCCTACAACCTCCCATAAATGACCAACATATCACCCTCTAACAAACCTTCCTGCCTACCTTCCCCCAACCTAACTAACTTTTTCTGATTATTCAAACCATCGTTAGGTAAAACAATCCAGGATCAAACTATGGTTTTGGCTATGGCTGAATAACCCACCATTTTCCCAAAGTAATAGGAAGCTGCAGTCAAAAGGGAAACTGGAAGCTTTCATGTTTCTCTAATCACAAGCGAAGTGGAAGGAGAGAAAGTGTCATAGTTCCTTGTTAGGTTTGAATCAGGTCAGTGTCTAAAGAGCATTTGTCATTTGCAGTTAATGGTCTCATGGCAATGTCCCTCCATTAAAAAATAATAATAATAATCAGGCAGCCAGAAATGGAAACAGTTTAAACAGAGTCCCAAAGAAGCAAAGGGACACTTCAATCTAGTCTTCCTATGATGCTGAACTCTAGATTTGGTGTCAGTAAGTTTGTAGGCAAAATGAGACCATCCACAGATAATTGGGAGGGTCCTGAATATAGATGATTCCTTTGAGGTATGCAGAGTTTCAATATTTCTTTGAAAAAAAAACCTCTAAAAAGTCAACTCCTCCTCCCCCAAATAAACTCTGCCAGGGATATTTTTGTATCTATAAATAACTGACTATGTTTGCTAATGAAATCTGTTTTGGACCATGTGTCATACGATGTGTGAATATTTACCATAGAAGAAAGAACTCTTTGCAGGGTGCAGGTTGAGGAAGACTTTGGGGTGCTACTTTCTGGAGCCTGCTGGGAGCACAGATGTTCCTGCTAAACGGAAATGACTCCGGCTGTTACAACATTGCATGAAAATTCACAGTTTCATTCCAGAAATCAATGAGATGAACAACTCAGTGAAACCACCACCAACGCTCCTCCTTATCTCCACCTTCTAAAATCTTTAAGTGTTTGCAGTAAATGTCAACATTCACTACATTTCAGAACATATTTAAATTTGTCCCCACAGCAAGACAGCATACGTGCATGGAAGCAGACTTTTACTCTGTCTGGATGAAGAACTGTGTTTCGTAATGGGTGCTGCACATGCAACTCCTCCATTGGTGGTGCTGCTAGGGCTGTGTCAAAAAACTGTGAGTGGCAGTGCTGACCTTGTGGGGGGAGTGCATGGGCTGACTGCAGAGAACTGAATGGCTGGGGAGGCACTTGCTGTGGCACCTCAAAGCATGCTGGGGGCTGCCTGGAAGCCGCAGTACTCATGCAATCACAGCAGAGGCTGAGCTCTCGCCACCACAGCTCTAGCCTGTCCTTATAGTAGCAAGCATGTGCCTGTTACTATGGAGCAGGGGTGCCCAAACCCCAGCCACTTGCAGCCCTCAGGGGCTCCCAATCAGGCCCTTGGGGAGCCCCCAGTCTCCAATGAGCCTCTGGCCCTCCAGAGACTTGCTGGAGCCCATGCTGGCCTGATGCAACTGCTCTCAGCATGAGGACAACTGTTCGACCTCTCACCTGAGCTGTGGGACGAGGGCTCTCTCCATGACTTGCCGTTTCACATCTGTGATGCAGCAGTGGCAGAGAAGGAAAGGCTGGCCTTGCTTTGTGTGCAAGACCTTCATTCATTCATATAAGTTCCATCTCTGATAAATTCATTTATGTAAATTTATTCAAATTTTAAATGTTAATTAATTATTTTTTCCCCGGCCCCCGACACAGTGTCAGAGAGATGATGTGGCCCTCCTGCCTAACTGTTTGGACACCCCTGCTATAGAGGGAGAGACTAGAGCTGTGCAGACTAGAGTTCAGCCTCTGTTGTGATCACACAATCCCTCAGAATGTGGGTGGAGCATGCATGCAGTCACAAGAGAGGCTGTCTATTTCCCTTGGAGAATGACAGATGAGGCTCTGCTTCCTCTCCCTCCCCTGACCACACATCCCTTTGACTGCAGATTTAAGTGGATCAACTGGACTCTGTACTGTTATTGGAAGGAGGAAGAGGAAGACCACTGCAGATAGCCATTGCAAATGGAGTTTAAATTAAAGGAGATGCTGTGATTTATTTTTTTTTAGTGTGGAAGGAAAAGAGGTTATTGAAATTATTTCCCAAAATTGGCCAGTATATCCCCAGATTTTCTGAAAATTGAAACTCTTCTTGCTTATTTACAGTGAGTAGGAACAACCTGATGGGATGTTTAGCATGTTTATTTCACCAAACATCCCATCAGGTTGTTCCTACTCACTGCAAATATGCAAGACGAGCTTCAATTTTCAAAAAATCTGGGGATATACTGCCAATCTGGGGAAATAATTTTAATGGATTTTCACCCAACCTTGTGCCAGATGGTTTTCTACACCACTGAATACAGTTCTACACTGTGTTAACATACTCAGTGGGGATCCTTCTTCTCAGATGCCTCAAAATGTAAAGCAAAAAAAGTCACCTAAGGGAAACGATCAAGCTTATTGGTGTATATAAAATAGTTCTATTTAAAAAAAAAAACACTTAAGAATAAGTGCTGATGTACCAGTGCAATCAGGTTAGAAACAATGAACCACCAAAGTCTAATTGAAATAAAGAACATTATAATGCATTTGAGAGCTAATTCTCCTGATACTTTTACCCTCAAGACATCCATACTCCAGGGCAAAATAGACAGCTACTGTGGGCTGGATCTAAGGTACCACGAATGGAGGAAAAATAGGAGGTAGTACTGTTCCACAAAAGCTTGCATAAAAGCTTATGCAAGAGTTTGTGCAGTCTACAGTGGGAAGGCTCCCATGCTGCCACTTGTGCACACAGAAGAACATTGTTTAAGGAAACAGCCCTTCCATGAACAGAAGGTGCTTTCTGCATGCTGAAAGACATGTTGGGATTCAACTGTATCAAGTGAGATGGGCTGCACATGTAGAATTAGGAAAACATCTCCTTAAAGATTTTGGAATTGGTGAGTGAGAGAACTGGGATAATTGCTTCATAGCTTTTAAGAGACACATGCACTCTTCAGAATTGACAAGGCACCTATGTATTTTGTACTCATAAGTGGTCAGCCAAGTACAAGAAGTCACATAGGGAAGCTTTTGGTAGATCTCCAGCTTATAGGGATTCTACACTGAGAACACCTCTTTATATACACCTCATGTTTTAACTAGGCTCACAAACAATATTATTAATAATTAGTTTGGAGATCATGGTGAGATGAAAGGGAGCAAATAATTCCTCAGATATATTGCAACCCAGCTGCTCAGGTTAAAATCAGCACTTTGAACTGTCCCTGGCAGACAATAGTAAGCCTGTTCAGATGCACTATTGGTGTAATTTGCTCCAGATGGCCTTTCTGACAATGATAAGGGGCAGTCTCAGGTAGAATACGTCATAGCAGCTTAACCTTGAGGTGGCAAAGATGTGAATGATAGTTGCTAGGTCTGGATCTGATCAAGGTGGCATGAGGGGTAGGTCATATAATCTACTGGTCAAGAGTCCATGCTCATCAGATGCATATTCACAGGATCAGAGGATAATCAGAGAATAATCACAATTATCAACTTGTGCCAAAACCTCAACCCTGAGTACTAGTGGCAGTGATAACACTTAAAGCAGTATCAAAGGTGAGGGTGCCAGGGAGAGCCTAGTGCAGGGCTTTGCTCCTAAGCTCCCAGCAACATGGAGCTGGACCTGGATCTGATAAAAATGTTTATGGTTTTCTTAACAGCTGGAGTGGATGAATGGCACTCTAGGTCTTGCCAAGCAACCTTCAGCCCCCAGTCACCACAACCAAACTTTAGAAGTCATTCACACATTGTATCTAAGTTGTTTTAAGTATGCACCTTCAAATCTGATTGCAGCAAACATGTTTGTAAGCAAGCATTTATCATACAGGTACCGAAGGGAGCCAAGATTTGAGTGTAGCACCCTGTTTGATGCCTACTCATTGCATTCATCTCCTAGGATAGTAGATGAATACTCTAAGGTCTGGTGAACTACAGCCCATCCCCATTCATTTGCTGCACTCTGCAAAGGATGAGAGGAACCCCTCAGAACACTGCCACATATACCTACCCAGATCCCAATCATGTCATCAGCACCTCATGATCAATGGTATCAAGTCCTCAGAAAGATCTCCTGAGATCAGTGCAGTTCAATTTACCCCATCTCTCTTTATAGAGCATTGACCAAGGCCACAGCCAGGCTCCATATGAAAACGTACTGTTCATTTATCTTATTTTTGCCATGTCACCAGAAATGAAACCCTTTTCCTCAGGAGACACGACTAGCCCCTTCTCAGTGGTTCTCAAACTGTGGGTCTGGAACCCACCAGTGGATCATGGCCCAATTTTGGTGGTTTGTGCAACTGACATAGCAGATGAGGTTCTGTGCATCAAGAGTGAGGCGCGCTGCTACTTGGGGGAGGGGGGAAGCACTGCTGCCCAATCATCACTGTAGCCACAAGCCTTGGTATTTATAAGTTAGGCAGCAGCCTCGAAGGGCCTCTAAAAAGCTTGAGAACCACTGCTTTAAATCTTTCAAAGGTTAGTAAAGACCTTCCTGTTGACCTATAATGTAGTTGTGTATGTTTCCCCTTAACTGATTTTATGGTCTTTTTTCCTGTGTGTTATGATGTTTTTCAGTCCAAACCTAACCCCTTCCTCTGCTAGCATAGCTACCACTGTGCTGGCAGAGGCTGCTTTATGGCTGCCACAAAGCAGCCTCCACTGCAACACAAGCCTGCTGGTGGGAAGGCCACAGAGGTCTTCCGTGTACTAAGGGGTCCACGGACACTCACTGGAGCAAGGGGTTGGAGTGAGGCAGGGAGGGGGATGAACGGGGTGAGGGGAGTGCAAAATGAGGGAGAAAATTCAGAACTTGTGCCAGGGAAAGGCACTCTGGAAACAGGCATCCTAAGCTGCCTCCCTTAGTATAAGGTGCTGATAAGCCAACGCTAAAGCAAATTCTCAAGGAAGGTGTAAGAGGATGTCAGAGAAAAAGCCATTTGTCGGCATTTACTTACTTTCAGTATATTCTTCCTGACAAATTGCTGAGCTCTGTTCCTTGTCACTCAGTCCATTTGTATTGCTGGAACAAAATCAACATGCCTGAAAAAAACACAGTGCAAGGGAAGGCTGTATATTGAAATGCGGCTTGCTACTTGTCAAGCATTTACCGAAACTGGATTATTTGAACGAAGGTCTAACAAACTCACCGTCAGCTTTCATGTTGTGGCAGCTAATAACCTACTTCAGTCATTGCTGCCTGAGCTCAGTCAAGCAGATGTTTGTTCCGGTGCTGGGATTTTCACTCATTCAACAAAAGAGGTTTTCTTACTTGATGTCTGCAGGCTGAGATCCCTTTCCTCAAAGGGACACACAACTCAGTAAAGCACTCCGTGGGCTTTCCCAGGACTTTACTGGCCACATTGTTCAGATTGCCCCTCCCCTCTTGAAAGCTGTTCCAGCCCAAGCCATCATCCAACATAGTCAATGAGACAGTTTTTCCCAGTGATATCATCACACTCCCGCAGATTTAAGGTAAGGTTCCCTTGCCTCGAGGCTGCATTGAGGCTGCACCGGTGCTGAACCGGTGCTGGAAAGTTGGGTAGGCTTGGGCCCATTGTCTCTAGTTCTTATAAACTAGAACAGCAGTTCCCAAACATTCCAGTATCACGACCCACCTTGTCCTGTGCGGTGGGAGGCGACACTGCTGGCCAGAATGACTTAATAGGGAGCCTACAGAGTCCCAGATTGCACTGGGCCAGTGACCCACATTATTGGCCTCTGCTGGCCTCACAATGGATCACAGAAACCTACGAAAATTATTTCTGGTCAAACCAGAAGTTACCTCTGAAAATCGGAAGTGACTATCAGAGGCTTCTGCGGAACATTCTGAGGCCTGCAAAGGCCAATAGAGTGGGTTGCCGGCCCAATGCAACCCAGAAGAGACCTCCAGGAGCTCCCTTGGTAAGTCACTTGCACTCTCTTCTTCTGGAATGGCTACAATTTGTAGCCAAACAGTATCAGGGGTGGGTCCTAGCTCGCAACCCACCACACATGGGCTCACGACCCACACTTTGGGAAGCTCTGAAAAAGAATATATAAATATTATGTAATTCACCAGTACTTGTGGTATAAAATCAAGCAAAGGTCAAGGGTCAACAAAAGCTCTTGACTGATGGGGATTTCTCCTCCAGTAAATGGAAAGACTGGTGGAAAACACACCAGTCTTGACTGAACATTACAACACTGTGGCAATTTCAGCCCTTTTTTGTTTTTCACAACAGTAGAAAAAGTTGCCAGAACGTGTTGATCAGTCAGTAAGTGGTACATTGTCTTCTGTAACTACAGTTTGTCCCAGGTGAACATTTTTGTTCCAGAACGCAAGCTACTCCCACACTTTCATCTGTGAACTGTAGTGAAACTAAGCCTCTTGCCAAAATCCACCTGAAAAAAAAGCTTGTTTGAGTTCTATTGTTTAATCTTGTGAGCATATTCAGTGCATCCCAGCTTGTGCCCAGGGCGGACAACTTTTTCTATGGTGGTGCCTCCAATGTGGAACACCTTCCCATTTGAATTAAGAACTGCTCCTTTATGTTAACATTCTAATGGGGACTGAAACCCTTTTCATTTCATTTGGCTTTCTCCCTTTAAGTTTTTCAGTCTTTTTGTTACTTAGTTTTGTCTTGTTGTGCTTTATACAATTTTTATTGACTGTCTTGTTTTAATTTTGTTAGTTCATCACAGAGAGAGAGAGAGAGAGAGAGAGAGAGAGAGAGAGAGAGAGAGAGAGAGAGAGATTATAACTAATTCAGAGTATTCAGTCTAAACAAGCAGTTATCTCAACTGTAATCATGCTTGTGTGTGTCTTGTTCCAGCATTCGATAGAATTACCTTTGTCCCCTTCTGAACAAGAGTTCATTTGTTCACTGATCCACTTTTAGATTCTTTGGAGTATTAAGAGATCCACCCAACAAAACCAACACATCTACTGTTACTGCTGTATCACTGACATGAGGTGAGGTTCAGGCCCAGGGAGGCACAGACATATGAATGCTCACTCTCCCCCTCCCCCCTTAACCCATTTTTGCCCAGCCCGCAAGTGTACACATTTGGTCCCTGTTGCGTATATGCAATGTCGGGCAGAAATGGCTTGAGCTCAGTCTCTCTCAGTACCTTCCATTTAAAAAAAACAAAACATACACTGTCACTCTTCCCGCCTCTCCAGAAATAAACTCACCTTTCCCCATTCAGAGCTAGGGAGAGCTCAATGACATGCCCCCTGAGGCAACTGGAAAATTGTCTCCCCTGGTGCTTTAGAAAGAGCTGATCCTTCATGCAGGTTCCCTGCTTTTTCATGGTTTTCATCAAACAGAATGGAGGCAATTCTTCCTGCTGCCTCTTCAGAGATTGCTGATGCAGGTGTCGTGCTTTTTTTTTAAAATCAGAAGCCTGTCACTCTGCTTTGTTTTAATTAGAAGACAGTCTAACCTGCTGAGGCTAATTGTCCCGCTGCCTCCCCAAAGATTGCTGACACAGGGCCCAAACCTATCCAAGTTTCCAGCTCCAGTGTAGCCACAGTGCAGCTCCATGGTAAGGAAACAAATGTTCCCATACCTTGAGAAGGCCCCAGTGATTGCCCCTCCATCACAGGATGCAGCGCACACCCCACTGGCACAACTGCACCAGCACTGGAAAATGGGATAGGATTGGGCCCTCAGGCACTCCGCTTGATATCCATTGGAAGCAGCCATGTTTGCAGTAAATCAGCTGCTGGTTGTTTCTCTGTGTATTGTAATGTGTATATGTGTGCGCTGCTTAATTCACTCTGCTTGAAAAGAAACAGAGCAGGAAGGCAAGGAACTTTTTATTTTTATTTGTTGGGTGCCTGTGCTTCCCCCCCACTTAGACCCCCATATACCCCCATTTGTTAGGTCTGGTGAGGCTCTGCCTCCCCAACTGCACATCACTGTGCTGTATACACTAAGGGTGCAATCCTAACCCCTTATGTCAGTGCTTTCCAGCACTGACCTAAGGGCAACGCAGTTCTGAGGTAAGGGAACAAACATTCCCTGACTTTGAGGAGGCCTCTGTGAGTGACACCCAACTGCAGGATGCAGCACACGTCCCATTGGCACCGCTATGCCAGTGCTGGAAAGCACTGACATAAGGGGTTAGGATTGCACCCTAAATTTGTTAACAGCGGATGATCTATACAATTAAAAGGAACATCTGTAACACAGAGCACAGCAGGGGCTATTTCCTACACTGTGGTTTCCCAGAATGCTCCAGCCAATCCTTCCAGTCCATGAGATACAAAGGTGGATATCCCTAACATTGAACTAGAACTGTTTAATCAGCTTCAAGGGAGATGAGCGTGATCACTTAGGAATGTGCATTCATTTCATATTGGACAATAAGGCAAACCGAAATGGGATCCATTTGATTGATTTTTTTCATTCATTACGAAACAAATGGCAGAGGGGTTTGACAGAACTGAATAGCATATTCTGTTTATTCAGAACTTCATAGTCATCTTTACTGAACGCCATGTGTTATGAAAATTAATGGGAGGTAACGGAAACACATGACATAATCGCCAAGATGACTGTGATTTTGTTTTTTTAATGAATTAATGGAAAAATAAACAAGCAGCAACTAATCCTACATAACTTTCTGCGCAGTGATGCAGCCACACCAACAGGATACACGCTGTATCTTGCTGGGGACTTTCAGATCCTGAAGGTCTCCTCTGGGTAAGGGAACATTTGTAGACCCTGAATGGGTCTACTTGGACCTGCACCAGCTCTATAGCTAGAAGTCATCCAAAAGGATTCCAGATGTTGGAAAGAGGTTGGGAAGAGAGATAGGATGGAGGTATCGCTGCCACCAATACAATCCCCTTCCTGACCTCAATCTGCGCTCCTCCCTGTGCAAATCTCTGCCTCCCTCCTGCCTCTTCACTGACTTGTCAGCACCAGATGACATGGTTGACATGCTGGTGCATGGACCCATTCACTTGCTGCTTATTCTGGCAGCCAGGCCACGCCGAATGGCATGTCATGCTTGACCATAGCCATAAAGCTCTTAGGGCACAATACAAACCAATAATAATATATTTCACCACATGAAGCAACACCCAAAAATACACTGTGTACCCTTTCTCACAAAACATGCCTCTCTCGGTTTTAAGAATGCTTAAGGGTGTGTGCAAGAAGGTCCAAGGATTCCAGGAAATAATTACTAATGATGTTGCAAAACATTAATTACAGGGTGCTTTAAATTCTCCCCAAGATGATGCACGTAATGTATGTCTTAGGAGGACACACTGTGAGCAAACCACTGTGGAATTCGTACCTGTTTTTCTTTTTAAGTTAAAGTAGCCTCAACAGACATACATTTATCAAAATGACACGCCAAAGTCCCACTTTCTGATGGTAATTCTTTGCCAAACTCATTGTCAACCTTGCTGGACAAGTGTTAATGATGTACAGGTCCAGCAAGGTCTTTCCATGAGGCTGCGTTGCAATCATACTGATAAGTACAAGTGAGGCATTAACTAAAGTGACTTTGGGCAGTCCTTATGTTACCTTACTGGTGCAGGCAGCTCCAGTGACATGTGAGGGTTTCTAACTAGTGATGTCACCAAATGTCCTATTTCCTGGCTCAGAAATGTGAATTTCAGCCAGTTGTAATGCTGGCTCCTTTACCTTCAGTGCCACTCCAGAAGTAACAAGGCAGTGGAATTGGCAAAAATAGGTCCTTTCCCTCCTCCCTTTTATGATGCCCAAGTATTGTGCCAAGGTAGCCTGGAAAAATAATCTCAGTTCCCCTCAGTTCCCCCTAAGAATAACAGTGCCATTCAATACTGAGGCAGCGTCGGCTTGAGCCATCATAAAAGCACTGTAAAGCACTTTTACACCAATTCAGGAGGAAGCAGTGCCGGCAAGAAAGCCTGTACTAGCCCACTGGTTTCACATTCAGAGCCCTGGCCACCAGCACAAGCAGGTAAGGCACTAAGTGGTGCAGGGGTGTGGGGAGGGTAGTGAGGAGGAGATAAATATTCCCTTTCCCCAAGTAGACCTCTAGCCACCTCCTGACCTGCCCTGATTACAGTGCAGGCCATGCTGCCTTGCTGTGCTATCACAGGTAAGAATTGGCCAGTGAAAGAGGCCAACATCACAAAGCTGTTGGGAGGTAAACTAAAGATTACAAAGGGCTTTGCCATTTTAAAATGCTATACAGTACATATAACAGCATTAGTATTTATTATTTAACACAAATTATTCTTTATATAATAATCATATATATATATTTATATATATATAAATTACTATTATTATTATAAATGCCTTCTTTAATAATAATATTAATTACATTTTGAAAAAGCCCTATGATTCATTTGAGATGCACCTTCTGTTCTAAAGATAATTGAGCATCAGAAGATAAGAGGGGCCCGGCTGGATTTGACCAACATGCCCATCCCACAGTGGCCAACCAGAAGCTTACGGAGAACCCCAAAGCACAGAATGGAGGCATCAGCAAAAAGCTGCCTCTGAAAACCTGGAGTTTCCACTTACTGATCATGGAGGGATAATAGACCCTCAGGCCTCTCTCTTTTACCTGTTGGAAAAGCAACATACAAATGCTTAACAGAGAATATAAATACATTTGTCAAGTTTTTCACAACAGGTCAGCATACGATTTGTACACAGCCATTTCTTGACATTTTCACAAGAACTTTGTTGTGTTTATTGTTTTATCTGGAGGCGTGCCAGACCGCCACATCCAGGAACCTGCAGCCTGAGGGAAGTATATGTGACAGCTTGAATACATCACCCAGTAAACGCTATGGAAACCACAAAACATTCAGATATCATCCTTCTACAAAGAATGTCCAGATGGCAACTTCCTTTTAAAGTGGAGAGTTCTGTTGCACGAAGGTTGGTGGTGTCAGAAATTCCTTTTGACTGACATCGCTCTGCATACCCTAACATTATGATCTGGGTGGGGCTAATATGACCCTTAACAGGTTTCTCCTCTTCAAGAGTATTTGAATTATATTGAAATGTGGATAAAACTACAAAACTAGTGATATGACTGTTTGGTAGGTAGGATAAAGCTTTTAATTGTTAAAAGCTTTTAATTGTTAAAAGCTTTTAATTGTTAAAAGCTTTAAGGTAAAGCTTTTAATTGTTGACAGGCTGGCTGGCGTTTTTTGCTTTTTATATGAAAATCCATGGGGTTTGTTTTTAGTTTTTTTTAATTATTGTAAATTGTTTTTTAATGTATTTTTAAGGTGTTTGTAAGCCACCTTGTGTGCCTGCTGGGCAAAAAGGTGGGGTATAAATTAATAAAATAATAAATAATAATAAAATGTTCTTTGTGACTGTTAGAATGTTGATTGCTAATAATTTAAAGTATTATGGAGTCCAACCACTAAATGCTATTATGAAAGCCTAGCTTTAAGATTCCTGTGAGAAACCAACGCTACTGGGTGCAGCGTCTTCTCACCTCAAATATCATGGTGGACATGATGCTCAAAAGATACAGATAATGGTGAACATGGTTCTCCTGCCTGTTGCTTGGGTAAGCCTTGGGCCTCTTGGTGAAATTGGCCCTAGCAATCAGGATGTATTGGTGGCCAGCCTCTGTCTTAGGAAGTGGCATAAGACTGGAATGTATTCTAGAAGTGAATTCGCACATGTGCTGCTATACTGGGACCCTCTTTGTCACCAGGGGTCCTTGTTTGCCGCTGTACCAGTTGTCAACAACATATTGCCTACACCGAAACAAATAGACTGCTTTCCTTTAATTAGCAAGCATTTTGGCAATTCCAAAATATGCTCACCATGGCATATCTGATCCTCATCACCTTCCTCCTTAGTGTTTCCAGCCCAATCAGCTAGCACTTGCACCTGTCATCTGTGGCTTTTCCCCATTTTCTGTCCACTACAGAGAGCTAAATCTGCCATTCGGTGACTTCCTGGTGAACCACAGTTTGGGGATCACTGGCTTTTAAGAAACTCTGTGTGCATCCATTTGTCTTTTCAGAACTAGCACCACATGCATGACTGCTTTTAGGCCCCATTATGCTATGCAGTTCCTAGTAGGTACAGCAAGGATCCAATCAGGTTGTGTACCTGCAATACTGTATTTATTTGGAAAGGTTTTGCTGACATCTAGTGTTGAAGTTGAAAACTGCACAGATACGAGCTTGCGAAATTTTTCAAAACTGAAGATCCAGGGAAATTTTCTGGAAGGCACATGGGGTGAAGGAAGAGAGAGAGACCTGAGCCCACAAGTGAGAGGAGGGATCCTGTTCTTGTTAGAGCAATCTGATCTTTTGGCCCTCTCTCCCTGCCTTCCTTTCAGGCAGTACTTCATTGAAAAAGCTACCAGGGCTCAATCTACCTGGGCATTATACTACCTGTCTTACATGATAGCCCCTACTCCTCTCTGTGACTACTGGTTGAAATTGATCATGAGGGCTAAACTGGCATGACATGGGAGTCCCACCATGTTTGGAATTCTCATCATTTTTTTTTCCAGTTATCAGCTAATGGGGTGATTTGGACCCAGAATGTGCAGGGCTGGCCCATTTATGAGACTGACTGAGGTGGTTACCTCCGGTAGCAGATCAATGTGGGGTGCCAACCTCTGTCCACCACTGCTCCTCCTTCTCCTTCTCCCCACTTCCTGAATTGGAAAAGGAAGAGAGGGATGGAACGGAAGAAGAGGTATGGAGGAGAGTGGTGGGCTAGAATGTCTCAGCCTACCATTCTCCTCTTCCACTTCCTGTCTCTTCCTTTTCCAACTGGGGGAGTGGGAGGAACAGAAGTTGACATATCACCAGGAAGGAAGGGGCAGCCTCTGGCACACCACCTCAGATGCCAATCTTGGGCTGGCCATAGGGATGTGGCACAATTACGTTGAATTCATCCTTTGCACTTGTGCCAATTTCCCATCTTAAATCCCTTCCCCTGAAACTGTGATTAACCATGGAAAGGGAAACTTTATGGGCACAATTGTATGGATTGGTATCAACTCTGAAGGGGATTTAATCAGGTTAACCCACCCCCTACACAAACCACAGGGGCCCACCCCCATCCTTTTTGAAACAGAAAAAGAGGTTGCAAGTTCCAGTCACAGAACTCCTTTGTCATGTCTCTGGCCTACTTCAGTGTATGTTCACACAGCCACTTACTAGTTCATGCATCTTCCAAATCTGAGCCCCAACAGAGAGATTCCAATTCTGTCCACCTTTCCAGTACCAATGTAGCCCAGAGATAAGAGAACAAATTTTCCCCTACCTTGAGGAGGCCTCCATGATTGCCTCTCCCCCACTGTAGGATGTAGCACATGCTGTGTTGGCATGGCTGCATTGGCACTGGAAAGCCGGATAGTATTGGGCTTTGAGTCACCGTACTCATATGATCAAATTTTTAGTTAAGATCACATTTCTCTTTGCTGGAAACACTCCCAGTAATAAAGTTACTTTTTCTTTGTGTGGTAATTGATTATCACTTCTATCCAGCAAGCGAAATTCATCTGCAGAAGCATGTAGGAGGTGATGGAGGTGGAGGAGGTGTGAATGTTCATCCACAGCTGAATCACACAACCCATCTGAGCTGACTGGCTGTGTATCTTCCTTCTGATATGCACATCCCCCAGTAGCTGTTACCCAGAATTAGAACTGGATTGGGGCTTATATTTTTACTGAGCCCCAGAGGTACTTGGGATCAGACAGGTATCTCAAACCCTCACCCTGTGCTGTGATGTTTGAAATGCAGTATAAATGAAGAAGGCTGTGCAGCCACAGACAAGTTCCATTTGTAATTTTGGTTAAATGATTCTGTAGAAAATGTATTTTTTGTATCGCCAAAGCGTGGGTGAGGCATATGCCATAAATCAAACTAAATAAATAGCAACTTCACTTTGCAAAGAATAAGAACCCTAATACTGTTACATAAGCATGAATGTTTTATGGGCTATTGCCAGCAAAAAATACTGCATTCCATTGCTTTGGCTGTTCACTCGGGAATGGTCTCTGAATTTTCATTAAAACAGACGAAGCCTTATATTTTAACTAAACATATTCATGGCAAATTATTTAATGGCAGTTGTGGGCTGGGTATCTTTTTTGACATAGGCAATTTATAGGCCACGTCGCATCTCCTCCATCGGCATCGCTGCAGTCTTTAATTTCTGGGCGCTTCTTTTGTCCTTGATCCGCTTGAAAGTGAACATTCGTCATGCCCAATTGCCACCTTGTAAATGAACGGAAATGGGTTTCACATTCCTGCCAGCCCTCCTGTGGCAAACGCATAAGTTCTTCATGTTAATCTCCACGTAACTTCACATTGTCAGGCTAGGTGCATATATTTTGACAGCATGCATGGACTATTACTATTTCATCATGATGACAAACAGTAAAAAGAGATGCCACAGCCAATACAGACATGATGCAGAAGAGTAATGGTCGGATTCATTGCCATCTTTTTTTACTGTAATGCAGTTGTGTTGCAGGTTTCAATTTTAATCAGAACAGTGGTTCTGGGAGAGGCGTGTTTACCCCTTCTCCCCAGCACAATTATCCCAATCTAAATTCTCCCACTTCTGAGACTGCTTTTAACCCCAGTTTCAGTTATTAGGAATACAGTTATTGGTATTGTGCCTGCATCTTTCCCCAACAGGACTAGCAGCTTCAGGGCTATTTAGATTGATCAACATAGGAGCCTCACCATTACTGCTTTCAGGTTACAGTAAAGTTCAGGAGATCCCATTCCAATTCAGATAAAAGATCAGACTAATTCTTGTGGACTTCAGCAGTAGGAGTTGAAGGCTTTCCAAGATGCAACACTTTCATGCAAAAATCTCTCATCAAGTCTTAAGGGAGGAATTTAAAATATGACTTGAAACAATTTACAGAGTGATTGAAGTTGAATAAAAATCACTTTGTCTTGCTTTTAAATGACAGGGGGCTGGATCTGAAAGTGACAAGATTCATTTGTGTTACCGATCACTTTTCAGCTTTCTTGTGAAAAGAGCCCTATCTTAAAAGAGACTCACAGCATCATCCTATTCATGTTTGCTCAGGTACTTCTGTCTTCCATGAGGCTCATTCCCAGGAACCTGTGTATAGGGTTGTAGCCTCAGTCACTGAGTTTCCCTCTTAAAAAAAGAAAAGAGAAAAAAAGCTCCTGTGGATGTATGCATGCTCCCACCTGGAACCACAGTGTGTTGAGAGATTAATCATTTATGACCCATGCTGTACTCTCAGCAAAAAATACTGCACCCCAGCTGCTATTTGCCCTGGGAGGGAAGTTGTCGTTGATGCCAATGGCAGCTTTCCTCCCGAGTTCAGAAGGGCAGTTTTGTTGGGACTGTGGTCTGATCAGAAATGGTTAATCCACTCCATGCTATGGTCTCAAATGGATCTCACATACACACTGCACAGCTGTTTAAAAGAAGAAGAAAATATGGAAGCGGAATGATGCTTTCAGCGTAACATGTTGTTTGACCCCAATTTTTTTCCACACATGACATGGCTCTTTTCATAATAAAGATGGAAGTTCAGCTCTATGCGAGGGACTGGGGTCATTTGTCCAGCTGTCATTTTCAGAGCCATCCACCTTGCTATTTAAAAGTCATATAAGCCGCCTATGATTTTTATTCAAGTCAATTTTTGCAAATTGTATCACACCTTATTTTTAAAATCCCCCTTAAATCTTAAAGATAAAAGATTTTAGCAAGAAAAAGTTACATGTTCATTTGAAGTCTTCGGCCTTGCTCTGGGCCATTCCCTCCTGGAAAGCAAAATAGCAGTTGGATCCCTCTGGGCAGCCAATTCACCAGGACTTAGGAAATAGGATACACTCCTAAATAGGCAAAGGGTTGGACTGTTTGGCTAGGCACATGCTTTTAAGTTAAGGACTCCAGGCCAGGAGAATGCATTACAAACACTATGGGTAAGGAGGAAAAACAGTCTAGTTTTTCTCCTGTTTGATTAGCTCCTACGTATAGGTGCAGAATACAAATTTCACAAAGCAAACAAACTTACCTACCTGTTATAGCTTATCTCATGCAAGAACCTGCAACAAGGCCAGGCAGTCAGAAATACAAGACCTCGGAGAGGTGCAAGAGACCTAGTTGAGCCAAAGTCCCTTTTCTGTCTCCTGGTCCATACCCTCTCAGGCTCCACCCCTACCCTATGTAGACAAAAGATCTTTAAAGGGCAAATCCCTGGGTCTGGACCTAAGCACTTCCACCACCTCTCTGCCACTTCTTGCTTGACACATTCCCTGCCTTGACAGATGGGCAGCAAAGAGGTTCCTGGTACATTGGAGACTCATCCACTCATTTCAGGAGAGTCTGGCTCAGAAGGTACCATCTCTGGGGGTCAGAGTTCCTTGCTGCCTAGTCCAGTCTCACTGACAGGACCTGGGTAGCTGATATTGGTGTCGGAGGTATGATCAGCTCCTCCTCCTCTGAGTCTAAGTCTCTCTGGTCAAAGCCTGCATTGAATATCTTACAACAAACTCTTTGCAGCTAAACTATGAAAAGTCTAAAATTGTTGTATTTGGGAATTTCCATGTATTTGTGTATCATGGAAACCACAATCTTGGTTTTTCAGTGGAAAATTAATACAGCAGGTCAAGGAACGCCAGTACCTTGGTCTTCGATTTCATTACAAGCATTCCTGGTCTCTCATCGATCAATTGCAATTAATTCATCCAAACCAGTGGTTCAAGCCATAACTTGCTTTTTCTTTTCCTGGGGCAACCGGTTTGTACCAGCTGCTTTGCAAGCTTTTAATGCTAAAGTCATTCCACAAATTTTATATGGCATCCCAGTATGGATGCCGGCATTAAATAACACAATTGAAAGGGTTCAATCCAAATTTCTTTACAAAATTCTCGGCTTACCGCATTGCGTTCCCTATGCAGCACTCTGCCTGGAATCAGGTCAACACAGACTGGAGTTACATGCATGGTCCAGTTTTTTAAAATACTGGACCAAAGTCTTCTTCAGGGCTGATCACGACTTGCTGCTAAAGGGGCTGTTGACTGATCCAACATTAACCCCTTGCCTAGTACTATTTCATAAAAAAACTCAACAGATGGGCCTTGAGGTCGATCTACAAGGAGCTCCCTCTCCAGAGGTTATCACCAGACTTGTGAAAACCAGACTATATGATATAGAAAGACAAGAGATTCTAAGTGCAGCACAGAAAAAATGTTCCCCTCTGAATTTTCATCTTAAAATTACAAGTGGTCAACAACCAAAATATCTGTCCCTCCTAGTGCACCCCCTGGAGAGAAGGGCCTTTACCTTGGCACGTTGTAATGTGACCCCCTCTAATGACTTACATGGCAGGTTTAGAAACGCTTCCTGGGAAGATCGTTTATGTAGCTGCAATTTAGGTGAAGTAGAATCATCCACCCACATTATGTTGCACTGTCCCAGACGTCAAGCATTAAGACAGCAATTTCTCTCTCCCTTGCTCCATGCTAAAACAGGGCATTCTGAAAAAGCTATAATTCAATTCCTTCTAGCAGGTGATGCATACAACCCTCTCAGTTGCACAGTTCCTAAACTTGAGTAATTTGAATCGAGCCAAGCTTTCTGTAGCAAGTAATCACTGAGCACATTACATCTTTGGCAATATCTGCAGAGTAACTGATTCTTTTGTTTTTTTAATAATACATGTTTGTATGTAAAATGTATTGTACGTTTGTATCTGTGTGTACACGTAGGTCTGCACATATACGTATACTTGTGTATTACTTAGGTTTATATTCTCTCTACGGTTTCCGTACAGAGTATTCACCTACCTAATGTTTATGCCTAATAAAGGTTGACTTGACTTGACTAAGTCTCTGCTATCACTCAAGCTAGAGACCATGGGACTGCCTTCTTTCTCTCTGGGAGAAGTTGCTTCTGACTTTAGGGAAATGCAAGCTGATATCGGGCATAATATAGCCTCATTCAGCACAGGGCTACATGTTTTCTTTTGTAGCTGCATCTAAAATAGGACCACACAGCACATCCTTTATATTGAACAAGAGAAAGTAGCACTTGGAAATACACCAATCCTAGAAGAAACCAAATAAAACTGAACATTGATGTATCATAATAAAAATATATAGAATTTATTATGCCATTTATCCATAGATGTGCTTCTTACCCTTGTATTTCATATGCTGCAGAAGTGAGGATCACTCTCAATCCAACCAGTTAAAATTAAATGTTGGAATCTGCCATCTTTTCAGTGCAGTGTGTGCTTTTGTTTTTGTTTTTGTTTTTTTTTTGCCTCCATATGGTTTATTTTCTCCTGCTGACACAAATGCATTTATTTGAAAATGAGCCACACTGATTTGCAACACACTTGGTGACAATGCAGAGATCTATCAACTGGTCCTTATTAGATCTATCAGCAGCTATTAGACATTATGGCTACATGGAACTTCCCTTAGAAACAGAACGCCACTAAATATCACACTCTGGAGAGGAACAGCAATGGAGGGATAGTGCCTTCTTACCCCAGTTGCAGACTCCCCAGAATCACATAGCAGGAAACAAGTTGCTGGAACAAAGACAAACCTTCAATCTGACCCAGCAAGGATGCACTTTTATTAGTTGCTCAGGCTGTATTCAGGGGAATGACAAGTTAGGGGAAACTTTGCAAATATACTCACAATTAACGTGCCAGATGACATTGACCCAAAATTATGATACTGGTTCGCTGCTTACTATACAAGGCAAAATAGCAGAGCCCAGAATGATTCTGATCAAGCTCTGAGATCTAGAAAGTCTAGCTGTTAGGAGCAGACGAAATGCATTTCTATAGACATATAAAAGAGACAAGAACATGAGAAATGTTAGAGCTGTGATTTTCAATCAGTGTGCTGGGGCACATTGGTGTGCCACAAATGGTTCACAGATATACTGTGGGAGTTTGGGGGAAGAAGTCATTTATCAGTTGGGCCATTGGGGGATGTGAGGCCCCCATTGGCAAGTGTAAAAAAAATTTATGGTGTGCCTTGACAATTTTAGTGCCGTGTCAGTGTGCTGTGAGATGAAAACGGTTGAAACTTGCTATGTTAGAGTATGACAGATAATATAAAGCTTACATACTATCTGACTGCATGTGGTAAAAAAGAATACAAATTTTTACAAATCAATCATGAGAATAAACACTTGCCCTTAACGGCTTTCTTTGTTACATTTATATCATACCTGCCTTCCTTCATGGAACTCAAGGTATTATGTATGGAGTTCCATGATAAACATCCAGCCAGCCATTAGGCAGACCTCAGTAAAGTGCGGCATCAAGTACCTGCAGATCTTACTGTGGGATCTCCCAGTGACTAAGAGTCAAGCTCCTTTCTTTTATTTTTCCTGAGACAATCCTCCCAAGAAGTCACTGAAGATTTCTCTGCTCAGAGGCTGGCCTAACTGGCTTCTATATGATACAAAGGAAACTTTAAAGTCCGGTCCCTGTGCCTGTCAAAATAATATGATAGAAAATGTAAAACTTTTCTACTTTCAAGTTACAGAGTATGCTTCATGCATGGTTCACAGTTGTACAATAGTTTCTGCTACCAAAGACTGCCTGCTACCAAAATATGCTCTGTATTTCCCAAACTCAAATAGGGAGGCCTGTTGTTTAACATTATGAGTTTGCAAATGCAAACGTGAAAAAGTCACTTCTTCCATCATACTCAATATGAAATGTCCTATTTTACTACAACAAACTGCTTTGCAAAGTCATTGTGAAATGGCTATATAATCAGCGTTTCTCAAACTGTGGGTAGGGACCCAGTAGGTGAGTCGTGAGCCAATTTCAGGTGGGTCCCCATTCTTTGCAATGTGTATTTTATTTTTAACCTATTAGACTTGATGCTGCCATGGTTTTGTGACAGCATTTGGGGAAATGTTACAGATCTGTACTTTTAACAAGCCACTATGTATATGCTTTGAATAATGATAGTCAATGGGGCTTACTCCTGAGTCAGTGTGGATAGGACTGCAGCCTTTGGGATGTTTGGGGAATGTTTTTTAAACAGACCAGCAAATGCTTGGCAGCCCAATCCTATGCCTGTCTACTCAGAAGTAAGTCCCATTAGAGTCAATGAGGCTTACTCTTAGGAAAGTGTGGGCAGGATTGGGCTGTGGGAGGGTTAGGAAGGTTGTTCTTTATTTTAAATAGTTCTTTATTTATTGTAAACTTTTAATTTACTTAATTAATTGCTTTGACTTGATTTTGTTGTATGGGGGTGTTAAAAAATTTTCCTACTTGATGATGTCACTTCTGGCCATGACATCACTTCCAAGTTAATGACATCACTTCTGGTGGGTCCCGGACAGATGTCATTCTAAAAAGTGGGTTCTCGTACTCAAAAGTTTTAGAACCACTGCACTATATAATTAAAGGAACAACAGGTTTACTACTCCCACCACCACTACTAATGAAGGCACCATTCATTTCTGCAGAGCGCAAGGGATGCAGAATAGAATGCGCAGCAACGGAGACCTCATTTCATATCCCCCCTCGCCCAGCAGGTGGCACCAGCGCACAAAGCGTGCCCACAAGAAAGATGGCTCTTCGAACCTTTTCCACGGCAGCCTACGTCGCCGTTGCCCACTACAAAGATGGCGGACGGTATCATAGACGAGGGCAGTACAAACGGGACATAGCCCGTTTCTCTCGCCCCCGCCCTGTCTGGCCCGTTGTGTACCGCAGATACTTGCGCGGTGGCTTTTCTACGGAGGCCGCCAAGGCCCAATTTTCGGAGTGCTGCTGAAAGGGCTCTCCGGGGCGCGAAGGAGGGGGGGCTGCGGCAGGTGAGATCCAAGAGGTTGCCACTCGAGGCGCTTCCCGACAGCCCTGCAGGAGCCCGGCTGGGCCAGACCAAGGTGGGTCTGTCTGCGTCAGCCTCCAGCGGTGGTCAGCCAGAGGCCTGCAGCAAGCCCCCCCCCCCCCGCCGCTGAAACCACTTCTACCCAGTGTTGCATCTACGCAACAGGGACCACATGTGTGCACCTGGGGGCTAGGCAGGAAGGGGTTAACTCACAGTCCTCATAAGAAAGGTGAGGCCCCACACCTGCCCTAGGACTGACTGGACCATGTCCCTGTGAGCTGCTGCCAGCCCTCCCCACCCCTCTCTAGGTATGCCTCTTGCACATGCACTAGGATCAGGTGGCTGGACTGTACCACTTCAGCTTGGAAAGCTGGTCAGTATTTCTCAAGCTGTGGGTCAGGACCCACTAGGTGGGTTCCCATTCATTTCAGTATTTTAATACATCAGACTTGATGCTACCGTCGCATGTGACTGCATTTGGGGAAATGGTACAGATCTGTACTTATAACAGGCTACTATGTATATGCTTTTAACAATGATAATCAATGGGACTTACTCCTGGGTAGGATTGCAGCCTAGGATTCTCAAGCGCTTGATGATGTCACTTCTGGCCATGACATCACTTCCAATGAGTTCTGACAGATTCGCATTCTAAAAAGTGGGTCCTGGTGCTAAAAGTTTGAGAACCACTGACATAGAAAGTTAGTATGTCAGGGAGAAGGCCCTTGCATAGCTTCCTCCCTGGCATGTTTTTTCCTATGTGCATGGAGCTTTTGCAAAGAGCAGCACTGAAACATACAAGCTCTTATCTGAAGTGTTATAGTCCAGGCACATCATGCTGAATGGATAAACTGGGTCTCAAATAGAGCTATTCTCGTCTTCTTAACTAAGGCTGCAATTCTAACCGCACTTTCCTGAGAGTAAGCCCCATTGAACAAAATAGGACTTACTTCTGAGTAGACCTGGTCAGGCTTGTGCCCTAAGTAAAAGCCTCATGCAAGCCTATGCATGTCTACTCAGAAGTAAATCCCATTATAGTCAATTGGGCTTACTTCCAGGAAAGTGTGGATAGTATTGTAGCCTCTCTCCCTTTCTGCCCTGTTAAATCCCACACTGCAGGTTGATACCAATTGCCTCCACATAAGATCATGATTAAACAAAATCATGACTTAAAAAGTATTTGCTTACTTTTCAAAAAAGCTCTACTCTTGTTAATTGCTTGGATTTTAGCTGTGTGGAATGCACATGCCTTCTTTTTGCATTCCCATGTTTCTCATGGTTGGTAGGCAAGTATCCTTTTGATTTTGCATACATTTAAACATAAAAACCAGCAATCCTACAAGTAGGGAATGAACTTCTTGATCTTCCCAAGGCTTCCTACTAGGCTGGAATGTGAAGCTAGTTCTGTGAAACCCTGGTTTACCTAACTCAAAAGGGGTATGATTGAAGGGTCTGTTGCATTCAGAAAACTTGATTAGAAACAATAATTCCCCAGTTTGTGTGGGATCCTGAACTGAATAATAAAGGTTATTAATTGTAGAGTAATGCAAGTACTCTATTGTGTTTTCTACCTGATAGGATGGAGAAGAAGAAAATTTTAATAAAATCCAGCATTGCTGCTTCTAACCTTCTGAAAGCACTCCATTCTCTCTGTCAGATTGGCCACTTTTGTGATGTGACAATACATACAAACCAACTAGGTGTTGAGGAGACATTTTTTGTTCATAAAGCTGTACTGGCAGCTTCCAGCAATTACTTTAAAAGCCTGTTCCTCAAGGATGAGATGCTGAATGCCAAGGATTGCAGGGTGACTCTCCAGGGTGTTCACACAGAAGAATTCATCTCCTTCCTCAAGTTTGTCTACACAACAGAAGTAGAAATTGAAGTGGACAAGCTGCATCGAATGAAGGAGGTAGCTGAAAGACTTGAATGCAAGGATCTTCTTGATGTGTGTAAAGAAATAAAGGCTGTTGGTAAAGACACCAATTTGAGAGTTCATTTGGAGAGACATGACAGTATGATGTCCCTATGGAATCAAAAAGAACAAACAGAAAACAAAGAACAAAGTGATTTGTCCCAAATTTTGGCAACGCCTCTGAAGAGAAATCTTTGGGACAGAAAGAAGAATCCCAAACTGTCAGCTAGATCTGATGTCACCGAAGGGATATCTGGACATCTTAATAAAGATGGTGTTGTTCTTGCTAAGTCTAAAGATGAGGCAACGCCAACCAGGCAATATGAAGTAAATATGCATGAGGCTCAGAACACAGACAGCCAGGAAGATAGTAAAACCAGTCCTCCTCTACTAAATCAGCTGAACTCAAAGGAGATCTGCAGTGTAATAAGCAAGATATTTCCTGGCAAGAAGGCGAATGCAAGTAGTTTGATTCTTGCAGAAACCAAGCGTAGAAAATCGCCACGCAATGTATCAAAAGTCTTGCCACAACTATATGCTTGTGACGAGTGCAATCTTTCCTTCCGTTTTGCCAAGCAGTACCAGTCTCATATGCAACTGGAGCATGACATGAACCTGGTCATTAAATATAGCTGCAATTTGTGTGAGCAGCTTTTTTCTAATGGTCAAAATCTAAGACAGCACAGACTCACTGTTCACAGCAACGAGCGGCGCTTCCCTTGCTTGTTGTGTGACAAAAAGTTCAAGTGCCAGAAGGATATCAACTATCATGTCCGGAGGGTGCATGAAAAGAAACAGAATCCTCAAAGGTGTCCCTACTGTGACAAGGTGATCAGCTCCAAATGTGGTCTGACAGTTCACATTCGGACACATACAGGAGAGAAGCCTTATAAGTGCGAATGCTGTCCAGCAAGTTTTGCACAGAAGTCTGCGTTTAATAACCATATGAGGTACAGTCTTCACTTTTGCAGTTCAGAATATTGAGAGATTAGCTCACCAAGCTTTTCCATTCAGTACTCAAAGGCCTTGTCTGGTTTGGTCTCTCGGCTTCTCTGAACTTGATGTCAGCTACTCCAAGGGAGGGGCCATAGTTCAGTGGTAGAGCGTATGCTTTGCAGTCCCTGGCATCTCCAGTTAGGGCTAGGAAGCATCCTTGTCTGAAATGCTGCAGAGCTGTCACCAGTTTGTTTAAGCAGTGCTGGGCTGATGGCCTCTCTTGATATAAAGCAGCATCAGATTCACTTCACATGCAGCCAGGGATAGAAGTCATAGATACATGATTCACTTTGTGGCTTGGTACTACATCAGTCTATCCACAGAGTTCCTCTCCAGTCATGTCTCCCTTCTGCACACTCACTGATACAGCAGTCTTTCTGTAACTTCTAATTATATTTCTTTAAATTAGTTGTTTTTTTCAATAGAGTGGCATCAGAATTGACTGTGGGTCAATACATTATGTCATAAGTATGTGATTTGGGCTGATAGAGAGATTATACTTATGCATCATAATTCTTTCCCAACAGAAAAATACACGAATGCGGACAAGACAGAAAACTCAGGTCAGGTTACTGGATGAGAGTGCCACCAGCAGAAAGTCCAGATGGTACAGGCTGTGAAACTGATGTTAATAACAAAATATGTGATGAAGAACCAAGTTCTGTTTTGCAAAGTGAATCTGTGAGTGACGAAACTCAGGAGCTTGAGAGAGAGTCCAGGAGTTCTGTTAGGGAAACAGAGTCTGATGATAGAGAGGACAGGCAACAGCAATGTGATGGAACTAATGTGAAGGGAAGGAAAACTGACGAACAGGTGTCTGTAGAAAGCGGTGTTGAAGGGGAAGAGGAAAGGGATTGTGAAACAGAAGTTGATGACAGCAATGAGGCTCTTTTTTCTGATGATGATCAGGATGTAGAAGACGATGAATTGGATGTAGACTACAAAGTAAGAAGCGTAAGCAAATGCAAGGTAGCCAAGAAATCTGCCTACATTATAACCTGTAATAAATGCACTGAGAAGTTTATATCCCGAAAAAAATATGTTGATCACTGCAGAGATGTCCATCATTCTTTGCCTGATAAAGTTTATCAGTGTGAGATCTGCAGCAAGTCCTTTGCTAGTTATAACACTTGGAAAGAGCACAAGGCCTGCGTGCATACGGAAGACAGGCAGTTTGCCTGTACCCTCTGCCACGCCACTTTTAAACGCAAGAGGGATGTGAGGACGCACTACATGCGTAAACATGAAGGCCGAGTGAAGCGCCCTCTGTGTTCTGTGTGTGGAAAGATCTTGAGTTCGAGAACGGCGCTTGTATTTCACATGCGGACACACACGGGAGAGAAGCCATACCAGTGTGGCATTTGTGGCTCACAATATTCTCAGCCATCACAGCTCAAGATTCACTCCAGGTCAGTCTTGCACTGTAATTTGTCTCTCACTTCTGCATGCTGCATCTACTAATATGGGTCCCCCTATGTGACTGTTACAGGCCATGCGTATTAACCACAGGGTAAAAATGAAGAATTGGTGAGTGTGGGTGCTTTCTTGGTGTGGAACTGCTCTTTCTTTGGGGCGTAGCCATTGACCCTCCATTGTTGTTGTTTTTAATGACTGCATCAGTAGTTCCCAAACTACTGTGGTCACTGGTGGATCACAACCTGATTTTTGGTGGGTCACCAAATGGTGATGGAAAGAACAGACAACTAATTTCCTTAAGCCCTGAGGCTATTGAAAAATCAGATACTGTAACTGCTAATTACCCTGCAAAAGAGCTTAGCTCCTGTTTGCAAGATAGCTGATAACTGCCCTGCAAGGAGCTGAGTTTCTTGCAGTTTGCAAGCACATGTAACTATAGAGAGATAATGTTTGAGGACCTTTTTTCTGGTTATTATTAGATAAATTAAATTAAACTAAATATAAAATTAAAATACTGTTTCTTTCTAGATCTCCTTTTTTTAAGGTCTGGTAAACCTGGGTGGGTCCTGTTAGAATAGTGATTTTCAACCTTTTTTGTCTCATGGCACACTGACAAGGCACTAAAATTGTCAAGGAACACCATCAGTTTTGGGACAATTGACAAGGCACACCTTGCTGTTGGTGGGGGGCTCATATCCTCAATGGTCCTATTAATAAATGACCCTCAACCAAACTCCCGCGGCACACCAGTGTGCCATAGCACAGTGGTTGAAAATGGCTGTATTAGAGGGTTGTTTTAAAAGAGTGTCCTGGTGCTAAAATGTTTGGGAACCACTGGACTACATTATAATACATTGCTCATGTACTTTGACATCATGATAGCTTCACTGCGGAAGCACTCAGATAGTCCCCATGACCCTGCATGTATATATGCACACATGCATATAAGGTAGCTGTCAGAAGGCCTAAGGTACTACATAACCCAGAGTTTGTTCCTCCAGTGAATAGGATTTAGCTCGGCTCCAGTAACTGGTCTTAAATTGGTTTTCCTAATATTTTCATATGCCTCTGAATGCAGGTCCCATACAGGCGAGAAACCATATATTTGTGAGGACTGTGGGGCTTGCTTTGCAGATAAAGGGAAACTTAATAGCCACAAGAGAACGCATACAGGTAGGTGTTTAAACCCATTCCCTGAAATCCTTTACAAGGGCAGTGCATATCAAGGCCCCAGTATTCTGATTACAGTTAATTTGGGGGGAGGTCCTAAATGAATAAAAGGTGAGGATTCTTCTGGAAATCTTCACTGGGTAATCATCAGTGTAGGTCAGGGGTGTCCAAGTTTATGGCAGGAGGGCCACATCATCTCTCTGACACTGTGTTGGGGGCCGGGATAAAAAAATTCATTTACATTTAAAATTTGAGTACATTTACATAAGTATACATAAATGACTATATTAAAGATGAACTTATATGAATGAATGAATGGTCTTGCAATAGCTCAAGGTCTATAAAAGGCCTTGCACAAAGCAAGGCTGGCCTTTCCTTTGCTGCTGCTACTGCATCACAGATGTGAAACAGCAAGCAGTGGAGGAAGCCCTCATCCCACAGCTCATGCAAGAGGTCGAACAGTTGGCCAAAACGCTGAGAGCAGTCAGGCGAGTGGGGCTTCAACAAATCTCCAGAGGCTCATTGGAGACTGGGGTCTCCCTGAGGGCCACATTGAGAGGGTGCAAGGGCCACATGTGGCACCAGGGCCAGGGTTTGGGCACCCCTGGCGTAGGTGATCAGGAATAGAACTTGTTCATTTGTCTTTGTTATAGGAGAGCGTCTCTTTAAATGTGATGTATGTGGAAAACATTATGCTACCAATGAATATTTAAAATGCCACAAGCGCTGCCACATGGGAGCGAGGCCATATAAGTGTGGTGTGTGTGGGAAGACATTTGGGCTGAGAGCCTCATTAGCCCAACACAATAATGTTCATGCAGGTAATTTGATTTTTGACTTCCTTTGGGGAGAGGGTGGGTGACAGCTGTGCACCAACTCTGTGTCTGCAACTTTGTGGGCTTTTGCCTTTTCAGAAACTCCTCCTTATTTCTGTGAGCAGTGTGGAAAAACATTTACTCAGCAGGGAGCCCTCCGGCGTCACCAGCGTATTCACACAGGAGAAAAGCCATACAAATGCCGGGCTTGTGAGAGAACCTTTACAGATATGTCTACCCTGAGGAGGCACGTGCTGGTAGGTCCACGTCATCTGTGTACACATTCTAGTAAATATGAAAAACCAAACAAGCCTTTTCATTTTATCTGACAGAATAATATGACCCGAGCATAAAGCATGTCAGAATAGACTGTCACTTGGTCTGGGGGACAGACGGTTCCATGTTGAAAGGTGGAAGTAAGATCATATTTATTGGCAAGATAGAGGCCCAGAGTTTAGCTTTCAGGTATTTTGTTTTTAACTAAAAGCAGGGCCAAAGATAGTATCTAGGGCCTGGAGGGGAACCTACTATGCAATAATGGGGAACAACTAACTTTCTGTCAGATTATGTGGGTTTCTCTGGCCCCCAGAAAGAAGCAGCTCTGTTTCTTCAGAGGATTTCCTTTTGCAGTCTGCAGTGAACATTATCTAGTACAGTTCTTTACATATAATACACACAGATATATAATCTGTTTTGTTTTTCTCTTTATTCATTTGTTAGTTCACTTAGGCTGCAATCCTAACCACACTTTCCTGTGAGTAAGCCCCACTGAATATAGGACTTACTTCTGAGTAGACCCAGTTAGGCTTTTGCCCTTAGTGTATTTTATTTTTTTTTCATAAAATGAAAATAAAACATTAAATACAAATGTTAGCAATGAGAACATTCCATTTCAGAATATTTTTGTGTTTGCCTCAATCATTTTAGAACTCTGATAATAAAAGCAAACCTTTTTTTCCCTTTCCTATTGTAGGTTCATGACCGGAATGCTCACTGGAGGACTTTCTTAATAGACCTTACAATCAAAAAGGATCGTAATTGGTCCAAAATAGAGACTTTATCCAATACGTGTGTGGGTGAGGACTTTACTCCAATTGGGTCAGGTGGCCAAGGCAAACTTTAAAAACCAGAAAGTATCAATACAAAAAAAGCAGAACATGTGACATGCCATAGTAACATGGGAGTTCCTGATCATTCACTTAGGGCACAATCCTAACCCCTTATGTCAGTGCTTTCCAGCACCGGCATAGCAGTGCCAATGGGACGTCTGCTGCATCCTGCAGTTGGGTGTCACTCACGGAGACCTCCTCAAAGTAAGGGAATGTTTGTTCCCTTACCTCAGAGCTGCATTGCCCTTATGTCAGGTTAGGATTGCGTCCTTACACATTTATAAGGAGAAATGGACAAAAGATGGGCACAAGTATTTCCTATACTTCTCATATGACCCATGAGTGGAAATATGCTGGTATCTCCCCATAGGTTCTACAGATGAGCCAAACTGGCAGTTTGGCATCTCCAGAAGGAAGGGATGTGGCCACTGAGCCACTCAGAGCTTGTTGTGGCATTCCTTGTTGAGAAGCAGCATTTTTTTTAAGCTTTGAGACAGATATTTTAGTGCTGGCTTCATTAAGAGTCTGGGGTTGGGTGGGATTTGCTTAGCATGGAAGTTGGTATGGTGGAGTGATTAAGAGAGCTGGATTAGGACTGGAGATCTGGATTCAGATTCTCCACTCAGGGCACAATCCTAACTAACTGTTAGGCCACACAAGTCATAAATATTTGCACCTGCCCAGGAGGGTTGCAAACATGCAAAAGCACATTTGCACCTCTTCGGGAGTTGGCTGGGTCGCTGCAGGAATACACATTGGCCCACAAAAGCTGCATCCAGCCTCTGCGTCTACGCGGGGAGGGAAAGGTTGCATCCGCCAAGCTTGGCCAGCGCACGGGTCTGGGAAGGGCAGGGTGGAGGCAGGAGGAAGGCATTCCAGGGTGGAGGGATGGTGAGTGGAGGGTATTCTGGGGAGTGGGGAGCAGGAGGTGGAGCTGGGACCCAGCAGTTATGAGTTTCCCCTTGTCTCCGGCTGAGCCACTTCTGGCCCCAGTCTTGCGCTGAATACAGCGCAGGCCTCCTGGCCTGCCTATTCCAGCGCAAGATAGGATTGTGCTGTCAGCCACAAAGCTTATTGGGTAACCTTGGGCCAGGCCACTGTCTCTCAATTCTACTCTACTATATTGTTAGGATGAAACAGAAGAGAACAAACTTCATTGCATTGGAGGAAAGGGTAAGTAAAAATTAATCAGAGCTGAAACTCAGCAGGCACTGTCAGGCATGCATAACTAACTTTAGCATAAATATTTATTCAGAAAGTTTATATCCTGCCTTTCTCCTTAAAATAAAGAACTGCTATACAGGTCCAGCCTACTTTTACATGGATTTGACTCAACACGAATGGCCCCTGCAAATGAGAAGGAATGTGCTGATCCCTTGAGAAGGGGAAAAATGCACCCTTTAAAATCACTTTAAAAAACTGAACAGTCCTTAACAATAGCCTCCTTAATGAGAGAGGGGGGCAGCTGGCTAACAATCCATCAATCCTTCTCTTCAGGGGACCCCTCCCTCCCCCCTGAGCAAGTGAAAGAAAGTTGATCACTTCGCATTGGTGAAGGGAGGGGCTGAGTGTAAGCTCTCAGCTCTTTGTAAGCTCTTGGAGGAGGACTGATTGATGGATTGTCTTCTTAATGACTCTTAGTCAAAAGGTCATCAAGGCTGTTTTTAAAAATCACTGGAGCAAAGAAACTTTGTTTTTTAAATTGATTTGCTATAGTGTGTTTTTTTTGCCATCCATGTGAGTGCTTGGCACCCACCCCACCTGAATAATTAGTCTCACCCTGTAATATAGCAGCAAAAACAACAATTTTCAACTCTGACTCCATTCAAGAGAACCAGTGGAAGGAGGGAAGACTTCCAGAAAAGTTGATTAAAACATGTCAGATAAGGGTGTGGTCACATGGACTACCTTGAAACTAATAAGTGCGCAGACTGGATCCCTTTCAGTCTGGCTTCAGGCCAGGCTTTGGGACGGAAACAGCATTGGTTGCCTTGGTGGATAACCTATGTTGAGGGCCGGATAATGGGAGTGCATCCATGCTGGTCCTTTTGGACCTTTCAGCAGCTTTTGATACCATTGACCGTGGTGTCCTTCTGAGATGGTTGGCTGAGTTGGGGATTGGGGACACCATTTTGCAGATGGTGGTACTGGGGGACTCCTGTTCGGCAGCTTGGCCCTTAGAGTGTGGGGTGCCACAGGGCTCTATACTGTCCCCCATGTTATTTAATATCTGTATGAAACCACTGGGAGAGGTCATCCAGGGATTTGGAGTTGGGTGCCATCAGTATGCTGATGACACTCAGCTCTCTCCACTGAACTCCAGGGTGGCTGTCTCTGTCCGGGAGCATTGCCTGGAGGCAGTTGGAATCTGGATGAGGTCAAACAAGCTGAAATTAAATCCGGACAAGGCAGAGGTCCTCCTGGTGCAGAATTCCATGATGCAGGTGCTGGACTATTGCCCTGCTCTGAATAGGGTAGCACTCCCCCTGAAAGAGCAGCTTGAGGGTTATCCTGAACTCACAGCTGCTTCTGGATGCCCAGGTGTCAGCTGTGGCCAAGAGCACCTTTGCCCAGCTTACCTTACTCAGTCAGAGCTGGCCATGGTGGTCCATGCCATGGTGGCATCAAGATTAAACTATTGCAGTGCATTCTGCATCAGGCTGCCCTTGAAGATAGTCCGGAAGTTGCAGCTAGAGGGCAGCAGTTTGAGTCTGTCATGTCGCTGCTCTGGCAGTTGCACTGGCTGCCAGTTCGTTTCTGGACCCAATTCAAGGTGCTGGTTTTTACCTTTAAAGCCCATAACAGCTTGGGACCAGCATATTTGAGAGACTGCTTTCTTCTGTATAGTCCGTTTCATTCTCTTTGGTCATCAGAGAGGGCCCTGTGCTGCCCTCAAGAGAGTTTAGGGGGATGGCAGTCAGAAATAGGGCCTTCTCGGTGGTGGCACCTGTATTATGGAATTCCCTCCTCTTTGAGTTGAGAACAGCTTCTTCACTGTTAAGCTTCTGGCAAGACCTGAAGACTTCTTTATTTCAGAAAGCCTTTGATGCATGATCAAGGGCATGATGGCTGCTTTTTCAACAATTGTTTTATACCGCTGGTTTTATCTATTTTATTGTATTATATATTGTATGTATTTTAAGTGTTAGCCACATTGGGTGCCCTTTGGGGAGAAAGGCAGATTACAGATATAATAAATAAATATTGAATTTTTATCCTGCTTTTCCCCTGAAGGGCACTCAAAGCAGCATTTATACATATATATAAGTGTTAAAGGTAACCAGCAGCAATCACTCAGAAATATAACTGAAGAACAGTAGCACATGAACTACAATACAATAGTCAATAAAATATACTTTTAAAATGTCCCTTGTAAAGGATGTGCTGCTTCTCATTTGCCAGGATGTTTCTCTATTTCTGAATGCAGGGATCAAGACACAGACCTGAAACCTTTGCTTGGTAGCCAATTTCAGGTTGGTCTCCATTCATTTCAATGTATTATTTTGAAACAATAGTCTCATGTTGTTTGAAAATGATACACAGAAATGATATTCTCATATTACTATTTTGTAATTGGAATATGATAATAAAAATTGCAAATTTGTTTTTTTCTCTAGTCAGTTTACATTATGGCATCTGATTTGTTAAAGGTTATAATTATTTATAACTCACCTTTCCCTCCACAATGCAGCACCCAAGGCAGTTAACAATAAAATATAAATACTGAAACATCACTAAGAGCAAATACAACCAATATTTAAAAGCAACATGTATATCACATCATAGCTGGCAGACAAAAGGTACAGGAATAGATACAGATGTTCTGGAAGTATATGGTGATCCAAAATTTGGAAACAATGCATGCAGAATTATAGCTGCCTAAAGTACAGCAGTCGTACCTTGCAGTTGTTCTGCCAGATTCCCAATCTAAGCCTCACTTAGGGAACTTATGCCCACTCTAAGCTAATGTAGCTCCCCTTTTGTTCCCCAACAATGGCCCCAGTTCTCTACAGCAGTACTGCTAGACTCCACCACCAGGGTAGCTTGCCTGTTTAAACAGCAGGGACATCTCCTCCCAGTTCCTAAGGCAGCAGTCCTTCCAGGTATAGCAGCACACCTCAGTTCTCCAGCACTCCATAGCCTGTTAGTAGTCCATTAGTCAGTGAGCCAGAAGGTCAGTCCACAAGGCAGAGCCATAAGTCAACAGTCCAGTAGGTCCATTAGCCACAAAGTCAGCCCATTCAGTTGATCAGCAAGCAAGTCTCCACTACAATCCACAAACCCTTCCTGCTCAGGTGCTCCTTATATCCCTAGGGACCTCATTGCCTCTAGTGGCTGCAGCTGTGCAGCACACCCTTTGCTGAAAGCCCAGGCCTTAACTCAAAGGGGCCACTGCAGACACCACATCCTATCTCCTCGATAGATCTTCAGCGGTTCCAATACAGCAGTAAAAAAAGAATTGATCTAATGCAGTGTTTCTCAAACAGGGTCAGGACCCACTAAGTGGGTTGTGTGCCAATTACAGATGGGTCCCCATTCATTTCAATTTTTTTTTTATTTTTAATATATTAGACTGGATGCTATCATGGTATGTGACTGCATTTGGGGAAATGTTACAGATCTGTACTTTTAACAGGTTACTATGTATATGCTTTTGACAATGATAGTCAATGGCACCTATTCCTGGGTAAGTGTGGATAGGAGTGCAGCCTGTGGGATGTTTGGGGAATTTTTTAAAAACAGATCAGCAATGGCTTGGGAGAGTTAGGAGGGTTCTTCTCTATTTTAAAGATAAATTTTTAAACTTATATTTAGTGTAAAATTTTAATCCACTCACAGCCCAATCTTGACCTGTGCGGCACCCAGAGGAGCAGCAGTGCCAAAATGGTGACTGCTGTATCCTAAGCACGCTGGGCAGCCACTGCTGTCTCCTTGGTGGAAGGGGGACATTCGTTCCTAAGGGTAAGGGTGCGGGCCCCGCAATGGAGCTACTGAGCCAGTTATTTTGCTAGTGCAGAGTTGAGCGGCCTCGTGTCGGGAGGCCCAATGCAGGGTTCTGGATCTGGCAGAGCAGAGCTATGCTGGTGTGCAGAGCTCAGGATTGGGCTCTTACTTGTTTTGATTTGATTTTGTCATATGAGGTGTGTTAAAAAATGTCCTGCTTGATAATGCCACTTCTGGCCATGACATCACTTCTAGGTTACTGACATCACTTCTGATGGGTCCTGACAGATTATCACTCTAAAATGAGTTCCAGTGCTAAAAAATTTGCGAACCACTAGGAAGAAAAGCAGATTAAAACAAAAACAAAAACTTGAATTTACTTGTAGCAGCTATGTTGGTAAAGGTGAAACATGTATCAACAGATGAATGGTTAAGGAAAGTTTTGAATAATCTTAATATTAGACAAATTGACACATTTAACAAGCAAGGGGAGAAGGGTTCAAAACTGCTTTCCATTTCCTTTTGGATTGTTAAATATAATACAACGATACTGCTGCATTTTTGTTGTTGTTTTGTGTGTGTGTGTGTGTGTGTGAGAGAGAGAGAGAGAGTCCTGCCTTATTGCCTTCTTTGCTAATCCTTGCAAATAAAAAGAAACCCTGCTTCACTGGCTTCCTTCTATAGAAATGTGCAGGGTGGGCAAGGTTGCTTGCAATGCAGGGTAAAGGCTGCTTCTTCCCAAAAATAGCTTCTCCTTCCCCCCCCCCCAATAGAAAGGAGTTCTAAAGGCAGCATAAACAGAAGTCCCTGCTCTATTGATTGGCTTTCATATCAAGGCCATTCTCTACCTTGTGGTTAATTTATAGGTAAACTATTTTTGGCAGCTAAGAAATTTTAATATGTAATGTTAATTTTCAAAAGTTACACTGAAACCGTTTTGGGGAAAGGATGCCTAGTTGAATACATATTGTAGTGTATACAGTTGCAAATTTCTGTCATCAAACTGTAATCGTTTTTTAAAGCAGTAATTCTCAACCATTTTTACTATGAGTTCCCATGCCAGTCTATTCAATCTTTAGGAATCTGCTCCCTAATACTTTTAAGTCACTGATTTTTAATAATGGCCTATTGAATGTTTGCTATTTGCTTTAAAACCAATTCCTTTTTATTTAGTACCTTCAGATTATAAAAAAAGAAAGACAGCAATTTAGTTCCTAGAAAAACTCAGAATTCAAAGATCACACAGGAAAAAAAAAGCAGCAGAGCCAAAAGAGTTATACACATTGAATAACACTTTCTGCCTGCTCTCTGTCCCCCATAAACTCCAGTCTAGAAATTGTTTTGCCATTGTTGTGTGAAAATTTTGGGCTACCAAAATCATTCCAGGCCCAAAGGTAAAGAAAGTTCTTAGCAAAAGTTTATCAATAATCACCACTCAGAGATGAATTCCATTTTCAGTCCCCTTCACTTGTTTGCTTTCTTATGGGAGACAAATTGTGCGTGTGGTGTGTGCGTGGGTGGTGGTTGCTCAAGCTTGTATGTGAACTTCTTGGAGGCATCTGGCTGGCCACTCTTGGGAGCAGCGTAGGGCTAAATGAACCAATGGTTGTTTTTTTTCCTTATGTACATTTTACTTTCATGATTCTACACCTTCAAGTTGTAGGTGGCAATTTGTTTTAAGAACAGCCCCCTGGATCAGGCCATCGGCCCATCTAGTCCAGCTTCCTCTATCTTACAGCAGCCCACCAAATGCCTCAGGGAGCACACAAGACAACAAGAGACCTGCATCCTGGTGCCCTGACTTAGCCCATTTCTAAAATCAGGAGGTTGCACATACACATCATGGCTTGCAAGCAGTAATGGATTTTTCCTCCAGAAATTGGTCCAATCCCCTTTTAAAGGCATCCAGGCCAGATGCCATCACCACATCCTGTGGCAAGGAGTTCCACAGACCAACCGCACGCTGAGTAAAGAAATATATTCTTCTGCCTGTCCTAACTCTCCCAACACTCACTTTTAGTGACTGTCCCCTGGTTCTGGTGTTGTGTGAGAGGGAAAAGAGCATCTATCATTTTGCTTCAGTGCTGCTCTGCACACAAGCAAACAGCAGCAGCAAAACAGCATGCTAAGTGGAGGCTAGACTAGAACCTTGACGAGCTACCTTTCTACATGCAGGGAAGTGTGTTTCGGGGAGGGAGGCAGGAGAACACTCAGCCCTGTCAGAGCCCAAGCCTATGGAGGTCTGCTCAGAAGTAAGTCTCATAAGAGTCAATGGGGCTTACTCCCAGGTAAGTGTGGATGAGATGACAGCCTCAGTCTCCTACTTGAAGTTGCTGCAGCATCACCTGCTCATCCTGCTGGACGCTACTAGAGTTTGAGCAGAGAGGCACCCGGCTTAAGGCAGTGGTAACCTAGCAACGATTGTCCTTTGTGCGCAGGAGGGATGACAAAGGGGCATCGCCGCCCTCTGCAGCCGGTCCTTCCCATAGAGTCTGGAAGATCACAAGGCCCAGAGTGTCGGCATTCCATCGAAGGTCGCCGTGAACGCTGGAAGGTATCGTTCTACGCCTCGCCACCTCTATGGTGACGAGCCCTCTGCTTTCCAAGGATACCTGTCTTCTCTGGCGCGTCGAGAGGCTCACATCCGTGGCAGCGGCTCCAATTGCACCGGAAGTGCAGCCTTTGTGTCACTCTAGTCCATGCCTTTCTCTAGATGTACGTCTTGACGTCATGCAACGGGAGGGGGAGGGGGAGAAGCAGGAGGCGCGGCCGGATGTGGGAGGGGCACGAGGGCCTTCCGAGGCTGTGCTGCTGGCCGGATGCGGGGCGCCTCAGTGAGTTTTAAGAACGGGAGGGGGAGGGGCAGGCTTAACTGTGGACTCGTTACGGCTCTCGTGAAGAAGGGGGGCGGGTGGGTGCGTGCCTGCCTGTTACCTGCGGGGAAGCGGTTGGGGGAAGGGAAGGGACGGAGGAATTGTGTCCTCCCCCCCCCGCGTCGGAGCTGAAGTGCTGCTGCTCCCAGTCTGGGGGGTCCGGCTGGCCTCCGAGGGAGACTGGGGGGTCCGAGCTGAGTGGGCAGGGCGTGGCTGTGCTGGTCACGGTGGTGTTGCTGGGTCGCCCCAGCTTGGTGCTGTCCAGGCAGGAAGCCCAACCCTAGCCGTGTCTACTCAGAAGTAAGCCCCATTAGAGTCAATGGGGCTTCCTCCCAGGAAAGTGTGGAGAGGGTGGCAGCCTGAGTTCCCCTTATCACTTTAGCTGCGGCAGTGCTCATTGGTGGGCATGACCTTCTGCAGAGTTGTGAACAAAATGACAGGTCCCTGCCCTGAGGAGCTTACAGTCATCCCACATTTGTGCAGAGGGAAGGAGAGGTGGAGAGGGGTGAGGCCAACTTGCACCGAGTGCCATTGTAGGTACTGAAAGTTTCTCCCTCCCCCCCCAGCTGTATTTCCAAATGTGGACAGGACGTCACTGTGCTTTTCTCTTTCAGTTCACAGTCATTCCCTTGAAAAAAGTTCTTGCTGCATGAAACCAAGAGCCACCTACATTCTTTGTGAGGATCTCAGGCGCTACAGATGACCCACCAGAAACAGGCCAGTGGCTCACCAATGAACCACAGCCTATCTTCTGCTTCAAAACCCATTTCTGTTCTGTTATACGCCTGCAGGCGTATATATTTGTTCCCTGTTGCATATATGCAACGTTGGGCCGAAATGGCTTAAGCCATGTCCAGCAATAAGGAAAAAGTGACAGCTGAAAGTATAGAATAAGTCCTTTATGTTCTAAATAGTGACTTTTTTCTATACTTTGAGCCCTCATGCTGTCACTTTTCCCTTATTGTTGGATGTGGCTTACTGAAGCAGAAAAAAGGCTGGGGTCCATTGATGGCCCACCAGAAACCAGCCTGTGGCTCATCTCTAGCACCTGAGATCCTTGCAAAGAATGCAGAACTAGGTAGTTCTTTGTTTCATTCAGCAAGAACTTATGTCCCCAAGCAAGAGGGCATATGTGGGTTCACTGAACCACCCCTTAGTTTTTTTTCTTAACTGTCAAGAGATTCTAATTATACCATCTTGCTTTGTTAATTTAACCAGTTTTTGCCCAGCCCACAAGTGAACACATTTGATCCCTATTGCATATATGCAACGTTGTACAGAAATGGCTTAAAATATGTTGGTGGATCACAAAGATTCTAGAGTACAAAAAAGAAAGGTAGACTATACAAGGCCGAGGATCACCCACTTCTCTATTTAAGGGCTTTCTAAGTCTGTCGTTTTGACCATCTTGCAGTGTTTTAGTATCCTTTGCCATCTCCACCAGATGTCCATGGAGGACGATCATGACCACCTAGCAAGCAAATTTTTCTGCACAGGCAGAAAAGCCCTGGGTCTTAAGTTACCATCTAGATTCATAATGAGAGAATGGGGTACAAATACATACTTAAATGTAGTTTAGTGCTAGTATAGTTGATGATTGGCAAGTTTGCTACTGGATGTATTGGTAAGGTTGGCCCAAGATCTCCTGGTGCCTGAGGCACTGTGCCAAATGCTATCTCTCCCTTATCTGGTGTTGCACTTATCTCTACTCTTTGTAATCCTTGATGATGCTGTAGCCCACCATTTTCCTCTCCTCCACACTTCTTCCATTCTGTCCACTCTTCCCTTTCCAATTCAGGGAGCAGGGAAAGGGGGAGAGTAGGTGGATATGGGTCGCTGACCCCCAGTGATCTGCTGCCTGAGGCAGCTGCTTCAGTTAGCCCCATTGATGGGCCAGCCCTGTGTATCAGTATACTTGTAGCAATATTTGTGTTATTGTGTGATGTGTTATAATTCAATAAACTTCCATAAGCAATATCACATTTTGCTATAAGTTTAATTAACAGTGAAACCCCCAATGTATACTGCAAAAATTCCAGAGTCTTGTAGCACCTTAACATTCATTGTAGCAATAAATGTGCCTTATTATTAAACACCACAAGACTTGGTTGTGTTTGTTGCAGCAGACTAATGCAACTACCACTTTGAAAACTGATAAATACCTTTTCCAAAGGTATTAGGCAAGTGTTTTTTTTCTTCTGAATTTAGGAAAAGCTAAAATCTTCCTGTTGCTTATCAACAAGTTCCCATCCCCTTGTTTGTTGAACAGTTGGTGATGTCAAAAAAGGTTTCAGGAACAGTCTGATTGCTCAGATATCGGCAGTGCATTATGCACAAACAATACTGTCTTTGTGAAGGAAGCTAGAGACCTGTTTGGCTGAACAGATGGAGCTCTGGGGGGCAGGTAACAAGTTTAAAGGCTAGAAAGTGAAAAGAATGCCTTTGAGGCAGGGAAGTTAAGGGGAAAGTAGCTGAAGGAAGGATGACAAAATACAGTAGGCAGTGGACTTAGATGCAGGGATCTGTGGAAGACGCAGAGAACTGACAGAAGTCAGTACACGTAAAATAAAAGAGTCTGGAAAAAAGAACTCAACATAGGGCATGGGGACATGAAGAGTTGCAAGGTACTATCATGAGCAGGGAGGGAAAGAAGCTGAGTGGAAAGCAGTACAGGGTTACAGTAGGGAGCCAGGCAGGCTGATAAACAGAGATTTGAAAAAAGAATGGATTGAGGCGGAAGCTTGAATGCAAAGCAGAAAAAGGAAACTACATTCAGAGTTCAGAGATTCTGGTAGTAGGAAAAGAATGGAGCAGCAAAAAATTTTGGAGCCTTGGGCGACTCTGGGCCAAGGAAGCAGGGAAGTCAAAGAGGTGGTGATGGGATCTTAGATTCATATACTATATTGAACTGAACAAATGATTGACCCATCTAACTATACGTATTCAATAAGCAAGCTGGTTTATTCTTAACTATGCATTTTAATCCTCCACTGGCTAGGGGATTATGAGAGATCCCAAGCCCCCTGGCTTTATTTATTTATAAAATATTTATATCCTGCCTTTCCCCTCACCATTAGGAGGTCCCCAAGGTAGCTTAAGATATTTTTTCCCTACATTTTAGTAGAATACAAAAGTGGGGGGGGGGGATACCTCTCTGGCAGCTTCTCTTCCTCCTCATCACAGGGTAGATGGTGTTTGGTGTGGGGAAAGTGCACAGTGCAGCTGAAAAATGCATTGATCTCACAAAAATCCTCCCTATCCCATATTATCCTGGAAGTGGAAGTGGGCCATTTTTTGTCTTGTTTTGCACTAGGCTTTGGAGAATCTGAAGCCTCTAAAGGCAAAATCTATGTGAAATTCTTATCACTGTTTCTGCTTCTTCCAAGCCTCGTGCAAAATATGAGACCAACCTCTCCCTCCCTCTGAGATCTTCATGTGTGCCAAAGGATAGCAAGGAGAATTGATAGTCATCACAAATAATGGCTGCCTAAGTCAAGCCTGAATTGGTCTTTTGCTATGGTTCAGGCCACATAATCAAGGATGAAGTTTTGTGTGCTTTACTGTGTATAGAGCAGGATTATTTGTTTAATTAAAATGGATAAGTGGGGCAATAACTTATTGAGTTTGTTGTTTTGGTGCACAACTAACAGGCTGTGGTTTTGTTAACAGTTTTTAGAGAGGAAGAAAATGGAAAGTAATGCTGTTCTGCTGGAATCGAAATCATCACCAATCAACCTCCTAAATGAAATGCACCAGCTGCGACTCCTGGGCCACCTTTGTGATGTGACTGTGAGTGTGGAGTATCAAGGTGTCAGGGCAGAGTTTGTTGCTCACAAAGCTGTGCTGGCAGCAACGAGCAAGTTTTTTAAAGAGGTATTTCTTAATGAAAAGGGCATGGATGGACCAAGGACAAATATACTCTTGAACGAAGTCCAAGTTGTGGATTTTGCATCTTTTCTTGAGTTTGTCTATACTGCCAGGGTAGAGGTGGAAGAAGATCGGGTTCAGCGTATGTTGGAAATAGCAGAGAAGCTCAAGTGCTTGGATTTGTCAGAAACTTGCTTTCAGCTAAAGAAGCAGATGCTTGAATCAGTGTTGTTGGAGTTGCAAAATTTTTCAGAGTCACAAGATGCTGAAGAGGACAGTGGTGCACAACCAAGCAGTTTGTTAGAACCAAAGGGACTTCTTGAAGCCCAAGGTGACAGTGTGGACTATTTTCCAAATGCCCCACTTGAAAGGCCCCGGGGTGGAGAGGGCTTTGAGGCTCCAGCTGCTAAATTAAAGGAGAAGTTAGAGAAGAAGAAAGAAGTCTTGAAGACTCCCTGTGCCAAAATCAGGAGAGCCAGTGGGAGACTGGCTGGCAGGAAAGTGTTTGTGGAAATACCCAAGAAAAAGTACACAAGGCGTCTGCGAGAGCAACAAAAGTATGCTGAGGCTGCTGCTGAAGAGAGCAGTGTCTCCAAAGACCAAGGTGTGCAGGAGGAAGAGAAGGAAGAGGTGGAGGAGGAGGAAAAAGAGCAGGTGGCAAACACTGTGAAGCCTGAAAACAAAGAGGGTCATGGCACCATTGAGCTGGAAGAGAATGTGACTAAATCTGAGGAGGACAAAAAGAACCGCAGTGGCAACTTCACCTGCAGTACCTGTGAGCGGGAATTCTTGTACGAAAAGAGCTTTCTGAAGCATATAAAGCACAGCCACGGAATTGCAGCTGAAATTATTTACCGCTGTGAAACGTGCAGCCAAACTTTTGCCAACCGGTGCAATCTCAAAAGCCACCAGCGCCACGTCCACAGCAGCGAGCGCCACTTCCCTTGTGAGCTCTGTGGTAAGAAGTTCAAGAGGAAGAAGGACGTCAAGAGGCATATTCTGCAGGTTCATGAGGGTGGTGGGGAGCGTCATCACTGCCTACAATGTGGAAAGGGTTTGAGCTCCAAAACGGCCTTGAGGCTTCATGAAAGGACGCATACAGGCGACAAGCCTTATGGGTGCACAGAGTGTGAGGCTAAGTTTTCTCAGCCCTCGGCACTTAAAACACACATGAGGTATGGACAGTCTTAACTAGCCTTGTTAGTTAAATCTCTGATCAAAAAGGTAAAGTCCCCCTCCCTCCAGGTGGCTCACCAGCCTTCAAATAAGTAAATTAGGATTGGACAGACTCATAAAATTTCAGTATTTTTGGTTTTTTTCTTTCTAGGGGATAAAAGGCTGATGCTATTGCACAAATCACACATCTATGTGATTACATAGAACAAACTATGATCTAGTGGCCATTTGCTTTAAAGCACATGTGTACTTGAACTTTCATGGGGGGGGGCCATAGTTCAGTGGTAAAGCACATGCTTTGCAAGCACAAGATCCCAGTTTCAGTCTCTAGGTAGTCTCTGGCTACTACCAGTCTGTTTCAACAGCATTCACCTAAATGAATTAATGATAGAAGGCATCTTCGTATGAGTAACCTCCTAAATAACTGGGAGTAAATTCATGCCTTTGTTAAAGCACTGGTGAGATTAGCATCCTGATTCAGTACACTAATAGGAAGAATTCTAGAACTGCAAGTGAAATAAGCAGTAAAATTGGCATGGAACAACTGGTTACAAGCTTATGCATTGGTAACAGCCCTCAGAAACAATGCCAGATTTAGCCCTTTCCATCTGTATATGCAGTTTCCAAATTTAATGGCAAATGGCACACTTTGAGCACTGAAATTGACTGACAGCAACTTCTTGTTACTGATTGCATAGCAATAAATCACGTTTCTGCAATCTCCACTTATGACCTAAGAACCAATCAGAAGATAACCTGAATATCACTGTATCTCTAGTTTACAACATTAGGGTCTTTCTTAGACTTACTTATGTTGTTCATTCCCCCCCCCCCCCCAAGGACACTTCTGGTCAGCAGGTACTCCTGAATTTTTCATTCATGAATGGGAAAAGGCCATAACATGAGAAGTGTGTTCTTGCAAAGCACTGAGCAAGAACTTCTGTAACAGATTCCAGGTTTAGGAACATTGGCAGCCTAACGTTTCCTCCACTACTTTGAAATTGTTCTGGCTCTGACTTGTGCCACTAGTTCAGAACATGATTGCAGTGCTGTGAGTGGAACTTAGAGATGTATAATCAGTGCCCTACTAACACTTCTATTTATGTTTCCCAAGAAATAGGTAAAGTGTTGTTATCAGTTTACTAAACTGGAATAATGATGTTACAAGTTACATACATCTTCTAGTTAAGTTTTGAACAATGTCTTAAGTACAGACATGCCCCGGTATCCACAGATTCGGTATTCACAGTTTCAGTTCTCCACGGATACCATGGAGATCAGGGACACTTCTTAAAAAGTAAGGGGAATATTTTTTTAAAAAATCTTGTTTTACCAAGATTTTTCCAACTTTCCCCTATTTTTTTAAAGGTGTCCCCAGTATCCACTGTTTCAGGTATCCATGGAAGAGTCTAGAACTGAATCCCAGCAGATACCTGGGCACACCTATATAAAAAGTCATATCATATTGTGTTGGCAAAGGTTACCAGGAGAAAAGAGGCCCCACTCAAAAATTCAGTGATAACCTATCTTATGCAACAGCATTTTAGTGTTGTGTCGAGTAAACTTCACAGCCTTTTGAAATGCTCTCGAATAGCAGTCATGAGTTCACTGATTTTGCATGTAAAGTCAACATTGTATGTATTAGGGCGCAATCCTAACCAGCTTTCCAGCACTGGCATAGCTGTGCCAGTAGAACGTATGCTGCATCCTGCAGTTGGGGGGCAGTCATGGAGGCCTTCTCAAGGTAAGACAATGTTTGTTCCCTTACCTCGGATCTGAATTGTCCTTATGTCAGTGCTGGAAAGTTGGCTAGGATTGAGGCCTAAGGCTCTGAAGGAGTCTAGAGAACTAATGTTTTGGTAACTTGAATGGGAATAATGGAAAATGTAGCAGTCTCAAATTCACTTATTTCCTAACTAGGAGATTGGACAGATGCATACCCCTGCCATGGAAGGAGGACACGCTTCTGTCCTCCTTTTCCCTTACCTAAAAAGTACATGCTTTGCAGATTCTTCAGTTAGCACCTCTTCTGTTTGAAATGAACAGGAACCCAGCACTCCCTGTGCATGTTCAATGTTGACCAAAGAGAGGGGGGGGGGGCTGTATGCAGTGATTTTTGTAAGTACAAGGAAGGGGCAGGTGGTTGGGCAGACTAAAAAGTGCCTGCCCCTGCCTATTTGGTGCTTTATAAGTACCAAGTAGGCAGGGAGAAGTAATTTAGAACTGTGGCAGTTTTTTCCCCCCTCCTTCCATCAGCAGCACTGGAGGGAGAAGGGAGACTGCTGTTGCTGCTGCACTTTCGACTTGCTCTCAGAAAGTCAGAAGAGGGTTGAAGTGTCCTATGGAGCGGTGGGCTGGAGAGGGTGGCAAATAGACCAGCAGGGGTCTTGCCTGTTTACTGCTTCTCCAAAGGTGCCACTGTTTGTGAACATTTCACGTGGCCTTATGGATGGACTAAAGCAGATATCTTGAGTTCACTGTTTTACAACCTCACTCAATAAAAGAGAAATTCATACTTCACTCACCAATTCATAGTTGTCAAGTTTACAACTGGTCTCATGCGGTTCTTGAATAAATATCTCTGTGTTAACAGGACACCCCAAGAATTCTGAAAGGCTGGGCATGAGAGGGAACCCTCTTTCTTTGTGTTTGGCATGCTGGTCTGTTTTTCTGCCTCTGCACCACTATCATCTCAGAAGCAGTCTAGTCCCACCATGTTGGACCTGAACTACAGCCAGAATGGAGGCCTGTGGCTTTCCCTGTAAATTGTTTTTCTTCTGATAGGATCAAGTGCTTCTTGATGCTTTTGTATAGGAGTAAACTTGTGTAAAAAAGCAGAAAAAAAAGTGGTGAACTCTGCACATTTGGGGGCACCTGAGACGTCTTAGGTTCATTTATTTTTTTAGTTCGAGTGTTCGTAATCTGCATTATGCGTTCAGTTAGGACGGAAGAAGGAAGTCTGCTTGATAGCAAGCATCATTCAGTAATAGTAATAATTTCAGTAGTGTCCTTTGGAACACTAGACTCCTACAGGTAGGATGGACCCTAGTCTTGCAAGGTTGTCTCTTTGTGCTGAGTCAGGGATCTCTACCATGATAGGGCACAGTTAGATCCCAGCAGAAGAAATGGGACTTCCATGTAAGAACTCACATCGTGAATGATTGTGTTTCACTTCTTTTTGAAGGAGCAAATCTATAATGCTATGGCTCAGTGACTTCTACAAACAAAACATTTTTTCCACTCTTGAAAACCAAAATATAGGTTCTGTTAAATTGTATAATACATTTTTCGTGGGGGAAAATTTTACACTTCAGTGAAATCACATTAGTGGTCTTGTTAATCTGCTTTAAACTGGAGGAAAAAAATACATCTACTGTCTGAAAATCGAGGCATTTTATTTGTGGTTTTGATTAAAGCAACCCATTTTTAAGAATTAAATTGTTGGTGGTTTTTCGCAAAAATAGGACATGGAGGAAGAATAATTGACGTAAAACCTGTATTGGACCATCTATGTATTAAGAGTCAGGAATATTTCGCCTTTTTTAATCATACACTGTGGAAGCCTCATTATCTAAATCTTGTTCAGAAAATTTTTTGTAAATCTGAATCCAGACATAGTCATGATCCATTATAAGGCAATATGGGCTGTAAGAAGATTTCTGTGCATGCATCTTTTGTACCTCAGAGTGGGGGACTCCCATGCACACACAGGTGCTGGGCATGTGGTTTGAGGCTGAATCCAGTTTATGGGACTATGTGTGGGTTCCTGTTGCTAAATCAGCAGTTACAAAAACTACACATGGTTGGTACTGTCATGCAATGACAGTATCATCTGCTTGTTACTGCTTAATAGGAGGAGCAAGTGCTGTTATTTTCTTGATTGTGATATTTTCTCATTCTAGAATTCACACTGGTGAAAAGCCTTTTGTTTGTAGTGATTGTGGTGCAAGATTCACCCAGAATCATATGCTTATATATCATAAAAGATGTCATACAGGTAAGAGCTTTTTGTATATTCTGACTATTTGATTTAATGTATGATTTTGTTTTTGTATATATGAAAAGTATGGGGCCATATGGGCTCACACATTCCAGGTTCATCAAGTTTGTGATTTTGCATCACATGTTGGTAACACAGACCAACACACATTTTGCTTCCTTAAGCGTTATACCAATTCCTAGGTATATTTGGGGTGCCAATTCCAAAAATGGCATCCGTTTAGCGCTATCATGTCTAGTTTTGGAGACACAGCATAGTCTTTTTAGTGAATGGTTCAAGCAGCTTCCTTATGAGGAAACCTACGCCATGGGTTCCTTAGGAGGAAGCTGCTTGAACCATTCACTAATGAGGCTACACTATATCTCCAAAACTAGACGTGATAGGGCAAAACGGATGCCATTTTTGGAATCAGCACCCCAAAATTCATATCAAACCACCATAAAGTTTGGAAAAACTTTTCTGACCCTCAATTTTGTAGGCCTATACCTCCATGCTGATTTTCTGAGATAACTGTGAGTTGGGGGTTTTAAGTAACAGTGGGTATAATTTCAAATCACACATCAGTGCTGGTTCCAGGACAGAAAATTATGGGTTTGTGGTTTTTCATACATTGATATTTTGTTGTACTTAAGAGAAAAAGAGTTCAGCATCAACTCTGTGGTGCCTAGTTTAAAAGAAATCTTTCTTTAATATGGGTAACAGAGAGTGTTTGTGTGCCTTCCAAAGCTATTTATCCATGGCTCATAGGCTACTATTGGAATCATGAGAGCATCATTTTTTTAGCTTCAAGAAACACATTTCTAGCCCTCGTTGTTGTGTAGGTAGCCTTCACTTTAAAGTCTTTCTTGACCCAATTATTTTTAAGAGACATGAATGTAGGTTTTTTTATGAAATCTTGTGAGATCTTTATATGATTTTAAGGATCTGATATTTAGAGTATCAAATATCATTCAAAGTCAGAATTATGAACCTTGCCAATCAGATTGCTCACTTGGTGGAATAGAAATTGTTACTGTAGTGTCTACCTCTAGTACAAATGGTTTAGAGCAAACTAACTGCAGCCCTCCAGATCAAGATAAGTGACTTTCTCTCCAATCCTGTAAATTCACACAGAAGAGTTTGTGCTTCTGTAGCTAGTACTATAGTTTATCTGGGCAAGTCTCTTTGGGCAAGTCTAAGCACTCTCTTTCTGGTATTCAGTGTCAATGTCACTGTGTTGTTGTTAGTTGAATAGGTCCTGGATTGCTGTGCCTAGATGACTTCAGAAGGAGATTAGACAAATCTATGAAGGACAAGTCTATTGATACCTACTAGTCATTATGGTTACATGCTATCTCAAGTTCAGAGGCAGGGCATCTGAATACCAGTTGGGAAGAATGACAGTTGGAGAGAGCTATTTGCCCAAATGTCCCACTATTGGGCTTCCCAGAGACATCTTTTTGACTGGAGTCTAGTTCTGTGCCACACAAGTTTGTGAAATTCCATTTTGTTGTGGCTGAAAGTGTCATTTGTTATGAATGTAGCATAAGTGCTTCTGTAAGTGTGCTATTCCAGGTTGGCTCTTGGTGCCAGCCCAATATAGCTCCTGTATCATTACATTGATGCAATGTTAATGTAATTATGATCATATGAAGCTGACTTACATAGAGTGAAACAATTGGTCTGTCTTGGTCAGTATTGACTGGCAGCAGCCCTCCAGGATTTCAGATGAGTCTCAGCCCTACTTGGAGGTGCTGTGGATTAAATCTGAAACATGTTGAATGCAAAGGAGGTGGTTTACAACTGAGCTACTGCCTCTCCTCCGGTTGTTCCAATACCACCACCATTTTCAGATAATTGCTAAAACATTACCATGTAGGGTAATACCACAGGCGATGCATGATTTTGGATTTTGTCTTCTGTTCCGTAGGAGAACGACCTTTTATGTGTGAAACGTGTGGGAAGAGCTTTGCCTCTAAGGAGTATTTGAAACACCACAATCGAATCCATACTGGGTCCAAGCCATTCAAATGTAACACTTGCTTCCGAACATTTGCACAGAGGAATTCGCTGTATCAGCACATTAAAGTTCATACAGGTAGGAAAGCAAATGGTTGGCCCTAGAAAAACATTGGTGTTGAAAGCTTTTGTGTGAGCTAAATAGGGCATAGATTTGCTACTTATGAAGGGTTCTAAAAATTTAGTCTTTTTAGTTCTCCTGGTCACTCTGTAGGTGGTATGAAATGTATGACAAAGTATAGCTGGTCTTGTCGGCGAGCATGGGAATGGAAGAGGCAGAAGTACTTGTTTTTAAACATTTCTAAACACAGATTTGCTTGTTCATTTGTCTCTCACTTTGTGTCAGCCTGTCTCTGCTTGAAATTATTAATTTGAAAAGATCTTTTAACAGGCAGCCTTCTCAGTCACTTTTTCTGAAACACTCAGTTGGTCTTTCTCAACCTCTCCATCTTGGAGGAGTCCTTACTGACATTTGTCCTCTGTCACTTTTGGTATTACCTGCCCTCTGTTTAAGTGGTTCTTGTCAGATGGTATATTCCTTTACAGCTACCACACACAGGTTAGCTTTGATTTCTACTCTTTCTGTAATCCTCAATCATGCATTTGCTCTAGCCTTATTGGATCTGACTAGCATCCAAGTTCCCAGGGCTGTGATTGTCATGTCCACCTGTGGAAATGTTTTCTGCTTTACACTTCCCCATTGCAATTGCTGCTGTCCTCAGTCCTTTCTTAAACATACTTCCATGTCTGCTTCCAGTTAGAAATGAATATTTAGAAACTGCTAATAAAGTTACTCACAACCTTCTTGCGTGTACATACCTACCCACCTATTTTAACTTATTTCAGCCCAGTTCAGTGTTAAGTAGGCCTAGCTCCATTGAAATCAATGACATCATTCTTATCAGTTGAGATTCTGATTCTTGAGCTTTATTATTTGTATTTTAGCTGATCATAAAATATATTTAGTGCAACAACAAAGCAGACAGTTTTGCAGATATTTTTTAGTATTGCCTTCCTGTACATGGTTGTCATCAGAATTCTAATTCAGAACTTCTGCAGGAGTGGTCCTTTTTGAGACCCTCAAAAAGTAAAAGTTACAATGTTCTCTGTTACAGGTGAACGTCCTTACTGTTGTGATCAGTGTGGTAAACAGTTCACACAGCTCAATGCCTTGCAACGGCATCATCGGATTCACACAGGGGAGAAACCGTTCATGTGCAATGCTTGTGGTCGGACATTTACTGACAAATCTACTCTCCGGCGACACACCTCAGTAAGAAAAGTAGATTCCTAGTAGAAAACTACCTCTTTTTATGCTTTGTAGCAATGCATGTTAATGGTGCCCATTTATAGAAGGATGGAAAAACTGTATAATTTGAAGAGTGGCTATAGCCACTCTTGGGGATTTGGGGATTTTCTGATGGGGACTATTTTTTAAAATTTATTTCCCCTCTGAAATTGTATACATAACAAGAAGGCAGGCATGACTAGCCAATACTAGCCAAGGACATTTCCAGTTTTTTGTATTTAAGAAGCACCCATCAAATTTTTAGGTACACATAGTGGAGCCTGCTGTCAACTCAGGAATTTCAAGAATGACAATGCAGTCTAGAACTCATTTGGCTGAGAGGCATTTTGGAAGACAGACTGCATAAACCCAACACAATTTGGTGATTGTTTTAAATAAATTGACTTGAGTTTTTCACTGCCTTGAGCGTCCACAGTAGTGGGGGAAAACTGAGATTAAAATATTTTAAATAAACTTTCTGCTCCTCTCTGATGGTTTATAGTACTTCACAGTAAACGTGTTCCTGATCCGAGTAATTTTTTTCTGTAGTAATGTACCTATAGTGTACCTATGTACCTATGGTGGTGTGATGCAGAGTCAGGAGTTTCATCAGTATGTCCTAATTGTTGTAACTAGAAAGCTAAAATGCTGAATGAATAATGTGAACTATTTACTCATGAAGTGGCATTGCTCCCCCCCCCCAAAGTTTTTGTCTAGCTCTTCCTGAGCTTGTGGACCTTCTTTATTTTTCCTGTGTTTTGAGAAAGATACTACCTGTTCGTTACATTTTTGTAGACGTTTCTGTGGGCATAAATTGTTTGCCATTTGTTTATAGATTACATGAGTGGTGTGATAGAGTTCTAGATTTTTGCTGTTCTTTAATGAATTGCTAAAACTGTAGTGGACCAAAAATGGGTTATGCGGAGTTTGAGAGTGCTATAGAGGTAATGAGTCTCAGTGGTGGATTTTGTATTTTTCAGATTCATGATAAAAACACACCCTGGAAATCTTTTCTTGTGGTTGTTGAAGGAGCCTCGAAGAATAATGAAGATCATAAGACAGAGCTTCCTGATGAAGAGTATAATGTGGCTCGTTCTAAAATAACAGAGAAGCTGCTGTCTTTCTCTGAAAATGGGCACTATCAGAGTCTGACTTCTCTGCAGGAAAACGGATCCTCCATGGTAACAGACTGTAAATCAGGGAGTGCAGCAGGGGTCCAGGAAGCCCCCATAACGACAGCATTGCACGATCTCACAGTATTGCACGCTCAGACAGATTCTCTTCAGCCACCCCTTCACACCTTGGTGAATATGGAATAACATCATTTATTAAAGATTGTCTATTACAGCACCTGTGGACCATAAAAGAATCAAAGGCCTGTGGTGAATATTCTCAACTGACTGTGTTTATTTCTGGAATTCTCTTAATTGAAGAATTCTGTCTCATTCCATCTGTTAAGAGAAAATTACTTTCATATGTGTTGGCTGTGTAATTTAAAGTAGACTTCAGATTACACAGTCACAAAGCTGTGTGAAGTGAAGGCTTATCCTGTTTTCATCTAGATTTGTCTTTCCCTTGTCACAATGGTTTCTAAAGCTATAGATAACTTTTTAGTGGTCCCTTTGAAAGGAAAGTAATTCTGATCTGGTGCATCTCTTAACACCAATTTCATGTTGTATGGAAATAAATGTGAAATTATAGCACAGTCTAAGGGCCCAGTGCTTAATGCAGTTTTGATGTAGGTTATTTTTTTTTTAATGAGGTCTCCTTAAACTGTTAATGGGAAATACTTGACATTTAAGTTTTGAAACACTTCTTTTGGGAAATTAGTTTTGCAAAACTACATCGCAGTTTATATGAATCCTGTACTCGGTCTGCTTATTCCAGGCAGTTTGAAATGCATTTCAGAGTACTGTTACTGAATGTCTTATCCAGAACTTGTCAGGGAATTCGTCAAGCCTCCTTCTGTGGCTGAGCCTTCCTCCTGATGGGCACTCTTCAAGCCTTTTCTGTCTGCTTTGTTCCTCCTTAGTCCCTGTTATTCTGTGTATATAAATTATGTGCTTAGTGATCTTGCTCTTTCTATATAAACTACTGTGCACATCTTCACCTCTACCTATTCCCTGAACAGAAAGGACATTCAAAAGGAGCAACACTTCCAAACTGATCTTCATTCCTCAAAGGACTTTAACATTGTTCCCAGTCTTTTTTGAACCCTGTTCCCTGCTTGGTAGAGCAATAGATTTGGCCATAGAAGAGGACATTTTGTAATTCTTACATATCTCATATCCCTCAACCTGACTGCATTAGAGACTGCACATTTGTTATAAGTAAGTGTGGTTCTCCCCAAAATGACATTTTATGTTGGAGCAGATAGACTATTAATTCAAGTTTATAGTCATTGTCCTGATGTTTTCTAGGTAGATACTCTTGTTTTTATATTTGAAAATTTTTGTACCAAAGGCTGCATACTCTTGGAAAATACAATTTACAGCCAGAATTGGCATTCTACTCGTAAGTAATGGCTGGAAGCCATTTGGAAGGTAGAGTTGCTAATGCTTGCAGCTTAAATTTTCTAAAGGTGTTACCTGATGTGTGCATGAAAAGCAGATTCCATACAACTGATAGCTAGAAAACAGGACAGTATGCCAGGGGTGCCAAACATAAGGCCCGGGGGCCAGATGCAGCCCCCAGAAGCTCTATATCCGGCCCTCGGGCTCTCTCAGTACCACTGTCAGTTGCTCTCAGCTGCTGAGCTGTGACAGGTGTCTATGCTGAAAGGGCAGCCTGCAAGATAATTGGGCTCTCCCATTACCTTGAAAATATAATAACGATTTATGTATTTTTTCTTCTGTCATTGGCAGCTAAGAATTCCATAGAGAGAAAAAAGTGCTTATTTCTGGTCATGACTTGCTTAATGACATCACTTCCTACTGAATGGCAGCAGGATTCATGAATGCTCTATGGCCCTCTATATTAAATGAGGTTGACACCCTTGCTATACATCATGGTCAAGGCAAAGCAACGGCCAAAAGTTGAGGGAATACAGGTCTGCTCTTGAAGTGGATTTTTTTTTTTAAATGTAATCCTTGTCATTGGGATTACAGAAGCAGACTTGTTTTGATTTTTTGCAATAAATGCAATTGATACTGTGCCTTTTATTTTTAAATTCAGGAGAAAAAAAACAAAGTGCCAAATCCAAAATCAGTTTTAAGTTTTACTTTTGTCTGCCTACAGAACTTGAACTTGCTAGAATAACCATTAATATATTCATAAATAAGGACTATCCTTATCTACGACCACCAAGGAATTAAAAAAGTAGTATTGCTTTTAAGAGTTAGTGGTATTAGGCTTTCATTTCCTCTTTTCACCCAATTTAAACAAATCTGCTGTAGCTCAAGGTAACTGTTTTTAGCATAGTGTTACAGAAAAATATTAAAGAATGTTATTTCCTTTCCACCTTAAAGAATGCTGATTTACTCCTTTTTGTCTTCTGACATATTGAGGAACTAATGCTGCCTCTTATTTCATTCTGTAGGTTCATTCTCTGTCTTTCTGGTATGTCTTCTGATGCACTGCTTTTTAAAATTAACCATCACAGCCAGTTCGTCAAACAAAAGTTAACAGAAAAGTTTAACCAAACCACAATGAGGGTCTTCCTCTAATCTGACTTGGTATGACCCTGTACCTAGTTGTGGCAGTAGTATAACAAAGCTTTCATATAAGAGGGAAATAGAGAGTTGTATCCAAGTACTTCTACTCTCAAAGCAAGAAATTCTTTTCACAGAAGGAAATTCAGTATAGAATGGAGCATTTTATTCTCAAGGCAATGATGGAAACAGATTTATTAGTACAAAATGCCTTTGATCTTCAAGGTTTACTCTTCAAGGTTTACTCCAGCAGCAAAGCTTCATAAGTTCGCTGTTCATTTTGTCAGTTATAATGTATATTAAGCCAAGCTTTGCTTTCTCTGAAATTCCAAAGCCAAACATTAAATTAGGAGTTATTTGAAGAAGAAAAAAATCTTGGCCAACTGCCATAGAAACTCCATACCAGTTAGGACCCAGCCCTAATATCTTATTTGCAGAAAAGCAAAGCAATAAAAACATCAGTCCAACTATGTACCAGAGTTATTTTTTGTAATCACCTAAGTAGGAGTTTACCATTTACTCCTTGTTTACTTAATCAAATAAAAGGGACCTTTTTAGTGAAAGTGGACTTTTAAGAGGTTATATTTAAATATTTATTTTGTAAGCCATGTGCTCTTGACTATAGAATTCAAAATGACCAATTGCAAATATTTGTAGTAAATATTTAATTGTTAGTACCTAATGGGTAGGGATTTTTTATACTCCATGAAGGTCTGGAAGTGGGTTAACTTGTATGAACGGGTAAGCCCCATTAAAAGAATTTTAAATAGTGCCATTGATGTTTGTAATTGACTTGCTTGGAGAAAACTCTTACCTGAAGACAGCAAACTGTTTTCTATGAAGATGCCTCTGTTGTGATTCAGAATAATTGGGCATGTGGAGCTATTTATTTGATTTCTAAGTCTGCAATTTCACTTCGGTTCCAATATTTTTCATACACACAAGTTGGGTGGTATCCAGAGCAGCACTAGTACAAGGCATGTTCCCTGCATCAGGGAAAAGAATACCCAGAAACAGCAAGCAGAGCTGAACCTTCATTTGCAGTTTCTGGGTATTCCTTCTCTCCATGCAGCCTGTATCCACGCCATTGCTGAGGATCCCTTGACCATCAGCAGTGGGATTTGGAGAACTATAGTAGGAGGAACAGAAGATTGCTTGTTCCAACACTCATGTGCAATTACTACTGAACATTCCCCACTACATATTTATATCAGCAGTTAGATGGGCATGACGCAACATCAATATATTGGTGAAGGACAGGAGAGGAGTCTAAGGTCTTTACAAAGGCCAGTAAGCAGCTCTGGCTGCTACCCCAACCTTTAACAGATCCATAAAACTTTAACAGCATACTTTACAATCCAGGCAGCATATGATACACACTGAAACTTAAACAGTTTAAGGAAACAATGAAATGGCAGTTCTGGTCACCATGTCGCAAAAAGGATGTAGTGGACCTGGAAAAGGTTGCAAAAGATTTTGCCAGATCCCCAGTCCAAACTTTGCTTAGAGAACCTATGCTCACTTTAAGCTAATTAGCTCCCTTCTTTCCCCAACAATGGCTGTAGTTCTGCCCTGCAGCTACCCCACAGGTAGCTCGCCTGTTCAACCTGCAGAGGTCCTCCTTCCTCCCCTCTCCTGCCAGCAGCACCTCCCACCACTACAGCAGCACCATGGTCCTCAGCAGGTCTTGGGCTTGGCAACCACACACCTATCTCATTGTCTCCAGAAGTCCATTCATCCGTCTGTCCATTAGTCAGCCAACAGGTCCAGTAATCCTTCAGTTCAGTCCCCTTCCAAGCTTTCCTCCTACTACTACCCACACTTCTTTTCCTTCCTGCAGGAGCTGCTTTTAACTCTGAGGGCCTTTTTGCCTCCAAGTGGCTGCAGCTATGCAGCACACTCATTGCCATCTAAGGCCTTGGTGTTAACCCCATGCTTGCCTTTCAGAGCAAGGGGCCACTGTTGACACCACACCGTATCTCCTCAAGGGATCTTGCACATGTCCATTACGGTGTGACCAAAAGTATTAGTGGGTGGGGGCACCTCCTTATGAGGAAAGGCTACAGTGTTTGTGGCTCTTCAGTCTAGAAAGGTGGTGCCTGGGGGGGAACATGATTGAGATATATAAAATTATGCATGGGATGGATAGAGGGAAGTTCTTCCCCCCCCCCCCTTGCTCAGAACCAGGGACATCCACTAAAATTAACTGGCAGAAGAGTTAGAACAGACAAAAAGAAACATTTCCTTATCCAATGAGTAATTGATATGTGGGACTCCTTGCCACAGGATGTAGTGATGGAACCTGGACAAAAGGCTTTAAAAGTGACTGGACAGATTTATGGAGGAAAAATCCACCACAGATTACAAATCACCAAAGCTAACTTTTGTTTGTGTGTGTACATAGCCTCTATCATGCTGTAGTGATGAGCTAGCTCTACACTGGTCAGCTTTCAGCTCATCACATTTTTGGAAGAAAACTGGGTGTCCTATTATTATTAACAGTATTTATATATCGCCTTTCAACAAAAGTTCACAAAGCAGTTCTAACTGTACCTTCACTCAGCAAGTTAGTTTTATGTTGCTAGAAATGCCTAGAGTTGCTATTACCTTGTTCCACTTTAACAAAGGAACATTTTACGTTACCTCTCAGAACTGAAAACTCTGCTCTGCTGAAGACAAAATTTGTAAACAAATGGACATCAGTCCCCTGTTTATTGCTCAAATGGTCCCATGGATCATTTTTGTACAGTTGCTTAGAGAGACTAGCAAAAATACGATAGGATTAATAAAAACAACCAATCTGACTTTACTGTGAACAGCACACTTTAATGGCAATTCTCATGACAACTCAGTAATGCACAAAATTGAAAGTCACATCCAGCTGCAGCCCCTTCTTTAGTTAAGGACCAAACCCAGATCACTGGAGGTTGCAGTCTCATAACAAGTGTGAAGACTACATATTTTCCTACTTTAGACATGAAAAATATCAGAGTTGACAATGGTCTGTCATTTCTATGCATAATGTTACAAAAACAAGTAGCCCCGCCTTACCCGTACAACAATGCATGATTCAGTTAGTACACATTGACTTTAATTTCACAGATTCTGAAACCACAATACCAATGCACATTAATACACTATGAATGAATACAGAGAAGTTTTAACTCACTGGACCCAGGAGTGCTCTGCATATTTTTGTTTAAGATTTTTTTTTTACTCTGAGTATTTTCTTTAACAATGATAACATAACAAAAAGAAAGGGAGAAAGCAGTTAACATTTGTAAAGTCATCAATGCATTGGGCAATCTGCAAAAGGGTACGCACAGCCAGAAAGCCTCTTCGGGTGCAATCATAGTCAACTTTCCAGCAGAAAGGGCAAAGAGATAAGTGCAATGCAGCTCAGAGATAAGGGAACAAATATTCTTTAACCTTGAGGAGGCCTCCATGACTGCCACCCAACTGCAGGATGCAGTACATGCCCCGTTGGCGCAGCTAAGCTGGTGCGGGAAAGTTGGTTATGATTTGGGCCTCTGTGGATTTGGGGCAGTGAGTGCATCTGCACAAAATGAGGACTGCCTGGCTGGATTTGTGTTCATGTTTGAGACATTTCTGAAGCAAAACTAAGCTGCTGCCAAAAGATTTAGACTGAGCACTGCCCACAGCTTTTCTGCACAAAGAAACAGGTTGTGTGAATGCAGTGGTCAGACAGCTGATGCAGTGAGCTTTGATAAGAACAACCTGTTCTGGAGGGAAACATTATAGTCTTCCATTCCCAAACAAAGGAGTGGTACTAAAGTGCACGGTGCATGAAACATCTCTTTGGAGACCGGACATGTTGCCCTGATCCTAAATGGATGAGTAATGGAGGGTGGGGATGGGGTTTCACTATGTACAGGACCCATCTGAATGAACAGGATCTACTTTGAGAGCAGTACAAACCTGTTTCTGCATGAGTATTATCCTTGCCAAATTACAGCAACTTACTCAAAGGAAATCTCACACCAACCAACTAGACTTGCTTCCAAGTAAATGCGTTCTTTACTGTCACAATGCTGGAAGAAGGTGCCTTATTCAGAGTTCATCAATGACTGAAGGGGCACACCAGTCAAACACTTCAAATAGTACAGAGATGATGAATTAATCTGGCTGTTTGTGCATACACAAACCTGCAGCAGGCAGAGGTGCTTAGAAAAAAAGCCAGGAATTAATTTCAGGAAGGCATAGCACAAATTAAAGGATAAATGTGTCAAAAAAAATTAAAAAAAATAAATTTACATATATCTAGTTCATTTTCACATCCCACTTCTTTTAATTCATAGTGATGTATATATGGTTCCCAGATGGTCCACCCATCCAGGATTTGACCAGGCCTAGACCTGCTCAGCAAAGATATTGCATCATGTGCCTTCAGATCATGCCCTGGGCTATACAGTCAGCTATACAGCTCTGCAAAATCCAACTTCCTGTGCTTGTGAGCCCCTTCCACCACCAAATGCTTTTCTCTTAAATCCACTGCTGTACTCTACTGCCCTTCTCCCATCACCATCTAATTAGTGAATGCCACCCAGTATGGTAGCTGAAGCAAGTGAAATGGGCTCTGTGCATCTCTCTCTCTAGACTTCAACAGCCTAGAACCTTCGAAGCGGCAGCTGAGAGAAAAAAAGTGCTGCTGTTTCTCAGAAGAATAAAGCACAGTTTGGGAGAAGCTGAATAGAGGAAAGGCAGTGGTTGAAGGGACAATGATTCAGTTTGCACTTAACTGTTTGACTGTGGCAATTGCTTCCTACCCCACTCATTTAGGTCAGCATGGTTGAAGCCACACACACAAATGTAAAATAAATGACAAACTAGGTCAGGTCACGCAGGTCTAGTGTACCCATGCAGCAGGCTGAAGCTTTTTTCTGCAAATAAAAAAACTAGCACATGGGAGATGTTTCTAATTCCACCTACTCCCAGCTGTTCTAGTTTTCCACTTGAGAGGAATGCTTGGGTGTGGGCCATTCACAAATGTAGTTCACCCTTCTGCAGTGGTATCATCCATTCTAACATGTCAAGACTCTACCACCTCTTTCTGCCACTTGCGTAGACCAGGCCTGAGTTAACAGTTTGAAGCAAGTCGTCCCTGTACTGTGAAGGACTGGTAACATCTTTAGACCTAGGCTGTTTTGTATGTCCACATGCTCACATACACTTGCAACTGCATATAAAAAAAAAACACCAAGCTTTTCACCAGCACCACTGAAACGGCTCTATCATATTTGAACTCTTAATCTGACAGAAAACAGTATAATATATAATTTGGGCAAACTATTGCCTTTATGATGTGTTGTAAAGAATGTATACACTTTCATGGATCAAAGGTTTAGCGAACCCCGGTCTGGTCAAGAAGAAAATAATCTGCTTGCTGGTTACCAAAATATAAAAATGCAGTTCTTTTCTCTAAAAGAGACCAATATTTCTGAACCACACATATTCACAAACATTTTGATGGAAGCCTCTGAAGGACTCAATGCACACACCCCCATGCACGTATATGTGAACAAGAGCCACTCCAGTGCTTTCTTCACTATTGAAGTGGATGTGGCACCTCTGGAAAGCACATAGTGCACCAGAACTGCCACCCTGGAACCAATGTCTTCAGAGATTTATCAGAAAGCTCGCTCACTATTTTGAGACATTTTAGTTGGACTTAAGAATTATCCTACTGTATTTGGTTCTTCTTCTAATGGACCAACATATCTCCATATGATTTTAGGAATACAGGCACTGGTTACTATGTAACTAACATCTGTGGTAAATGTTTTCAGTTCATTCACATTATCAAATAGACACAAGTTCCACTGTAATTTGGATAACATTTGGACAAATGTACTATAACAATTTGCATTCCAGGTGGTCTATACCAGGGGTGTCAAACATAAGGCCCGGGGGCCAGATGCAGACCCCGGAAGCTTTTTATCCGGCCCTCAGGCTCTCAGCTGCTGAGGTGTTACAGCTGAAATGGCAGCCCACATGAAAATTGGGCTTTCCCAAAACTTGAAATATTATCATGATTTGGGTACTTTCTCTTTTGTAATTTGCAGTTAATGAGTTTCTATATGAGAACAGGGTCTGATTTCTGACCATTAGCTGCTTAATGATGTCACTTTCTGCTTAATGACATCACTTCCGGCCCTCAGCTGGAGTCCTGAGTGCTAACTTCGGCCCTCTGTATGAAACGAGTTTGACACCCCTGGTCTATACTCTTCTTTTTTGAGCCAGATGAGGCTCACGTACATCTTTAAAGGGAGGTTGCATTTTAGTTACTGTTGCAGGTCTTTTCAATTTTCTATTGTGACTCAGCCATATTAAGTTTCCTTTGCGGTAACATCAATTACCCTTAAAAGACACACATTTTTATATCTCAGAATACACAGAAAAGGTGCACTCTGCTATATATTAATGTAACTGATATTTTTACGGTATCATGAAGGATCCAAATAAAGTTTAGATGGCCAATGGTCACTTAAATCACCACATATTTGGGATCAGCAAAAATGGCTGGCAATTCACATCAGCGAACTGGATTTACATAATTTAGTCTGCAATCTTAGACAATTACCTGGGAATAAGTCTCACTGAATTCAAATGAGGCTTACTTCTGAGTAGATATGTATGAGATTGCATTGTAAGTCTGAAATCTTGTGTATGTTACTCGTGCATAGTAACATAGGAGGAAGTCCCACTAAAATTCAGTGGGACTTCCTTGCAAGTAAATATACATAGGACCGGGCCACATGTCTCACCTTGAAAAGGGGGGAAAAAACCCCCAAAAACTAAAGACTTAAAAATATAGAATTCATGTCCATAGTTACACAGAATTAGCACAACAGGATACTAAACACCACACTAGTCATTTTAGCTAGAAGCATTGATCAAGTATCCCATAATGGTCCTTGGCCACAACACAGAGCACTTCAACAGACAACTCACATGCCACAAATCTGCTCTGACAATTCACTTCAGGTCTCCATCATTCTCTCCTTGAATTGATTTTTTAATGCGCAGCAACATGGTTGTAAGCCACTGATCCAAGCGAGATATTGAATCAAACTCTTTAACCTAGTTGGAGGAGTTAACATCTTTGATTAGAAAACAAACGGACAAGCACAGACTTCACATCTTGCATTCAAGTCATCCTTTTAAGAAGATGTGGTTATTGCACCTCCAGAAACCACCACCAGATAACTATCATCTCCACCTCTGGATTATGACACCCTGAAATTTGTCCTGCTGCCAATGCAAGCATAAGAGATAATCCTGCTTCTGCTGCTGTGCTACACAAGAGCTGGGAGATGAAGACCAGCAGCTGCACTGCTAGACTCTTCTTAGATAATCTAATAGTTACTCTCTTTCTCTGAGTGTGCTGAACTATCACATCAGTTGTAGTAGGGAGTGCTGGGGAAAAGAATACTCAAGGGCAGGAATGGCAATTTTTTTGTTGTTTTAAAACCTCAGGCCTATCATGACCCTGCGTACAAAGAACAAAAGTCTACTTACTGCTTCAGTGTATGCTTCACAGTTTTGTTCCTCATGAGCTTCCAGTAATTTCTAGAAGAATGACATTAAAGGATTACACAGAAGATCTAAAAAGTATACTATTGCTAGAAATAAAGGTGAATTTTCTGTGTTTTGCAAAACTGAAAAAGATGTTTTACTACTTGAAGACATTTTTGAAACCACCGAACAATTAATTGCCAATTAACTCCTCAACAAGCAACAACCAGCAATATTATAATATCTTTTTTCTACAGCAGGGGTGTCCAAAGTTTTTGGCAGGAGGGCCACACTGTCTTTGTGACACTGTGTTGGGAGCCGGGGGGGGGATTAATTTACATTTAAAATTTGAATAAATTTACATAAGTTTACATAAATGAATATATTAGATGAACTTATATGAATGAATGAATGGTCTTGCAATAGCTCATGGCCTATAAAAGGCCTTGCACAAAGCAAGGCTGGCCTTTCCTTTGCTGCCACTACTGCATCGCAGACGTGAAACAACAAGCAGTGGAGGAAGCCCTCATCCCACAGCTCACATGAGAGGTCAAACAGTCGCCCTCATGCTAAGAGCAGTTGTGTTGGGCCACTGTGGGCTCCAACAAATCTCTGGAGGGCCAGAGGCTCACTGGAGACTGGGGGCTTCCTGAGGGCCGCACTGAGAGACCTTGAGGGTCGCAAGTGGCCCCAGGGCCAGGGTTTGGGCACCCCTGTTCTACAGTGTTTAAGGCAACCAAATTTGAAACCTTGGTGCTGGATTATGCACCTGCACTGTAGCTGGTGATCTCATATTAGTAGAGACAAAGGTATGCTTAGGGACAGGAGACACCAGGATGGAGGCACCAGTTCCATGATGGGGGAAGAGAGTGAAGGGGGGAGCAAGTCAAGGGACAAATTGTGGTAGGAGCAGTGGACTGGCTACCCAGATTTCATAGCCTGATTGGGAACTTGCAAGTATGAGTCTGGGAGGGGGATGGCAAAGGAAATGGGTACACCATTTGGGGTGCTGCTTGTAAGAAACTTAGGCTGCAATCCTAACCATACTTTCCTGAGAGTAAGCCCCATTGAACAAAATAGGACTTACTTCTGAGCAGACCTGCTTAGGATTGTGCCCTTAAGGAGTTTTAGGGCAGAGGAGAAGGCTATCTGGTGCATGTCTCAAAGCAGCAGCAAGCAAAGAAGAGAGGAAACACAGGCAGTAGTGAACTCCCTTCCCTTCTTCTAACCTTTAGTAACAGTTTGGGGCACTCATAAGAGCCAGGGGCAGCCTATTCATGAGGCAAATTGCCTCAGGGGAAGATGGGTGCAGTAGTACAAGAGTTCATTTCTCTTTTCAGCATATTAGTTCATACAATTTCACTTACTTTCAATAGTTTACACTCCCGTGAATCTGTGAATGCGGGAAACATTTCTTCATACTTCTCAAGAGCAAGCTGAAAACAAGAAGCAGTGTTTCAGTTTACTATTTTTAATCAAGCATATTTGATCCAACAATGTTATGTATCCCAAGTGCCCCTTGTGCGCACACAGGCTGGGAAATGTCCTAGATTGCAAGATTATTGGCAAGAGGTTTTATGAATCTTCATGTTAAAGACGGTATAAATTTGATAATCTGTAAAATGTTATTTTTAGGATCATGTTGTTTTTATCACTGAACCAAACACTGATTTACTATATGCTGATGACTACAAGGATTTGCATTGGTTGCATGGGTATGGGAAGACCCAAATGTTCCAGATGTGAAAGATTGTTTTGTGAGGATTTGCTGTATTGCTACAACGAAGAAGTTGTTAGAATGAGAGAAAGCCGTATTCAGGAAAATACTTTTCTACAAATTTCGAATTTCAGGAAATTAGATCCTTGTTGATATCGTTTTGAAATCATTTCAGATGTGAAAATTTTTCTTTGTATTTTTTATTAAATCATTTCAAAAGGAAAAATGTTTCACTGAAAACAATATCTATTATTGTTTTGTCTATTAATTCTATTAACATTAATATTATTAATTCTATTAATTGTCTGTTAATATCTATTATTGTAGTAATGACAAGAAAAAAAAGCAGTAAACTTCAGCCAGTCCTACAATAACTGAGACTTTGGTCTCCAGATTGCAATAATATTTCCCAGAAATCCAAATGCTATTTGTTCCCTCAGTGACTTCCCTGTATGAACAGCCCTTCTTTATTTAAAAGTTTCAGCTGTTCTCCAGGTCACTGGAGTAAACAGGAACATTTGAGGATACAGAGACTAAGGGAAGAGACACCAAAGAGTAGCGACATGCTTCCTTAAATCATAATTTTAAAAAAACAACATTGTTATCTTCATGGTGAGAGACAAACCAGTTGTTTGTTAGGTAGTCAGGAGTAAGAATAACCCACTTCCAGTCTGAAAAATGCTTGTTTATGGTGTTTAATGCTCATATAATGTCATTGTTCTCAACACAGGCTCTGAGTAGGAAAGGGAAGATGCCCGTGGGTGTACACACATGCATCTTTTTATCAGTTGAGAAGCTGGGGTATGTCAGGGACAAATTAGGTAGTACAGAATGGATTCTCTCTCTCTCTTTCTCTCTCTCTCTCAAAGTTGTAGAACGCTCCCAGTTTACTGGAAGAATGACCGGGGGGGGGGGCTATTTAACCCGTTCCTTTCTTTCCATTTATCCACACATCACCTTCTTCCCAGTTGCTTTTTTTCCTGTGGAAGGAAAGTTTCTTGAGCCCTTGTATCTTTCCTGGGGGAACAGGCTGGGGGATGAACGGTTTTGAGTGGCACAATGAAAAAAAGGAAAAAAGTAGCCTCTCCATCTGACACTTTCCCATTCCTGATTATAGTATTCAAGCCTGTTTTTATTTTTATATATATATTTGAGGAAACAAATTTAGAATTAGAAGGGAGGTTCGGTATAAGGAAAGGTAGGCATTAATATTTGCTATTTATGGCATTTGTGTGTCCCTAGATCAAGCATGATTTATAAAGGAATCTGAAAATATGACTCAATATTTGCAGCATACAGGACTGATGTTAGACACCAATCCTGGCCAGCAGAGTTCCATAGCAAATGAAGGTTTAAATAAAAAATAAGAGCTAGCTCCCTCCTGTAATTACTGTAAAGTAATTGGCTGTTTTCTGTTTTTTAAATAATATATCTGTGTATTGCTTAGGTCTCCATTCTTGGTATGGTATCTGTTCAGGGACTTTATCAAATACCTATGCCTAATAAAGGTTTGTTGAGTTGAGTTGAGCTAGCTTCCTCTTGTATAAACACTAATATTTTTACTCCAAGGAAAGCATAGAAAAGAAATTCAGGTCTGAAAAATAGGCAAAGCCCAGCAAACAGTCTTACACATAAAAATAGTGCAGTGATCATTTCCTTCATAGAAAGAGTGGCAATAAGAGGAGATGTTAACAGTTTAACATTAATCATAGGAGTCTGTACACCATAAAAACTAGGGTGCAACATGTAAAACGGTGGTAAACCCAGTGGGTTGTACTGACCTTAGCATTCAACTCATCAACTATAAAGTGACACAGAGCAGCTTTAAAGAAATAATCTTTTGCACTGTGCTTGAGCAATGGATTATCCATAGTGCTTGTTCCAACCTACAGAAAAACAAGTCAAGACAGGAATGCAAAGCACGTTATTATTGCAATAAGTTCCCAGTGATTTCCTGTCCTTACATTTGAAACTCAAGCCTATCCGCTAGCAACTACCTACTGTCCACATACTCAACTTCCTATCTTCATTAACATCCCCAAATTTTTGAAATTCAAAATAAATTCGCAATTTCATAACACATTTTGCTACCACAGATAGCACTAAGGGTTGTACCCAAACTTGTGTTAACAGTGTTTCTCTAAGGCCCAAATCCTCACCAGCTTTCCAGCACTGACATAGCTATGCCAATGGGGCATGTGCTGCATCCTGCAGTTGGGTGGCAGTCAAGGTAAGGGAATGTTTGTTCCCTTACCGCGGAGCTGCTTACCTCACTGCTGGAAAGTTGGTTAGGATTGCACCATAAGGAATCTTTCCACTTCCTCCTTCCCACTACAGCCCAAATCCCATGAAAAACTGCTCCTGAGGATCAGGGACTATGTTGGATGAGGCATAGGGAGCTGTGTGGGCGCAAGATATCCACTGAAATGGGGGAGAGACACGTCCTGTGAGTGGAACTGTGCCTAAAGAAGATGACTCTGCCTCATTTCCAAAGATCCCCTCCCCCCAATTCCACAAGCAAAGGAGGCTGAAGTGTGAGAGGACTGCAGTGCAGAGGAAGGGATGGGAAACATCCCTTGAGCAAAGTGTTTTCTTCTCATGCACATCTGAATTATTTTCTCAACTCTGAACTAACTGAAATGTCCAAAAAAAGACCTTGGCATCTCCACATAACATGGTACTGATTATTTTAGAAACTCAATACTAAAGCATTTCTTAAAGATGCTTATATCTTGAGATTTGAAAAGTAGCTTCACTATAAAATCCTGCATTGGATGTACTGAGACAAAATTGGTTATGGCAAAGATAACTAGCAGTCAGGATCTACCTCCTGAACAACCTTGAGCGATAAGCTACTCTCTGAAGGTAGTAGTCTTGCCTGAGACTTGTCAAATTTCTGAAGTCCGGCTGAAGAATTAAGCCAGCAAGAGCAGATGTTTCTTATTGCTACTTGCCTGAAATGATGCATGCCATCAAAATCAAACTTGCATGATTGGCTTGGAATCGAAGGCATCCCCACAACTATTGCTCCATGTTAGGCAGTAACAAATAAGCAGCATTTCAGCTAATTTTGGATTATCTGCCTGTTATTTATACTCCCTCTTTTTTGAAATTGGAAGTTGCATTCCCACCTGTTCAAAGATTTCAACCGCCTTCTGATATTGCTCTAACTGAGCAGCATATCCAGCTACTTTCAGCAGGCATTTGTTAGCAGAACTAGAAGGTGGAAAATTGAACAACACAAAAATAAAGGATTAGCAAAAGTTTAGCATACCATTACATGAAAGCTCTCCTGGAGAAAGAATCTACGACACAATATTTGAATGTACCAAACTACCATTCATTCAAATAACATGCTGAGCACTCTTCCATCCCATACAAATAAAAGCAGGAATGGTTCAGTCACTCTCCATAACCTTAACAAACATAAATTGTCATCACTTGGAAAGAACTGAGTCTTGCATTTTGATACTGAAAATGACACATGATCTAGGGCAGGGGTTCCAAACTTTACAGCGCCATGACCCACTTCATCCTCTGTGGTGGGCTGTGACACTCCTGATGGTGCTGGAGGCCTCTCCCAACCTGGCAACTCACTCTACAGGCCTCTGCAGGCCTCGGATCGGCCTGCAGAAGCATCCATAAGCGACTTCCAGTTTTCGGAAACAAACAGTAAGTGGCTTAAGGAGGCTTCCGAGAGCCATTCTGATGCATGTAGAGTGGGACACCAGACCGGGAGAGGCCTTGGTAAGTAATGGGTTTGTCGAGAATGGCTTTTATTTGGAACCAAACCAGTGCAAAGGCAGGGCCCAGATCATGACCCACTTACTTGGGCTCATGACCCACACTTTGGGAAGCACTAATCTAGGGGAATGATAATGCAAGAGAGCCCATTTAAGATGTGGATGTTCTATTAAGCGGTTCTACACCCTGAGAAAGATAAGAATTCCATTTTACAGGGCCAGAATTAAAAAAACAAAACAAAAAACAGAATGAAACAATTTTTATATTTTCAGCATTAAACAATAATCCGTAAAAACTTGCCTGTTGGATTCTTCACCTTTGTAATAATCTGCTGCTTGTTCATAATGTGCAATAGCCTATACAAGAACGAAACACATTTCTATTTCAAGATGACACATTCAGGCTTGTTATTTTGAGAACAGATTGCACAAATGAAATTTTCCATGCTAAATACTGTATTAAGTGCAAGACTACAATTTGGCTTCTCATAAACTACATTGGCCGGATCCCAAAGGATCTTCTCTATGGTGAACTCGTGCAAGGAAAGCGCCCTACAGGTAGACCACAGCTGCGATACAAGGACATCTGCAAGAGGGATCTGAAGGCCTTAGGAATAGACCTCAACAGGTGGGAAACCCTGGCCTCTGAGCGGCCCGCTTGGAGGCAGGCTGTGCAGCATGGCCTTTCCCAGTTTGAAGAGACACTTGGCCAACAGACTGAGGCAAAGAAGGAAGGCCCATAGCCAGGGAGACAGACCAGGGTCAGACTGCACTTGCTCCCGGTGTGGAAGGGACTGTCACTCCCGAATCGGCCTTTTCAGCCACACTAGACGCTGTTCCAGAACCACCTTTCAGAGCGCAATACCATAGTCTTTCGAGACTGAAGGTTGCCAACATGAGGAACATGATGAGAAACTACATTGAGCTTTCACATGTCAAAGAGCTTTCTTATTTATGTGTGGATAACAGCAATTGTGTATATTTTAGAATCTAGAGTTTCTACTCTAGAAACTAAGGTCTGAATTCCAAAATACGTGTATAGTCTGGGTACATGCCTGATTGAAACTTGTCTTCCTGAAGCATGTACCTACAAGAAAAAGCATTGAACTTCCTGACAAATTGGCGGCGGCAGCACTTGTTCTGGTAGGTGACCATAGGCCTTACAACTCAGAGCTGTTTCAGACACTAAGGGCGCAGTCCTAATCCACTTTCCAGCACTGACATAAGGGCAATGCAGCTCCAAGGTCAGGAAACAAACATCCCCTTAACCTGAGGAAGCCTCTGTGAGTGCCCCCCAACTGCAGGATGCAGCACCCGTCCTATTGACACAGCTATGCCAGTGCTAGAAAGTGGGTTCGGATTTGGGCCTAATTCTTCCTCCATGTATCCTAAACATGTGTCAAATAAAGATCTGCAAATTGACAGAAAACTTGCATTTGTAATGCATGAAGAGATGCTCAAACATGTGCCTGCATTTCTCATCTGACAAAAATCCATTATGTGTACAATGATGGCATCTGAACAGGTAGCGCCTAAAAGCCCAAACCTAACCAATGTTCCAGCACTCACGCAGCTGCCATGCCAAATGTTCAGTTAGTTTGAGGAGGCCTCCGTGACTGCCCACCGCAGGATGCAGCATGCACCCTGTTAGCATGACTGCATTGGCGCTGGAAAATTGGTTAGGATTGGGCTGTTCTTGAGTTCTTGACAATATGCGATGATGGATGACTCAATGGAGGCATCAATTCAGTGTGCAAGTGGCAGCGAAAAAAGGCAAACTCCATGCTAGGAAAAGCAAAAACATAGAAAAAGAAAAGCAGCCACCATCATAATGCTCTTATGAAAATCCACGGTGTGGCCGCATTTGGAAGGCACTTTTAATAACTTTACTAAAAAAGATTATCCTATCATTAAAGTTATTTATGATAACTGTATAATTTTTTCCCAGATATTTAAAGATAGTTGTATATCATGTAGCTGATCTCTCTCTCTCTCTGTGTAGAAATAATGCGTATTACATTAAACTAATTACATAAATATAAATATCCCTACTCTGGCTTTCTATTTGCTTTCAGATCCAGCACAAGTGCCTCATCTTTATTTTTACAGTCCTCCGTGGCCTTGACCTCCCTTCTCTCTCCACTCTGATATTTCAGTATATCCCTGTCCGTGCCCTTTGATACTCCAGTTCCACTACCCTCAGCTATCCAAAGTTCTTCCAATTCCACAAATGGCTCTTCCCTTTCTTTCTTGCTATCCCTCCCAAGAGCCAAGGACAGCTGCTTTCACAAGGTGCCCTTTCAGCAGATTCAGCCCTCCTTCTTGAATCTCACACAACCATATACCACCTTGTTCTTAAGGATCCCCTTATGCTTAGGAGTGGCCTTTTGGAAGCACAGGAGACAGCAGTGGAGAGGAAAATGCAGGAACTTCCATAAGCTGCCTTTGCCTTGTGTCATATAGGGTGCAATCCTAACCCCTTATGTCAGTGCTTTCCAGCACTGGCATAGCGGTGCCAATGGGACACGTGCTGCATCCTGCAGTTGGGTGTCACTCACGGAGGCCTCCTCAAAGTAAGGGAATATTTGTTCCCTTCCCTCAGAGCTGCATTGCCCTTATGTCCGTGCTGGAAAGCATTGACATAAGCAGTTAGGATTGCGCCTATAATGGACTAACAGCTGAATCCTAACTTGCGCTGGAACAGGCAGGCCAACGGGCCTACGTTGTAACCAGCACAAGTTTGGGGCCGACTGTGGATCAGCCAGGGGCAAGGGGTAGACTCGGATCTCAGATCTGCGCCACCTCCTGAGGTGGTGAAGATCTGAGCAGAGCAGAGCGGCCTGGAGCTGCTCCGCAGTGCCCAGAAAATGGGGCTAGGATCTGGCATAACCACCGGGTCCCGACCCCTCCTCCTGCTCCCCACCCGCCCGCCCCCAGGAAACCCACTGCCCATCCTCCCCCTGCCCTGGTACACCTCCCTCCCACCTACTCCCTGCCCTCCCCATGCCCCCCCCCCCAGACTCCAGAGCTTGGTTGACACAATCTTACCGTGCCAGGCCTGAATTTGGCACAGGGAGGCCAGCACAACTCCTTGCACTGACCTCCCCACCTCTTAAGTCGACGCAAACGTTCCTTATAGCACATTTGCAACACCCCCGAGTCGGTGCAAGTGACTTGCGCCGGCCTAACCTGGAGATTAGGATTGCACCCTAAATCCATTATAAATACAATATAAATATAAATAAATACAATAAATAAACAAATACTTCCTTTTTATTCAGGGTGCACTAATATTTACAAACTGATTCCTCTGCACCAAAATGACATGATACAATATGCATTCTCATATAAGAGATGGAAAGGTTAAAATATGAAAACAAGAAAGCTGCCATTTGTACATGACCACCTGCCATATAGGAGTCTGTACATTTTTCAAGATGGTTTCCCTTCTGAAATCAAAGGTACAGCTGATATCTACAATCCTGCAAAAGGGGAAGTTTTTGTCACAATCGGTAGTTTACAATAATTTCAAGTAGCGACCTCAGCTATAAGAAAACCAAGTACTCTTTACTCAGAAAGAAGTTTAAATCTTTCCAAGCTCTTCATATACATTTTAATATATCCTACAGGGAAGAATGACTCAAACAACTGAATTAGCTTACCTTTTCAATATCTACCAACTCAGACTCATAAATCTCAGCTGTGGTAATATGATGCTTGGCTGCAATAGTAAATCGACCCTGGAAGGAAAAGAATTTGAGGTGAGTATTCTTTTCTTTGCAATTTAGTGCAAACACTGAATACAAAAACAACCAAATTAAAGAGCTGGCACCAATCTGCAAGATCACACCCACACCACACACTCTGAGATCCCAATGTGAACACCTAGGAATTCTTACCATGTCTGTGTAAATATCGATGGCAGCATTTAAGCAGTTGATAGCCTCTGTACCGTATGCATTTGAGGGGGAAATAATGAATAAAATCAGCTGAGTCATCCAAATATTGTTAGTACAATGAACGGTGGTTGCTAATATCATCATTCAATAGTCAACTTCTCAGCCACTCTTTTACTCTGCTAATGCAAGACAAAAATTTCTTCATTCTCCACCATATGCATGGTGTATGTGTACCATAACATGGTACCATACAATACCATACCATTATCCCTCTCCAGGAACCATTTCCAGGAACAGATGCTTTGCTGTACCTATGGAAGTTCCCACATCTTCAAGAGTTTCTCCACATACCTCAACATACAGGGTTGTTCAACACAACCAAAGGGATCTATATACAGAGCTCCTGCCTCCATTGACATACATAGAGACACATGGAGTTCTACATAAGCATACAGGTACCTCCCAATTTTTGTAATTTTTTGTTCAGTTCTAGACACCCTTACCCAAGTTTTACTTAAGTCAGAAACAAGCTGTGCAAGTGGAGCCCCCCATACTTGCTGCTCTGGAGGAGGAGGAGGTTGCCTGGAGTGCGCAGGAAGCCGCAGTAGCCATTTTCGGCACCACAGCAGCCCCATGTGCTGAGCAGCTCAGGATTGGGCTGTCAGTTGTTTGCAGGCAAGTAGACTTTGGGGGTTTAATAGTAAGGCTACTCGTGAGTGAATCAATTCAATCATGCTTCAGCAAAAATGAGAAATTCATTTCTATGTACAGTAATACCTCCTATAATGTTGTTTCTTTTAGTGCTGCTTCATTACAGCACTTTTGGTCCTCCTGGCATTATGGATAAATATTCTAGCCATTGGGAGCAGTGCATCCTGGGAAGCACAGGGTCAATCAGTGCTGGTTTTCTGCCTCCAAGTCCACTGTTGAAAAGCTAAAGAGCTGCATCACACAGCGCTTGACTTTCCAGACTGGATTTCCATGTTGTGAGGTATTACTGTAACAATGTACTTTCTCTATATGACATAACATAATCCCCCAAAGAGTTTTACATTATTCCTGACATTATTATCCTACAGCAATAATGAACACCGAAAGCTGCCTTATACCAAGACAAGACCATTGGTACATTTAGGTCAATATTATCTAAGTCAGTGTTTCTCAAACTGTGGGTCAGGACCCACTAGGTGGGTTGCGAGCCAATTTCAGGTGGGACCCTATTCATTTCAATATTCTATTTTTAATATATTAGACTTGATGTTTCGATGGTATGTGACTGCATTTGGGGAAATGTTACACATCTGTACTTTTAACAGGCTACAATATATATGTTCTTTTAACGATGATAGTAAATGGGACTTACTCCTGGGTAAGTGTGGGTAGGACTGCAATCCAGAATTGTTAAAAATTTTCCTGCTTAATGATGTCACTTCTGGTCATGACATCACTTCCAGTGGGTCCTGAAAGATGCTCATTCTAAAAAGTGGATTCTGGTGCTAAAAGTTTGAGAACCATTGCTCTAAGTGACTGGTAGCAGCTCTCCAGGCTATCAGACTAGGCTAGGGTCTTTCTTAGTTCCACCTGGAAATTCCAGAGACTGAACTGAGACCATCTGCATGCAAAACTGTACCACTGAACTACAGCTCCAACTCCAATGATACTACTTGATCTAGTCAACAACAGCCCAACCAAACAATTTAAAAGCATGTTCTCAGATTGTATCCACCTGGTTCAGGTTTTCTAAACTTTTAAAACGCTGTGAAATGGCAGTAACAGGAAACTTTCAGGCAAATACTCATAAGTTCAGGAAGATGTAGTGTTAGGGGAAAAAATTCACTCTGAATTTAAACAGTACTTTAGATAAAGTATTGTTTTTTACTGTTCTTTAAATGAAGAGGCTTTTTAGAAGTGCTTACTTTTCATTATTCATACTAACAAAATATACTCAAACATTTTTAGTGTTCCTGAAGGTTTTTAATGTGTCTTCTCAGCCCATTCAAATCCCATCACTGCCAGCGAGCCACTGGATGCAAGCAATTGTATGATTAGGTCCCAAAGCTACATTTATTACAAGGTTCGCCCACAGATCTTTAATCTCAGGATTAAAAACAAAAACTTTTAACCCATTTTTGCCCGGCCCACAAGTGTACACATTTGGTCCCTGTTGCATATATGCAACATTGGGCAGAAGTGGCTTAAGCTCAGAAAGATAAGCATGGCTATCCTCCCTACCACAATCCAGTAGGGTGGGCCAAGAAAAAGTAACTGGCCCAAGGTAACACTGTGAGCTTCATGGTGGCAATGGAAAGATTTGAACTCATATCTCCTGGTCCTAGTCCACAACTCTTCACTGTACTCTTTTGTGCTGTTGTCATTCATGCTTATACAAATAATTACATTCTTTTCATGAGAGTTAGTTTTCTTTAATCACCTATGATTATAAAATCTCAGTTCTACAACTTTTTATAGGTTTTAGTAGATTCTGGTGTGCGGTTATTTACCCAAATACTTTGCTTAACAAGAGTACACAAGTCCAGACAGACACACTACGCACACCACATCTTACCTTGTGGATCTGCCTTTTTGTAAGCATTCCCCGCATCCACAAAACAAGTTGCCGAGTCATGTTTACTCTGTAGTTGCATGTGGAGTCTGGCTGCCTGACAAAATGCATTTCCTGCAGCTAGGAAAGAAACAGTCCCACGATTTCATTACTGTCAGGGCAATGGAGACATTCATTTGAATGTCAGAAGAATAGCAGGCTTTCCAACACAGCAATTCGCTTTACGCACAACAGCTTTCAGGTTTACATTGAAACAATTTGTATTTGCTCTAACATCTAAGACAGTGATTTTCAACCTTTTTCCTCTCGCGGCTCACTGGCATGGCACTAAAATAGTCAAGGCACACCATCAGCTTTTTGACAATTGACAAGGCACACTGTGCTGTCAATGGGGGCTCATATCCCCTAATGGTCCTATTGATAAATGACCCTCTCCCAAATTCCCGCAGCACACCTGGGCACCATTCATGGCACACCAGTGTGCCACGGCACAGTGGTTGAAAATGGCTGGTCTAAGAAAACAGTTATTTCTAAAGCTCTACAAATTTTCAAACGGTCTGAAATAAGCACCACAGAAGTAGCTGCAGAATGAAAGATGTTCTCACACCTATAGAGTTGCAACTGTTATCTTGAAATAATTGTCACCAGCGCACCTGCAAATACTGTACACACTATCTTGTTTTCACAGTATAGCTACTCCTACTTTTCTTACTGCATCTCCTCCAAATAGGGCAAACATCCTCTTACATTCTTAGACCAGTCAGTACCTTACAAAGCAAACAGACAAAATGCAGTCCAGTAATATCCCACAGGCTTCCTTCTTATAGAACTGTGAATTGCTTTGCAGTACATTGGTGTGATTTCCACTTTTCACCTTCTGGCTGCCAATGTTTTTCAGTTTCCTACTGGTAGTGCTAGTCTCTATCTCTCTTTCTCTTCCCCCACACAGACAGAGAAGAAACACTGTCAAATATAAAAACCTAAGATAAAAATGGAAGCTGGACAACCAGGTAGAAGGATTTATTTACGGGTGGCATATAAAACACATTGAGCTTAAATGGGAGGTCAGGAACACTATTTGCTTAAGTGAAATGAATAGGTGTGTCTTTCCCTCTCAGAGCTGAATTAAACATTAACGTTTGAAATAATTATCCTATGATTATATATATATAATCTGGCACAGCGTCTAGTGTGGCTGAAAAGGCCAATCCGGGAGTGACAATCCCTTCCACACTGGGAGCAAGTGCAGTCTGTCCCTGGTCTGTCTCCCTGGCTATGGGCCTTCCTTCTTTGCCTCTTTGCCTCAGATTGTTGGCCAAGTGTCTCTTCAAACTGGGAAAGGCCATGCTGCACAGCCTGCCTCCAAGCAGGCCGCTCAGAGGCCAGGGTTTCCCACTTGTTGAGGTCCATTCCTAAGGCCTTCAGATCCCTCTTGCAGATGCCCTTGTATCGCAGCTGTGGTCTACCTGTAGGGCGCTTTCCTTGCACGAGTTCTCCATAGAGGAGATCCTTTGGGATCCGGCCATCATCCATTCTCACAACATGACCGAGCCAACGCAGGCGTCTCTGTTTCAGCAGTGCATACATGCTAGGGATTCCAGCACGTTCCAGGACTGTGTTGTTAGGAACTTTGTCCTGCCAGGTGATGCCGAGAATGCGTCGGAGGCAGCGCATGTGGAAAGCGTTCAGTTTCCTCTCCTGTTGTGAGCGGAGAGTCCATGACTCGCTGCAGTACAGAAGTGTACTCAGGACGCAAGCTCTGTAGACCTGGATCTTGGTATGTTCCGTCAGCTACTTGTTGGACCAGACTCTCTTTGTGAGTCTGGAAAACATGGTAGCTGCTTTACCGACGCGTTTGTTTAGCTCGGTATCGAGAGAAAGAGTGTCGGAGATCGTTGAGCCAAGGTACACAAAGTCATGGACAACCTCCAGTTCATGTGCAGAGATTGTAATGCAGGGAGCTGAGTCCACATCCTGAACCATGACCTGTGTTTTCTTTAAGCTGATCGTCAGTCCAAAATCTTGGCAGGCCTTGCTAAAACGATCCATGAGCTGCTGGAGATCTTTGGCAGAGTGGGCAGTGACAGCTGCATCGTCGGCAAAGAGGAAGTCACGCAGACATTTCAGCTGGACTTTGGACTTTGCTCTCAGTCTGGAGAGGTTGAAGAGCTTTCCGTCAGATCTGGTCCGGAGATAGATGCCTTCTGTTGCAGTTCCAAAGGCCTGCTTCAGCATGACAGCAAAGAAAATCCCAAACAAGGTTGGTGCAAGAACACAGCCCTGCTTCACGCCACTTCGGATGTCAAAGGGGTCTGATGTGGAGCCATCAAAGACAACAGTGCCCTTCATGTCCTTGTGGAAGGATCTGATGATGCTGAGGAGCCTGGGTGGACATCCGATCTTGGGGAGAATCTTGAAGAGGCTGTCCCTGCTGACCAGGTCGAAAGCCTTCGTGAGATCTATGAAGGCTATAAAGAGTGGCTGTCGTTGTTCCCTGCATTTCTCCTGCAGTTGTCTAAGGGAGAATACCATATCAGTGGTGGACCTGTTGGCTCGGAATCCGCACTGCGATTCTGGATAGACACTCTCTGCAAGTACCTGGAGCCTCTTTAGTGCAACTCGGGCAAACAACTTTCCTACAATGCTAAGGAGAGAGATGCCACGGTAGTTGTTGCAGTCACCCCTGTCACCTTTGTTCTTGTACAGCGTGATGATGTTTGCATCCCTCATGTCTTGAGGTACTCCACCTTCTCTCCAGCAGAGACAGAGGATTTCATGCAGCTCAGTGACGATGATCTCTTTGCAGCACTTTAGGACTTCAGCAGGGATGCTGTCTTTTCCAGGTGCCTTGCCAAAGGCAAGGGAGTCCAGGGCTACGTGAAGTTCTTCTAGGGTTGGTTCACTGTCAAGCTCCTCCAACACAGGCAGGCACTCGATGTTGTTCAGTGCTTCCTCGGTCACTGCATTTTCTCTGGAATATAGCTCAGAGTAGTGCTGCACCCAGCGTTCCATCTGCTGCGCCCAATCCTGGATGACCTCGCCTGCTGCAGACTTCAGAGGTGCAATTTTCTTCTGTGTTGGACATAGGGCCTGCTTGATACCATCATACATCCCCTTGATGTTGCCGGTGTTAGCTGCTATCTGTATCTGGGAACAGAGCTGGAGCCAGTAGTCGTTAGCACATCTCCTGGCAGCCTGCTAGACTTTGCTGCGAGCAGCTCAGAGGACCTGCAGGTTGCGCTCACTGGGACAGGCCTTGTATGCTGCTTGAGCTCTCCTCTTTTCCTCAATGACTGGTGTCAACTCCTCAGAGTGGGCTTCAAACCAGTCTGCCGTCTTGTTGGTCCTCTTGCCGAATATGGACAAGGCGGTGTTGTAAACGGTATTCTTGAAATGTTCCCATCTGTTGGATGCGTTTGCATCGGCCGGGCCTGGAAGAGATTCCTCAAGTGCTTGTGCAAATTCCTCCACTTTTCTCTGATCCCGGATCTTGCTGGTATCAATGCGAGGTCTTCCTTCCTTTTTCGTGTGATACAGTCGCTTTGCTTGCAGTTTCACTCTGCTGCACACCAGGGAGTGGTCAGTGTCGCAGGCAGCACCGTGATAACTGCGTGTGATCTTGATGCTGGGAAGGCTGGAGCGTCTGGAGAGAATCAGGTCGAGCTGGTGCCAGTGCTTTGACCTTGGGTGTCTCCAAGAGACTCTATGTTGGGGCTTCGTGTTGAAGAATGTGTTGCTGACACAGAGACCGTGATGAGAGCAAAACTCTAGCAGGCGTTGGCCATTTTCGTTCATCTTCCCAGTGCCGAACTGACCTAAGCAAGTGGGCCACGAACTGTTATCAGCACCAACTCTAGCATTGAAATCACCGAGGATGAACAATAGCTCTTTTACAGGGATCTTCTTGATAGTGGTGGCCAGGTCATCGTAGAATTTGTCTTTGGCTTCTGCTGGAGACGACAGAGTCGGTGCATAAGCACTGATGAGAGTGACAGGTCCTGCTGATGACTGGAGCTGCAGGGACAAAATTCTTTCACTTCCCACAGTAGGTGGGATGATGGATTCCAGCAGGGTATTTCTGACCGCAAAGCCAATGCCATGTTCCCTGGTTTCGTTTGGTGGTTTTCCCTGCCAGAAAAATGAGAAATTTCTCTCCTTGACAGATCCGGAATCTGACAGCCTTGTCTCTTGAAGGGCGACGATGTCCATCTGCAGTCTGCTCAGCTCCATGTCGATGACAGCTGTTTTGCGTGCATCGTCTATTTCTTGCAGGTCATCAGAGAAGCCAGGTGTCATTGTCCTTATGTTCCAGGTGCCCAGTTTTAGGGCAGGAGTTTTCTGTTTTCTGTTGCATGGTGCAGAGTTGTCGATCCGCTTGTCGGTTTTCACCCTAAACCCCATGCAACCCATGAGGTTAACGGACCGTGGTGAGGCAACACCTTACTGGCTGGGGACTGCCCAGCTTAAGGCGGGCAGTAGCTGCCCAATGAGGTGCAATGATCTCTCCCACCGTCGGAAGCAGCCCCTGGCGTCACGCTCTACGCCAATCGAGCGAAGACTTATAACCGGTAAACTGCTGAAGGTATGGAGGATATGCTGTTACCCATGCAGCAAATCTGCATATATATATATATATATATATATATATATATATATATATATATATATATATATATAAGCTGCTCAAAACAATAAAGGGAACACTTAAACAACACATCTGAGATCTGAATGAACGAAATCTTCCTATTAAATGCTTTGTTCCTGACATAGTTGAATGTGCTGACAACAAAATCACACAACAATCATCAATGGAAATCACATTTATTAACCCATGGAGGTCTGGGTTTGGTGTCATACTCAAAATTGAAGTGGAAAAACACACTACAGGCTGATCCAACTTCGATGTAATGTCCATACAGCAAGTCAAAATGAGGCTCAGTAGTGTGTGTGGCCTCCATGTGTCTGTATGACCTCCCTACAACGCCTGGGCATGCTCCTGATGAGGTGGCGGATAGTCTCCTGAGGGATCGCCTCCCAGACCTGGACTAAAGCATCCGCCAACTCCTGGACAGTCTGTGGTGCAACGTGGCGCTGGTGGATGGAGCAAGACATGATGTCCCTGATCTGCTCAATTGGATTCAGGTCTGCGGAACGGGCGGGGCAGTCCATAGCATCAATGCCTTCATCTTGCAGGAACTGCTGATACACTCCAGCCACATGAGGTCTAGCATTGTCTTGCATTAGGAGGAACCCAGGGCCAACCGTGCCAGCATATGGTCTCACAAGGTGTCTGAGGATCTCATCTCGGTACCTAATGGCAGTCAGGCTACCTCTGGCGAGCACATGGAGGGCTGTACGGCCCCCCAAAGAAATGCCACCCCACACCATTACTGACCCACTGCCAAACCAGTCATGCTGGAGGATGTTGCAGGCAGCAGAACGTTCTCCCTGGCGTCTCCAGACTCTGTCACGTCTGTCACATGTGCTCAGTGTGAACCTGCTTTCATCTGTGAAGAGCACAGGGCGCCAGTGGCGAGGTTGCCAATCTTGGTGTTCTCTGGCAAATGCCAAACGTCCTGCACGGTGTCGGGCTGTCAGCACAACCCCCACCTGTGGACGTCGGGCCCTCATACCACCCTCATGGAGTCTGTTTCTGACCGATTGAGCAGACACATGCATATTTGTGGCCTGCTGGAGGTCATTTTGCAGGGCTCTGGCAGTGCTCCTCCTGTTCCTCCTGGCACGAAGGTGGAGGTAGCGGTCCTGATGCTGGGTTGTTGCCCTCCTACGGCCTCCTCCACGTCTCCTGGTGTACTGGCCTGTCTCCTGGTAGCGCCTCCATGCTCTGGACACCACACCGACAGACACAGCAAACTTTCTTGCCACAGCTTGTATTGATGTGCCATCCTGGATGAGCTGCACTACCTGAGCCACTTGTGTGGGTTGCAGACTCTGCCTCATGCTACCACTAGAGTGACAGCACCACCAGCATTCAAAGGTCACCCAAACATCAGCCAGAAAGCATACGGACTGCGAAGTGGTCTGTGGTCACCACCTGCAGAACCACTCCTTTATTGGGGGTGTCTTGTTACTTGCCTATGATTTCCACCTGTTGTCTACTCCATTTGTGCAACAGCATGTGAACTTGATTGTCAATCGGTGTGGCTTCCTAGGTGGACAGTTTGATTTCACAGAAGTGTGATTGACTTGGAGTGACATTGTGTTGTTTAAGTGTTCCCTTTATTGTTTTGAGCAGTGTGTGTGTGTGTGTATATATATGAAATGGAGGTAGAGGTTATATATATAACCGCAGGGGTGCCACAGGAACCCAGGGGCATTTTACGATACATGGGGGCATCCTGTAGGGTCCCGGAGGATCACAGTCCCCTCCATGACCCTCCATGCAGTTGCACTGCAATCACAAACTGGAAGTGAACTCCGATAGCAGATCGGAACTCTGTATAGCTGTGCGGAGGGATGCAGAGGGGGCTGCAAGCCTACGGAAGTCTCCAGGAAGCTTCAGGACGCCCCCAGGTATTGTAAAATGCCCCTGGGTCCCTGCAGTAGTGCAATCCCTGCAGCGCCGTTGGGGCCACCCCCCTGCTCCCACCCCACCTCTGCAACAACTCACAGTGGTTCCAACCCCCTCAGAAGAGTCTGGGAACTGCTGTACTAGAGAAAGCAGGTTGTTATGCTTCTCGACTACCCTAGTATCATTCTGTTCGCCTTTCAAATGAGGGGGCTTGTTGCTAACCAGGGGCAAGGTTTTCATAAGATAAATTTTCACTTCCTGGGTGGTGGCAGTGAAGACTATCATTTTTTTTTCCACAGTCCAACCAGTGGAAATAGGGGGGGGGGGGAGAAGAGAGAGAGAGGAAGAAATTGCTAGGTACTGCCCGTTTACCCCCTGAGCCCCCTCAATCCCCTAGCCCCACAATTCTTAGCAATTAAATAGTCATGGACTGTTGAATCATCAACAACAGACAGCATGCAAATATTAGTGGAATCTAACATTCAGTGCAAGCAGCCTATAGTCTGGGATATCAGACAAATTGAATGGAGCTATAACACACCTTGTCACTGTTTGCAAGTATAATTAAGGAATGCTGATTTGTGATAATGACCTTGAACGTCAGCTGTAAAGGGGTCAGCAAGTTCAAAAGGAGACCTACACACACACATACCTGCCATCTCATTCTACAAGGGAAACAGACATTTGCATACATACCACTCCAGTTCTTTGCTATCTTGAACATATTTGCTGCCCTGGTATACATTTCACATGCTTCTTCTAACTTTGTATTTCCTCTATAAAAAGAGAAAGAGACAAGGAGTTAGAACCTAATGATAAATCTACAAAAGTAAGAGCGACCGAATGCACAGTACCCTCCAGCCTGTTGCCATTATAAAAGTGGTTCATGTTATACAACAGAACCATGAGTCCACAGTGGTTATTCCCATTAAGGAGGATGTACCTTGAGAAACTGGAATTTTGTTCATCATGGAAAGACTCTGCTTGACAAAGCTGGAGAAACTCCAGACATTTCCACTAATGCATACTCCAATCACCCCAAACATTGGCTTATTCCATAACTTCCTTCTTATTAATTGCTTGCACTGAGCAAAGATCCATCAACATTAGCTTCGTTTTATCTGTGTTTGTCACTCCCTCTCCACTCTCCCCTGAGTTCTCAAAAAGCTTGGGAGAGAGGAAGACAGTTTGTTTGTGCTAGGAAACCATGAAGGTGAGAAAGAGCAAAAATCTTCTGTACTGTTAGAAGAGACTCACTTCTTACCTTCTTAAATCACAGCACAAATGAGATACCTGAGAAATGATGCAAGTGCTGCTGAGTGTTCCTGCTCACCAGAACGCCAGAGACACTCAAATCTAACTAGCAGTTCAGGTGTTGCTCATCAAAAATCAAGGGCAATTTTCCAGAGTTTGTTCTTATACATGACAGCATGTATACATAGAAGCCAACCAGATCCAAGTCACACTACAGATCTGTTGTAGACAACATGGAAGCGATGGTGGTATCAAGAGAATCTTCATAAAGCCCATTACATTTGTTCAGGACAAGAACCAGGCATTGTTTGCTGTTCAGCTGGAAGAGTAATATAAGTTATGGCAGTCAGATCATACAGATTGCTTCGCTGAATCAGACTCATGGACTATGCAGTCCAGACCCCAGCAACACTGAGTCAGATGTCCCAGAAAGCCCAAAAGCAAGGTATGTTGGAAAATAACCATTCCAAGCATTTAGTCCTCAACATTGAACACTGAATTGTAATCTGACAAAGAGGGTATTATTTGGAATAGAGACCAGCATATAATGCTGTCACTGGACGAATTAGAGGAAGGGCTGCGGCTCAGTGGTAGAACACATGCATGTACAAGGTCCCAGGCCCAATCACCAGGTAGAACAGAGAAAAGTTCCTTCCTGAAACTATAAAAAGCCACTGCCAGTCTGCACTGACAATATTGCAATATGACAATATTGACCTAGAATGGACCAATGGTCTAATCTAATTTAACATAAGGCAGGTTCCTACAAAAAGAACTAGAACAGGGGTGTCAAACTCATACAGTGGGTTGAATATCATTCATGACGCCTGCTGAGGGCCAGAAGTGATGTCATTAGGCAGGAAGTGATGTTATTAAATAGGTCATAACAAAAATAAGTGCTTTTTCTCACTTAGGAACTCATTAGCTGCAAATGACAAAAGAGAAAATATGCAAATCTTGATCAAATTTCAAGTTATGGGAGAGCCCAGTTTTCATGTGGGCTGCCCTTTCAGCAGTTAGCACTGCTCAGGAGCTGAGAACCAGATAAAAAGCTTCTGCGGGCCGCATCCTGCCCCCGGGCCTTATGTCTGACACCCCTGAACTAGAAGATACTGGTGATTAGGCTGATTCAAACATATATCTCATTGTTCTGCTTACATTCACTAATAGAACCAAGAGAAGCATAACCAATATGTTTTTATTTAAGGTATTGTATAGATATCTTATTTTTTCTAATTTTATTTCAACTTATAAGTATTATAATAATTAAACTGAATACTATACTTACACCATTTGCTATTAACCCAGTTACCCTGAAATGGAGATTCACCAAGGCATTACAGATTTGACTGGTAACTTTCTAAATCCAAGAATAAATATGGCTAAAAAGGGAGGGGAATTACTGGCTCCACAACCCATGAAAATAAAAGTCAACTCATTGAATTTTTTAAAATAAACAAATCATGGCAGGGTGAATGCCAAAAAAATATATATTTTGAAGAGATATGGATATCTTCTATCACTATTACATGTTCCCCCAAACAAGAAGTTCAGAACAACATTTAAGTTTTCTTGGGAGGAAAGAGCACTAGAGACTTGCAGTATCTTTGACTGGAATGCATTCAGAAAGTTAACAATGGAACTTAAAAGTACTATGCTTTGGCTAGATTGTACCCTTTATTTACAAACCCAGCAGACTAAGTAGGTATCACGTGGATGCAGAAGCAAGAAAGCACAGAATTAATCCCAATCATTAATCCTGTCCTCCAAATCAGCTTTCTGTAAGGCATCTGACAGCACTCACTGATAAGGAATGGTGCCTCAGTTGCGAGGCTATATCATTGGGTAGCTCATAAAAACTGCTATATTGATGCCAATTATTATGTTTGTTAACTAAGGGTCAAACGAAACATGATGCTAAACTTCTTTTCCCACGCCATGGTCTTGACAAAACATACCAAAAAACCTCCTTTCTTGGAAATGCTATTTGCCCCTGAAGGGGAAGTGCCATTGGCACTACTAGCAATTGATAATATTGAGTTAGATGGAGCAGGGGTTCAACTGAGCACAGGATGGCTTCCTATGTTCTTATGTATCCAGCTTCCTTACTGGGGCAAGCAGTAGCTTCTGGGTCACAGTCAAAATCTGGCTTGTCCCTGCTGCTGTTTAAAGAGGTCAGAAGCACAATGATGCTTTTAGTGCCTTATGTAGGCTGGCTCTCAATTAACTAATTAATAATAAGAGTCTGCAGATAAACAGAAGGGTAGCTTCTGTGAATTGGCAACTTTACCATCTACCTGTATCAGAGTGAAATTGTAGCTCCTTCTACCCCTTCACTTTGAAAGTCAGAGCCCAACATGGGATTCTGACATCAATTCCCAGGGACCAGGAGGAACTATCATACCCACACACCTCTATCAATGTTTCTCTGTTCCGGATTTAGTTACAGCACAGGCGGAAACAGAAGGGCTATGTCCGAGAGTTTTACCTGTATAATTTCCCTAGTGGGCAAACAAACAACTTGAGGGAAGGGATAATTTAGATTGCGACAATGCCACATGGAGAAGGACTAAACCCCTATCATCACATCACCAGGGCTCTGATCTAATTTGCATACACACACTGGAAGTTGCTTTTAAGGAAATGACATAGATCTCTTGCTGCTTATCTAGTGGGAGATCTCCAAGATGAAATAGAACAAAATACACCAGGATGAGGACACCAGAGAGGACTCTATTTATTTGAATATTTATTGGTTTCACATTTATCCCAATCCCAAATCTGGCGAATGGGGGCTGATAACCGTACCAATTATTGTATTCCATCCCATACCACCAAAAGGTGTTTAAATAAAAATGTCTTTCACCTACTATGCTGCCACTACAAGGATGCCATTTGGGGATCACTAACAGATATGCTGGAATCAGCATTTAAGATCCAACTGCAAGGTTTATGGGCAGGACAACTAATAAGCTGAAGTCATTACTACAGCAAGAACAGTGTTGAAATATTTACAAAATCTAGAAAACTGTTCCCAAAATACCAGTAATGGGACAATATCCAACCAGACTAAAATTTTTAATTCTTACTGATTTCAATAAAAGCATCAAGCCTCCTCCATAGGCTTGAATCAATGGGCATTTGAGAACGAATGCAACTCCATGCAGTTCATTTCACTGTTGATGACAAATGCATTTAAATGTTTTCCCAAACAAGCATGCATTACACTGTAAGGGTTTTCATGACCTATCCCGACACCAGTGGAGGATCTAATCTTTTAAAAGGACAAAATCAAATACATCTGAATTAACAGATTAGTGGGATCAGTTACAGGATAGCTAATTAACTGGTAATCTGAAGAGAATTTCTGCAAGGTTTGCCAATACAGTATTTAATTGTAGAAATCAGAAGCTAAAAGAACCAAGATTAGAGAATAACTAGACATTTCTCATTACTACTTCTACTGTGAGCTTACTGCTCACAAATGGTAGCTGAGTTGACAAGCCTATGTCTGGACTATTTTAGACTGTAGGTGGGGCTCACATAATTGAATCCTCTTCTTTGACTACACCCCATTCGCCCTGGTTATCTATGTGATGGCTGGGCATATTATATAAGGGCATGAAAGCCCCCACCTGAAATCTGAAATGATGCAGTACAGACACTGACTAACCATATCAGCTACTGTTTGAGAGAGCTAGGCCTAAGACAAGTAGGTAGAAAAGAGGTAAGGAGAGAGGTCAAACACATACATTTCCCCCCCCCCCATCCCATCCGGCCCCATTTTCAACTGTGGAGTTGCTGTAAGCAGAGACCAGGTCACTCAATGTCAAAGATGGCACACAAACATATTCCTACATTCTCAAATTGACATACACTGAAATTATTGATGAAATCCAGCAAGGCAGTTGCTTCGTTTGTTGCAGCAAAAAAGGCTTGCAGCACCTTAAAGACTATACAGTATTGTGGTATAAACTTTCATGGTTCACAGTCCCACAATGTGAACGTCCACACCTACTTATGAATACAAATCATTTTTATTTGGGATTGTTTTCTTGGTTGTACACCAGTTTGAGCTGCTGGAAAAATAGATAAATGGATGAACAAGACACACAAAGGTACTCAGAAACATCGTATACAATGAGGCCCAAAGGACACCAAATGCAAGAAGTCCAATATGTCACTGGTATTTCTGTGCAAGGCTCAGACTTTACACAAGACAAGAGTAGTGACCCATTCTCAAAAAGGGCACCTCATTGCTTGCTGAGGAAACTTCTCTTAGGTCACAATCCTAAACCAATTTTCCAGCACTGACATAAGGACAATGCAACTCTGAGGTAAGGGAACAAATATTGCCTTACCTTAAGGAGGCCTCTGTGACTGCCCCCCCAACTGCAGGATGCAGCACATGCCCCACTGGCACAGCTATGCCAGTGCTGCAAAGTTGGTTAGGATTGCGCCCTTATATACCTACCCCTTGCGTGTACTGAAACCAAATATTTGTGTTTAAAAGCATATTAGTCTCCCTCTACAGCCACAGTAACACATTAAAAACAAATCCCAGAGGTTTTTTGTCTGCTGCTTGCAGCACAAACAATACAGAGTCTGTGGCATCTTAAAGACTGACACATGTATTGTGACCCCACCATTTACAAAAACAAAAGAACCTGTTTTTTGTTCATGCCTATGTATGCATACATACATTAGCAGAAGATGAGGCTTCATTGCATTTCACAAAGTGAGCTTTGACCCACAACAGCTGGGACCACACAACACCCATTAAGTTTTTAAGGTGCCTCAAGATTCAGTCTTGAGTTTTCCTGCAACAGGCTAAGGGCCCAATCCTATCCAATTTTCCAGTGCCGGTGCAGCTGTGCCAATGGGGAGTACACTATGTTCTGTGGTGGGAAGGCAGTCACAGAGGCCTCATCAAGGTATGGGAACATGTGTTCCTTTATGTCGGGGCTGCACTGCAGCTGCACCAGTGCTGGAAAGTTGGATAGGATTGGGCCCTAACTTGGCTATCTCTCTGGAACATGGCCATAACTTGGAGGCCTTTGAGATTTGTAAACAAATATCCAGACTGGTTTTGTGCTACTGTCCTCCTCCATTTGCTTCACAGAAAAATAAGAAGTCTACTGGTCCTTCTGGCTTTCCACTGCCTTTGAGTGCCCTTTGGCAGTAGAACAGGGTATATGTTTTATTATTATACATTTTTTCTTCAGAACCTGCGCATGCACATGTACGTATGCACGTGTGACCCAAGGATAACACTTGCTACCCTCTGCCATCCAAGGATAACACTTTGCACATCTGAGGAAGTGGGCTCTAGTCCACAAAAGCATGTGCCACAACAAACAGCTTAGGGCCCAATCCTATCCAATTTTCCAGTGACGGTGCAGTTGCGCCAGTAGGGTGTGCACTGCATCCTGTGGTGGAGGGGTAGTCTCTGGGGCCTTCTCAAGGTATGGGAACATGTGTTCCCTTACCACAGGGCTGCATTGTGGCTACACCGGAGATGGAAAGTTGGATAGGATTGGGCCCTTAGGCTGCAATCCTATACCCCAGCAATTTTCAATCTTTTTTCATCTCATGGCACTAAAATAGTCAAGGCACACCATCAGTTTTTTGTCCATTGACAAGGCACACCATGCTGCTGGTAAGGGGCTCAAATCTCCTAACTGTCCTCCTCCAATCTCCTGTGGCAGGCCTTCGGCACAGCAGTGTGCCATAACTCAGTGACTAAATCGCTGCTATACACACTTCCTGGGGAGTAATCCCCATTGAACTCAACAGGACCTACTTCTGAGTAGACACGCCTAGGATTGTGCTGTTAGTCTTGCAGGGAGAAGTTGACTCCAGGAGAGTTGCTGCCTTCTATGGTATTCTGTGGCACCTACCACCAGGAGACAGAGGCTGCCACCCTCTCCACACTTTCCTGGGAGTAAGCCCCACTGACTCTAACGGGGCTTACTTCTGAGTAGACAGGCATAGGCTGGGGCTCTGAGGCTGCCATCCTCTCCACACTTTCCTGGGAGGAAGCCCCAGTGATTCTAATGGGACTTCTGAGTAGAGAGGCATAGGCTGGGGCTCGGAGGTTGCCACCCTGTCCACACTTTCCTGGGAGGAAGCCCCATTGACTGTAATGGGACTTGCTTCCGAGTAGGCATGCATAGGATGGGGCTCCCAGTGCGCCTTGCCCCCCTCTCCTGCTGCCCCTGCCCGGCCCGGCCGGGGCCCAGTGCAGACGGGTGCGGACTGCGCGGGGAGGAGGCCCCCCGGAGGCCCCAGGAGCGCGGTCCTCGCCCCGCTGCCCCCCTCGCCCGCTCACCCGAAGAGCCCCCTGAGGAAGGAATGCGAGGACTTCACTCTCTTCTCCGCCTCGGCCAGGAGCTGCACAGCCTCCCGCTCCTTGTTGCCCGCGGCGGCTGCGTCCATCGCGGCGGTGCCTGCTGGACGGAGCGGCGTCTGCAGAAGCGCCGAGGCCGCCCTGCAGCTCCTCCTCCTGCCGCTGATGCTGATGCTCGCAGCGCCGGCTCTTCGCCTCCCCCGTGAGAAGCCCGGGTCGCATCTCTCGCCCCGGTGACACAGAGCCCCAGCCGAGGCTGCCTACGCAGAAGGAAGTCCCGTTAGAGTCTATGGGGCTTCCTCCCAGGAAAGTGTGGCGAGGATGGCAGCCTCAGAGCCCCAGCCTCTGCCTCTCTACTCAGAAGTAGGTCCCATTAGAGTCAATGGGGCTTACACCCAGGAAAGTGTGGAGAGGATTGTAGCTACAGTTCTCAGAAAGGGGCAAGGGGGAATCAGGCTGCCATCCTATCCACACTTACCAGAGTGTAAGCCCCATTGACTATAATGGGGTTTCTGAGTAGACAGGCATAGGATTGGGCTCTCAATCTGTGCCTGGCTGAAGTACCAAGCGGATGAGTGCTCCACCTGGGGGAAGAGGAAACTCCCTGCTGGTAGACAACTAGCTTGGCAGGAAGAAGGCAAGACTACAACAGGGTGACCAGATGTCATAGCTGCAAAAGAGGACAAAATGTAGGACATCCAAAAAAAGAGGACATGCCAAAATAAATGCTAAAAACACTGGTGTATGGATTTCATGTGGTTAAACACTAAATTTCCAGAACCACCATTCACCATACCATAGTCTTTCGAGACTGAAGGGCCAAGGAAAGAAACACTAAATTATTTATTATTAAATTTAAAACTATTTTATGTATAATTTATTAATTACATTAATATATTTATTAATTATTAATTTATTAATTAATTTATTAATGAGCTGCCTGCTCACAGTGAAAAGAAGGACATTTAAGTTCTTTTCCAGGGCATGAGGCTAAAAAAAAGGCATGTCCTGGAAAAAGAGGACGTATGGTCACCCTGGGCTAAAACAACACTTCTGTACATCTAGTTTTTGGTGTCTAGGCCAGATTTGTTTGTATGGAGGTCATGGGAACCTCTCAGGATAGGATGCTTCCCCGTGGGGAAAAAAGAGATGAAGGGGAAAAAATCCTCAGTTTAAAAAAACAAACAAACGAAAAAACACATAAGAGAGAAAGCTGCCCTAGATCCTTTATATAAAAACATAATAAAAGCCTGGCTAGATCAGGCCAAAAGCCCATCAAGTCCAGCCTCCTGTATCTCACAGTGGCCCACCAGATGCCTCAGAGAGCCACAAGACAACAGGAGACCTGCATCCTTTGTCTTTGACATCCAGTTTTTCATGTGGAAAAATGATTTTTTTCTCTCTTGCTTTTTGTATGAAGGACCATTGAGTCATGTGAATCTCATCTACAGTCTGAAGTAATCCAGTACTGTATAGTGTTTCTCAATGTTTGTCCTCCTCTGTACCATTTTGCATGGTCCACCTATTTGAAGTACCGCCGGAAGCAACTGGCGATGACATCATTGCCAGTTACTTCTGGGTTGGGAAGCCAGATACAACACAACAAACACCAGTAAAAGGCTCAGGATGGACGGGAGAGCTTTTTCAATCATGGAAAAGCATGCTTTGGAGCCTCCTACCACTGTTTGTTGTAGTGTGTCCCTGGTCTCACTGCTGATAGGAGGTGGCAGAGTGACCTGGGTGACAGGCCACAGAGTTAATAGCCTAATAGCCACGCTGCTAAAGCATAGCAACACATAAGATGGTAAAATTAAAGAGCAATATTGCAAGTCTAACTGAAGCTGGGACTTGGGGCCTCAGAGGATATGTTTACACTTTGGAATAATGTAGCTCAGAGATAGCAGATACCAGTGCCAGGCAGCTGCTGGGGAGGAATGAGCTCTTGCCTTGGCGAATGTTATGACATTCACTGATTTATGCATGTATCCACCAGCTTTGTAACTTGTATGCTTTTAGAGCAAAAGCACACATATGTAATATGGAGACCAAGTGACCCTTGATACCAAACTTTTACCCAAGGTAAAAGGTCACAATACTTATATAAAATTAAGCCATAGAAACCAAAATGCTTGGTTTTAGTAAAGCTTTTAAAAACCTCTTTAATAAAAGGACAAGAAGCCTTAGTTTTGCAGAGAGGCCCCATGGCTGCTCAGTATACTATGTGCTAGTATAAAGGAATGCAGATAAGGAGTGCCAGGCAGATCATACTAGAGCCTTCTCTTTTAATGATGTTATTCTAAAACCTGTCAAAACAATCTGTATAATTGGCTTGAATTATGTCAGTGTTATTCAGCATTGGATAAATGGTATTATAGTGCACCCTGCTGGGTTTTGGAAACTTTGTAATTTAATAGGTTTTAAGGTGAAACTCCACCTGTAATGTAAATCATAACCAATCAATTGTTTGCCCACCTCTTGCCCACCTATTTCCCATCTTTAATGCAAATTGTACCTTATCTGTAACCTATTAGGTGTTTGCCCCATCTCTGATGTAAAATTTAAGCCAATGGGATGTCTAGATTTTGAGACAAAGGACTGGAAATTGTATAAATGGCCAAAACACCATTGGGAAGGGTCCCCTGCTTTGAGACGAGAGTCCTATGGGTGCCCATTGCTTGCAATGAAATAAAGAGCCTGCAAACTTTCACTCCTAGTACCAAGTCTTCTTGATTGACCTTGCAACACTGCAAGGTGGCAGGTGTCCCGCAAGTACCATCAGACACCACCTCAAGTACCACTGGTTGAGAAACACTGACTAGTACATAGGTGGACTGGCTCAGTCCTTACAGGTTCATTAAGAGGAGTAAGACATTTGTTCATTAGCCTCTCAAACCAGGGCCTCTGAGAGTAATTTTATCAGGGGGTACAAAGTTTCTTTTGACGCCTTCCCAAAGGGTGGAAAACAGTGTAGGGGGGGATGGTGACAGCCAGAATAGTCTCTGGAGTCCAGGTCCACTGAACTTCCTTGATACAGAGCCCCGGTCTACCTACCTGCATGGCTTCAGCAGCTAGATACAGTAATACGGAAAACTAATGCACTCCTAAGTCTCTCTAAACCTTTTAAATAATAGAAAATCATGCAGAAAACTAGCATCATCGTATTTAGGCTCACGCTAGAATGGAAAGTGTCCTAATAATAATAATAATAATAATAATAATAATAATAATAATAATAATAATAATACAGGTATTTATATACCGCCTTTCTTGGTCATCAGATTTCTCCTCAGACTTTATTCAAGGCAGCTTACAAAGGCAGGCTGTTCTAAATCCCCGTAGGGATTTTTACAATTGAAGAAAGGTTCTATCTTTCAAGAACCACAACATTTCAGATAGGTCTTTCTGATCTGGTATCACATTCTGGCCTCCAGTTTCCTCCCACGAAAGCTGGCAAGCAGCTCCTTCATCTCTCACATGGAGGGCAGCCAAGACGCTTCTTCACTCACACCAAAGAGCAGGTGGAATAACTCGGCTGGGTTTGTCAGCTGCTTCAAGGTCTCACCATTCACGGTGCTGGTGGCCTCGAACTGGTGACTTGCGGATGTTATCTTCAGGCAAATGGAGGCTCTACCCTGTCTGGTCCTAAGTGTATCAATACTTACTTCTGCAGCTGTATCCCTGAGCTCCTATACGCTCCTTCAGGGTAAGCAGAGCCACAAGCCAAAGAGCTATTGTAGCAGGCCAGTTTCCTCCCAAATTTGACACTGTGTTGAGGAGTGCCATTTACGCATTCCCCGGCTTGGTGCATATGGCTTATGGCAGCAGCCGCTTCTATGCCCACAGTAGGCCCCCCAGCATCCCATGTGTGTCATGAGTCCAGATGAGACAGGAAAATGCCAGATCCCAGGAAATTTCTGAGCCCCATCCTTAGGCTCCTGGGTCCCCTGTTTGACCGAGGTACAAATTACCCCCTTTACTTCACTCTCATGGGCCCTGGCTCAAACCTTATTCTCATTGGGCAGGTCCACCTGTGTCTGAATGTTACTACTGAAAGCTTAATTGAAAGTTTCTTCCTACAAAAAGAAGAAGAAACCCCCAAACCATTCAGGTAGAAAGCTAGCCCCCTCACTGTTTTTCCATATGAAGTGAACCTTTCCCTGCCCCCTGCATCCCATCATGCAAGTCTCCCCTTGTTGTCTAAAAGTGGTATGGCTCAGACACAGGCTTATCACTGTATTTTATGTAATTTACCATACATTGTGGAAAAACGCATTCCCCCCTGCTCCCAGGGGCATCGTTTTGTGAGAAATGATTCAAAGCTTCATGGTAAATAGTAATGTGCACCTCTGTTTTGGGAAGTGGCTTTTGAAATCACAATAATTGCTATGCCTTTGCTATAGAGGCTCTACTGAATACTGCACAACAGGCAATGAGTTGTGCAGAACTACTGCTGATCCTGAAGACCTGGGGTGTCTTGAAATGCACACAAATCCTCAAATGGCATCATAAGTCTCCACCACTGCTCCCTTCCTGCCCGGTTGGCATTTCAGTTTCAGTGGTGAGTACTCTGGAATGCAGTTCTGCAGGGGGCCCTGGTGCCAATGGTGTGACTAGTAAGAGCATAACTTCCCCTCCCATAACTTTGGTCCTTTAAGGGTTTTTAAAAAGTGCATATGTACAACAGGCAATGATGGCACTATGAGGGGGGGTCTCTGGAATTCCCTCTCCACAGAGACTTACCTAACACCACCCCTATATTTCTTTCCTTGCCACCTTTTGCTTCGCCCTTTTAAAAGTGTTCAGGACATTCATGCTGGATTTATTATCTGCTTTGTTATTTTATCATTGATAGATGTTATTGTATTTATATTCAGTGTACAGTATGTTAACCAGGGACAGACTGCACTTGCTCCCGGTGTGGAAGGGATTGTCACTCCCGGATTGGCCTTTTCAGCCACACTAGACGCTGTGCCAGAACCACCTTTCAGAGCGCGATACCATAGTCTTTCGAGACTGAAGGTTGCCAATAATACAGTATGTTATTGTCCCCCACTCTTTGGCTGAAAAGCAGCTGAGAAATTTGGAGAGACAATAGCTTTTCAGTTACTGGGAGAAAGAATCTGTTGTGTAATATGCTTCCTCCCAAGCTATTGTCTATCTACATAGCCTTTGGAAAAAGAAAAAAAAAAGGCAAGGATTGGGTACAGTGTCTCATATGTCACAATGCTGGCACATTATTCTGTGTTGGTTTTGGTCATGAGATCACCAAGATGGCAGAGAACTACATGAAGAATGAACTGTAAGTTAGTCTCTTCAGGGTGGGGGTGGACAGGCACCCTCCACACCCCATTGCCACACATTTTGGAGTCAAAAACAGTATGGCACAGGAGAAGCTGACCATGCTAGTTCTGAAAGCATTTCAATTTCAAAATAAAGGCAAGATAAGATGGTGATCTTGATAAGATGGTCAAACTAACTTTGAAGGGAACAGATGAGCAGTATAAATGGAGGAGAGTTTGAATGATGGGAAGTTTAGCCATTCATTGAATTGTGTGAAGAAATTACCTGATCAATATGCTAGAAATTCACTGAGGTCTTCTGGTGCTCACATACAGTCTGTAAACATGACTGGAGAGAAAGTCATGGATGGTTTACTTATGGCAGGTGGTAACATAGTTAAAATTGAGCCGCTTCATTGTGATGTTTGTGGTGTTAATTTAGTTAATGATTGGTACATGACTAAACCTTGGACTCCAAAGTCCTGCCAGAAAACATATATAGCATAGGGACTGTGAGTGATGATGCTAGGGGTTAGGATTGGTCAGCCTAAAAATAATCTTGACACACATCTTCTCCTGTGTAGTCTCATCATCTTCTGTGTTCCCCCCAAAAGAAATCCCCTCTTCCTTCAATTTGAGTAGGAGGGAAGCTGTAGAGAAAATCTGTCAAAGGGCTTTAGTGATGTAATGCTATTCACAATTATACTTACCTGGCTTAGGCTGCAATCCTATCCACACTTTCATGGAAGTAAAATCTATTGACTATAATGTACTTACAGTAGTAAAGTACACATGCATAGGATTGGGCTCTTGTTTTCTTTGCCTTGGGTTGCTAGAAACCCCCAGGTGCTCATGCTGTTTAATCATTTCTTGGCAACTTTTCTTTTATGGGTAGAGTAAATATCGCAACACAGAAAGGAGCTTGACTATATTATCATCCCTACCAACCACTTGAATGAGGTAGGTTACTTTTTTTTTCTTAACTCCATACCCCATCAGCCTTGCTCTTATACCTTACTGCTAAGGGTAGTATGGGAACATTTCAGGGCTCACCTACATGATAAACTGCTTTTAGTAATGTATTCTGGGAATTGTAGTTCTGACAGAAGGAAGGGCATTCTGAGTGTTCTCAATATCCACACCAAACTACAGTTCCCAGGATTGTTTGAAGAAAGCTCAAAGTTTATGTAATAAAACTGGTATGAAATTGGCACAAGTTCATAGTGCAGACTTGTCCCTAGTCCTCAGGTACATTCTTGCCACCACACCGAAGAGACTTCTACACTTGGGCCTTTTCAATTTTTATCCCAATAATTTTATTTGCAACTGATTTATTACAAAGGAGTCTTCTCGTTGGCATCCTTCAGTCTCGGAAGACTATGGTATCACGCTCTGAATGGTGGTTCTGGAACAGAGTGTCCTCTCCAGTGCGCAAAGCCTGGGTAAAGTAGATATGGAGGATAGACTGTTACCCATGCAGCAAATCCCCCCTCTCCACATCACTGAAATGGTCCAATGGAAAGGCAGAAGCCAATACGGTTGGTTCCAGCGGTGTCGCAGGAGTTGCCAGAACATGACTGTGTTCAGCCATGAACTGCCTCAGGGACTCCGGCTCCGGATTTTGCCTCGAGGTTGACTCCTGAAGCCTTTTCCATAACTGGATGTAGCCACAAGGCAGTGGAGGTTTGGGATCAGAGTTTTCCTTCTCTCAGATGAGCTGCCTTCCCAGGTTAATGAGTCCCATCTACCCGGTGGCTGTTTAGTCGCCTCTTACGACAAGTACAGGCAAACTGAGGGCCTATTCTTATCCCCAGCCTCCAGGGGAAACAAAGGAGTATATGTTTTTACCTCAAAGTAACCCTTCTGCTATAGGGGCATCACCCATAAAGCCACTATACATTTGTCTCTGAAAAAACAAGGCCTTTCTTTCTAGTCCCCAAGGATATGTCCTGGGACCTGTGCTTTTCATAAATGACCTTTCCATAAATGACCTGGAGATAGGGTTAAGCAGTGAGGTAGCCAAGTTTGCAGACAACACCAAACTTTTCCAAGTGGTGAAGACAAAAAGAGATTGTGAAGAGCTCCAGAAGGATCTCTCTAAACTAGGAGAATGGGCAGCAAAATGGCAAATACGTTTCAATATAAGTAAATGTAAAGTTGTGCACATTGGGGCAATGAATCAAAACTTTACATATAGACTAATGGGTTCTGAGCTGTCTGTGACAGATCAGGAGAGAGATCTTGGGGTACTGGTGGACAGCTCAATGAATGTATCAACCCAGTGTACAGCGGTCGTGAAGAAGGCTAATTCCATGCTGGGGATCATTAGAAAAGGTATTGATAATAAAACAGCTAATATAATGCCATTGTACAAATTGATAGTAAGGCCACACCTGGAGTATTGTGTCCAGTTTTGGTCGCTACATCTCAAAAAGGACATAGTGGAAATGGAAAAGGTGCAAAAGAGAGCAACTAAGATGATTACTGGGCTGGGGCACCTTCCTTATGAGGAAAGGCTACAACCTTTGGGGCTCTTCAGAGGCACCTGAGGGGGGACATGATTGAGACATACAAAATTATGCAGGGGATAGATAGAGTGGACAGAGAGATGCTTTTTTCCCTCTCCCACAACACCAGAACCAGGGGACATCCCCTAAAATTGAGTGTTGGGAGAGTTAGGACAAACAAAAGAAAGTATTTCTTTACCGAGGGTGTAATTAGTCTGTGGAACTCCTTGCCACAGGAAGTGGTGATAGCATCTCACTTAGATGCCTTTAAGAAGGGATTGGACAAATTTCTGGAGGAAAAGTCCATCACGGGTTACAAATCATGATAGGTATGTGCAATGTCCTGATCTTATAAGTGGGTTACCTCAGAATGTCAGATGCCGAAGAGGGCACCAGGATGCAGGTTGTGTCTTCTGTCTTGTATGTTCCCTGAAGCACTTGGTAGGCCATTGTGAGATACAAGAAGCTAAACTAGATGAGCCTTTGGCCTGATGCGGTGGGGCTCTTCTTATGTAGTCCACCAGCCTTCTCTCTCACGCTCAGCAGAAGCTAATCAATTTAAATCTGCATAACAACCTCTGACATGCCATCTTAAGACTAGAATGTATGCTGAACACTGTGATATTTTAGTTGGCTCTGATAAGGGTATTATGCTACTTTGGATTTTTGTCTAATAATGCACCAACATAGCTACATGCTATGCATTTTTGTGTCTTTTTGTGGTGTTATATTCAGTGATGGCCACTAAGTGACAGTGTTGCAATGTGTGAAGGCCTTCCAAGTAGTCTCTTGCCCTAGAAGCACACTTATTTCACAAAGTAAGTTACCGAAGCAAGCCTGTTCCTTGAAGCATTCTTTGGGAACTCAAGTAAGAAAGCTTGGAAGACCTCTGGAACTGCCAGCATTGAGGAAGTACTCCCCTCTTTTGGTGCATTTTTCTCCTGGGCTGTATCCAAAGTAATGCTAGCAGTAGCAGTTCTATTGCCATCTTCAGATGTGGTAATGACAAGATTTTTTTTTAACCCCCACCCTTTTTGTTGCTCTGCTGGCAGCTTCTTCTTCAGCAGTGCTTGTAGCACTGGTAGTTTTTTGGGGTTTTTTTGGCAGCCAACTTCTGCCAGTCACTTTTTATTTTTTCCTAGGTGTGACAAGGGATTATTTTCTGGCACTTTCTAGAGAAGAAAAAGAACCATTGGGAATGTGCTCCTGCCTGAAGCACTGCTCAGGTTGCCACTGCCCACAAAGGCATGGGGAAAAATTTTTTTTTTAAAGAAAACAACAACAAAAGTAAACAAAATTACATTTAAACATTAATACAAGCTACTTGTTGCACAAATACAAGGAGTTTGGGTTTGACGGTTCTTTGGTTTGTGTTAGCCCTTCTGCAGACATTAGTCTTTCAGCAGGTAGAAGGGCCTCTTTGGGTCCAACCAATGCTCTTATTCTGGTGTTCCTTCAAATCAGTCAGCAGAACCACTTCAGCCATGCACTGACCTTTAGCAAGGTAATTCGCAGTGATAATGTGTAGCTTATGTTTTGCTGTTTCTCCTATATGTACATATTGTATTGTGTTACATACTACTGGTAGCCTTTGGTTTGGATGAGAGTTGCTTTACATGTGAACATTCATTTTAAAATAAAACCATTTTCTGTAAGGGGCAGGCAAGTTTGATGGTTGACTATCCTTCAGGAAGAGTGTCTGGAGTTCTAGTATGGATTAGTGGTCTGTTTCAGTAAGGGTTCACTAAGCATCAGCATCTTAGGGTCAATGGGGAAGGGGTGCTTAACACTTCCCCTGAAATTTCCCAGCAGCTGCGTTTATCTCTGACCAGTGTTCTGAAGTTGTGTTTTCATTGCCAACTTGAATCTGAAACTATGTGGGGAACAAGTGTCTATGAGGGTAAGGGTTAAGCCAGCCATTTTCAACCATTGTGCCATGAATGGTCTGCAAGTGTGCCACAGGAGTTTGGGGGAGGGTCATTTATCAGTAGGGCCATTGAGGGATGTGACCCCCCTCACCAACAGCATTGTATACCTTGTCAATTGTCAAAAACTGATGGTGTGCCTTGACAATTTTAGTACCTTGTCAGCGTGCCATAAAACAAAGAAGGCTGAAAATCACTGGGTTAAGCACTCTCTTTTGGCCAGCAGGAAGCATTCCCCATTCTACACCTTGCAACACAGAACATAGTTGCTCATAATGTAGTTTTTGCCTATATAGGAAAAATTGGTCATCGAGTGTTTGGCATTCATTACAGCTGAGAAGGAAGATCTGTTTGGGAACAGTTGATGGATGAGTTAGAGGCAGGGCAATTTGAGGCCAGAGGGCTAAGGGCATCAGGACAAGAAAGGGTCAATGTTGATAGGATCAACATTGATTATAGTGAGGGGGTCCAATAAGAAACTGGTGTGCTAGTAGTAGAAAAGGATGCTGAATTTGACCCATTCATTCAAATACCCAATCCAGCCTTTAGTTCCCGAAGAATCATTTGTTCTTTGGTCAGCTTCATACCCAAGATTTACTGTAGGTTCTGTTCTCTACGGCTTTTGCCAAAATGTCAGGTTTTTCTTGGCCCCACTTCCACAGTCTCCTATACCCATGTTGGCGTTTGTTCTTTTGGCTTGTTATGCTTCCTTTTGCAAAAGCCAGGAGAGCTATTGACAGTAATCGTAGACAGTACTTACCTAGAAAGCCCAGCAGTGACTGACAGCACAATCCTATGCATGTCTTCAGAAGTAAGTGCTACTGAGTTCCCTGGACTTACTCTCATGTAAATGTGTATAGGATTGCAGCCCAAAACTCCGAAGGGTGTGCATGACAATGTACTGGACTACATGAACTTTAGTTGCTGGCAGAAGATTACCCATCTATCCTTCACTCATCATCTAAGATTCCATCTCTACTCTCATGCCTTTCTTCCCCAAAACTTTAATTCCTGAAACTCTTCCTTCACCTATCACTATCACAAAGTATTGTGGAAGCATGCAGGGTTGGTCAAGATTAAAGATCAAACTAGCCCCTATGCCCAGAGCCAGAATCTGTGCCCATTTTATGGAGACAGCAGAAGACTGGCCCAAGGAGGTGCCCCCTGGCCTAGGCTATAATCAATTTCTCTTCTATGAGGCAAGTTCTTAAAGGTGAGCAGAGGAGAACACACCAGTTTTTAAACCACTGAAATAGGGAGAACAGGTAGTTCTTATACACAGGTTTCTTACCATTGTAACCATCCTTTGCTATCCTCAACAGAACTGTGTGTTCTGTTAATACTTGAGATCAGTTTTGTTAAAGATCATTTGTCTGACATTTTAGGTATCCACCTCTCTTCATAAAGCCTTAATCCCTCTTCAAAAGAGTTTCGCTTTCAGTACGCTGGAGACAAACTGACATTTTGCCAAGGTACTGAGGAGTGACCTTTTAAGCAGAAACAGGAAAGAAAAAACCCTAAGAAATGAAAGTATTTGGATTGTTTTCATTCAGAGATAAAAGAAGAGAGTGAATGTTCTGTTCCGATTAGCACCCAGCTACTAAAAGTATTGCTTTTGTATGCTTCAGTTGTTCTGAACTTTATAGTGTGTGTGGGGGGGGGGGGAAAGGGTTGCATAAATGCAATCATGAGAGTAGTTTTCAAACCAATTTTCTGGAATTTCAAGATGCCTGCAATCAACTTACATATAGACACTGCATACAAGAATTAACATGCCCTCACCTGCTTTATAAAGGTGGGAAAGATGGGAACCTCATTGCCAAATATAGATTGAACTGATAATGCTGAGCTGAAAAGTGGAAGAATTGTTTCCATATTAACATTCTTTTCCCCTGGAACAAGGCTGTACGAAGGGGGAGGGACCACAGGGGTAGAGCATGCAGAAGGATTAATATCTGGCATTGCTAGGAAGGGGTTTTCCCCTAGGCTTACCCAAAATTTCAGAGCCACTGTCAGCATAGCCTAGCAAATATTTCACAATGTGATGCTGGACTAAGTTATAGAAAGTATTAATTGATGCAGTATACCAAATAAATGGATTATCTTTGAATCAAGATGTCCTTGGTTTAAATGTCACCTCTGTCACTAGCCTGGTGGGTAACTTTCAGGCAAGCTACTCTCCCTCTGCCCCCCTCTATTTAAAATGTGGGGATTAATATCAATTTACAATAGCCCTGCAAGGTAAAGATTGAAAACAATGTCTGAAGTGCTTTGATATTCTGAAAGTGTATATAAATATAAATGTCAATTACTGACTGTATAGGAATCAGCCAACCAAGCAAGCATTGCATCACAACAATGCAATTATGTGATAGCTACTACACTCCAGGAGTTAGAACAATCCAGAACAGAAGTTCTTCACAGAGCCCAAAGTGCAAATATTCAGATAAAAGGTGAATGTCTTTAACTAGAGAGAATTCAGTTAAAAATTTGTTTGTTCACATGAAACAGAGTAGGAGAACAGGGCTATTTATTTTAAAGCTTAGAATTAATTCCAATGTGTATAAACCTGAAGTACAAGCTTACAGGTGGCTATTAGGCTTAGATATTATTATACACTATTGCATACCTGTAGATCAGAGAAATTAAGTGCATAACTATGTTGAATTTAGGTATAAAATGCATTAAAAAATTTAAATATAGTTTCTAGAGAACTAAGGACTGTGCTTTTTGTGGAAGACATTTCAGTACAAAGCAATCAAAAACCACTGTCCCCAAACAACTTGGCAAAACACCAACAACCAGGACATATTGCATTTATTGAACTTTTATATAATCAGCTCTATACAGCAGTAACAAGATTCATATCTTACAAGTTATTGGTTCAATTGCTGATTTGCCATCAGAGGAAAAAATAAATATTATGCATTTAACACAGTAAAAAGTTACAGGTATTGTGTTTCAGTTACCCACTACTGAAGAGAGGTATGAGTTTAAGGACATGCAAACATACATATGTAACAATATATTCTTTACCATAATTTCTGTATGCAGTGTACATTAGCCAAAAAGTTTGAGAGCCTACCTTTAAAAATCTAGATTTGATTCTCAAAACACCTACAACTAAATGCCCAGAAATAAAGATGATAATTAACTGAGGCTTTCACTATCTAAACAGTGGTCTGATTTTTCGGCAGCCAAAATTAAGCATTTTCATTCAGCCCTTACTGCCCTTGCACCATACTAGCACCACAAGGACACAGAGTGCTGCAAACATCTACAGCTTCATGCTTAGTGCTTACTGGCTTTTGTATTGTGCATCTGCTCCTTTAAGTACAATGATTGGCAACGTGACTTATACTGATTTGCAATATTCTGAACTTCAGCAATATTTAGATACAAACAGTGAAGAGGGGGCACTAGTAGGCTGTTAGAATACACTATTCATCATTATATCTGGCAAGACAAAACAAAAAAGACAACAGTAATGAAGGCAGAAAAAAATGAAATCATCTCTGAGTTGTGCAATGTGATGGCACACACATTCGTATGATGCATTCATCGGTACAAGTGCACAAAACTGAGGCACATTTGCCCCAGGCCAAATATAGTTTTGTACAGTACAGTCTCTCCACTAATCTGTCAGACTAGTATAGGAGTCAAATCAATCACATAGTGATATTTGGCAAATGAGATTCTAGCAACTGATGCAACTGTTTACACTTCAGATTGCACAGGAACTAGGTGCGTATCTTACAGTACACAGATTCCACAGATGGCCAGTTCAGAATATACAGGGGCAGAACTATAACTGACCAAGCATTTTAGCAGAAATTGACAATCTAGCAATGACTTTTAATATGCTACAGTGGACCATGTATTATTGCTTCATTTGGATATGAGAAAAGTGAAGCAGCGTTCAGTGGAGAGAATCCGATTTATACATCACGAAGAATTCTGTTATGTGGCATTCGCTATAAACTGTCTGAACTGTCTACTATTCTTGCTTTATAGTTGCTATCACCACACTTACACAACAGACCTACAGAACTAAAGTGGCTAACAGTGGGGCAAGAACAGCTTTTCAGTTCTGGCACCTCTTTCTTCAGTCGTTCCAGCTGCTCTGTTTGGAAGATATTTGGCTGTTCAGGCATCCAATCATAAATCCTACAATAAAGAAAGAAAAGTAATTAACGCAAAGCCATTCTATTACAAAGGGACATTTGAAATCATATACAAACTGTAGACTTCCACAGCTAACATTTTTTGAAAGTTTAATGCCAAGACACTGCTATGATGAATGCCTTAAAGTAAATGAATTAGACTTAACAAAGTAGATGTTTATATTCTTGCGTACTTAAGTGAGTTACACGATGAACATTCTGTAAGTAAAGCATCTAGCATGTCAAAGTTAAAGTTAACGCATAAAGTTTGCATGCCATGCTGTGCACCAATTTCAGTCTCTAAAGATAGCCTAAACACCATTTTTTCTTCTTCCAAATCAAGCATTCTAAATATTGCACTCTTGTGAAACCATGAAGAAAGCTTAGTGATCTCTCATGTATATTTATCACATACTTTTAAAAGAAAACACATTCTGGGAAGCATGTACAAACCTGTCAGATCATTTGGAACTTGAGAATCTTGTGGATGTCTGGGAGGAAAAGGAATCTAGGTGTAAGGGACTATATTACACACCTAGTTGATTTTTATTTATTTGACTTATTTGATTTTTCTCTGTAAACCGCTTTGTGAACTTTTGTTGAAAAGCGGTATATAAATACTGTTAATAATAATAATAATAATAATAATAAGTTATAAATCTTAGTCCAGAACTGATGACTTTTTTTCTTTTAAGGCCCTTTCCGTAACTTACAACAGTTCATTAACTCTTTTCGCCTGCTTCTCCAAAGCCAAACTGTCACACACTCAACTGTCATCCTTGGAATGCTTTCTGAAATTGCAGCCCTATGTTCAATGGCACTCTACTAGCCACTAGCCACCTCAAAAGGTTGAACCTCTGCAGAAGCAACAGCAACCAACATTACATTGTCTCCCAGGAAAAAAAGGAAGCTGGGTAGACCATTAGTTAGCCACACAGAACCCTGGGCTGAGTCAGAGTGGATACCAAATCAGTGGAAAAATAGCTTTTACTATTGATTTGTCTACTTTAGTGTTTGTCTACCGTATGTATGTAAATTTGTCTATCTTACATGCAACTCTCCTTGGACACTCATCAGAAGCTGCAGCTGCTAATAGTATAAAAACCAACAGTCAGGATCCTGGTTTCACCCTATGAATATGCAGTTTCTACTTTAGAGAGATTTGTTACTGCCCTAAGCTAATATGCTGGTCTCAAAAATCTGCTAAGTTCAGCTTCTTGGCATGCAGCAAGTTTTTATACCGTAAAGTCTCTAAGCAGTGAACTTTCCACCCAACAAAGTCCAAGCATCCTTCAGGTACAGCTACCAGCTTTAAAAAAACTGACAAGCATTTAATGGCTGGACATTAGAAGGGATGCTTACAACGCCAGGTTGACTTTTTAAAATTTGCATCAGTGGAAGCAGAGAGAAGGGCCACTAGGCTATAAAAAACAGGCTGCAACTTTGAATATTTAGCAACTGATTTGTAGGGAGGCAGTAAACCAGACGTTGCAAGAACCAGTCCAGGTGGTGGGCAGAAGAGAAAAATGGTATGAAGAAACACAGATTGACAAGTGCTACTCTTATTTATCCCTCAGAAGTGTGGCTAATCCATCCCTGCACACCACAAGTTTGGGCAGTCAAAGCCTTGAACTGCAAAATGTTCCAGCCTTCTTACTAGTACTATGCTCAAGACTCTGCCTGCTCTAAAAGCAACCAGTTGCTACAGTTTTGTAAAATGCAATCCTTTCAAATAAGAATCACTATGAAGCACATGCATGCTTTCATAGAATATGTTATGGCAAACCGACTTTAGTTCAGAGCAAATCCTGCAACAAATACAGCAAGAGAAGTCAGGAAATACTAAAGCTCAGCCAAAATTTCCCAGAGGCAAACTGCCTCCAGCTCACAGTGCCAGCCAGAGACAGGAACATTCTGAGCCACAGTTCTCCACCTTCCAAAGTGCCTTTTATTATAGGACAAAAATTAAACAAATTGGTAGAAATGGAACACTTAATCGGGAACACTACTGCTTAACTCCTTCCCTTTTGCATGGGCATTCCACAATTCCAAAAGCAGCCAAATTTCTAACCATTATTTCTAACTCAACATAGTGCTAACCAAGTTGGCTTCAAAAAGGAAAAGGACAGGGATGTGGGAGTAAAAGCTGGCAAGAAGGGAGACGGGAGAAGCAGGCAAGCATGAGGGGGCACCTAACCATGGATCATGGTCCAATAGCACTGTACTTCCTTGAAGCCAGTACGCCAGCTCTTGCCCTTTAGTGAACCCAGTCATGGCATTTTTCATTCAAATTCTATTGGAATGCTACCTGGAAGTATTTGAGGACCAGAACACCCTCTATGCACAGAACTGCACACATGTTCCAGAACACAGAAGTGGAAATGTTGACTCACACACACTGATACTGGAAAAGAGACTGGCAGAGCAAAAGCACCTGAAAAAATCAGAAATATGTACAGACTACTCAAATTACAATGAACAAAATTACCTCCCAAAGGAAGTTGGCTATAGGTTGACTTCAGAACATACACATCTTGAATACAACATTTACGGTTGACCATCAGGAACATCAATAAATCAATATACAAAAGCCATCCGATGCCAAAAGGAAGAATTCAATGTATACTGAACACAAAGAATTATAAGCTAAGCTTTTCATGCAGGATGCAAAAAACAAACAAACAAACAAACTGGACAAGATAAAGAGGTCAGATATGTATATTTGCTCCAATTATTAACAGTATTTATATACCACTTTTCAACTAAAGGTTCACAAAGCGGTTTACAGAGAAAAATCAAATAACTAAATGGCTCCCTGTCCCAAAAGGGCTCACAATCTAAAAAGACGCAAATGAATACCAGCAGACAGCCACTAGAACAGACAGTGAGGTGGGTCAGTTACTCTCCCCCTGCTAAAAAAAGGAGCACCCACTTGAAAAAGTGCCTCTTACCCAATTAGCAGGGGTAAATCCAATGAAATCCAGTGAATCGGATTTCAGGAGCATTTATTCCAAGTCACCCTGAATCTTAGCAGCACAGGTCAGTGCTCTGAGCAAACCATATTTATTTTGCAATACCTGTCGTATATCAGACCCTGAACACCATATTCTCTCAGCTTCCTCCTGACTTCAGGATCATTCATATCATCACCCCAGCAGAAGACAATTAAGTCTTTAGCCTTGGCCTCTTCAATAAATTGTGGGTGCTGCAGCAACTCCTCTGCATGTGCATTAACCCCCTAAAAAAAAACAACAAAATATTAAGCATACTTAGTTGAGATACTAGCAGTATAAGGACAAATCTTCCATAGTTTTGAATTAATATATTCCAAACATTTTGCATTTCAAGGTGAAACATATTCCAAGTCTAAAAAAATTCTGAATTACCAGAAGCTCAATTCTCATAGGTTCTAGTGGTGGGACAATCAAAGCCTGGGAAATACCCCCTCTTGACTGACAGGCAGGGTTAGATCAGCAAACACATCACAAAGGTCAGGTTTAGTTCTCACAAATGCAAGAAATTTATGTATAAAGAAAGCATGTTCAAAAATGTATACACACACTTAGAGGAACACAACTTTAAGAACCATCTAAGAAAGAGAAACCTAAGGAATCCCAGATAGAAATCTAAAGCTAAAAAGTGTGAATATCCAAAAACAGAATAAACCAGAGGCCACTGGGTCACGCTTCCACCTCCAGTTGTTCAGATTCCCCCCCTTCCCTTAAAATGGATGGAAGAAATTGCCTCACCCAGAAGCCTCATGAATTGAAATTTACAGAAAGATCACACTTTTATTTCTCTAAGTAATTATGTGGTGGGACAGTCTTTAGTTTGGTTGGCAACCTTCAGTCTTGAAAGACTATGGTATAAGCCTATAGCACTTGGTATTCCTTGGTGGTCTCCCATCCAAGTACTAACCAAGCCTAACCCTGCTTAGCTTCCAAGATCAGGCATATGCAGGGTCTTTAGTTTGAAGAGGCAGAAACACTTCATCCCAAGAACGGAATCACATTTGTTCAGTTGCTAGACAAAACATTTAGGAGGACATGCCAGCTAGAGGTTGCCTGGGGGGGCAATAGTGTCTAGTGGATGCATGAACAGATTTAAATAGCACCCTACATACTAAAGCAAAGAGCAAGCTCTGTAAGCTGCAGACAGAGCAGAACCTCTCATTGAGCTATAATGCCTTCTGATGGGAAATGATCCTGAGTTCATTAAACTCTTATCTAGCCACCACTGAAGTATAAGCCCTGAAATTCAAGAGTGTTTGACTAGAATAGATTCAGACAAGTACAAACATTCAAGAATCCCAAGTACTAGAAAAAAAGCGGCCCCCATATCCTCCAGGAATGCTGCTACTGTGGATACCCAAAACCATGGACACCACTCAAATTCCCTCATGTCTCACTCATGACTAATCTTGTTTGCAAATGCTTTGCAAAAGCCATTTCTTCCTTTTGCTTTGGAGAAGGAAGCAAGACAGCAAGAACCTAAAGCTGTAGCTGTTTGGCAGAAGGGCTATTAGCAAGATTAAAAATGAAGCAGTGGCCTCTGAGATATTCAAGCCTATCTTCCTATGCTTGTTTAGGCAAAACCCAAGTATATTGCCTAGATAGGGAAGAGTTACTTCTTGCAAGTCAAGGTGCATCATTAGATCAGTCAGAGATTCCCCTCAGCCTGAGGTTGTATAGCAAGAAACCTTCTGTATTCAAAACATTTGAAGAGAGACTTTGAAAGGATTACAGATCCTTGTGCTGCTACTGTTATTCTAGACCCAGGATGGAAAATTCTAAATCATTAATTTATCATACTGTGATTAAACCACTGCATGTGTACATGCATTTTTTAGACATAATCCTAAATGCCTATGACTGAGAACCATTGGTCATGAAATATCTTGAGGAAAGTGGGAAACCCTTGCAAAGTTAGTTCTTCAAGTCATGATCCTTGTATTGTTTCCAATCTGTACCTCAGTCACTAGGCAGCAATGCAATGCTCATCTTGGAGAGAGGCAATAAAAAAGTAGCTTGCTGAGGACAGGATAGAGATTGGAAGTGGTCATTCTTCTGTTTGTTTGTGCCTCAACTGCTGGACCTCAGGGCTGCCATTTGTCTCATGCCACACTCCAACTCTGTACCTCATAAAGGGAAACAAGGGAGATATTTCTTCAGGTGTGGAGTTGCCATCCTTTTATAAATGGTGATGTGGTTAGGCAAAAGCATCACATTCCTCTACAGTGAGATTAGAGAAAGTAGGAGCTTCCCACTGCTAGTCACAGAAACAAGGTTAAAAAGGCAGTTAACAGCAGAGGCCTCATGGAACTTTTGGGGTATTACTTAACATCTCATAGGTGATGAAGAGACACAGAAGAACCAGAATTGGAGTGCTGGCTCCCAAACAGCAACTAAAGAGATCACTCACTGGTGCTTGCCTTCTCCACACATTCGAAATGGAGTCTGCCTGTTGTGGGGTTTGACCAAGCAACTCAACACATGGGTTACTGTGGCCCAGCAGTCACTTTGCTTTGCTCCTAGCATGGGGGAAGGAGACAAGGGTATGGAGTGCACAGTGGCAAACACAAGCTTCCTTTGCTTCAGTGCCAACTGCTGTCCTGCCCCACACAAGGAAGTAGTGTAAAGTGCCAAACCAGGAACAAAAAGGTTATCTTGTTAGAAATGCTCTTTTCCTCAAGCTTTAGTGTAAGGATGGAACAAGTCCACTGTCCAACAGTCTACTTCACATGGTGCCTTTCTCTAGGGAAGTAAGTGAGCATCCCAACAGCTTGCGTATGAGCCATGTCAGAACCCTGCTGCATTCTAACCAGGCAGGACTAGACTGGAAGTTGAGCAGAAGGTGCTACACTCTGATGTCATTTTTGCTAGTGAATTCTTCCAGTCAACTAAGAGGACAACTGTCACACTCTAAGATCACTTGAGAATGATACAGCCAAAGCTCCATCATTTTAGAAACCACCACATAATTGTCTAGATTGGGGGAGAGGGGTCCTCCAACTTTTCAGTTTGAGGGCTACATCTTATTTCCAGGTTGAGTCTCTGTATTCAAAGGGTTCTGTTCCCAGAACCCACATGGATGCCAAAAATCGTGTTAAAGGAAATCCATTTAAAAAACAATGTCCCCTTTGCTTATCGACTTAAAAACTGTCTTGCTGACCTTTGTAATGCAGGACAGAGGCATCAGGCAGCCAATCAGTCTCTCTCCAGGAGCTTAGAAGCACCTACCCCTCCCTTCACCAGGAGCATAGTGCAGGAAAAGAATGCAAAGAAGAGATGACAATCTCTTTCACTTTGTATTCTTTCAGGAGCTCAAGGGGTAAGGAGGGGTCACTTGCCTTGGAGTGAAGCTGTTCTAAGTGCATGGAGAATGACTGACTGATTGTCTGCCAACTGCCGTCTCCCAAGGCTATTGTTAAATGACTTTTTTCCTTTAATTTAAAGGGCCCTTCTCATCTCATTGATATAAAACTGTGGGTAAAAAATCCATGGATAATTAGATTATGCCTGTACATATTTCCATGGGCCAAAAAAGATCTGTTTTTATAAATGAATGAAATTTAAATGAATAAGTTTTATTTGGATTTTCTTTGTAATCAGAATATAATATGATTCAGAACAAAAGTGAAATGTGACGATTACAAAGAAACAATGCCATGCTTAAACTGAGAAATTATACAGGTTGAGTCTCATTATTCGTGTGGGTTCCATTCCCAGAACTCACATGGATGGCAAAAATCACACTATAGCAAATCAATTTAAAAAACAAAGCCCTTTGCCCTATCTGTGTGTATATCTGTGTATATATAAATTTTTTTACACAGATTTGACTCAACATGAATGGCCCCTGCAAATGAGGAGGAATCTGTGCTGATTCCTGGAGAAGGGGAAAAATGCACCCCTTTAAAATCACAGTTTAAAAAACTGTTTTTTTAAAGGGAGGCTTTTAAGGGAGGCTTCACTCCTCCCTTCCCCCTGAGCACTGAAAGAAGGCTAAATGGCAGTGATTATCACCCATTCTTTCCCCCTCAATGGGGTTCCTAGTGAAGGTAGGGATTGCTTCCGCCTAGTGAAGCCTGGAGAGAGACTGATTGCCTCTGTGTGCATTTCAAAAAAAAAGGTCAGCAAGGCTGTTTTAAATCACCAGAGCAAAGGGACTTTGTTTTTTAAATTGATTTGCTTTAGCTCCTTCTTTTGCCATCCACATGTGTTCTCGGAACAGAACCCTCTCGAATAATGAGACTTAGCCTGTATAATGAATAAAAATGTCAAACATTAGCAATGCTCTGAAAAAAGTTGCTGTGGGCTGGATAAAATTCTATGGCAAGCTGAATGTGGCCCAGGCGGTACTGTGGAGACCCCTGGTCTAGATGCATTATGACTTACCAATAGATTTTCAGACAGTGCAAAACTGATGGCAATAGACGTTGAACGACACCTGAGATCCATGAGTTCTGGATAAGTTACACATTTTCCTTGAGTTAACAACAATATGGGATACTTATTTTGCTTATTTCTGACCCTGTAGAAAAAATTCAAACAAAGTTACAATGTCAGTAGAAAAGTGTCTGCAATATAGTTCTTTCATAGACAAGATGAAAATTTCATGTTCAGTTTAGGAGTAATGTATCTGCACAATTTAAAAGCTAAATACCACCACGTTAAAAGTCTCAAAAAGGCTATGAGTACTATATATACACTATAGTTAAAAACAAAGAAGTTACAAATTATCTGATCTTCATCCTTTACAAAACACAAACTCTATTTAAAACATCCTGGACAAAAAGGTTATCTACAGCAGCAAATCTCTTGGATGCACCAGTGAGACACAACTAGTTCAGGCATGGTGCTGGCTTACTTGTACTGGCATCTGATGACATAATATTCCAGTGTGGTGCATGTAGGTTAAGACTATGAAAATTTCATCAAGGATGCTAGTTTTGTTAAAGTTGCAAATAATTTTAAACTGTTTAAAAGTTTATCTAAAGTGATGCTAAAGTAGTGTTTATAGCAGCTCACATTGTGCATATATCTGCATCAAACGAAGAAAATACAATTCTCCTTTTTCCAGCTTTAAGAAGAACAGTTTTCAAAATGATATCTAAGAAGAGATTCATATCAAAGTAGGTTGAAATGTTGCTATCCCATACACCATCCTGCAAAGACACAACATTTTTTATTAATTTGTGTACAGACCTTGAATATCTTCAAATTCTCCACAAAAAACGTTATACTGGCTACAAAAATGCTATTGATCTAATGCAGTAGTGCCTGAACTTTTGAGCACCATGACCCACCTTGTGCTCCACATTGGGTCATGATACAGTGCTCAATGCTGTGCCAAAAAAGCCCTACTTGGGAGTCCCTAGAGGCTATTCTGTGTTGAGCTAGCCCGTGACTCACTTCACTGGCCTCAGAAAGCTTCCACATGACATGTGGAACATGAAAGGAAGTCACTTCTGCAAACTGGAAGTCACTTCTGCAAACACGAAGTAGCTGTTGTGCCCAGGAAGCATTCTGAGGCCGGTGGAGTGGTTTGCAGTCCGGCGCAACCTAGAAGCAGACTCCAGGTTTTTGGGAGAGGCAACACTGAGCATTGCATTGCGACCCACCACACACTGGTGGGTCACGATCCATAGTTTGGGAAACACTGATCTAATGCAAAACAACCTTTGATTTGTCAAATGCCCTCTGTTCAGCTGATTCTAGCAGTTGAGAGTTGGGGGGATTACTCTCTTCCTTTTGGAAATCAGGGTGTTAGGAAAGTTATACTCAGGATAGGTTTCAGAATGTCAATCAAAAGTGTGTCAAATTGAGCAAATTAGTGAAAATGGTTGAAACAAATTTTAATATTAAAAAGATGTTAATTTATTTTTATCATTAGCAAAACTTACTGTCAAACAATGAAGTTAACTGAAATGTTACTACATGCAAGTTAAGTTCCTTGCAAGAGTTTTACAGAGAAGCTAGTGCAGTGATTTTCAACCTCTCTCACCTCATGGCATTCTGGCAAGGCACTAAAATTGTCAAGGCACACCATCAGTCTTTTGATAATTGACAAGGCACACTGTGCTGGCAATGGGGGTTCACATCCCCAATAGTCCTATTAATAAATGACCCTCTCCCAAATTTCTGCAGCACAACTGAGGACCATTCACAGCACACCACTGTGCCATGGCACAGTGGTTGAAAATGAATGAGGTAGTGGAACCACATGTAGGGTGTACTCGCTACTGCAGAAAGCGAGTCAGAGTCATGGGTGGTCCTAGGCCAAGGAAGTTGTTATTATTGCTATTATTATTATTGCTATTATTGCAGCTGATGTACATTAAGAATATTGTTACTTACCCTTTGTTGGCAGATCCATTTTATTTCTATATTAAACCCAACAATTTCAGGAATAGATTCTAATACCTAGATGGAAAAGGATTACTGAATTAACTCAAAGCCACTAGTGACATTACTTGTCAGAAAAAAGTGCCAAAATCTTATCATCATGTAAGCTTTCAAACCATTTCTGTTGGACCAACAGGAATTGTCTGCAAATTTCCTGTAGGCATTCTGGCCAAGGGTAGCCCACATAACATTCCAAATTATGACCCTCAATAGCACCCAATTATTTCTAAGGGCACAGCAAACAAGTGTGTGATGTATGCCCTGTTTTTTCCCTTATTTTTAGACATTTAAGCCTCAAGAAACTCCTGTGCAGGTTCAGCAGCCTAAAAGCTGCTGGGACTTGCTTCTGCAGCAGACTTTGTCCTTTCTTTGAAACCCCATACTCATGCACTTATGTGGATTTGAGTCCTCTTTCATGTTTGGGAGCAGCTAACCCTCCCACTGAAACTGGCACACATTTACTGACTGGGTGGCCAAGCCTATCTGTAGGTAAAAGAGTAGGATGGAGTAGCCAGGTGGGGTGCACTCCTCCAACCAGGTAACTCAACAACATCAAACCTATGTTGCTTAACTTCAAGCACAGAGATGTTTGCATGTGTTTCTGCTAGGTTTGCCATGAAGTCTAGTGTTGGTTTGCAGAAGGCACACCCACTGACACTCCAGTAAATGCAGGGATCAATCCTGCAACAAAATAGCTAGCTAGCTAAAAGGAATGTAATCCTAGTTAGATGCATTCAGGAATTTTGATTTCTATTTCTCCACTCATGGGCACTATTGTGGCTTTGATTTTTACTAAGAATCCCCCCCCCCCATCTCCTCAACCTGATTTCTTTTAGCTTGGTATGATGGCAGTGGACTGAACATTCGGTTTTTTCCTCCATTCAGCTGCTGGACCAGTAACAAGGGGGAGCAAGAAGGGATGTATGAACACTAATCACTGGATGGTACTTTCCCTCACTCAGCCTGCCTTCTTCTAGTAACTTCCCTGACATACTGCAATGAGCAAGTCTGCCTTTAAGAGTATGAACCACTAAGGACAAAAGATGAAACTTCCCTCAAGTGTTTTTTGGGACCTGCGTTCACTAGATCAGGACCATTCTGGTGGTGTTGCATTCCTCTTGGCCTGCCCTTCGAAGGGGACTGAGGTACCATTGCCTACTCATGAATAGTCACACATGCTGTTCAGTTCCATTTCCATTGAGCTCAATACATTTTCCTTTTCAGCTATCAGCTTGTCTGTTTAGCAACCCACCAAAACTCAGGTCTGGACCCACTTGCTGGGTCCCGACCCACAACCACTGGCTTACACCATAGTACTTACACTTTGTAGAGAGGGGAATGGTTGCATCTCAGAAGGAGCATTTTTCTCTGATAATGATTCTGGAATAAAAGGATATAAAACATGTCTTAAAGAAGGGGCTAAAACAGAGACTGTTACAATAATTGTTAAAGAATTTCTAACCTAAGTTAATTTGCTTACACCAACAACAACAACAACAACACAAGTCAGCAACTACAGGTTTACTCTGTTCTACACTACGGAATGCAGCTACCCTTTCACACAGGTGTCATGTTGTCTACTGGATCTAGTTGCCTTTCCCAGAAGGGATGGTATGGCAAGAGAAGTTTGCAAGTTGCTTCCAATAGTTTTAAAGTGCCAAGCAAAAACGTACCTATTACTTGGTCTCCCTGCTGTGCTTTTTAAAAGGCTACGGGAGTAACATGGTGCTGGTAAGACTCAGGTGTGTATGCTTTCCCACCATAACACCCACTGAAAATTGCGTTCCTAATACTTGCTGACCTAGGACTGTAAAAACTACATGAAAGAAATCTTACTTCTCCTGCAGACCATTACTACCAAGATTTAAGACCTTTCCATTAGCGGGACTTCAGTGTGACCTTACATTAATTCCAAGTTAGGCTATACCAGAGCTATACTGATTCTCACGGTAAAGCACTTCAAAAGCTATGGTTGTTCAATACTTTGATATATTATTGCACAAACTCTTCACAATTAGAGAAGGAATATCTTAAGTAAGAATTATGAAGGCTTTCAAAATGTCTACGTACCTTGGCTATCCTTTTTCAATGCAGTCACATGTGACAACTACAAATAAAAGGAAAACTTGCTTTTAAAACCCTGCTTGCTGGAAAGAAGTAAACCATCTTCAGTATTATTATTATTAACAGTATTTATATACGGCTTTTCAACAGACATGGCCCAGACATGTGAACAGTGTATGTGCATACATTTCAAAACAAGTACATTGTATAATACTTATAAGTAAAAGAATGCTTTTTTCTACTTGCTTGTCTCATAGAACTAACAGTTGTCTCCAAACTGAATTACTGTATCTACAATACTTGATTACTGTAATGTGCTTTACTACAGGATTAAACCTGGACAGTCTGAGAATTGTAGCTGATCAAAATGTAGCTGGAAGCTGATGCCAGGAATTACCTTACAACTATATAAGAAGAAACTCAATTGAATGCTAGTAGTTTTCTGGGCTCAGTTCAACATGTTGGTTCATGCTTGTAAAGCCTTATAGATCTAGCATATTTAAAAAATATGCATCTTTATGACCTTCTCTGGTACACTGCTGTCACCCGGAGAGGACCAGCTTTTTATTTTTCTGCTAGATGCACAAATGGATGTCACAAAAAACACAGCCCTTTCTGCATAGAATGTCAAAAGGGGAAATGGACTTCGTACTATTCAAGCTTTCAGGAGGTTATTTAAAGCTTTGCTTCACGCAACATTTGGGGCAGAATAACCCACATGGATTTTAAAAAAAAGAAAAAACCAACGATGCTGCCACTTTAGAATAGTTTTTGCTGCTATTGCAGCTACTGACCTTGTACTGAGCCATCCTGGGTTGAAGTGTGGCATAGAACATTTTATAATTCTTCTATTTGTTAACACTTTGAAAAATGCATCTTGAACTAGTTCATTACCTTTAATAACTGCAGTTGGGCAAATGTGAGCTCTTTCACTGCAATCTCAAACAGTTCCAATGGGTTCAATTCATCTTTCTTTTATAAGCAAGCAGGAAAAAAAGATTAGATTAGATTAGATGCCATTGGATGTTGAACACTCCAAATACATATTATCACCCATTCCATCCCATTCCCAAGAACATTTGTGCACAGCAAATGATTCCAATGTAAGACAAGCCCCACCCTGACAGACAACACTTGGCTCTGCTTCAATTGCTGGTTGCCCAGCGACTGCAGAAACAAAAAGGGAGGCACTCCTGAGTTGTTTTCATATGCGTGGGTCTTTTTTAAAAACAAAGAAATTTCAGCAATTCATCACAAGCTGCCACAAGGACCATTCAGTTGAAAGGTGGGATAAAAATCCTTCAAATAAATAAATGTATCTCAGAAGAATTTATGTCCATTACTGTATATTACTACTTTAATGCTAGCCTCTGAGTTATCAAACCACATTACCAGCCATTCCAACTTGTAAATACTTTCACACACATTTTTATAGCAATAAAATAGCAATACAACAAGTAAGATCATAGCAATACAGCAATACCTTTCTCATAGCAATACAGCAAGTAAGATCATGATATATGATGGGGACAAGATCCCTAGAGAGGTGTACATCAAATTCCACAAAGGCAGCTCCCTACATTTAAGGGGGAAAAAAAGCAGAAGAAAAGTACACAGATGGCACACATTAAGAAAAAAATTCCTGAAGTTTTCATAAAGGTTTTGGCAATGCTAAACTGTACAATTTGAACTGTTTACAATTCATCTGTTACAGGCAAAATAACAGAGCACAGTACTTTTCATAACTGCTTGGAACAAATTCTGAAGTTTAAGCATGTCATAAGAGAAGTAAAGAGATGTTTGCAGAAGAGTTTCCCAGAGCTTACCCTTCCCAAAACATATTCTAAAACTGCTGCCACCCCCTGCCCCTCCATACGCATACTGCCATCAAGCAGCAATATTTTGCAACTGCCATCTCTGATTACAAACATGGGCAAAGGCTTCCAGGATGTTTCAAACCTGGAACTAGTACTCTTCTCATTTACAGGTTACTGTACCTCATTAGCGAGCACTTTAGTCACTCAATAGTAAAATAACCATTCTATTGCTTATGCACTTTATTTTGATCCAAAAAAGGTAGAATTGGGACCAACCAAAAGAACAGGCATCAAGGAGCACACTTTCAAAACCTATAGTATCCTGCATCAGACTAGATGGTAATCAAAAGGGAGGGAAATTGTGGGAACACATAGGTTTCCCAGTAATCTGCAGTTTAGGAGGTTTATGTGCAGACTTCAACCAGTTTTTATAGGGTACAATAGGGTACAGTACAAGCACCAGGATGCTTAGACAAAAAACAAAACATGGTTGACAAACCCCTCCCCAATATTTGTGGAAATATAAAGTTAATTTACAGAATTTTGTGGGGGATAGTTTGATCTCAAATAATTCCATTCACATTTCAGTATTTCTATACCACACCATGCTTTGCATATATTCCAGTCAGGATCAAGATGCAGTGGATCAATCTAGCTTGCACCTCTCGGCAGAATTCCCGAAGTGTGTATTATTGCAGACATTAAACTTTAGAATTCAAATGCTTAAGGAGCAAGATTTCTGGATATCTGTCAAGGGGTGTTTTTTTTCCCAGTGAAAGGGAGAATGAGGGTCCAATCCCATCCAACTTTCTAGCACTGATGCAGCAGTGCCAATAGAGTCCATGCTGGATCCTGCTGTGGAAGGGCAATCAAGGAGGTCTCCTCAATGTAAAAGAATGGTTGTTCCCTTATCTTGGGGCTGCTTCTACACTGGGAAGTAGGATAGGATTTGGTCCTTAGTGTGCTTAAGACATTCACAGCTACAACTCTTTCCAATATAGGAGAATTCTCAACAACTATGAAGAGGCAGAGGAAGATGTTAGGTGGAATTCTAAGCAATTTAAAGATTGTTTCATAGCCTGCAATGGCACCAAAAGGCGACTTGAGGCATCTGACACCTTTATAAATTCCAAACACAGGAGCAACCCCATTTTTATATACGTAGTTATACAATTCAAGAAGCATGGTTTTGTTTAAAGAATTGTTATTTTCCTCCCTTGGAAGTGTGTTCATACAATTTTATACAGTGAATTTTATTTAGAAAAAAATATGCTACACACATTTTTGGAATAAGGAGTGACAACGGAACACTGAGCATGTTCTATGTTTCTAGAAAATAAAATGTTTGCAGTTTCAAAACAAGCAAGCATAAGAAGGTACAACTAGTATTATGTCTTCCTACAGTAAAATTACTACTTCTATCATATGAACACAAGCTTATACCTTTTCTACCTGTGTTCCATAGATGCTAACATGCCACCATAGAAGTACAACATTCCACACTTACATGTTTAGCAGCACTCTTTAAAGAAGCAATAGTATTTTCTTGAAGTTTGGCCATCCTAAGTGACAAGGAAAAAGGATTTTACTTACAAACAGGAGTAAAAAAGTAAGTCACCAGTTTATTTCACATACATGACCGAAATACTAAAAGACCCCAATCAATCAACAACTATATATTTACCATATACTATAATGCTTACCAATTATATACTAATCAACACTATGCCTTACACGTAAGCCACCAGCGAAACTTTGCAAGTAGAATACTAGAAAGACTTTTTATTTTCAATTAGAAAGTCAAATTGCTATTTCTAGTAGACTGTAATGAATTAACAACTAGCTCTCGTGTGGAATCCATGGCTTTATCTTAGAAAGATACACAATCAGTTTCAAGGGACAAATTCCACTGTTTAGAAGTCCAGAATTTGTAATTATGACATGGAGGGGTTCCAATAGTAACAGGGACCCAGTTTGTCCCAGTACACTTTTTAATATGATAGGCCTAAAACTGTCACATGTACCAAAGTAACAAAAAGCGTATCTTCTACTAATTCTTTCAAATTTAACAGCACATAGTGCTCCAATTCAGCACATAACACCCCTCTCTTCCGACATTTTTTCCATTCCCTAAATTCCAAACTCCCCGAACAAGTCTGTTAAACCCAATCCATAAAGTATTTCACCAGCTGGTCCAGGTGCAAGTGATTTCATAGGCAGTAAACTTCTTCATTTGAGCTGGCATTGTTCATTCAAGGGATTGGATTCAACTGTGCCCCGTATGTATGGAAAGGCAACTCCAGAATGGTAGCTTCCCAGCTTCAAATGATTCCCCACCAGTACCTAATTGCTGCAGCTCCCCAGATCACAATACAATTCTGGAAGGTGCCTGGATTTTCGGGGGGGGGGGAGTGGAAAAGAGGTACAGCACAACTGGATGCAATACATGAGGAGGGAGACCTGAAAAACTCCACTGCATAAGTGGGAATTCATTTGTGGTTCACAGGATTCAACACAAGAATATCCACTGGAAATAAACATGCATTGCAATTCAAGATTTGCAAACTTACTTTGTGGTTGTTGTAGAGTTTCCTGCACCCCTGTGGCCAACATCTAACCCTTTTCTTGGTTTCCAGTATTTGGCATATGAAGCTTCCATGTCACAGGCATATCCTTGAATTGGCTTAATAACAATGTAGTCAACTATGAAGAGAAAGCAACATCACTTGGATGTCAAAACTATTTATATACTGCCTTTCCCCAGGTAAGACCCACCACAAGTTGGCTCATAAAACCACAATTAAAAAACCAAAATAATCTAAAATATAAAACAGAACCAACACAAAAAGCTATGGCCTAAAATAGAAAAGTATTCTGTTCATCCAATAGATGTATAAATCAGAAGTTAGACAATAGTGATAGGACCATTCTGTATCAGATACATCTTTTGCAAACATGCACATTTAAAATCACCTCTCTCATGAATTCTGGTTGCATACAATGAAGTGCCTTGTACCAATACAGGATGGTCCTCAACACCCACGGGGGTTCCTTTCCTGGAACCCCTGTGGATGCCAACAACCAAAGATAATAAAATCTGTGGTTTTAGCATGCACTTCTGGTTTTTGTGGACACTGGAAGTGCCTGTTAGAAGGCTCCGGCAGGCATTCTGAGTTGCATGGGGGCTGCACACAGCCTCCCAGAAACCCAGAAGACCTCCTGGATGCGACCTCTGGTCATGTCCAGGAGGTCCTAGTGGGTCCTACAGCCACAGGCTCAGAACCCATGTTGGGTCTAATCCGTGGGTAATGAACCTGTGGGCAAAGAGGACCTACTGTACATGTCACTTAAAATGTGAAAGAGAAGGTCTGATATTAAGCTTAAGATTCATGCAAATACCAATGTTGTATTCAACATACCTCTAACTTTTCCGATTGTTTTTCGTGAAAGCCTGCTCATAATAGGAAGTGTGAGAATACCACAGCTTTTACCCGTTTCTGCAATTGTGGAGGATAACAGACATGCAGAGCCAACATGGCCCGGAAGTGCATCCCCTTGTATTACTGCTTCACTAAGATCTTCCTGAAAATGTAAAGTTTAAATATGTAAACTCTTGCACTGATGGAAACTGAAACAATTTCTCTGAACTAAGGCAGATACAAAGAAGTGTACTTTTCAATCATCCTTGACTGCTATAGAAGTCACATTACCACTAGTTGTTCAAAAATATGAACATATTGGACTTGGCAACTTACAATGTGTTATGCTTCAGAAGTAACTTATACAGTATTGCTTTTATGCAATAGGTACCACTAATGTTTGATAGCACTGACATCCAAGTACAACATTTAAAGTATGTTAAATTAAATTTGTTTCTATACTCCATCTCTTTCTCTTTTTTAATAATACTGCACACACCAGGAGGAAGTGATTATAACTAGAAGAGAACTATAGTATGATAGGATAATATGCATTTCTTGTTCAATAAATTTTACCTCCCAGTTTTTATTCAACATGAAAATTGTTTTCTACTCACTTGTGTTACCAAGCAATAACTTTAAAAAGGTGATGGCAATGTCCCAGAAATAAGGAATGACCTGGGAAGGTTTCAAATGGCCAGAAGATACTGAATTAGAGAACCTGGTTCCAGTATCTAAGTTAAGAAACATCCTGCAGTTATTTGCAAACAAGGCATCTCCCAGTGCAAATGTTCATTTTTAAGTTCAGTAAGAGGAAGCACACCATGTAGTGATTGGAAAGGGTGGGCAGCAGTAATTTCTAAACATTTCTTAGGCCAACGTCTGTGGGAACTCCTTTGATAAAGTCTCAGTTTTTCTTGGGATCAACCTCAGGGAGCAAGCCCCTCATTTTTTAGGAAGCTTACTTCTTTGTTTTCCATCTATAACTAAGTTATCAAGATAGCTATGATCATGAAAAATGACAAAGAGTGATCAATAAAAAGATAATAATGTAAAAGAGAACAAGCTGTAATAAAAAAGCAGTCCACACACTGAATTTGTCAGGCAGACACAATGTTCTCATATATAGATACGCTCACCTCAAAAAAGTCAAAGATCAATTCCAAGTTATCTGGTTCCATGGTCTGTATGCTATATTCTGTCCATCGTTCAGGATGCAAAGCATAACCACACTCTGGTTGAGAATGCCGACATTTGAATGAATCATCACTTATTGCTGAGATGAGCAATATGTTTGCCATTTTAAGATGACGTGTAGGAGACAGTCTATCATCCTCATCATCTTCACCCTCTTCCTCCAAGCCTTCTAGGGTGAGTTTCACCCTAAACAGCAGGGAAAAAGCAGCATCTGATGCTTCATTTAGTTATAGATCTTCAGGAAACAGCAACAGCAGCCACAAAAAGTATTGTGGAGTCAGGATCTAACTGAAGGGTTATACTTTCGATAGCACAGTAACTCAAGGCAATGCAAATACTTCCAGGCAAACAGATATATGTTTACTTCCTCAATTCTTAGATAGCACATCTCATACCTCAGATCTAATATTAAAGGTTCACAGAATCTGAATAGCTGAGACTTATATTTGTAGAATTAGAAACTCAAGTGCACCAAAACCCATGCTAGATTGGACTGGGCACACAGTTTCCTCAAGATTCAAAGGAAGAAAAGTGTCAGCTGAAAGGAGTTTCTGGAGAAAGGAAATCAGATTTTGTGGGCAAGATTGAAAAAGGGGTAGCTTCAAGAAGCAGAGTACAAATACATCTAGCTCTAATCAGAAAGCCCCTGAGTTCACCAATGTGCAACCATGACAGCTATTAAACATGCACTTCATACAGGGAACAATAATTGCCAAATATAACATAGCCATATTGAAAAGTAACCATACTGTATATACAGATATTCCACGGAGCTGAGATATGAGTAACTTTAAAACTGTACCCCACATGCACCAAGAAACAGTTTTAACTGAGCACAACCTCTCCCTGGTTTCACAATCCATTCCCTTCTGCAAAAAAATTAGGAAACGAAAATGGTGACAAATATTTCCAAGAAAACTAAGGACTCCAGGGTCCTGGGAGGGAAATACAGGAGCAGGTTTTATACAACACAGGAGTGCTACTCTTCCAATTTTAGGGTTCCCATCCAAAAAAAGCCCACAAAGATACCAAAACACACAAAACCACCACCCTGGAGAAACCTATCCAAATACAATGACAACATAAAAGATAGGATTCAGCAAAAATAAGAACTGGCAGTGTATGGCTTACCTAAACCTAGACTTCTTAAATTTTTTCTTGGTTATAGATACAGGTGGTTTCTCAGAAAAATGCAAGCGTAGTCTTATTTCTGTCTGACATGTCAGCCATCCAGACTCAAGATGGTCCACACCAGCTAACAAAAAAAAAACCCACAATATTAACGACACTAGAAAATTAATTTTACCAGTGGCGGGCCTGGAGGGGGCGCAGGGGGACAAATGCCCCAAGCGCTGCATCCATGCAGTGCTGTGGACCATGCAGGAAACCCTGTGAGGCTTCTGACATCTTAAACAATACTTCTGGTTTCCTGGAACTACCATTTAAGACCGTGGGGAAACCTCAGAAGGCTTTTCCAGTCGTCTTTGGCATCACGCAAGGCTCCACTGCACTAGGTAAGCAAGGGGCAGCATGGTGCAAGGGGCGGCACTGTGGACCTTTACCCCAGGGTGTGTCAAGGGGTAGGTCCATTACTGAATTTTACTACTTAACAGTTGCATAGCATTTTGTGTGTGCAAAGCATGTATTACCTTGATGGAATCCTTACAACAGCCCTGCAGAAGTTAGTATCCTCCACAGAGAGGTAGAGAGGAAGCAGTTTGCCTAAGAGCATCTAGTGAGTTCATAGCAAAGGAGAGATCTGAATGGGAAATCCTGATTCACAGCTCAGCTTAATCACTAGACCACAGAATGTGACTAAAATTTTTCAGTATCTGGAGATTGGCCAAACACTGGGGTATGTATTCCATTCAACCATAAAAGGTAATGAAATGAGAAAGGGACTAAAATCATCATTAGTAAGGAACATGGATTTGGTGTTCCTTGGGGAGAGCTAACTTTAATCTCTTGCAGAATGTGCAACATTTACTCTCAGCTTCAATATAACATGAATATTGAACACCCTCTATAAGTAGAAGAAGCATTCACATTTAAAACTTAAACAAGATTAAGTGCTCTCAGCCCAGCCTCAACCAAGTCTTTCTTTGGAAAGAACCTGTCTCCTAGTGGTTAGACAGGAGAGGATTCCAATGTCTGGGACCACTGAAGGATGACAGACAAGGAGAACAGGAAATATTACAGGACAATGGTTTGGTAGAAGCAAAAGCAGTACTGCACTACATCATCCAGCCAAATTTAATGTTCATCCATGGTTACACTAAGTAACATAATTCATGCTATGTACACTCTAATCCTAACCAGATGAATAAGAATGGCTTGTAATAGAGCAACTTGAGATGCTAGGCTTGCACAGCAATATTAATTTTTGGCAGCTTCAATACCCTCACTATATACCCTCATTTCAAGTATCACAGCTTTATCCATGCCTCAGCCATCAACAGTATTATCAGTGGCTGGTTCCTGCCAGTTGTCTTTTTAAAAATAGAATGCTTCAGGAAATGTCACTATACCATACCAGACACATGTTAAAGAAAAATGCAGTTGGCCACTGAAGGTGCTATCACCTCTTCAAACACCAATAAGCTGCTACTGCCCAGAGGTATGGCCAAAAAAGCATGTCAACTAAGAGTACTGCCACCAGAATCACCAAGCGTAAGCACAAATCTGAGGAAGGTGACCAAGTTCGTTTCAGAGGAAAAGAGATTGGGGGGAGGGGAACCTTAATGACAAAGAAGTGATGTATTACTTACCAAAGATTCCAAATTGTCCATCATCAAGCAAGATTTCATCCTCTAAAATTGAAAAGACAAGCTATGAGAGTATATTCACATAATTGTTCAATTACTACCTCAATAGTTCAACTTTTGCACTTCATTTCCAACCAAACCTAAAACATTTAAATAGGAAGACAAAGAATAAGCATGTTTACTGTAATCTACAAGATGCCCCCAAGCTTTGTTTTCTTATGCCAAAAGCATTACCTCCAGACATACTTGGCAAGATGCAATGCACTTCCTCCAAACTGAGCTATCTGACAGAAATAAAGTTATGACATCATACCATGCCAATATGTTGCACCAACACAAGAATGCTTCATTACTAACACAACAGAATTTTTTTCTAACTTAATTGAATAACCAATCTATTTAGCTACATGCTTCTGGGTCCAATGAAGCCTTTGAGTCATCCACAGTTAAAATGCTTATTCTCTTATCTTCCCCCTTTTATGGAACACTTAAACTCTCTTACTTTCACTCTATGCTATAGAAATACAAGTTGAACTTTTATACACAGACTAGACTCAATAGACAATATCATACAAGTCTGACAACCAAATTAAGGTCTAACTGGAAGTTAGGAGATCTGCCTATCATGTTTTGCTATTAGAGCTAACCTTCAGAGTGCAGAAGGCCATAATTTCTTCCAGCATTAACATAACTCCGTTCATATTACTTCTGCAAAGATCTCTTAATATCTGTGCAAAGAATCCCCTTAAGAGCAGTGGGACTTTTGTCCTGCTCACCTAGCACATAACTGGATCTAGGTTCTTAAACAGGTAAATGTTTGTTGGAAAGCAGTTAACTGGGGAAAGTTTTCAAAGCCTCTACTTCTCTGAGGTGGTTAATGGTACTTAAATGTCTATCATTACAATCTACAACTCAACGAACACAGAAACTTATTGCTGAGTAATCATGCATAGGACTGTACAGTAAATGAGCCAAGTCAATGGTAGATTAGTTAGCTAGCACCAGAACATTTCTGGTAATGATGTGCAGCCATAGTTTAATCGTTCAAGGTAACGTAACATATTACATCAAACTGAGAGTAAACCTGTATTTAAGGTATAATGGTGCACCGTGGAGGGTGGAATCTAGGCCAGAGGTTCTCAAACTTTGAGGGAGCTTTACTCCCTCAGTAAGTTCTTGCGGAGGAGGGGCTATGGCAATGACGCGATCCACAGGATCGCGTTGCTAAGAGGGGCGAGGAGGGGTGCTTTGCACTCAAGTTCTGTAGGCAGGGCTGCAGCAGGAAGTGCATGGAGTCCTGCACAGCGCTCCCCGAGACTTGGAATGTTTGCTAAAAGCGGGCGCAAAGCATCTCCTGCAAAACGGAAGTGCTTTGCTCCTGCTTTCAGCAAACGTTCCAAGCCTCGGGGAGAGCTGTGCAGGGCTGCGCAGGATTCCATGCACTTTCTGCAGCCTTGCTGCAGCTCTGCCTTCTTGAAGTGCAAAGCACCCCCCACCCCAATTAGCGATGCGACCCTGGGGATCGCGTCACTGCCTCTCTCCCCTTCTCCCGCCCCTTAAAGGGACGGGGAAGCGTTACACAAACTGGTGGGTCATGATCCACCAGTTTGAGAACCACTGATCTAGGTCAATAAAAAGTTAAACAAGCCTGATTACTGAAGGACACAATTCAAGCTAAAAAAGAATTAAGCAGGAGGTTATTTATGTCATGCACAATTCAAAACAGGTTGCTTACCTTTAACTGAAGTTCTTCAAGTGGAATCTGTGCACTCACAATAATGGGGATCTGCGTCTATGCAGAGCAGATCTGTTACATTTCTAGTCTTTCTAGGTACTAGCCATTTCACATGCATGGGTTGGGCATGCATACCTTTAGGGTGTGGCCAGAAAGTTCCTACTCCATTTTAATTGCTGCCAGATAGCTTACCTGCATCTGAAGTTAACTGTTCTTTGTAGTCTCTGTGCTTTCTCACCAACTGAGATTAGCAAGCTAGTTTACCTGGAGGAAGGAGTGGTGCCATTAGAGCAGCCAAGTACTGCATCTGTTCTAGCCTAAAACAGAGGGCATGATTTTTTGGGGGGAGGGGGGGAATCTCAAAAGAAAGGAGTCAAGGCAGAAATTATTATTACACAGCCAGAAGGCTATGGTAGATGTGCCATGCTGTATGCCACTGCAATAGTATCTACACTCTCATAAGAGTACCAGTAAGTCAAGACCTATTTAGCCTTTGGGGAAGCTACACGATAGCCAAAGAATGATTTTCCCCTCCAAATCAAGGCCATATATGGCGCAGAAAGCAAGAGCAGTCTGAATGTTGTGCAAGTGCAGAGCTCCTTCCTTGTCATTTACAAGGTCAGGAAAAAAATATTAGTAGGACTAGGTCTTGCCCAAAGTGAGGAGGAGGTTAGGTCAACAGAGGACCATGTCCCTATTGAAAAAAGAGGTACAGAGAAATGCAGTGAAGGGGGCAAGTTTTGTAGTTCATCAGATAGTGGTGACTATTAGGAAGGCAATTTGAGGTGTGGTGGCATAGGTCACACTTTACTAGCTATTAAAATACACCCCCCCCCAATAACTGAGAGAATGGCAGAGTGTTCATTTTATTATCAAGTCTGTAGCAGCAGATGGAGGTTGGTCAGGTCCTTCAAAAACTGTTTGAAGGAAAAGGTGCGCCCCTTGAAGGATTCACAAAAGGCAGAGTGAACTGTAGCACAGACTTGCAGCCTTGCTCAACTAAGCAATAGTAAATAGTCAAGAAGAAAAGGAAGAGAGGTAGAAGTCAGTTACTCACTCCATTATTGAGCACAAACAGACTTGTATACAGAATTTCATTTTACATAATATATCCTGGTAGACAACTTCCTACATTTTGAGTGTGCTCAGCACCAATGTGGGTAACTAGTAGAGGGTGCAAGTCTTCAAGCAGACAGGTGAAGTCTTGAAGTCTGGGTGACAAATTGTGCCCCCAGCCTCAGGCACATCTTATATCAAAGTATACTTATTGACTCAAAGCGTGAACCAAGGCCATCAGACAATACAGAGCTACAAGAATTGCATTTGTTTAGTCTGCTCTCATCCTGCATAATACCCTGTGTAGAAGAGATAAAACAGGAAACCTGTCCATTTGAGCATGAAGGCATTTCTTAGGGAGTGTCAATCCAAAGAAATCCAGAGCAACAGTGTTGGCACCGGGCATTTTGTCAGGTGGCAGAGGTTGACAATGATGAAAGACAAGCCAGAGTAGATTTGCTGATGGTCTTGCAGTGTGAGTTGTCCAAAGAAAGATATTATGGCTGATGCAACCGTTCCAAAGGCAGATGTCTAGGCGGCACAAGGATGGTAAAGCTATGCTACTCTTTTTGAACTTAGATTATGTGGCCCTGTAATAAAGGGTGAAAACTGGAGAGCAAGAGGAATGGTTCTGGCTATTCTAAATCTGATGTGCCAGTGGCCCTGCACCACCCTGTGTTTTTATGTGGGTATCAGAGACAAATTAGGAGAAGACCTGATCAGCTAATAAGTGAGATGGAGACCTTGACTTCTTTCTTCTTCAGTTTGAAACCTTGTACGATATTCAATAATGCAATATGTTTGCATGATAGAATTGAGTCAGCACCAAGGTGGATTTTGACAAGCAGTTACGTTTCTCCTTCAAAAGAATTCTCATGGTTAGAGGGGGACTGGGGACCTTTCTAGGTAACTGGCAGTAGCCACACAGCTACAGCATCCTTCACAGAAGGCTGAAGCAACTTTCTCCAAAGTTCACCTCTAAGAGAACATAATTATGCCTAGCTTGTTTGGTCAAGCTGGGACAAGGACCATAGTAATCAACCCTGTGTGTCTCAGAGAAACTAAAGATAGTGTTCATGTCTAAAGGTGAAGAGTTTTCTCCTGCAAGAAATGCACCACTGCCATATGCCAAAGTCCCAAAGAAAGGTCAGCAGCCAAGGCCACCAGTTGCACTGTAGAAAAGAGAGTGAATAGTGAACTGGACTAAAGAAGAGAGAAAAAGAAAAGCTGAGAGAAACATGACAGTGCTGAGCGTTTCTTGGGGAACAATCTAAGAACTGCATCTAGGACTACAAGTCATAAGAAAACTAAGCAGGGACCTCCTGGCCACACCCAACAGCAGGGGTCAGCAATCTTTTTCTTTAAAAACGTCAGGCATTTTGCAGTGACATCACTGCTGAACTTCCAGGTTGCTGAGAACCCAGAAGCAACCTGCAGGAAGCTCAGCTTGGGAGGGGAAGCCCTTGCACCCAGTTTGCTGTATACTGGGCAGGGCACAGCAGCACAAGGACTATGCAAGCCCATGCAGGAAGCAGCCAGACTTCAGCTGGTGGCCTGGATCTGGCCTACAGGCCATAGGCTGCTGACGCCTGCCCTATAGGCATATGTGCATGATCTTTAGGCAGGGCTTGGCTAGTACCTGAAGAGACCAGAGTTTTATAAAATGTCCCAAAAACTACATTGTGCGCATCCCAATAGTATGAATACACAGAGACCATGAAGAATAAGGTTTACATTACCATTCTAAGTTTGCTCAGTAGAACATACTTTAAATAAGAGCATGAAACTCTGAATGTGTTTGGGCTAAAAAAACACACACACACAAAAATTCCCATTTATGACAAGCTTCCAGGATTTTTAACTGTAGAATGAATGCGATTAAAGCCACTAATGTTTTTTCCAGATCCTGGTGGTCTATAGAAAATAAGTTGGTTGCATGCTATTGTTTTATAAAACCATTTTGAGAGAGGAACTGAGGGAACACATTAGTTTACTCATTTATTAGGTTTCTCCTTGCACTATTTGCCCCATTAAAATATAGGTTATTTCTTTCAATTAGGTACTTTTGTATACATTTTGTAGCATTTCAGAAAAAGGATGCCTAGCTGCAGAGATAAATGTTCTCTTTAAAAATTAAATTTGATGTGAATAATCATCAATTTATTGTTTCTACTATAGAAGAGAAGTTTGCAAAACACAACCATGGATTCTTAGTCTCAAAGAGCTATGTAAACTGCCAATAGCATAACAAATATTTAAAGACAGACAACAAAATGTTCAATAAAGACTTCGGGGTCCACAAATTCTTTGTCAAGCAAGACAAGTTGCAGCCTAGAGTATCCCTAAAACACAACACATCTGCTTGGACAACCATTTCCAGCTCAGGAAGAGGGCTGGTGTTCATTCATGTCACATAACCAAAATTCAGCATGACAACCAAGGCCATACCCCAATTGTCTACCATCAGCAACCAAAATTTGTGGACCCCAATAAAAACAGGCATGAAAATAGTTAACTGTTCAAATTCATTACTTTCAGAAACTTGGTTCACAAAGTGCAACTAAAGCTTTACATAAAGTTTGTAAGCATGTTTATGCTGTATTAAGAGAAAATTGCCTTTGAAGTACAGTGATATTAATACTAATCTTACAAAATACTATCAATCCCACTAAATCACTTTGTAACACATTAGTAATCTTATGCATATTCCTCAAACAGATGCAGGTGGTACCCATACCTAAAGGGGTTATTGATCGTGGATGTAGATGAGTCTCCCACTTGTGTACTATGACTTGGCATGGACCATCGAAATTCTGTAATTTAAAAGTTAAATATCTGCAATAATTTTTCATTATATCCCATTTCTACCAGAGATGCCATTTACAATGCTTTGTGATCCTAGCTCACTTATACACCCTTTTGAAGCGCAGAGATTGAGCTCAGTTCAAACAATCTGTACTACAACCATGGATGCCACTAAGATCCATCTTGTCACCCAACAGTCAGAATTCTTTCCAATGCCATATCCACAAATAGTGAACATATTTACAGGAAGGTAAAAGCACGATCATGTTTGCTTACCCTGCCCCAAACATTGGTGAATTCAGCCTATCCTTTGAACAATGCATACAAACAGAGGCCCTGTTCAGGTGAGGTGAAGGTTGAGGACAAGAGCAATAGGAAAGTTCCCATTCCCTGCCACCATGCATTCAGTGTGTCACATGAACAGAGCACAATTTGAGGCAAATTCTGACAATAAAAGGCTCTGAATTAAGTTACTAGCTTTATAACACTTACAATGGCCTTTATAACACTTGTAAAGGCCATTATACATATAAACAGGCTTATTTTCAGAATGGTGGTATTTTGTAAAATGCTACCTTCAGTTGTAACCACTTTGAAAAATTAACTCATTGTTTATTTTAACTCATTCTAAATTTAAGACATTTTTATCCCACCTTTTCAACATCACAGGGGCAACCAAGGCACTATAACTATTATTATGTCTATTTATATCCCACTTAGTGTATAGCATCTTTTTTCCTAGATATTAGTAGTCCTGTCCCCAATGCCCTTGTAATTGTCAAGAAAAAAAACCATTTGGGGAATTAAAGAGAGGCTAAGTGAACCCAAAAATGACATCATAAACATAAGAAAAAAGAGCTTGGAGCTAGATGTGATAGAACTACTCAGGAAACTTCAGGAGGGACCTGGGAGTTGTGTTCCTGCTACTAGACAGATGCAATGGTGAGAATGGGAAAGGATGCTACAGAGCAGTCTGGTTACTACTCACATCGGTTCAAACAGTACAGAACACGAAGCCCATAAGGCACAGGTCCTGATCTTCTGAGCTCTCACATACACATATGCAAAAGTAACACACTGGAAACAGGGATTTGGATCCAAAAGTGCCCTTCTGGATGCAGAAGAAGCCCTCTCTTCACAGGACTGTTTTTAATCCCTTGTACTACAGTGTTGCATCAGGAAAAAGTGAAACTTTTAAGAGTTTACCTACTCTGCACGTACTCAAGGGGAAGCTTTTTTGCAACACTAGCAGCTATTTTCCTTCAGTTCTTTGGATCCAACCCATTGCCTGAAAAAAACTAGGAATGCAACTAATTAGCTAAAGGTAGATTAGAATTTTCTTTATATTCATATATTCATTAAAAAATGAGAGAATTCATGGAAGTACTCAAAGGAGAAGGCAGAGGCCTAGCCAGGAAAATCCTTGTTACCGTTGAGATTCCTACAAAAGACTTGGGATATTAGCTTGGGATGAGAACATTCATTGATTTCAAAAGACTTCTCTTTCCTACAAATTCAAGAGGGCCAAAATCACCAAAATTTCCTACATAATCCTATGAACTCAGTGATGATTTTAAATATTGCTCTTCCCCACCTGCCGTGCATTAGTTAAGAAGTTAACTAATTAGTTAAGAAGTTAACTAATGCACAGCAGGTGGGGAGGAGAGGAGCAATATGGGGGAGAGAAGAGAAAGGTGGTGTGATCTGATGTCAGTCTCATTCTAGTTCATTTCTACATGCAACAATTTTTAGTTGAAATATTAAAACAATTCATCCTAAACTCATCTAAAACAGTAAAGAAAGACTCTTAAGACTTTGGTGTTTGCTTACATATAAGACACCACAGATCATCTGCAAAACATCTGAGATGACTTTGAAACTCAGAGTCCAGATGAAATTTAAAAGAGATGCTGCAAAAACAGTATGAGGGTGACCTATTTACTACCTTCCTCCCACCCTGGAGCAGTTCCAGCTGATATGACACCTAAAACTGCAACATATGTTCTGTCCCCGCCCCCCCCCCCAAATTTCACTATCCCCATCATTTGCCAAGAATGCCATTAGTCATGGAGCCACTGCTCCCTGCAGAAGCATGATGGGAAAGACTAGTGCTACCATTCCCCCCCAACATAAATATCACCTGCCTTTTCACATCATAGGTGCACATCTTGGTTCATTCTAGGTGAAACACATAACAAAAAGCAGTTGCCTGCTCTGAGATCATCATCAGTGCTTCATGAACCTCTGCTCCCACCAAGATGCAGCAAAAAAGGTTGACCCAAAAGATTCACTGCAGTTGCTGCTGCCACCACTTAAGGTAAGCCCCTGAAGCCTTTGAGCAAAATGTTTTGTGGGCATGTTTCATCCTCTTTAATTACAAGACCAAAGGCCAATTTCCACAACTACATTCATGATACAACATATACCAAACCAATCATTTTAAAATGTAAAATATATTTCGATAATGTAGCCTAATTTTTTTAAAATGAACTTTATGATACCCAGCAAAACACACAGCTGTGAGGAGGCAAACACTCAAATGAAATTCAGTTCAGAAGGATGCTTAGTAATTTCCTAGCATACATCTTTGGCTACTGACTAAAGCATTTGCCTCCAGTTTCTCAGAAGTAGAACTGCAGGTAAGCAATTCTAGAAAGAAATACCTAGCAAATGAAAATTTACATTTCTAACCTGACCACAGAAGATAAATAACGTTGTGCTGTGCTTTCTTGAACAAACATCATTCAGTTTACAAGGAGCTCAAGATACTGTGCAATACAAGTACCCTTTTCATCATGACAAAAGACAATCTGTTTCACATTTAAGAGGTTAGGCTGTCCAGTCATAAGAGTAAAAGGGGCTACCTTAGAGTCAGTATTCTGCCTTTATGCATCCTGCTATGACCTCTTAGTGCTGCTTTATCTCCAAGACAGCAAGGTAGGGCACGATAAATGCACTGTCTTGCATTTTCTATGTCTTGCACTGTGTCTTTTCTATGTCTTTTTCACTTCTATGTCTTTTTCACTGTCTTCTCCCAGTGTGGAAGGGATTGTCACTCCCGAATTGGCCTTTTCAGCCACACTAGACGCTGTTCCAGAACCACCTTTCAGAGCGCAATACCATAGTCTTTCGAGACTGAAGGTTGCCAACAACCCTTTCACTGTCTTGCACTGTGTAATGCACTATCTTGTATTTGTCTTGCATCTTGAGGTAATGCACTGTCTTGCATTTTCTGTCAAGCTACTGAAGTTCAAGGAACTTCCTAACTTGATAAGTTGCTGCTTCCACTAAAATTCAGACAATATGTTTTGCTATATCAAAGCTAGTGGACAGTTTCTCACAATAATAAAACTTACTGATTCATTCAGATTAATCCAGAACAAAACATAAGGATTTCTTAACAGCGGCTGCAGCGTATGCTCATGCTGAACAAATCGCCTGTTTTCTTACCAATAATTAAAAAGGATTAATAGGCTCATGTCAGAGCCCCAAATATCTGAAACCAGAGCTGAATTCATGCACACTTCCCAAGTAAATCAGGTCTATATTAATCAATTTTTTGATTTCTAATCAGAGGCTAAGAATAAAGTTCCCTTTAACTATGTAGATATTGCTGGGGGTGCACATATTAACTTTGCCATTGCTGTCTCACAATAAGAGGGTCTGTAACATTAATCATGGTTAAAGATATACCACCATTCCCGGTCAAAGTCTAAAATCCCCCAAACCTGTTGACTTTCTCAAATGCTACTGCAATAATGATATAACTGAACATAGTGGAATTGTTTCCAAGAAAGTTTTCAAAGGTTAACACTGTAAAAGAAGCCACAGACAGTCTGCCTCATCTCTTAATCCAGATTTACTATCATTTGCAAAAATACTTCTATAAACTTGAAGTATTACTTCTGGGTTCAAAAATCTAATTGGGTTTTTATTCCAAGCAAGTCTGGACACAGGTAGTTGCTCAGGTATATTAAATGCCAACGACTGTGAACTCAGTTTCAGATCAAATCATTCAAACATTAAAAGCAATGAAGGGTAAGTGAAACAGTGAAAGATAGAAATATATGCTAGGAAGGCACATTTAATAAGAGTTTTGACCTTGATCATCAATTCAATAACATGAGAGCATCTGATTAAGTTATATTAACTCACAATGCTCCATTTTCCCATTCTTAGGCCATTTCTGGCCAACTTTGCATATACGCAACAGGGATCAAATGTGTGCACTTGTGGGCTGGGCAGAAATGGGTGAAAATACATCTCTCTGAATTTCACTTTCACTATAAAATACCTACGAAGTGGAACATATGCACTCCTCACTGAAGAACAGTCCCCCAAGACAAACTTAACTCCTAGGCCCTGGGCACATGTTGGCTATCAAAAAGGTACTTTACAAATGCCTGCTCTGTGCTAAGCCATAAAATTGATACTTACCATAGAAGCCCCTGCATCACACGGTACTTACAGTGTGCACGATACAGAGCACCTACTCAAAGGAAACACACTCACCAATACATACTGTGAAGTCTGCATGTATTACAAAGGAATTGTCTTATTATAGCAAATAAGTTTAACACTAGGTTGTGTTCTCCCATACTTTAGATTAGGTCTCTCCAAACCCTGGCCCGCAGGCCAGATCCGGGACTCCGAAAAAAGCCTGCCCCCCCCCCCAAGCAGCACTCACCATTCTGCAACCCTGTGCCCAGATCAGCTTGAAAGTCACACATCACTGTGGCAGAACAGTAACCGCCATTGGGGACAGGGAGGGCTTTTTTGGGACACAGCAATTTCCCATTTGCAGACCAATGCTTTAGACTTCTAACAAATTAGAATGCACACAGATAACAAAACTGTGGCAAGAGTCTAAGCTTATTGCATTTCTTGCCTTTCAAAGCCCATGTGCTTTCATCAATTTCTACTGTGTTGCAAAGCCATTTAATACACTGAAGTCACAGGCTAAGTAGAATGGCAACCTAACTTCTACGAACTTGTGATGCTTAGCACATTAAGTGCCTGTGCCCCATTTAAGATTTCCATTTAAATTTAAAGCCCTACACATAATTTTAAATATAATTTAAGCTTGATATAAATGGAGCTTCATAAGTTGTACAAAGCACACATGTAGGAAAAACTAAGATGTACAGATCACTGCATGCATCTGCTATACATGTGCCTTTTATTTAAGTACATGTGCTGGAAAGCAGTGACCAGTTGTGACATCCAAGTACATGCACTGTGATCTTCACATGGGTTTCATGCTTACATATATGCTCTCCATGTTGGGAACATTTTTTGAAGCAAAATACAGTTTGGCACCAGGAGAACTGAAGAAAAATGTATCAAAACAGTTGACTACTGTATATTGTAGACTGTTCCCAAATGCATACTATTAAGAACTCAGAACTAGTCTACAAGAAATACTGGTGCTTATGTATACATACCTGCGGTTCTAAAAAAGTCCCTTGAAAGTATCGATAGCGAATAAGATCTCCTCTAGGAAGGTCAACAGTTGTTTTCCATAACAGACTGAAAAAAATGTTTGAGATCATTTTATGAAAAAATATTGGATGAACAACAAACAAGAACATATGCTTAAGAAGAACACCGGCTGTGAGCTCAAGAACACTTTCAGGTGCATGCACAAAGTTACAGGCAAATATAGTGGAACTTTTAAAACTTTTTCCTTCCTGAATTGCTTCAAAGGACCATTTTATATAACACTGGAGGTCATTTAAAAATCAACTGCATGACATATCCACAAAAAAAACTTTGTGTGGAATACTAACATACAGTTTTCTTAGCAGAATATTCAGAAACCAGCACACTAACATATTATGAAAACACTATGTGCAACCAGTTTCCCAAAAGGAGAACTAGATGGAACCACCAATCCAAAAGCTTCAAAGGGAAAAAAGCAAGCGAGTGTACACAGGCATACACATATACACATTCTTGATCTTCGATCTTGTGTCAAGTCTCAAGTGGCACAGGGGGCTGCCTGGCTGGAAAAAGAAAATCAACAGCCTGCGTGGAGTATACAGGCTGAGACTATTCTTATTCGAGTTCATGTGGATGGCAAAAAACTATGTGGATGGCACTATAGCAAATCAATTTAAAAAACAAAGTTTCTTTGCTCCAGTGATTGAAAAACAGCCTTGCTGACCTTTTGACTCTAAGATAAGAGTCATTAAGAAGACAATCCATAAATCAGTCCTCCTCCAACCAATGCTGGGGGGGGGGGGAAGGGAGGGGCCGCTGGAGAGAGAAGGATTGATGGATTGTCAGCCAGCTGCCCTCTCTCTCTCTCTCTTTCATTAAGGAGGCTATTGTTAAAGGACTGTTCAGTTTTAAAAACCGATTTTAAAGGAGTACATTTTTCCCCTTCTCCAGGGATCAGCACATTCCTTCTCATTTGCAGGGGCCATTAGTGTTAAGTCAAATCCGTGTATAAATAGGCTGGACCTGTACTGTGCTGCACTCTGGATCATGGAGTCAATACCTCACAGGACAGTTAGTGGCTCAAAGAAGTAAAAGTGCTGGTTTTGCTACACACTGGAAATAATAATTGACTTAATTCAAACATCCACAAGAGCAGCAGAGCCCATGGAGCTCTACCAGCTTCCATCCTCCAGTAAACAGATGATGAGGGAGAGGAAAGAAAAGAGGAAAAGTGTACAAAAATGAATGTGGAGGATACAGTTGTGTTTTTGAACCACTGAATTAAGGTCAGAGCTGCATGAACAACATGAAGCTACTAGGAAAGAGGCATTTCTATTTTAACCTCATTCTCTTCCCCCCCCCCCCCATGGACTTCTTATTTTATATCCCACTTTACCAACTAAGACAGTCAACAATAAAGTGCAATTATAAATTAAAAAATATTTAACATGTTTAAAACACACACATTACGCTAAGAAATCAAGCAACAAAACCAGGGAACCACCATGTTATCCTACAGCACCCATTCACCAAAAGCTAACTGGAACATGTGGGTCTTTATGCATATGTGAGATTGTTTCCACGCAAAGAAAGCTCCTTGTTAGATCAAAGTGAGCATGCTTCTTTAAAGATTCACAAACAAATAAAAAAACATAGTGGAAGGGTGTGTGGTATGGAATGAACCCAATAAAGACACCATTTTGACATTTTAAATAGGAGCCATGCAGATGATTCAGGAAAAATTTTTTTATCATGGGCACACCAAGCCAAATATAAGCAATACAAAGGCCTTAAGCAGGATCCAAGTATGCAGCAAGCAATATTGCTAGAAATGTCAGAACTACTGTTTGTTTTCTAAAATGAGGTCTTCTGCTGTTGAGGAAAAGAACAACAACCCTCCTATCTGCAGGTTTAGTATCAGAAGATGCTGAGCCCATGCTTTGGAGGGGCCTGCTGAACACAACTGGAGGCCACAACTGATCCATACTGGTGACTTCTGGTCACAACAGGGAGGTATTCTGAGGTGTGGGAAGATTGTACGCTTCTCAGATGCAAATGGAAGCCACCTCTAGTCCATGCCAGCAACTTCCTGGATGCAACAGGAAGTGGTTTCTGGTTGCATCCAAGAGGCCCTTGGAGGAAGCTTCAGAGGTGCAGCCTCTAAGTTATTGCAGCACCATGACCCTGTCCGCCCCCACAGATTTCAGCATCTGTGGATTTCAGTATCTGCAGGGGTCATGAACAGATCTCCCATGGATACCAAGGGCCCACTGTAACAAAACATGAACTGGGTAGTCATTCTTGCAGTGTGTCTGGATAAGGCTGTGCATTTTTATACTTATTAATAAAAGAAACGTACACATCACCAGCATCATCCTCTGGCTGAAGGATTACTGAACCTCGAGGATCCCAGCTTCCCAAAGAACTGCAGCTTCCACATATGGCCAAAACTTCTCCTAGGAAGATCAATATATTCATTATAAAGGGCACAAAAGAGCTTTCAAACATAACCAATGTTTCAGAGTTCAGATTTCAGAACTTCTAGACTGTTTTTCTATTAAAAACACTCAAAGTGATATACAAAGAAAAGTCCTATACTGGCAGAAGATGGCGCACACGTGCCTGCCCTTGCCTATATAACTGTGTGGTTGTCACAAAACTTTAGACAAGACAAATTCACAGGCAATGTCTCCATTTTACTTTCTTACGGCCATAGTTTCATCACCCTATTAGATGGTGGGGCAATAAAATGTTGTCTGCAGAAGGTCTGGAATATGCAACTTTCTGTTTGCAGATTTCTCCAGCACCCCAAATTTGTAAACCAAGATTTGCAATTTAATTAGAACACTCTAACACAGGTTGTTCTGTAGTAATGAAGCATCAGTGGCAATTACAAGAGGCTGATGATTTGTTTTTGGAATGTAAAAAGACTGACCTAAACAACTTGATGGAGTCATGTGGCACCACATGAATCCAACAGGGGTGGAGGAAAGAAGAGCGAGGGATACACTGATATGCTAAAGTCAAAGGCATGCTGATATTCCATTCAGATCATAGTGTGCCTTAAAGGAATGTATGTACAACACATTCATATATTAGTAGCCTTGCAAATATCGATATACAGAAGGTCACACATACTAGGCTAAAAACAGCCAACTCCAGTTATTTGAGTCACTAACACCACCACCTTATCTGCCACCAGTTGGGCTTGTTAAGTTATATAATATTCCAGAGCATGGTATCTGCTGAGTATAGAGGATCAGTAGCAAACTATTATGACAGTGATGTAAGACTAGTTTCGGTGGCAGAAAAGTCTTCCCAATGATCTAGAAATGGAGAAACTACATTGTTGGCAAAACAAACAAAATAGGCAGTGGGAATGAGGGCTGCAAGATCAAACACTGGCTGAGGACACCTGCAATCACTTTGTGCTGCTGGCAGTGGTAGCACCCAACATGCTATCAGTGGTGGGTGAGAAGTGCCATGAGAGTCCAATGCTGAACTTTACCCCAAGGCCCACAACAACCAGCACTGGGTGGGAAAGAGCAGCAGGAACAGCAAGAGAGGAAGAGAAGGTGTGCTAAGAGAACCAAAGAGACAAAGTACCTAGTAAAAAGAATATCTGAAGGATGGAAAAGAAAATACCATGGGGCTGAAAACAGCAGTGAAGCTTGGAACTGAGGGTAGAAACCTAACCATACCATAAGTCAAGCCTGAACCATATCTAAGAATTTGGACCTTGCTCATAATGGTCTCACGTATCATCAACCCAACTTGCATTTCAACACCCATTCCTTTTTATCAAAATAAATGTTTGCAAGGTGTGGGACTAGCAGCAACTTCATTTTCAAAGCTACAACACTTATGTGGCCTGTCCATTAATGCCAGAGTCCAATCTTACACATTAAGCAGGACTGACCCAGTCATGAGGCTGATTGAATCCTTTGCCTCAGAATTCTGACATTACATGAATTACATGACAGCAATATCAAATAGTGTACCTGGTGGAGTTGATCCTCTCACTTGAAAAGTAACCCGACAGGGCGACATGATTGTGAATACTGTTCAGTGGCAACTCTAGCCTGTGGAAGAAGAAAACAGGCATTATATTTCAGTTAACACTACCCTAATCCAGTATGAATCTTGAGAGCTGGTATATTAATTTTAGTTAGTTATACAGTACATACATTGACTGGAAAGGTAATATTGCTGCTCATCAAGTTCTAAGCAAGTTTTAAGGAAGTCTCAGAAACTAAAGAAATGCTACACATAGCAGAGTAGTAGTTGATAGCTTGTGTTTTCAGTAACACCTCTACCATGAACTTCTTGAGGATAAGTGGTTTAATCACCATTGGTTTGTACATGATCAAATACAAGATACATCAGGCAAAAATAAACATACATTCATTGTGCCAAATTCTTCCCTAACTTGTTCTTGACCAACACAGCACCTTAAAATCAATATATTAAATTCTCACATTATAAAGGAAGACATCACAACTTTTACCTTTGTCTTGCATTTGTGCATTTTCATGCTCCCTTATTTACTGTGTATACACAGTTGACGCTCAGTATCCTTAGGGGATCTGTGCCCAGATGCCCCCTTCCACAAATACCAATATCCAGATAATGAAATCTGCAAGGCCTAAAAAACAGAAGTGGCTGTCAGAAGCCAACAGCAGGCTTTATGAGACCTCAGAACACCTCCTCAATGCAACAAGAAGGCACTTTCGGTTGCGTCCAAGAGATCATGTGAGGCCCTCCAGTTTCGGGTCAGCACCTGTGTTCGGTCAAATTCATGGGTGCCAAACCCATGGATAAAAAGGGCCCACTGTATATACACACAGCATGTATCTCTCTTCAGCTGTATATTTTTCAAATTTTTATACCACCCTTTTTCCAAGAAGCTCTGGGCAATGTACATAGTTACTTCACTGCTTTTGTCCTTACAACAACCCTGTGAGGTAAGCGAGACTGAGAGTGACTGGCCCAAAGTCACCTAAGAAGCTTCATGGTTGAGCAGAGATTTGAACCTGATCTTCCAGGTTTACACCTTATCCGGTCCTATAGCAAATTTTCTCCATAACAAAAAAGCCATGTAATTGTGTTGCACTAAAGCAAAAGTAGTGTGACCACTTAACAGAACTGTAACAACAATAATTTGCATTCAAATTATTCCTTCTCAAAATCATTTTGGTATTACCATTATACTATCCAATACAGATGTGTGAGCTAACAATGCTTATAGGGTGGCATCCAATTTTCAATATTCTCAACGCTTACTGATTTCATTGTCATGTTCCATTGATGTCAATGGAGAAATCTGAGCAACTGTCTGCTTAGATTGTGCCACTTGTTTTTTCGAGCAAAAACAAATATATTTAACTTTAGGGGAGAGCAACAAGATAAACTCGCTGATCATTATCACTTAAAGCTGAGCAAAATATGACCACATTTTAATCTTCTCATTTATGGTTTGAATAACAAAACTCTTAACGTAGCAGTTCCCAAACTCGGCAAAAGTTTGGGAACCACCATAAGTTGTTGTGGGGGATGGGCAAAGGCAGCAACACAATTGACAGGATTGTGTCATTGCCAGGGACAAATGGGGGAGGTTAGTATTTACCAGTGGCCGCATGAGTCTCCTAGAGGGTGCAGAGAACCCGGATTCCTCTGCAAGGCTCCCCAAGTCTCTGAATTTCTAAAAATAGCAATCATGACTCGCTTCTGGTTTGCATCCAAGGTCACTAACCATAAATTCCAAATCTACGTTTATTGATGAGTTTGCTACAATTATCAAATACTCTGTACCTTCTTTTCTTTCTATAAAATCATTGTCAATCTACCTGATGAGGGGTCATCACAGCTAAACCAGAGCATGATCCAGAACAAGCCTCCAACATTTCACTTTAGGACCAAACTTGGGAGAAGAACAGGGACTGAAATCACACTGGGCTTTGATGGCATTCAGAAGCAGCTCTTATGCTGAAGAAAATACAGTACATTTTTCATGTTCTTCTCCTTGCATAATTTCAAGATGCATGCAGATATACATGACAGGACAAAATGTCTCATAAAGCACAGAAGGGATTATAAGTGTCCCATTTCCCATTGCCTAATTTTCCTCATTTTTGGACACTAACCAATCCTCCAGAAGCTCTGTGCTGGCTCAGCAGCCTAAAAGGTTGCTAGGGAATATTCCTGCAGCAGCCTTTGTTTGAAATGCCATTATCACCAAGCTATGTGCTTTTGTAGATTGAGAATCCTTTGTGGCTGGAGTAGCCAAGCCACCTACTAATTGTGACATGTACCTACCAACTGGGCAGCAAGACATGTTTGTCTAAGTAAAGGGGTGGGACAGAATGGCCAGATGGGCTCCTCTCCTCCAGTCAGGCAATTCTCTGGCAGCAAATTTAGATTAATTTAAAACACAGGGATGCTCATGTGTGTTTCTGCTAGGTCTGCTCTGGAATCTACGAGGGTCGCCCAGAAAGTAATGCGCCACATTTTTTTTCTCAGCCTACAGTAATGGTTCGAATGCGAAACTTTAGATATACATTATTTGAATTTTCAGGAGTGCGCACACAAATTTTTGGTTTCTTCAGACAGATAGCGTAGCTGCAGCAGTGTTTTGAAAACTGTCATCTGTAAGTGACGTACGTTACAAGCAGCGTGTTGTCATTGAATTTCTCACTGCGGAGAAAGAAACTGTTGGGAACATTCACAAACGTTTGTGTACAGTTTATGGAGAATCTGCAGTCTACAGAAGTACGGTTAGTCGCTGGGCACAGAGGGTGAGGCCATTAGAAGGCAGTTCGGCAGAGCTCCAAGATATGCAGCATTCGGGGCGGCCATCCACAACTGTCACACCTGACAAGACACAGCTTGCTGATGTGCTCATTCGCGAGGACCGACACATAACGACTAGGCAGTTGGCGCTGAAGCTGTCAATCAGCAAAGGAAGTGTGGATGCAATCATCCGTGCTCTTGATTACTCAAAAGTGTGTGCATGATGGGTTCTGCGCTTACGGTGGACCACAAAACTCCCAGAAAAAACATTTCTTCTGAGTTGCTGAAACGTTTTGAAGATGAGGGGGAAGCGTTCTTGTCCAGGATTGTGACAGGTGATGAAACCTGCGTTCACCATTTTGAGCCCGAAACAAAACGACAGTCGATGGAATGGCGTCATCCTCAATCTCCACAAAAGAAAAAATTCAAAGCAACTGCTTCCGCCAGTAAGGTCATGATCACTGTGTTTTGGGACTGTGAGGGCGTCATACTCATTGATGTGATGCCAAGAGGCAGCACCATTAATTCTGAAGCTTATGTGAAGACATTAACCAAACTCAAGAAGCGCTTCCAGCGACTTCGGCGCCATAACAACCCAGGTGAATGTTTGATTCAACATGATAATGCTCGGCCTCACACAAGTTTGAGGACTTCGGAACACATCACTAAACAGGGTTGGACTGTGTTACCCCATACACCCTACAGCCCTGACCTAGCTCCCTCAGACTTCCTCTTGTTTGGGCCATTAAAGGATGCCATTCGCGGAAGACATTTTGAGGATGACGAAGAGGTGATTCGCACAGTGCAGAAATGGCTTCGTGGCCAGGACAAGGAGTGGTACCGACAGGGCATACATGCCCTTGTGTCTCGCTGGAGGAAGGCCATAGAACTGGACGGAGATTACGTGGAAAAATAGGGAGTGTAGAAGAAACATCATTCTTTCTTGTGTGTAAGTTTCATTGTGTTCAATAAATAATTGTTGAAGAAAAAAAAATGTGGTGCATTACTTTCTGGGCAACCCTCGTCATATTGGTTTGCAGGAAGCACAACCACTTACTTTCCAGTAAGGGGCCAGGATTCCTGGTGTAATGTAAGTTGCTAGTGAAAGGGACTCTAACCCTAGCTAGATGCATTCAGGGAATTAATTTTGTATTGTTGGTTCCTTTCATTCTTGTGAGCTTGCTCTTGAGTTGCACTCCACTTTCTTCTGCTGGGGTTACTACTTATTGTACCCATTTGGGCAAGCTTTTTCTTTGTGTCCATCCAGCTGAGCTCAGACATTTTCCATTAACTTGTTTGTACTGTTTCCACCCCCATTTTGTTTAATTATTTTTCTTTTCAATGTTTATATATATTAATTTGAGTCCATCTGTCTAATTCAGATTCATGGGTAATACAGTGGATTGTCATGAATCAGTGGGTTGTTAGTGGGTTGTCATGAGTCATGATTGCTCATGGGCACTACTGAAATTTGCTTTTTTATTAAGAACCCCTGGAGTCTTGTGATCTTCTGGAAGGGAATTTTCCCTAGATTTTCCCTCTGCCTGATCTCTGTAGCCTGGAATTGTGGAAACAGACAGAACTACCAGTTTCCCTCCTAATTCAGCTGCTAACCTGGTAAAGAGAAAGTGGAGAGCAGGAAGAGGTGCATGTGCACTAACCATCAGATGCTACTTTCTTTGGTAAGCCTGGTCTCTCCTGGTACCTTCCTCTGGCAGGGACAGAAAAAATATTGATTTCAATTACACTCTGCACTTCTATACAGTATTCCCTAATTTTAAGCAAAAAGATATTGAAACACCACAACACAAAGTGGGAAGTGAGCAACATTGAGGGACTGAGCACAGTTATGTGGGAGAAGGGGGAAAATTAGATACAAATTGTGCATTAAAACTAGAACAAACTATTTAAATGAAAGTGGCATCTGAAATTACATAACTTCCATAAACTTTCATTTTGCTGAAGTCATGTGACTAGAGTTCTACCGCAGTTGTGAAAGCAGCCTTGAGAATGTTGCATTTTTAATCTACTCTCATTCCTCCTTGCTTTGACAGGAAAAAAAAATCAGAGTGTTCTCCAGCTCCAGTACTGCATTGCAGTATCACTGTCTGCTCAAGTTTGGGTGGCAGGCACACATAGTATTGCATAAGAGATAGAATGCATCTTATAAACCAGAAATAAGCTGTTGTGTTTTTTTCCACTTTAAAGCCCTTCTGATCAGAAGTCTTAGATTGAATTTTACATCTAATTGGGAAAAAATGTTTCATAAAGTATGTCTTAAGTACCAACAGGAAGTGACCTTAAGCCCTTCACTTGATGGGGTATGATCTAAGGCTGCAATCCTTTGTACACTTACTTGGGAGCAAGCCCCATTGAACATAGTGGGACTTCTGAGTAAATGTGCACAGGATTGCACTTTAAGCGTATTTAGGATTAAGGTGCTCATACAGTAGTCTAGCTCCCTAGTCAGCAATTAACAAGGGCCATATTTTGAGCAAGGGCTGAGGGCCCAGCAACACTGACTCCATTTATTGATACAAAACCATTTGAGCCAAGACATAGACAATGAACTTGTCTATGATGCCTTCCTACCCAACACACACAGCAACAGACACTATGATCAATCCCTTCTTTAGTTACTTCAACTGCTCTCTACTTGCCTGTGTCTTGACATGCTCATGAAAGTGAGCAACCAAAATGCATAATAAGTGGAGCATCCTGATAAAGTTTCTAATTTTGTTTACAGTACAGAAAAAGGTTAAAGGACCTTTTGCCTGTGTCTCAATTTGGGAAGACGTTTGAGATGCATAATATAGTAGTGAAGGCAAGTGAACTGGTCCTTGGAATCAGGAACTACAGTGGGAATTAGAAGAAAGTCTCCAGCGGTCAGATTTGCCTCCTCCCCATCTCCAGTTGCCTGTCCTTATTTCAGATGCCATTGCAAGTAGAGCAGTTACAGCTGAAAAACTATATTTTTATTTAAATGATTTATACCCTACCTTTCCCATGCCAGAGTACATGCCCAAGGCAGTTTACAATTCCAAACTAAAATATACAATATATAAAGCCAAAAAATAAAACCATAATAAAAACCACAAAACCATAGGAAGGTGGCAAACTAAAACCAAGGTACTGCTGCAGAGACACATTACAGAGGAAATTAATTGGCACCACAACTTACTAACTAGTTATGTTTTGTATGGAAAAACATAATTGCCATACATTGCTGCAAGCCTCTCTTAGCCATTTCATTGGTTTTAGAGAAAAGATAAGCAAATGAGCAATGGATTAGAAAAAAAATCCTAGTTTAATTTTTCCAGGATAAGGTAAATGTACACATGGTCTAAGGCAGGGGTGTCAAACTCGTTTCATACCAGGGCCGAACAGCATTCATGATACTGCTGAGGGCCAAAAGTGATGACATTAGGCAGAAAGTGATGTCATTAAACAGTTCATAACCAAAAATAGGCACTTTTTCTCACTTAAGAACTCATCAGCTGCAAATGACAGAAGAGAAAATACACAAATCTTGATCATATTTCAAGGTATAAGAGAGCCCAGTTTTCAAGTGGGCTGCCCTTACAGCAGTAACACCTCAGCATTGCTCAGCAGCTGAGAGCATGAGGGCCGTATAAAATGCTTCTGCGGGCCGCATCCGGCCCCTGGGCCTTATGTTTGACACTCCTGGTCTAAGGCCTTAAGTCATGTTGAGACCTATCTGTCCTTTTAAAACAGATGCTTCAAATGCTCAAGGAGTTACAGCAATTTGAATAGTTACTAACAAAAGTTAGCATACAATTGCTTCAAATTGATTGTCCAATGAACTGTTTGCATTGCTGGCATTAGGAATATATGATTATACATTGGTTTATAACTGGATCTTCTATATTTCCATTAACAGAATATGCCAGCTATTCTGAAATTTGTATTTATGCTCAAGTTCCATGATCCTGAGCCAATGTAATTCTGTTTAAAAATCATTGGAACTGAAGCATGCATAACACAGAGCAAACACCATAATTAAGGCAATAAACCCCAATGGCCTACTATTAATGCAATAGTATCTGGCCACAGAAGTGAAACGTATCAAAATGAACACAAGGTTAGAAGTTGGGCACACCAAAACTATAGTATTAGATTTCACTAGAGATTACCTTAAGTACAAACAAACAGTGTAATGTAGTTTTCCTACAGTACAGAAAAGGAACCTACCCAGAGCACTCCACTTAATGGATTCGATTTTTTAAAATGCTGTTCGCTTCTGAAATGCTTGTTCTCATATGTTAGGTAATAAATACTGTTCCTAAGAATTTGACCATAATATAAGCACCATCTTAAAAGGCTCTCAAAGAGGTTGCGTTCTTCCCCAGTCAGTTGTTCCATATCAGCTGGCTATAGCAACACAAGACTCTCTTTATCATAATATACATTACATAATGTGGAAATATCTTTAACGCATTTCTTTCCTACCCTCATCTGCACAGCTATAACCAAGGGCAAGCACAAATAATTAAGCACTAAAGTTGTTCTTTCTTCTCCCAGCTCTATATCAGGATCCATCATACTCAACCACGTGCTTCGTGCTTCCCAGCACAGGGACAAAGGAATCAAAATAAGAGCCACACCTCTTGTCTGTTTTGCCTCCTTCCTCTACAGGTCAGAGAGTGACCAGATTAACCAAGAACACTATGAATCAACCAAGTACCTGTCCAATAGGATTCTGCTGAACAAGAAACAAAGGAATCTAACAAACCACTGGTAAAGAAGCACTTGCTTGTTTTGCACATCAGGTTCCAGAGAAAGGCTGAGGGATGCAATCCTACACACACTACCTTGGGTGTAAGCCCAATTCAACTATGTTTGCTTCTGCGAAAGCATACTGAGGATTGCACTGCAAAGGTCTAGTTCTCACAAGGTGTTCATTCTGTCTGGGCTGATCCAAAGTGCAAGCGAGAATTTAACTGACTGCACACTTTTCCATACCAAAAAGTTTCTCACCACACAGAAAGCTGACATGTCAGGGCGAAGGAATTTAACCTAGCTTTCCTCCTTGCTGTCTTCCATTTACAGGAATCCTTTTCAGGGTGGGGGCATTCAATCATACAAGCACCCACTTGAGACTTCAGTGAGATTAAAAAGAAAGATAAGATTTTCAAACAGGGCATACAACTTTCCACAGAAACCTACTACAGAGTTTAAAATAGGGAGGGTAAGGGGGCACCTGTTCTACAAAGCAGGAAGTGTGGAAGAGAACAATCACTTATCTTGCTGAATCCTGCTCTCACTTGTCTCACAACTCCACTGCAAACCAACAGCTTAACTGAAGACCTGTGCTATTAAGTTATAACTGGCATTGAATCTAGTCAATACTGCCCTTTGTCCCCTGCAACACACACACACACCTCAACTGCCTCTGGGAAGGAAGAGGAGAAGATGGGAGTGCCAGCAAGACAGAATCTACCACTGCTTGCCCCACCTGCTGTGCTTTATAAGTTAGATTGTGTCCCTTCTCCGAGTAACACCAACCATTTCTTTATAAAAAGGCAGTGGAGAAGAAAAACTATGCACCACTGTGATGGTGCTAGTTTATAAGACGGTGGACCCAGTGGCATGACTAAACAAAACAGAAAGAGGGAGCTACCAGTGCTAAGGAGGACAAGGCTCATGTGTTCCCAACAGTTGTATAGTAAAGGTGATTTCATCAAGTGCAGGGTCTGTCACCCTGCATAGCAAGCTGCACCTGCTGAAATTCCATCATCTGCACTGCTGTTAATACTGTATCCTCTTTTGCATCTGATTGTTCTTGACAAAAGAGAAAGAGGAACACATGCTGAAAACAACTTAAACAATGTTGCATCATACAGGGGTAGATTAAAGGCAATCTACGTCTCACAGTTTGAAAAGTAGAAGAATATGGGATAGAGCTGACCAGAAGAAGCCAGCTTCAGATTCCCACTGAACTATTAAGATTATTGGGCAAGTGGCCTTGGATTATACAGTCTCTTTCACAGGCACACACAAACATACTCTCTCTCATAGGCACAAGCACACACAATCTCTCTCTCTCTCTCTCTCACTCACTCACACACTCACACAATTTGACATTAAAAGTAGGGTGGGGGGCAGAGAGAACCACCTTGCACAGTTCAGGATTCTTAAGGAAAGGCAAAACATGGGGTTAAAAACCTACCACACACACACACACTTTGAACACAGAGCCAGTCTCGCTATAGCACACAACCCTATGCACATCCACTCAGAAGTAAGTCCCTTTGGCTGCAATCCTATCCACACTTACCTGCGAGTAAGCCCCATTGACTAGAATGGGACTTACTTCTGAGTAGACAGGCATAGGACTGGGCTCTGAGGCTTCCATCCTACCCAACACTTACCTGGGAGTAAGCCCCACAATAGACTCTAATGGGACTTACTTCTGAGTAGACATGAACAGGATGGGGCTCTTAGTTTATGGGGTGTCACCCTCCACAAAAGGTGCACGTATAGGATTTCCGCTCTACCCCAGGGTTGTGGTTTTGCAGCCCAACCCTATGCATGCCGCCTACTCAGAAGTGAGCCGCACTGAGCTCAGTGGGACTTACTCCTAGGGAAGAGTAAGGACTAGGGCTGCAGCAGAAGGAAGCCCCCGCCTGCAGTGGGGAAGGTGCTGCTGGAGGGGGCGGGAAGCAGAGCAGAGCAGAGCGGCGGCTCATCCCGCAGCATCCTCAGGGCGGCGCCCCACAGGGACCCCCCTTCGCCCGCGCCCCGCGGCTCTTCGCCCCCCGCCCGCGCGGGCTCCTCAGCCGGCTTTGTGACGAACCTGGCCGGGAGGGAGGGAGGGAGGGAGGGACGGAGCGAGGCTCGTTCTGACGGCGGCGCTCGCCCTCTCCCCCCTCAGGCGCTTCCTTCCCCGCGACCGGCGGCAGCGTCGGCGACCCACAACTGGCGGCGCGGAGGATGACAGGCTGCCTGCCAGCCGGCGCCTCTCCCTCCCCGACAGCCCCAAACCGGTTACAGCCGCCCGGCCGAAGCCGCCGCTGCCGGGCGGCGAGAGGAAACGAGTGGGGACCGGCGGCACGTGACAGGGCGCCACCAATCAGAACGCGGCGTTCGGAAGGATGGAACGAGGGGGAGGGGAAACGGGCCGGCCGAGGGAGGGGCAGGTTTCCTCGAAAGCGGGGCCTTGGCAGTGAGGGAGGGGGCGGGGAGAGGACTGACTGACAGTCCTCTTAGTGCCTCTAGGCAGGAGTCACCCCGTTGATGTCAGTGGGATCAGCAGCCCCAGCCTCTGCCTGTCTCCTCAGAAGCAAGTCCCATTATAGCGAATGGGGCTTACTCCTAGGAAAGTGTGGCTAGGATGGCAGCCTCAGAGCCCCAGCCTCTGCCTGTCTACTCAGAAGTAAGCCACATTAGAGTCAATGGGGCTCACTCCCAGGAAAGTGTGGAGAGGATGGCAGCCTCAGAGCCCCAGCCTCTGCCTGTCTACTCAGAAGTAAGCCCCATTAGAGTCAATGGGGCTCACTCCCAGGAAAGTGTGGAGAGGATGGCAGCCTCAGAGCCCCAGCCTATGCCTGTCTACTCAGAAGTAAGCCACATTAGAGTCAATGGGGCTCACTCCCAGGAAAGTGTGGAGAGGATGGCAGCCTCAGAGCCCCAGCCTATGCCTGCCTGCTCAGAAGCAAGTCCCATTACAGTCAATGGGGCACTTTATAAATGGCACATGCAGCTGTACCAATCCCAAAATCAGTGGCATGGGCAAAGCTTCCTTGCCTGACCATGCAGATGGGCTCTGCACAAAGGCTGTCTCCAAGCCAGGACTAGCACAGGTCAGTTGGCCACCAGTCACCTGCATGCAAGGCATGCTGGGGTGCTACCTCCCTGGCCGAGTGTTTGGCATGGGTGACTGGTAGCCCTTGGTGCGTTTGGTGCAGCAGGGTGGGTCAAAGTGCAATAGGTCTAGCCACAGGCAGAGCAAGTGGTGCCAGGCCCCACCCCCTCTGAACAATGTGGGGTATCACACCCAGCAGGAATACCTTCCGAGGTTGGTAGAGTGATACATTCAAAGATTCTCTGCATCAAAAGTAGCACGTGGCATATTTCGGGTTGGTCACCCTGCAGTAGACTCTCAGTTTATACCCGGTAAATAATTATAGCTGGGCCTTTTTTATCCACAGGTTCGGAACCTGCAGATTTGACTCACTGTGGGTTCCAAATCCACAGTGGAGGGCTCCACCTGACCTCCTGGATGTGATTGGAAGTGTCTTCCAGTCATGCCCAGGAGGCTTTCCAAGTTCTGGGGAAGTTGTGTGCAGCCTCTCCAGGCCTCAGAAAGCCCCCTGGAGGAGTCAGAAGGGTACTTCCAGTTTTTCCTAAAACTGAAAGTGCGATCCCTCTGGATGCGACTAGAAGGCACTTCCAGTTTTGTCTGCAGGTGAGTGCCCTGACCCATGGATTTTGTTATCCATGGGTTTTGGCATCTGCAAGGGTTCTGGGAACCAAGCCCCTCGAATGCCAAGGACCAACTTTATAAAGCTTGAAAATTTCTTATTCACCTTTTACATTCATTGTGATGCAAAAAGGAACTCAGCCAAAATATTTCCAAGAGCTGCACCTTATATGTCAAAGTGCTGCATGTGGCTCATGAGACACAATCTGGTGAGCCCTTGTGCATAGCATTGCAGCCTGAGTGAACAGGTCACAAAGCCATGCATTTGGGGGGACTTTTCTTTTGGCTGGATGGTAAACAAAAATAGATGATAGGGACTGATGGGGCAAGAGGCTGTCTACAAAAAGGGTCTGATGGAAGCTGGTCTATCTACCACATTGTTATTGCCTTCAATCAGAAACAGGTCGGGGAACACTTCAGTATCCCGGGATACTCTGCCACTAACTTTATTTCTTTAAAAGACTGATGTTCCGACTCCTCTGCCTTGCGACCTTCAGGGTGCTCAGGGCATTATGCAATCATAAATTAAAATACAATATAATAGAAAACAAATCTCAATAAAAGCAGCAATCAGCCATTAAAACCAATACCTAAAAATACAATATGAAAGCAGAAGTAAATATAGCATTAAAACCTATAAAAAATGACAGCAGAGCAGATTACTCAGCAAACAAAAAGAACAGAAAAAGCAGCCAACAGAAACTGAGGTGGGAAAGATCAGATTGAATAACAATAACAACAGCCTTCTAGAGAAGACCAATAGGGAGGAGAGAGCCAGCCCAAGAAATATTGCCAGTCTCACATGGGCTGCAATTCACACACAAGTCCCTTTCCCTTCCCTCATTCACCCGTATGTTTTTGCGGCTAGTCTAGATAGCAAGAAAGATGATGATATCCACCCAGGATAGGCAGCATGTGAGAGCCAGATAGGAGAGCAAACGTGACTATGTTGTAATCAAGCCCATAGCTGGTGCAGAGGTGTCACAACTTAATGTGAGCTGTACCACTTCTATGCAGTAAAAAGTTGTCTTGAGTAGAAAATGGCAGAGTCAATGGGAGAATATATATATAAATGATCACAGCTGTTATCTGCACCTCCCATTTCAAAAAACACCTTCATATATATGAATCAGTTGTGTGCCATTTTGCCCCATACTATCTCAGCTCCCAATATCTACAGCTTCCAATATCTTGTGTTTTCCAGCCCTGCTCCTTGCAGTCCTTCAGTCTCCTACATCTTTTAGAGGGGCACCTCACCATTGGAACCTGCCCAGCCTACCTTGCTGGGGAATGGGTGAGTTGAGAAAGTGTTAAAACCTGTCCATGGCAGCTCTTGGGGTAAAGTACCCAATTCTGACCACCTGTTTCCAATGAATGTATGTCCCACTGTAAACACCTCCAATGTTTGTTCCAGTCACAGACAGTGTATAACAACAGTAACAGACTTTTGTTGAGTATTGTAGGCTAGGTTGAGATATTCAACTGAGGGCACAATCCTAACTTGTGCTAGAACAGGCAGGCCGAGTTACCTGTGCTGTGTCCAGAGTAACTCGGAGTAAGGGGATTTTTGTTCCCTTGCCCCTTGTTGCATGCCAGTCCTCTGGGGCTACTCAGATCTGCGCCTGCAGTTTCACAAATCTGAGCAGCACATGTAATGCTGGTTGGGCTGGGGATGGGTGTTAGAATATGGCCTGCACTGTCGCAGCCAGTCCTGCCCCCCCTCCTGGGCCCAATCCACCTCCTGTCCATCCTCTTCCCACCCTAAATCCCCCCTTCCCCTTCATTCTGCCCTCCTGCCACCTTCTCCCACCCCCTGTGCCGTCCTGCCCAGGCTGGCACATGTCCGGGCATGGATCTGGTGCTGCTAGGCAAATGCATGTCCTTGTGCTAGCCTTGCCTGTTCTGAGTATCCACGAACATGCTGCTACACTTGAGAGCCAGTGGGAACTCAGGGGCAAGCTAGGATTGCACTGCCTAAATAATAATAAAAATAATATTCATCACACTTAGCACGTGTGTGGCGCATTCAAGTTTCTGAAGCACTTCACATGTAGTTATTATAAGAGCCCTGTAAGATAAATTAGTCAAAAAGGTATCTGAGGGGTATCTGAGAAATTACAGGCTGATTAGTTTAGGGTGCAATCCTAATCCCTTATGTCAGTGATTTCCAGCACTGACATAAGGGCAATGCAGCTCTGAGGTAAGGGAACAAACATTCCCTTACTTTGAGGAGGCCTCTGTGAGTGCCACCCAACTGCACGATGCAGCACATGTCCCATTGGCACAGCTTTGGCAGTGCTTGAAAGCACTGACATAAGGGGTTAGGATTGCACCCTTAATGACTTTAGTAGGAAGTATAATTAAAGATAAAATTATGAGGCAGGGTGCAATCCTAACCCACTTTCCAGCACTGAAATAAGAGTAATGCAACTTTGAGGAAAGGGAACAAACATTGCCTTACCTTGAGAGGCCTTTGTGAATGCCCCCTAACTACAGGATGCAACACATGTCCCACTGGCACAGCTATGCCAGTGCTGGAAAGTTGGTTAGGATTGTGCCCATAGAGAATCAACATGACATCTGCAAAGGTATGTCCTGCCTCACTAACCTTTTAGTTTTCTTTGAGAGTATGAACAGGCATATGAACAGACAATGCATATTGTCTTTCAAAACACTTTTAATAAAGTTCTTGCTAACTAAGCAGAGGTAGCTTCTAAAATGGTGGGTCTCTTATTCAGCAGGGGGAGAGCAACTATCCTTATTCACCCCAGCGCAGTGTCTTGTCTAGTGGCCGTTTGCTGGTGTGTCTTCTGTTTCTTTTTAGATTGTGAGCCATTTTGGGACAGGGGACCATTTATTTATTTGTGCTCTATAAACTGCTTTGTGGGCAGAGTTAAGATCATTATTGGTGTCTAGGTTTTACATCTGCATCTTTATACCCTGGTGGCTGTTACAGTCCTTTAAAACAAAATACAGCCCTTTTAAAAAAAATGAGTTTCAAGGAAATAAAATGTTGGGTGCCTACTTTGGATTCATTCAGTTCTATACTAGCATACTAAGCCTTTTGGTGTTTTTCTTTTTAAACTGGTTATTTCTGTAAGTTATATTTTGTTTTGTGCTACAAAACTGTAAGAACCAAGAGGCCTCTATCCCAGAATGAGGTGGCAGCAGTATCAAGTCCTGAAAGGCCTGGATACAGAAACACGGTCTCTTCTGCTCTAAGAAGATCACAGACCAGAACAGTCATAGGTGTGGCTGTTTGAACTGCCTGATCAATGGATAATTGCCCCAATGCTTGGGAAAATTGTTCCAGCTTCCTTCATAAGCATCTAGTACTGCCCATCCCAAGAGCAAGACAATAGAGCTATGGGAGGTCCAACCCAATATGAACATTCTTACATTTGACTGAGATGTGACACACCTGAAGAATCTCATTACAGATTACAGGTTAGCAAACCCTTGTCAACATTGGTGTGCCAAAGTTGCCAGTATTTGCCCTACCAATCTAGAGAAACTGTTAACCATAAACTTTTTACACATTATGCACAAACATTGGCATTGGAGTGAATAAGAAATCCTGGATTTCTCTTTCTATTTTGGCATGTCATGGAGCCAAAGCCTAATTAGTTGTTCCTGTCTGCCTGGGCCATCATCCTTGCGATTAATAATCATAATTAGCACTCACATGACACATAACCAGGGTTCAAAGTGCTTTGTATACACTATCTCAGTAAATCTTTATAACAGCCTGTAAGATACAGGTCAATGTAACATGAGTCATGACAATACTACCACAGCAATGCAAAATCAAGAGTCACAATGCAGGTGAGGGAGGGAGATAGGGAGGGGCAGATAACAGCCATCACTGCTGCCCCCAAGAAGGTATAGTAACACTAGTTGCTGTTCAGCATCCTGTTTCCATTCAATATATTTGATACTGTGTGACGGCCACTGTCTTAAATATTTAGTTACAACTTTTAGCCCCACAGTATGATTGTTCTTAACTATGTCACTGTGTAATAACATTTGAACAATTTGTGCTTATCTGAATATTTTGATGTTCCTTTATTAATCTTGGTGTGCGCTATTTTTGGCATGGCATCAATAGTTTAGTTACAATTCACACGATACAGTTGTATAATACGTACAAGTATTAATAGGATAGATACAAACAAAAAATTTAGGATAACTAAAAAATTTTTGATGATACAAAACTTTCTGTGCCTCTGAATTAAGGACATAAGAAGAGCTCCACTGGATCAGGCCAAGGCCCATCTAGTCCAGCTTTCTGTATCTCACAGTGGCCCACCAAATGCCCTAGGGAGTACACAAGACAACAAGAGACCTGTATCCTGGTGCCCTCCCTTGCATCTTGCATTCTGAGGTAGCCCATTTCTAAAATCAGGAGGTTGCACATACCCATCATGGCTTGTAACCTATAATGGACTTTTCCTCCAGAAATTTGTCCAATTCTCTTTTAAGGCATCTAGGCCAGATACCATCACCACATCCTGTGACAAGGAGTTCCACTCACCAATTACACACTGGATAAATAAATATTTTCTTTTTCTGTTCTAACTCTTCCAACACTCAATTGGCCTCTGGTTCTGGTATTGTGTGAAAGGGAAAAGAAAACATCCTTCTATCCACTCTCTCCATACCCTGCATAATTTTGTATGTCTCAATCATGTCCCCCCTCAAGCGCCTTTTTTCTAGCCTGAAGAGCTGCAAACACTGTAGCCTTCCTCATAAGGAAGGTGTCCCAGCCCAGTAATCATTTTTGTCACTTTCTTCTGTACCTTTTCCATTTCCACCATATCCTTTCTGAGATGTGGTGAACTGGATGCAATACTCCAGGTGTGGCCTTACCATCCATTTTTACAATGCCATTATAAGGTTAACTGTTTTATTCTCAATACCTTTTCTAATGATCCCAAGCATGAAATCAGCCTTCTTTGTCGCTGCTGCACATTGGGTTGACACTTTCATCGAGCAGTCCATCAGCACCCCGAGATCTCTCTCCTGATCAGTCACAGACAGCTCAGAACCCATTAGCCTAAATGTGAAGTTTTGGGTTTTTGCCCCAATGTGCATTACTTTACACTTACTTACATTGAAATGCATCTGCCATTTTGCAGCCCATTCTCCCAGATGTATAATTCTATAAGACACATTAGAAATTCAAGTTAAACAATTTTTGTTACACAGTGTATTGCTTGCCACCTTAATTATCATAATAGAGAATAAGGATGCAATACAGAGAGCTGAAATGAAACAAATAAATAACAGCCAGAAAACAGCAAGACCACAACTATTAAAATTATTGCTGGCTGCTACATAGTAATGCTCTTATAAATGGGGAAAAAAGCTATTAAAATGCTAAGATTTCATTTTTGGCAGGTGATTTAGGGCACAATCCTATCCAACTTTCAAGCACCGATTCAGCTGCAGTGCAGCCCTGAGATAAGGGAACAAGTGTTCCTTTATGTTGAGGAGCCCTCCATGACTGCTCCCCCACAACAGAATGCAGCGCACGCCCCCTTGGCATGGCTGCATCAGTGCTGGAAATTTGACTAGAACTGCAGAACTTGACAGCAGAACTGCCCATATTCTTAGAGCAGTGGTTCCCAAACTGGTGGGTCACAACCCACCAGCCAGGGAAGCACATGCCCCTGCCCCTTGAAGGGGCAGGGATGGGGGAAGGCAACAACATGATCCCCAGGAAGGGGGCTTTTTTTTTTTTAACCTGAGGAAGTGCTGGCCTCCTGGCAATGCGGGGAGACCTGCAGATGCCTTTGTAGGGCTCCCCAATCCTCTAAAAAAGAAGATAAAAAATTCATTTTCTGTTTTTGATCAAAAACAGGAAGTGGTTTTCTATCTTTTTTTTTCTTTCTTAACTATTGCAGAGCCTTGGGGAGCCCTGCAAAGGCATCTGCCTGGCTCCCTGCATCCCCCTGGGAGCCAGCACTCACTTAGGGAGTTAAAAAAAAAAATCCCTTCCCCCCCCCCCAAGCACCATCCTGGGGATTGCTTTGCTGCCATAGCCCCTCCTTCACACACACTTACAGGGCTCCCAGCTCCCTTGTAGGAGTTTGGGAAGCACAGTCCTAGAGAATAATTAATGTGTATTTTAAGACAAAATATTTACAGCCCAATTCTAACCAACCTTCCAGCATCAATGCAGCCGCAATGCAGCTCTGACATAAGGGAATAAACATTGCTTTACCTTGGAGAGGCGCCCATGACTCCCCCCCATCTCAGGATGCAGGGCACTCCCCATTAGCATGGGTGCATTGGCGCTGGAGAGTATGTTAGGATTGGGCTGTATTGTTAAACTCATTAATGCATTTTAAAATTATAATTTCATGTTAACCCAAGTTTGATTAAAAACATGTTTTTTATTACATTCGGTATTCATACTGAGGACCAAGCTTCACAGGCATGCTTCCTAGCAATTTTTGTGTTCACAAACACTTCAAGTTTCTGGTACTGAAAAACTGTAACTGCTAGAATTTACATCATGGTGGCAATGCAGGAGGACCACTGCCAGACCCAGACAGGTAAGTCCCATGATGGCAGGGGTGGATGGAATGGGGAGGAGGCAGATCAAGGCCAGGAAGGGGGAGGTATCCCTAGCAGCAGCACTGCTGGTACCCTATCCTCCTTCCCTGCTCAGTCCACTTTCCTGGGTCCACTCGGACTTGAACCAGCGAAGTAGCTAGTGCAGATCCAAGTAGACCCATGCAGGTGGCAGAGGCTTACCTCCAGGTAAAGAAACAAGTTTTCTCTTACCTGGAGAAGACCTCTGAGGCCTGAGTAGCATTGGCATGCACTGCTTCAGCACAAGGGGAGTCAGGTAGAATTAGCTTGTCAATTAAGTGTTATTGGAAGAAATTCTCTCTACGTTCTGCATACCATGTAGAATGTTATAAACCTTTAATCACATTCCCTTTAACTCATTTTTGCCCAGCCCAAAGGTGTATACATTTGGTCCCTGTTGCGTATATGCAACATTGGGCAGAAATGGCTTAATTGCATTTTTTTTCTAAACTAAATAGTTGCAAACTCTTTAGCTTTTCCTTATAGAAAAGATGCTTCAGCCCCATTTATCACCTTGGTTGCCCGTTTCAGTACATTTTCCAACTATAGAACTTCTTTTTTGAATAGGATGACTAAAACTGCCCACAATATTATAACTGAAGTTGCAATTTATATACAGACATGATGGTATTGGGCAGGTGTAGCACAACCAGGTCTGCCACTCCTACACACCACTGCTGCCTCTGCCATGGCATGCTCCAGAAAGGTAATTCTTTTATCTTGAACTTTTGATTCTTTTGCAAAAACAGGAAATGTGGGACCTCCTGTTTTATTTAAAGGGACCACATGAGAATGAAGCAATGTGAATGAATCCTTACCTAACTTCTTGCTCTAATTAAACAGGAAGAAGTCCAATGAAGCAAGGTAAGGAAGTGAATCAATGCAGCTCTGTCTTCATAGGTCTGGAGGAAGGCAGTGGGAGACTCACAGTGAAGGTCACCCTGAATCTGCTACTGCCTCCAGCACCTGTTGCTGACATGAACCACATTGCTTATTTCATTAATGGACCTGCTACTAGAGGTCTTATTTTAGATCCTTTTATTAGTAATCCTCAGCATGAAATTTGTCTTTTTACTGCTATCACACACTGTGCTGCTTAAAACTTGTCTTCCAATTCAGAATTCCAAATGATTATGACATAAAT